>NC_081840.1:145453622-146886823 GCF_963259705.1 Myotis daubentonii | reverse complement strand
GAGAGAGGGATAGAGAGCTAGAAACATCAATCAGCTGCCCCCTGCACACTCCCCACTGGGTATGTGCTTGCAACCAAGGTACATGCCCTTAACCGGAATCAAACCCAGGACCCTTGAGTCCGCAGGCCGATGCTCTATCCACTGAGCCAAACCGGTCAGGTCTTCCATTGATTTTTAGAAAGAGTGGAAGGAAGAGAGGGAGGGAAGGAGGGGAGAGAGAAATAACTATGTTCAAGAGACACATCAATTCATTTCCTCCCACACCTTCCTGACCAGGCTGGGGATCAAACGTGCAACCCAGTTACCTGCCCTTAACTGGAAAATGAACCCATGATGTTCTAACCACTTAGCATTACTGGCCAAGGTGGGAGGCATGTTCTTTTAATGTAAAAAGAAGGCTTTTTAAAAAAACAGGACCACTCACGTATTACTAGGAAGTGTACCTGTGTTTGACTTTGCTATTAATTGTGTCGACTGAAGGGGCCACATGCCAACCCGAGAAGCTCAGGGAAGGCCTGCATGGCAGACTTGCAAACTCAAAGACCTAAAGTAACCACATAAGATGGTTTGAAATTAAACTTTAACTAAAAGCAGTTATGGTGGGCAGTTACGTCCTGTCCTAGGGGGTGGATACAGCCTTGGTAGCTCCTTATTGGTCTTTTCAAAGAATTCTGCCTTAGTAACATCCTTGGGATTGGCTTACATGTCTCACTGCCTTGTGATTGGTTATCTGCATGCTGCCTGTCTTAGCAATATCATACAGTTTAAAGGTTACTTCTTGGGCACACACCCTTCTCCCCCTTCCTCCCCTCCTCCCCACTCCCACCCATTTGGGTTGTACTCTTAAGTGACCTATACAAAATATATATTTTTAAAGAAGTTTATTGTAAGTGTATGAGGTAGCTAAAAAAAAAAATCAAAGGAAAGAATGACCTGGGCCTCAAAAAAGTATGAACCCACTGAGCTCCAGGGTTATAAAAAGGACCGTATGGGTGTTATTAGTACACCTTGACCTGAACAAAAGAACACTAAATCAAATTTTATCTTTTGGCCTCTCCACTCAAGATGAAAATTTCCAGGAAGAGTGTAAGTACTTGGTTACCAAGAAAGAGACTTAGGTGTTGAAAAAAAAGTGTTTTACAGACTCTCTTGACTTATAGAGTCATTATGCCTTTCAAAATAGATCATTGACAGTGACAGTTCATAAAAATTGTGAATGAAGACAGTTTTTTAAAAAATTATCATTAGGAAAGAGTTCATAATCCAATTTAATCTTCTATACTAAGAATGGTCACAGTCTCAAATAATATGTTTTACACACACACACACACACACACACACACACACACACACACAGCAGTCCCTTAGCCTGTACTAATGGGGCATTATAACAATTTGCTATCTAACTAGATGAAGATACATGGAAAATAAAACAACTAGTAATTATGCCCGAATAGTTAGCATGCAACTATTTAATTAAAAAATCTGCCTTTGTTATTTCAAACATAAGCCATCAATAAGTCCCATGTCATCTATTTTAGTTATGGTAAATCATAGTTGTATGTGGTCATGATTACGGCTAATTGTGGGATAAAGGATTTAATTTTAGAGTATGAATGAAATATGTTCTTGTTGACATTTATGCATGCCAGTCTGGGAACAATAGGGGAAGACCTAACAGTGATGCGACATAAATCCCCCTACAGAGAGAATAATGAAGAACATTTAAATCAAGGATTCTGATTCTTAATGATGGCTCTGATGATTGTGTGAGCCTGGGCGCTCCATATTTAGAAAAATCCAGCTGTTTCAAATCAGAGAGACTATAGACTCTTCCTACTTGGGTCCATTGATGGTTTGAGTGTGTGAATGTCTTTTCAGTTATGTGCAAATAGAAAATCTAGAACAGCTTCTAGTTTTTAAAGGAATATATTCTGTGCAAAACTGCTATTCCACACAAAAATTGCCAATCTACATCAAAATTTGTAACTTTTTAAAAACATTGAAAGAGAATCTGTTTGTACTGAAATTGCTTATGGACTACATGACAACACCAGGAACCTAAAAGGAACTAACTCTTTTTTAAAAACTGCTGCTTTTACTTCACAATGTCTCCCATTAAAGTTAAACAATTAGTATGATCAAAGAAAGGCCTCACACAATTAACATAAGATTCAAAGTCACTTTCCACTCCGGAAATCTTTAGGAAAAGGCAAGGTATTTTTACAGTATGAAGAGGAACCAGAGTATGCCCTGTGCTCCCATAACACATCTCCAGTAAGAGCAGTTCCTACTGCATTGATTGTGGTTACCGAGTGTAAAGATATAGTGCTTGCAAAATTTTTTCAGAGAATACTTTAAATAAATTCGAGTTGAAATAATTTAAAACTGTGTCATTTTATAATTGTACTGTGTGTAAGTACACTTTCGGTGTTCAAATGAGTCTTAATCACCTCCTTTTCTATTCTGGAAATATCTCAATATTCCCACAGTACCTTGACCACCATTAGGGGGCAATGTGGAGGGAGATTGGCTGGCTGGGATCTAAATGCCTTCATGAGAGACCCTATGCTTCCCTCCTTGCTTCTGTCCCTCCCTCTCTTCTTTTCTTTCTTTTGTTTTGAGACCAGTGTAGATCCGCATCCAATTGTAATAAATAACATAGGGAGATCTGGTGTACCCTTTGCCCAGTTTCCCTCAGTTGAAACATTTTGCAAAATTGTAGTTCAAGATCACAACCAGGATATTAATATTGATATGTCAAAATATAGAACATCTCTGATTGACAGAGATCTATTATGTTGCCTTTTATATTTGCATTCCCTTGTCTCCCACCCTAATTCTGTCATTTCAAGAATGCTCCATTCATGGAATTATATAGTATATAATCTTTTGGGATTGACTTTTCTCATTCAGCATAATTCTCTGGAACTTTATACAGTCTGTTGCGTATATCATTCTTTTTTATTGCTGAGTAGTAGTTCACAATTGAATATACCAATTTATTTAACCACCAAAGGCCCGATGCACAAAAATTTGTGCACTCAGTGGGGTCCCTCAGCTCGGCCTGTGCCCTCTCGCAGTCTGGGAGCCCTCGGGGGATGTCCACTTGCCAGCGGGGAGCAGGCCTAAGCTGCAGTAAGACATCCTTAGCGCTGCTGAGGAGGTAGGAGAGGCTCCCACCACCACCTCTGTGCTGGCAGCCAACAGCCTGGTTTGTGGCTCAGCAGAGCTCCCTGTGTGGGAGTGCACTGACCACCAGGGGGCAGCTCCTGCATTGAGCCTCTGCCCCCTGGTGGTCAGTTTGTGTCATAGTGACCAGTCATTCCCAGTAATTCTGCTGTTAGGGTCAGTTTGCATATTACCCTTTTATTATATAGTATAGAGGCCTGGTGCACAGAAGGGGGCTGGCTGGTATGCCCTGAAGGGTGTCCCAGATCAGGGCGGGGGTCCCTACTGGGGTTCCTGGCCAGCCTGAGTGAGGGGTTGAGGGCTGTTTTCAGGCTGGACAAGCCCCCCAGCAGGGACCCTCACCCCATGGGGGTGTGGCCAGCCTGGTTGAGGGGCTGAGGGCCGTTTTCAGGCTGGCCACACCCCTTTCAGAGTGGGGTCCCTACTGGGGTGCCTGGCCAGCCTGGGTGAGGGACTGAGGGCCATTTTCAGGCTGGCCACAGCCCCTTGAGGGTGGGGGTACCTACTGGGGTGCTTGGCCAGCCTGGGTGAGGGGCTGATGGCTGTTTGCAGGCTGGTCAAGCCCCCCAGTGGGGACCCTCACCCCGTGGGGGTGTGGCCAGTCTGGGTGAGGGGCTGATGGCTGTTTGCAGGTTGGCCACAACCCATGCAGGGTGTGGGGGTGTCCCGCTGGTGTGCCTGGTCAGCCTGGGTGAGGGGCTGATGGCTGTTTTCAAGCTGGTCATGCCTGCGGGCTAGAAGCAGGTATCTGGGATTTATTTAACTTCTATAATTGAAACTTTGTAGCCTTGAGCTGAGCTCAGTGCCAGCAGGGCAGGTGGGAAACTTGGCTTCCTCCATCGCCGTGGGCAACACAAGCCTCCTGCTTGCTCCATCTCCGTGGCATCCGCCATCTTTGTAATGGACTGAGGAAGTGATGGTTAATTTGCATATTACTCTTTTATTAGATAGGATTCCCCTATTGAAAGACATCTGAGTATGTCCATTAAGGATAAAACTGCTAAAGATACTTGCATACATGTCCATGGCAGCTTTATTCACAATAGGCAGAAGGTAGAAACAACCCAAATGTATATCCACAGATGAATGGATAAACAAAATGTGGTATATACATACCATGGAATATTTTTCAGCCCCAAAAGGAATGAAATTTTAAGACATGCTACAACATAGATGAAATTGAAACTATTATGCTAAAAGAAATAAGCCAGATACAAAAAGATACACATTGTATGATTCCACTTATATGAAGTACCAAAAACAGGAAAATTCATAAAGGTAGAAAGTAGAATAGAACTTAGTAGGGGCTGAAAGGAAAGGGAAATGGGGAGTTATTTAATGGGTATGGAGTTTCTGTTTGGGATTATGAGAAAGTTCTGCAAATGGATAGTGTTGGTAATTGCACAATATTGTGAATGTATATAATGCCAATCAACTGTCCACTTAAAATGGCTAAAATGGTTAAGTTTGTTATGTATGTTTTACCACAATAAATATATATAAGCTAGCATATAATTTGTTGTATGAACAGAAGTCTTTATTTCTCTGGGATAAAAGCCCAGGAATGTACTAGCAATTGCTGGGACTTTGATTTTAAGGAGGTTTTATTCTAGTGAAAAAGGAAGGAAATAAATAAATAAATAAACAATGAAATAATCACAGGTTAGAATAAATGTCATTTCATAAGGTTTTACGTTGTTATACTTTGAAATACTCCAAAACTTTGCATATTAGTTATTTTGATTGTACTATTGGAATTAAAAAATGTATCATTAGAGTGATATAGGAGTTGAATTCACTTGCAATATTTTATTGATTTGTGCAATATTCATTGAGTATTCCAACATTGTCTTAGTTGCTTCTATAACCCCAAAGACAAAAATTGCATAACTTTTTATCTCCAAGATTTTATAATTTAGCTGAAGAGATAAAAATATACATAAACACATAAATATATTAAATGTGTCATTCAAAGAGAAGGAATGATAATGATTTAAAAGAAAACCAATAAAGAGGAAAAGTCCCTCCCCTTGGGGATGATCATGGAAAAGTTTCACTGAGCAATATCATAATGATGGGCTCTGCAACAAATTTTAAAAAGGAAAGAAGATTTCGAACAGTCAAAAACCACGCAGGAGGCAGAGGACAGTGAAGATAATTGCCCCAAGAAAGGCTTAGCATGGAGAGAAAGCATGGTTCCCAATTAAAGTTTAGAGATATTTGTTTACATAATGTGTCAAATAAAATCACAATAGTTATTGTTAATTCATTTCACTATTTTAAAAAATTCAGACCACTCCTTCTTGTATCCACAAGGTAAAATTTTGTTCTACTCTGATTCAATCCATTTTTTACCTTTTTGATAGTAGCAGTTAATGAACACTTTAAAAACTTTTTAAATTATTATGTGGTGCACAGACAAAATATTGATCAGATCTACCCTGGCCAGTGTAGTTCATTGATGAGAGTGTCAGCCCACCCACTGAAGGTCACAGGCTTGATTCCTAATCAAGGGCATGTACCTGGGTTGCATGTTCAATCCCCAGCCCTGGACTGGCTCAGTGCGAGAGGCAACCAATCAATGGCACTTCTCTCCCTCTCTCTCTCTCTCTCTCTCTCTCTCTCTCTCTCTCTCTCTCTCTCTCTCCCTCCCCCTCCCTGTCCTCCCTTCTCTTTAAAATGCAGTAGAAAAATAGCCTAGGGTTAACAAAAAAAACCAAACAAAATTATGAGCAGATCCCTTTCACCTACCTGTTTTTTCAATCGGGAATTGTTTTTAAGACTTGTATTGAATCCTTGTTCATGTCACTTACCCTCTTTGAGTGGGGAGATAATAATAATGTTTATTGCATACTGGAAGCCCATTGCACAAAGATTCTCGCAATAGGCCTTCCTTCCCCTGGCTGCTGGCACAGGTTTTCCTCCGGCACCTGGGACCTAGGCCTTTGGTCTGGCTGGAGTAGAGAAGTCAAGCTTCTTCAGTCTTCAGTTTTCAGTCTTCACTCTGGCTGGAGCCTTCAGTATTCACTCCACGCCTGTGTATGCAAATTAACTGTCATCTTTTTTGGGGGTTAATTTGCATAGTCTCTCTGATTGGCTGGTGGGCATAGCGGAGTGACACCAATTTGCATGTTTTTCTTTTATTACTGTAGATTATTGTCTCAAGAATAACATGAGGCCATGTGCATGAGTTATTAAAAAGTTGGCAGAGTGCTAATCTAACATTTTTTGGTTAATAGACTTTGTTTTGACTTGAATTACCCCTCAGATATCTGAAATTCTCCAAGGGCCTCCTGCAGTACCTGCAACATAGCACTAGTTATTATTAGTAGTATTGTTGAAAATAGCAACAACACCGCAGCAATTTGTTTGACTTTACACAGGGAAACTGTTTAATATGCTTATTGATGAGTAAATGTATGTTTTGGGAACTTATTTGCAAAGAATTTAGCATGTAATCATAAATCAGCCAGAATAGAAAAGTCATATTACTTGTGTCAAAGAAAAAAAAAACCCCAAACCAAAACTCACAGAATTTTTACTTGTTGTACCTATGGGTTGATATATCTAGTGTAATGCTGAATAAAAGTAAAATTATATGTCTTCTATTATCTTCCCTTCATGTTTAAGCAGACAAAGTACATGATATAATAGCATTATATAACATGTAGAAAAGTTAAGAAGTTTAAATGTAACAGGTTTGAGTCTAAACATTTAAACTTAATTTTTGATAACACATGGATAGAAATATGCATATATGTGTGTATATATATACACACAAACATACCTACAGGTATATATATTTATAGATAGATAGATAGATAGATAGATAGATAGATAGATAGATAGATAGATAGATATAGATAGATATTATGGATATATTCTAAATTGAAATTAATAATACTAGTGCCTCAGAATGTTCTGAGTTTCAAATCACATTGATAGTGAAAAAAATAAACATGTATAGCTATACAGCAATAGCTATATTAAATGTTGTCTTGTTAAAATTATTTTATTTCAGACTCTTATATGGGAGAAGCTTTCTGTAATATAGATCGGTATAACAGAAACCATAATACATACACCAAATAAAATTTTAATGTCTAGGTTTTTGGATGAATACTTTAAGACTTACAGTAGTAAATTAAAGTGACTAGTTTTATGAATTGTCCCCTGTGAATCTATTTAACCATTTATAAAATTCTTATGTGGTTAAGTGTCAAAGTGTGACAAACAAACAAATACCTGGATACAGTGGTGTGTGAGGAAAGACAGAAGCTCCACCTGGGCGTGAGTATAATGAGTAAATTGGTAGTAAGGCTGGGAGTAGCTGCACACTCAACGGAGCAGATCTTGAACACTTGCAAACCCTCATGGTTTTGGTCAGCAGCACTGTCCAACAGTGATGTGGGTTTCTCCTAGGATAAGTCAGGAGTCTATAATGTACTGAAGAGTGGCCTATTTATGGTACACAGGAGGATACCTTGCTGGTTGTTTTTCCCACAGCTATTAAATCTTAGCAGCAGTTAAAATACAAGATATTGTATAACTTTGCAGAAGATGACAGGATGTTTCCTACATGTTTCCTATCTTTTACAAAAATGAAATTAGGTAGTTGATCAGAACTCAAGGAATGGAGAAATGTGAATGTTTGGGCCATATGAACTTGCCTTCAAATCTTGGCTCTTTATTTAAATTTTGTTGGCCCATATTTTACTTTTTTGCATAATAGAAAAAACAATATGTACCTGGCATGGTTATTTTAACTAGTAAGTGGAATAATGGAATCAGCTATACTATATAATGGCCAACATCTATTAGATGGCCATACTGTCTTATCCTCCAACACTGCATCTGCTCTCCATTTTCTATCATCCATGGGGAAAATAATCTTAGAGTTTTATAAATTCTAATATTAAAAACTTTGAATGTTTTCCTATAGAAATTCCATGCTAATTCATATAAGGAGAATTTAAAAGCTTCACATATTTTGGTATTTATAAGAAAATGCTAGCAACTGTCCTACGATATATATTATGATTTTAATCTACATATCAATACATATCCAATCTATTAGGTATTATTATAAGAATTTTGCAAATGCTTATCACAATAATCATGAGGAAAAAAGTGCCAACCTACTTATATTGTCTTTAGAACAAGAATAACAAGCTCCACAAGAAGAAGAAATGTTTACCATCCCTGTATTTTAACAGTACTTTCCTTTGCACTTAATAGTCGAGGAACATTAGTTGATTTCTTTTCTTGAAACATTTTATTGCTACACCTAGGAAGATGACATTGTAGAGATTCTGCTTCCCTGATCCAAGTTATAATCAAGAAACTCTAGTAGTGAAGATCTATCTAGGTTGTAAGTGAAAAAGCAAGAGTTTTCTGAATCTGTGAACAACCTTGAAACAT
Source organism: Myotis daubentonii (assembly GCF_963259705.1). NCBI lineage: Eukaryota > Metazoa > Chordata > Mammalia > Chiroptera > Vespertilionidae > Myotis > Myotis daubentonii. The sequence continues at coordinate 146,878,210 of NC_081840.1, read as the reverse complement.
TTTGCTTCTGTGAACTGGTTTGTTTATTTAGATAAAGATGGGGTGGAGGGACAGGGGGAATGAAAGAGAGAGGTGGAAGGAGGGAGGAAGGAGGGAGGTGACACATTTCTCTAAATTCTCATGTGTGAGAAATTCCTAGTGAATTATCCTTGAAGTGGTCAGATTGCATTTCAATAGGTTGCACCAAAAAAGGCATGCTGTATTAGGGGAAAAAAAAAAATATATATATATATATATATATATATATATTATAGCATTACCAGCTTGAGGCCCTTACTTCTCTGGACCTATTCACTAGCATCACAAATAAATGGATGCTCCATTATAATGGATTTAGGGTGGCAAAGAAAGTAGTGTCAGGTTGCTACATCTGGAGTATTTTCAGGGGTGGAAAAGAAAATAATGAGGATACCAACTGGGCCACCCACTGCAAAATGTGGGTGACCAAATGAGCCAACAGAACCTCTAATGAGTATTTACTCCAAAAGACTCTGCATGTAAACTACTTCCAGACTGATGTGGAGCCAAGCTTAGAGGATGAAGTCTTTCAATGGCTTTTGTTGATCAGCAGCCAAAGCATCTAGGAACAAAGAAGGGGTCTCCTTATTAAAAATATCAAGAATATTACTTTCAGACAAGAAGAATGCAAAGAATGGATCAAAGGACACTAAAAAATAGATGGACGACAGTAGAAATAAGTAATAACAGCATCATCTGTACTCTGGATTAAGGGTGATTTTGTTACGGCATTATTTTCCAGAAGATTTTAAAGCAATGCTTAGCATATATGTGGTCTGGCCTACATTATAGGTAGTGTGTATGTATCTTTGGTTTTGATGACTGTGAGGGCAGGAATTTCTCTGTTCTGTCTTATCAGTGTGCCATTCATCTTCTAGCTCTTTCTTCCTGCAGAACTAAGCAAAGCATAGATACAAGGTGTTTAATAATTAGCTCAATATCATTTAGGAAGTTAGTGGCTGACTTAGGGATCTTTATATCTCAGACTATTCAAATCCTCTAAAGCAATGCAAATGAAAGAGCACATATGGAAAATCACATTCTCTATATGTTTACTCAGAGAAAACACAGGCAAGATAATGTTTGCACAAAATGTTTCTGCAAGAAAATGTTTGTGACAAAAGTCAGTGCTAGAACAGATTCTAAGATGGCCACCCAAACAAATGTTTACTTTTTAAAGCAAAGCAAAGCAAAACAAAACCCAATTTGATATTTTGAAAGTTTGAAACATAACAACAACAGTTGTTTCATTCCTTTTTTCTGTTTCCAAATAGTTGTGTTAACAATTTAGAAACTTTACCTTTCTGGTCCTTCACAAAGAAATGGTCAATTGCATTTATTTTTTTATTTATTTAAATTCTTTATTGTTTAAAGTATTACATAAGTCTCCCCCCCCATTGACCTCTCCCCAGCTGCTCCCACCCCCCAGCACATGCCTTCACCACCCTACTGTTTGTATCCATTGGTTATGCTCATATGCATGCATACAAGTCTACAAGTCCTTTGGTTGATCTCTTACCCCCCTCCTCTCCACCCCGCTTTCCTTCTTATGTTGTGCAGTCTGTTCGATGCTTTTATTTATGACTGGCTTTATTTTTGGTCATCAGTTTATGTTGTTCATTATATATTCCACAAATGAGTGAGATCATGTGATATTTATCTTTCTCTGACTGTCTTATTACACTTAGCATAATGCTCTCCAGGTCCATCCATGCTGTTGTGAATAGTAAGAGTTGGTCAATTGCATTTAATAGCAAAATTTCCTAAGAAACTTTGTAAATCGTGGCCACTAGTTACCCCCTCTTTAGACACAAGGTAACCATATGGATATTAGAAATTGGTCTATAATTTTGGAACCACATTCTCCAGCTTAAAGTTTTCTCCAATGATCAGCAGTGACAATTTTGCCATAGTCCTAACATTCTGTAGGCCCTATGCAGATATAACAGTTCACAAGCTAGACCACAACAGTAAAAAAAATTGAATTTTGAACAAATGCAGTGAGTACTTGTTGGGTCAATTATTTGAGAGATTCTATTAGTAGCAACAGGCATCGCCAATTGAGATACCCTTGGGGTGCCATGGGAAAAAGAAAATGGTCATGTAGTATTACATAATGATGATGAGGAGGAGGATGGCAATACTAATAGCTACTGTTGGGTAATAATAATAACTACTGCTATATGCCAAGCACTTTGCTGGGAATTTCACATACATAATCTCACTGAATCTTGAGAGTGATAATGGCAAAAACAGATAACCTTTACTCTTTTTTAGATGGACTACAATTACATGATTGCATTTATACATGTTTGCAGAGAGTTTCCAGAATGTTTGTTTATTTTATTCTTAATTTAACAATCCCATATAGTGCTAGAAAATGATTAATTCCATCATCATCCTGTGCAATAGATAGCAATGTTGTCCCTATTTTATAAATGTGAAATAGAGGTTAAATAAATCAATGAAGGTCATGCATCTCTAAAGCAGTAGAATTGGGAATCAAACCTGAGCCACATAACTCAAGCACCCTAAAGTTTGACTAAAACTCAAAAATGTGTTTTTAGGACAATAATGATAGTGGTTAGGTTTTCAAAAAGTCCTATCCAACTCATAATATCCCTGAAACTGCATGTTAAGCACCCCCCTCCTTTATTCCACATCCAGTTCTGCAGTAGAAACACAAGTTCTCTAAGTCTTATGCCCCTGGGATCAGGGTTCTACATAGAAAAACCAAAAGGAAGATTGGAATTATGTAGGTTGGGGAGATTCCTGACCAATTTAAACTCCTGGGGATATTTCTGAGCTCTGGGAAATTTCATGTCTCCCTTCTGTTACCTCCTTTTCTTTGCTACCACCAGTCAATTCCAAGTTGTTTTTTCTACCTATATTCTTTTTTTAAAAATTATATTTATTGAAGTGACATCCTATCTAATAAAAGAGTAATATGCAAATTGACCATCACTCTAACACACAATATGGCCGCCCCCATGTGGACAAAGGATGGCCAGCAGGGGAGGGGAGTTGGGAGGAACCAGGCCTGAAAGGGAGGGCAGTTGGGGGTGATCAGGCCTGAAGTGGAGGACAGTTGGGGGAGACCTGGCTGGCAACGGGAGGCAGTTAGGGGTGACCAGACCAGCAGGGGGGACAGTTAGGGGTGACCAGGCTGGCATGCACGAATTTCGTGCACTGGGCCTCTAGTCTATATAATAAAAGCCCAGCAACTGTTAAGGCATAATGACCAGAACAACCAGTCACTATGATGTGCACTGACCACCAGGGGACAGATGTTCAATGCAGAAGCTGCCATGGTCAGTGCGCTCCCACAGGGTGAACACCGCACAGCCAGAAGCTGGGCTCACAGCTGGCAAGTGCAGCAGCAGTAGCAGGAGCCTCTCTCACCTTTGCAGCAGCACTAAGGAGAGGCGAGCAGAGCAGTAAGGAGCAGCAAGCAAGTGGGCAGTAAGGAGCTAGGGGTCCTGGACTGTGAGAGGGCGCAGGTTGGGCTGAGGGCCCCATGCCCAGTGCATGAATTTTGTGCACCAGGCTTCTAGTTGGTTAATAAAATTATATAGGTTTCAAGTGTACAATTCTGTGATACATCATCTGTATGTTGCATTGTGTGCCAAGACCCAAAGTCAGATCTTCTCCCATCATCATATATTTGACTTCCTTTATCTTTTTCACACTGAAGCAAGCACTCAAAGTAAATATCAAAAGCTTCACAGGGTTTACTGCCAGGGACCATAAAGAAAGAGAGGGTGAAAGTATATCAGAAGAGAAAACATATTCCTTCCTTTTGTTTAAAAAAACCTACCCTTCTCTCCGCACTGCCACCTACCCCCCCCCCCACACACACACACACATTTAAACTCTACACACAGTGCAAGGGTATAAGTTTTGTAGCTGATTTTCAGTGCAATATATATCATTGTGTCATTCTGGAGTCAGCATGGGCCTGAAGTTCTGAGGGGAGGGCTGGGAAGTGTGGGAAGTAATAAATGAGGAAAAGGACGTTAGCACTATGGAGAAGGTAGGTCCTGAGAGCGAGGGAGCCCAGGAAAAAAGTCCTGGAGAAGGAGAAGGAGAAGGGGAGCACCTGGGGTGACCTCAGGCTATGTGGGAGAAGAAAGGGGAGAGAGAGGTCCCAACATGGAACCTACTAACTCGAGCAAAGGCAAAGTAAGGAAAGCCAGGTTTCAATTCTAAGCAAAGATCATGAAACTGTTTCTTGGGGTAATTGACTCCTACATTAAATAATAAAAAAAAGCATAAATCAGCCTTATCCTCCAGGAACCTACCACTCAACTGGGATTTGCTTTGGGTCAAATGCTGAAATTTATTCTTGAGTGCTTTTGTTTCACTCTGGGAATATCTCTAAGTTGACCAGTTATGATTCTGTGAGATCTAAACTGGACACATGAGAAAAGAAATAAGACAATGAATGTAAATCTTGAGGGAGTGTCTTTCTATGTTCTCTTCAGTGAGAGAGTCAATACTAGTAACCCTTCTCTTAACCTGAGAAACTAGAATCAGAGCCAGCTCTTGAATTCTCTGCAAACTCCATGTGTGACAACAGGTCAGGAATCTTGCCAACACATTCAAAGCCAAACTGCCCAGAAAGCCATATGGAAAATGAAGACTCAATGACCTCACTATACAATCTATTGTATGCATTATGTATTTCTGCTATCTGTTGGGCACACTGTGCTTTATAGCAACTTTAACTAAAAGTAAATGTATTATTTGGTTAATTTTAAGAATATGAAGCATGGCCCCATTATTTAGACTTTTACTTTAAATATTAATCACAACTGAGACCTCCTCAGGGGAGGGAGAGAAAAAAGATGTGTGTGTATGCCTGTGTGTGTACACAAATACAATACTAAAATGCTGGAGAGAGGAATGATGAAATGATTTGTTGTATCACCTTAACCAAGTTGCTTGACTATTCTAGCTTTATTATCCTCATCTATAAAAATGACAACAACAACCAAAATGAAGCAGCTCTGGAAAAAAAGTTGAGAAGACACAACAGTGCATAAAAACTCTGACTTGAGCTTCTGTAATTTTTTCTTAAAAAAATTATTATTGTTGACATGCAACATTACATTAGTTTCAGGTGCACAACATAGTGATTAGACATTTATGTAACTTATAAATTGATCACTGATAAATCTAGTAACCATCTGACACCATATGTAGTTATTACAATATTATTGACTGTATCTGCTACACTGTACTTTACATCCTGAAACTATTTCATAACTACCAATTTGTACTTCTTTACCCCTTCCCCTTTTAACCCAACCCCTCTGTCCTCCAAATCTGGCAACCATCAAAATGTTCGCTGTGTCTATGAGTTTGCTTCTGTTTTGCTCGTTCATTTATTTTGGATTTTAGATTCCACATATAAGTGAAATGTTATGGCATTTGTCTTTTTCTGATTCATTTTACTCAGCACAATACCCTGTAGCTCTATCCATGTTGTTTCAGATGAAAAAAATTGCATTCCTTTTTATGGCTGAGTCATATTCCATTGTATATATGCACATCTTCTTTATCCAATCATCTGTTGATGGACACTTAGGTTGCTCCCATATCTTGGCTATTGTAAAAAATGCTGCAGGAAACATAGGAATGCATATGTCTTTTTAAATAGTGATTTAGATTTCTTTGGATAAAGAAATGGTAATTCCATTTTTAACTTTTTAAGAAATCTTGATACTGTTTTCCAGAGGGGCTGCACCAATTTTCAATTCCACCAACAGGCCATGAGGGTTTTCCTTTCTCCACATGCATACTAGAAGTTATTGTTGATTTATTAACAAAAGCCATTCTGATAGGTATGAGATGATAGCTCAATGTGATTTTTATTTGCATTTCCTTGATGACCAGTGATATTGAGCATCATTTCATGTGCCTGTTTGCCATCTGCATGTCCTCTCGGTAGAAATGTTTATTCTGCACATTTTTTCTTGTTAATCCTTACCTCTGTATAATTTTTCTATTATTATCATTATTTTTTTAGAGAGAGAGTGGAAGGAATGGTGGGTTGGGGGAAGAAAGAGAGAGAGACATGTGAGAGAGAGAAACATAGACTGGTTGCCTCCTGCATGTTCCCCAACAAGGGCTGGGGATCAAACCTGCTACCTTTTGGTGCTTGGGTTAACACTCTAACTACTGAGAAATACCAGCCAGGGCCTCTACATTTTTTTAAGTGGATTTATTTTATGTTGAGCTGTACGAGTTCTTTATATTTTAAATACATTTTTATTATTGAGTTTTTAGAGTGAGAGGAAGGGAGAGGGATAGAGAGAGAGAAATATCAATGAGAAACATCTATCAGCTGCCTCCTGCATGCCCCCTACTGGGGATCAAGTCTACAACTGGGGCATGTGCCCTGTCCATCTGGTTCATGGGTTTATGCTCAACCACTAAGCCACACTGGCCAGCCTTGATATATTTTATATATTTTTATATCAATCCCTTATCAGATATATTATTTGCAAATATCTTCTCCCATTCCATAGGTTGCCTTTTGTTTTGTTAATGGCTTCCTTTATAGTGCAAAAGCTTTTTCGTTTGTTGTAGTTGCATTTGCTTATTTTTGTTTTTTGTTGTATTTGCTCTAGGAGACATATCCAAAAAATATTACTAAGATCAATGTCAAAAAGTTTATTGCCTAAGTTTCCTCTAAGAATTTTAGGGTTTCAGGTCTTACATTTAAGTCTTAATCCATTTTTACTATATTACTGTATACTGGAGGCCCGGTGCTCAAAAATTTGTGCACTCGGGGGCGGGGGGGTCCCTCAGCCGGGCCTGTGCCCTCTTGCAGTCTGGGATCCCTCAAGGGATGACAACCTACTGGCTTAGGCCCACTGCTCAGGGGATTGGGCCTAAGATGGCAATCAGACAGCCCGGCAGACCTTGGGGGATGTCCACTTGCCAGCGGGGAGCAGCCCTAAACTGCAATCAGACATCCTTAGCGCTGCTGAGGAGGCAGGGGAGGCTCCCACCACCACCGCTGTACTGGCAGCCATCAGCCTGGCTTGTGGCTGAGCAGAGCTCCTCCCATGTGAGAGCGACCTGACCAGGAGGGCAGCTCCTGCATTGAGCGTCTGCCCCCTGGTGGTCAGTGTGTGTCATAGTGACAAGTCATTCCCAGTCTTTCTGCTGTTAGGGTCAGTTTGCATATTACCCTTTTACTATATAGGATAGAGGCCTGGTGCTTGGGTGGGGGCCAGCTGGTTTGCCCTGAAGGGTGTCCCGGATCAGGGTGGGGGTCCCGCTTGGGTGCCTGGCCAGCCTGGATGAGGGGATGATGGCTGTTTGCAGCTGGGCACACCCCTTCAGGATGGGGGTCCCCACTGGGGTGCCTGGCCAGTCTGAGTGAGGGGCTGAGGGCCATTTTTAGGCTGGCAGGTGACTGAAGCTCCCAACCTCTCCTTTTTTTATTTCTTTTTTTTTACTCTGGGATTTATTTACCTTCCATGGCTGTCACTGGAGCTGAGAGCCGGCTTTAGCTCTGAGCTCGGCTCCAGCTCTGAGACCTCGGCTGCTGAAAGCAGGAATCTAGGGTTTGTTTAGGTTCTATAATTGTAACACTGTTGCGGTCCTGCTCTCTCCAGCTCTGACAGCTGAAAGCAGGTTTCTGGGGTTTGTTTATGTCTATAATTGCAACATTGTTTCTTAGAGTGCAAGCTCAAAGGCCAGCAGCAGCAGGCGGGGAACCTTGGCTTCCTCCATCACTGGAGCAAGCAAGCCTCCTGTTCACTTCAGCTGCCTGGCTGCCGGCCGCCATCTTGGTTGGCAGTTAATTTGCATATCTCGCTGATTAGCCAATGGGAAGGGTAGCGAAGTTATGGTTAATTACCATGTTTCTCTATTATTTAAAAAGGTGAATTACTTTCACTTTTTGTATGTATCTGTCTAGTTTTCCCAATGCCATTTATTGAAGAGACTGTCTTTACCCTATTGTATATCCTTATCTTCTTTGTCATATATTAACTGCCCATATAGGTATGGATTTATTTCTGGGCTCTCTATTCTGTTCCATTAGCCAGTTTTATGCCAGTACCATGCTGTTCTGGTTATTATAGCCTTGTAGTATAGTTTGATATTAGGTAACATGCTGCCTCCAATTTCTTTTTCTTTTTGCTTTGGTTATTTGGGGTCCTTTATGGTGTCATATAGATTTTAAGATTATCTATTCTAGTTCTGTCAAAAATGCCATAGGTATTTTGATAGGGATTACATTGAATCTGTAGATTTCCATAGACATTTTAATGATGTTAATTCTCTCTAACCATGAGCACAGTATATCCTCCACTTATTATGTTTTCATCAATTTCTTTTTTTAATGTCTTACAATTTTTAAGTACAAATCTTTTATGTCCTTGGTTTAATTTATTCCTATGTATTTTATTCTTGTTTAGAAAACTACTTATCCCTCATTCAATTCTAGATGATAGTCTTGATGGGTAGAGTTATTTTAGTTGTCAGTTTACGTCATTCATCTTTGAATATTTCATGCCATTCCCTCACAGCCTGCAATGTTTTGAAAGTCTCTGTAGATACCTGATTCAGGTAGATCTCCCCTGTGCGGTTTGTGTTGCCCTCTCATTAAGATTGATTTTTTAAAAATAAAAATTAATGATTGATTGATTTTAGAGCAGCAGTTCTCAACCTGTGGGTCGCGACCCCTTTGGGGGTCAAATGACCCTTTCACAGGGGTCGCCTAAGACCATCGGAAAACACTTATATAATTACATATTGTTTTTGTGATTAATCACTATGCTTTAACCATGTTCAATTTGTAACAATGAAAATACATCCTGCATATCAGATATTTACATTACAGTTCATAACAGTAGCAAAATTACAGTTATGATGTAGCAATGAAAATAATTTTATGGTTGGGGGTCACCACAACATGAGGAACTGTATTAAAGGGTCGTGGCATTAGGAAGGTTGAGAACCACTCTTTTAGAGAGAGAGAGAAAAGAGGGGAGAGAGAGAGAGAGAGAGAGAGAGAGAGCTCTGCAACTCAATACATCCATACATTCAGTAGTTGATTTCCACATGCACACCAATTGGGTATGGAACCCACAACCTTGGCATATTGTGCCAACACTCCAAACAAGTGAGCTATCCAGCCAATGCCTATATTTTAGTTTTTATTGCTGTCTGCTGTCGGCACATCAGTGAGTGATACTGATCCTCAGTCTGACAGCCTATGAGGGCTGGCCATAACGATATCAGACAAGAGATTGCATAGGGGTGAACAACTGGTTTGTTTGACAAATTATTGGTACTCTGTTGCCAGCCAAGGTCACTCTTCAGGTGTGTTGTTTATAGAGCCGGAGTGGGGCTCTGGTGCAGGCCAAGGTTAGCCAGCAGGTTCTTTAGGCTTGGAGCCTCTTGGGGGGACCTCCAGTACCGGCACATATCAGCTGCTACTTGCACAGGGCTTGGGGCTGCTTTTTAGGTGCTGCAAATTGATCTACATTTGCTTGCCACTTGTACTGGGCTCGAAAGCACTTGGGAGAGGCTATGCTGCAAACTAGGACCAGCTTCCACTTGTGATGGGCTTGGGTTCCTTTGGTGGGCACTATTATATGAGCTGAGGCCAGCACTCCATGTTCAGTGCTTATGGATGCTTAGTTGGAGCTATGTTAGAGGCCAAAACTGGCTGCAATTTATGCTGGGCTTGGGGCCACCTGATGGGTGTTGCAATGCAATTTGAGATCAGTTATTGCTTCTGCTGGGCTTAGGTCCACTTGGCAGGAGCTATGATGCAAGCCAAGACTGGCTGCTGCTTTTGTAGAGTTTGTGAACCTCTGAGAGGGTCTTTAGCATAACCTGAGGGTAGCTACCACTTGCATGAGATTTGTGGACTTTGAGAAAGCCAGTAGTGAAAGCCTAGGATAGCTACCACTACCTTGGGATTGGTGGTCCGTTGAGTGAGTCTGAAGCATGAGCTGAGGCAGGGCACTCCTGTGGAGGAAACACGGTAAAAGGATCAGGAGTTAGGTAGAGTGGCATCTCAGGGAGTCATCAGGGTGGGGCAAACAGTGTCAGGCAGGCTAATGGAAAGCGCAGATTTGGCCAGCGGGGTGGGAGGAAATCTCTACAAAGGAACAAGAGCACCTGCCAGTGCTTCTGTCCCTGGAGACAGTTGCTCTTATCCCGCCTTCATCCTGACATTTGTCATTTTGTCTCTGGCACATTTTGTACTTTGGTCCCTTGCACTGGAGCCCACAGCAAGTGAGTTTGTGAGCCAGTGAGTGTGTTTAGACCCTTTAAGAGCAGCAGCATCTTGGTCTCTAGAAGACCTTTCTTTTTATCATTAAAATGAAATCTCTGGCCGAAACCGGTTTGGCTCAGTGGATAGAGCGTCGGCCTGCGGACTGAAGGGTCCTGGGTTCGATTCCGGTCAAGGGCATGTACCTTGGTTGCGGGCACATCCCCAGTGGGAGGTGTGCAGGAGGCAGCTGATCGATGTTTCTCTCTCATCGATGTTTCTGGCTCTCTATCTCTCTCCCTTCCTCTCTGTAGAAAATCAATAAAATATATTTTAAAAAAAATGAAATCTCTGCCCAGCCAGTGTGGCTCAGTGGTTGAGTGTGGATCTATGAACCAGGAGGTTACAGTTCGATTCATCAGGGCACATGCCTGGGTTGCAGGTTTGATCCCCATTGCGGGGTGTGCAGGAGGCAGCCAACCAATGATTCTCATTATTGATGTTCCTATCCCTCTTTCCTTCTCCCTTTCTCTCTCTGAAATCAATTAATAAATATTTAAAATGTAATACCTGCTGGTTTTTATAGCCAGGTGTTATGGAGACTCCTCTTCCAGGCAGTGGTGCCCTGGGCTGGGGATCCTGGTGTGGAGCTGGAACTCCATGCTTCTGAGGGGCTATCTCCACAGCAGAGATATCCCTCCCATTTCTTACCCACCACACTTTCTTGTGGGACCTACCTGGTCTGCATAGTGTCCTCTCCTACCAGTCTTCTCGCAGTTCCTTCTTTATATCCTTAGTTATCAATGGTCTTCAGGTGGTTCTCAGTGGCACTTGTCCTACAATTTAGTTGTCATTTTTACCTACTCCACCATCTTCAATGTCTGCAAATTTTGAATCTCTACTACGTCTCACTCTCTGATATTTTCTTCTCTCTTGTATTCCCTTCGTTCCTTTTCTATTTTAACAAGTACTTATCCACTCTATTAGATGACAGGCATTGTATGCTAGGTATTTAACAAAATCCCCAGTGGGGAAAAAAAGCCCTGTACCCTAGGATAACATGGCCACCTTCCTTAAATCCTTTTATGACTTCTATTTCTTTCACAATAGCCAATATCTATGTCATGGCTGAGCCAGCCTCAGTTCAGTCCATTGCCACCCTGCTCTCATCCTCCGGTATTTCTTTTTCACTATGTTGTTTTCTGCTGCAGGCACTTAACACAAACCATTTCCACTTTCTGAAACTTTTCTTCAGGACAGCTTTCCCTTCAACTAGTTAACTCCTAGGCATCCTACAGATCTCAGCTCAAATATCACTTCCTTGGAAAACTTTCTCTGACCCTTTTCTTTTGCTATGTGCTTCCACAGCACAGTGCACATTTATTCAGAGTATTATCTAAGCTTATTATATTTGTTTATTAATCTCTATTCCACCAAACAATAAACTCCATATGAGCACAAATTGTCTTTCTCTTCTTCCACCATTGTGAAGCCAGTACCTCTCATGGTGCCTGACCTTTGAAAAGCGATCCCTAATTAATTGAATGAATGGGTAAAGAAATAAATGAATGAATGAGTAGATCCACCAAGGACCTTGATGAAATTGTCATCAATTCTTGTCCATATCTGTAATTATAAAGCTTTTAAAATGCTTTCTCTCCTTTCAAATTAAAAAATAAAAATTAGTGCCCTCCTGTAATACAAAAATGAACTATAATAATCAAGATAATCCTTTGAAGACAGTTCCTTATTGTGAGCTTTCTTATACTTGTAGTCTATTATTAACAAGAAATCTATGGCTGAAATGCCTGATAGTTCTGAGCCAGCCTCCAAAGAATTATGAGTACCAGGCTCTTCATTAAGATGCATATTGTTCAAAGAAAGAAAAAAACACACACAGAGGCTTACAATATGCTCTTTCAAACATGACTATTTGAGAACAATGGAGAAGACATTTAGTTTACTTCCTAACAGATGAAATTTAAATAAAAAACATGCATGCATTCTTGGGAAAATTAGAGTGGTTGAAAATTTAGAAGGGCTGGAGAGTCGGCCACTAAAGAGAAAACCCCCAGGAAATTGATTCGGTTGGTATTCAGTTGTAGCTTTTGTGAGTCCAGTTGAGAATAATGCTGCATAATTTTTGGCCTATAATGCAGATTGCTACAAAAATTCCACTGTGCAGAAAAAGTATGAAAATAGTGAATGGATTGCATGCTTTTCTTTAAACTCAGAATCTGATCCCAAATTTTGGAAATTTTATTCTTTTTCAGTGAAGGAAAAGTATGTCACAAAAGCCAACTTTTTTATTGATTTGTAGAGAGAAAGGAAGGGAGAGAAACACAAATGTGAGACTACTACATCAATCGGCTGCCATTGGGAATAGAACCAGCAACCTTTCAGTGTGCAGGATGATGCTCAGCCACCTAGGGCACACTGACCAGGGCATGATAGCCAGCGTTTTTACTAGAGCTAATATATCAGCTACTGTTTGGGGGCAAATTATTTTGAAATTACCACTTGGTCATCATCTCAGAATTTCAATCATTTTATGAGCATAATTTGCTTATGCATTACTTACTGCAAGCATCCAAACCTAAGTTCATTTGAAACTATGTCCTTAAAAGCCTTTACATTTTCCAAAATTATTTTTAAATCTTAAATTACTATATTATTATTGGATTTTCCACTGGAATTCTAATATAACTGAGAACTTCTCAGTAGTAGTCATATTGTTTGGAAAAAAATGGAAAGAGTTGTGTAAAAGATTAAAAGCAAGTAAAGTGGGTTACATCTATTACATATAATTTTTGGTAGGGTGGTCCAAATAGTTTTTATTGCTTTTTTATTGGGAAGACCTGTAGACCTCTTGGTTTTGACATTCTTGGGAAACTTATTCATTTCACAGTTTTAGAAATAACTCATTAGTTTCATAAAAATATATGTTGCCATAGTTTTAACATACTAGTTGATATTAGCTGTTCCAAGAAATAAGAACTATTAATTATCTGGACATTAACAAAACAAAAGTATATTTCTATTTTATTTGTCTTCAAAACTGATTCTCAGGTGGTATTTAAATGTCAAGAAACAAACATTTATAAGATGAAGGTAACGTAAGAATGATGTGGTTATATAAAAAATGTGGAAAATGAAATGTTTCTCCTTTGACCTTTATTCTATTTAAAATCAAGTCGGTTGAGTGGTAATGAACACTGTATCAGTCCAGCTATTCCAAAGAAACAGAGTCAATGTGAGAAAGAGAGGTATGCTTGTGGGAGGGCAGAGGACTGTATAGATATATATGTCTATAGTCTATATCTTCATCTATCTCTCTGCCTATCTATCTATATTTTAAAATAAATTAACTCACATGATTGTGGGACTGGCAAGGCTGAAATCAATAGGCTGGAATCTCAAAAATAGTTGACACCGCAGTCTCAGGCAGAATTCCTTCTGGGAATCTCAGGTTTTGCTTTTTAAGGCCTTTCAACTGATTAGATGAGGCCCTCTCTCATTATCAAGGATGCTCTCTTTACTTAAAGTCACTGATTGTAGATGTTAACCACGTCTACAAAATATCTGGGTAGCATCGCCTAGCTAAATCAGTGTTTGATTAAATGATTGGGTATATTAATCTACCAATGTTGACACAAACCAAACCATCACAAGAACCAAACTACTTATTAGTCTCCAAATTGCTGATTTTTCTCTTGCTGGCAATTCAAATCATATTCTTAACTTAAGTTTCAAAATAAAGCAGGTTTGAAGACACTGGTAGTTGTAATAATTCCTTTTCTTCCTTTAGTTGATCATTCTTAGTCTTTTGTTGGATATTAGTATATTCATCTGAGAATTATAAAAAAGAGTAAATAAAGCTCACTCCACCCATGTACTTGATCAGTAGGTCAAGTACAGTAAAACTTAGAACCCCATTTCAAAGTAATATTTAAATAAAATAATATCCTGAAAGAAACATTTATATTGAAATGTGACTAAACAAGTGTGTAATATGACAACAGATATGTTTATTTATGTATTAAATAACAAGATGCAGCTCTAGATTTAATAACTACCATAATTTTAAAATGGTGATGAGTGAAAACAGTATTTTGAGATTCAGAAGTAAGTCTATTTCTGCATTTCTGTACTGCCAGTACCACTGTGATTTGTGTATAGAAGGATATGTAGTTAGAGATCAGTGGAAGAAAGATATGTTTCCCCAACCAACTTCAGAGACCTCTGGTTAAGAACCAGTTCACTGATGAGAAAACAGAATGATGGTTTGGCCCTGGCTCGTTTTGCTCAACAGTTATAGCATTGGCCCACAGACCAAAGGGTCTCCAATTCAGTTCTGACCAAAGGCATGTGCTTAGGTTGCAGAATCATCCCAGGCCCTTGCAGGGCCGAGTGTGGAGGCAACCAACCTATGTCTCTCCCACATAGATGTTTCTTTCTTTCTCTCTCTCCCTCCTCTACTTTCTTCACTGTATCTAAAATAATCAATGGAAAAAATATCATTGGGTGAGGATAAAAAAAAAAAAGAATGATGGTTTGACTGAGACTTTGAGATTATCTATGGGTTTAATGTCTCAAACATTGCCCGATGACAAGAATAATGATAGAAATAGCTAACAGAGCAGTTATTAAGTGCCAGACATCAGGCATTATTCTAAGTGCTTTATACATGCCACATCACATAATTCATAGAAAGCCTCCATGAGGTAAGATCCGACAGATGTACAGAGAGGTGGAGTAACTTCTTAGAGTCATACAGTTTTGTAAATGATGGAACCAGGTTCACTATGGTCTTTTAAACTACTGTGCCATATAATTAATAGCTGGTTTCTTTCTACTCACCTGAGTTTTGTAGTAAATGATGGGAGGGCAAGAATTATGTGAGAAATCTTTTTCAGTAGAACATTATGGAATAGAGCTTGACTATCCATAAATTTGCATAAAGCATTTATTATTGTCTATGTAATTTACAAATTGTAACTAAATTTTTAATGTCAGAAGCATAAGAAAGAGAAAACCCATGTTTACAAAGAAAGTCTGTGACTGTTAACTATTACCAGATTTAAAAAATTTTTCATTTAGTAC
This sequence comes from Myotis daubentonii, assembly GCF_963259705.1. Classification (NCBI taxonomy): domain Eukaryota; kingdom Metazoa; phylum Chordata; class Mammalia; order Chiroptera; family Vespertilionidae; genus Myotis; species Myotis daubentonii. The sequence continues at coordinate 146,862,843 of NC_081840.1, read as the reverse complement.
AAGCTGTTGGTGGTTGCAAATATAAGAGTTTGAAATGTCTTTATAAGGTTAAAACATTTTAAAATTTAATGTTATATGGCTATTTGATTCTGTTGGAATTCTAGAACACTTGTAAAAATGTCAAGGTCTTAGAAGTTGTAAAGATTGAAATTTTGGAAAATTAACATCTTGTTAAAATATTGCTACTATATTTAAATATTAAATATTTTTCAACTCTAAAAAATGCAAAAGAGACAATCCACAACATGTATTAACTTTTCAATGGAGTCAACACACCAGTCCCCCTCCCCGAAAGATTTAATGAGTGTTAGGATTATTCTATTAGAATACATTCAAATTTACCCAACTCTTGATTTTCCAGAGAAGGAGGAGGTGAGATGGCATGAGGAAATTTTACACATTTTATAACAATATGAATGTCAATATAAAACCCTGAATCTTTAGGCATTGTTTCTTAAGGGTAGTTGACTATTTATTTAATGAGACACAAACCTCTGCTTGTAAAATAAGTTTATAATGGATATCTAGATACCCAAGTTCTTTTTTCTACATATAACTAATTTTTTTCATTTTTGTCTAAATTTTCACCCCCTCAGCTCAGTTTTCATGCCAATGAGCAAGTTGTTTCATAAATTAATGACATGTTGAGCAAACTCAGAAATCATTTTTTAAATATTGTCTGAGTTAATGAATATTTATACACTGTATGGTAGGAAGGGAAAATTGGTTTCACAAGTGGCAAATATTTGTTGAATGAGTGAATGAATAAATCAGTAAGAGAAAGAAGAGTGAACTTCTGCCAACCATAACTCTTTCAAAATCTTTCAGTTTTATAAACTACTATTGTCATGAATTTGCTCATATTTTGGATTTATAGTTTATTTTTTATAATCATAGTCATATTAATTTTTTTTTAAAATTCTCATTAAATCTGATCATTCTGTTCTAGGAATGAAGTAACTAGTGGGAATTTTACAAATTGTGTCTCCCCTTAATCAACAGTTGAACAAATAGGCATAAAGAATCAAGTAGTGCTCTGACCAGTTTGGCTCAGCGGATAGAGCGTCAGCCTGCAGACTCAAGGGTCCCAGGTTCAATTCCAGTCAAGGGCATGTACCTTGGTTGTGGGCACATCCCCAGTGGCTAGCGAGTGCGCAGGAGACAGCTGATCGATGTTTCTCTCTCATCGATGTTTCTAACTTTCTATCCCTCTCCCTTCCTCTCTGTAAAAAACAAAAATCAATAAAATACATTTATAAAAACAAATCAAGTAGGCTTCCCAGATAAATGAAGCCATTTACATGAAAGGGAAAGAGCTGATTTCCTTGCATTGGGTACTTCAAGCCAACCATTTCTTAATGGCATGGAAGATCAACTCCAGAGTCCCTGAAAAAGAAGAATGAGATCAATCAAGAACATAAACTTATGTGAAGCAATCAGGCACTCATAAAGACAGCTTAATGTAATGGATTTTTGTGATGTGGAGACTTAGAATATTTCAATTCTAATCCACCAGAAAAACCCTTTTATATGTTTGGAATATTTTCCCACACAGGAAAATAAAATCTTATTTTAGACATCTTGTAAATTTGGAAAGTCAAATATAGTAATGGAACATATATTTTTGGCCTTCCAAAATATTGTCTGCTTGATATCAACTATTAAAAGAAATGTAAACAGATGTCTTCATTTAATGTCATTTTATTTCATCTCTTAAATTCTTAGTAACAACCTTTCTGGTCATTTTGTTTTATTTAAGAAGTGGAGAGAACATGAGGAAAATGAAATCTATAAGGCAGGAAGGCAATCGGTTGAACTGAGTATCAAAAAGTAGAAGCAGCTGTGCTCAAGTGCATAATTTTTTGCCCTCCATGGTTAATTAAAAATTTTATCAAACTAAATGATGCTAGGTATGCATACATGAATTTAGACTTCCTTCACAGTGCCTGACATATATTCAGTATAGTAGGACATTTTTTTTTCATTTATATGTATGATTTGGGGGAAGGTATATCATAAAAGGGAGATTAAGAGTGACAACATCACCCTTGTTTCTTGAATACAGGTGCAAATCTTGTAAATTATAGGTAATTTTTAATTCAGATGTATTTTCCTAAATGTCAGGTTCACATCTGTTTTTCACTAATCCTTTTTTTAAATAACTGAGACTGTCCAACAAAGATAAGAGATAATACATCCATTGCAAAGACCCTATATAATCTATGTATAATATATATATATATATATATATAATCTATGTATAATATATATATATATATATATATATATATATATATATATAACTTTTTGTTGTTAATCCTCACCCAAGGATATTTTTTCCATTGATTTTTAGAGAGAATGGAAGAAAGAGAGAGGAGAGAGAGAGAGAGAGAGAGAGAGAGAGAGAGAGAGAGAGAGACATTAATGTGAGAGAGACATATCTCTTGGTTATCCCCTGCAGGTCCCCCAACTAGGGCCAGGGATCAAACTTGCAACTGAGGTATGTGCCCTTGACCAGGGATCTAACCCATGACTCTCAGTTCACTGGCCAACACTCTGACCACTGAGCAATCAACCAGGGTTCCAATATAGCTTTTGATATACATAATCACGTTATCATACATGTCTATTCTAGGTCAAAAAATGCAAAAGGAGAAGTTTTACAATGTACATGGTTCAGAATAAACTTTTAGTATTTTTACTTCAGTAGTAGTGGTCAGCTAACATTTTGAAGAGTTCTTGCTATCTTAGAAATGCTGGTGGACAATCATCTTAACAAATATGGAGTATATTCTCTGTTAATAAACTTATCTTCAGAGTTCAGCATTCCTGTATTTGATGATATTTCACTGATTCTCTTCTATGTGCCAGAAACTGCATCATGAACTTGCATACAGAGAAGCACTAAACACCTTACTTGCCCTTAGGAAAACTTAAAAAACCTTAGTACCTTTTGATCAATGCTGCAACAAAGATAAATGAGTTCAATTGGGAGCAGGGGTTGGAGTTCTGTTTCTGGATTTGGGGTGCAGGAGGAAGTCATGAAAGAGAGGGATCCACAGAGGAGTAATGTTTACCTAACTCTTTGCTGGGCTATGTCCTAACTTAAATATAGGATTTCTCTATCAGTATTTTGTAGTTAATAGCAATAGCTTACTACCGAGAAGTGTTTTTCATTTGGTCTCTTCATAATTCTGATTGTGACAAATAAAGCCATTTGACATACCTTGGTTTAGCTGCAATTTCACCAAAGATGTCCATAGTACATCAGATATTTGTTGACCTTTATTGGAAAAAAGTAATAGTTTGCTTCTCCCTTTATATTGTCAAGTGAGACTAGATGATCTGTGGCAAATTCATGGTGATGTGTTGATTTGTGTTGGATGTGATTCCATAAGAGAAAAAAACAATTATCAAACAGACACACTGTTATGTGGTGCTTCCTTTCCCAGCCATATGAAACCTTCCCAAATGGCATGCTCTATTATAAAAAGCAGAAACACACAAGTTTATTTTTCAAATGTGTTCATCTAACATTTACTTTCAGAGAGTTTTAGCTCTAGAGATATTTTACCTTTCTAACTTTAGAAGAATAGGTAGGAAAATACAGTTGTGAGTACATGAAACACAGACTTTATTCTTGTATTATTATTATTTATCATTTATAGTATTATTTATTTGTATTACAACTGAAACCTACTTTTGTCCACCCCTATGAGTAAGGACGAGGGGTAAAAAAGTCACTCAGCCTTTTTGCATTTGGAAGGGTGTAAATGTCACATTAAAGGATAAAATAAGAGGGACTATTACATCTCCAGTAAGTTGCTGCTTTAAAAATAATTAACATTAAAATCTAGCACACTGTCTTGTTATTATTTGATTTATGAATAATAAATTTCCATTAAGACATGTAAAGTTGCCTCACTGAGCAATTTCTCAAGGTTTACAACTGAAACACAACAGTGTTTGTTATTAATTATAAACATATGAGGACATATTCCACAATAGGACTATTCCTCCACAACATCCAGAAATATTTCCACTTCAGTCTCTAAGGCATGGCCTTCTGTTTAATACAGATGGTGGTTTCTGTGTACCATGAACTAACTGCCAAAGATCTGCTTTTCTCTGTCACATGACAATGGACATTTCTCAGATTCAAATAAATGGAAAGACGGCCTATGTTCATGGATTAGAATCAGGGAGGAAGGTGTGGGAGAGAGAGCAGAGACAGAGAGAGGAACATCAAAGTGAGAGAGACACAACAATTGGTTGCTTCCCACATGCACCCTGACAGGGCCAGGGATTGAACCTGCAACCCAGGTATTTGCCCTTGATTGGGAATTGAACCCGACCAAGACCCTTAGGTGTGAGGGCTGATGCTGAGCAGCCCAGCCAGGGCTATTTTTCATTTTTGGGGTTTGTTTTTACTTTATGGAGTCACTGACTATATATGCACATCAAAGTAGTGCTCAGTTTAAATCACAACCTTAATACAAATAAAGAATTTTGGCATCAATATCACTGTTCATTTTGAAGGCCACAGGATCTGATTATTTCCAAAAAGGTATTAACAGAGAGTCACAGTGATAGTTCTTCACTTTCATCTCTTAAGTTGGAAAGTTTATTGAATTCCCAATTTCTATAGTTAAAAATATTCATGCTATACCTTCTTTATACTAGGTTATATCAGAATATCCAAATAGAAATAGGTCCTACTTTTATAAGAAAATTGACCAAACCTAAGCAGAGGTTACTTTAACAGAAACTTTCTACTAAATAAAAGAGTATTTTGAGTAGTTTTAACATGCAGAACCAGAAAAACTGGATAGGAATGAAAAGGAAATTAGACTTTTACTTAATATAGGGAAGAACAGCTTAAAAATTTATTTCTAAGTGGAATGAACAGCCCCTAGAGGTCATAATTTCCTCATTGCAGTCAAGGCTGGATTGCCACTTGTCAAAGACTCTGAATAAAAAAAAAAAATCATGTTGTGTTAAATAACTGATAAGCTCATATCCAAATTTAAGATTTAGTTTTCTTATTTAGTCAATGCCATACAAAACATGCAGTTATTTTCCAAACAGCATTTTTGTCTGATAGCATTTAGAAAAAAGTAAGCAAATAAATTGAGTGCATTGTTTTCCACTTAATGCAAATGTTTTCCCAAATGGTAAGACATATTATTTTTTTTCCTAAGAGACATATTTTACAGAAAATGTTCGAACACTGAAAAAATGTAAAAGAATAAAGTTGCTGACTTCCACCAGCCAGAATCAAAAGTTTTTAATGTTTTTCCATAATTGGTTAAAAAATAAATGTTAGAGTTTAACATGTTTAACTTTATTATTAAGAATGCTCTGATTACTCCTTCTCTTTCCTCCCTCAACAATTTCTTCCCTTACTCCTTAGTCACAGGTTTTGTTGGTCTCCTTTAAATATTTTGAATCCCTCAAATTTTCACTTTTTTGGATGATGTTTAAAGATAAATAACAAATTCATGAGAAAGAGATGGTTTTGATTGACTCTTAGTGAGTACAGATGTAAATATGCAACATTGAAGAGGCCAGAAGAAATCTAGGGGTGTAAGGCAGTGAGTGGGAAATGTTTGGAGTTTCCAGGGACAAGTTTTAGTCATTACTGTTTGGAATGACTATCTTCACAAGATAATCAAAACCATATATGTGGATAGAATTCTGGAGTGAAAGATTCTACAAAAATAAAAATAAATTTAGGCCAAAGCTGTTTGGATAGGAAGGTGAGAGGACGAAGAGAACTCATTTAAGACAAGGTGAAGAACAAGAGTGATGTGTGCTAGAAGCTAAGGATAAAATGACTGTCCTTTCTGGAGAATCAACTTCTACAGAAAAAGTAGAGAATGATATGACCAAGGATAACCCTTTGAACTGAGCTGAGCTCCTAGAACAGCGGTTCTCAACCTGTGGGTCGCGACCCTTTTGGGGGTCGAACAACCCTTTCACAGGGGTCGCCTAAGATCATCGGAAAACACATATATAATTACATATTGTTTTTGTGATTAGTCACTATGCTTTAATTATGTTCAATTTGTAACAATGAAAATACATCCTGCATATCAGATATTTACATTACGATTCATAACAGTAGCAAAATTACAGTTATGAAGTAGCAACAAAAATAATTTTATGGTTGGGGGTCACCACAACATGAGGAACAGTATTAAAGGGTCGTGGCATTAGGAAGGTTGAGAAACACTGTCCTAGAAGGTTAAGGATGACCAGGAGTGATGATGAATTTCTGCACATTGGTAGCATCAGATCTGAGGTTAAATGTTGAATTAAGGAATAAATGAGTGGCCATAAAGAGGAGACTACAGGTGTAAACTACTCTTTCAAGAAATTTACCAATGAAAGAGAATGAGCATAGTTAGATATCATATTTTTATAAGATATTTTTATAAGGGAAGATTGCTTCCCAGCCAGGAGATCACAGTTTGATTCCCTGTCTGCACGTGCCCAGGTTGCAGGCTCTATTCCCAGTGTGGGGCGTGCAGGAGGCAGCCAATCAATGATTTCTCTCATCATTGATGTTTCTATTTCTCTCTCCTTCACCTTTCCTCTCTGAAATCAATAAAAAATATTTTCACAAATTGCTATTAGATGGGGAAATTAAATGCACTATTTCTTTCTAATTAAACCCTCACTAGTCAAATTCACCAAAACAATTTCTTCAGGTAGTGGGACAAGCATTTACTTAAAAAAAAAAAAAAAAAAAAAAAAAAGGAACAATTGAAGGAGGAAGAGTCTGGAGAGAAGGAGGAAAAGGACCTCTTTAAGGCTAGATATGCAAAACTATGTTTATAAAATACTAGAGGCCTGGTGCACAAAATTCGTGCATGGATAGGGTCCCTAGGCCTGGCCAGCGATCAGGGCCAATCGGGGGCCTCCCTTCATTCTGTGCCGCCCCCTTGTGGTCAGCACACATCATAGCAAGTGGTTTAAATTAACTCCTGGTCTCCAGGTCAAACTCCTGAGGGGACAATTTGCATATTAGGCATATGTATAACCATTCATTCATTCAGCCAGATACAGTTCTCAATGTTGACGATACAGTCAGAAACAAAATAAAATTAAAAAAAAATACCTGCCCTCCTGGTGCTTATACTTCAGTGAGGGGATAGACAATTAACACATAAACAGTTAAAATAGATAGCATGTCAGATGGTGAGAAATGTTATAGAGAGCAATATGTTGTGCAGACAAGGGGGCAGTAGAGTGCAGTGTCAGGGAGGCATCAGGACTAAAGTGGCGTTTCAGCAAAGAACTGAAGAAGAGGGAAGGGGACCATGTGCCTCTTGGGAAAGAGCCTTCCAGCCAGAGAAGAACTGGTGCTGGGCTCTCCATTCGAGGCTGCCTGGTGTGTAGGAATAACAGCAAGATCAGCCTCGCTGGAGCTGAGTGGGGTGAGGCAAGTGGACAGAAGTAGGAAAGAAACATAGGGTCCACTCAAATCAAAGAGAGGGCGCTCAGGCTTTTATGCTGAGTGAGATGCAAAGCAAGTGGACAGTTTTTTAGTAACTGACAGGCTCACAAGGGCTGCTGTGTTGATAATAAAATGGGTCAGGGGATTGCTGGGATGGAGGGGCAAGGATGGAAGGCATGCAGCAGAGCGGAGCAGGCAGACAGTGAGAGGAGGCTGGATTCTGAAAACACTTTGAAGATAGAGCTGACTGGATTCGGTGATGGGTTTGAAGTTAGGAAGGAAAGGGAGGAATTTAGGATGGCTGCAAGGTTTTTGGCCTGACAATTGCCATTACAGACTTACAATTTACTGAGATGGGGAAGACTGCAGTGAAAAAGAAATACAATAGCATTTGTAATATTTGTTGAAGGATCATTTCAACCTATAAGGATTTTTGTAAAACATGAGTATCTGCTGGGACCTTTTTGAGATTCCAGTTTGGAATTGAATTGTTAAAGTTTTGCAGTTCAAGACATGTTTTATACTGTGCAGGAGGAGTCTTCCACACAAGTTATTGTTCATGAAATGCTTATCACAGAGCAGGGCACAGAGTAAACACTCAATAAATATTAACTATGATTAGAACGTTTTTGTAATGCCAGGCTGTGTTAACAATGTTGATGCTATTTATCAAATATTTATTAACATTCTGCCTAGATATCTAGTTTGTTCTAGATGGAGACAATTAAAGGAGGTAATATATTAGTTCTATAATGTGAAAGGAAGCAGATTAATGACAAATAACCACTGGGAAACTGGTAATTAATTATTTTTTCTAATTGCCACAGATAGCTTGTTAAAAACCAAAATAGAGCTTCTTAGGTCATTTCCTTCATTCTATAGATCAGCAGTTCTCAACCTGGGGGTCACCAACCTGTGGGTCGTGACATCTTTAGGTGTTGAATGACCCTTTCACAGGGGTAGCCTAAGACCATCAGAAAACACATATACAGTGGGGCCTTGACTTACGAGTGTCCCGACTAATGAGTTTTTTGAGATACCAGCTGTCTCTCGGCTGATTTTTTGCATTGAGTTGATAATTTGAGTTAACGAACTCCTTAATGAGCTCGGTCTCAGAACGAATTAAACTCATAAGTCAAGGCCCCACTGTAGAATTACATATTGGTTTTATGATTAATCACTATGCTTTAATTATGTTCAATTTGTAACAATAAAAATACATCCTGCATATCAGATATTTACATTACGATTCATAACAGTAGCAAAATTACAGCTATGAAGTAGCAACGAAAATAATTTTATGGTTGGGGGTCACCACAACATGAGGAACTGTATTAAAGGGTCGCGGCATTAGGAAAGTTGAGAACCACTGCTATAGATGAAAAGCCAGAAACCCACAGATGAATATAACACATGCTGATGAGGGAAGAGTCAGAACTGGTACCCAGAATTCAGTCTCCCAGTGCTCAGCTACTTGGACCACAATATTTCTCTTTTGTTTGAATGCACAAACCATTTGAATGGCGATTCTATGTGTTTTTAAGAAACTGATTTTATATTTATCAGAGCTATAAAGTTGTGTGTGTTTTTAAATCCCCCAATTGTGCCTTCATTTGATGCCTGGGAATAGAAGTAATATCAGTGTGAGCAGAGCCGTCATCTTTTACTAGAATAGAATAGAATAGAATAGAATAGAATAGAATAGAATAGAATAGAATAGAATAGAATAGAATAGAATAGAATAGAATAGAATAGAATAGAATAGAATAGAATAATAAAATAAAATAAAATAAAATAAAATAAAATAAAAAAATAAAATAGTCCAAATAGCCTCCCACCCACAGAGCAGGGATCTGGAAATGTGTGAGTAATTCAAGTCACCTGGTACCATGGGCTCTGCAGGTGTTGATAACACACTCCTTTTAGTGGTAAATGGTTTCCTGGTGTTTCATTTAGTCCCAGTGTCACTGCATAAAGAAGGAAATCTCAGACATCAAAGGAAGAAAGATGAAAGGATCCCAGCACTTTAGAAACATGACATTGTCAGCCCCACCGGTCTCTCTTGCAATGCTCCTCCTTACCCAACCTCAAGTTAAGTGGCCAGGGGAGTGCGCACGGATCTGGCCGGCAGATGTTGGACTATATGTTGGCTGTATTACAAGTTGCATCTATACACATGTACACACATGGGACGGGGCAAAGAAAGTGGTTTGGGGTTGATGCTAAAACACTGGCATCAACTCATGCAGAGATCCAGGGGAGGAGGGGATGCCCTCATCAGTGCTTTTAAGATCTTTTAGTGCAGTTGGACTACTGGCATGACATCTACCTTGGGTAAGGATTAAGCTATGGAATAAAACTCCATTCATAATGTGCATCATATAAGTTGCTTCGGAGCCATATATTTAGAAGTGCCTTAAGTAATTCTAAAAGAAACCCTCTTACCGTTGATTGTTAAGTAAACCTGTGAATTCAACATTTAATGACTATGCCAGGCACTGTGTCAGACCCATGAGATTTCTGGTGTTTTGGGAGCACAAGTTAACATTTTGGCAATTTCCTCAGGCATGCTGGAAGACATAATATGTTTAGATAGTGAAGTGAAAGGACTGACCTTCAACAAGGAATTAGATTCTAATGTACATGGTGATAATTAGGCTGGCAAAAGGCTTCCACCTCCATGTTTTCATTTTGATGTTGACGGAACCAATAATCCTGTGAGGTAGATACCTCCTACAGCCTATTGTGCAAACATATAACATTCTGATTGAATTAGCAAAACCTGTAATTATAAATGGGGGAGTAATCAACTCATTATTGCACAACGGTATTCAAACCGGGTCTCCAGACCAGCAACATCAGCATCGCCTTGGAACTTATTAGACATGTAGACCCTCCGGCCCCACTGGAGACTTCACTGGATCAGAAACTTGATGGCTAGAGCCCTTCAATCTGTGCTTTGACACGTCCTCCTAGGGATTCTGATACAGGCTAAAGTTTGAGAACCACTGATCTGGTAAAAAAAAATTCAGGGATAGAAAGCCTGGGTTCTGTTTCTGGCTCCAGCACTTACTGACCATAGGTCACCTCAGAGTCACTGAGTAGGCATCCTCACCTGTAAAGCCGAAGCCAGCAATGCCTCCCTATTTTGGAATATTGGAAATACTTTGGAAAAATAGAGGTAGTTGTTGCACAACATTGTGAAGGTACTAAATGTCACTGAATTATTCACTTTAAAATGGTTAGTTTTATGTTTGCTTGACTTTCACATCAATAATTTTTTTTAAATGCCTGCCCAGCCTTGGCTGAATAGCTCAGTTAGTTAGTGTCATCTCATACACTAAAGTTGCAGGTTCCATCCTCAGTCAGGGTACATACAAAAATCAACCAATGAATGCATAAATAAGTGAAAAACCAAGTCATCTCTTTCTCTCCCTCCCTCCTTCTCTTCCTTCCTTCCTCTCTCCTTTCCCCTCTCTCTCTCTAAAATATTCACTTTAAAAAATGCCTGCCCAATTCACCTCCCTAACAGGAAGAGAGAATGTGTGGGTCTCTTTGCTAGCCAGAAGGTGCTATACAGATAGGTGAGTTTATGAGAAGGCTCTTCAGAGAGTAGGTGTCCTTATCTACCTCTATTTTTCCTGAAAAACAACGAGCTCTGTCATTTCAATTAGACAGACATTTAGCAAGTGTTGTGAAAAAAAAATGTGGCATCCTAAAGAAAAAAAATTATTTTTGCAGTATCCTTCCAGGAGCTTCATGGGTGAATTTGGGGTAGGATGAGGGGAACACCAGCTTCAGCTAATGTGGTTAGTATCAAGAGGTACAATCCTACACCCCAGTTATTTTGCCTCCACCCCAGAAAAATGAAGAGACTCCATGTACTTAGAAATGGTTCATGCAGTCTGATTTCCATTCTCTTTCCCCTTGTTGGCTCATTCCAAGATAAAGGAGTCCCTGTGTGTTCCCTGAAAGGACAGTTGACAGTGTCATCACCACCTGGGTTGTGACTGCTCACAAAAGCAATGGCGTTTTTCTACCCTATCCTATCTAATAATAGACAACCATGGTAATTGACCCTACCTTCGCTACACCTCCCATTGGCTAATCAGTGAAATAGGCAAATTAACCACCAACAAAGATGGCGGCTAGTTTGCATACTGCAGGTAGAGTGGGACAGCGCCATCCCATCTGCCCTGCTGCCATCGGGCCTGCTATCAGTGACCCGAGTCTGCTGGGCGGGGCAGCGAAGGCTTGAAGGTGGCTCCAGCCGGAGCAACGAAGGCCTGGGTCCCAGGTGCTGGAGGAAAACTGGTGCCGGCAGCCAGGGGAAGGGAAGGCCTATTGCACGAATCTTTTCATGCAACAGGCCTCTAGTATAATATAAGTTTCTTGAGGGCAAGATCTTGTCATATACATCTTTACCATCCCTAATAAGCCTACATTAATAGCCCTTTCATAAATAGTCAATGGATGGCAATGGTTCTGAATGGGTTCTTTCTTGTGGGCTCCTGGCATAATTTTCACTTTAGAGATTTGTAAGAGGCTGGAGCACTAATTTATAAACCAATGAACTCATGGCTACCTCCGTGTAGTAGATGTTGAATACTCCAGCTTGTAGAAGCTCAGAAGGTTACTCACAATATCAGAGGTCTTGTCAGTGATGCAACCTTATCAAAGGTTACCTTTCACCCTCTCCAAGGTGAGGATGAATCAGCAGGGAATTGTGATTCCACATTGTCAGGTTGCTGTCTGTACTCTATGTGTGAAACCAAGTGATGGTGGGCTGCTCCTTGAAGATTAGAGTTTTAGAGTTCTACCTATGCTGCAGGGATTATTTAGTCTTTTTCTAAAATTTCAAACATGCACAAAGGGAGAGAGAAGAGTATGGATTAACCCCCATGTGCCCATCTTGTAGGTTCAACAATTTTTAATTTATTGCTAACCTGGCTTTACCCAACTCTTCTTCACTTTCTCCAGAGCATTTAAAAATAAATCCTACACATCATTATTTCATTCACAGATATTTCAGTCATGTCTTTAAGAGACATGTACTTTAAAAATAGAATCGCAATACTATTATCAAAAGTTAAACAATAATACCTTAATATCATTAAATATCCATTAAGTAAAATTCTTGAATGCTTACAATTTTGGAAATTATTAAGAGAAAGTGATTACAATTAAAATTTGGGATTTGTAATAAACACCAGTGGTTGGTCTCCATTGGTCTGTAAGGTGACACATCGATTAAGTGCCTAGGAAAATTGTGAAATCATTTTGTAAAAAGCACATCTGCAAAATATCTGTAGTTTCCAGAAACTTGCTATTTTCAAGGTCTCATGAAAATATGTATAGTTTGTAGAGAAGCGCTAGTAACTGTGGCATCTATTAACAGGAGGAGTGTCTTTGGCTGATGAGGCGGTGAATCTAAGGATCCACAGCAAGGTGAAGGTTATGTGAAGAGTTGCTGAACTCTAGTGAGAAATGTGAAAAGCCCATCCTTGCCCCACCCAGGTTATGCACCCAAATTCCCAGACAATTTTTATATTATTTCTGGCAGTCTGTCCTCAATGAAAACCATACTGCTCTATCACTAGAAACACATTTTTCCCTTTGATTGAGTATTAGTTGAAGACTCAGCAGTGAACGAGCCAGACAGCGGAACATGGGTGTGTATTATAAGCCCATCTCTGTACATCCAAACATTAGATCAACAATGGAAAGATTTCCCTGCAACCATGACCAGAACACTGGATGTTAAAGTTCTCTGCAGAGCTTTCCAAACACATGTTGGTGGTTGTAACAGAGAGTTAATTTGTTAATACTTAAGACATTCACTACTTTGAAGACAAATAGCTCTATGCAATATTACTGATTATTCTATAACAGTCACTGGCTGATTACTGTTTTAACTGATTCATTCTGTGAAACTAAATTTTAGAGATCTGTGATTTGTTTTTGAAAGGTTCTCAGAAAATGAGATTGTGCTCTTTAGCAAATTTGCTATTATTTATCAATATTTTTACATAAGAAAGGCATTGCAATGTGCCTTGGAATCATCGTTTGTAAGTTGTAAACAGCTTGCAATATACCATTGATAAGAGTTTGGCTCCAGATCTTGTTACTGTGGAATGATCAGTCTTATTTCAAGAGCTCATTCTTAGCTTTTCCAAACGCCCCTGCTTAAAATCGCAGGCAGAACTGGATCAGCGTGTATTAGGAGTGTGCTCAAGCACGGGGGATGAAAAGCAGCACATGACTAGATCCTTGTGCTTTTGATCTGCCTTCAGAAAAGAGCCTGGCGAGGGCTGGGTTTTGTAATAAAAATCACTTCATCTAACATTGACATGGACACAACTTAGCTTGCTTATGTGCATAAAGCTGGTGATCACATTTAAACCCAGGATATGTTATAGTCAGAACATAATCCATCCTATCTGTACCTTTGTACCTGCTGTGCTCAGGTGGGGCTGTCTTTGTCTTTCCCCTTCCTATGCAATCACTCCAGTCTATAGGCTGTGCAGCTAGACTGTACAGGAGTCTCATAGAGACTTTACCTTTTCAAACACAAAATGACATCCCTGCCTAGACTCAAAAGTACTAAACATGTAACTTGGAAAACTTGACCTAGAAGGTAGAGTTCCTATTTCTGGCTTCTTTGCCCAAGCTTTAGGCTTATATCATCCCTTCATAAATACCAAATACAAATTTAATAAAGTCTTTTGCAAATTCTTAAACTTAGGAGTAAGCTCTGGTAAATGTATGGGTGTTTCTAAAATTTCAACATGGGGGCATAATGAACAGAACTGGATAGGCATATACAATAACCATAGACATGATTAAAAACAAACACTTGGCTCAAAACCTAGAAGCATTGACCATATTTTTATGGTAAATATTGACATGTCAATGATATTTAATTAATTTAACCTGGCTGGGCGAACCTTGTTTAACTCAATTTGTTTAGGATAATAAACAAGTTAGACATCAAATGAATGTGTTAGTGGTGGCATTCCATGCGGCAAGCATTTGAAAACAGTAGGTTTTATGCTCTGGTTTTATTTTGCTGTGGCTAAGGTGAATCAAGAAATCGAACCCCTTTAGTATTCCATCTATATATCTCCAAGATGCTAAATAAAGTCACCATGAGTTTCTCACCTTCTTTCTTCTTTGCAAAAATACCTCATGGTGGTGGAGGTTAACTATGAACACTATCAGATATGATCCATGAATGAGAAAAAAATATAAATATATGTAAAGTTGAAGAAAAGTTATAAAGAAGAATTTTGGATGGAGTATCATCAGCTTCATCTGACTCTCAGAAGTACACAGTGTTATAGCCACCCACCAAGATTCTAAAACAATTTTCTGGGGACAATTAGGAAAGAGGTGCAATACAGAGTCACTGCTGTAAATGGTGACAAGCACAGCATTATTGCTATGGTAGAGACCGCTGATAGATATATAAGTTAGAAATCAAAGAGCTTACTTTTAAATACATATATTTTAGAGAGAGGAAGGGAGAGGGAGAGAGAGAGCAATGTGAGCCATCAATTGGCTGCCTCCTGGTAGGCTCCTACTGGGGATCGAGCTCACAACCTGGGCATGTGCCCTGATGGGAAATTGAATTGAACCAGCAACCTTTTGGTGCAGGAGACAACACCCAACCAACTGAGCCATACCAGTCAGGGCCAAAGAGTTTGCTTTTTTACTTTAGATAATGTATATGTGAAAAATGCCACAAGCTATAAGAATGTGATGTAAAGTAACTGATGATAGCACTTGAAACTGCACTTGCGGTCCCCATGAAACAGCTGTAATCAAGTTGCTGGCTAGAAAATTACTCATCATCCGATCTCCTTTCTAAAACCAGATATGACTCCCTTAGCTATCCGAATGATTTATGTAGTTCTTAGCTGATTTTTAAAAATCTATTTCAAAATATCTATAAACTCATCAAATTCTTTCTTTTTTACCATCTCCCAATGGGTACTTATGTGAACGTTTTTTGACAACTCAATGGTATAAATTCCCAACCACTCTTTCAACAAAATCTCATTCACGAATGCATTACTAGACAAAACGTGGGATGTTAACTTATTCCAGCTTCATCTTACCCTAACTTGTTCTAACTTATCTGACCACTGGGGATACAGAGATGAAAGATGATTTCTGTAATCAAAGAGTATAAGAAGGCAGAAGAATAACTCAACAGAATGTGACCTATATCATGGTACAGAAGAGCATGCAGTATAAGCAGGGTACAGGTTAAAAGGGACCTTCCCCTCAGGTTCGAAGTGAGGAGCCAGCCTGGAAGGTTTCCCAAAAGTGAAGTTACTTGATATAATCTCTGAATGAAGAATCGGAATTATTTCAATGATGAATTATGTGGAGAAAAGGTGTTCTAGGCAGAGGAAAATGTTCGCAAATGCATAGTCGTGAGAGAGTGTGGCTGACTCCATCATGTGCAATTATACACTCATGTGGAGTGTCTAATTCAAGTGCTGGGGGTACATACGAATCATAGGCAGTGCTGAGAACAGAAAAGTTTTCTAGTCATCTTTATTGTAACACAGCTGCCTTCTTTGATTGAAAGAAACAAACAAAACGAACAGGACAGACTTCAGATAGGATTGCAAACAAAGTTCTAGAAACACACTACTACTAGATGTGAGGGGGGGGGGAATTGAAAAATGTATAGAATAACAGATGGACCCTAGCAAAGTTGTATAAAAAAAACCTATTAACTCTTTTGGCTAATAATTTGAATTTTGTTCAATTTGTTTGCCTAGACTTCCTGTTAACCAAAATAGTTGTGTGAGCCAGGACATATCTACCCCAGTCCCTGGGGGATCTTTGCTATATGAGCTGCACTGTTTCTCTTTCCTACTCTCCCTCCCCCATCTCACATTCTAAACCCCCATTCAAAGTCTGCTGGAATGTCAGGGCAGACACAGAGGTGTTAAGAAGACTCCAATGCCAGCACAGCTGGAGATCTTTATTAATGAACAAGAGCCAACAAAAGAAGCAGTAGGCATACAGAGGGGCATACTCTTTGCACAGGCTGAAAGGGCCACTGGGATGGAGGAGAAGTGACTTAAGTCCAGAGACATGCTTGCATCTTTTTTTCCATCTAAGAACAAGTCACTTAGCCACTCTTGCAGCATTAAGTATGTGCTGGTCACCACTCAAGCAGATGTACTGGGATGTGGGTGCTGTGAAAACCAACATCTTCAATGTGTTTTCTTTGAGATCACTAGCACATTGAGTATGTGTTCTGAGGCTGAGCTTTGAACTCTAGGGTCACATAAACCAAAGGATCTGTCATTTGGCTCAGAATTTCCTCCCTTTCCAATCCTCTAGCAAAATATTTTGAATAATTTTTTTGATAGAAGTAGATAATAAGCCAATGTGTGACATCCTTCTCTATGCAATGTTTTCACTAGAGATATATTTTCTTTGTCCTTGTGTTTGCTGCCCTTCCTTCCATCTCTTCTTCCACCAATAAGAATTTAAGCTGGTTCCTGGGGGTAGGAGGCTGAGAAGTAAGACCATGTGTGCATTGAAATATTGATTATTTTTATAAAAAGTATTTTATCTTAATAAACAACATGTGGTCATATAATTGCTATTATTAGACACTGAAAATGAAAATGCTCTCCAAGCTGGGGCTTTTCAGTGCAATCATCTTGTGAGTGTCGGAAAGAAACGAGTGGTCTTGGCTATTGTAATTTCCTCTGTCAGGAAGTCACAGGACTGTCCCACCTGGGTGCTTTAGCCCTGTCATCATGTTAGAAACTCTGAGACTGGTTCAAACTCTCTCAAGCATGGCTGGTCCTGATCTTTGAAAACCCATACATGACGATGTAAATGTGCTTAGAGTGCTTCTTGCATGAACTTTTATGTGGGATCTATCTGCCGTATCAACTGAACATTTCAAATACATGAAAATGAAACATGGGCACAAAGTACAGATCCTTAACTGTTACAGGCTATAAAAATATTGGCTTGAAATACCCAGGGAAGAAATCCAGTTGGGAAATGTGGGAAAAAAGATGGCAAAATAACTATTTACATGAAATAACATCCATTCCTTTCTCTTGATGACAAACAAACTGGCTTATTCAAAGCTCAGGAGATAAAGTCCTGAGATACACTTATAACTTGCATCTTGATCCCTCCATTTCCTAGAAGTATTTAATATCACTAGAGGCCCAGTGCACAAAAGTTGTGCGTGGGTGCAGTCCCTAGGCCTGGCCTGCTATCAAAGCATGAGCATGTGGTGTGGAAGGGCAGGCCCCAGCTGACCTCTGGGCCCTGGGCAGCACCTGGGCCTCCGGGCTCCCATGCCCCCCCCCCCCAACTTCCCCGCCTGAGTCACAGTGCCTGAGTCCCCACACAGAGATGCAGTGAGCTCGGACAGATGCCGTGGGCCTGGGCACAGTTTGGGCCTCTGGGAAGCCGGATGGGTAGCATGCTCTCTCCCTGCTGGCCTCGCAGACCGGCTCCTGCGAGAACCCATGGGGAGCCCCACCATCCCCTGTGGTCCTGGCTGTGGCTTGGCTCACCCAGAGGAGGCCTTGTGGGTGTGGGGCGGGCTCCTCCCTGGTGTCCTGCAACTGATTGAGGGACTTCCCCAGTGAATGAGCCCTGGCGACCCAGGGTAGTGAGAGTGAGCTCAGTGGACACCCCACATTCTCACTGCACTTCTGTCCCCATCACTCCTGCCCCAGGGAGCCGGCCAGAGGTCGCAGAGCTTCGCTGATGCTGGCCATGTTCTGCGCCGACCCTGGTGGTCAGCACACATCATAGTGAGCAGCCGCACTCCCATTCTCCCTGGTCAAATTCCCAGTCCAATGACTGCCGGAGGGAACAACTTGCATATTAGGTTTTTATTATATAGGATAATGATCCCAGTCCAAGACTCTTCTCAGACATTCTGTTTATTCTCCTCTAAATGGCAGAGGCAAAAATAGATGATTTGCTTAGGCAGAGTTCTGTGTTACACCTATGAACCACCTCTTCATCCTATTTTATTTTCTTAAAATATATTTTTATTGATTTTAGAAAAAGAAGAGGGAGAGGGAGAGAAAGATAGAAACATCAATGAGAGATAAACATCTATCAACTGCTCCTACACCCCCACTGGGGATCTAGCCTGAAACCCAGGCATGTGCACTGACTGGGAATCGAACCCGGATCTCTTGGTGCATGGGATTACTCTCAACCACTGAGCCACACAGGTCAGGGCTTCATCCTACTTTTTTAATCAAAGGGTTTCTTAGCTGATTTGACCTTTGTGCTATCTCTATTACGTGATCCTCTTGCTCCAACCATCTAGATCAGTGGTTCTCAACCTTGGCTGCACATTAGAATCACCTGGGAATCTTTTTAAAATCCTGATTTCTGGGTCTCATCCTCCAGAAATTCTGTTTCTTTGTTATGGGGTGAGGCCACAACATAAGTAACAAAGATTACTAATCTGATTCTGCTAAAAATGTGACATTTGTGAAATAAGAGAGAACACTCTTACTCAAGAAACTTCTGTCTTGATACTCTTGCAAGAAGCCTGTCTCTAGGAAAACCAAGTTCTTTCAAGCCTTCCTAATATGAAAACCAAGAGGCATAAGTTAGCAGAGAATAAGAAATTTCATTTTGAATCTCATAATATTAGTTCTTTTTAAAATGGTATTAACTTTACTAGATAACACATGCAACTAGTGGAAATGATAAAATGTTTGAAAGGGTAGGGTTTAAGAAAAATCTAAATTTTCCTCTTTACTCAGTTCTAAATAACCCTGTTACCTTGCCATGAATAAATTCCATTATACATTTATTCAGTATAGTTCCTCAGATAACTTAAACACACACACACACACACACACACACACACACACACACACACCATTCTTTTATATCCTCATTTCTAAATCCATGATTTTATAAATGAAAAATAACTCAAAGTAAAATATTGACTGACAATGACTTATTATATAATCATTAAAAAGGTATTTTCTAAACAGCAGTTTTAAAGTATATTAAGTTTTCTTTCTTTTTTTTTTGAAATATATTTTATTGATTTTTTTACAGAGAGGAAGGGAGAGGGATAGAGAGTTAGAAACATCGATGAGAGAGAAACATCAATCAGCTGCCTCCTGCACATCTCCTACTGGGGATGTGCCCGCAACCCAGGTACATGCCCTTGACTGGAATCGAACCTGGGACCCTTCAGTCCGCAGGCCGACGCTCTATCCACTGAGCCAAACCGGTTTCGGCTATATTAAGTTTTCATATCTCCTTGGACATCAGGACATCAGTATTTGAATTTTAAGTGTGATTTTCATTGAAAAGGAGAATTGATGGTATACAAAGAATAAAAATTAATAAAAACACATAATCATCTACTTATCATACTTGATATGATGAAGAAGAATGCTTGTTTTGTAAAGAGCCACAGGATACAACAAAAAAACAAAACAAACAAACAAAAAATCACCCCAAACTTGCAAAACAATGCATTGCTCATAATACACAGGTGTACACCACATGAGGGTATGAAACAATCCAGCCAAATTGGGTGTGTTGGCTGCTCTGGGTCTACACTATTTTTCTCCCAAAGTGCATTGACATGTTTGTTATGTGTTTTTTTATTTTTTCAGATAGTTTTAGAAAGTTTCAAGCCCACCCCTAAGCACTGTGGGTAAATAATAAGAGTGAAGATGAACATGCCTGGAAGTAGTTGTTGTCAGTTGTTGTCTCTTAGACTCACGTTGATGTCAGAACCAATCCCTCCCTTAGACTCATGTCTGTTTGGGAGTTAGAACTGAGTCCATGTAGACGAGACATTATCTAATATATATATATATATATATATATATATATATATATATATATATATACATATATATATATATATATAATCTCCAAGAGGCATCTTTAATCTTTGCAACAATTCTATAAAGCAGTGTTTTCTTATATTTACTGATCATATGGTCACCAGAACAGTATTTATTAAAATTACAGATACCCAGACCATATCCACTTCTACAAAACTAGAGTCTCTATGGGGTCTGTGAACAAATAGTTTTTAGAGAAAACCCATGAGATTTTTATGATTAGATAAGTAGGGAAACATTGCTGAGGGTACGAATTATATCCATCTTATCAAGGAGGAAACTGAGATTCAGTTCAGTAACTTGTAACAATGAATTCATTGTGGAGGCATAGTTCAAATTGCAGTAAAACTCCAAAATTCTTCCTTCCATATTACCTTTCCGAAGGTCCGTGAGGTCAGGGAAATTTGCAAGGCTACAGTGGAAGGATTATATTACAGA
Organism: Myotis daubentonii; assembly: GCF_963259705.1. Lineage (NCBI taxonomy): Eukaryota > Metazoa > Chordata > Mammalia > Chiroptera > Vespertilionidae > Myotis > Myotis daubentonii. The sequence goes on along the minus strand of NC_081840.1, from coordinate 146,842,044 downwards.
TACGCAATCCTGGATTTGGAAGGAAACTTGAAATTGTGCAGTTTCTCCCTCTCTTTTGGTTAGAACAATTACACTCAGCCAATCCCAGGATGCTAAAGGGCTTTATAATTGTATATGGAGTATAAAGGGCTGCAACCATGGCTGCAATAGCACTTCTGAGATGCTGCTTTCTGAGTATGGCATATAATTGTTGGTTGCCCTATCTATTCCAAATGATGGGGCAATGGGTCAAAAACAGGCAAAAATGTTAGCCATGTAAACTGCCTGGTTTAGATTTTTCTAGGCAATGAGACCATATGGGACAGATTAACCCTCCCATTTACCTCGCGATCCATAGCCATAATGTGCATGTTACAGTTGAGAAGGTGGTATGTGTTCAAAGTAGAGAATTCTCTGGAATCTCCTTTCTGCTTAATGACACACAGAGAACAGGGTGGAACAATTGAAGTTAGAGAGGACCTTGCCTTTTTTCCATGGAACTGTTGTTTAAGTGAGGTTTTCTGAATATATTGGGGAAGTTAATGGACCACTGGCAGGAATCCATCATTCCTAATTTATAATCCAGGCAGTATTATTAGAAATTCTCTCTGTTCTGAACTTTTATATCAAAAACAAAGGTCTAACAACCTTAAGGGAATTAATGTCCAGATACTCAACTTCCATTGTTCTTTTTTCTTAAAATTGTCTGGGAATACACCTGTGTTTACAATAAGTTTTGCCATTTCAGGGGAAGGGAAAAAAACACACACAATCACACATTCCAAATCTTAATATACTGCATTAGCCAGAGGTATAAAAACATTTTTTGGATGACAAACTAAAGTAGAATTTGGAATATCAGTTTAACGAAGATACTCTTTTTCTTTTAAATGTATTTTATTGATTTTTTTTTTTAACAGAGAGGAAGGGAGAGGAATAGAGAGTTAAAAATATCGATGAGAGAGAAACATCAATCAGCTGCCTCCTGCACACCCCCTACTGGTGATGTGCTCGCAACCAAGGTACATGCCCTTGACCGGAATCGAACCTGGGACCCTTCAGTTCGCAGGCCAATGCTCTATCCACTGAGCCAAACTGGTCAGGGCAACAAAGATACTCTTAGTAGTTGATCAGGGCATCCTAATTGCACAAAGGCACTTTCTTTCTTTGTTTTACCATTAATTTTTTAAAAGTGAAGCTTGGCCCTGGCTGGTGTGGCTCAGTTGGTTGGGCCTTGTCCCACACACTGAAAGGTTGCTGATTTCCTCAGATGCCTGGGTGGTGGGCTTGATCTCTGTTATGGGATGTGCAGGAGGCAGCCAATGGATGTTACGCTCTCACATCGATGTTTTTCTCTCTCTCCCTCCCTTCCTCTCTCTCTAAAAATCAATAAGCATAATTTTTAAAAAAGCGAAGCCTGGCCCCACCAGTTGGAAAATTCTGGATACAGAACACCCAAATTAGTTGTAATGACTTGTAAATCTTAAAACTTAACTGAATGTTTTTAAGACAATTTAATTTTCAAAATCTATCAATAAATATGTTGTGATGTATTTTAGAATCAATATGCATTGATCAATGGCATCATGTCAATCACTGCAAACTTCATTTTATACAATGTTCAATAATAATAAACATAAACTTATGCTGAGATGTTTGTTTTTCAAAGTTATTTTAGGAGTAACACAGGCAAAATGTTTGTACATCCCAGAGCCAGTTGTGTCTGGTTCATAGCTGGTGTTCAATAAATAAATACTGAATAAGTAATTATTGAATATTGAATGAATACCAAGCAGCTGCCTTAATGAACCTATGGCACAACTCCAGAACATCATGAAATACCTGAACTTTTCCCCTGGAATTTAATATAGCTCAATCCTTCTGGCTTTCCATTCAGAAATCCTCAAAGATGCATCGAGTGCACCCTTATCCTCTAGAGTAATTGTGGATGATGGAAAAGATCTGATTGCGCAGCCTGTGGCTGGCAGGCAGGATTCAACTGCACAGGAGCCAGGCGAGCTCTATGCCGCTGGACCTCCCTCAGCTGCACTAAGGATGACTGGGTTGGACTTGGAAATGACCAAAGGAGAAGCATGCCTTGCTTGCTCATTGAAATATAGATCTCTCCTAAGAAATGTCTGAGAAGGGAAATTAATCTTATCTCTGAGGACCTAGGGGAAGCCAGTCTGATCTGGTTTCCCAAATGGTAATTGCCAACCTTCTGTTGTTTCTTTGGGACCCCAGCCCTTTGCTGCTACCTTCACACTCACCCCAAATGTTTCTCATCCCCACAGCTGGTCCCCACCCCCCGCACCCTCCCACTCCCCCACCCCTTGCAGGCTTTTTTCTGCCTGCCCAGCGGATGATGTTTTTCTGGCTTCAGAGAACTTCCGAGGTAGTTACAAAGAGTGCTTGCGGGGATAAAGGATTGTCCCGATTAAAGCAACAACAAAACTAGGACAGTCTTGCAAAAATCCGGATGGGTGGTCATCCCACATGAACAACTTGTGATGTTCCTCCCTTCCTTTCCCCACCCTATCCCCCATGATTAAACAGGAACAATGTCATTATTTTGAAAACTTGGGAGTTAAATTAGGGTTTAGTTATGGCCAAATGTTTATTCATCAGCCAGTGATGCTGAGCTACCTGAAACACTTTTTCTTGTTTTATTGTTTTCAGCAATCTGATTACTTCATTGTTGTATTTGAGTATTCCAAGGAATGGGAAGCAATAGAAAAATAAGAAAAAATGCAAACCTAAATCTAAGTCTACAATTAATAGGACTTTTCTCTCTGCAGTTTTGAAATTAATTGAAAATAAAAGGCTCAGTTAGTTCAAATAAGATGTAGTAACATTTCACTTTCTTTTGTTCATTAGAATATTATTTAATTACTAGAATCCCAGTGCACAAATCTGTGCACAGGTGGGATCTGGCAAGATTTCCCTGACTGGGGTGATCAGGTTGGGCAGTGGGGAGAGGCCCCAGGTGGTTGGTGGGCCAGCCTCACCCCCTGGTGGAACTCCCCGTTGAACTCCCAGGAGAACTCCTGGTCGAGGGGACAATTTGCATATTAGCCTTTTATTATATAGGATTATTACTTGTATGAAGGGCTTTTGCTTATAACTCGGATTACATTGAGTTATCTGGACATAAACGGTTGTCAAGTCAAGAAATGGAATGAGCCCTGGCGGTTGGAGCATCATCCCATACACAAAATAAATGGGTTCAATTCCCCGTCAGGGTACATACCTAGGTTGCAGGTTTAATCCCCAGTCAGAGTACATAGGGAGGCAACAATAGCTGTTTCTCTATTACATTTATATCTCTCACTGTCTCTCTCTCTCTCTAAAAAAAAACAATAAAAACATATCCTAAGGTGAGGATTTAAAAAAATAAAAAGAAAGGAGTTTAGAAAATGTTGTTTACAGTCTCATCAGTGTTTCCTGCCAGTATTCTGTCCTTCCAACAGCTGCAGCAGGACATACTGTTGGTATTCGGAAGCTTCTAGAAAGAGAAGTGGCCAAGTTTACTTTTCTAATCTCTACATTCAGCTCACAGGTCACCACTCCAACACCTTCTCTACATGTGCGTTAAACCATCACTGCAGAAGGCTTAGTCATGACACCTCACAGTGAGGCCTGCAATCCCCAGGTTGCTGCTGCTGAGCACACACAGATGACTTCCTTGCAGAAGTCCCTTGACTCCTGTTCACTTCATTGCTAAAATGTTAAATAATGACTCCAAATTAGCACAGAGTAAATGACTGAAAACAGTCCTTTGTACTAAAAAGAAATGCTCATTTATGATGGACATTATTCCAGTTGTGTCCAATGTGCTTTCTCTTTTTTTAGTCCATGCCATGGTTGTAATGATAACTAGCACTGCTATTTATGGAAACCACATTTTTTTTCTAGAAAGGGGATTGGGCAAATCTTCTTTGTGTTTGGCCTGATCGTGGACAGCTCTCAGACATTCTTAATTTATGATCCATCATCATCTGCTATTATTAGGTGTCTAAAATGAATTCATCTCCTAATTGTGACAAAGCCTAAATCAAGAATGATTCTGCATGAAGGTGATGATTCTTGGATGCTCACACAGCCCGATTTCTGATTCAGTGTTGGAGTATTTTAGGATAGGACAAGTGTACTAAAGTCCCTCCCTTATTCGATCACTTGATTTACAGTGACGCAGACTGTCACTGTTTCTCAGACTGTTCACTTAAAGTCAAGTAAATGAAAATGTTACCAGGAAGGGGCCCTGCACCTTGGTGGGTCTGCCCAGGGCTGGCCAGTAGTGTGTAGGTTCTTGACTTTGCACAGATGAATTTTAGAGGACGGTTATTAAAGCTGGGGACATTGAAACAAGGAAGGGCTGGGGACATGAGTCCGGGCTGGTCTTTTTTTGGCTCACTAAAAAGTCATAAAAAAGGGGTTCTTGGGGACAGGTTCAGAGGGGTTTTCTGGGAAGAACTGCTGCCCATTGCTGGCCTTGGATGCAAGCCTCTCGGGGTCCTTTATGTTTAGGAGACACATACCTGTGGGGTGAAGAAGTAGGGAGGAGGGGAGAAAAGCTGGTGTGTTCCTGTGTCCCTGGGAGGGAGAGTGTGTTCTGGGACCTTAGGTTTGGTTTTGAGAGGTTTTAAAGGCTCGGCATCTAGGGGAGGTCTTAGGGGAGGATCAATAAAATATCCAGCAGCCTTATGCTGATGTACAAAGTGATATTTATTTTCTGAACTTCATCTGTCCTTGGGTGGTTGGCAAATGGCACTAATTAGGTTTCTGCTATCTACCCCTCTGAGCAGGGTGACTTAAGTTATTTACCCTCTGGTGGAGGGGAAGTGCAAATCCTTTATTCTTAATTATCCTTCGTTTAGGAAAGATAGGATTTAACTGTCTGTCTCAGTTTCCCTTTTCTGCTTGTCCTAGCTTACTAGCCTACCCCAAAGAGTCACAAAAATTCACTATGAACACTTTCCATAGCAGGTAAAATAAATCAGTCTTTCTATTCATTTATAACACAAGTACCAGGGAAACATATTATTATTTTTGTTAAATGGAAACTTAAAGTCAGGCACTCAAATTTACTTTTTGTTAGTCATGAACCCATCATCAAATCAGACCAGGAACAGATTTTTGGAGCCAAAGTAAATGGAAAATAAAGATTATTTTTCATGAGAAAGTTTCTGAATGCCACTTTTATTAATGTATATAATTCCCTTCAGTGGTCTGTTAATCACCACAGTCATCACTTCTTCAGGATCCTTCACAAATCTTTTACCAAGTGCTTCTTTCACCATCCCTCCCTTTTTCCTCCCTCCCCCTCTCTCTTGCCTACTATGATACCATTTTCAGACATTCTTAATGGGTTAATGTGTGGGCTCAATAGCAGGCGGCGGAGTCCTCATACTTGAGTTGAAAATTATTTGTTTAAGACTCTTTACTAACAGATAATTCATTGGGCTGAAAACACAAGCTTTGCTATTAATGTGTCAGATCCGTAGTATTTTCTCATGTCCTGCATTATCTTGCTAATGACTATGGCAAGGGAAAGGGAAACTGTGGCGGAGTGGATCTGTGCTGGGGGACACTGATTTCAGAAGGCCAAGCAGGCCCCCAAATATCACCTGCTTTTCCAAAAACCTGCTTCAATTAATTTATCTCATCCTTTCTTGATTTTATTAATAAATAAAGCTATTTATTGGAACCAAGATTCTCATAAGTATATTAGAAGTTGTGTAACATAGACTTGCATTTCAATTATTCATTTTTTTTAATTGTCAAAGAATTCCTCTCAATATTACACTCTGGATTTCATTCCAATTATAAGTTCATATTAACAATAACCTCCCATTAAAAAATCCTGCATAATTTTTGACTGTGTCATTTTTGGTTTAAGTCAATTAAAAGATATATTGAAACATAATAAAACTACCTACCCTCTAAAAGACTGCCTCAGGCAAAATGAGCTTTTTTTCTGAAAAATTGTGAGAATTTTTCTGTGCCCCCATTCAAATGAAGAATACTTTGCATATTACTTTGTGTAGTATCATCTGTATCAAATGTTTTTCATTTCAATATTTTTTATTTCTTATCAACTAAGCATGAGAAGATGAAAATGGGCTCTCCACAATTTTTGAATAAATAACTGCTTTCAGCAAACAACTTGTCTTTTTTTACCATGTAGATTATTTTTTTAGGACTGGAACCAAGTATTATTTTATATTCTGATTCTCTTCAAGATTTTTTATTTGAGTTGTAAATTGCGCATGATGTTTTAGGTAGCACATGTTTATTTCTGTTGAAAGAACATGTCCTATTTTTGAGGAAGGGGAAAAAAAACTTGTAAGACATCAAATGTTTCTTGCAAAACAATTTGATGAAATAAATGTAAATGAATCAGATCCATGTGAATTGTATTTCAATTAAAATGAATGGGTCTAAATATGAAGGGAGTAAAATGCTTGAGGGAAAGAGTGTTGCAAGTCAGGAAGTGACATTTGTTTTGTTTTCATCAGATTTGGAGTCTTGAAAAATGGCCTAGTACTCCAAATTCAACTTCATTAAGAATCTCCCTTAAGCCTAATGAAGTTCAGAATGGGATAATAATATGAAAATTCATTTTATAGCTTGATCTGGCTCATTTATAATAATATATGCAACAGGTATTGCCACTGTGCGGTTCTTCAAAAGCATTCTCAGTTTAAAGTTAGTGGCTTTTCTATTTTTTATTTTCTTTTGAGGGTAAACAGTACATTGTAATGAAGCTAAAAGTACGTTGTTTTTTTTTTCATAGAACCACATGTAAAGTTTTCAGACTCACACAGCAACTTCATATTTCTTTCCTCTAACTGAAGATGATCCAATCTAAATGAAAAACACATGGGGGTTTCATGTATACACACAGTGTATACACACATGAGTGGGAGTAGTACAGAGGAGAAAAGGCGATGGTAGAAATAGAGAGAATGAAAGAGAATGAGAAGGACAGAGAAGGGGGAAAGGAATAAACAATGTATACAGAGTTAGGCCATCAAACCTCATTTCATAAAGCACTCAGATCACACTCATTTGAATCACAAAAATTGTATCCCATAGTTTTGTTGTTCTCGGAGGAATCAGTAGGTGGAATTCCCCTGTTGCTAGTGGGAGTGAGGTGGCTCTTACCATATCTTTAGAAAATGAATTTTCTAAGACTCTCCTAGGAGACTAAATGGTTTTCGTTGGCATAGAATTATATTTCTTTTTTTAAAATAAATAGTGTGTATTTTTTTAAAATATATTTTTATTGATTTCAGAGAGGAAGGGTGAGGGAGAGAGAGAGATAGAAACATCAATGATGAGAAAGAATCATTGATCAGCTGCCTCCTACACACCCCACACTGGGGAACTGAGTTCACAACCTGGGCATGTGCCCTTGACCGGAATCAAACCTGGGACCTTTCAGTTTGCAGGCTGACATTCTATGCACTGAGCCAAACTGGCTAGGTTGGAATTATATCTCTTGAGTATCAAAGATCCATTGTCCTTAAACCAGTCCAGGAAAATATGTAGCTAGGGCTCCAGCAAAGCCAAAAATAGGGCCAGTGTCCAAGGTTTCCATTCCATGTTGGACCTGGGTTCAATGTAGCATCAGGCTAATTAAAATTCATTAGTCCGAGAGTCCTGCTAGCCAGGGGTCAGGAGGGAGCAGCAAGAGAGGGGGCGGTGTCCTTTGTTCAGGAGTTAAGTATTGAGATTTTGCAATGGCCAGGCTATTCTGGCCACTGACTTGTGCCCAGGTATAACTGACAAATAGGCATCTTCCCACACCTCCCAGACCTTACTGGGCATGCACCTGGTTTCCACGCCTTTCCCCAGCGATCTGTGGGACAGACTAGGAGAATGTTAACTGCAACTTCCTGGCAAAGCTGTATAAATGGCATGCCTATATTATCTACTTTTCTCCTTTCCTGTTAAATAATAATTAGATTATTATAATGCTGTCTGTTTTGTATTCATGTCATTTATGCTTGCTTTAAAAACAAATGCATTAATCTGAAAATTGGGCGGGGGATGAACTACCAATTTAAAAAAAGACATAAATAAGTCTTGCTGTTAACTGTCAATGTGTCTCAAAATATGAGTAAGTTTGATGTGTGGTGTGACATATCAACTCTCAGTCTCTGAAAAGGGGCATTTTAAGTGTTCCAATGACTTCCAAGAGGCAAGGACTATATAACTGTGTAATATGTTTTTGTTTTTTGAGATAATATGACACTGCTTAACTAGTCTTGTAAACACATAACCTGGTAGTGAAGTAGGAATAGAAGTCCTCTCTGTATAAATTAAAGGTGCAGTAGCCTTTAGGGCTATTGTGTATAAGGAGCCTGCTTGTTTGTTTCCTGAGAACATAATGATGTGATTGCAGCTTAGCATCTCTCTGACCACTCGGGACACTGCTGCTGCTCACCACCTCGCTGGAAGTGCTTCTGCTCCTTGCTGCTCTCTGGCAGGGAGCGTGAGCTGTCACTCTTTTTTTAAATATATTTTTATTGATTTCAGAGAGGAAGGGAGAGGGAGAGAGAAATAGAAACATCAATGATGAGAGAGAATCACTGATTGGCTGCCTCCTGCACGTCTCCTACTGGGGACTGAGCCCGCAACCTGGGCATGTGCCTTTGACCGAAATCGAACCTGGAACCCTTAGTCCACAGCTTGATGCTCTATCCACTGAGCCAACCAACTAGGGCATGGCTGTCATTCTTAAAATATGTGTTCCATAATGAGGCAGATGTGTTTTAGGTTCTAGCACAGCCATTTGTTATTTAACCCTCCATTCATCCTAGTCTAGCAGATGAAAGTGGAGTGGCTAAGCTGACTGTTTCTTACACACTTAAAATCAGTGGCGATGTAAGAATCATAACTGTTTCCAAGCTCCCAAAGTCACTCTTAATGGCTCTACAAATCATTGCAAAGTTGTTGGTGGTGATTTTTTGAAGATTTTTTTTTAGAGAGAGAGAGGAAGAGAGAGGGAGAGAGAGAAACATCAATGTGAGAGGGAAACATTGACTGGCTGCCCCTGCATGCCCCCCACTGGTTATCAAACCTGCAAACCAAGCACATGCCCTGATGGGGGAATTGAGCCTGTCAACCCTTGGGTGTACCCGATGATACCCAACCGATTGAACCACACTGCCAGGGGGCAAAGTCTAAATTTTAATCCAAAATTGTGTCAATGAAAATATATGGTCAACTTTATTTTTTTTCACATCAATAATCAATATTTCGAAGGCTCTCAATTAAGTAAGGGTCTCTACGTAGGATCTATGCTCAGAACAAAATACAATGGTACTATCGTGACTTATTTTCCATCATAATTTGCAACAACTTTTCATAAGCGTTAAAAGATCTAATCTACTTTGCTTTTGGTGTTTTTCCACTTCCTGACAGGCCTACCCTTGCAGCAGTGATAAGGAATGTGAAGTTGGGAGATACTGCCACAGTCCCCACCAAGGATCTTCAGCCTGCATGGTGTGTCGAAGGAAAAAGAAGCGCTGCCATAGAGATGGCATGTGTTGTCCTGGTAACCGCTGCAATAACGGTAAAGATAGCGTTCAGTGTTGCTGGGCCTTTTTCTTTTCATGTTAGGCTGCCTTCTCCTTGGATTCCTGACATGTAAGGAGTGTTTCCAGATAGGCAAGAATTGGAGCATAGTTTAGATAAGATTACCCGGACTACCTCTAAAATCTTAGTGTCCCTAGGCTTTGATCACCTTCTGTATTTAGTAATCTATGCTGAGTTGGACTTATCCTGTTGAAGAGTTGCGTTTAAATAGCTAGTTCTATTCCACTAAGCACATGAGCAAAGACATCCAAAAGAACTAAAGAAAATAACCTGCTGTGATTTACCAATGCAATTGTGAGTCCGTCTCCCAGTTTCATACGTTTCATACCTTGAATCTTATACTCATTATCCTCTTTTGAAGGCCTTACCTGGTGGCACACTCAGATGGTGATCAAGTGATTGGTTCCAATGAAAGGAGATACAGGAGTCTATTCCCCAGCCATTCCATAAACATGGCTTCACTCAACCTCAATTAACTTATGGGCACAAATTCAGCAATAATGAAATGAAAAACCATAGACAACATGTGGTATAAACACTAAATAATTGCAGAAGGTGATCAGAAACATACACTCAGTCACACAAACAACATAATCAGGCTCATATTCTTATACTTGTTCCTTACCTCTGGGCATAGTGCTACTGGAAATGCCTTGGACAGGAGGTAAAGGGAAGATGACCTCATACCCGAGAGAGGTTTACAGTGTAGATTAGGATTGTACTGGTGATTGAACAAAGGGACATGAGTCCCAAAGATGCATGTCTGGACAGACATTTTTAAAGTATGAATAGGTAATATTAATTTAATACTTCACTATAGCACTATTCTGAGCCTGCACAAGTATTCACAATTGCTCAGTAAAATGAATTTCTATTTTTTTAATTTTGTTTTATTGTTTAAAGTATTATAATGAATTTCTATTTTTATTCCTATTTTTGCCCAAGGTCACTTAGTCTTGAAAGAGACAAGATGCCAATAAAATTTGGACTCAGGGCCAAACTATTGAATATTCAGTTTCAATAAGTTGGTAAATGAACAAATGGACAAATGAAGAGATAGATGACAGGTAGGAGGATGGATGGATAGATAGATAGATAGATAGATAGATAGATAGATAGATAGACGGCTTCATGCCTTACATCAGGAGAATACATGGATAAGAACCACATTGTATAGAATTGAATAAGACTAACTGCTTACCTGACTATCTCCAGGCATCTGCATCCCAGTCACTGAGAGCATCTTAACCCCGCACATCCCAGCTCTGGATGGCACTCGGCACAAAGATCGAAACCATGGCCATTACTCAAACCACGACTTGGGGTGGCAGAATCTAGGAAGACCACACACTAAGATGTCACACATAAAAGGTAGGGATAACTGTAGTTCTATGTTTACTTTTATTGTTTTATAAAAATATATAGAAAATATAGTTAATTGATTCCATTGGTTTTAGAAATATACAAAGAAGATAGTTTAAAGGCAAGATTTTAACTGGATTTATTCATTCTTAATTTTGAAGATGCTTAGAGCTTCTTAGAGATCTTAAATTATTAGAAAATGTGTGTTACAAGAATTGCAGTAGTCTGATCAACTCTGTCATTTTCTTAACAACCCTGTCTTTTTACATGAGATTTAGAAGATATTGCCTATGCAAGCATTTGTCACATATCAAAGGATAAAGCATTCTGAAAAATAAATAGGAAAATGTTTGTTTCCAAATGACTAAATCAGTATGTTTTTGAGTCTTTCTCACCTTTGCAGATTCAGAAATTTTTTTTCACTAGACAACCAGCTACCATACTATTCATAAAATAAATTTACCAAGAATAATTGGTTTCTAGTGTGATTATGAATAGCCATAAATCTTCTTAATTGTATCAAAATATTTCAGAAGTTGAATCCCTGATAATTAAATTTGAAAATATGAACCTTATTACCAGTAGTAAAATTTTGAAAGTATGAAACACATCCATTTTTAAAGGAAGCTTTTTGTAAGTCTATTCTGTGGAGCACTACTCTTTCAAGACATTCTGTGAATAAAAATGTCTTGTGTTCAAGAGTTTTGTAATAATATATCTCACCATTTTTGGGACTTTATAATAAACACTAGAGGCAAGGCACATGAAATTCGTGCACAGTAGGGTCCCTAGACCTGGCCGCCGATGAGGGCCTATCTGGGCCTTTTGGCTGTCGGCCAGGGCCTTCCTTCATTCTGCACCACCCCCTGGTGGTCAATGCACGTCATCGTGAGTGATTGAACTCCTGGTCTCCTGGTTGAACTCCCGATGGGACACTTTGCATATTAGCCTTTTATATATATAGATTGCTCTATTGGAGGCTCTGAGAAGTCCAGCAATGAGGAAAACTGATTAACTTCTTAAAATACTGTATTTCCCCAACTTGCTTGAACACAAAAACTGTTTCCCCACATTCTCATGTTCTGCAGAGAGAGTGTTATATTGGATACTGACCTTAGTCTGACCTGGAATACAAATGGTCATGTGGATAGGACTAGAGATTGACCATTCTTCTTCAATTACCCTTTGTCTACACTCCTAAAGGCCCAAGTCCTTTACCCAGATCTCTTATTACTACTCCACCAAATTCACATGCAATTGTTAATACATGAGTATTTCTCTTTACTCAAAGATGCCTATGTCATTGTGTACTTTCAAATTTGCTAAGTTTTTATATATAATTATACGTGTAATTTTATGATGGGTAGAAGGAAGAAACCTTATGCTGATGGCTAGTGAGTTGTGTTCACATTACACAGTAGGATTGGTTACATTTGGGATGACAGAAAACCCTTTTGACCAGGATTCTCACACTATGGCCTAGGAACCAAATCTGTCCTGCTGCCTATTTTTGTAAATAATCTTTTACTGTGTCACAGACTTGCTCATTCGTTTAGGCATTATCAATGGCTGTTTTTGTAAGACAGCAGTAGAATTGAGGAGCTATGATACATATGATCTAAAAAACCAACTTTATTTCCAATCTGTATGTAACAGAGAAGTTTGCTGACCCCTTCTTTATACAGGTTACACATCAACCCAACTGTGATGTTTGGAGGCTCTTTACTGACTTAATCGTGTTTTTTTTCTGAATTAAATACCCAGGTTTGTGCTTCCACATGTTTTGTGTGTGTGTGTGTTTGGTTTTTCTTTTTTGGGAGAGAGAGGGGGGGGGCATCAATGTGTGAGAGTGAAACATAGATCAGCTGTTTCCTCCACACCCCCTACCAGGGATTGAGCCTGCAACCCAGGCATGTGCCTTGACCAGGAATCAAACCGGCAACCTTTTGGTGCACAGGAGGATGCCCAGCCAACTGAGCTATAACAGCCAAAGCTCCACATGATTTTTGTGATGACTTCGTGGTTGAACCTGGGGCTTTCTGCCCTTTCTCTGTATCACAACTCTTTCTAGACTGCATTTCCTAGGCTCCCTGTCAGTGGCTCCTGGCCACACGGGTTTTGCTGTGGTGGAACCCTGCGAAGAAGAGGAAAGAAAAAGCCAACATGTTCTCCCTGTCTCCAGGAGTGCCTCTGGCAGAGCTGTATCTCCTTGGGGTTTTAGTCCCATCAGTTGGGCCTGATGAGTTCTCATCCCAGCTAGTGATCCCGGCCCTCTGTGCTGTCATCCTTGGCTCCCCTGGATTCTCCAGCCTGAATGTGGTAGTGGCTTCCTGCTGTGTTGCTTTAAGCATCCTCTGGTACTTCTTAGCCCTACCTCTACCCATGTGACCAGTTCTCTGCATTAAATACCTTGTAGTTTGAAGAATCAGTTTCCGTTTTCCTGGCTAGACTCTGATGCATGATCTTAGGAGTTCCTGAGAATTTCAGCCCCCTCCTTCAATCAGAGTTTGTTTACACCTCTCAAGAAAAGTATAACATTAATTAATTTGAAAGCAATTCATTTTATTTTCTTATTTCCACTCAACTAGTAAAAGGAGAAATAAGAATGAGCAGGGAACTATCTAGAAGTAGAGTATGAAAAAGTAAAGAGAAGACAAAATACAGTCTAGCTATTTGTTAAATCTGATATTCAGACAGCAAACATGAAAATAAACAATAACGGATTGGTCAGATTAGAGGAAGAGCCAATTGCTGTTAATCCAAGACATTAGGGAAAGCAGCATAAGTAAAACTACTTTATGTGCTTCTGACGGCAAAGCAGAACTGTTCTGAAGTGTGGAGGTGACAGATTTTGTTTATCATCCTGCAGGGCACGAAGGAGACCCCTGCCTGCGATCATCAGACTGCACGGAAGGGTTTTGCTGTGCTCGTCACTTCTGGACCAAAATCTGCAAGCCGGTGCTCCATCAGGGGGAAGTCTGCACCAAGCAGCGCAAGAAAGGTTCTCACGGGTTGGAAATTTTCCAGCGGTGTGACTGTGCAAAGGGCCTGTCTTGTAAAGTATGGAAAGATGCTACCTACTCTTCCAAAGCCAGACTCCACGTGTGTCAGAAAATATGATCACTTCAGAGAAAATGCGTCACAAGCAGACTGAATCTGCATTTAGTGCATCACAGCACAGTGGGAAATAGTATTTGGCTCTCAGAAGAATGGCTAATGTAAGGCATGTGATAAGAATATGAATCACAGAGAGAAAGAAAGAAAAGGAGAACTAAGTCTATTGGAAAGGGTGACGAATGTAGTACATCTAGTGTGTTTCCATTATGCAGCTTGTTTATGTAAATAATGTGCACACTTGTGAAAATGCAATTACTAAAAAAAAGAAAGTACAGTGAAAATCACTGACCATGTGACTTCTCAAGAGTTTAGGCTGTGCTGGAGGATCGGTTTCCTCCAGATAGGAGATTATCTATAAAATAAAAGCCATATTTCTACTCCAAGTTATAGTTTGATAAAACACTCCCAGTGTATCTTGGTATACATAGAATGTAAAACATGAAAAAAATGTTAAATAGGAAATGAAGCAGAGTTAATTTGTAACACAGATCACCGTTTAATTTGAAACACTGCTTTTACTGTTCAATTAAAGGCCTTGGTACACACACACACACACACACACACACACACAGAAAGCAGTTGATACTTTCCAAATAATTTCAAAATAATTGCAGGTCTTCCATCAAGGCCTTTATAAAAGAAAGCAACAACTTGTTTTCCCTCAAACTGCTTATTTGTGTTTTCCAATATTTACTTTCACCTATACATAATCAGAACCAGCATAACAAGACAGACAAAAGTAGTCCATTCAGATTCTCAAGGGACATTGTTTCATCTTTCTAGATTGTATGTGATGCCTACCATGAACACATGTTATTTTTCCAACCTAACCCCAGTTGTCATGTAAAGCACAGAGAATTTTCACAGATTACCAATCTTTTTAACATAGTCAAAATGTATGGGAAACCAAGCTAATAGAGAGATCATTACTTTTTCAGGCTTCGGCATTCCCTGAGTGTTGATAGCATTAGACTGGTAAGCACACGTATTCCTTACGTGCTCTGCAGGATGGCGGGGTAAAGCTGAGAATGCAGACCGGAGCTGCATCTGTCCCGCACTGAAGCCAGCGAGGAATGGGAGAAACTGTTCAGTATCCAGGTTTGGGAAATACATAGACATGTCTGAAGCACAACATGACTTTTCATCTTTGAACCCAAGGCTGCACAACCTACGTGGAGTTTTCTATGGGATCTGCGATCTCAAAATATTTTCCACACAGATGATAACAGTGTGAGGTCACTACTTGACCTCAAAATATATATTTTATACATTTGAGGTCCTAAAGTAATATGAGGAGTTCTCACAAACTGAACTCTCAAGACAGGGAGTACATAGTAAGGTTCCATTGCCCTAAATAAGCTCCTAACTGGCTGGTAGCAACATCTGATTTTTCTGCATCAACCTTCCCCTACAATTTCTTTTCTCCCACTAAGATACAGTTTCTGTTTTCTGCATCCACTGATATATATATATATATATATATATATATATATATATATATATATATATATAGAATGACTTGTAAGATCTACATATTGCTAATCTATAAAAAGCACAGGTTCTTCCTTCTTTGAAATCATTTTATCTTTTTTTTTTTTACTTTATCACTTCTAAACATTATGTCTAAAGCATAAGGTAAAAATTTATAGTTGTTACTTTTGACCTTTTCTTTTATAAACTTAAAGTCACTCCTTAATTTTATTTTTTTACTTAACGTTTATCTTTAGTCTCAAATTCCAGTTCTCCCAGTAGAAATTGAACCTGAGCCTGCATGTCTATTAAAAATTTAAGCTTCCCACACATGTTTACTAGGATAATTAAGATTTACGTTTCCTTCATATGTCTGTGAAAACAAAAATTTTCAAACTAACCTATTCAATAACCAAAGTCTGTACAAACAGGATTCTACACTCTTGGCAACATAAAAATTGAGCATTTCAGTCAAATGTTTTCTATGTAACAATTACATTTACAATCTGGTTTCTGCATTATTTCCCTTCTGTACATCCTTTCAAAAATTATTATTTGAAGTAATTTATTTACAGGAAATGTTAATGAGATGTATGTTCTTATAGAGATTTTTCTTACAGAAAGCTTTGTAGCAGAATATATTTGCAGCAATTGACTTTGTAATTTAGGGGGAATGTATAAATAAGATAAAATATATTAAATTTTTCTCCTTCAAAAATTGAATTTAAGTATCTCTGTGTTTTTCTTATGGGAGAAGTTTTCATAGAATCATAGATTTTCAAAGTTCAACTGGACAGGGTCTTATTTTTCAGTCTGAGTAGAAATCCTTTGGACAACATCACCATAAGATGGTGCGAGGCAGCTCACAGTTATTGAAGGTAGCTTCTTTCATGGCATTACAGCTATAATTGTTAGAATGTTATTTTTTCAGATTATGTTTTCCACCCATTTATTCCTATTTTTGCTTTTTGGAAGATCTTATAACAGGGACTCTCAACAAACTTCTTCAAAACTCTTGAAGCCACCTAGCATATTTCTTATAATCATCTCTCCAGGTTAAATTTTTTTTCAAAATAGAAATGCCAGCATGCTTAGGATATTGGTTCATTCTCCTGTGGTACAAAGAAGATACAAAATATATTTGTCCCTGTATGGCTACACTGATTACCTGGCCCTGAGTGAACTCCAACCTACTTCCTGGGAAGGTCTTTCCTCTGCTTCCTGAACACCGAGATGTCAAGAAGTACTCACCAATTATGAGACCAGGAGTAGTTGTAAGAGCCCACGTCATACTGGAGATGGTAATGGGCTGAAAATGTGGAAAAATAAACATTCTGTGACATAGTGGAACAGATTAAGTATAGCCATGGCAGCTTGAGGAAGCTGAAACAGTCCCACAGCTACAGGTCAGAGTTGAAGATACCTCAAGCACTGCTGAAGTAATTCCCACATTACTAATTATTCACTTAAATGTATTTATAAATAGTTAATCTGTTTCCTCAAAGTCAGAATATTTATATTTCCCAGATGCAGTGTATTTTATACTATAATAATCATATGTGTGTAATTTTTTTTTCTTTTCCACTGAGCTCAGTGAGATGCTTTGAGAAGTGACAAATTGTTCTAACTTCTTTTTTAACCAAGAAATGAAATGTCTATTGTAGCCTTTGGATTTGAGGAAATAATCAATCACACCTTTCTCTGTCCCCAAACTAAGGCCATTTGAGAAAAAGGTTAAGACAGAAAGGCAGATAATGACAGACTATCCTGATTAAGTTAATATTGGAGAGTGTGGGGTGTAACTGTGGGCAGAAAGACACCAAAAAGAGACAGAGTCTGTGCCCATCCTTAAGCAAGACCAGACAACATAAGTTCTACCTGTGGGAGGTGCCCCTATAAAATTTACAACATGGATAGGCAGAGCAGAATGAAACACGGTATTCTGGCAGTAAGTGCCAAAGAAGAAGGGTGGGAAGGCATGGAATTCTGTATTTCTCATTGAAGAATTTTATTTGAAATTCTACAAAAAATCAAGTGAATAAAAAATCTGATGAACAGAATAAACTGGTGAATATAATAGAATCAGGGGCATAGAAAGGGAGTGGACTGACAATTCTCGGGGGGCAGGGCGTGTGGGGGATGCGGGAAGAGACTGGATAAAAATTGTACACCTATGGACGAGGACGGGGGGGGCGGGTAAGGGCATGGGGTGGGGTGGGAACCGAGTGGAGGGGAGCTATGGGGGGGAAAAAGAGAAACAACTGTAATAATCTGAACAATAAAGATTTATTTTAAAAAATCAATGGAAAAATATCCTCGAGTGAAGATAAAAAAAGATGAAAAAAATGTATAATTTATACCACATGAGAATAAGGAGTGAGATGGAGACAAAGATATACTCTTCATTAAATAACATTAAGAGTTAGAAATGACCCCCCCCAATATCATTCCCAAATCTCTATATTTTAACCCATTATACATACCATTTATCTATGGTGAAGATACGGGTTTTAACCCAATCTGATCAGTTATCTCCTAAGGCAGTATCTAAGGAGGTCATTCCCCCAATGCCAATCACTCTTTCTATATGGCTCCTCTCAGAATAAATGGTAGGGAATTATTTTATCTCTCCAAAATTGAAAAATGGATGAAAATACTTCACTAATTCAATTGACTCCAAGATCACACTATATGCAGAACTGGAAAATAACTCCTCTTTCTCTTTACCATCCCAAATTAAGTTTATCATAGTCTCTAACACAGTCTATCAGAGGTTCTACCGTGAGATTAAATGACACACTGGATATCTGATAATAAAATGTATAAACACACTTCAATCATAAAACTGCCCCAATTTTGAATATCAATTCTCTTTAAAATTCTTAGAAGAAATTAAAGTACACAGTTTAAATTTTAACTTGCATGTTAAAGATAAATAAGTTGAAATAAAAAAGTTAAAGTCTATATTTGCTATCTTTCTCTTTAGAATGTGTCCAAAAAAATGAAATTCAAAATCCTCAAGTTGATGGCTCGAGTTTTCTGCCTTTATTCCATATTCTGCTCTGTTTTCACCAGAGGGATTCTTGGTATCTGGGAAAAGTCAAACTCCTTCAGCAGCTATGGCCTGGACTGTATTTCAATGGAATGACAGACTGCGTTTTTTAAAGATGTCCAATGAATTTTTAGCATACGCAATAGTAAGCCAAAGATTTCACCACATTTAGGAAACATGCCAATCTCCAGCTCTTAGAGTAGGTATCTTAGAAAATGTGCTAGGACATGGTGTTGTTAAAAACCATAACAGAGATGCTTGACATCTGAGTGAAGGAAAATAGATGGAGAAAAATCTTTCTTTTTGGAATGCTAGCAATTTTTTAAAAATCCCAATAAGCTGGCTGAAACCTCAGTACTTAAATTTACTTTAGAAAAATGTTACACCAAGACTTTAGCTATGGTACTAAATTTTACCAAATAGTGGGGTGGGAGGAGAATCCACCTGTGTGTTCTCCCTACTTTTAGAGAGTATGAGGCATTGATGCCTTCATGTAAAACTGGTCAAGTTTAGAAATTCACCATGGTATTAGACTTACCGGGGCTTCTTTCTTATGCACCTAACACAGTCAAGGCAACACCAGTGCTTAACTGAGAACAGATATGGTTTGGTGATATGACCGCCACAATATCTTGCAAGCTAACTTTTTAGGGGCATGCCACAGTGGCTGCTGCTACTACTGCAAGCTGTGGAAGTACTTACTTACTCCCTCATCCCTGCTTTTGTTCTAGAAGCGCATCAGCGGATTTCTGAAATAAAATTACTACTGATACTTACAAAACTATTTTCAGAAAGGGGCAAGAAGACACCTCCAACTTTTCTTCACTCAACTCACTGAGAGCACCTTCTATGTGGTAGGCAGCTTTGTAGGCACAGTGAGTAAAAGCAGAGAACCATACCAATAAAGTTCACTTTCTCGCTATTTTTACATTCTAGTTACTTTTTAGAGCAATATCTAGGAGGTATAAATAACTAGATAACTGATAAATACTATAGGAGTCATACAGGAGCACTTTGAAGAAAATTGAAGCACGGTAAAGAAACAGAGAGAGATGAGTAGTACTATTTGTAATTCAATGGTCAGGGAATCTCTCTTAGAGGAGAAAAACATGAGCAGGAACTTGAGAGAATGAGGATTTGGCAATACAGGGTCTGGAGAAACAGTGGCATGAGAAGGAGAAGAGCAAGGCAAGCATTTGACAATCTGAAGAAGTAGAAGGGGAGGGTGAAGTGGGATGGGAAAGAGAGAGGTATGAGATGAGATCATAGAAGACATTGGGTCAGATTGTGAAGAACATTATTGACCATCATGAGTATTTCTATTTTGAAAAGGATTTGGAACTGGCAAGAGCTTGTGAGCATGAGAGGAACATGAGCTAATATGTTTTCAAAGGCTCACTCAGGCTGCTGCGTGGAGAAGAGACTCTAGTGTATCCAAGGCAAGAACTGCTGGTGGCTTAGATTAGCGAGGTAAAATGCAAGTCATGAGAAAATATTGAATTTGAGGTCTATTGGAGATAGAGACAACGGGATTTGCTGCTGGACGGTATGAAGGTTTGGAGAAAAAGTAGAATCTCTTTAGCCTAGCATGAGGATTGGGAACAAAGAAAAAGAAATTGTTGATTTAAAAAAAAAGTTAAAAAATATTTACTGTAAAATGGCTTTGTATTTAATATAAAAAGAAAGAATTGTCCTCAGTAGAATCTCGACAATTCTTTAGAAATTTGCCCTTTGTAAGTTTCTCATCATCCAGCTTGAGGACTCAAGAAGAGGGTTTGCATCAACCAAAAGAGAGAACTTGTTCAATGTACTAAGAAAAAGCAGTTGCGGACAAGTGGATGAATAGGGCCGGGGCAGGAATATATAGAAATGGAAATAAACAGGGTCTAGGGCACAGAGATAGAGCAGAGATTCAAGTGGAGGGTGTAAGAAAGAGATGCATCAAGTGGAATGCTGGAAATCCTAAAAGGTGTTAATAACATGCTTCAATTTAATACAGATGTCAAGGAGTGTCAAGGAAAACTCATGGGAGGAGAATAGTTGACTCACAGCAGTAGGTTTAGAAAACAATTTCACCAAAGGGTGTAGCTCAGGCAACACTCCCATTGACAATGGGCCAATGAATTGCATTAAAGGGCAATTTGTCAAGGCAAGTCTTTCAGTCTGAAGTAATTGTATAGTACAGTATTTGGAATTCTAAAGAAATAACAATATGCAAGTAATTGAAGTCATTTCATGAGAAATACACTTGCCATCATACCTCTAACACATACGTCATGAATACCACAGTGCAAAACCTTTTAAAATTTCCTAGGGGTCCACATTTCTTATAGATGCCATGGACTTGTTTTATTTGCTCCACACCTTCCCACTTCACTGCACCTGCTACCCCAGTCATCATTCTGCTTTTAATGGCCCGGCAGCCTCCAGGGCCTACTAACAGATGGAGAACATCAGATCAGCTAGTGCATGTAAAATATTCTAAGTCCCACTTAAGCTTTTCAAGGAGACTTTGAAATTGAGATCATTTAATTTTCCATTTCTTTTCCTACCTGGCCTATCGCTCCTTACAGCTGTGTTCTTGTCTGTTCCAATAACCATTTTTTCTGTGCCCAACTGTATGACTTAAAGTTTATTTAGATAACATTCAGACTGAGTGTTGTCTGTGGAAATTTTAATGTAACATTTAAGCTATTTAACACATGTCCACATCTTATAAATTTCCAAGATCCAAATATAGTGATGCTACCTTTTACAATGCCTGAGAGGAATACACAGCAAAACCATTTCACATGTTTCAAGGGATCTTGAATTCTCTATGGGGAGTACACTCCCCAGTACACTCTGGGCTTCGTTTGGGGGCTGTTAAAAATCAATGTCAGCTGTGGAGAAATGTGGGATGCTTTGCAATACTTTCCTTACAATGAAAGAGGTAAAGACAACTTTAGAACAGTGAGGATTTTGTTTTTCTTTAATGGGTATAATATTGCTCAAAACAAAGTTCTAAGGTTACCAAAGAGAATATCTGTTATTGAGCAGGGAAAAACACTTTAGGAAAACCTACTCAGTATCAAGAGTGGGATAGGCTAAAGAGACTGACCATCTGGAAGAAAGGGACAGGCAGAGGCAATTCAAGAAAATGCTCAGGGAGAAGGGAATATGTGAACTTTCCTTGGGAAAAAAAACACACATTTGTTTTAGTAATCTTGAAATAACTCAAAGGGAGTACTTAAAAGAAAGGATTGATTGGGTGTAAACTAGCTGTTAGGAGTAGGGCTTCACAGAAAACAAACAATGATTTAGGGACTGACCAAACAGAATATTGTGCTAGTCTAACATTTTTTGGTTCTTCAAGTTATCTTACTGAGAATCCAGATCTTATCTCATGATTAACTGGCACAGATGGTTATAAGGACTCTCTCACAGGATGCAGACATGAGAGTAATGATAATAGTCATTACTATTTCTACAGCACATTTACTTTGCCTCAGAATGCCATCAAGTGTGTTACTGCACTTTATTCCTCACAATATGCTTGAAACTCTTGTCTCTTTGAATGGACCAGGGGCTGGCTAAGTGGTGTCTCTATGTCTGTCTAATTATTGGTCACACAACCGACGCCCCCACCCCCAGCCCCTACAGCCAAAAGGGGTGGAGCCAGGATTGGAGACTCTGACTCTGAGGCCAGAGTTTGCCCTCTTATCCATTAAGGTATGTAGCCTTCATTGGAAGGAACCACTCCTTTTAGGATTATGGGAGAGTCTGTAATGGCAGAGCTCATTAGTATCAGAGCTGAGGCTAATTGCTATCTCTCATAACCATATCTTTACTCCAAAATTTGCGGAGTAAATCCTAAAGCAGTTTCCTAATTTCCCCTGAAATCACAATAGTTAGTGCTGGAATTAGGGCTAACCATATATCATCCCGGCCTGCTGAGTTCTTGTCAGGGGACAATCGTGCCCAATGAGTAGACAATTTTAACAAGGACAGCTTTGGGGTATTTAACATTTTACAGTTTATAAAGCTTACAAGTAAGCACTATATCATCTGTTATGGGGACAATTGAAATGTAATGTAAAAGTTCAAAATTTTACAAGAATGAAAAGCAGGCAGAAAGCAGGATTTGGGGAGTATATGGCTGGAATTAGCTTTGCTATGACTAACATACTAAAATAGCAATTGAATTTCCATCCCACCCCATCTCACATTCTGCTGTGATGACATAGCTCAGAGCAGAAAATTAATCATCATTTCTTTGAAAATTATTGTTATTTTTTAAAGAGTCAGTTTAAGATTCCATTGAACTTGTACTCTGTTCAATGTACCTTACCAAAATATCAATGTCCTTTTAGATAGACACAGAGTTATTAAACATGATGGAAATGTGTAAATCTTTCTTTGACTACATACATTTTAAAAAATGTCCAATCATTCTGTCAGGAAAATAGAAATATAGACTGAACAAAATGACTTGTCAATGTCACTGGGTTGGGGGCCAGAAGAAGTAGGTAATTTGCCAAAACTATGAGGAATATACCAGTGCTTTACTTGTGTAAGTTATTCAAAATATTACTATATTTCTTGTTTATTTGTCATCTGTGATCTAAATAACTTATCTATTTCTAAAAGAATAGTAATTTATTATATTATAAACTAGAGGCCCGGTGCACAAAAATTTGTGCACTCAGGGGGGAGGGACGGGTCCCTCACCTGGCCTGTGTCCTCTCACAGTCTGGGACCCCTGGGGAGATAACGACCTGCTGGCTTAGGCCTGCTCCCGGGTGGCAGAGGGCAGGCCCAATCCCTAGGTGCAGCCCCTGGTTGGGCTCAGAGCAGGGCCGATTGGGGAATTGGGGCGCTGCCCCCTATCATGCACAGAGCAGGGCAGATTGGGAGGTTGCGATGCCACCCTCAGTCACGCTCAGGGTAGGGCCGATTGGGGGGTTGGGGCACCGCCCCCTGTCACACTCAAGGCAGGGTCGATGGGGAGGTTGCGGCGCCACCCCCTGTCACGCACAGAGCAGGGCCAATCAGGGGGTTGGGGAGCTCCCCCCTGTCATGCACAGATCAGGGCCCATCAGGGGGTTGGGGAGCTCCCCCCTGTCACACACAGAGCAGGGCGGATCAGGGGGTTGGGCACCGCCCTCTATCACCCACAGAGCAGGGCCAATCAGGGGGTTGGGGCGCCTTCCTCTGTCAGGAACAGAGCAGGGCCGATAGGGAGGTTGTGGCCCCACCCCCTGTCACACACAGAGCCTCAGGGCGATCAGGGTTTTGGGCGCTGCCCCCTGTCATGCTGATCCTGCTGCCAGGAGGCCTAGCGGTTCTGCTGATCCCGGTGCTGGGAGGCATATTACCCTTTTACTATATAGGATAGAGGCCTGGTGCACGGGTGGGGCTGGCTGTTTTGCCCTGAAGAGTCTCCCGGATCAGGGTGGGGGTCCCCACTGGGGTGCCTTGCCAGCCTGGATGAGAGGATGATGGCTGTTTGCAGCTGGTCACACACCCTTCAGGGTGGGGGTCCCCACTGGGGTGCCTGGCCAGTCTGGGTGAGGGGCTGAGGGCTGTTTTCAGGCTGGGACTGAAGCTCACAACTGCTCCTTTTTTTCTTTCTTTTTTTTTTTTTTATTCTGAGCCAGCTTTAGCTCTGAGGCTCCAGCTCTTAGGCCTCTGCTCCTGAAAGCAGGTATCTGGTTTGTTTTGGTTCTACAATCGAAACTCTGTATCAACTCCAGGTCTGAGATCCCGGCTAGCTGAAAGCTGGTTTCTGGGGTTTTGTTTAGCTTCTATTTTTGTAACTATGTTTCAAACTGCCAGCTCAGAGGTCTGCAGCGGCAGGCGGGGAACGTTGGAGTCCTCCGTCACTGAAGCAAGCAAGCCTCATGTTAGTTTCAAGCTGCCTGGCTGCCGGCCGCCATCTTGGCTGGCAGTTAATTTGCATATCACCCTGATTAGCCAATGGGAAGGGTAGCACTCGTACGCCGATTACCATGTTTCTCTTTTATTAGATAGGATAGTGCATCTCTGATGGCATCTGTCCACCCATCAATCCATACATCCACTCATCCATCTATCCATCTATCCATATGTGGCTCCTTATAGAAAAAAAGGCTGATTATGAGTTCAAATTTTGTTTTCTTACAAATCCTGGGTTTGGTGAGTAATTTTCATCAGAAAGGCACTCTTGAAAAGCATTTCTATCCTTAAAGAAAAGCCACAACTTGAAGAATCAGAGCCAGGTAAGAAAAGACTTTGTGAAATCATATGCTTCTTGTTTTCAGTCTTATTTCACTTAGCATGATGCTCTCAAATCCATCCATGTTGTTGCAGATGACAATATTTCACCTTTTTATGGCTGAGTAGTGTTCCATTGTATATACATGCGGTATCTTTATCTAATCATCATTAAAGGACTTAGGTTGTTTCCATGTCTTGGCTCCTGTGAATAATGCTGCAATGAACATAGGGAGAAGGATTAAGATGGCAAAGGGAGTCAAATATATGGTGATGGAAGGAGACTAGACTTCGGGCTCTGAGCACACCATGGAATATACAGATGGTGTATTACAAAATTGTACACATGAAACTTATGTAATGTTATTAACCAATGTCACCCCAATAAATTTAATTTAAAATTTTTTAAATAAATACAAGAGACTATCGTGGAGGGGGAAAAATATTTTGTATAATGTAGATAATTTGTTGATATTTTTTTAAAGCCACAACATTTAGTGTATAATTGGTTTCCACTAAAATGCCTTACTTGGAAAGATATTTTATTTATTGAATTAATGTAGCAATTATTAATTTGTAATATATTTGAAATCATTTAAAAAATGTATTTGACTTGCCTGAATGGTCTTCCTTGGCCCTCCTGTAACCAGAAGATTGATATCAGTTGCTTCAGTGGCTTTCGTAGTCTCTAGCTAGCTCCTTGCTGGGTTTGGCCAAAGAGCGATACCCGAGGAAGATCCGACAAGGAGAGTAGAGTGCTTAGAGGGTATGTCCTCTTGGCTCTTGTTCTGACATGGCATAGTCTAGTAGGGGCTATATTATTCAACAGAGGTCCCATCCCAGAGTTCATCAATATGCCATGCTGATTTTTCCTAACATTGCCTACACCCTTATAAATATCAATCTTTCCTCAATGTCCTGTCTCTGCCTACCATCTGTTTCCTGCCAGGACCCTGACTGATACCTGACTGAGGTATAAATGTTAATGTGATTTTCCTTGTCACTGTTCTTCCTCACAGTCAAATGTGACTTAATAAAGACGATAAATTATCGCAACCAGGGTTTCATCTGGCTTCCAAGCATGTTCAATGGTGTTGACAGAGTGCTAGGTTGTATACTGATTTTAGGAAAATTTGTATTATTTGCTAACATTTAGAAAATTGAAAATTCTTACATAAAAACCTGACTTTCTAGATTCTCCTGAAAAAACAAAAACAAAAAACACACAAAAACAAACAAAACACCCTGAACTCCTAAACTATTGGAAATTGCTGGGTTTTCCTTTCTGACTATCAATTGGCTAGAGCCAAGAGGGTTGGGGTTTTCTACTCTTTTAGGTTACCACCATGCCCCGAAGTCTCTGAGCATCAGTTGTCCCCTCTCCCTCGCCATCCGCTTAAATTGAAATTGGGTGATTTTTTTTTTTTCTTATTGCACATTCATGAAGAAATGAAATGTCACACAAATACCCCAGTCTCTCATTACCTTCAGTATAACCTATAAATGTAACAAGCTGGCCTTGGCCTCTGCTTACCTTCTTGACCTCATCTCTAATTTCCCTTCCCCTCTGTCACTCCAATTCAGCCATATTTATTTTCTCTCTGTTCCTCCAACTCACCAAGGTTGTTCCCATCAAACTCAGCTTTTCTTTAGTCTGTCTGCCTAGTCCAGTTTTCCATATACATATCCCCACAGGGCTTGCTTCCTTAATTCATAGAGCTCCACCAAGACTGTCACTTCAAAAAAATCTCTCTAGAATCAGCAGGACTCCATTTTGAGATCTAGCATGTATGGTGACAATTCTAGTGTCTTGTTTTTTCTTCTGGATCCTCTACCTATTTTTTTTCTTTTTATCTCTAGCACCATTACCTCTCAGCCTCCTCTACCATAAATTGTAAATCCATAAATTGTAGCAGCAAGTGAACTAATACCACATGATCTCTGCACGATCCAGACTGTGAATGCAGCTTCAGCCTTGGGATTAAGGGGGAGAAGAGTTATTGTGCAGTATTAAAACCAGATGGTGTTATTTTAATTAGAGTAATGGGGGTTCTTAATCAGAGAAAGTGCACTAACAATGCCAGGATATATCATCATGACCATTAAAAAAAATCAGCAAAGAATTGTAAAGCCATTACTTTAGAATATCCTTGAAAATTTTCTGTAGAAATATCTGTTTCCATTAACATGTACTTGTAAGCCTTTCCCAAAATTCCTTCCATAGTCCTTTTTTTTCCTAATTCTTACAATGAAGAGGCAAAAGCATAAGTGTCATGAAAGGCATGTAAACATAGAGCTTTAGTGCTTCAGTTTGGGAATGTGAGTATGTATGTGTGTGTACTTTTTGTGTCATAAGGTGTGTTTTCCTCAGAAATAAATAAAATGAAAGACAAATCCTCCCTTTGGGACCATTAACCAGGAAGATTTCTATGAGAAAAGTGAAATTTAATTTGGGAGGGATGAATGGAAAAGTCTGGTCCCATAACTAGTGCAATATACTTAGCTCCATTCCAATCATTTTAATAACTCACACCCACTCTTTATCCTTTTCACTTGCTTGTGTTTTAGCACTTCTCTGTGGATCTCCAGAGACCTGAGCATTCTTTCCATGTTTCTGACACTTGTGCTTATGTGTATGGGGGCTGATCCTCTCTCCTCCGTTAGATTTTAAATTTACAGTGCACCAAGAACTTTTTAACTCCCCACTCCACTTACTAGCCCACAGCTGAAGTCTTACCTCCTTCATGAACTCTCCCCTAGACCCTTCTGAGCCCTGGTGATCCTTTTTTCCCCTCCAAATTTATATTGTATTTTTCATTGCATCACATACCACAGCTCTTGGCCGTAATAATATTTAGCGAGCTCTTGTTATATAACACACACTTTTCTCTGTATTTTATATGCATTATTAAATTTAATTCTCACAATACCCTATGCATCAGGTACTCTTCTTATGCCAATTCAATAGACTACATTAAAATATTTACCCTCAAAAAAATTACCCAAGCCATACAGCCAGTAAATGAAACATTCTTTTTAATCATTCTTCTTGATCATGTTAGACTCTCTCCCACATACGTAATGTCTATTTATTTATGAATTACGTCCTGTACCATCAGTTAGTTGAGTCTCAGCCGAATGCCATACTGTACTGAATGAATCAGTCCCTGTCATGCCAAGGTCTGCATTATGGGAGGCACTCAAAAAATGCATTGTAGTGAATTCGGAAGCTTTAGTTTGAACTGTACAATCTCTATGGTTCTACATCAGCTCACCCAGCTGAATGTAGCCAGGTTTTTATAATCGATGAGATTTTAGACTTTCTATTTTTGAGATCATCAGAAGATTCTAAGGAAATGGGTTTATGCTATGTAACTGAGGTTATTATTTTTATGATCTAAGGGAGAAAAGCCGAGACTACAAAACCTCCCCTACATCAACGTGACCAGAAATAATATTTCTTCCTGGTGTAGAATGAATTACATTATAACTGTACTTTCCCTTAATTTATGCTGTGGGAAGAAACAGATGACGAGAAAGAGAGAAGGAAAAAGAACTACTATTTATTAAATTTCTCTTTATCTTATTACCTAAATTTACCTTAAAACTGTATTTTAAAGCAACTTAGTCAATTATAAGGGACTAGACATCTGGGTCACTTTTTGTGTCCTTGTGCGGGCGTTCTTAGAGCCCCATGAAATCAACAAACTTCAGGATGTTCAAGAGCATTACGAAATTCTCTGAAAAATTCTATGCATCTGCTATTGTGTTTAGTTAAGAGGGTGCACAGCTTTTATCAATTCCTCAAAGGAGCTTTGACCCAAAACCTCAAAATAAGAGAACAATAATATCTACTGCTCTCCTGGGGGGTGGGAGTGGCTGGGGAGAAGTCAATGTGGGAAAAGGGAGACTTATGTAATACTTTAAACAATAAGAACTTTAAATAAAAAATAATAAAAATATCAACTGCTCTCCTGATGATTATAATACATCATAAATAACCTGAAAGTTGTTCATTTGCCCATAGTCAAATAGAATGATTAATAGGAAACTTCCATGAAATAAAATTTTCAGGCTTTAATACACGGAAAGAGAAAGCAAACAAAGTTGTCACTATTTTAGAACAATTGTTACCCGGGCACTTTAATAACCTTAAAAATGATTGAGGACTCCTCAAAGTGCTGTTGTTTATGGGGGCTATATCTATTAATAGTTACAGTATTAGGCATTGAAACAAAAGGTTTTAAAATTTTAGCATACGGGGGGGGGATGCAGGTTTACAGTTGTTAATACAAGAAACACATTTCATTCTTGAATTATTATTTATTAATTATTGCATTATTTTCTATACAAAAAAAAAAACACAAACAAACCTGTAAACCTGCTTTTGTCCACCCTGTATGCAGGTACACATTCTGCAGCCTTCAGAGTGACAGCACCATCTCAGCGATGGTCTTGCAACCTCTGGGAAATCCCACCGTGAGATCATGAGAGATTGGAAAGGCAAACAATATTTTTTATTTCATTATGAAATTAATTTCACTTTGTAATGCCTTGAAAGCTCTAAGTGATACTCGGGAATATTCAAGATGACATTTTGAGAACTACTGCTTTGGAGAAACTAAAATCTTGTCATTGGTTCTGTTTTCCCATTTCATTTTGGCTTTTGTAAACACGAGATCCAAATGTGGGATTCATCTCTCAGAAACAGAGTGAACTTTATGTACCAGTAAGTGTTAATGCTCCCCGCACTCTAATTCCCTTGTTTTCTCTCTGCCTTACTTTTATCATAATTTATTTCATCTTACTACACTGTGTACACATTCACAAATATGTCTTTTGGGGGCAAGATTTATTTAAAGAAACAAACATACCCACAAAAACACTAAATCATAAAATGACGAAATGAGGACAATGGTTTTTTTAAAGTAATTAATTCTGAAATTACTAAGTGCAATGTCATGATACTATAAGAAAATCTGTAACTTTCAGCAAGTTAAAATAGTGTTTAATAGAATAGTTTTAAAGTTAGAAGTGTTGGTGTTTTCCTCAAATTTCATCTGTCTACAGAGAAGAAAAGTGAAGTAATGTTTTTGCTTCGATTTTCTTGACTTACAACATAAAGTTTAAAAAAAATCTTGAATATAGAAATTACCTTGATAGAAATACAAGGTATTTTATCATATCTTTATTACCTGTGATGAACAGGTCATACTTTTCTTACACAGATGAGCTGTTTATGTGCACTGAGCGTGTACAGCTAACGTTAAACGTGGCAGGAAAGTGAAGGTCCTGAGTGGGAGTCGGTACAGAAGCAGCCAGTGTCTGGGTCTGTGTAGTGTTCATCATTGACAGCAAAATACCACATCTCCTATATGCAACCGGTGACGTTCCCTGCCTGCCAGTAGCCCACTGTTCAAGATAAATGTTTGAAAACAGAAGATTTCTCCCATGAAACCATAAATCTGTGTTTGTGGTATTGTCTAATCTCTGTTGTGGAAATGGATCTGACATCACCGTATGAAAATTATGACTTTTGTCCACCCCAAACCAGGATGCAGATAGATAACGCTACAGAAAACTTTCATCTTTCTATTCGGGCAAATGTCACAATTGTGGCTAATTCCGTTACCCATGTTGAGAGAGTTTACTATCCTTTAATTAGAATTATCTTCCAGAAGATGTCATGGTTTATGTGCTCACTAAAGAAACTGAACTGAGAGCCCTTCCTTCCTCTAGAGCTAATCCTGGGCTGGAAAAATGCAAATGTCATCACTGTAACGTTGTAAGTCATGGAAACAACCCAGAAACGGGGATTTTCATCCAAGGGTTCAAATCAAGTCCATATTTCCAGGCCCCCAATCGCTGCCCTGTGTTCTTTCATCGAACATTTCCAGTGTACATTACACCTTGCTGGAAATATCTTTTAAATTCCACTTGTCAGAGTGACATGATACAACAGTTGTGTTTTATGGTAGGAAAACAACCTGCCACCTACTTAACTGTGCACCCCTCCTTC
The DNA here is from genome assembly GCF_963259705.1 of Myotis daubentonii. Classification (NCBI taxonomy): domain Eukaryota; kingdom Metazoa; phylum Chordata; class Mammalia; order Chiroptera; family Vespertilionidae; genus Myotis; species Myotis daubentonii. The sequence goes on along the minus strand of NC_081840.1, from coordinate 146,811,205 downwards.
AATCTCTAACAATATCCTCCAAGAAAATAATATTGCTTTAGTTACCTTCTCTCTCTCTCTCTCTCTCTCTCTCTCTCTCTCTCTCTCTCTCTCTCTCATATGCGCATATGTTGGAAGCAATGACATCATGCGCTAACCTTCCTCTCTCAGAGAGCATGCAACACCTTTCAGGCAAGATGCTCAGAGCTAACATTAAACATGCATCCTACCTCTTCCCTGCACATGGGTAACCATCTCCATATGATTGGAGAAGGTCACTCCATGAGCTGATGGTGCCGCTGGGAATAGAAGCCAGAAGTCCTGACTCCCTGTGAAGTGTTGCAACTAGAAAGCACTCATCCTGTTTCATTGGAGAACGAAGTACACGCTGAGCAGGATGAAGGTCTGGCTAAGAGGATGGGTCAGGGCTTCCTCAGCCCTGAGCATGAGCCCTTCTAGATATTGTCACAGTGGTTCTTACGTGGGCGTGACTTTGCTGAGTAACTATTTCTAATATCACAAAGATGATTCAGCTCCATGTTTGATAGCATTGTGGAGGCAGTTTTCTCATTTCAAAAAAGAGTATCAAAGGCTGAAGGAGAAGTGCCATTCTGTCTGGAGAAGCTCCAACAAATTCCTTGACTTATAAAACAACTCAAAGTAAGCAAGTGAACAAAAAAAAAAATCATTCTGAACTTCTATAAGCACCAGGTTAAAATATATATTCACTTTTCTTTTTAGAAATTAACAAATTCTTGTTGCTGTGAATTGAATTAGTTATTTTAGGCAATTACTTCAATACTGTTAAAAACTGAAAATTTTGAACAAATTCAGAATTTAGGATCTGAAAGCTTCAGAGCAACAATCCCCCTTACCTACCCCCTCCCACCCCCCCATACCTCTGCTCCTATGTCTTCAATCCACCAGCAGGGTCTAGCTCAGCATCACGAGGAGGCAAATATCCTGTTAAAAGAAAAACACAATTTGTTTTTATCTGTATTTGAAACTCAAAACAGGTTCTCAATAAGTATTTATTCACTATAATAATGAAAATTGTTATCAAAACCCATGCCTGTGAAAATGGCCATTTCCCATGCCCATTTTATGGGGGAAATTCATTTAGAAGGAGACGGGGGTGGTTATGAATACTAAAAAATTATTTGACAACATCTGCTGCAAAAATAATTTTGAGATATATCATTACTCATGCAGACAAGAATGTCATATGTTGAATTAAACTTGGTTTTACTTTCTGGTCCTGCATAATTATTTTTCATTGTCATTACTCTAATTAGACAAGGAGGGAGGCTGCTATGTCCATTTAAGTTTTATTTTTTTTTAGAAAGTCAATACCCAAAGAGTCAGATATTTCTTTATATTCATGCAACATAAGAGTCAGATTTTAAATTACTTCTTATTATTTGTAAACTTTTTCTATAAACTAACTCTACTTAAATAAGATTTAAAATTTTCCAATTAAATAATTATAACCATATAGAGATAAGGGGACATTTGTTAGCCAGTTGCCTGGAATCCAGAGTATGGTGACATAAAAACTTATCTAAAGAAGTGATAAACACAGGTTAATTACCAGGACAATGGGAAGCGGTCAGAGGGAGAGTGTGTGTGTGTGGGGGGGGGGGGGCAGGAATCAAAGTAATTTTGAAGTTAGTAACCTTTCACCTGCCTCACATTGGTTGGAATCCAATATTGACCAGAGGGACTGGAATTCATTCTGATGATGTGATGGTAAAAGTTGTGAGTTCAATGAGTCTGGTGGTCTTGGCTCTATTCCCAGAGAATTCAAGTTCCCAGCAAATAACTAAAGGACCTCAACTTTGGTCCAACTGGCAGACTTTATTCTGTCAAAAAAGACTCGTGTGGAAATGGACCATGGGGACACATTTTCTCCTTCCTACTGACAGGCTTCATCTCTGAATGAGTGGAAGGAACTCTGGCGGTCACCTCTGGTACAGCAGTGGTGAAGACCGTCTTTTTAGTCTGACCTGTGACTGCAGGGGACTCAGGGTTTGAAGGAGTCCTTCTCACAGCCTAATGCTATCTTTGGGGAACAAAAAGGAACATAAAATTTATCACTTGAAAAGATAGAATGATTTCATGTGCAGCCTTCCTATCGGAATCCTCAGGGAGACGTGATGAATAATCTGGGAAATGTTATTCAGCAGAACTGTTCCCTAGGGCATGGGGAAGAGTGAGCAGAGGTCGTCTTTATTAGAAATTTTTCACCCGAGGGCTTCCAGACAGAGTGAAAGAACATGCACAACCCCACTGAAAACACTTTTTAAAAATCTTTAGAATGCATTAGTGCATTAATACACAGGGGTTAACTCTGATTGCCTGATATAGAAAACCCAGCTGCTAATCTTTAAACACTAACACTTCCCATTATAAAGTGTGTATTTTGTGCTGTTTTTCTCTTTCTTTTAATTCATGGTATCCATCTACTTTTAATTCATGGTATTCACCTAATAGAGTCCTTACATGGTCCCTATGGCTTCTAAAATTACTAAGGGAAGAAACTCTTCCCAAAGCTAAGTGGCTGAGGTGAATGATTCTTGTTTATGGAAAAAGCTCAAAAAGTATATGAAGAAATATGCAGACTAGCTTCTGGTGAAGTATTTCTAGTTTCTATAATTGTGCTATTCCATCCAATGGGTTGTCTACAAAAAAATGATGCAAAGTTTAAAAGTTCCTTGGATGAGTTCAATCCTAGTGTAAAAAAAAAAATTGCAGCTAATCAGAAAATAAATGACAAAATTAATTATGCAATACAGAGGAGAAGGAACCCCTAAACAATATTCACACACAAAAAAAATCACAATTTAAGCAAGATGATGCAAGATAAAAATTTAGTTATGTCTGTCAACTTGTAGTTTATTTGGCTTCTTTATCCTATATAATAAAAACCTAATATGCAAGTCAACTGAAGGGCGGAACGACCAGTCGGCCGAGGGCAGGGCCTGTGAGTAGGTGGTGCCTGGACAGCCAAGGCAGGTGCCAGTGGGCAGACAGAGGGGATGGCGATGGGGGGAGTGGCAGTGGAGGAGTGATTGGGGGTTGGGGAGGGCCATCCCCCCTGATCGGCCGCCAGGGGGCAATGGAGGGTGGGGCCAGAGCTGCCCTCTGGTGGTCAGTGTGCTCCCACAGGGATGTTCGTGGGGAGTAGGCCTAAACGGTCAGTCTGACAGTTTAGGGCTCCCAGACTGCAAGAGGGTGCAGGCTGGGCTGAGGGACCACCCTGAGTGCATGAATTTTCGTGTACTGGGCCTCTAGTAAAATATAGCACTGTCCTTATGCCCTCTGTCTTGAAACATTCTGTTCTCTGGACTCTCATAATACAAGTCTATTCAGGCTTCTACCATTGTATCTTTCTGCCTGGAACATTTGACGTTTTTTAGGGACCTAGATCCTCTTTCCTTCATATTCAATAGACTCTTCAGGGATATCCCGTCTTATCTTGTAGCTTTAGATTTCATCCTCTCACACTCCTCATTTGATCAGGGCTCATTCAGAAGCCAGTAGCATAAATTAAAATGAAATCAAATGAATTTCAAAATAGGGTTTTTATTAATTTACAAATCTGAAAAATTGAGACAGTTAATATAAAGGTACTCAATGTATTAATTCATTTAACATTTTTAATTGAAATTTACCATAAACCAAGCCCCATTTAAGGATTAGGGATGGAAGAGTGAATTAAATAGACAACAATCTCTAAAGCCATGTAGTTTAAATACGAAAGAATTTTAAAAGCCCACAAATTAAATACATTGTATGTTAGATGCTGGTAAGAGATAGGTAGGAAAGATAAGGCATGCAATAGGGAGCCTGGGGTAGAGTGGAGCTGCTATTTCAGTTACTCAGGGAAAACCTCAGTGGGGAAGTAACATTTGAGTCAAGATCTGAAGGAGCTGGAGGAGTAAGCCAGGTGGAAAGCTAGCGAAAGAGCATTCTGGGCAGAAGAAACAACAAGTGCACATAACTGAGGGCGTGTGCGAACTCTGAGGAGTTCAGGGAAATTCCAGAAAAGTGGGTGAGGAGATAGTCATAGAGGGAAGCAGAGAGGTAGGCAGTGGTCAGGCCATGAAAAGCCTTTTTTAAGGACCCTAGCTCTGTACGGTGATTGAAATCTGAACCACTGCTGTAAATTGAGGAGAATGTTATGATCTAATTTATGTTTTGATAAGATTATTCTAGTGGCGAGAATAAGGCAAGTTACGTTGGTGTCAGGAAAAACAGTTGATGTATCACCCAAAATTCAGGGGTTAGAAACTATAAGCATTACTTCTCAGTCATGCATCTCGAGGCAGTGTGGATGTTTTCTTTGTCTGGCCTCCATTGTGCCCATGCATCTGTGGTTGGCTGCAGGGTAGCTCTGTGGCTCTCGGCCCTCCCACATTTTGAAAGACTGGCTGAATATAGACTGGCCTCAGATATTCTCAGCTGGGATGTCTGGCATCTCCTCTTCATGTTGTCTCACCCTCCAGCAGGCTGGCCTGGGTTTGTTCATGTGGTGGTGGCAGGGTTTCAAGAGACAGAGCGGGAGCATGCTAAGCCTTTGTAACCTGACCACAGGACTGGCACGGTTACCTCGCCACATTTTGTTGGCCAAAGCAAGTCACAAGGTCAGTCAAGATCCAAGGGGTAGGGAAGTAATTCTATCAGGTTATGAGAAAAGCAGCACAGTCATGTTGCAAAAGGTATGCTGGGAGGCCAATGATCCACCACAGAATATTTTTTTAAATAGGCAATTGAATTCTCTATATTTCAAAAGTAAAGCCAAGAGGATTTACTGAAGAATTAAAGGTAGTCTACCACCATCCTCTATTTGCCCAAGCAAGGAGCCTGGAAGTCATCATTCATTTCTACTTTCCCTTCCATTCAATGAATCATGAAGCCCTGTAAATTACTTATTCTAAATATCTAGCAGCCGGAGCCACCATCCGCAGGATTATTCAGGCAGCTCTTATTGATCGTTTTGTCTGTGTTCTCATCCCTAGTTAATCCATCCTTTCTACTAATTCATTTTTTATGTTGCAGATAGTGATATTGCTACAACAAAGTGCAATTATATGATTTCCTTGACTAATAATAAGTCCAAATTACTCTTAGAATAATACGGCTTAAAGGTCCCTTTTACCTCTCAAGTTTTCTGTTTTGTTACTTTTTGCCACTCAGACTGTATTCTCAGCATACTAAGCACATTATTTCCTCTAAGGAACTCACCATTTTCCTCTCATCTTGGGCTACTGATGGTTCTGTTCATTTTCCCTGGAGGGGGGGAATACACACACACACACACACACACACACACACACATTTCCTAAAAGAAACTATATATGCATATATTTTTAAAATATGTTTTTATTGATTTTAGAGAGATAGGAAGAAAGAGAGGGAAAATCCATTGATTGCCTTTCTGACTGGGACCCAACCGGAAACCTATGCATACGCCCTGATTGGGAATGAAACCAGTGACCTTCTTTTGGTGCACAAGATCTGATGCTCAACCAACTGAGCCACACCATCCAGGGCTAAGAAATATTTTTAACTCTTCCTTTCGCTGGCCTGGGACGCTACTCTTCCTCTATATCTTCCCTATATTGCATTTTATTGACTATTTGCCAGTAATTAATCACTAGATTTTAAATGTCATGAAAGTGATGATCATGTCTATCTTGGTCACTGTTTTCTTTCTCTATAATTGATTTATAGTAGTCAGCCAAAGTATCATAAGAATCAATGAATGGAAGAATTGTGACTTTAAACATTTTCATAAAGAAAATTTTAATCACTGCATAAATTTATAGGCATACATTTCTAAAAAAGATTTTGTTGTTGTTTTAGCATTACAGAGTTAACTATTGGAAAAGTTTATTATGTAAGAACCATAACAAAGACTAATATGAAACACTGAAGAAAGAGAAGAGAGAATAAGGAAAGAGTTATGACAACATGAGGCAATTTTTCAAAAAATTAAGATAGGGAAGTTCCCATTTTACTGTTAGGGCTCAGTGGTGGTAGCAGACACATAATGAGTGTTATGGAAAATTTATTATAGTAATTATATACTTTTCAATTGTGGGAGAAGTTGGGAAATGAAGGTCTGGAACTAGATTTAGAGGATGAAAGAGGGAGTTGCCAACCAGTTACTATAGAAGCCAAGTATGTCCAGCTGCTAAAGCGAGTCTATGCAGTGGGATCTATTGGTGAGGTCTCTGGGAAGCGCTTCTCTCAGGGTAGCTACCACCTCTCTGGGGTCATGGTCAAGTGTCTGGTGGTGGTCCTGAGGCCACTGTTGGTCAGCAAGACCTGAAGTAAGGAAGACGTATATCTAGAACAGAGGACAAGAGGATAAACCAGACCTAATGGGCATCTCTAAACCTGTCTCTGAAGACATGTGACTGCAAAGAGAACTGTTTCATCTCTGCTTCCTAGATTTTATTCAGATTTCTAACCTGGACCCAAACAGTGAAGGAGATTCTGGAAAACATATTTTCCAGCTTAACAAATTTGACCAGCATAGACCACTGAATGCTAGAGGCTTTCTTTAAATATTAGAGACACTTGTGGCTATACATTCCCGCCTAATTTGATTCTGGAAAAAGTCAAGATTTAGATGTTGAGTTGTCCTGTAGAGCAGGTCGACCCAGACTCCATCTTGCACTGAGCAGCTGTAGTGTAAAAAAGGGTGGAAATGTTAAGAAGGCTAAGAATGTATGACAAATAATCTTGAAGCTCAAACAAATGAATGGCATATGAGAGAAAGAAGGAGATCTAGTCTTAATTATAATGTTTTTGAAAACATGCTGCCAAGAAATAAAGTACACAGTTGTTTAGACTGGGTTTCAATTACATTTAGAAAATGTTAATACATTGTATTTTTCTTGTGGACTTGGGAAGAAAAACAAATTAAATGTCCAATAGAAGGTGCCACATGAGTTAGTAAATTTTAGTACTAGGTGTCTCTCTTGCTAAAATTCTCTGTATGTTTGAGGATAGACTCTGGAATTCTATGCGGCCACCTTTCTCCTTAAGCTGTTTGCCCAATTTGTAATAAGATCTTAGTTTCTCCTACCAAAAAGTCCATTCCCTAGCCTCAGAGCTTTTGCCAAAGGATACTGTGGGGGGGAAAAATTGATGTCAAAACGCTTTCTCTGCAAAGGTGGTAACTTTCATTAGTGATACAGCCTTTTCAGTTATTAAATACACTATCTAACATGACAGCCTGAAGCATTTGCATTTGCATGCTGTCTCCAAAACACAAGCAATGTCAAGCAAGTTGGCAAAGAGGCTCACCAAATCAATAGCAAAAAGGTCATGTAAAATATAACTTCTTCTGTCCCTCTTTAAGGTTTACAAAGTCAATTTCTGGCAATTCTAGCACAGTCAGTGTGTCCTGGCAGTCAGTCAACAAAATTCAGATATATTGAGGTGAAGTCTCATTGCACTCAGACAGGTAAATGGTAAACTTAAAATGTTATTCCCATAGTGGAATTCAATAGGGATTTTCCCTGTTTTGCTAGATAAAATTTCATATAAAGTACCATAGAGAGATATCTGTCAAAAAGATCTGAAGCCTGCCTTTGTTACTTGTTTCCAAAGCCAGTGCCTGACATTTCATGTTTCATCCAGTTCAGTACCTTGAGCATTTCCTTCACATCTCACCCCAAGAGAGGTGCTTATTTTGCACATACTTTATTCTTGTAAATAAATGTCCTCAACTACTGTTATTTCATTCCCTTTCAGGGCCCTTCTTGACTTTTCCATGTCTGCCTTAGTTGTTAAGATTCTTCTTCCTGGGCACTTAATATTGTAAGAGTCGGAGCAGAAGATTCTGTGGAGAAGGAACCTTCCCAACTGCAGATCATGACTCATCTTCTGACTCATCAACAAGGCTGGAAGTTTAGAACTGTTTATTTTAATTAAAATTAATTTTTAATAGAACTAAAACAAGTATGTTGGGAAATGTCATTGGCACATGAATTTCAGTTGTGTGGGGGAGGAGTGCTTGCCTTTAATACAATGCAGACACTAGAAAAGCTCATGACATGCAATTCTTAAAGCTACAATAAAATAAGTTAACAAGCTAACAAAAAACTTCAAGAAAAATTATATACTTAACTATTTCTAGGGAGTTACATTCAGAAATTACTCAAGGAAAAAGATTAAGAATGTTCACTGTCATAGAAAAAGAACATTTAACATTTATGAGACATATCTTCATGTTTTAAAACTCGCAATTCTTAATATTTTAATGGTTTACGAACTGTTGTTTGATATCAATGTGATTATATTAAGAGAGAATTTGACTGTCATAACTGAGTAGCTGACACAAACCAAAAAAAATGTAAGATTGAAATAGTTACAGAGAATAATGAAGACATCATTCCCTGGAATTCACTTGTTTTCAGGAGACCAATTGCCATCCTTGGACAAGTTTCAATGTCAGAAACTGATTTAAGAAGAGGATAAATTCAGAGCATAATACTCTAAAGAATTAATCCATATGAGATGAGAAGCATAAGATTCAGGTTTCAAAGTTGGAATCAAAGCAGCCTTATTATTTTGAAAGGGCAAGCTCCAACCTTTCTACTCAATCAAAGAAAAAATCAACATACCAAGGGATCATCAAACAAAGTGAAATCCCCTACGTATATGCGGGGACAATTGAAACAGACAGAAGCTGAACATATTCCATAGGAATACTTAAACATTTTTTGAATTAAAATGAAAGAAAAAAAAGATGCCAATATGTAACCCAGCGCCCAAATTCTTTATAAAGTAACCCCAGCAGTATTTTATGACCTATATATAACACACGAAGTGTAACTTGGACGCTAAGGAAAAGGAGGCTCCACCTTGAGAAGGACCCTGAACGTTCGTCCAGCAGAGGGCGATGGTGCATGTTTACGGTTCATCTCTGAATGGGAAAGGGAAGAAGTCCTGCAAAGGAACCCATGGGGCAGTACACAGGCAAAGCACAGGATAGCGAGAACTTACTCCGAAGCTTCAGGGTTGGTCACTAAAGGGAGATGAGGTGTTTCATATCTTTAAGGCTTATTGAAAGGTTGGTAGAAAAAGCCAAAAAAAGAGGAAAATCAGCTTCTGAAGTGCTCTATCTCAAATTACAGAATCAGGCAATTTAGGGGTGGGAATTATACATCTCCCTCTCACTATATATATATATATATATATATATATATATATATATATATATATATATATATATATATATATATATATATATATATATATTACCTTGTCATGTTATTGTTTATGACAATAAAAAATAGTGGCAACTAATATTTATTGTGTATTTATCATTTTGTCAGATACTGTCTTAAAGTCTATACATATACTGTATGTTATGATTGAATGTTTATGTTCTTCCAAAATTCATAGGTTAAAGTCCTATCCATCCCCAAAGTGATGGTATAGGAGGTGGGCCTTCGGGAGGAAATCAGGAGTAGATGAGGTTATGAGGAGAGAGATGCCATCAGTGGGATTAGGGCTCTCACAAGAGTCATGAAAGAGTGTGTCTCCTCTCTCTGTAATTTCCACATGACACGAGAAGTAGCAGTCTGAAACCCAAAAGAAGGCCCTCAACAGAACCTAACCATGCTAGTAGCAACCTGATCTTGGACTTGGAGCCTCCAAAACTGTGAGAAATAAATGTTGTTTATAAGCAACCTAGTATGTGGTATTTTGATACACCAGCCTCAAAGGACTAAGATCTATATTAATTCATTTAATTTCTCAATAATTCTATTGTATATACACTAGTGGTCTGGTACACAAAATTCGTGCATTCAGGGGGGTCCCTCAGCCTGGCCTGTGCCCTCTCACAGTTCGGAGGCAGGGGCTGAGGCAGAGTGATTAGGAGTGATCAGGCAGTTAGGGGTGCTCAGGCAGGCAGGTGAGCAGTTAGGAGTGATCAGGCAGGCAGGCAGAATGGTTAAAGGCAATCAGGCAGGTAGGCGAGTGGTTAGGGGTTATCAGGCAGGCATGCAGAGTGGTTATGGGGATCAGGCAGGCTTGCAGAGTGGTTAAGGGCAATTGGGCAGGCAGGCAAGTGGTTAGGGGGCATCAAGCAGGCAGGTGAGTGGTTAGGGTCGATCAGCCAGGCAGGCGAGCAGTTAGGGCCAATCAGGCAGGCAGGCGAGTGATTAGGGGGGATTAAGCAGGTAGGCAAGTGGTTAGGAGCAGTCAGGCAAGTAGGCAGAGACAGGGGCAATCAGGCAGGCAGACAAGTGGTTAGGGGTGATAAGCCAGGCAGGCAGAGGAGTTAGGAGTGATCAGCCAGGCAGGCAGAGGTGGATAGGGGAGATCAGGCAGGCCAGTGAGTGGTTAGGGGGGATCAAGCAGGTAGGCGAGTGGTTAGGGGCAGTCAGGCAAGTAGGCAGAGGCAGGAGCAATCAGGCAGGCAGACAAGTGGTTAGGGGTGATAAGCCAGGCAGGCAGAGGAGTTAGGAGTGATCAGCCAGGCAGGCAGAGGTGGATAGGGGAGATCAGGCAGGCAGGCAGAGGCAGTTAGGGGAGGTCAGGCAGGCAGGCAAGTGGTTAGGAGCCAGTGGTCCCGGATTGCGAGAGGGTAGAGCCACAACCTCTCCATCAGCCCTGCCCTGAGTGTGACAGGGGGGAGTGCCCCAACCCCCTGATCGGCCCTGCTCTGTGTGTGACAGGGGGTGGTGCCCCAACTTCCCTATCGGCCCTACCCTGAGCGTGACTGGGGGTGGCATCGCAACCTCCCTATCCACCCTTCTCTATGCATGACAGGGAATGGCACCCCATCCCCCCAATCGGCCCTGCTCTGAGCCCGACCAGGAGCTGCACCTAGGGATTGGGCCTGCCCTCTGCCACCCGGGAGCGGGCCTAAGCCAGCAGGTCGTTATCTCCCGAGGTGCCCCAGACTGTGAGAGGGCACAAGTGGGGCTGAGGGAACCCCCCACCACCACCAGTGCACAAATTTTTGTGCACCGGGCCTCTAGTTTATATATAATATATATATTTTTATTGATTTCAGAATGGAAAGGAGAGGAAGAGACATAGAAATACCAATGATGATAGAGAAAATTGATCAGCTGCCTCCTGCATGCTCCCTACTGGGGATCAAGCACACAACCCAGCATGCGCCCTTGACTGGAATCAAACCCAGGACCTTTCAGTCCACAGGCTTATGCTCCATCCATTGAGCCAAACCAGCTAGGGCCCCTTTAACATTTTTTTGTAATACTGATTTGGTGGGGATGAACTCCTTTACCTTTTACTTTTCTGGGAATCTCTTGCCTCCATTGACCCTCTTTCCTCTCCTCACCCCCATACCCGCCCCACACACACACATGTATACACACACACACACACACACGCACACACACACACACACACACACACACACTGCCCAGCCCTTACCACACACTATCTGTCCTTGGATTCTGTCCTTGCTGGGTAGAGTAGTCTTGGTTGTAGGCCCTTGCTTTTCTTCACTTTGAATATTTCATGTTAATCCCTTCTAGCCTGAAAAGCTTATTTTGAGAAATCAACTGACAGCCTTATGGGAGCTCCCTGTAAGTAACTAACTGCTTTCCTCTTGCTATTTTTAAGATTTTTCTCTTTGTCTTTAACCTTTGGCATTTCAATTATGATGTGTTTTGGTGTGGACCTCTTTAGTTTCATCTAGTTTGGGACTCTGTGCTTCCTAGACTTGTATGTTTATTTGTTTATTTATTTATTTTGCCAGGTTAGGGTAGTTTGCCATCATCATCTCTTCAAATCGGTTTTCAATTTATTTCTCTTTCTCTTCTCCTTCTGGCACCCCTATGATTAAAATATTGCAAAAAATATATATTGCTGTGTTTTATGTTATCCAGGGTGCCCCTGAAACTGTCCTCATTTCTTTGGTATTATCTTTTTCTTTTTGTTATTCTATTTGGGTGTTTTCTGCCACCTTATCTTCCAAATCATTGATTCAACCCTGTTTCATATACTTTACTGTTGATTCCATATAATATATTCTTTATTTAAGTTATTGTATTCTTCATTTCTGACTGGTTCTTATTTTTTCTAATCTTCATTTTATGTTTACGATTATCTCTTTGTCAAAGTTATCACTGAGATGGTTGAGCTTCCTTATACAGTGTTTTGGACTCTATATCTGATAGATTTCATGTCTCCATTTTATTTTGTTCCTTTTCTGAAGTTTTGTTCTCTTCTTTCATTTGGGATGGTTGTGTGTGTGTGTGTGTGTGTGTGTGTGTGCTTGTCTTCTACTTTTGATTGCCTCCCTATATTCTTTACTATGTATTAGGTATGTAGATAGAGCTGCTACATCTCCCAGTCTTGGTAGAGTGGTCGTACATAGCAGGTGTCCATTGGGTCAAGTGGCAAAATCCCCTTAGTTATTTCAGCTGGGTGCTCCAGATGCCCTTCTTGTGTGGATTGTGTCCTCCTGTTGTAGTTGACTTAGGGCTATTTGTTTTGTGGCCTGGCCAGGACTACAGTGGATGAGCTGCTGTGCAGGGGTGGACCCTACAGAGCAAGAATCACTCTAGCATGGCTCTGGTGCCTGTTCAGCCTGCCTGTTCAGCCTGCCCTTTGGATGTGTTGTTTGTGGAGGTGGTTGAGTGGTTCACTGATGTGGTCTGAAGCTGGCCACTGGATATATTGTTTCTGGAACATCTGATGTGGGAAGAGCTCTGATGTGGGCCATGGTCAGCTGCTGCTTGTGCCCTGCCTGGGGCCAATTTGGTATGAGCTACAAAGTGACCTGCAGATGGTGGCCACTTGTGCTAGTCTTAGAGGTGCCTGGGAGAGGGTAAGCTGTGTATTGAAGCTGGTTGCACCTAAAGTTGGGCTCAGGGCTGTTTAGCGAGAGGTATCAGGCACACTGAAGCCAGATGCTGTTTGTTTGGGTTCATGAACCTTTGAGAGATTTCAGAAAAGTTCACAGCATGAGCTGAGATGGGCCATTTATATGGTAAAGCCACTGTAAGTACTTGGGTAGGCCTGAAAGTTGTTTGAGGTGTGGTCTCAGGGAATCATCAGGGTGAAGTGTTAGGCCCTTGATGAAGACTTAGATATGGTGCCCACCTGCACCTGCAGGGAAAGGGCTCAGAAAAGGAACAATGTCTCTGCTAACACTCCTGTCTGGGAGAAAGCTCTCCCTCCAGCCTTCACGCTGAAGCCAGACAATTCACTTCCTCCCTATATGTTTTCTGGCACCTTTTGACCTACTGCCTTAGTGCTGGAGCGTAGAGCAAGTGAATTTGTCAGCAGGCTCTTTCAGAGGAACCCATGGGACTTCAGCAGCCCTCTAACTCAACCACAATCTCCAATGGTTTTCAAGCCAGAAATTATGGGGACTTCTCTTGCTGGTATTGGAACCCTGGTCTGGGGGTCTTTGTGTGGGGGTGGGAACCCTCACTTTTAGAGGGAGACCTCCACAGCTGAGATATCCCTCCCAATTTTTAAACACCAGATATGGATGTGGGACCAGACAGTTCCATGTCTATGCCCCTCCTACCAGCCTCAACATGGCTTCTTTTGTATATCCTTAGTTATAAGAGTTCTCTTTTAAGATAGATTTCAGGTGATTCTCAATGATAGTTGTTCTGTAGTTTAATTGTAATTTTAATATGGTCAGGGGAGGAGGTGAGTGCAACATTTACTTTCTCTGCCATCTTGACCGGAAGCCCTGGGGTCTCTTTTATAGAGGAATTAGTGGCATTTGTGGAGAGCTGTCACCATGACTTACTCACCTCTCAAAGGCCCCACTGATGATACCATCACCTTGGACATTTGCTTTTCAATGAGGAATTTTGAGGGGATGAAAACTTTTAGATCATAACAGTTAGTGAGGATCTTAAATATTATTCTAAAAGCAAATGTGATGAGGGACATTGATATCATGTTTTTGATCATATGCATCTCCATTCATCTACATTTTCTCTATTAAGAAGGATGCTTTCATGAGGTTTAAGTTATACAGATTTTTATTGATAAGAAATTTTGATACAGTTCTTGTTTTCTGAGATTTTTAAGATCATAAACAGTTGCCCTTGAACAACATAACTTTATTTTTTTATAGCAGCCTTATTTATTTATTTATTTATTTATTTATTTTTATTGCTTAAAGTATTACAAAGGGTATTACATATGTATCCATTTTATCCCCCCGCCCTAGACAGTCCCCTAGCCTCCCCTATCACCCAGTGTCTTATGTCCATTGGTTATGCTTATATGCATGCATACAAGTCCTTTAGTTGATCTCTTACCCCCCTACCTCCTGCCCCCCAACCCTCCCCGGCCTTCCCACTGCAGTTTGACAATCTGTTTGAGGCAGCTCTGCCTCTGTATCTATTATTGTTCAAAAGTTTATATTTCTTGTTTTCTGAGATTTTTAAGATCATAAACAGTTGCCCTTGAACAACATAACTTTAAACTGCATGATTCCACTCATACACAGATTTTTTTTTCAAATAATATATAGAGGATTTTTTTAATTGGGGACAATTAAAAGAGAAATGACATATCCTAAAAATATGGAAAAATTATGAGAAAATTAGGTATGTTGTAAATGCATAATATATATATATATATATAGATGCTAGTCCTTTTGATCATTTGCTACCACAAAATATGCACATATCTATTCTAAAAAGTTAAAAATTATCAGAGCTTACCCAAACACAGACCATACATGGTGTCATTCTCAGTAGAGAGAAATGTAAACAAATGCAAAGATGCACTATTAAATTATAACTGCATAAGATTAACATACATAACATACTACTGTCATAATTTTGTAGCCACCTGTTGTTATTACTGTGAGCTCAAGTGTTGTGAATGTACATTTAAACTGCTGTGTGATGCTAGTCAGCCCTTTGTGAGCAGTTCATCTCTTCAGTAAATTGTGCATCACAGTAAAAAGTGAACTCTCACAGTTCTCACATATTTTCAATCGTGTTTAGTGCAATGCTGTAAACCTAGAGTAACACCATGGGACCCATATGAAGTGCCACTGGTGATACCGGAGGTGCTCCCAAGAAGCAGGAAAAAGTCATGATGCTGCAAGAAAAAGCTGAGTTGCTTGATATATACTTTAGATTGAGGTCTGCAGCTGCGGTTGCCCACAACTTCAAGATAAATGAACTCAATCTAAGGACCATTGTAAAAAAGGAAAAGGACATTCATGAAGCCATGGATGCAGCTATGCCAGCAGGCATAAAAATCTTGATTTTTTTTCTAAGTACCTTTTTTATCTTGCATTGGAAATTCAGCTTTTATGTGGGTGCAGGATTGTTATAAGAATATTTATAGACTTTAATATGATTCAAAAATAAGGGAAGCCATTATATGACAACTTAAAGCAAAAGAAAGGTAAAGGGTCTAAAGCTAAAAAATTTAATGCCAGCAAAGAATGGCATTAAAGAAAGAGGTTTGGCTTTTAAAATATCAAGGTGATAAGAGAAGCAGCAGACAAACTCCCAGAAGCCATTTAAAAATCATTGAAGAAAGGATACCTGACTGAATAGGCTTTTGGTGCCGATGAAAGTGCCCTATTCTGGGGGGGAAAAAAGTCTTAAAAGACACTTATCATTAAGGAAAAGATCACCAGGATTTTTTCAAAATAAGCCAGTCAGAGAAAAATAAGTATCACAGGAAGGGATTGACTAACTCTATTGTCTGTGCAAATGCAGTCAGGTTTATGATCAAGGCTGCCCTTATCTATAAAGCTGCTACCGCCCCCCCACCCCTCCAACCTCCAAGGGAAAAGATAAACACCAGCTGCCGGGCTTTGGGTTGCACAACAAGAAGGCCTGGACAATGAGAACGTTTTTTCTGGATTGATTTCATTAATACTTTGTCCCTGAAGTCAGGAAGTATCTTGCCAGGAAGAGACTGCCTTGTAAAGTTATTTTGACATTGGACAATGTCCTTGGCCACCCAAAGCCCCATGAGTTCAACACCAAAGGCATAAATGTGGACTTCTGACCCCTAGACACATCTGTAATTCAACCTCTAGATATGAACCTTGAAGGCTCATTACACACTGTACTCTAGGAAAGGATTGCCAACACTATGATTGACAGACATCATGAAAGTCTGAGAGGATTACATCATTGAAGATGCCATTGTTATAGAAAAGCATGAAAGCCATCAAGCCCCAAACAATAACTTCCTGCTGGAGAAAACTATTGTTTTTTTCTGTTGTCTAAATGTCACACAAGCCTTCGCAGAATTCACAGCAGAGTTAATCAAGGAAATCATGAAAAAGGTTGTGGCTAGGGCAACAAAGGTGGTGGTGATGGGTGAAGGGTTTCAGGATATGGGTCCTGGAGAAATTCAAGTGCTAATAGACACCACCCCAGAGGCATTAACAGAAGACAACTTGATGGGGATGAGTGCTTTGGAACCAGTGCCAGATGATGAGGAAGAAGACGCAGACGAAGCAGTGCCAGAAAACAAGTTGACATCAGATAATCTGGCAGAATTGTTCCAAATATTCCAGACTGCTTTTGCCAAGAAATAAGCCAGAGAAAGACAAGTATCACATGATCTCATGCTTATGTGTAATTTAATAAACAAAATAAACTGATGAAGAAAATAGATCCAGAGACATAGAAGCAAGGAACAGACTGTCAAAACTCGGAAGTAAGGCTGGGGTGGGTGGATGGGTGGGAAGAGATTAACCAAAGAACTTGTATGCATATCTGCATAACCCATGGACACAGTCAATAGTGTGGTGAGGCCTGGGATGGGTGCTGGGTGTAGGGAATCAAAGGGTGGGGGGGTGGAGGAAAGGGGACATCTATAATACTTATGACAATAAAGATAGTTTTTAAAAGACTGCTTTTGACTTCTTTTATTTTTCCTTTAATAATTTTTAGACAACACGGACTCTTCCATGGCATGGGCACTGAAACTAGAGCAAACAGTGCAAGGGAGGATGGGGACCTTACAAAAACATTTTTAGAGAAATAAAAAGCAAAGATGCAAGACACAAATTATGATATATTTTCACAAAGTTACACCAAGTTTGCCTGTACAAGGTGAGTTATTTTAATATAAAATTAATAATGTGTCTGTTTGCTTACTGTGTTATAACTTTGCTTTCAAAGAATTGCATTACCCTACAGTATGCCTCTCTCTGTTTCAATTGTAGAAATTGTGTATCAACCTATCATCACAGGCACGTGCTATTTTTTAAAAAATAAAAAAAAGTACCAGTGTTTTCAAACTGTATTATGAATAAGACTGTTATATTTCATGCCATAATATTTTTATAATGATTTACTCATTAGTATATAGGCTAAAGTACTGTAAAGCAATGATGTCGATTATACCAGGCTTCCATAAAGCAATCCTATCATGGCTTCTTCTTTGTCAACACGTGAATCATTGTACCTGCAAATAAAGATGGATTTGTTATATTATCTTTTCATTTTTGATGTCTATTGTTAATAATATGTATAACATCTATCGTGTTTTATAGCATATAAGACAACATTGCTATAGATACTAACAGATGATTCAGCTTGTAAACAGAATCATAAACTTACTGTATTGATAAATCCAGTGCAGTATTATAAATGTGTTTTCTCATTTCCTTTACTTTAAAAATTTATTTAGTTGCCGCTTCTTTTTAAATGTATCTTTATTGTTGAAAGTATTACATATGTCCCCTTTTTTCTCCCTTTTCCTCCCTGCACCCCACACCTCCTTCCCCCAGCTTCACAGCACTTTTGCTTGTGTCCACGGGTTATGTATTTATGCATATAAGGTCTTCGGTAAATCTCTTCTTGTCTCCCCCTCTTCCATTCCCTCTGAGATTGGTCAGTCTTTTCCATGTTTCCATGTCCCAACATATTCTGTTTGTCAGTTTATTTTGTTCATTAGATTCTACATATAAGTGAGATCATGTGACACTTGTTTTTCTCTGGCTTATTTTACTTAACATAATACTCTCCAGGTCCCTCCATGCTGTCTCAAAGGGTAAGAGATCCTTATTTTTTATGGCTGCATAGTATTCCTTGTGTAATTGCTTTGTTTTGTTTTTCTTACTAATGATTTTATTTTTAAATACTTTTATTGATTTTTAGAGAGAAGAAGGAAGGGGGAGGGAGAGAGAGAGAGAGAGAGAGAGAGAGAGAGAGAGAGAACTTAGGTCAGAGAGAAAAACATCAATCAGCTTCCTCCTGCATATCCCCTACCCAGGACTGAGCCTGCAACCCAGGCATGTGCCCTGATCAGGAATAGAACCGGCAACCTTTCTGTGAATGGGAAAACACCCAACTGAGCCACACTGGCCAGGGCTTCTTGCTATTAATTTTTTTAAAATATTTCTGTAGGGTTTTTTTTTTCTAGCTCAATTTGTTGTAAGAATACAGTATATAATATTTGTAACATACAAAATATGGGTTAATTGACTGTTATTGTTCTTGGCAAGTCTTCTAGTCTACAGTAGGCTATTAGTAGTTAAGATTTGGGGGAGTCAAAAATTATATGCGGATTTTTGACTGAGCCAGGGGTTGCTGCCTCTCACCTCTGCATTGTTTAAAAGTTAACTGCATTGGTGATTTATTTTAGGAAATGCTTTCTATGCATTGTTTTAATATTCAAATAACTATGAGGCAAAATGTAGGTGCTTTAAAAATAATTGAAAATTTGGTCTATCCTTAATTTTCTAGTATACTTTGGACTCCATTAAATAACATTTACTTAAGACATTAACTTCTAGATTTAAAATAAAAATGACCTCTCACTTATTTTAGCTGACTTTAGAATAAATTTGTGCTAGCCTCATAAAATGTATTAGTGAACTTCCCCTCTTTTACTATGTCTTGAAATAACTTATATAAGGTAGATATTTCTATATATTGAAGGTTTAGCAAAATTCAGCTGCAAAACAATATAGATCTGCTCTCCTTTATAGTGAAGACCAGGGATAGAACAGAAGAAAAATGGTATTTCTTTAGTTATTTCAATTTCTTTCAGTAATTTAAGTTTTCCATCCTGGACTATGGGCAGTAAACATACCAATTGGATCTCCGCACTAGGAGAATCATAAGCAGTGCCACAGATTTCCAAATGTCAGCTAGGGATTGATGCGGCCTTCGGTTGTATACAATGTTTATAGGTTATCAAATTTATTAGCATATATTGTTCAATGTATTTTTATAAATCTTTTTATTTATTTTAGAGAGGAAGGGAGAGTGAGAGAGATAGAAACATTAAATGATGAGAGAGAATCATTGATTGGTTGCTTCCTGCACATCCTTCACTGGGGATCCAGGCTGGAAACCTGGACGTGTGGCCTCACCAGGAATCAAACTATAACCTCCTGGTCCTTGGGGTAACCCTCAAACACTGAGCTACACCAACCGGGCTCAAAGTATTCGTATATTGTTTTTAAAATCTCTGTACTATCTGATATTACACTTCCTTTTCCTGTTATACTTCTGTATCACATCTTCCTTTTTTGTCTTAATAAACCTTGACAAAATTTTTACTTTTTTACCAATCTTTCGTTTTGGTGCCATTCATCTTTCATTATTTCTTTATTTAAATGGTTTTGTCTTTTATGCTTATCACATTCTTCTTGTTTCATGGGCTTTGTTCTGTTGCTGTTTTTCAAAATGTAATTAGAGTTAATTTAATAACTTTAGGGCTAATGTACAGAAGGCTATAGCTTTCTTTCCAAATTCTGCTTTAGCTATATACAATACATTTTAAGTGCAGTGTTTTCATTTTTTGTTCAGTTCTTACCATTTCATAATTTCCCTAAAGATTTGTTCTTTAACTCAAGGTATTTATTCATACTATAGTAATTTGTTTTTCCAGTCATTAGGGACCTTTCAAAATTTCTATTTAATTATTAATTTTATTGTTTTGAGATCAGACAACACCTTTAATATAATATTCACTATTTTGTGTATATTGCAAAGCCTCCAAATGGCCTTGACAAACTTTAATTCTTGACTGTTCTTCATTAGTCAAGCAACAGACATTTAATAAATATTCTGTGTCTGGCACTCTTTTTAGCACTTGGGAAAAGTTAGTGAATAAAACAGACAAAATCTCTTTTCTCATGGAGCTTATATTCTACCAGAAAGAAAAAAAGATAATTAACCATTGCTAATAGATAAATGGAAAGTTAGAGACAAATGTTTTGGGAAAGAAAAATGCAGTGCTGGGTAAAGCTTCGTAAGGCTCATTGTTGTTTTACTTTGTCAATTGTTTAAACAATTGTTGTACCTTCCACCTAAATAAATCAACTTTCTTTTTTGTCAACTTCAGGCATCCATATAGGTATTGTCTCCTTTTAAAAATATTCTATGTTATATGTATTATCTTTCTTCCCTATTTTTTAGTCTCTCTCTCTCTCTCTCTCTCTCTCTCTCTCTCTCTCTCTCTCTCTCTTTCCCCTCGCCGTTACTTCTCATACATGTTATAGTGACCTCCTGGGTTTATTTTTCTTCTTAATGGAGAATGACCTCAACAAAGGTGTGTTGTTGTTGTTGTTGTTTTTCAAGTGGGTCTTAGCATGTTTAACATTCTTGGAAATATTTTTACATTGACTTCTTATTTAAAAGATAAGAACTAATCATAAAAATCTAGATTTGGTATTCCTTTCCTTTAGTACTTTGAACATTTTATTTAGATTTTCCACTTAATTTTTTAAGTATGTCCCCAATTATTGTTGAAAAAGTACCTCAATTCTTATTTTCTTTTGAGTAACCTGCTTTTATTTTTTTGAATGTTTTTAAAATGGTCTCCTTTTCTTAAATTTTAGTAGTGTGTATCTAGTTGTTGCCCTACCACTAGGACATAGCACTTAGACACATAGCATGAGGGTAACTCCTAGGTTTTGGTCCTACTTCCAGGGTGTAGCATTTCAGATATCTCAATTAAAATGTAATTTATATGAAGGTCTATAACACTATAAATGGGAGTGGTGTTTGAAGTACAGCATTTTTACTAGTACCACGCCAGTGCACTCTCTTATTAACCCCCCACCCCCGTTGTTATTTTCTACTTGATGTTTTGGAGTTTCACCTTTGACGTGTGCATCTTAGGAAACAACAAAAGACGTGGAGAATGTCTATGAATATTTTTATTCCCCATCTCTGCTGTTTCCTCTTCTCCTCAATGTCATTCCTCAAATTGCAGCCACTTTGGCTGCACCAAATTTCAGCTTCTATCTCTTCAGCTAGTGAGAGGACCTCCTTCTACTTTGGTTCTTTCTGCCGCTGCCAACGCGGGAAGTGCATCCAGAGAATAAGTGAGGTTAATGTGGACCTTACCTGTGTGCTTCTCTCTCTCTACTCAAAAGGTGCCATCCCTCAAGTCCTCCTACGTTGGTTGCTTTCCACTGACTTCAAACAGTTGCTTTGTGTATTTTGTCTAGTATTAATTGTGATCATTTGCAGAAGCTTTAGTTAATTGCAAAATAAGCCATTGTATAATTCCTAGAATTGGTCTGCATGTTTTTTGTTTTACACTAGAGGCCCGGTGCACCAAATTTGTGAAGGGGAAGGGGTGGGTCCCTCAGCCAGGCCTGAACCCTCTTGCAATCCAGGACCCCTTGGGGGATGTCTGACTGCCAGTTTAGGCCTAATCCCGAAAGGACATCCCCCTAGCAATCCGGGACCACTGGCTCCTAACCACTGGCCTGTCTGCTTGCCTGATGGCCCTTAACCACTCTGCCTGCCTTCCTCATTGCCCCTAACCACTCGCCTGCCTGCCTCATTGCCCCTAACAACTCGCCTGCCTGCCTCATCGCCCTAGCCGCCTCTGCCCCGGCCCCCGCTGCCATTGCTTCATCCAAAAGGATGTCCAGAAGGTCATTCGGCTGTCCAATCTAATTGGCATATTACACTTTTATTATTATAGATGATACATAGCCATATTAGAACCTGGAATTCTGGCCCGAGTCTGACTGATTATAGTCTCATGCCACTCCCGCTCACATTCTGAGCCACCTTTCTTAGAGCATTTACCAAAGGGTGAAAATGGAGTCCGATATGACTAACTCCAGAAGTGTTCTTAATGTCATCATGACACTGCTTCTCTTCATCTCTTGATCACCTTTTCCTCTATGTTGACATTATTTTCAAGCAGTCATTTTTCTAATGGCAGCAATGATGAGTTCCAGCATCCACAAGCTTAAAATATTGTTTAACTCATATTCCCAGCTGGAGATAGCATAAACTTCTCTCACCCATCATCCATATCAATCCTTCCCCAATTGATTCTAATGTGTACTGATTGGGTTATATATTAATTAGGACTAATCACTGTTTCTAGAGCAGTGATGGCGAACTATGACACACGTGTCAGAGGTGACACACGAACTCATTTTTTTTGGTTGATTTTTCTTTGTTATGGCATTTAAATATATAAAATAAATATCAAAAATATAAATCTTTGTTTTACTATTGTTGCAAATATCAAAAAATTTCTATATGTGACAGGGCACCAAATTCGCCATCACTGTTCTAGAGGAATGTAGTACTGATATAGTGAGCTTGGATTTCATACCTATCCCTGGAATTATAAAGTGTTGCCACAAATTCTCATCCCCAGAAAAGAATTCTAGAGTTGGAAAACAAGCAGTTCTCCAGGGAAACAACTGTGTCTGATTAGCACATTTTGCTAGGAAGATGTGTTCTGTGGAGCTCTTCCTTGGGACCACGGAGATGAAATTGTAGAGATTTGGTCCTGCAAGTGTGAGATATAGAAATAACTTCTACGAAATATGAACCTGGAGAACTGCTGAGGGCCATGTGCCAAGCCCTGTAGAGAGAGCCACTGGACAACTTGAAAAAATAAAGCAAAAAATTCCTGGAAAGTATCAAGTTCCGTGCTTTATTGGTTCTTGAGTTCCCAGCTACATCTTTGTTTCTTGGGCTTTACCTTGGTTTTACTGAGCCAATAAATTCCTATTTGGGCTTACTTATGTCACTTACAAGCCAGAATCCTAGCTAAAACTATCTAGACTAACACTTTTCAATATAGTAGCCACTGGCTAGATGTGGCCACTGAGCACTTAAATTTTGCCTAGTCAAAATTGAAATGTCTTGTAACTGAAAAACACACTGGCTTTTGAAGACTTGGCATGAAAATGGAACCTAAAATGTATTACTAATCTTTTAATGATTATACCTTAAAATGATATTTTTATATATTAGTTTAAATAAAATGTATTATTAAATGAATCCCATCTTTTAAAATTATTATGTAACTACTAGAATATTTTAAATTATAGGTGTAATTTATACTATATTTTATTGATGCTGTTTATACAGGTGATTATATAAGATAGATTTCTAAACGTGTACTTTATAAAGTCCTTATTTCTATTCTGCGATGTACTTAGAAAGTTTTGTAGAAATAGGAAATAGGGCTGGGTATTCTTTGTGGGGGGGAGGGGGGGAGAGATGAGAGAGAGAGAGAGAGAGAGAGAGAGAGAGAGAGAAGAGAGAATTGAACCCATAACATAATTTTCAACTTTGAGAATGGCATTTGCATCAAAATATGTGCCAGAAAATTAGTAATTAGTATTACTTGATATCATTCTACTAACACTAGGGAAAGGAACTTAATAGTTATAAAAGTAAAGAACCAGTTAGAAGTCAGACATGTCTCCTCATTTAAAGGATGCACGAAGCTTCGAATGAAAGCATGCCCTTACGGAAATCAGCATGAAGAGACGTGGAAGTGAGTCAAGCGAAGGCCTCACTCCTGGGTGTTCTCTCATTTCGCTGCGCTCTGTGAGTTTCATCCAACAGGACTTTGGTCTAACTCAGCTACCTCTAAAACCTCAAACGGGCAGTGATCAGGCCTCACCGGCACTGCTGAAATCTCAAGTACGTTTTTTAAAACTTGATTTCTTCTATGAAAATATGGTGTAATAGCTGCTCATGGGCCTTGGAACCAGATAAACTTGGATTTTAATTGTGGCTTTGAACTTTCAAATTCTGCAGCCATGATTTTGTTTCTTCTCTGAAACTCATCTTCCTCTTTGGCCAAGTGTGGAGGATAGCAATGGCATTTAACTCAAAAAGCGTTAAATGAATAAAGAAAATAATTCAAGTGCCTAGCATTTGCTGAATGAATGATAAATGTTATTATTTTTAAAATAACCAAGGAGACAGAATAATAAAATAATTTTTTTATCCTCAAGTAATAATAGCCTTACTTTTCCTGAAAGTTAAACATAACATACATTACAATAAATTAAAATCAACCCAAATCTTACCATTCGAATTTTATACTTTAATACAAATTTAAGAATGTAATAAATAGTCTCGAAATAAAAGCTGATTTTTAAAATGAAATATTATTAGGAAGCATTTATCCTTACTGAAAAGTTAGTTCCATAAGCTGTCTTTCTGCAAATTTCATAATTATAAAGATTGCTATGTATTACACTGTATAATATGTGTTGCAGAGATCTTAAAGAAGAGAAGAAGATAAAAAAGTGGTATAAAAAAAGTAACTATGTTATAATATACACAGTTTTATCATTGATTGCATCATCCCTTGTGGCTTGACCACCCAGATGTAATTTCCAGTCAGCACCATGTATTCCAGTAAAAACTTCATTATGCTCCAGCCGTTGCACAATTTGTTTATTTCCCTATTGTTTATTCATTAGTTTATTCATACTATACTTTTACTTCTATGAAATAGACTTTATTGAATACAATTTGCACTGAGAATACAATTGGAATTAATTTGAAACCATTTATTGAAGAGGTAGAGAGTTCATATTTCACATTTCAATGACACATCACACTTTGTGCACTAAAAATGGTGTATTTTCATTGATATTGAAGTAAATTAAACAACCTGTTCTAGGAAATGTTCTGCCTTCATTAGGAGTACTAAATGAAGCTTGCATTTTAATATACATCATAACAATTCACATGGCAGATGTGTAACCTAGGTACTACAAAATGTTCTTATATACAACTCTTGCCTTATAGAACATAGCACAGATAATGTCTCTCTGAACATTTTGTAGTTTAAATTTTTGATGTTTTCAATTTGTTTTTAATGTTTTAATGTTTTTTCATTTGCTCAATAAATGACCAACCTGTATGTCTCCAGTTTTAGTCTGCAAAGCTCATTTGTTCTGTCAATTGGGTAGGAAGTATTTTTTTGAAAAGGATGAAAAATTCATTCACTTATTAAGTGCCCATATTCTTTCTCCTATGAGCTTCCCATCACAAGAACGAGGCTTGAGTGTGAAGAAGAGACTAGAACCCCATTCTCCTGTGTCTGAGTGCTGTTTTATGCTCCAATTTTTTGCCCTTTAATGCTGATATCACCTGTAATTGAACATTTTTTTTCTGGTCCAAAGTTATAAGAAAATATTTAAAGAAGATTTGTCCTCACAAAATTGAATCTATTAATTGATATATTTCATCAGTTTTTGTGTGTGTTTAGTATTTGGACTAATTACCCAAGAAACTGGTAACAGTGACTTTCTCATGAGTTAGAGGCCAGGAGTAAAAGGCAGACTTATTTTCCATACATACACTTCTCAACTATTTGTTTATCATTACTATTTTGACCATTTAACAGTTACATTAAACTTGCATCGACCTTAAAATATAGAAAATATTTGAAGATGGAGTAGGGAAATTAAAAACAAACATTTTCTCATGTTGAGGGAGTGATAAAATCTATCATTTTGGTTAAATTTTATATGTACATATGGAAATTGATAACAATGGATAAAGACATTTTAAAAATTATACCCAGATTAACATTCAATTTTGGTATACTTTAATAGGCTAAGATATACATGGCTTAAATATATATCACAGAAAATAAACAAATATCGGTTAATATTTTTCGAGAAATATTCAATGCCAAATTCATGAAAATTTCTTTCAATATAAACAGAAATTAACTTTTTTAGTAACTTACATGTGCTAGGCTTAGCTTATTTGACAGGAAACATCTTAAATAAAAAGCCTTATTAAGATTAAATTCCATAATAAACCAAACTAAAATGTTTTATCAATGTATTTTAATTCAGCAAGCTTGTAAGACTTGGAAATATATAACATCACTAAACACACTGACGTATGATGTTTATTTCTGACATTTTGTTTAAATAGAATCAGTTATATGGATAACAGTGTGGTGATTACCGGTCGGGGGGCAGGGAGTAGAGTGGAGGGAGAAGCAGGAGGATATAAGGGGAATAATGGTGATGGATTGATAGATGGAACTTGACTTTGGGTAGTGAATGCACAATACAGTGTACAGATGATGTATTATAGAACTGTGTACCTGAAACCTGTATAATTTTGTTAACCAGTGTCACCCCAATAAATTCAATTTTTCAAAAAGAAAAAAGAGAGAGGACCCAAATATTTTTTTTTAAAAAAAAGAAGTTAAATGTAGATATTTTTCTTCCTTTTCATATTCCCATTCTATTCTCTTTCCTTATTTTATTTTTTCCTTCCTGCCTCTGAATAAGTTCAAAGCCACTAGGTGAGGCTGAGTGAGGTAGGTGTCTGCACTGGAGTGATGGAATGAGTCATGGTCGTTTAGATTGAGGCATAAGTGCCCAGACAGAGTAAAGAAGGTTTCTGCTTGGTGAGCTACCAGCCTAGATGTTGAAGCCCATGAAGGGTAAGGGGGAAATCCATGGATTAGCAGGGGTCCTCAAACTACGGCCCGCGGGCCACATGCAAATACAAATATTGTATTTGTTTCCGTTTTGTTTTTTTACTTCAAAATAAGATATGTGCAGTGTGCATAGGAATTTGTTCATAGTGCTTTTTTAAACTATAGTCCAGCCCTCCAACGGTCTGAGGGACAGTGAACTGGCCCCCTGTTTAAAAAGTTTGAGGACTCCTGATAGAGCATCCCATGGCAGGGTTATCAGTGCGAGCAGGGTGAGTAGGGCATCCCTGCAAAGCATTGCCTAATGGGAAGTATCAGAACCTAAGTGTGGATAGAAGGATTGTCCAGAGCTGGTGTCAAAGCACAAACTGTGTGAGGAACTCATCAATCCAGGGAAAGTTTCAATACAGGGCAGCAGAGCCTGAAGACAGAGAAGAGAAAATTGAAACAGGAGGGTCTGCCATGCTTTGTCAGAGCTGAAGTGTCCATGCATAGCAGCTGCCTGGTATGGAAGATATCAGGCAGAGGAGAAGCTGACAGGAAGAATCCAATTGGGGTGAGGAGGGCTTCAAAATAGGGGCAGAGGGTGGGCAGCCTAGCTTGAAGATGCAAATGTTAAGCAAAGAGAATGTCCATGCTGGCAGGAGGGTGGTGGGGACAACTGGAGGGGAGTGAGTCAGTCATTTTGATGAGATGGAAGCAAGTCATCAGGTCCACCTATACTAAAGGTAAGGTGATTATATGTGGTGTGAATTCAAGAGCAAAGGATATTGGGGTCCCTTTAGGGTTTATCTACCACCACCATTTGCCTTCTAACTCTCAGGGATTCACTCCCTTCCATATGCAAAAGATATTTTCATGCATTATTAGTGGAATTATAAATCATTAAAATTTCTGTGGAGGGAAATTTGGCTGTAGGCCCATTTTGCATTAATTTCTCTTCAGGGAAACACATTAAAGCAACAATTAGAGATATGTGCAAAAATGTAACTGTGATGGATGTGCTCTGTTTTATTTAAGAGCAAAAGT
The DNA here is from genome assembly GCF_963259705.1 of Myotis daubentonii. NCBI lineage: Eukaryota > Metazoa > Chordata > Mammalia > Chiroptera > Vespertilionidae > Myotis > Myotis daubentonii. Next base: position 146,783,527 of record NC_081840.1, on the reverse strand, counting down.
TGGAAAATCTAAACTTTTACATTGGTTGGCAGAAATATCTAGCCATTTGGATGGCCTACCCCCAAAACCTCTGAAAATAATATCATGGAGGCATTTATATTTGCATCGCCAAATGCGTAGTATATTGTGTAAAAAGTTGCTAAATATTTATAGTAGAAACTTATTTTATAAAATCTATATCACATCCATATACATAGACAGCAAATTGTCTAGGGAATTAAAATCACTTATTTTTATTCTGTTTTTATTATTTTTCCTTACATGTATTTTCTTATGTTTATATGCATACCTAGTTTAATTTTGAGTATTTAAAATTCTAAGAATGCTCTAGTTAAAATTGATTTATTAATCCAACCTCTATGACAGTGAAAAATATAAATTCTTTAAAGAATAATAAAGTATAGATAGTGGAAGTTATAACATTTAAACAGCAAAAAATTAATGCCAATAAATTGATGGGAATGAAATTTCTAATCAATTACAATGCACTTTATCTTTACTAGAGGCCCGGTGCACAAAAATTTGTGCACTCGGGGGGGGGGGGGGCAGGGTTCCTCAGCCCGGCCTGTGCCCTCTCGCAGTCTGGGACCCCTTGGGAGATAACGACCTGCTGGCTTAGGCCTGCTCCCGGGTGGCAGAGGGCAGGCCCAATCCCTAGGTGCAGCCCCTGGTCGGGCTCAGAGCAGGGCTGATTGGGGAGTTGGGACACCACCCCCTGTCATGCACAAAGCAGGGCGGATTAGGAGGTTGCGATGCCACCCTCAGTCACACTCAGGGTAGGGCTGATTGGGGGGTTGGGGCACCGCCCCCTGTCACACTCAAGGCAGGGTCGATGGGGAGGTTGTGGCACCACCCCCTGCCACGCACAGAGCAGGGCCCATCATGGGGTTGGGGCGCTGCCCCCTGTCACGCACAGAGCAGGGCCCATCATGGGGTTGGGGCACTCCACCCTGTCATGCACAGAGTAGGGCCGATAGGGGAGTTGGGGCACCAGCCCCTGTCACACACAGAGCAGGGTGGATCAGGGGGTTGGGGTACCACCCACTATCACCCACAGAGCAGGGCTGATCAGGAGGTTGGGGTGCCACCACTCTCACACTCAGGGCTGGGCCGATGGGGAGGTTATGGTTCTACCCTGTCACACACAAAGCAGGACCCGTGGGGTGGGGGGGGGTTGGGGCGCCACACCCTTTCACACACAGAGTCGCAGGGCAATCAGGGGTTTGGGGAGCTCCCCCCTATCAGGCACAGAGCAGGGCCGATCAGGGGGTTGGGGCGCATTCCCCTGTCACGAACAGAGCAGGGCGGATAGGGAGGTTGTGGCCCTGCCCCCTGTCACACACAGAGCCACAGGGCGATAAGGGGGTTTGGGCGCTGCCCCCTGTCATGCTGATCCCGGTGCCGGGAGGCCTCTCAGCTCCGCTGATCCCGGTGCTGGGAGGTATATTATCCTTTTACTATATAGGATAGAGGCCTGGTGCATGGGTGGGGGCCAGCTGGTTTGCCCTGAAGGGTGTCCTGGATCAGGGTGGGGGTCCCCACTGGGGTGTCTGGCCAGTCTGGGTGAGGGGCTGAGGGCTGTTTTCATGCTGGGACTGAAGCTCCCAACTGCTCCTTTTTTTCTTTTTTTTTCTTTTTATTCTGGGCCAGCTTTAGCTCTGAGGCTTGGCTCCAGCACTGAGGCCTCAGCTGCTGAAAACAGGTATCTGGTTTGTTTCGGTTCTATAATCGAAACTCTGTATCAACTCCAGCTCTGAGATCCCACCTCTCTGAAAGCTGGTTTCTGGGGTTTTGTTTAGCTTCTATATTTGTTACAATGTTTTTTAAACTGCAAGCTCAGAAGCCAGCAAGGCAGGCGGGGAACGTTGCAGTCCTCCGTCACTGAAGCAAGCAAGCCTCATGTTCAGTTTAAGCTGCCTGGCTGCTGGCCGCCATCTTGGCTGGCAGTTCATTTGCATATCGCCCTGATTAGCCAATGGGAAGGGTAGCGGTCGTACGCCAATTACCATGTTTCTCTTTTATTAGATAGGATAAATGGTCAGGAATATGGGACATTGCTCAAACATTTATCCAGTTTGAGACAGCATGGGCAAAAACATTCATGAAATATATCCATACCAATTTTCAAATGGATTGGCCTCAAATTTTCATTTTCTCTGCTTCACACATTGAATTGCCCCTTTCGTTTTTTCTCTCACCAAATTATATATCTTTCCACTATTTTCAATTTATTTAAATTATCTTAATGAGGCTGGAAATCCAAACCCTGACATTTCTTTATGAAGTAAACAACCTCTCTCCCTTGGATCCTCTATATTTTAAAACTTCTAAATTATTCGCAACGTCCTCCTTTATTTTCTTTTCCCATACACCCAAGACTTATTTCCCCTTTTCATTTCTCCATGTTTAAGCCTCTGTTCTCTTCCTGCCTAGTCATTCTGCTTAGGGTTCCTTTGCCACCTTCATGTCCCTTGTTGTTAGAGAGCGGGCAACAAGGATGCCTATTATCCTCAGCTGACTCGGATGCAGGATTTAAATTTCGCTTCAGATGCAATTTTTGGGTATCAGGAAGCTGAGGATGAAAATAATAATACAGGTAAATGGGCAAAATGTTTGCCCAAATTATTTTTTTAATTGCTAATATGCACTATGTCATAGTTAGGCTCAGAGTTGAGAGGACTCTTAAACCAGCTTTATTGAAGCTATCTTTTAAGGTTCTACTTATCTCAGGCAGTATGAGATATATTAGTAGTCCTAGTTAGTTCAGCTAAGAACCCAGAAGAGGACAAAAACAAAATGGATCAGTGAACAGCATAGTTAAAGATGCAAATGTCCTTTCTTCAAGTCTTCCTTGAATAAACAATAAATTCAAGGGGCTATTTTCAAGGTCTGACAATTAGGACAAGAAGAAAGAGAAAATGTTGGAACATCATTTATTCCTGAGATTATAGCAGGAATCTTTGTAGATATGTCATTAATAACAGACCTAGTTTGTAAATGACAGCTGGTTAACTTAATAGGATTTTAGTTGGTCCTATGACTCAGGTCTATTTCCTTATTTTGGTGGCCTAGATGCTGGTGGATGGGCATTTAATGGCTCTCAGGGGTCTGTTGTTATTAAAACTTTTTTTAATGAGGGATATCATTTCAAACAGGCCTCCTAGCAACATTTTATTTCATTGCCTCCATCTCACTGTGATCCTCACATGAAGCATTGTTTTCAAATGTGTGTGTGTGTTTCCCCTCCAATAGTATTAGGGTAACATTGAGTAGGCCCATGAACACACTGCTTGGAATTGAATTCCGGCTTGAAAGTTACAGTCTGACCCTGGACAAGTTACTTAATCTCTTCATGTTTCAAATTCCTCTTTGTAAACTATGGATGATGGTAATATCTACTTCAAAAGTTGCTGTGAGATTTAAGTGAATTAATATATATGAATCAGTTAAGACATGTAGGGCAGCTGTAAACATGCCAATAAATGCTCATTATAGTTATTTTTATCTATTATTTATATTATATTTCTGTATAATACACACTGAATTTTACTTAATACTAAATTTAGGTGTTAGAGCTAGCTCTTTTTTTATGGCCTTGTAATAGAAAAACTGATGCAGCATTAGGATAAAGCAACACATTCTGATATTTTCCCTGATGACTTTTGTGAATATTAAAGTTAGAAAACAAAATATAATTCGGGAAAATAAACTACAAATAATAATTACAGAGACCATTGTGGAAATGTTTAAAACACTCAAGAGTCTGACCTTTGTTTGCATTGCAAATACAATGCTCATTAAATGATACCATATTACCTTTTTCAAATGCCTGAGCATTTAAATGTTAACTCCAAATAAGCTACTACTCTGACACATTGCTTTTATTTCCTCCTACTTCTCACCATTATGCTCTCATCAGCATTTAGGCCGGAGAATCAGAAACATACATCAGGCTCTAGTTATGCCCCTGTCCTTTATAGTCTCCGAACCATTAAAAAGAAGAAACTTCCTTAAGTTTGCACAACTTACACTCACACAATTGCCTCACTTTTCAATCACTCTTTGCTTCTTAGACATTGGTCTTTACCCTCATCTGGACTCTGTCCTCCCATTAGTACCTCCATTAGGCCCAGACTCACTGGGTTTTATTTTCTTGGCCTGGCTTCAACATGCAGAGCTTTTCTCACTGCTGGCCTGCTGCGAGCTGATCAAGGGCTCCCTAGTGGACATGGATCTAGATGCCTGTTTAACTTCTGTCCTCAGCATTTCAAAATTATTAGTCAGGATCTGGACTGGGGCCAAAAGAATATGAATATTTTCAGATGCACAGTTACTCCCATACTTTCTTCGCCCCCTGCATCTGGAAGACAGATAATGACTCCCCCAGAGTCTTGCTTATCCGTACCCCATATTAATTTTAGTTAAGATCCTAAGTTAATAGCTCACTGCTGGCTGTTGAGTTTAGGAAAGCTCGAGTGGATCTGAGACTTCTGACATTCTGAGCTACACAAAGGAGCTTTTGGACACACGGAGACACTAGTGGAGTTGAAGACTTGTGCCATGAAGCACTTAAAGCTTAAAGCACACCCCAAGTCTTCCCTCACATCACTGCACTTTGCCATTTCCATTCCAATAGGATAGGTCTGTGACAGTCGGGATTAGCTCTAAGATAAGTGCAGTTCCACGCCAACTTGTCAGCAAGAGCTTCCATTCACGAGACCTGCTCAGTCCCAAGGCATTTGTGCCTCCAGCTGCATCACTATAAATAACAAGTCCTGGTTTCTAGGGATCCCAGTGGGTAATCTCACCGGCAGGTATGCAGTGTCTCATGGGAGCCTAGTCCCTAGGCAGCTCTTTTTTCTCTAATTTCTCTGGTCTCAAGTTCTTCCTCTCTAGGAAAATACAACTTTGATCTCACTGACTCCTAGTTTCTAGGGATATCAGAACAGAAGCTGAATCTGTAAGTGGAATGAGGGTAGCAGGAATAGCTCTTCAGCCAAGGTTGGGTTGTGAGGCTCTTGACCTCTTATCCTGCCCCTAATTCTTCACCACTTTGTGGTAGTTGTCTTTTGCCTACTCTTACTTCTTTTTAAAAAATATATTTTTATTGATTTCAGAGAGGAAGGGAGAGAGACAGAGAGATAGAAACATCAATTATGAGAGAGAACCATTGATTGGCTGCTTCCTGCACACCCCACACTGGGATCAACCCACAACCTTGGTATATGCCCTGACCAGAAATTGAACCTTGACTTCCTGGCTCATAGATCTAAGCTCAACCTCTGAGCCAAGCTGGCTGGGCTACTCTTACTTCTTGGTCATTCCTTTGATTACTTGTTTGCACTCTTTCTCTCATCTTGTCTTAACTTTTCTATGATCACCTAATTCTACTCTTTCTGTTTTCCTTGTGGACATCCAGTTCTTTCTTTTTTTTCTTTGAAATATTTCCCCTTCTATTTTGTATAAACATGTGGCTCTCTTCTATCAAAGTTTCTCTTCTCCTTTTGACTTATACTTCAATTGTAGCCCCTAAACTTAAAAAAACTTTATATATTTAAAAAAAATATATAAAGCTAATTAATCTTTTCTTAATCTAAATGTGTATCTTAATTTTTTTTTACATTATAGAACAGTTTGTCACATCATTAGTGTATATCTTAGGTATAAGTCTCAAATCCATGACACAGATTTCTATTTACTTCCTATAGTTCTAGAAGAATAAAAATTAAAACAACGGCAGGCATTGCCTATAATTATACAGAATTGTTTTTAAATATTATATTTAGACTAGGAAAATATTTGCATGAGATGTAGAAGATATCCAATTTGAGCATAATCTTGGCTGAAGTGAAATAAAATCTTTCTTCCCAAAAACTGTCATGAGAAAAATAAAGCCTTTTATAAACTACATGTAAATAATTACAATTCAAGTAAAAAATTGAAATTGAATATGAAATGATCGACTTTACATAAGTAAATAAGAAACATTGTTTCCTGCTGTTAGTGGAAAAAATGTGGGCCGGCAAAGAAAACGCAATTTTCTGTTCCGTTTAAATTGTTAATTATGTACCATATGTACTAGAATGATATATTTCAGTGATTTTTCAATCTATTTCATCTCATGGCATACATAAACTAATTACTAAAATTCTGTGGCACACCAAAAAAAAATACATTTTTCCTAACGTGACAAAACAAAATAGGTAGTATTTTGATTCATTCACACCGCAGGACTATTGTGTTGGCTGTTGTCATTTTTTTAAATCTGACAATCAAAGAAAAAAGAGGTCAGTGCATATTCTAAATATTCTTGTTGCACACTGATTGAAAATCACTGATATATTTGGTCATAGAAATTTAACCACAAAATATGCTAGTATAAAATTGATAGATAAACAGATAATAAATACTGTGTTCTACATATTTTCCCCCAAAATAAGAGATTTTAATGTTCATGTGCTATTGAATGAACAGAATAAAGAAATACCGACAATTAGGAATTAATTAAAGTAGAATAAATTAAAATTTCTTTATGTATTTTTAGATAATAAAGCACAATACTTATTGTATTTTTCTTATTTTCCTACTGTTATAGAATTCTTTTTTTAATATATATTTTTTTATTTTAGAGAGGAAAGGAGAGGGAGAGAGAGATAGAAACATCAATGCTGAGAGGGAATCATTGATTGGCTGCCTCCTGCACGTGCCCTACTGGGGATCAAGCCTGCAACCTGGGCATGTGCCTTTATCAGGAATCGAACCCAGGACCCTTCAGTCCTCAGGCAGATGCTCTTTTCACTGAGCCAAACCAGCTAGGACCTGACTGTTATAGAATTCATTGTACACAAAAAAGAAAACATCATATAATCACATGAATATACATGTCAGAAATGTATTAACTTTTTTGATTCCATGTTTGAGTTACTTTATGTTAGCTAAGATATTTTGTTGAATTTATTTTATTAGAGTAGAAGTAAATTTTAGAAATGAAAAAGATGTGTAGCTATTTTTTCTTTATATGCCTTTTGATCTACACCACAGGCCCTATAAGAATCTTCCTGAAATATATATTAAAACATGGTTGTTGTGTTTTTTAATTTTAGAGAAAGAGGAAGAGAGAGAGAAGGGCATGCGACAGAGAGAAAAAGAAGCATAAATGTGAGAAACACCATTTGTCGCCTCCCACACGCACCCCTACTGGGGACTGAACCAACAACCTGGGCATGTGCTCTCATGGGGAATCAAACTGGTAACCTTTTGGTGACAGGATGAGGTTCAAACAATTGAGCCACATAAGCCAGGGCCTGAAATATATTTTTAATGTGAAAGATAAGTGAGCAGGTTTATCAGATGCAAGTAATATCAAATAATATGAAGAGATTTTTGTAAACAGAAATGGGCATCTGAAGTCTTACAAAATAAAGCAAAAACATAGGATATGATACCATGTCAAAATGTAAAAAGTTAAAAAGAAAGATTTTGGTCACCCAATGATATCCACATTGTTGAATGAATGAAAAAATAAATCATACTGTATGAAAAATATGAGACTGGAGAAAAACATATTAAAATGTTTCAAATTTTTACAGCAGTGTATTAAGTAATAATTTCATGCTGAAAAGACTTTGGCTATATAGGATTTCTAAATGATATTAAGAAAAGGCAAACAAAATAACTAAAGACTCCCAAGATTTCTTAACCTTGATTTGATAATAAAGAAGCAAGGATTCTAGTAAGTGGCTCTTTTCTAAAAAATGTTTTGTGACCAGCAGGTGACCTCTTTAGGTGGCTGCCACTGTGAAGGATCTTTGAGAGTAAAGAATCTGTCAATAGCAGAGGAGATGTCTAGCTTTGCAAGACGTGGTGCGTGATGTTCGCTCAGTATAACATTTAGGTAGGGGGCCTAAACTTGGAAGAGAACTATTATTAGAGATAACTTTTTACTCTAGAAAGACTTATCTGCGTAGCCTGGCAGACGTTTTTGACCAAACCTTTGCTTTCCCATTTTCCTGTGAATTGTCTTCCTCCCCTTTGAAGTCCCAGGCCCTACCCGCTTCTCTTTAGCTCAGAAAAGTATATAAGCCTCAGTTGCCTGTCTTTGGGGTTTCTGAACATACTGATAACTGTTGTAATTAACTAGTCATTGATAACAGGAAAGTGATGAAGGGAAGGCCAAATATAGACATGTCATTTGGGCAGCTCCACCAGGAAGCTACAGCTTTGCACTCCCCGGGGAGCCACTGATCTATTCCTCTCAGATCACTGGGGGGAGGGGTTGGGCAGGAGGGAGAACAGACACATGCTCAGTAAAGCTGAGGTGACATAGGGAAGGTACTTGCTTGTCAGTCACACCTGGGAACAGGTCATTGGCCAGAATGGGCGTAGCTTACTGCAAGCCCTCAGAAACTTGGGATACTTAATTCCCTACACAGAGAAACTCACCCTCTTGTTGCTCTTGTCCTCTTATGGTTTTGGTTCCTCTTGTGCCTGTGGGACTCTTGTTTGTGGTGCACTCTCCTGTGTTCACCCACATGGCCCACAGCCATGTGGACCACCACAACAGGCTATGGACTGTTGCTAGCCGGATGCTGAACGGAACTTGGTTCCAACATGGAAAGAAAACTCTGGATACTGGCTTTGTTTCTAGCTCTACTAAAGCCCCAGCTATACCTCTTCTATAACTGAACTTTGGAAACCCAGAGATGTAAGTCCATGCAAATAAAAATCACTTATCCTGCCCGGATGGCATGGCTCAGTGGTTGAACGTCGACCTATGAATCAGGAGGTCACGGTTCAAATCCCGTTTGGGGCACATGCCTGGGTTGAAGGCTCAATCCCCAATGTGGGGCATGCAGGTGGCAGCCAATCAATGATTCTCTCTCATCATTGATGTTGCTATCTCTCTGTTCCTCTCCCTTCTTTCTGAAATCAATAAAAATTTAAAAAATTAAAATCACTCATCCTCATGTGGGAGTCTCAAAAAATTATTTTTCTCAAGATATCATAAGGACGCCACTCCCATCACCTAGTGAAGGGGATACCCCAATTTCTCCAATAACAATACAAAATTAATTTTTTCCTCCGATTAATTTGTTTTATGTCTTTTTAATTATTAAACTAGCCAAAGAGCCTAGAAGGAAAAAAAAAAAAAAAAGAAGGGCAAAGTTTTTCTTTTAAAAAGCCCTGAAAAAATTTTTGGAAAATAAAATGAAATTAGCAACCATAATATTTCTAAAAAGTTAAATATCCTTTTTAATTTTGTAATCCTTGTCCCTGTCAACACTACCTAATTGCCTCTGCCAAAAATTTTCTAATCATCGCAAGAGGAACGGTAAAAGTCTCCAAGCAATATGTGTTACGGGGAACATTTGGAGATGTGGAAAGGCAATCTCTTCTTACTTATATTTGTTACTTCACTACAAAGAATGGTGAATGTTAAAGTGTAAGCACCCAATGCATTTTTTAAATGAATCAATTATTAAACCAAGTAGAAATTTTAAAAGATAGGTTTTTAAAACTACCAAAAGGTCCAATATGTTTGTGTTAACTTTAGAATTACAATGTATTTCTCCTATTTTAGTTAGTTGCTAGTTTGTAAGGATGTACCACTTTCCTTAGCAAGATAAGAACCACAAACTCAAGCCATGATGCAGGTAGCAAATGAATCTCTTAATGATAGCTGCTATTTTGAGCTATTTGCCCTCTGGTTAAAACTACATGTTTTAAATATATTTCCTACATTTTATACCTGTTAGTGTTTATAATTATGCTAATATACAGTATATTAGTTTTATTCACATTTTAGTGACCAGGAAAGAGGTTAGGATGACTATGTGACTTGTCTAAGACAACATGGATTCTAAATGGGGAAAAAAGTGCTTAAAATTAAAGCCAAAGCTTGTCTTCCTCCAGACTGCATGCTCTTAATCATTGAACAAATAGTAACACAAGTTATTTTTCTTAAATGATAATAACTTATGTTTATTCATAAAATCATAAAATACTTTCTTCTACACAACCAATTTTGGAAGGTAAGCCTTCTTCAAATTCAGAAGCTTATACTCTTTTGAATCACTTTGGCCACTGACAGTTATGCACATGATCAAAACTAATTATGGTTGCAATTGTGGGTATGATTTTCCATTTTTCTATTAATTTTATAATTTTGAGTCAATCTGAATTATGTATTTTTTTCTGAATTAAATTAATTAGCAAACAAAGCTAAATAGCTTCTCTTTGAAATCAGCCAAGAGTGTTTGAGGTGGATGTGAGTTTCTGAAAACTTAGTCATTTGGAAGTGACCTCTGATAATACTTTAGTCCTTGCAGGATTTTTTTTCCCCTTTAATTCCATCACTTTATCTTAAACCAAGCATCTTTGATTTACTGAGAAGCTTTTTATTTCAAAGCTAAATGAGCATGCAAACTTTGTAAAAAACATTTTAAAGGACAATTAGAAACCATTTTACCCTTACTTAAGTACCCACCTGTCAGGAAGTAAAAAGCTTGATCTTTCAAAATTCAGACAAAGGGGGGAAATTTCATCTATTCTATCTGGAGCCTTTTGATTGGTTCCAATATTAGATATTAGGTAACTTAACTCTTCCCCACATAATACTATGGAGTTGAAAAGCAATAGAAAGTTATGGAATCTTTGCATGCTGGAATGTTGCCACATTTCCTACATAATAAAAGGGTAATATGCAAATTGACCCTAACACTGGAATGACCAGTTGTTATGACATGCACTGACCACCAGGGGGCAGATGCTCAATTCAGGAGCTGCCCCCTGGTGGTCAGTGTGCTTCCACAGGGGGAGCACCGCTTAGCCAGCAGCAGTGGTGGCAGTCTCTCCCGCCTCCTCGGCATTGCTAAGGATGTCTGACTGACGGCTTAGGGGAGCGGGCCTAAGCCATCAGTCAGACATCCCCTGAGAGCTCCTGTGTTGCCAGAGGGATGTCTGACTGCCAGTTTAGGCCCAATCCCCTGGGGAGTGGGACTAACAGCTTAGACCCAATCCCCAGGGACATCCCCCAAGGGGTCCAGACTGCCAGAGGGTGCAGGCCAGGCTGAGGGACCCTGACCACCACCCCCTGAGAGCAGGAATTTTCGTGCACTGGGCCTCTAGTATTTATATAAAAGCCTAAGCAACCGGTCCACTGGTCGGCTGAATGACCGGTCAACCAGTCACTATGACACACACTGACCACCAGGGGACAGATGCTCAATGCACAGGATCAGGGTCCCTCCTATCTGGATTGGGTCTGTAGGCCAAAACTAGCTATCCAACATCCCTTGATGGGTCCCAGATTGCTAGAAGGTGCAGGCCAGGCCGAGGGACCCCACTGGTGCACAAATCTGTGCACTGGGCCTCTAGTATTAAAATAAGAATAACAGTAGTAACTACTGTTGTTAGGAGAAGTAAATGAAATGACACACATGAAGCATTTAGCTCAGTGCCTGGCACAACAACAAAATAAGTCAACTGCTTTTATTATTGTTACTACTATTATTGCTGTTATTAATATTAATAGAATACCATAGCCATTAGCATTACAGATAAAAACAGAGTGTCTTCATTTTTCAACACATTAGTATCAGCTAACATGAGATGATACATCAGCATCTCTTGGCAGATAAGTGTATGCCAGATTCGGCAAGATTATACTTCCTTCTGTCCTTCCTTCCTTCCTTCCTTCCTCTCTCCCTTCCTCCCTTTCTTTCTTTCTTTCTTTCTTTCTTTCTTTCTTTCTTTCTTTCTTTCTTTCTTCCTTTCTTTCTTCCTTTCTTTCTTTCTTCTTTCTTTCTTTCTTTCTTTCTTTCTTTCTTTCTTTCTTTCTTTCTTTCTTTCTTCCTATCTTTCATTTGTGCTTTAAAAAAAATTCTTTATTGTTGAAAATATTACATATGTCCCTCTTTTACCTCCATTGACCTCCTCCCAGCCCACTCCACCTCCCAGCCCAGGCTTTCACCACCTCGCCTCACGCAGCTGTCTGTGTCCATTGGTTATGCTTATATGCATACAAGTTCTTCAGTTGATCTCCTTTCCCTACCCACCTTCCCGTGCCTTTCCTCTGAGGTTTGATAGTCTGTTCAATGGTTTTATGTCTCTAGATCTATTTTTGTTCATCAGTTTATGTGTTCATTATATTCCACAAATGAGTGAGATCATGTGATACTTATCCTTTTCTGACTGGCTTATTTCACTTAGCATAATGCTCTCCAAGTCCATTCATGCTGTTGCAAATGGTAAGAGTTCTTTCTCTTTTATAGCAGCATAGTATTCTATTGTGTAGATGTATCAACATATTTAATCCACTCACCTGCTGATGGGCATTTTAGCTGTTTCCAAATCTTAGCTATTGTAAATTACACCGCTATGATCATATGGATGCATATATTCTTTCTTATTTCTTGGGATATATTCCTAAAAGTGGGATTACTGGGTCAAATGGGAGTTCCATTTCTCATTTTTTGAGGAAACTTCATACTCTTTTCCACAGTGGCTGCACCAGTCTGCATTCCCAGCAGTGTACACCAGCAGTGCATGAGGGTTCCCTTTTCTCCACATTTTCTCCAGCACTTGTCATTTGTTGATTTGTTGATGATAGCCATTCTGACATGTCTGAGATGGTACCTCATTGTCATTTTGATTTGCATCTCTCAGATAACTAGTGACTTTGAGCATGTTTTCACATGTCTCTTGGCTTTCTATATGCCCACTTTTGACAAATGTCTATTAAAGTCTTTTGCCCATTTTTTGATTATATTGTTTATCTTCCTTTGGTTAAGTTGTGTGAGTTCCCTATACATTTTGGAGATTAAACCCTTATCAGATGTAACATTGGAAAATATGTTCTTCCATGCAGGGGGCTCTCCTGTTATTTTGTTTTTTAAATGTGAAATAATGAAAAGATAAGCCACAGCCTGGAAAAAAATTTTCAAAATACATGGCAATAAAGAACTTGTATCCAGAGTATACAAAGAACCCTTAGAACTCAACAATAAGAAAATTTAAAAAAATGAAAATTGGAAAAAAGACTTGAACAGACACCTCACCAAAGAAAATATACTATAACAGATGGCAAATATGCCTATGAAATGACGATTATCAGCATCTGTCATTAGGAGGTGGCAAATTAAAACAATGAGATGATGCTACCCATTAGGATGGCCAAAATCTGGAACAATAACACCAAACACAGACAAGGATATGAAGCAACAGAATTCTCATTCATTGCTGATGAGAATGCAAAATGATACATCCATTTTGAAGATAGTTTGACAGTTTCTTCCAAAGCTAAACTTACTCTTTCCATACAATCCAGCAATCACACTTGTTGGTATTTACCCAGAGGAGTTGGAAACTTATATCCACACAAAAACTTGCACATACATGTTTATAGAAGCTTTATTCATAATTGTCAAAATTTGGAATAGGTGAATGTATAAACAAATTATCAATAGATAAATGGATAAACTGTGGTACATCCATACAATGGAATAATATACAGTGCTAAGAAGAAATGAGCTGTTAAGGTACCGAAAGTTCTAAAGGCATCTAAAATGCATATTGTTAATGAAGCCAGCCTGGAAAGGCTGCATATTTTATGATTCAAACTAATCACTTTTGACTTTATGATGATGAGAAACCCAAACTCTTTTCCTGAGCTGGCCATATGCTATATGATTCTCTCTCATGCTGCTGGGCAGTGGCTGTGAGTCGCAGCTCTGAGTCAGCCATACACAAAGGTATGTGAGTCAGTGATCACAAAGATAAACAACCAATACTCTATAGTATACTGTACAGCAAGCAGTTTTTGTTTTTTGTTTGTTTGTTTGTTTGCTTGTTTTTGTATTGCTCTTTATTTTTTAAATTTTTTTTATTGATTAAGTTTTACTTATGTGTCCTTATCCCCACATTACCCCCCCATCCCCCCACTCATGCCCTCACCCCCTGTTGTCTGTGTCCATTGGTTAGGCCTATATACCTGCATATAAGTCCTTTGGCTGATCTCTCCCCCTTATCCCCACCCTCCCCTACCTTCCCTCTGAGATTTGATGGTCAGACCGTCAAACAGCAAGCAATTTTTGAATATTTTGTGATGAACATATTTAAAGTAAGCCAGGTTAACCTATGATGTTGGGTATGTTAGGTGTGTTAAATGTATTTTTTAAATACAGTGGGGCCTTGACTTACGAGTGTCCCGACTAACGAGTTTTTCAAGATACCAGCTGTCTCTCAGCTGATTCTTTGCATTGAGTTGATAGAGTAACTTGAGTTAACGAGCTCCTTAACGAGCTCCTTAACGAGCTCAGTCTAGGAACGAATTAAACTCGTAAGTCAAGGCCCCACTGTATATCTTTATTGACTTCTGAGTGGAAGAAAGAGGGAGAGATAGAAATGTCAATGATGAGAAAGAATCATTGATTGGCTGCCTCCTGCACACTTAATATTGGAGATCGAGCCTGCAACCCAGGCATGTGGCCTTGGCCTAAATCGAACCCTGGACCCTTCAGTCTGCAAGCCAACTCTCTATCCATGGAGCCAAACTGGCTAGGGCTTAAATGCATTTTTAACTTATTTTTAACTTTCAATTGGTTATGATTCCAACTAATCATAATTTCTGACTTAACAATGGTTCAACTTATGATTTAAGGAGAATTTGTATAACATTTTGGATAGGGCAAAATTATTGAGATAGTAAGAAGATTAGAAATTGTCAGGGGTTGCTTCGGGTGAGGGAATCAATGGGTGAAACAGAAAGGATCTTTAATACAGTGAAATAGTTCTATATGATACAGTAATGGCCAATACACATAATTGTACAAAACAATGAGTAAATCCTGGTCTTTAGTAAATAATAATGCACCAATGTATATTAATTAATTATAGCACATGTACCACACCAATGCAAGATATTAATAATAGGGAAAACTATATGTAGGTTGAGTGACAGGAAAAGGGTTATAGGGAGCTCTCTTTACTTTCTGCTAAATTTTTCTATAAACATGAAGCTGCTCTAAAATACAAAGTTATTAATTACTTTTAAAGTATCAATTATAGAGATAATGAAGTTATGTAATTGTCTTATTTTTGCTATATGTTTTAAAATATTTTGTGTATTTGCTAAGCTATATTTTTCTTTTATAAAAAAGTATTGAATTTATAAGGGTGGTATGGGTTAATTAAATTATATAGACTTCAGGTGTGCAGTTCTATAATATATCATCTGTATACTGTATTATGTGTTCATCACCCAAGGACAAGTCTGCTTTCATCACCATTTAACTCCCCTTTACCCACTTCTACCTCTCTTCACACCTCCCTTTCTTTCTGGTAATCACCATACTGTTGTCTGTGTCTATTAATTGTTTTCTTTTTTTATTATTATTCTTTACTTAGTCCCTTCCCTTTTTTCATATTTAAAAAACTGACCATTTGTCTTACAATTCTAAACTAAAAATATACAAAATTGTGCCTGCAAAGCTATATTTGAATAATTAAGAAAAATTAATTTGATACATATTTAATCTGTAATGGTTATTTTTAAATTATGAGCATGTTAGAACTGTAAGATTATTTTGTCAACTATCTAGACTGCTTTAAAATTATTTTAAATGTATTGAATTTTTTAAAATACAGTTTATTTAAAGCATAATTAATTATAAGTAGCTTTTTCTATGCAAAAATATCTCCCTCAGGCATTCTAGAAACTTAGATTGCCAGCAGAGTTGATAAGATTTAAATCAATTTCTTTATTCAATTACTGTTAGAGCCTTTAATATTCTAGAGTGAAATTTGAATTTTCAAGAAGTTATTATAGTACTCAATATTTACTTAGTTATTTATCCATGGAAAATAATTTGGCATCTCTCTCTATATATATAACACACTGTTTGGAAACATGAAGTTTTCTCTAACTAAATGTAAATGGGGTAAAATCCCTTATTAAGCAAAAAATAAAATATAAGTAAGAAAAATTTTCCAAATGTGCTCTTAAATAGATACATTTAAAGTGAAGTAACCAAAACAGTTAAAAGTATACACACATACACATGCACACACACACACAAACATACATATATACATAATACGTATTATTCCAATAAATTGATGTTTGATTTTTTAATGCATCTGTTCAGAGTACTTATTTTGATAAGTCTCAATCAGAATGGGAGAATGGGAAAGATACTAGACATCAGAAAATAGAAATTTAGAAACTAATTTTGCTCAGCTATAACCAGCAATATCTATTATGCAGAATGAATTAGAAATTAATAATGCAATAAATAACATTGATTTAATTGTTTACTTTGACTTCCAGCAAAGAACACAGTTTCCTCAATTCCCATGGAAACATTAAAATTGATTACATGTTAGTCTAGAAAGAATATCTCTCAAAATTCCCAGAAATTGAAATTTTACAAACAACATTTTCCATCCACAGTAAAATAAAATTAAGAAACCATAGAAAAAGTTAAAAGAAAAATAAGCATTTAGAACATTTATCTATTTGGAAATTTAATAGCACTCTCTTAAATAAGTCCTGTATCATTGAGAAAATAAAAGTTTCAGTTGCAGACTGGTTAGATATTGTAACTGCACTACAAAAAAGTTTTAGCCTTAAATGCTCTTAGTATTAATCAAGAAAGAATGAAAACAAATTCAATATTCAACTCAAGAAATTAGTGAAAACACCCGTCCACACAAGCTAAGAAACCCATGAGGAAATAATAACAATAAGAGCAGATGCTAAAAGAAAAGAAAGCAGAAATACAGTTGAATTGCTAATTGTATTTAAAAGCTGGTCCTTTGAAAAAGATCTATGACATAAACAAGTTTCTGGAAAAGCTATCAGATGAAATAACAGAACTGCAGGCATAGCATTAGGAATGAGAAAGGGAAAATGGCCACAAATATGGAGGAGATATTTTTTAAATATCTTAAAATATGTAACTAAACCGTAAACTTTGAAAATTTAGATTGCCTCTATGTTTATCTACAATATACAGATGATCAGCATTGAACAAGGAAGGAATAGGCTGCCCAAACCATGAAAGCAATGGAAAGTTCTGCTGAGAAACTGCCATCATCTCAGCCTTGTATTTGCTAAGCCCATGCGATTTTAGGGGTGAGTTTTATGAAACTGATAAAAAATTGATAATTCTCCTTATTACTAAACTATTTGAGCTCATAAAAAAGGCAGGCATATTTTACCTTTACTTTAAAATCTAGCAAGAATTTTTTTTTTAATATTTTTTGCATGGGACATGGAGGGCTCTTTTCATATTCATCAGGTTTTCTTTCTCCATCTCATAAAACAATTTCTATTATGTACATGTGATTATTCCTTATTTTCATTTGGTCTAATATTTTCTCCAGGAGAATCAATTTTCAACTCATGTCTTTTGCAAACTCACTCAAATTTCTATCTATTCACTAGAAGCCCAGTGCATGAGATTTGTGCACTGGGGGTGGGGGTTAGGGGGTGGTCCCTCAGCCTGGCCTGTGCCCTTTCACAGTCAGGGAGCTGTCAGGGAGTGTCTGGCATGCCTCAGCTGTGAGCCCAGCTTCTGGCAGAGCAGTGTTCCCCCTGTGAGAGCACACTGACCACCAGGGGGCAGCTCCTGCACTGAGCATCTGCTCCCTGGTGGTCAGTGCACATCATAGCCTCCAGTGGTTCCACCATTCTGTCGATGTGCATATTAACCTTTTATTATATAGTACTAGAGGCCCGGTGCACAAAAATTTATGCACTCAGGGGGGAAGGGGGGGCCCCTCAGCCCGGCCTGTGCCCTCCTGCAGTCTGGGACCCCTCGGGAGATAACAACCTGCTGGCTTAGGCCTGCTCCTGGGTGGCAGAGGGCAGGCCCAATCCCTAGGTGCAGCCCCTGGTCGGGCTCAGAGCAGGGCCGATTGGGGAGTTGGGGCGCCACCCACTGTCATGCACAGAGCAGGGCAGATTGGGAGGTTGCGATGCCACCCTCAGTCACACTCAGGGTAGGGCCAATTGGGGGGTTGGGGCACCGCCCCCTATCACACTCAAAGCAGGGTCGATGGGGAGGTTGCAGCGTCACCCCCTGTCACGCACAGAGCAGGGCCAATCAGGGGTTTGGGGCTCCGTACCCTGTCACTCACAGAATAGGGCCTATAGGGGAGTTGGGGCACCACCCCTGTCACACACAGAGCAGGGCGGATCAGGGGGTTGGGGCGCCACCCTCTATCACCCACAGAGCAGGGCCCATCAGGGGGTTGGGGCGCCGCCACTGTCACACTCAGGGCAGGGCCGATGGGGGGTTATGGCTCTACCCTGTCACACACAGAGCAGGGCCCGTGGGGTGGGGGAGAAGGTTTGGGGCACCGCACCCTGTCATACACAGAGCAGGGCCCATCAGGGGTTGGAGCGCTGCACCCTGTCACACACAGAGCCGCAGGGCGATCAGGGGGTTGGGGAGCTCCCCTGTATCAGGCACAGAGCAGGGCTGATAAGGAGGTTGGGGCGTCTTCCCCTGTCACAAACAGAACAGGACGGATAGGGATGTTGTGGCCCTGCCCCCTGTCACACACAGAGCCGCAGGGCAATCAGGGGGTTTGGGTGCTGCCCCCTGTCACGCTGATCCCGGTGCTGGGAGGCCTCTCAGCTCCTCTGATCCCGGTGCTGGGAGGTATATTACCCTTTTACTATATAGGATAGAGGCCTGGTGCATGGGTGGGGCTGGCTGGTTTGCCCTGAAGGGTGTCCTGGATCAGGGTGGGGGTCCCCACTGGGGTGCCTGGCCAGCCTGGGTGAGGGGATGATGGCTGTTTGCAGCTGGTCACACACCCTTCAGGGTGGGGGGTCCCCACTGAGGTGCCTGGCCAGTCTGGGTGAGGGGCTGAGGGTTGTTTTCAGGCTGGCGGGTGATTGAAGCTCCCAACCGCTCCTTTTTTCTTTTTTCTTTTTTATTCTGGGCCAGCTTTAGCTCTGGCTCCAGCTCTGAGGCCTCTGCTGCTGCTGAAAGTAGGTATCTGGTTTGTTTGGGTTCTATAATCGAAACAATGTATAACTCCAGCTCTGAGATCCCTGCTGGCTGAAAGCAGGTTTCTGGGGTTTTGTTTAGCTTCTATATTTGTTACAATGTCTCAAACTGCAATCTCAGAGGCTGGCAAGGCAGGCGGGGAACGTTGGAGTCCTCTGTCACTGAAGCAAGCAAGCCTCATGTTCACTTCCAGCTGACTGGCTGCCAGCCACCATCTTGGCTGGCAGTTAATTTGCATATTACCCTGATTAGCCAATGGGAAGGGTAGCAGTCGTAGGCTAATTACCATGTTTCTCTTTTATTAGATAGGATTATTGGTTACTAGTAAATTGTATATAGTATATTGTGGATTTTAAATCTATTATTGAGCCTGACTTTCTTGAAATTCCTTCTAATCTCCCACCACTCTTCACTTCACCTGCTTTGTCTTTTCTCTTTTTGTTTCCACTTAGTGATTTTAGGGTTTCTTTTCTCTCTAACACAAAATTAAAGGGTCCACATGATTATTTTATATTTTCTTCTGGATTTCATAGTTGATGCTTTTCAGAAGTAGCTCTCCCTCTGGTTCATTAGAATGATTTTTTTTCTTATGTCTGGCATGTTTTTTCATTGATTCCAGTGATGTTTGTTCCTTTACAAAGTTTGAAGTTGATCTCTGAAGTAGGTCTGATGTAGGAGCCTCTTGGGTCTTGCTGTCTTTCTGTACGGAATCATGACCAGAAGTCCAGCACTGGATTCACATTGCCTACGTTCTTAGCCAAATTTCACCACTTACTTGTTTTGTGGACTTTACTTTTTTATGCTTTAGTTACTCATCTGTAAAGTACAAATAATATAATGACAATATCTCCCTCATAAGGTTTCTATGGAAATTAAATAACTTAATTTATAAAAATGGTTAAGAACAATATCTGAGATATACTAACCACTATAGAAGTGGTGGCAATTTTGACTTAATTGAAGGGTGACTTTCTTCTCAGATTAACAAAAGAGGAGGTTAATGTTCATAGTTCTCAATCTAATTTCTATTTTTCATCAGAGAGGTCTGCCATACAGACACCTCATATTTTCTCTTCTCCCACACCTGGTTTTCTGATACTCTGAATTTTTGTAATAATGAGAAAATAATATTCTCAGAAATATGACATCCAATATTTTTCCTCTCGCCTCACTATAAAACAATCAAGTTCATGCAATGCTATTGATATTTCTTCTCCTTTCTGACCACTTGTTTTCTGGAATTGCTATTTCTGTATGTGAAACAAAATAAGAGAGCGTAGAGATAGGAATTACAGACAGAAGAAACCAAGGATTCTGGTATCCTCAACAAGTAGCACCTACCTGGTAATAGGAAGGATCCCCTAGGTATTTTATTCAGATGTCAGCATGTCATGCTAGAGATGCAGATTCTTCCCATCTTCTGTGGGTATCTAGTGGAAACAGAAATATCCAGATGTGCCATGAGATCAAGATGCATTGTTCTTATTCTGGTTCTATTTGCCTGATGCTAATCAGGCCCTGGCATTCATCATTGTGGTGTTTATTAGTTTGTTTTTGTTTTGTGTGTGTGTTGTAAGGGCACTTGAGATCTACCTTTAGCAAATTTCCATCATATAACATAATATCTTTAACTATAGTCACCATGCTGTACATTAGATCTCTAGAATTTATTCATCACACATAACTGCAACTTTGTACCATTTGACTAACATTTCCCTATTTTCCCTTCCTTCCCACCCTTGGTAGCCAACCAGCATTCTATACTCTTCTTCCATGAATTTGACTTTTCAGATTCCACATGAAAGTGAGATCATGGAGTATTTTTCTTTCTGTGTCTGGCTTATTTCACTTGAATTTTTTGTATGATTTTATAAGCATTTAGCAGGGATGATACATCTGGGGCTAAACTGAAGGTATAACTTTAAACTTTACATCTTATTAATGTAGTAAGATATTACATGCAAGGATTCTGGCTTCATGCCTCTCATATAAAAAATATGTCTCTCCCTCCATTGCCTTCCCACTTTCATTTATTTAAAACATGTCAATAGATATATGTTTGTCTGTGATGTATTTGTTAGACCGAGAAGTAGAAGTGTCCTTTTATGTTTATTCCTCAAAACTTAACGATAACAAAATAATTCTGCATGACAAATACAGATATGCTACATGCAGCTTCATAAATATGAAGTACATTAAAAGACAACCATGAAGTAGCATAGTCATGTCTTCTGTGATTCAGACTACTTAATATGCTTTCCCCAGGAAAGCCTCCTTCATAAACATGCCCTTTTCCCAATAACTTATTCATGTTCTTTTTATTATCTCTCAGCCTCTTCAAATGGGGATTTTTCACTCTAACCAATTCCAGTGTCATCTAGCACAATTTACCTCTTTCTAATATTTGGTTTTCACTTATTTTCAGGATATTTAGCTGATTTTCTCTTGGGCAAGTTAAGTTAAATTAATTCAAATCAATTTAAACAAGTGATGCAGCTTTTAAAAATGTATGACATCTGCTATCCTGTTAGTCAAAAGTTCTGGTTAACTATCCCCTTTAAGCATCTATTTTCTCACTAAATAAAGAGAGGCTAAGGAATCAAGAGAATACAATTTCTTGCCAACTTTGGTTAATTCATTTAAATTTAAACTAAAACCTTGTGTAAAAAGAATCTTAACAGTAAGGCAGGTGCAAGACAATGCAGAATCAAGGGAGAAAATGAGCATTTATGGAACTATTGAGTCCTTTCTCTTTCTTGTTGAACTTTGAGCGGTCTTACACTTGGATTCACTGAATATTTTTCCAACTCCAGTAGTTGGATTGCTTACTAATTAAAAAATAATGTCGCTGTGGTTGACTGGTATTCTAATCATGTAGCAGATGACTGTTGTGCACAAACAAGTCAGGAGTTCCACAGTGTAGCAAATTTCATGGCTTTTGCCTCTCCTGTACTTAATGCCATAATCTGATTTTCCTAAAAGAAAAACACTGAAGATAACTGGTGTTGATAACCCCTCACACCGACAAAAAAAAGGTCTTGGTTGCATGTGTTGTACATATTTCTAAGTAGTTGTGAAGAAAAGTATTTTGTTTATAAAAATTACTGCACATCTGGTCAACAACTGTAATTCATACGAGGCTTCCTCAGTGTAAACAATCATCAAAATAATGAAATTGGCTATTTTGGGCCTCTGAGCTGCTTTGTGAATCAGAGTAAGCAATTAATCATTTCTACCATTCTCATTAAGAAAAATGTACAAAAAATTTGAACTTCTAAGTATGCACATTGTTCCATTTGTCCCCAACATAATGAGCTGCTATACTTACAATATGAAAAATAGCATTTAATATCTCCTATACATGGGAAGTCTTCTTTCTAAGATTTTCTTCATAATCAATCAATTACTAATGATAGTTTTTCATGACAGTAGTCATTTCACATGGCACTGAATTTATACTTATGATTTCATTACCATTCTAATGAACTTACTGGCACAGCCACATTTTCTTACCAGAATTTAGTAATAATAAGAGAGAAGTCAAAATTTGGGACATGAAGCATGAACATAGTTTAATAAGGCAGTTTCTTCTTCTCCTCCTGGATTCTTATAGAAATCAACAAAAAATGAAAGAAAATCTGCAAAGTACATTTTCAACAACACTAAGTATGTATGTATGTGTATACATACTTATATATATGTTTTTTTACATTCTCCAAAAAATAAAATAGGGTTGCTGCCAAAGCAGCTGAAATCAGGTGACTATATGCAAGAGGAAGTACAAAGAAGAAACTCAGAGAGATTCAGTATACCCCAAAACTTACCAATAGATGAGAGACTCTTACCATAAAATTCTTGCATTGGTGGAGATAAAAATATTACATTTCAAGATGTAAAATTAAAAGGACACAATTTCCTTTAAAAATAAAGTTAAAATTGAAAGACCCCAAGAAAGAGATGTGAAGTTAATAGAATCAGTCAAAATATGGGAGATGAGCAGTAGAACTTAAGGAAGAAGTAGAAGATAACACAATCATAGAAGAAACAATGTTATTCAAAAAAGAGTGATGAATAATAAACACAGTTTAAATTATTATTATGAGGTCCACAGAGAATGAAAATGCAAAAAAATGAATTTTAAAAAGTGAAAATAAAGGGCTACAAAAGACAAGAGGGGAAATAATAGACATAGAGAATAAACTAAGAATGTATATTATCTAATTCCATGAACAAAGCACATATTTGGAGGTTCAAATTTGAAAACATTAATTAAATAAAAGAAGAATTTAAATGTACAAATTGTAAAGGTAGAATGTGTACCAAAGAAAATAGACCAAGAGCATAATAGTAAAAAACACGAGGCACTTAAGGAAAAGGATCATCTAAGAGAGTGAAAAAATCAGACTGTGGAGAAAAAATGGAGAATATGTTAGAGTAACAGAACTACAAAATACGGAAGCAAATAAATTGGGATCCAAGGATTTCATACTCAGCCAACCTGACTTTTCATGAAAATGATTATAAACAGTTTTAAAAATACAAGAACGCAGAAAGTATTTTTTACTGATCTCTTCTTCTATATTGTTAATGTAATGAGGGTGAATTTTAGCTAACCAACTAATAATTGTAAAAATTAGGCAAAGGGCTGGGATGGACATTTAATATATTTAAGTTTACATTATAATTTAATATTAGAATTAAGACCCAAGAGATTAGTATGACAGAATAGATCATAAATGTCTTATGTCAGCACACTGCCTAAAACATAAAACCAAAAAGAACTGGAGAAAGGAGATTAAAAGGTGGTAAGTAGAGTAAATTTGTTGAAGTACTTTAAATCAAAGGATATCATTTAAAGTTGACAAATCATGTCAAAGTATAAGCACATTTTGTATTATAAAGGTAAACACTAAGAAATAAAGGACTCTTGACTTAGGAATAAATATTAAGTTTCTCCAAGATACTGTTCAGTAAAAAATAAGTCAGTGCAAAATTATGTCTAGCACTCATCTTTTGAGTAACAGGAAGAGGAAATTAGAATATTGTGCTTGTTGTGTTTATATGAAAAAATCTCTGGAGGACTATATCAGAAACTAAAAGATTTAATTACTAATAAAGGTGGAAGTACCAGGGAGATTGGGGACATATGTGAAAGGAGAATTTATTTATATCTATACTAATAAAAGGGTAATATGCTAATTAAACCAGGAGACCTTCTGGAAGTCCTTCTGGACAAAGCCATGGTGAATAGGCTGAGGCAGAGGCGGTTAGGGGCGATCAAGCCAGGAGGGGAGGGCAGTTTGGGGAGAGCAGGCCAGCAGGAGAGGCAGTTGGAGAGCAGGCTGGCAGGGGAGGCAGTTGGGGTAAGCAGGCTGGCGGGGGGGGCAATTGGGGCAAGCAGGCTGGCGGGGGGGGGCAATTGGGGCAAGCAGGCTGGCAGGGGGGGCAATTGGGGCAAGCAGGCAGACAGGCAGAGTGGTTAGGGGCGATTAGGCAGGCAGGCAGGTGAGCGGTTAGGAGTCAGTGGTCCCGGATTGAAAGAAGGATATCCAATTGTCAGTTTAAGCCT
The DNA here is from genome assembly GCF_963259705.1 of Myotis daubentonii. Lineage (NCBI taxonomy): Eukaryota > Metazoa > Chordata > Mammalia > Chiroptera > Vespertilionidae > Myotis > Myotis daubentonii. The sequence goes on along the minus strand of NC_081840.1, from coordinate 146,758,936 downwards.
GATCCCTGTGTCAGACATCCCCCAAGGAGTCCCAGATTGGAGAGGGTGCAGGTCGGGCTGAGGGACACCCCCCTCCTTGTGCACTAACTTTGTGCACTGGGCCACTAGTGTATCGAGAGAGAGAGAGAGAGAGAGAGAGAGAGAGAGAGAGAGAGAGAGAGATTATATGCAAATTAGCTGGGATGCCATAACAGTCACGATCACTCAGGAGGAGGCTGTGCGCACAGGTGGGTAGGAAGGGACTACACGCGCAGTAAGGAAAGCCACAGATGGCACTGGCCCAGAGTGGACACACACAGAGGGGCCTACCCAAGCTGCCACAGCACATGCCAGCAGTCCCGCCTCTGTGTGTGAGCTGCAGAGGGGACACCTTTTCTGACCGCTCATTGGCTAAGCTCCCTGTATGCCACTCACAGTGTTCTTGGTAACTTGAATAATAAGAATCAAGAAGGTGATCTAGGGTTTTTCCACCTCACTCCTGGAGGAAAAAACGAAGTTCTGTTGCTGGAGGGGCTAAGAAATGTCATATCCTGCCCTAGCCAGTTTGGCTCAGTGGATAGAGCCTCAGTCTGCGGACCTCAGGGTTCGGGTTTGATTCTGATCAAGGGCATGTACCTAGGTTGCAGGCTCCTCCCTGGCCGGGCCCAGGTCTGGGCTCATGCAGGAGGCAACCAATCAAAGTGTCCCTCTCACATTGATGTTTCTCTCTGTCTTCCCTCTCTCATCCACGCTCTCTAAAAATCAATAGAAAAATATCCTCAGGTGAGGATAAAAAAAAAAGAAATGTCATATCCTATGAAAGAGACATCTTGAAAATGCCTAAAGGAAGTTGTCATATTTTCGTGGTGAAGAGACTAGAGTCTGTGTTGCTGAAAGCACCTTTGTGGTTGTGGCGGCCGGCAGTGGCAGCAACAGTGGAGTGATGGGGGTGGCACCTTCCCCTGATCAGCCTGGTCTCCTCCTGCAGAGAGGGCCAGACTGTGGCTTAGGCCCGCTCCCCACCATCAGTAGGACATCCCCTGAGGGCTCCCAGACTGTGAGAGGTAGCTAGCTGGGCTGAGGGACACCCCCATCAATGCACTAATTTCGTGCACCAGGCCTCTAGAGTGTGTGTGTGTGTGTGTGTGTGTGTGTGTGTGTGTGTGTGTGTGTGATATTTGAATATATTATTCTTCAGAATATGAAAATAAAAAAGATAAAACTAATATTTGGTATTTGCATGTATTTATATAACTGGGGTATTGTCAGAGTAGATGTCCTTCTTCTTTATTCAAGATCAATTTATTTGCCTCAAAAATATTCTTCTATTTTCTCACCATGCATCCTTTTTCAAACTCAATACATGTTCTACAAATCTATTATCTTTCCTCTAAACCTCCCTAATAGGGCCATTCTAATTATCACTTTCTCTATGAAGCCTTCTTTGAATGATTTATAAATAAACCAGATAAATAAACTATGATTTATTTGGGTGCATATCATGCAGATATTTGTGTCTATGTCAGTGCCCAACAGAGAATATCTAACACAGCATTAGCACTAAAAAAAACAAGTGGGCAGGATGACTCATTTGCTGGATGTCATTCAATTATCCTCTACCTTCAGTGCTAGTGGTGCATAGAGGTTATGCCTGCCACCACATTGAAAACGCAATGGCAAGATAGATTTAATACAGGATGCCCAAAGTTAAATGGCAACAAATTTTCCACTATAGCATATCATAGCTCCTTGGCCAACCTGTGATTCAGCTACAGATGTTGGTCCATCATGCCATACTAGTGACCCTTTTTTCTGTTTCTGCTCTAGAGTCTTCTCTAAATCTACAGTAGCCCACTAACCCTGCTTGTAAATGCAGAAAGGGTGAGAGAGTTAAACCTCCGGGCCCTCCCTTGGTAATGGGAGCCAGGAGCCAGTATATAAAGGTTTCAACATCCCATCCTTCAGATGGAACCTTTCTAAGGGCATTCTAATAGCTTCTTAGGAGATGCTGGTAGAATGAAGCCCCACAGTCCACAACAGGGACCTTGATAACACACTCATGTTGACGCTTCTTCCTGCCCTGACTCAAACTTCTCATTCCCTCTATCCTTCTGTGATTATTTCTCAATGTAATTCCTGTGATAAAATACATATTGTAAACCTAATATGCTCTAAACATCATGTTATGCATACTCATATATATTTTCCCACTTATTCTTTCTGCCAAATTAGGTAGAAGTCTACAAAGTTAAGTATCTTATCAAAGATTGCATGCCTCTTAGATGAATTTGAGTCCTGAATATGACTCCTAAACACTTAGATTTTCTGATGTTTATGAGTGTTAAAAGAGCCTCTACAATGTGGTTTGATGTGTGGTCTATTTTTCATATTTCTTGTCTTTCAAACATCAATCCTGTGATGCTTTCTATATTCTATTAGTAAATAAAATATAATTTGAAAACAAAAATAGATAAAATATAAACAAAAATGTCTAAAGTGAGATGAAATATAGCAGAAGTCAAAATAGTAAAATAATTTGCTATGGAGAGAGGAAAAGAAGAAATAATATACATATAGCACTAAGAAACATGTAAGAACATTTTTCTATAAACTAAAATAGCTAAAACCATGAGCAAAAATCCATGTGTAAATCATAATGAAGCTAGAATTTTGTGATAAAAACTTCCTAAGGCAATATATAATATTTTTGTTCCCATCATTTTATAAAATGTAACCACATAGACATGAATTTTAGTGTAATTTCAGATTAAACATACTCATCTCAAAAAGTCCTAGGAGAATGTGTTTTCTTGGTGGCCATAGTTTATTTTTAGCTCAATCAGTTCCTCCTGAAATAGTCACTTTAAATCTTGGGCATAATTCATATATATCTTGAGGTTTTTCACCCCTAAAGAGCTGTATACATTTTAGAACATGTGAATAGCTTCATAAAATATTTAATTATCTTCCAATAAGATATTTGGTTTATTTAATTCCTGTGATTCCTACAAACCAGTTGTAATTCATGAATTAGAAATTAGTGCAATGTCTTTTTAGCAGCTACTCAATCTATGTTTCTGTTTTGAATAAGAATACTTGAACTTTTCTGAATAAATCAGCAGTCTTTACACACACACACCATTTAATTTAAATGTATTCAATGTATTCAGAAGTCTAGAAACTCATGTCAGCATGTACAATCGTATGGATAACTAAAGGTTTGAGTAGTTGGATCTCTAAGAAGGAATTAGTTGTCAAGGGACTTGGACTTATAGAAGTCACTCAGTAAAAAAATTAAAACAAAATTTTCCTACTCTATTTAAAAGATGATGTTAAAATAAGCTACATCTGTATTCCCTACTATACATTTTTTTAAATATCCCACAAATGCTTCCATTTAAGGGCATCTTAACCCTTTCACATCATGAAGTGAACCTGATGTTTAAAGATCATAAGATCATAGCATAATGTCTCCTGAGGAAATCATATAATAGAAACTGGCCATGAGAAATTGTTTTGGGAATTCATAAAATATTTCAAACCTTTCTTTCTTCCTTCCCATTTATATCAACTTTTTTATCTATTATGACAAAAATATAAAACAAAACTACCTATTACAGGTTTACAACACAATTCTGGAATTCTCCGATGGCAGGTCAAAGGGGCATACTTATTTATGAATGGTAGGATGATTTTGTGAATTTTTCTAAAAAAAAGTTATGTGGTCAGTTAAGCCATCTTTGGCCTACAAGTGAAAACATAAGGAGTCATAGTATAAAGAAATATAGACTTGGCAGAGAATTTGGAAAATTCTAATATATTTTTATTATAAAGTTGTATTAAAATATACCTAGGTATGACTTATAGGAACAGCTTAACGAACACCAATATCCTGTAATAATTGAGTCCAGACTCTGGCACTAGATATCCTCATTTCAGTGTGAGTGTGGAAATTCACGTGCCTTTTCCCAGAAATAACCCTTTAACTCTTCTTGACTTAATTCCTTCATCTCCAAAATGGAGATATTACTATTTCCTACATAAAGGTGTTATAACTATTATTTGACTTAGAACAGAAAAAGTACTCAGAGCAATGATTAGCACACAGTAAATGCTCAGTAAATGTTAGGTATTATCATAAAATGTAGATCATTTATTATCACACCATAGCTTATCTTTACTGACACAAAAACCGGTGCCAAATAATGGGGTCTTAATGACAAAAATTCTAAATGTCATGTCATTACTTTCAGTCCCGTGCAATAGGAACCAGAAACATTCCTGTAGGTGACTGTAAAGATTTCAACCCATATTATGCTGTGCAACACGTTAAGTAAAAGTGTCACCTATGATAACTTGAGAGGAAGATAATGTATTGATTTAGTGTGTGGTTTTAGATCAGCGGTTCTCAACCTGTGGGTCGCGACCCCTTTGGGTGTCGAACGACCCTTTCACAGGGGTCCCCTAAGACCATCGGGAAACATGTATATAATTAGATATTGTTTTTGTGATTAATCACTATGCTTTAATTATGTTCAATTTGTAACAATGAAATTGGGGGTCACCACAACATGAGGAACTGTATTGAAGGGTCGAGGCATTAGGAAGGTTGAGAACCACTATTTTAGATGAAGAGATTAGGAAGCAATATTATTAGTGTGTCTTGGTTACACACAAATAGGGTAGTACAAGAATGATAGTACATTGGCCAGTTTTCAGGAATAAAACAACAACAACACATAGACATTGCAAATATTCCAACATTTTCTAAGATAAAAGATGCAAGTGTTTCTCATCTTTGGCAAGTAAAATAAAAACTGAGAAGGCTGTAAGCAATAAAGGCCAATTAAAACTCTATTGGGGGCAAAAGCCACATCAAGAGTATAGTATTCACATTTGTAATAGACTGAATGTGTGTGCATGACTGCCCCTCATCCCACCAAGATTCATATGTTGAAATATAACCCCCATTGATGGTATCTGGAGGTGGAGTCTTTAGGATGTAACTGGTCATGAGGATAGAGCCCTCATGAGTAGAATTAGTGACCTTATAATAAGAGGACAGAGCACTATGCCACATTTTTTACACCATAGAAAGATACAGTGGGAAGTCAGCCATCTGCAACCTGGAAAAGGGCTCTCGCGAGAACCTGATCATACTGGCACCATGATCTCAGACTTTCAGTTTTCATAAATGTAGAAATAAACTTCTATTGTTGATAGACCATGTTATATTTTGTTATTGCAGCTAAGACAACACTTTATTCTAAAATCTTTGAATCATTAAGTGGCACCGAATGAGTGCTTTCATTTGGATAAAGTAGCACAAGGTAAAGAAAATCAGAGTAAAGATCTCCCCTATAAAGTATTTTTTTGAAAAATATATTTTATTGATTTTTTACAGAGAGGAAGGGAGAGGGATAGAGAGTTAGAAACATCGATGAGCGAGAAACACTGATCAGCTGCCTCTTGCACACCCCCTACTGGGGATGTGCCCACAACCAAGGTACATGCCCTTGACTGGAATCGAACCTGGGACCCTTGAGTCCGAAGGCCTATGCTCTATCCACTGAGCCAAACTGGTTAGAGCTCCCCTATAAAGTCTTAAATTAATTAAATAAAGAGAGAGAAGATTGTCTCTCAGAAAAAAAATTGTGGGCATGCCTATTGGCATACACACATACATTCCAGCAATAAAATAGGTAAAAAGTAACCAAGGCTGCAAATGACATAAGTTCTGGACAACAGAATCCATGATGCCAAAATTCATCCTATCTAATAAAAGAGAAAAATGGTAATTGGCGTACAAGCTACCCTTTTCATTGGCTAATCAGGGCTATATGCAAATTAACTGCCAACTAAGATTGGCAGTTAACTGCCAACAAGATGGCGGTTAATTTGCATATGTAGGCACAATCCAGGGAGGCGAAAGGGAAAGCAGGAAGAAGCCCCCTGCCACTGACAGTGATCGGAAACCCAGGGGGGAGCTAAGAGCTGGGGGGCAGGGCAAAGGCGGCCCTGGGGCCGCCTTTGCCCTGCCCCCCAGCCATGATCGGAGAATCAGGTGCCTTTGCCACCCTGGCCAGTGATAGCAGGAAGTAGGGGTGGAGCCAGCGATGGGAGCTGGGCACGGTCGAAGCTGGCAGTCCCGGGAGCTAGGGGTCCCTTGCCTGGGCCTAAAGCGGAGCCCACGATCGCGGGGCCGCTGCCACTGTGGGTCCCCGCTGCCCGGGCCGGACGCCTAGGCCAGAGGTGTTAGGCCTGGGCAGGGGCAGAGGCTGCAACCGCGGGGAGCTGGGGGTCCCCTGCCCAGGCCTGACACCTCTGCCGGAGGCCTCAGGCCTGGTCAAGGGGCCGATCCCGTGATTGGTGATCGGAGGGTGATGAGGGTCAACTCCTCTGGCCGAGGCATCAGGCCTGGGTGGGGGGCAGAGCCGGGGATTGGGGGGATATGATGGTCCCTTTGCCCAGGCCTGAAGCCTGGGTCAGAGGCGTCAGGCTTGGGCGGGGGGTGGAGCAAGCGATCAGAGGGAGATGGGGGTCCCCTGCCCAGGCATGATTCCTGGGCCAGAGGCCTCAGGCCTGGGTGGGGGCCAGAGCCAGTGATCGGGGGGGAGATGGGGGTCCCCTGACCAAGCCTGACACCTCTGGCGGAGGCGTCAGGCCTGGGTAAGGGGCCGATCAGGCGATTGGAGGGTGATGGGGGTCTATGCCTCTGGCCGAGGCATCAGGCCTGGGCTGGGGGCAGAACCAGTGATGGGGGGAAATGAGGGTCCCCTGCCCAGGCCTGACGCCTCTCTTAGAGGCGTCAGGCCTGGGCAAGGGGCCGATTCTGCGATTGGAGGGTGATGGGGGTCAACGCCTGAGGGCTCCCAGTATGTGAGAGGGGGCAGGCTGGGCTGAGGGACACTCCCCCCCCCCCACACACACACACCCAGTGCACGAATTTCGTGCACCAGGCCCCTAGTTATATATATAAAATAGCTTGATTATTCATAACTTAAGTTTAGATAAAAAGCACACATGATATTTTATGGCCAACCAAATAGGTAAAACAAAAACATATGTTTTGCCTTAAATTCTTCCTTGTCAGAAGGCTTCTGGTGAATGTAAATTATGTTTTTTAAAAAATTGTATCAAGTTACATATCAGAGTTGATTGTTTAGATACTAATATTATCACTGAACTGTATTTTAACTCTGTCATGTCACAATGAATGACATTTTTATTTGAAGAGTAACAATTCCAAATATTATTCAAGTTAAATATTAGGACTCTCAGTGCACATAACATATTATTTATACTGTTTGTCTATTACATGAATGCTTATTCTTTTATAGAAATTGTTTCTTTTTATAAAAGAGAAAAAATAACAAGCTATTCAAACAGATATGGAAGGAATACTCTTAACCAATCATAGAAAGAATATAATTTCCTTCAGGCAACTACATATTATGATGATACACATAATTAACCCAGTGACAAAATCTATATTGTATGTCTCAGGATTTTTATAGAAATTACTAGTGGCCCAGTGCATGAAATTTGTGCACTTTAAATGAGAAGAAATATTTTAATATTGCTATTGCCCCTTTCTCTATAATAGAAGTGTCAGAGATGAAAGAAAATTAGTAAAATGTACATAAAATCTCCCTCTTGTCAGAGCGTGGGGTGTGCCACGGGACCTAGAGTCATGTCCCTGCCCACCACCCTCACGCACTTTGAAAATGCAGAAGACCCAGACCTAGCCGGCCCCACCCCCATTGGGTGAGACCTAGACCAGGCCAGCCCCACCCCTGTCAAGCCCGTCTGGGCAGGGGTGCAGCCTCAGGTCCCCTGGCCCAGCGCCAGGGCGGGATTGTGGCCTGAGGTCCCCTGTCAAGACCCGCTGGTCAGGGTGCACAGCCTCAGGTCCCCTGGCCCAGCACCGGGGCGGGGGCATGGTCTGAGGTCTCCCAGCCCGGAGCTGGGGCGGGAGGTATGGCCTGAGGTATGGCCTGAGGCCCCGCTGTGTGAGGGGCGCAGCCTGAGGTCTCCTGGCCTGGAGCCAGGGCAGGGGTCCCCTGTCATTCCCCGCTGGGCGAGGGGCATGGCCTGAGGTCTCCTGTCAAGACCCCCTGGGCGGGGGATGTGGCCTGAGGTACCCCGTCAAGCCCTGCCAGGCGGGGGGCACAGCCTGAGCCCGGGTGGATCGATGGTTGAGAGTCTACCTATGATTCCTGATCTGTGCACATACTTGGGTTGCAGGCTTAGTAGTGGGTGTGCAGGAGGCAGCCGATCAATGATTCTTTCTCATCATTGATGCTTCTATCTCTCATTCTCCCTTCCTATCTGATATCAATAAAAATGTTTAAAAAATATATTGCTGAAATTAAAGAAGACTCAAAAAGACATTCCTTATCAATGGATTGGAAGACTTAATATTTTTTAAATGTCCACACTACCCAAAGTGAACTACAGATTCAAACAATACCTATCAAAATGTCCATGAAATTTTGACAAAAATAGGGGGGAAAAATCTAAAATTCACATGGAACCCCAGGAGACCCCAAATAGTAAAAATAATTTTGAAAAGAACAAAGCTGGAGGCTTTCAATACAGGAACCATATTTTAAGAATTAGGTTTCTTCAAGTAACTTTTACTATCAGAAATAAACAGGTATAGTGGGGCAAAGCTCTTATTTTCAAAGGTCACAACATATTTTTCCTATATTCACCAGTGATATCTTTGCTGTATTTGTTTTACCCACTTTGAATTTAGTATATTCAGTCACCACTCCTATTATAGGACACAATTTGGGTTTTCTAAAAAATGTAAGAGGACTCTAGCCCTGGTAGGGTTGGTCAGTTGGTTAGAATGTCAGCCCCATATGCCAAGATTGTGGGTTTAATCTTCAGTCAGGGTACATACAGGAAGCAACTTATGACCACATAAACACATAAATAAGTGAAACAGCAAATTGCTCTCTCTCTCTCTCTCTCTCTCTCTCTCTCTCTCTCTCTCTCTCGTCTTCTTTCCTCTCTCTCTAAAATAAATAAGAAAATATTAGAAGACTCTCCAAATGTAATGGACATACCTCTAAAATTAACTTATTGGGGTTCCTGAAAAATAATCAGACTTCAAAGATATGTAAATAATCTAGAGTCAGTTGGCGAAAGATCACTTTGTTTTACAGTTGATTCATTGTTCAATTTTCTGTGATACTGAAACTGTATGGAATGGTAGGAGAGGCAGAGAACTTGTCCATGTATTTCTTTCCCTTGATACTTCTCATGTTTGCACTGAACATTCCCTCTCCTGAAAGTTAAACTCCTTTCCCCATCCTTCAGAACACTCCATAAAGGATCCTCACCTCTGACTTTTTCTGTGTTTCTCTAACTACAGACTCAGGTTCTGAGCCACAGGTATCACTCTAGTGCCAAAGCATATTTTTTCATTACTGGAACTTTATTATAGCATACAGGATTTTATATATTGGTTTATTTTAAATGTTTTTGTGTGTGCAAATAACTTCCCTGTAAGGATTGCATATACAGGAACAGGCACTTTTATACATTGGGAGGAGATAAGATCAAACCAATTTCTAGATATAACTTAATAAAATGATTAAAGTGAAGGGTCCTTAGCCTTGTGTAAATATAGTTTAGATATTAAGAAATAATTATAAAGTTATTGTGTACATGGTACCTTGCTGGTGACTAAAAATCATGAGTAGATGAAATAAAATTGAATTAAACAAATTCGTTTTCTGATTACAATAACACATATTTGTTGAAATGCATTGCCTTAAAGTATTGTAACATTAATATTAAACTCCAACATTATATGCTACATTTTCTCAAAGATTTAAAAACATTTATTCACTAATTAAATTATGCACAAAAGAAACCAACTAGAGCACTAAACACAGTCAGCGAAGTTGCAAGGTACATAATTTACACACCAAAATTATGTTTCTACTCACCAACAATAAATAACCCCCCCAAAAAAATTAGGAAAACAATTTTATTATAATATCTAAAATAATAAAATAACTATAAATAAACTTAACCAAGGAGGTGAGAGTTGAACATTGAAAACTATAAAACATTATTAAAACTATGAAAAAATTAAGGAAAACTATAGTACTAGTAAATGGTAAGATATCAATGCTCTTTATTGGAAATTTTAATATTAAGATGGCAATACTATCTAAAGTGATCTAAAGATTATATCAAAATTCCATTGGTCCTGCCCTAGCTGGTTTGGCTCAGCAGATAGAGCATCAGCCTGCGAAATGAAGGGTCCTGGGTTCTATTCTAGTCAAGGGCATGTACCTCAGTTGCTTGATCCCTGATCCTGGGGATGGGGGGAGCATGGAAGTTAAGCAATCAATGTGTCTCTCTCATTGATGTCTCTATCTCTCTCTCCCCCTACTTTCCTGTCTGAAATCAATATATATATAGTTCTATTTGTCAAAATGGAAAGGCCATTTCTCAAATTGATATGGACGGTAGAGGGCCATGAACTGGCAAAACAATTCTGAAAAAAGGACAAAATAAGAATGTTCATATACAATCCAATAAAAATGCGCAAAGGACTTTAATAGACACTTTTCAAAAGAGGACATACAGAAGGCCTAAAGACATATGAAAACATTCTCAAAGTCACTTTTAATCTGAGAGATGCAAATCAAAACAACAATGAGGTACCATCTCACACCTGTCAGAATGGCTATCATCAACAAATCAACAAACAAGTGCTGGCTAGGATGTGGAGAAAAAGGAACACTCTTGCACTGCTAGTGGGAATGCAGACTGGTGCAGCCATTGTGGAAATCAGTACGGAGTTTCCTCAGAAACTTAAAAATGGAGCCCCCATTTGACCCAGTAATTCCACTTCTAGGAATATATCCCAAGAAATCAGAAACACCAGCCAAAAAGGATATATGCACCCCTATGTGCATAGCAGCACAATTTACAATAACTAAGATTTGGAAATAGCTTAAGTGCCCATCAGCAGATGAGTGGTTTAAAAACTGGTAGTACATCTACACAATAGAACACTATGCTGCTGTGAAAAAGAAAGAACTCTTACCATTAGCAACAGCATAGATGGACATGGAGAGCATTATACTAAGCAAAATAAGCCAGTCAGAGAAAAATAAATATCACATGATCTCACTCATTTGTGGGATATAATGAACAACATAAATTGATGAAAAAAATAGATTCAGAGACACAGAGCATCGAACATACTGTCAAACTTCAAGAGGGAAATGGGGCGGAGAGTAAGAGATCAACCAAAGGACTTACATGTATGCATATAAACATAACCAATGGACACAGATACTAAGGAGGGTTGGCATGTGCTAGGGGGTGGGGTGGCTGAGGAGAGGTCAATGGGGGGAAAAGGAGACATGTAATGCTATATGTAATGCTTTAAACAATAAAGAATTTAAAAAATAATGTAATACTGGCACAAGGTTAATATATAAACAAAGGAAATACAATTGAGAGTCCATATTAAGCCCATATGTCTATGGCCAATTGCTTTTTTGACAAAAATGTCAAAACCATTCAATGAGACATAATAGTTTTTTCCACAAATGGCCCTTTGACAACTGTATAGCCACATGTACAATAATGGAGTTTGATCTCTACCTTACACCATCTACAAAAATCAACTCAAAGTAAATTAAAACCTAAATCCAAGAGCTAAAACAATGAAACTCTTAGAAAAAAGTATAGGATATCTTCATGACCTTTAATTTGGCAATGGATTTTTAGATATGACACCAAAATTATGACCACCAAAAAAAAAATAATAGATAAATTGGAATCCATGAAAATTAAAACTTTTGTACATCAAAATACATTATCAAATAAGCTAGAGAATGGGAGTAAATAATTGCAAGTTATACATTGATAAGAGTCTGGTATCCAGAATTTATAAAGTCTCTTAAAACTCAACAATAAAAGGCAAATATCAGAAGTACTTGCATATACATTTCTCCATAGCTACACAAATAACAAGTAAGAACATGAAAAGATGCCCAACATTATTAAGCATCAGGAAAATGTAAATCACAACCACAATGAGATACCACTTACTACCCACTAGGATGTGTATAATCAAAAAGACAAACGTTAGGGTGTGGAGAAATGAGAACCATCATTGTTGGTAGAATGCAAAATAGTGCAGGTGCTGTGGTTCCTCATAAAGTTAAACAGAGAGGTAACTTAACCTAGCAATTCTCCTCTTACATATATGCCCCTATGTTTTTAAAACACATACTAAAATAGTGTCTTCGATATATTTTTGGAACTATGGTGAAAAGACATCCTATATAATAAAAGCCTAATATGCAAATTGTCTCCTTGGGCTGTCATTTGACCCAGAGTTCGACCAGGAGACCAGGAGTTTGACCGCTCTCTATGACTTGCTCTGACCACCAGGGGGCGTCATGGAACATGGCAGGCAATGCACTGCGACCTCTCACCAGCTACATGGGGCAGGGGTGATGGAGACAGAGGTGCAGTGAGAATGCGGGGTGTCCACCAAGCTCACTCTCACTTCCCCTGCTACCCTCCCCTGGGACGCCAGGGCTCGCGTGCTGGGGAAGCCCCTGTGCTCAGGTGCAGGGCACCTGCAAGGAGCCCACCCCGCACCCACACGGCCTTTTCTTGGTGCGTTGGGCCGCAGCCGCTGGGATCACAGGGGCCGGACGGGCTCCCTTTGGGCTGGTTCAGGAGCTGGTCTGAAAGGCTGGCCGGGAGATAGCACACTGCCCGCCTGGGTCCCATGCAGCACCGCTGGGCAGTCCAGAGGCCCACACTGTGCCCCAGCCCATGGCATCCAGCTGCACTCACTGCATCTCCATGTGGGGATGTGGACACCATGACTCAGGCCAAGGGGGGCACATGGGAACGCAGAGGCCCAGGTGCTGCCCAGGGCCCAGAGGTCAGCTGGGACCTGCCCTTCCACTCCAGACACTTGTGCTTCAATCACCAGCCAGGCCTAGGGACTGCACCTGTGCACAAATTTTGTACACTGGGCCTCTAGTAAGCAATAATTAAGTTCCTATTACATCTTATCAATCTTATAATGAAATGACATAGAACAAAATGACATTATTCTAGGATCTGCTATACTCATACACTAGTGTTCATAGCAGCACTATTTACAATAACCAACAGGTAGAAACAACCCAAATGTGCTTCAGCAGATACTAAATATATTCACTTCAATTAGGAAAACATTTTTAAAAATGCATCTGTTCATTGCACAATTTATACTCTAAAACTTCTAATTTCATCACTTTTTTTTGGCTTTTAATAGTATGACTATTTCAGCTAAACTCAAAATGAAAGGATGAGTTTATTTTAAATTTTGTTCTTGCTTGTTTTGAGTTTTCCTGTGGGTTTGAATTGATCTTATTACTAAAAGCATTATTTAGATCAGGCATTTTCTGTGAAAAATTAATGTGCTTAAATTATATTTAAGGAGTTGAAATAACTTTTTAAAGTTAATCTTACCTTTTTGTTAATGATCTGTTTAGAAATATGTTTGTTTAATATTTAGAAAATCCTATCAGGAAAATATTCTATGTGACATTTGGAACTTAAAGTATTGCCCACCAGAGGGCTCTCATTTTTCTTCTTTTCTACTTTTCAGAAAAAAATGAAAATTATATTTTATAGATTATAGCTTATACACTATTGAATATATCAAATATGTTCCATGAATAGTATATTTAAAATAGACTTATTATGATTGAGACAAATAAAGCATAATTTTTATACTTGCCCAAGATGTCTTCTATATTTGTCTATAAAACTCTTTGTGAAAGGGATTATAGAGTGAAATACAATTTAAAGAAGAGAGAAATGAAATAAATGCTCCTTTATAATTCATATATCACATCATCTAAAATAAATTAAGTATACAGTTAATTTTCTATAGCAATCTCCAACATAATGAAAGGAACATTACCGCCTATGGTTGGAAACAGAGCTTAATCTGAAAATTGACAAAGTGAGTTTATCAATTTTCAGGTTGTAGGTACAATATAAAAACCTAGATACAATATAAAAATAATTTCATAGTATCTATATTATGTATGGTAGATGTGTGTGTGACTAAGATTTTCTTTCCTTGAGAAACTCAGTCTATAATCAGAAATGGGCCTGTGAATGAATGATAATGATCTACTTTAACTGTTATAAAGAAGAGTGGCAATCAAAAGACTTCATCATTAATTCCCAGGGAGATGTGAAGACTGGAATGTTGTATACTTTGAACAAGTCCCTTGAGAAATCCTCATCCCTTCCACATTCCACTGCTGAGAACCATTGTACCAAGTGAAAGAATGGAGAGAGAAACTAACAACCGAGGAGAATCAAGGAAGTTTTCTAAATCAGGAATTCAAGATAAAAGAATTTAACATGAGGAGCAATCCAAGTAGAGGAGAGAGTGATCAAAGACATTAAGCTAAGAAATTAAAAATAAAACACACAAAGGGCCACATAATGTCTTCAGGAATCAGGACACATCCATGAGTCTGAGGAACTGATTAGGTCACAGGGAATGGTGAAAGATGCCACTGAAGAGTGAGTTTTAATAGCCATTCTGGCAGGTGTGAGATGGTAACTCATGGTTGTTTTGTTTTGCATTTCTCAGATGATTAGTGACTTTGAGCATGTTTTCATATGTCTCTTGGCTTTCTGTATGTTCTCTTTTGAAAAGTGTCTATTTAGGTCCTTTACCCATTTTTTGATTGGATGGTTTATCTTCCTTTTGTTAAGTTGTATGAATTCCCTGTAAATGTTGAAGATTAAACCCTTATCGGAGATAACATTGGTATATATGTTCTCCCATGCAGTGGGTCTTCTTGTTATTTTGTTGATGATTTCTTTTGCTGTGCAGAAGCTTTTTGTTTTGATGTAATCCCATTTGTTTATTTTCTCCTTAGTTTCTATTGCCCTAGGAGTTGTATTGGTAAAGATATTGCTACAACAAATGTCTGCTATTTTGCTGCCTGTGGATTCTTCTAAGATTCTTATGGTTTCCCATTTTATATTTAAGTCCTTTATCCATTTTGAGTTTATTTTTATGTATGGTGTAAGTTGGTGGTCGTGGTCTAGTTTCATTTTTTTGCAAGTATGTCCAATTTTCCCAAAGCCATTTATTGAAGAAACTATCCTGACTCCATTGTATGCTCTTGCCTCCTTTGTCAAATACTAGTATTGATTGAGCATAATGGCTTGTGTCAATTTCTGGCAGAATGGCTATCATCAACAAATCAACAAACAACAAGTGTTGGAGAGGATGTGGAGAAAAAGGAACCTCCCTTCACTTCTTGTGGGAATGCAGACTGGCACAGACACTGTGGAAAACAGTATGGCATTTCCTCAAAAAATTAAAAATGGAACTGCCATTTGACCCAGTAATACCACTTCTAGGAATATATCCCAAGAAACTAGAAACACCAATCAGAAAGGATATATGAACCCCCATGTTCATAGCGGCACAATTCACCATAGCTAAGATTTGGAAACAGCATAAGTGCCCATCAGCAGATGAGTGGATTAAAAAACTGTGGTACATCTACACAATAGAATACTACACTGCAGCAAAAAAGAAGGAATTCTTACCATTTGCAACAGCATGGATGGAACTGGAGACCATTATGCTAAGCAAAATAAGCCAGTCAGAGAAAAATAAATATCACATGATCTCACTCATTTATTGAATATAATGAACAACATAAACTGATGAACAAAAATAGATACATAGGCAAAGAAGCATTGAACAAACTGTCAAACTAGAGCAGGAAGGCAGGGGAGGGTTTAGGGGGGGGTAAAAGATCAACCAAAGGACTTGTATGCATGCATACAAGCATAACCAATGGATGAAGACACTGGGGGTTGGGGGAAGGGCATGTGCCAGGGGTAGGGGAGGCCAGGTGGAGGTCAATGGGGGAAAAAAGAAGATGTATATACTAATATTTGTAATACTTTAAATAATAAGATAACATTTTTTAAAAAGTGAGTTTTGGAATCACATTTTGACAAGCCCTGAGTTTATGTAAAAGAGTTTGACTTCATCTTGTAGGAAATTTTCTGTCAGAGATGATTTTTAAGCAGGAGAGTAACTTGAACAGATCACTAATTTAGTTGGCTAATTTTGAGGATTTGGGGGAACAAATTAGTGGTGTGGAAGAGCGAAGGCAGTAAAATGTGAAACACAGTAGAATTAAGAAGCAATTATAAGTAGGGAATAAATAAGACCTTTTAAATGTGGACTAGTGTGGATAGTGAAAAGGCTACTGAGTAAAAGATATTAACATTATTGATAAGACATTTGAGCAAGCTCCAAGCAAACATATCACTGCCTCTCTGTGAACTTGCTAGACCTTTATATAATTCATCCCAGAACTCTGAGAATTGTGCCATAGTTTGCTGAGGTAAACCAGAGAAATGACCAACCCCCAGTGATGTTTTCCTATTTCTTCTTCTCTTTATTTGAGAACTATTTCCTCTCCTTATCCTCTTAAGAGAGTTATGGTGAGGTGGAACCTGTTAAAAGACAGAAAGCTGTCCCTTTAAGATGGAGAACATGTGGCATGTTTATGAGCAGAAAAGAAGCTAGTAAAAGGTAAGTGATGGTAGATACAACAAAAACATTCAATTCACTAACCCTCTTCTTAGAATCATAGTCACATTAAATATGTTAGCTTATATTATTGAGAACCCCCCTATCTGCCAGGTACTATTCTAAATACTTTGCATTTATTGACTCATTAAATCTCCACAGTAAATTCATTGGAGTGGAAAAAATTTAATTACTATTATTAGGTCCATTGTGCAGAACAAAAAATGAGGTAATGGTAGATTAGGTAACTTCCAGTCATTTACAGCCAATGATAGTAAACCAGGACTTAAATCCAGGCCAGGTGGACGTAGAAGCCATGCTCTATTGTTCTAACCTGCTTCACCTTCCAGAAGGAGGCCACATGGATAGAGGAGTTATCAGCAGGCTAGAGGAAATCTGGACCTCTATCCACCAAACTTCCTGGTAGACAGGCTAATGGTATTTTCTGTGAAGTTCTTATCTAAAAGATGATTTGAGCAGGATGTACCTGTCTGTCTATACTGATTACTGTAAGTGAATCTGGAATTTATGCAATTATGGGATACAGCTGGCTAGAGAATGGAAATTAGTACTGTAATATCTTTGCCCCTGAATGACTAAACGCCTATAAAAACTAAGAAGCTCTAAACCCAAGTGGCTGAGCTGACACGCACGCCACACATTGTTAGTGCTTGTTTTCTACTCCCAGTGTGGGAACAGGGACAATTAGGAAGCTAGTTTTGAAGGCTCAAGGCCCTCAGGAAAGGAATACTATGTGTGCTTGCTTCTTACTTACTTCTTTTGAATCATTAGTAGTTTGGTGTTGGGCAAGACCTGTGATTCATGTGAGTATGTTTTGACAATTTTATCTTTTCTGGAAATTCACTTTGGGAAGAAAAGAGCACAGTGGTGAGTGTTATGGTTTGAACAGTTGAGTCTTGCCATGATTTAATCTATTATGGTATAGAATTCAGTGCACCGCCAATTTATGCCTATACACACCTACCATGTTAACAACTCCCAAATTTCTTTCTGTGGGTCATAGACTCAGGTCTTTAGTTTGGCAGAATACATAACATATTTTGGGCTGGTGAAAATTGTTTTTAAAATAAAAATAGCTAATATTGTCGAGCAATTACTTTCTTTCTTATGTATCATCACTGCTAATGTGTTTACTTCTCATAAGAAAATTGTGAGGTCAGTACCGTTATAATTGCTGTTTTATCGATGAAGGAGCTTAATAGATGTGGTTCTGTCATTGTGCTCCGACCAGTACCATCTTCCCACAGAAGAGTGAAGAGGCTGGTACAAGGTATGGAGATCAGCCTCCATCCACCCCAGCCCTCAGAAGTAATGTCTCCCTCAGGTTCTATTCAACCCAATATGGTTGTATTAGTCTGCTCAGCCTGCATTTACAGCATACCACAGACCGAACTTTATATTTTCACAGAATTAACAGAACTTTATATTATTACATTTCTGGAAGCTAGACGTTCAAGATCAAGGTGCTTTTAGCTTTTGTTTCAGGTGATGTTCTCTTCCTGGCAGGAAGCCTTATCACTGCGCCCTCATGTGGCTCCTCTATTTGCCCAGAGAGAGAAAGATCTCTGTGTCTCCCCCTTTTCTAAAAGAAAGCCATCAGTCCTGTTACATTAGGATCCACCCTTATGACCTCATTTAACTTTAATTATATTCATGAAGTCCCCATCTCCCAAAATACTCACATTGGGACTTAGAGATCCAATATATAAATTGAGGGAGGGGGACACAATTCAGTCCATAACAATATCTCCTCTATCTTTCTGTCCATCTGTGGTTCCTTTTCCAATGGTCTGTTTGTACCCAAGGGACTCTCATCTCTTTTTCTTCTGAAAACCTTCCCTTTTGCCTTGACTTCAGCCCCATGAGACTCGCAAAAGTGATATTAATTCTCCTTCTTCCTGCTAAGTGTGGGGGAAATTCAGAGACTTGCTTCTGACTGGCTTCCCTTCCAGTCTTAAGTCTCTGCCTCAACAGAAAATTTTTCACATGGCCACCAGAGTTATCCCTGTAAAAATTAATTGAGTGTCTCTCAATTAGCTAGACAACAAAGTCAGCCTTTCTCAGCATGACTTTACAATCTTGCCCAATCTACTTTCTTTGTTTTATCACCCTGTGCTTCAGTCAAGGCCTAAACCCACTCTTGTGGATCTATTACTTTACTTGCTGCCATTTAATGATTTGCATGTGCCTCTGCTATGAGGCTCAATTCCTTTCATCTTGTATAAATGCTAATTGTTTATATCACCCTTATATAGTTAAAAGTTCATTGGGACAGAGAAAGTATTTATTTATTTCTGTATACTTAAACTGACAGGTATAAGTAGGCTCTCACTAATTCGTTTTTGCATAATATGGTCACTCAACAAATATTTATTCAGTGCCTATTATGTGTTAGCCCTCTGCCTCAAGATAAAATGTTCTTAATAAACTATTTTTTTGTCAGTATAAAAAGATTTCGTAGTGTAGGTGACAGTTCATAGGGGATAAAATGTTTTAAGATTCTGCAATCCTTAGTCAAACCTATGGATTTCCCTTTGCATCTAAGAATCAGGCTTAACTGAATGTAACTACCTCAAAGCAGAATGGTTTAAACAAAGTAACTTCTTCACAAATTGAGCCTAGAATAAGGCATTGCAAGAGCTGAGACAAAGGTCTTTGAGGTTGTCAGGGACCCTCCATCTTTGCACCTACATTTCTTAGCTATTTCCCTGCCTCCATGGTTCTCCAACCACCACATATACTTTCCTGGTTGGCAAATGGAATATGAAACTTCAAGAAGTTCCATAAAACAATTCCATTGAAATCTAACTGGTCAGTGAATAATCATATGGCTATGTTAGAGGGGGGAGGAGAAATACAACCTTTTAGCCTGGAACATTGCCACCTTAAATAAAATCAGAAATTCCTTATTAAAGGAGAGAGAATGAATGGATAGTTGGGTCTTGCTAGAAGTACATGTAAACTTCTTCAAGAAAAACAAACAAATCTGTGAAACTGAAATGAAATGGGATTGCAAAATGAGCTTTTAGGTATAATTGAGCTGAACTTAAAGTGTTTACATTCAATTAAATTACAACTTAAATAATCACATTATTAAAATGGGAAAATAATTGTCAGTTAGAATTCAAAGTTTACTTGGCCAACAGCCCAAATACCTATCTCTCTTTCCCCCACCTATAGTCCCCTGTCAGCTCCTGACAATGAACCCACCCACATTTTCCTCCATTTACTTTATGTCCTAAGGACTTATTTTCCTAAGTACTCTCCCCCCTATCCCTTTCTTTGGCCTATATGGCCTCTTACCACCCTTGAAGTGTTTACATGTTTGTCTCAAGTAGCTCACCCAGACAGATTTGGGGTAATTAAGATTTATTTGCTGAACAGCAATGGAACTTATTACTCACATCTTGAGAAGAACCTGAAACAACCCTATTAGAATACAGCAAAGGAAGAGTTGTAGGGATAGGGAAGTATTGTCTTGAGAGAAGAGTTACAAGTAGTAAAAATATAACTGTAGCTGTAGTTCCTTTTGTTTTTATTCTCTGTTGGTCCAGAAACATCAATGTTTCTGTATTGGGGTGATAATTAGCCACATCCTCTATCCTCTTTATCTTTTAATGTCAATATCTCCACTACACATTTTTGAAATGGAAAATCACATGTTATTATTATTGACCATTCTGGACTATAAGCAACCAGTTAAATTTTTTTAAAAAATCTTTAAATTCTTTATTAGTTAAGGAATTACAAATGTGTCCTCATTCCTCCCCATTAACCCCCATCTCCCCCCCCCCCCACTCATGCTCTCATCCCCCTGTTGTCCATGTCCATTGGTTTGGCTTATATGCATGCATACAAGCCCTTTGGTTGATCTCTCCCCCTTACCTCCACCTTCCCCTACTTTCCCTCTGGGGATTAGTAGTCTGATTGCTGTTTCTCTGTCTTTGGATCAGTCCCTGTTCATCAGTCTATGTTGTTCTCTATATTCCACAAATGAGTGAGATCATGTGGTATTTATCTTTCTCTGACTGGCTTATTTCACTTAGAATAATGCTCTCCAGTTCCATCCAAGCTGTTGCAAAAGGCAAGAGTTCCTTCTTTTTTACTGCAGCGTAGTATTCCATTGTGTAGATGTACCAAGGTTTTTTAATCCACTCATTTGCTGATGGGCACTTAGGCTGTTTCCAGATCTTAGCTATGGTGAACTGTGCTGCTATGAACATGGGGGTGCATATATCCTTTCTGATTGGTGTTTCTGGCTTCTTGGGATATATTCCTAGAAGTGGGATCACTGGGTCAAATGGGAGTTCCATTTTTAGTTTTTGAGGAAACTCCATACTGTTCTCCACAGTGGTTGCACCAGTCTGCATTCCCACCAGCAGTGCAGAAGGGTTCCTTTTTCTCCACATCCTCTCCAACACTTGTTGTTTGTTGATTTGTTGATGATAGCCATTCTGACAGGTGTGAGATGATAACGCATTGTCGTTTTGATTTGCATCTCTCGTATAATTAGTGACTTTGAGCAGGTTTTCATATGTCTTTCGGCCTTCTGTATGTCCTCTTTCGAAAAGTGTCTATCTAGGTCCATTGCCCATTTTTTGATTGGATTGTTTATCTTCCTATTATTAAGTTTCACGAGTTCCTTGTAAATGTTGGAGATTAAACCCTTATCGGTGATATCATTTGCAAATATGTTCTCCCATGCAGTGGGTCTTCTTCTTGTTTTGTTGATGGTTTCCTTTGCTGTGCAAAAACTTTTTATTTTGATGTAGTCCCATTTGTTTATTTTCTCTTTAGTTTCCATTGCCCTAGGAGCACTATCAGAGAAGAAATTCCTTCAACATATGTTTGCTATTTCGCTGCCTATGGATTCCTCTAGTATTTTTATGGTTTCCTGTCTTACGTTTAAGTCTTTTATCCATTTTGAGTTTATTTTTGTGTATGGTGTGAGTTGGTGGTCTAGGCAACGAGTTAAATTTTCTTCTTAATTGCAGCTCTAGAATTTAAAAAAATTAAAAAACAGAAAAGGTTAAACTAATATTTGAGACTCTTTCATAAACATGGAGATAAAACATATATGTTAATCTCTAATACCTCCCAAAATTGCATTAATATTACAGCAAATATTTGTTTTAGTATAAACCCACAAAGGCATGGAGGATATAAGATAAAATACCAGAGAAAAAAGTTCATCAAATTTTGGAAAGCTGTAAAGTAAATTGATGAATGGTAACCAACTTGGCAGGGCATAGAAAGGTGAAGTCTAAATGCCCACAGAGGGAAAAGTCAAGAGGCAACATTCAAGACTGGAAGGATCTGGTGTAACAGAGAGTAACAAGAATGACACATAAGAGACAGAAGAATGGGTTAAAAGCTTCTATAGGAAAGGTTAGACCCCATACACCTTCTGACAACCTATACCCCTATAACCTTCTCAAATTATTGCAGGAAATTGAGATTTGTTCCCTGAAGAAAGTCCACACAAAAAAAGCCTCAGTATGTGGAAGCAAATGACTATACTGAACATCCTGGCCTGCTGGGCCCAAAATGGGGAGAACACGTGGGGACATGCTACAGAAGACTATGAGAAAGTCAACCCACAGCTCCCTTCCCCATGTTAAGACCCAAGTTCAGGCAGCAGGTGTCATTTCCATGTAAAATTATTCACAAGAACTGGCTAGCTACTAAGATAGAGAAGACTGACACTTGTGGACGTACTTATGAAACAGACAAACTTAGCTCTATCACTTAGTGAAGCCAACCGATTGACAAAAATCCTCCCACCCACACTGTCCAATGAGCTTTTTAATGCCTCCTTCTTAAACATAAAATAGCAGGCAAGATCTCCAGGGCTATGAGGAAATGATCTACACAAAAATGAGAAATATAAAGCAATCAAATAGAGGGAAATGTCACACAATACAGAAAGAGAAAGGGACAAAGGGAAATAAAACTTTAAAAAATATTTAATATACCCAGAGTGGGGGGGGGGGGGAAGATACAGCTTTTCTTTAAAAATAAATTTAAACGACCAGATTAGAGATAAAGAAACAATTTTTAGAAATTAAATATATATGTGTGTGAGTATACCTCTCAAGGATATGGCAGATTAAAGATGCTTACATATTCTTTGCTATTTCTTTCACTGAGATTTGGAGGGGTTGGCCTTACTGGGCCAATATAAGGTAGTAGAAGTGACATTTTGGACTTCGGTGGTTAGGACATCAGAATCGATCCCTAAAGCCACCATGAAGACACTGGAAAATAATGTCTGGGTGCCAGTCACCATGTAAGACATTTGATTCCTCTGATACCACCATGTTGAAGAGGCTATTTAGGCACACTGGTTAGAAGTTAGCCTCCAGCCAAGGCTCCAGACATGTGAATTAAACTATCTTAGACCATTCAAGTCACCCTATTTACCAGCTGAATATCACCAAGTAACCTCCATCAACATCACTTAAAATAGTTGAGTGCTACCTAAATTCTTGGCTCACAAAATCACAATATATAATAAAATAGTTATTATAAGGCATTGTGTTTGAGGTAGTTTGTTCCATAACAGTAGATAACGGTAACAGGAGTGGATGATAAAGTTAAAGGAACTCCCTGGAAATTAGAGGAAAAAGACAAAGAGATCAAGAGTAAAACGGAAAATATATATAAGATTATTATTCAAGGCCTAATAACCAGTAGAGTTTCTTTAAGGAAAGAATAAGGACAAATGGAAGAAAGTAGATTATTATAGAAAATATACAAGAGTGTTTTCCTTGAATTGGAGAACATGAGTTTCCAGAGTGAATGGATTCAATGAGTGTCCAACACAAGAAATAAAATATTAAAAAATAATTATGGATAAAAGAAAAATTCTGAAAGTTTCTAGAGGGTGAAAGAAGTGACCTATGAAAGAGCAAAGCAACAATGCCTTCAAAACTCAGGCAAAATGGTTTCTAACCTAGAATTCTGTACCTCTTCACACTCCAAACCAAATTTGGTGCTACAAAAATATTTTTTTGTATTTCACAAAAATCCCCATGGACTTTTCTTGGGAAGATAAACATGGCTTATCATCAAAGTGATGCCATAAATTTAGAAACAGCAATATATGGGACCCAGAAATCAGAGAAACAAAGCAGAGACAACTACTAGCATATGAGTAGAGATCTGGAAGCTACGTGACTGGCCTGGAGAGCAACCAGCCAAGTCGGAGTGAACAGACAGAATGCTGCAGGATAGACATAGAAATGGAATTGACAGAGTAATTGATGCATGTGACCGTTCTGAGAAGGCTTCAGGCAGCTCCATGGGAAAGTTTAAAAGAATTAGTATTGGTTACACAGAAAGTTAAACAAATAAAAATCAAGGTAATTTCCAACTCCAAGAAAAATAAGTTATAAAAGAAGAGAAATGTAATGAAGTGTATAATGTGGCTCAGCTATAAAAACTGTTCACTTAATTATAAGGATGTAAATATTGACTATTGATATAAGAAATTGTGGGATATTGGAAGATTTAGCAGATGTGTGCAAGTGTGTGTGTACTAAATTCTAGTCCACTTTAACAAGCACAAAGTAGACAAAATTGAAATTTTGTAATCCAAGAAATAGCACTAAGTGATTTTTTTTAGAAATGTAGAGGATAATAGAACAAAAAGTTAAAAGTAAGGTAAACTGGGGAGGAGGACAAGAGTGTATGATGTTGCTGTTTTCTTTCAAGAGTTGTAGTACTAATTGTTTTTTGAACATATACATGTACATTATTTTAATATAATAAAATTTAAATTTTGCTTCATTTCTTTATTTAGTGACTCTCTCATAGATAATTTAATTATATTTGATTCAGTTACAAGTTATGCTCCTTCTAAAGTTTTATCCATAAAAAATATTATTTGTACTCAAAAATATGCATAACTTTTACTTTGTTGACAAAGTTTAAAATTAAACATCCCACATCATCATCAGTATTGGATATTGTCCCACATAAAAGAGGAAAAATTCTTTTCTCATTGTTTAAATGTGTATTTATTTTATAACCAATAATAGGTAAAGTAAATGACTTGCCAAGCAGATATTTTAGCACGTACACATATTAAAGGCTATACATATGCTTTACACATATTTATTTAGTTAATATATGAGGTATGCAAGTGAGCTGGAATTATTTGGCTGCAAGTGAGAAAATACACACACACACACACACACACACACACACACACACACAAATAACAGTAGCTTAAAGAAAAGAGAGATGTTCTCTGCTCTCACAAATTACAAATGTCTGAAGGTACAAGAGCAAAGGGTGGTGAAGGGCTTTATTCCAAAATGTTTGTAAGAACCCAAGGTCCTCCCACCAATTTGCTCTGGTATGCCCAGGGTGTGACCCTCGTCCTCATGGTCAAAGATAAATATGGATGTATGGTAGAGATACTACACATTTGGGAGTCTGAAACCCCATAACAAAGTGAGTATAGTAATACAGTGAGTTATGATACTTTTTCTCGTGAAGAGTCTTGCCTTTGATTTCTAAATATGCAATATCTGTGAAGTTCAATAAAGCAAAATGCACTAGAACTAGGTATGCCTAAATAGACACTTCCAGGTCACAGGATAGAAAAATGAGTGGAGATGAAGAGAGGCAAAAGGTAAGCTTTGTCTATTTTTTTAGGAAACAAATTAAATCTACCACATGTCAGTTTTGGTTAGTTTCCTTTGGCTACATATTAGTCACAGTCACACACACACACACACACACACACACACACACACACACACGCTTGCAAGTGATGCTGGGAGAACCATCTTTATCAGATCTGTGTCCAGCAAATTAAATCACTTACTATAGAAGAGAGAGTTGAGCAATGTTAGAGTTTAGTAACTCTATTTTACAAATGAAGAAATGAAAGCATGAAGAGGTGATATATCTTGCTAAAGGTCACAAAACTAGTAGATGGAGAATCAGGATTAAGTACACAGTAAGAATGGGTCTTAAACCCTGCACTCTAAAGCTACATGATTTACTGTCTTTCAATTTTTCATATGTCCACTTGCATTTCTCATTTGTGTTTGATTTTTTGCAAACTATGTCAGTGAGCTTTGCCTATGCCTAAATTGAAGCATCTGAGTCAAGAATTAGTTCCTGACTAATTAGTGATGAGGCTGGTACCAGAATAGGTGACTCAGGCCTCCATGTCTCCTATTAGACTAGTATTCACACCTCTCCTCCATCTAACACCAATGGCTTTAGGAAACTCTCAGTGACCAGTTGGAGGAGAAAGAAGCCCAACCTTGTTTCAGGGATGAGACCCTTTGGTATACAGGGGCCACCTGGAAATGAACTGCTGTGTCAAGATAGCTCCATTCCCTCATGGCTCTGAAATACCCTGTGGAAATGAAATCCTCACAGGGTAGAGCTGTGGGTAATGCACTTGGTCATCCACTTAGTATCGAGAAAGAAGTGTCCTGCTCTCAGTACATGCAAGCAGTCTCCAACTTTCACAGGTTCCAAATGCATAGATTTCAGTTACCGTAGTTGGGCTAAATAACACCAGTCTTTCAACAACATGGTTCACAGTCCAGTCTCCATGGCATATTCACTGTGAGTAACTCCATCAAGTACAAACTAGGCTACTAATTCCTCAGTCCACAGATCACCATGTAAATAACATGTGCATCGTGATCACTGACCACATCACTTCTTTTCAAATTCAACAGCAATTAGTCACTGCAGTCCATTATTCAGTGCAAGCACAGATAGCAAAGACCACATAGACCAGATTCTCTATGTACTAGTTTAAAGTTTAGACTACTGATATTAGATCATTTTTTTCAAAAATAAGCATTTAGAGTTATACATTTTTTTCTAAAAACTGTTTTGACTATCTATATTAATAAAAGGGTAATATGCTAATTAGACTGGGTTGACCAGACATCTTTCATTAATCCTGCCTTCTATCTGGACAAAGCCACAGTGCCGGGGGCCAAGGCAGAGGTGGTTAGGGGTGATCAGGCCGGCAGGGGAGGGCAGTTAGGGGCGATCAGGAAGGCAAGCAGGTGAGTGGTTAGGAGCCAGTGGTCTCAGATTGCGAGAGGGAAGTCCAACTGTTGATTTAGGCCTAATCCCACACCATTAGTCAGACCTCCCCCAAGGGGTCCCAGATTGGAGAGGGTGGAGGCCAGGCTGAGGGACCTCCCCCATGCATGAATTTCATGCACCATGCCTCTAGTATATAATTATAAAAGTTTAATATGCTAATTAGACTGGACGTCCTGCCAGAAGACCTTCTGGATGAAGCCAGGGCTGCTAGGGAAGCCCGGGTCCCAAATGCCTGCTGGCAGCCAGAAGGAAGCCTGGGTCCTGGATGCCAGAGGGAAGATGGTACAGGCAGCAGGGGGAAAGGAAGGCCTACTCTTACATGAACTTCGTGCCTCGGGCCTCTATTATTTCACATAATTGATATCCTTGAAATATTGAGTTCTCACTTTCATCCAGTTCTAAACATATTATATTTTTTTTGCAATTTCTTTTGTAATCCATGGATTATTTGGCAAATATTTAATTTCCTAATATTTGGTAATTTCCAGATGTCTCTCTGTTATTAATTCCTAATTTAATTACTTTGTGGTCAAAGAACATGCTTTATACGTTCAATTCCTTTCAATTTATTTTAAAGAGTAAATGGGCAAATCTAATTACCTATTTTCTAGATTAGCTTGTAGAGTATTTGGTGAATGTTCACTGCACTTGAAAATAAATTGTATTCTGCTGCTGGTGAGTGAAGTTTTTCATTAATATCAATTAGGTCAAATTGATACATAATTTGTTTAAACATTTTATTCTTATTAATTTTCTTTCTACTTATTCTAAAATTACTTGAAAGAGTAATATGAACATAACTGCAGATTGTTATGCTTCTCCTTTCAGATCTCTCAGTTTTTACTTCATGTAGTGTGAGTTAGTATATACATAGACATTTAAGATTGTTATGTCTTCTTTATTTTATTTTATTTTTTACATTTTTTTATTGATTTCAGAGAAGAAGGGAGAAAGATAGAGAGATAGAAACATTAATGATGAGAATCATTGATTGGCTGCCTCCTGCAAGCCTCCTACTGTGGTGATCAAGCCCACAACCCGGGCATGTGCTCTTGGTCAGAATCAAACCTGGGGCCCGTTAGTCCCAAGACGATGCTCTATCCACTGAGAAAAACCATCTAGGGCAATATTGTTATGTCTTCTTTAAATGATCCACTTATTTTATGAAGTGTTTATCTTTATCTTTGGTACTATTTATAGTTCTAAAGTATCATAGTAATGTGGTCCATAGTTTGGCTTTCTTATACATGGTATACTTTTTTCCCCAAGCTTTTAACATAACTGTTTTTAGATTTAAGACAGTATATGGGTAGGTCTTGTTTTTTTATCCATTGAATTTTTATTGAAGTCTTTGCCATTTACTTTTAATGCAATTACCAATATAACTGAGTTTCCATCTACTATCTTTTGCTTATTTTGCTATCTGTGTTATATTCCCTATTGTTTACTCCTCTGTGACTAGATTAGGTGAATTTATTTCATTACTTTATTTTTTCTCAGTTTTAACTAGACTTTCTTAAACTTTGTGATTTCTCTAGGGATTTTAATATGCATGTTGAACTTACCACACTGTACCTTGGAACAATATTATGACTTCTCATAGATAGTGCAAAAATCTTACAATAGAGCATTCCATTTCCCCACTCTCACTGCTACTGTTTTCATACATTATACTTATACATATGCTATTAACCTTGGAACACATTCTTAAATAGTTAATTACTTTTGAGAAATTTAAAAATGAGAAATAAACATATTTTATATTTAACAAAATATTTACCATTCCCAACATTCTTTGTTCATTTTTTTAGGTCTGAGTTTCCATCTGGTATCTTTTTTTATGTGAAGAACTCCCTTTTTATTGCTTTTAGCTCAGATTTGCCAACAAAAATTCTCTCAACTAATGTTTTCCGAAAAAAAAAAAATGCCTTTGTGAAGAATATTTCCAGTTCACCGTGTAACCTCCTCAAATGGTTGGCCATTTTTACTGGGCATTCCTGGTTGACAATTTGTTTCTTTAAGCATTTTGAAGATGTCATATCAATGTATTCTGGTATGCATGGTACCTGATGAGAAGCCAAGAGTCATTCTTTTTCTTTTAAATATCTTTTTATTGATTTTAGGGAGAGAGAAAAGGAGCAAATAGAGAGATGGAAACATCGACAAGAGAGACACATCGATCATCAATCTGCTGCCTCATGCATACCCCCTACTAGGAATCGAGCCCACAACCCAAGCATGTGCCCTGCCCTTGAATTGAACTGGTGACATCTCCATTCATAGGTCAACACTCAACCACTGAGCAAAACTGGCCTGGCCCAAGAGTTATTCATACCTCACTCTTCTCTGTGCATCATGTCATTGTTCTCTGACCATTTTTTAAAAAACATACTTTTATTGAGTTCAGAGAGGAAGGGAGATAGAGAGATAGAAACATCAATGATGAGAGAGAATCATCAATTGGCTGCCTTCTGCATGTCCTGCAATGGGGATTGAGCCCTGGGCATGTGCCTTGATCGCAAATTTAACCATTATCTCCTGGTTCAGAGGCTGACACTCAACCACTGAGCCACGCCAGCCAAGCTATTCTCTGACCATTTTTAAGATTTTCTTTTCAAAGCTCATTGTCAGAAATTTTATTGTAGTTTGCCATGGCATAAATTCTAGACATTAAATCTGCTTTAAGTTTGTTGACCTTCTTAGAACTCATAAAATTTGGAAATTTTTCAGCATTTTTTTTCTAGTATCAAAGTAACTCATCAGTCACAATTGACACCTGGAGTTATCTCTCATAAGCAACATAGAAGCTAACTTTAGCTTCATCAATAATCCAACATTATCAAAACTGCAATAAACTAGCATCACATAGCTCTTAATAAAGTGCAGTGAGGAGGATATAACATCACTTCAGTGATAATTCTGTCAACATATGTATAAGCTAAATCTAATCATGAGAAAACCTGAAGAAAAAAAGAAAAACAGAAACAAATTGAGGGATAGTCTATAAAATAACTGACCTGAACTTTTCAAAGATGCCAATGTCAAGAAAGATTTTTTAAAATGCTGAGAACTCTTCCAGGTTAAAAAGACTAAAGACACATGAAAACAAAGCATAATACATGATCCTGGATTGGATCCCAGGCTGGGGGGGAAACAGGTATATAAGAAATAATTGAAACAATTCATCATATTTGAGTATAAAGTGTGGATTGGATAACAGTATCATATCACTGTTAAATTTCCTGATTTTGGTAGCTGAACTGAGGTTATGTAAGGGAAGTTTTAGGACATAGCACTGAAGCATTTAGGGTAAAAAAAAAAAAAAAAGCCTTGCACTCTCTTCAGCTTTCACTTGTCTTAGAATAGACAGAAAGTGTGTATGCTAAGAAAGAACAAGGGGTGAGGGAAAGGGAAAATAAGGGAGGAGAACGGAGAGGGGGAAAGAAGAAAGAGCAAATAGTAAAACAAATGGGGTAAAAATATAACCAATTGATACCTCTGAACAAAGGTCATATTTGAGTTCCTTGTAACTTTCCTATAGGTATAAAAGAATAGTAAAATAACATTTACCAAAGCTTATCATAAAAACTTCTTCAAGAGTTATAGGGTTGTATTTGTTAGGATGTGTGAGGTACCAGTTGAGAATAGGTACATTTCTAATTTTGAACTTAAGTAAAGAATAAATTAAATGAGATTAAATAACACTAAGTGAACATTCAATTTATAATGAAAGTGGCCATTATTAAATACCTTATTTTGTACAGGTATTGTACCATGCATTTCATGTACATTGTGCTTATTTTACACAATAATCCTATAACATTGGACTCTTTATCTACCCATTTGAGATATAAAGACATTGAAGTGGCAAGAACTAAGCTACTTAACATACAGCTAGTAAACGGAAATGTCAGGATTCAAACCTCAGATATATCACTATAAAACATGTGTGTGCTGTTAGGCATTGCATTATACTGGTTTCCAAATATAGTATGTGTTTGGAAATTCAGTCCATTAATTAGTTACTCGAAGTTGGTGAGTTGGGGTTTGGGGGTTTTATTTTGCAAGAGCAAGACATCTAGTGCGTTTGTTTTTCACTTTAGCAGAGGATCTGCTCAAGCTAAAACATTGTGGTCCTTGGCTCACACCACCTTAATAAAACCCAGGTGTATTTAGCCAGATTATATGACACATGTTCAGATTCATGATTGATTTCAAATTAAGTATCTAGATGATTTATGGTAAATAGTGTACCTCTTTCTTTCCCATGTGGATTCTGATTCTAATCTTCAATATGCTCTCCCAACACTCCCTGCACTTACAGTTTTCCTATTTAAACCCTTTGTTGTTATTTTTATAATCACAAGAGATACCTAGACCAGTATCTGTTATTATCCCCTTGATTTTTTATTTTAGGGAAGAAATGAACTTCTAGTTATGTGACTACTTTGTATTTTACCAGCATCATAGGAGAAAACATTGTTTTTCCGATATGTTAGAATTATTGATTATACCAGTGTATGGCTTTATAGTAATGGGGATCATGTAAGCAGTTTAAAAATTTAAGTAATTTCAATTTTGATATATGTAACTATATGAAATTTAGTCTCTATTTTTTAGACATTGGAGAAAGGCAAACACAGATACATTTTAGGGTTAGGTCATTTGAATTCTAATATGGCTGATAAACCAGGTTACACAAAATCTAAACCTACTGGAGTTTCATCACTAAGATGAACTGAAACCCAAACATACATGAAAGTTTAAAAATACTTCATGACTAACTTATTTTATTGATTCTAGTCTTTCCACACTTCCTGATTAGTCTAACACCAGTGTTACTATTTCCACAGTTGTGTAAGACAAGCTTTTGAGCTGACTAAAGTTGGGAAGCAGAGAAAAGTCTCCAGCCAAAGGCTGTTTTCCATTGACTTTGTTTTATTGCCGTTTTATGTACTTGAAAAACCAACAAAGAAAAAATCCTTTCATGAAATTTCCAGATTTTTTTTAGAGAT
This sequence comes from Myotis daubentonii, assembly GCF_963259705.1. NCBI lineage: Eukaryota > Metazoa > Chordata > Mammalia > Chiroptera > Vespertilionidae > Myotis > Myotis daubentonii. The sequence goes on along the minus strand of NC_081840.1, from coordinate 146,727,193 downwards.
AAAAGTTCAGAAAAATATGTACATACTGGCATGGATACTAAACTCTTGAGTCGTTGAGTGTCACTTTGATTCATTATCCATGATCTAATAATTTCAGATTAAGTGCCAGCCAGCAGGTAAAACTGTCTCCAATGTATAACGTGGTCGAGAGCACAGGTTTTGCTAGAACATTCTTGGGAATGCTATTTTGATGAGAGGGCTGGGTCTGTCTGCATTAAACTTAGTTTCTTCCCTTATTGGGAGGGACAGTCATGCCTCGACGTCCTTTTGGACGATGAGATGGCTGTTTATTTATAAGATCTGGCTTAGCCTCTGGTACTTTCAGCTGTGCCACTGCAAAATTTTTCTGTTATTTTACACCCCGTTGGATCTTAAAGATAAACCAGTTCATAATTTTGAGTTTATATATAAAAAACTGAAACTCAGATAGTTTAACTGACTTGTACAATGGGGTTTTGTATTCAAGCTAGAATACAGACTATGTATTTCCTGATTTAGGACTTATTTTGACTTTTTTGGTCTGTTTGTTTGTTTGCTTGTGGACCCAACAAAAGCAATCTCTTTCAAAATGTTAACTCATTCCTCCCTGTGGAAATGTGCGGTGCCTACAGGAATCGCCAAGGACACTTCTTCCATCCCTCTTCTCAACAGGAATGAATGGCCCTGAAAGCATGTGAGATAAACAAGTACCATATGGACAACATTATGCTCTGACTATGTCCCTATGTCCGGGTGTTAATGATCACTTTGGTATTTTCCCACGGGAGTTTGATCCTCTCTCATTGACAGAACAAGGAGAACTCTAGAAACAAAAAGACAGCTCAAACATGAGGTAAGAGAAAAGTGAGCCTTAGCATTTACTCCATTCTGGTAACTTGGCTCTTCAGTGACATGACTTATCCTACATAATAAAAAGGTGATATGCAAATTGACACTCACTCCATCATGGCATCACAAGATGGGGGTGAGTACAGTGGGGGTGGGGCAGCAGGGGCAGGGCCCGGTGGCTGTTCCACTCGGCCCGGAGACGGGGCATTGAGGCGGCCCTCCAGGACTTGGGGCCGTCCCTCAGCACACCAGACACGTGGGCTGGGACTCCGGGACTGAGGGCAGTCCCATGGTGCGGGGGGGGGTGAGGGGAAAGGAAGGAGGGGTCCCGGGTCTCGCACGATTTCGTGCGATGGATCACTAGTTAACTATACTCATCTGAGCAGAGATAGCAGGTGCAGCAACTGGTCTGCAGTTCCCCATATAGCTCCTGGTGAATAGACTTGAGTAAGCTGTTTCTTTTTCTGCTCACAAACCTGTCCCTCGCTCCCCCACACATCTTCCCTCAAGATGGAGCTAGCTCCACTAAGTGCTTTATGACGTACCTCATTTAATTTTTATCATACTATTTTGAGATAGGTATTTTTTTTCCATTTTACAGTAGAAAAGAACTGAGTCTTAAAGACATTAAGCAAAACCTCTCACTGTCCTCTTGCTTCTACATTATGAAACCACTAGTTCAAACTTCATCTTATCCCTCCCTAATCAGTATGCCTTATATCTTCATCTGTGAATAAAATACCAGGAATGGAAATATAGTAATAACATTAGGATTAAAGTTCCTTATATTTAGGATAATTTCTAGCTAATGTATTGACTTTGAAGCATGAGGAACATAGTGTTTTTAATCTAAGACCTTGAGACAAAAATATGAAAGAATTAGACTAAAACATTTCATAAAAATATTAAACTAATCTAGTGATGGCGAACCTTTTGAGCTCAGCGTGTCAGCATTTTGAATAACCCTAACTTAACTCTGGTGCCATGTCACATATAGAAATTTTTTTATATTTGCAACCATAGTAAAACAAAGATGTATATTTTTGATATTTATTTTATATATTTAAATGCCATTTAACAAAGAAAATTCAACCAAAAAAATGAGTTCGCTTGTGACCTCTGACACACCTGTCATAGGTTCACCATCACTGAACTAGTCCTTACACTCTAATTTAAAGAGTGCATTGGCACCACCAAATAGCAATTTCTGTACAGTTAATACATAAAAGAAAAAGCTAGATACATATTTTGTACTCATTTTTATTTTGCTAAGTCACATTGCATATTAAGCATTGGGAAACACTTTAGAACTCAAGTGGACTATTTGTTTATCCCATTAACTAACATTTACTTAATTGAAGGGAAGTGTGTGTGTGTGTGTGTGTCTGTCTGTGTGTGTGTGTGTGTGTGTGTGTTGGGAAAGAGGTGGAAATAATAACACATTTAAAGTGTACTAATAAAGTCAAAAACTGCTTCTAAGAAATTACAATATAAATAATATAGATTCAAAATGAGAGAGAGAAAGCTGGAAAGAGTTATGTAATTTTAGATCAGAATTCCTTTAAAAAAATAATAATAGCATCAGGGTTCTTTCTCTGGAAAAGCAACACAACATTTACTTTAAAACATAGAATCAGTGCTTCATATTTGTTGTGAAATTACCATATGTAAACTGCTACAACGTCTGTCCTGCTTTCATTCATAGCAGTGATTTAATTTTTTACTTGACACAAATATGGACTGCATAGTTGAAAGCTGCTAAATCCATTACTTTAAACCTTTTGTTTGGCTGAATGAACTAGGTTATTTAAGCAGTAATAGGTGCTACAATTTTATTTTTGAGGTCATTACTCACTATTATCATCCTTTAAATAGAGGATCTCTGTACAAATGATAAATAGCCAATTCAAAGAAACAGAAAACGTACCTTTTCATTGAGAAATTAAATTGCTTCAATTTTCTATCTATGCAAACCTACACATCATTTGGATAGCTCCCAAAACCTTGTTTTAATGAAACACATTTAGAATCTGACTTTAATGGAACACGTTTCTACCTTTGTCATACTTTCTGAAATACAATACAGGTTGGCAGTACTACATGCTGCTCATCAGCAAAGAGCAGGTAATCATGGCCCTTATCAACCACCTGCAAGCCTATCTCTCTCATCAACACTTTCATTTCCTTTGGCTTATTATAAGCCACACAATACTTCCCAAGATGAAAAGAAAGGGGAAAAGGCTTCCTTACTTTACATTCAGGGTTTAGTCTTCCAATAGTAGTGTTTTATACCTATGTAGTACTTTTCTCTGAAATGTAACCTGCTTGCACAGAAATGACATCTCCTCCCTGTTCTAGCTTTACTTTTAAGGCAATTTGAAAGGTGTTGAAATGACAGAGGGGATTGGAAAGATCTTGCGCAGAAGAGCTTAGTCTGAAGGAAGTGTCACTTGTAGGGATATTTAAGAACCCAGAGAAAGAGATCAGCTTATACTTTATGAGATCCTTGAATAATCCAAAAATAGCAATATAAAAATATATTGTCTTTTACATAAAGGAATATTTCTTTTGAAAATTGTAGTGGATCCCATCGTGTGGTAATTATTTTAAAATAAAGGATAAGTGAATTTAGATTACAGCATTTATGTAAACTGAGATTGAGCTGACACCTCCTTTTAAATCTGCCCCCTTTAAAATCACATTCCAATCCATTGAATGAAATGCTTGGGTGTAGACCAGGTCCCGATTGTATATGACAAGAACATTTGAATTGTTCTTGGTCATCGTTCCAGCTCGTTAATACATCTCTGAACTCTAGTTGATAGTAATAATTGTGACCTGTCATTTTAAATTTGTGATCCATGAAAGAGATCTATGAAAAATATCTCTGACATGACATCACTACTTGGTGACCTATGGCCAGATCTTGTACTTAGATACCAGATACTTTATTCCACACTTGCTATAGCATTTTAATATTCTCAACTATGCCAGAGAAAATCCATAGCATACACAGAAATTAAGATCAAAGATTACTTTTTAAAACTTACATATTTCCTTAGGCTTTAAAAATATTTTTCAGGTAAATGAAAGTGAAGATAAATGAATCAACTTGCTTTAGGGAAGAAAATGCCAGATGGATATCCTACTTGTACTAATTAATATGCAATATTCTAATATTAATGTGAAACATCGATAAACTTGAAGGGTGTTGGATTTCAAATAATTTTATTTGTTTTTTATTTGTTATTGGGAATTTCTTTAACTTGCAGGATAATAATTTTTACATTATAAATATTAATTCTAGTTTACCCTTTTTCACTCTATGGATGTGATATTGTCATATAACTTTCCAAATTGAACAAGTTAATGTTTCACAATGAAAACTATCAAGATGATTATTACAAAACCAAATAACTTCTGAGCCTATTGTATCTTTTATATTCTTTATCTTTTACATGGATAGTTAATAACATCCTATTAGCAACATTCGAATTGTATTCTAGTCTTTTAAATACCACTTGATGGCTTGAAAAATATCATCTAATGCTTCTGTGAAGTAAAAAATACTAAAAATAACTCAAAATATTGGAAGGCTTGCTGCTGAACATGTTAAATGAGCTAAAAATGGGAAACACATTTACAACACATTTTAATGGTAAGCCTATCCAATTTGTGATTTAAGAGGTCAAACTATTGGTTATTTTTGCATTCTTAGTAATTTAAGGAGAAGCAGTGGGGGAATATACATGTACAAGCCTTATAAAACTGCCACAGTTATTTTGACTAGTAGACATTTATGGCCAATGTTCTGCTGGTAGAAAAGCATCCTTGTAATGTTGCAAACTAATAGAAGAACTCACAGAACCTTGAAGTGTCCATAGCCACAACTTTTCAGACAAAGCCATACAAAGGATAAAGTAATCATCTATTCCAGTGAGTTTGTGCATTGTGGATAACCCATTAACAAGTCAAGGTTGAATTTCACGAGTGTGTGAGTGTATGTGTGAATGCACAAGCATGTGTGTGTGTGTGTGTGTGTGTGTGTGTGTGTGTGTGTTTAACCATAGGTGCCCAAGTCAAAAGATGATTCAGTCACTAATTTTCTATCCCCTGAACTCCCTTTTATTCCACACCATTCTTGAATGATTAATAGAACACCCCTTTCCCCCATTTCCGCAGCAGTATGTGCTTTAGTAAGGGAAAAGCCTATAAATAAAAGCAAAAGCTATTATTTTTGCTACATTAAATGATTTGTTCAAATAGTGTGAGTCAATAAAAAAATAATATCTGCTTTGGTAACATTCCCAGAGAAAAATCACATGCCAGAAATTATCATTGAAAATAAATAGATTCTTAGATACACATTCATGTTTACCCAAAGGCTTTCACTTGAAAAGTGAGAAAGAGGCAAGAAACAGAATATTAACTTTTCAAAAACTGACTAGAACTTGACATTTCCACCCATACTATTCCCATTCTTAGTCTTTCAGGAGAAAATGTATTTTGTTAAGGCCATATGAACATTTTCAAATTAGGCAAATATTATAATTGCTTCCATTTCCTTCTTTATGAGGGATGTTTCTGCATAATGTATTATACCTAATAGTTAAAGCATTCTTTTCTAACATTCTTAATGGAATGTACTCAGCAAAAATAATTGTAATGCATGCCTACACTTCAGATACAGGGATAGCTATGAAGAATGCTTGACAAGGAAAACCTTTTGCATTTCTTTCTCCAAGAATTTGCCCATTTTGTCTTAAGAAATAAAATTCTATGTGAAATTGCTGTTGATATAATACTTGTTCATAATTTATTGGTGAATATAAGAATTAATTGAATGAAGAAGAATATGGATCCAAAACATCATGTGTAGATTTTTGAAATATATATAGATCATACAAAAATATATATGAGTTAAAATTGGCATGATATATTATCAATAATAGTTAAATTTGATTGCAAGTTCTCACATGTCCAGCTTTACAAGTATTCACATTTTGTCTTTCTTCTTCTTCTTCCCTGTTGTAGATGTTGAAACTGAAGCATAAGAGGTTAAGTAGGATTTCCAAGGTTACAAAGGGGCCAGGAGGTCAGTGAGGAATCCCTCCCTCCCTCCGAACACTGTCTCTGAAGATATATTTCATCAAAATTCCTAAACCCATATTATGAATAGGGTTTTTAATATGTAATGATATTTTGAAGTTTTCAAGCATAAAAAAATACATTATTAATGAATTTTTAAAATGTCCTGTCAACACATTTTAACTAAGATTCTTGTGACTAAAATTTCCTTCACTGCACTTCTATACAGAAAATTTCAAAGGCATATTTTATCCACTAAACTTTGGCTTTCTACACTTCTAACATTGTACTTTAACAAAATAAAATACTTTTTCAACAAGTTAGACCTTTGGGTACATACCCAGAGTTGTTATCAATCATTTCCCTTTTTTAAAAGTTTATTTTTATTGGTGAGAGTATTACAGATGTCCCTTATTTCCTTCCCCTATGCCCCCCTCCACCCAGTTCTCGCCCCACCCCAGGCCTTCACCACACTATTGTCTGTGTCCATAGGCTATGCATATATGCATATAAATTCTTTAGTTAATTCTCCCCCCTCCACCCCCCCCACTTCTTCCTTCTGAGATTCTTCAGTCTGTTCCATGCTTCCATGCCTCTGGACCTATTTTGTTGGTCAGTTTATTTTGTTCATTAGATTCCACCTATAAGTGAGATCATGTAATACTTGTCTTTCTCTGACTGGTTATTTCACTTAGCATAATCATCTCCAGGTCCCTCCATGCTGTCTCAAAGGGTAAGAGATCTTTCTTTTCTACAGCTACATAGTATTCCATGGTGTAAATGTACCACAGCATTTTTATCCACTCATCTACTGATGGGCACTTGGGCTGTCCCCTTTCTTTGTCCTTAAGGGAGTCTATTAATAGGACAAATGCCCATGTGGTAGCCCCAGTGACCTGGGCTCTATCAAAAGTGTAAATTATTAGGCAATGATAGTCTTTTATTAACAAAGGACAGAACTGATTTATTAATGAAAATTAAAATGAGGAAATACTTAAAAGTTTGAACCTAAAATTAATATTTCAAATATTCTGACATTCAATAGTGGAATGCAGTATTAATGTTTTAACATTGTCTTATGAAGGCAATTTTATTTTGCATTATCATATAGCATTTAAAAATATTATGACTTTAAATTCTGAATTATTAAAATCAAGTCAATGATAACTCAGATGTGGTACCTTTGTTTACTGGATCCAAAAGACAGAAAGCCAAAGAAGCCTTTTTCTGAATAATTTCAATACCCTCCACGCTGCTCTGAAATGTATACAATTTTAAGAATTTATTTAGGGAATGCAGCATTTGAATTCTTCCAATAAAACGTCACAATAATTAAGCAATGATATCAGTATACTTAGGGTTTTTTATCTGCTGCAAAAGAATAGAAACCTACTATGTAGGGAATATGGAATTGTCAAGGCTTTTAGGTATATCTTGTAGTCTATAAGAGGACTAAAAAATCAGACTAAGCAAACAACAGATTCCAAATGAGGCTTTGTAGAAAAAATAATCTAGTCAAAAGACTAAAGTGTTCCCATTATTTACAAATCCTACCACTGACCACAGACCTAATAGTCCAAATCAAATCTCAGCTTTTATTTGCCTTTCTGACACTTGCTCCAGTTTCAAAGTCATTAGAGAGTGTCATTGCTGAAGCTATCTTTGGAGTCTGGCTGTCTCCTTGATAGGAGAAGAAGGGTTTCTCTGCTGTGGGAGTGATGCAGGAAGAACAGTTAAGGAGGGGAGGGTGGACAGGGCTATGGCTCCCACCACTCACATTGGGGAATTCCACCACATAAGAAAGATGGGTCTAATGCTGGGAAACAGCATTTTAAAAACAATGAAAGCATGGAAAGCAGTCATTATAGGAACTATAGCATATATTTTTTCTAGTAACATGTCACCTTTCCAGCAATGGAATGTTTATCATCATACTTTGTTAGGGGATGATAAGGCACTAATACCCCCACTCTCCAAATTCCATGAATGAAAAACATTTTGCAAGGGTTACAAATAAGATCATCAACGATACAGCAAATCAATTATATAGACATATAATAGTTCCATTTGTTCAATAATAGTGTAATATTACAATTTCCCATCAAAATAGAAAAAAAATTAATGATGTAATTGTCAGGGCATAACTCATCTAGTGATTATATTACAGTTTTGCCTTCTCTTTAGCAAACTGGGATCTGCTGTTCCACTTCTCCAACTCAGAATTCTGTGATTTTTTAAATTCAGCCCAACATTCGACTTGGGCAGGGAAAGGGGGTACTGAATCAAGTCTGGTCAATCAAACCATTGCATTAACCTTTGCACTATGATTGTTTTAAGAAGGGCAGCATGTGGTCACGGGGAGCCAAGGCACAGCTGTCATCCTGAGAGCATTTGCCCCAGACTTCCTGTTTTGCAATCCTTCTTTCTTGAATTACAAATCATCTTTTTGTTTGTTGGGGTTTTTTGTACCCTTTGTTCTTCTGAACACATCATTAAATGACTCCCTAACAAGAGTAGGAGGGAGGTAAATTTTGTGATGCTTTGCTTTTCTGAAAATACACTTTTTTACTTTCTTACTTTATTGTTAATTTAGCTGTTTATTCAATTCTGTTTCCTCTGAATTTTTAAGGAGTTGAAAACCTGTTAAAAAGCAATTGCCTTTCTGGTAATGGTTAATTTGTATATTATGACTTATTTTTTCTTGAATTTTTCACATATGCTACACATCTAAAGACTTGTTTCACTCTATTCTAAGAAATTTCCTTGTCTTATTTCTTAATATTTTTCTTTTTTAAAAACTCTTATATATCTATTGGATCAATCCGCCAGATCTCTTAATATTTAGCCCTATTAATAAATTATTTTTTTCTTTTGTGTTATTTTCTGAGGACACCTTTAAATTTACATTCCAAAACTTATTCTAAAATTTTACTTGGCAATTAAAATGTTAACTTATACAAGTTCATTCTTTCTGTATGATTGTTACTTATTTGTTTTGTTAATGCAATATCTTGTCTCATCTGTTTTATAATATTATTTGCATGGCATAGTTAATTTGTTATGTGTGTGTTCCCGTCATTAGCTGTGTTTCATCTACATCCCTTTATTCTGCTTTCTTTTGTTGTTTATAATTTGTTTGTTTTGTTTGTTTTTCACTTTATGATGAAGATTTATCTCAAAAATGATTATTCATTCATATTTAAAGATGAGACACTATAAAGCTGGTTGGAAGCTTTGTAATGAGGGTAGAGTCTGTCAGCTCTTAGGATTCATTACAGGGTAATCAGGTAGCATGCTGGCTATATTCTTGAGTTCAATATTTTAGTATCCAATGTTTTGTTTTGTTTTAATGTGGTTATTAAATTTTCCTTCTAAAGAACATACTCTTGGGTGCCATGAGCCAGGCTGACAGCATTCCTTGAGGAAGATTGTAGGAAATGACTCAATATCTATCATTTAATACACCACCTTTCATACAAATTCTATTTTAATCGCCATTTCTTTTTTTTCTTTTTATTGCTTAAAGTATTACAAAGGGTATTACATATGTGTCCATTTTATCCCCCCGCCCTAGACAGTCCCCTAGCCTCCCCTATTCCCCAGTGTCTTATGTCCATTGGTTATGCTTATATGCATGCATACAAGTCCTTTAGTTGATCTCTTACCCCCCTACCTCCTGCCCCCCAACCCTCCCCGGCCTTCCCGCTGCAGTTTGACAATCTGTTTGAGGCAGCTCTGCCTCTGTATCTATTATTGTTCAAAAGTTTATAATGGTCTCTATTGTCCATGAATGAGTGAGATCATGTGGTATTTTTCCTTCATTGACTGGCTTATTTCACTTAGCATAATGCTCTCCAGTTCCATCCATGCCGTTGCAAATGGTAAGAGTTCCTTCCTTTTTACAGCAGCATAGTATTCCATCGTGTAGATGTACCACAGTTTTCTAATCCATTCATCTACTGATGGGCACTTACTTAGGCTGTTTCCAGATCTTAGCTATGGTGAATTGTGCTGCTATGAACATAGTGGTGCATATATCCTTTCTGATTGGTGTTTCCGGTTTCTTGGGATATATTCCTAGAAGTGGGATCACAGGGTCAAATGGGAGTTCCATTTTCAGTTTTTTAAGGAAACTCCATACTGTCTTCCATAGTGGCTGCACCAGTCTGCATTCCCACCAGCAGTGCACAAGTGGTCCTTTTTCTCCACATCCTCTCCAGCACTTGTCGTTTGTTGATTTATTGATGATAGCCAGTCTGACAGGTGTGAGATGGTACCTCATTGTTGTTTTGATTTGCATCTCTCGGATGATTAGTGACTTTGAGCATGTTTTCATATGTCTCTTGGCTTTCTGAATGTCCTCTTTTGAAAGGTGTCTATTTAGGTCCTTTGCCCATTTTTTGATTGGATTGTTTATCTTCCTTATGTTAAGTTGTATGAGTTCCCTATAAATTCTGGAGATTAGGCCCTTATCAGATATGACATTGGCAAATATGTTTTCCCACACAGTGGGTTTTCTCGTTGTTTTGTTGATGGTTTCTTTTGCTGTGCAGAAGCTTTTTATTTTTATGTAGTCCCATTTTTTCTTTAGTTTCAAGTGCCCTAGGAGTTGTATCAGTGAAGAAATTGCTTCGGCATATGTCTGAGATTTTGTTGCCTTTGGATTCTTCTAGAATTTTTATGGTTTCCTGTCGTACATTTAAGTCCTTTATCCATTTTGAGTTTATTTTTGTGTATGGTGTAAGTTGGTGGTCTAGTTTCATTTTCTTGCATATATCTGTCCAATTTTCCCAACACCATTTGTTGAAGAGACTATCTTGGCTCCATTGTATGTTCTTGCCTCCTTTGTCAAATATTAATTGAGCATATTGGTTTGGGCCGATTTCTGGGCTCTCTATTCTATTCCATTGATCTATATGCCTATTCTTGTGCCAGTACCAGGCAGTTTTGAGAACAGTGGCTTTGTAATACAACTTGATATCTGGTATTGAGATCCCACCTACTTTGTTCTTTTTCAGGATTGCTGCAGCTATTAGGGGTCTTTTTTTATTCCAGATGAATTTTTGGAAAGTTCGTTCTAGATCTCTGAAGTATGCTGTTGGTATTTTAATGGGAAGTGCGTTGAATTTATAGATTGCTTTGGGTAGTATGGACATTTTAATGATGTTGATTCTACCAATCCATGAACACGGTATGTTCTTCCATCTGTTTATGTCTTCCTCTATATCTTTTTTCAACGTCCTGTAGTTTTCTGAGTAGAGGTCTTTTACCTCTTTAGTTAAGTTTATTCCTAGGTAGCTTAATTTTTTTGGTGCGATGGTAAACGGGATTGTTTTTATAATCTCTCTTTCTGAAAGTTCACTATTGGTGTATAGAAATGCCTCAGATTTCTTGGGGTTAATTTTGTATCCTGCTACATTGCCAAATTCATGTATTAAGTCTAGTAGCTTTTTGATGGAATCTCTAGGGTTTTGTATGTATAATATCATGTCGTCTGCAAATAAGGACAGTTTTACTTCCTCTTTTCCAATTTGGATGCCTTTTATTTCTTCTTCTTGCCGAATTGCAATGGCTAACACTTCCAGTACTATGTTGAACAGGAGTGGTGAGAGGGGGCATCCCTGTCTTGTTCCTGTTCTTAGGGGAAATGGTGTTAGTTTTTGTCCATTGAGTATGATGTTGGCTGTGGGCCTGTCATATATGGCTTTTATTATATTGAGGTATGATCCTTCTACTCCCACCTTGCTGAGAGTTTTTATCAAAAATGGGTGTTGAATTTTGTCAAATGCTTTTTCTGCATCAATTAATAGGACCATGTGGTTTTTTTCTTTCAATTTGTTTATGTGATGTATCACGTTTATTGATTTGCGGATATTGTACCATCCTTGCATCCCTGGGATAAATCCTACTTGGTCATGGTGTATGATCTTTCTGATGTACTGCTGGATCCGATTTTCTAAGATTTTGTTAAGGATTTTGGCATCTATGTTCATGAGGGATATTGGCCTGTAATTCTCTTTCATTGTGTTGTCTTTACCAGGTTTTGGTATTAGGGTGATGCTGGCTTCATAGAATGAGCTTGGAAGTGTTCCTTCCTCTTGAATTTTTTGTAGTAGTCTGAGGAGGATAGGTTTTAGTTCTTCCTTGAATGTTTGGTAAAACTCCCCTGTGAAGCCGTCTGGTCCTGGGCTTTTGTTTGATGGAAGCTTTTTGATGACTGCTTCAATTTCTTCCATAGTTATTGGCCTGTTGAGATTTTTAGAGTCTTCCTGATTGAGTTTTGGAATGTTGTATTTTTCTAGGAATTTGTCCATTTCCTCCAGGTTGTCTAGTTTGTTGGAGTAGTGCTGTCCATAGTATTTTTTAACAATCGTTTGTATTTCTGTGGGGTCTGTTGTTATTTCGCCTCTATCGTTTCTGATTTTGTTTATTTGGGTCCTCTCTCTCTGCTTCTTGGTGAGTCTGGCTAGAGGTTTGTAAATCTTGTTTATCCTTTCAAAGAACCAGCTCTTGGTTTCATTGATTTTCTGTATTGTTTTTTTGGTCTCTATGTCATTTATTTCTGCTCTAAGCTTTATTATCTCCTTCCTTCTTCTCACTCTGGGGTTTTCTTGTTGCTCTCTTTCTAATTCTTTGAGTTGTAGAGTTAGATGATTTACTACCATTTTTTCTTGTTTTTTGAGATAGGCCTGTAGAGCTAAAAAGTTCCCTCTCAGGACTGCTTTCATTGTGTCCCATAGGTTTTGGATTGTTGTGTTTTCATTGTCATTAGTTTCCAGGATGTTTTTAATTTCTTCTTTGATCTCATTGGTAACCCAATCAATATTTAATAGCATGCTATTCAGCTTCCAGGTGTTTGAGTATTTTGGGTTGTTTTTATTGTAGTTTATTTCTAATATTATGCCATCGTGGTCTGCGAAGACGCTTTTTATGATTTCAATCTTCTTGAATTTGGGGATACTTTGCTTGTGACCCAATATATGGTCTATTTTTGAATATGTCTTATGAGCATTTGAGTAGAATGTATATTCCCTGGCTTTGGGGTGAAGTGTTCTGAAGATGTCTATTAAGTCCATCTGATCTAGTGAGTCATTTAGGATTGCTGTATCTTTGCTGATTGTTTGTTTAGAGGGCTTATCCAGTGCTGTCAGTGGTGTATTAAAGTCTCCTACTATGATTGTATTGTTGTCGATCTCTCCTTTGATATCTTCCAGGAGTTTTTTTATGAATTTGGGTGCTCCTGCATTGGGTGCATATATGTTTACCAGGGTTATATCTTCTTGTTGTATTGAACCCTTTAGTATTATGAAGTGGCCTTCCTTATCTCTTATTATGGCCTTCACTTTGAGGTCTATTTTGTCCAATATAAGTATTGCTACCCCAGCTTTCTTTTCCTTTCCATTTGCCTGAAAAATATTTTTCCATCCTTTCACTTTCAGTCTGTGTGAGTCCCTTCTAATGAGGTGGGTTTCTTGTAGACAGCAGATGTATGGGTCATGTTTTTTTATCCATTCAGCCACTCGATGTCTTTTGTTTGGAGCATTTAGTCCATTTATGTTTAAAGTTATTATTGAAAGGTCCTTGTTTGTAGCCATTGCTTTTTTTGTGTGGCTGTTTTCTTTCTGAGCTTTTTATTTCTTCTTTTTATACCAGTCCCTTTAGCATTCCTTGCATTGCTGGCTTGGTGGTGATAAACTCCCTTAGCCTTTTTTTGTCTGTTTAGCTTCTTATTTCCCCTTCAAGTTTGAATGATAGCCTTGCTGGATAGAATATTCTTGGATTCAGTCCTTTGCTTTGCATCACTTTGTAAATTTCAGTCCATTCTTTTCTGGCCTGATGTGTTTCTGTTGAGAAATCATTTGACAATCTAATGGGAGATCCCTTGTATGTAACTTTCTGTCTCTCTCTTGCAGCCTGTAAGATTCTCTCTTTGTCCTGAACATTTGCCATGGTAATTATGATGTGCCTTGGTGTGGGTCTTTTCGGGTTCACCTTGTTTGGGACTCTCTGGGCTTGTGTGACTTTTTTCTTCCCCACCTCAGGGAAGTTTTCTGATATTATTTCTTCGAATAGGTTTTCTAATCCTTGTTCATCCTTCTGTTGTTCTGGTACTCCTATTATTCGTATGTTGTTTCTTTTCATGTTGTCCCAAAGCTCCCTTAGGCTCTCCTCCTGTCTTTTAATTTTTTTCTCCAATTGCAGTACATTTTGGGTGTGTTTTGCTTCCTTGTCTTCTAATTCACTAATTCGGTCCTCCGCTTCTCCTAGTCTACTGTTGATACTTTCAATGGAGTTTTTCATTGCAGCTATATCACTCTTCATTTCTTCTTGGGTCTTACTTAAGTTGTTGATTTTTTCATCTCTTTCTTCTAGCTTCTAGCTTCTTCCATATGTTATCAATTTTTTCATCTGTTTCTTCTTGCTTCTTGCAGAGGTTGTCGATTTTTTCCTTCATCCGGTTTATGCACTCTAGGACCCTTATTCTGAATTATTTTTCTGTCACGTTGCATGCCTCTGTATTACTTAGCTGCTTTTCTGGAGAGTCCTCCTTCTCTTTCCTTTGGGGGTTTCTTTGTCTACCCATGTTTGATCTCACTGACATAGCTAGACGTTGAGTCATTCAGTGGTTGCTCCCTTGGTGGCAGTGACTCCTTGGTCTGTGGTTGCTCTTCGGGCGGTTGCCGTAGCAGCTGCTCTTCAGTTGGCAGCAGCTCCTCTGGTGGGTGCTGTTCACAGCTGTGGTGGCTCTTCTGGCTGGTGGGGCTAGGTTTCACATACAGCTGCTGTTCCTCAGCAGAGGATGTGGTGCTCAGGAGGTTGCTGTTGCTTGGATCTGCTGCGTTGATTTAAAGGCACAAAATACAACACAACAAGGCACCACGTACCAGGCACTATACACAAATATATTCACGATATTAATAACCCCAAATAAAGGTGACCACCCGAATTAAGAGAATTAGGGGATAAGAAAGAAGGAAGAGAAAAAGATAAAAGAGAAAAAAGAAAAGAAAAGTAGGTACCAAAACAAGGATTGCAAAAATAAAATTGGGAAAAAGGAGGGGGGAGAATAAAAGCGAGAAAAGAAAAGAAAAGAAAAGAAAAGAAAAGAAAAGAAAAGAAAAGAAAAGAAAGAAAAAAATAGAGCGAAAAGAGAGAATGAAGTGGAAGAGGGGAAGAGACTTTTTATATGAGGAGAATACTCCTATAGAACAGCCATTAATCCCAAAAAATTCCAGCAACAGTTCCCTGGAGATGAATGCAAACTAGAAACAACCAATAATATAACGATGAAAATAGAATGGAGAACACTAATCCCAAAATAAAATAAAGAGAAAATAAAATGGCACTTTAAAAAATGGTAAAATGGTAGCAGTAATAATACTGGTTAAAAATAAGAAGGTATTAAATAAAAGGGTAAAATCAGTTGATGGAAAAAGAAGAAAAAAAAAAGAAAAGATAAAAAAAGAAAAAAAATTGGTTTCTTAGTTAAAAGGTGAAAAAAGAAAAAAAAATTGCAGTAGTGAAGGTCCTTCGGTTCTTCTATTCTTCAGTGTGGCTCTCCTTAGACCTGCCAGGTATTCAGGAGAGTGTTGAGTTTCCCTGCCATATACTGTTCCTCTGTGTTGTAAACCACAGTCCTTATTGTAAAGCAGGCCGCATTTATTTCCCAGAGTGCCTTATTTTGTGTTTAGCAAAGAGTCAGTTTGTGGGTCAGCCTCTGGGTGGCAGTGTTTTGGGGTTGGCCTCTGAGGCTATAGGGCCTCTCTGTCCAGTGGAAGTTCACTGCCCAGAGCTGACTGCGTAATAGTTAGTTACCGGCGCTGTGTTGTTGCTGGGATTGAAAATCCCTCTATAGGCCAGACCCTGTTAACTCCCAGGGACTGATAAGGTTATTTTAATCCTTGATCTCATACAGGGTGGAATCTGGGTGTGGCTGTGCTCCTTGCCTGGGGGCTGGGGGGAGGAGTCTCACTCTCTGGAGAGAATGGCTGCCCCAGTCCTGGGCTCAGGGGTGTCTCAGCACCCAATTCGCTGCCACCTCTCCCGGCTCCCCCTCTCTCCCCAGTCTCTCCCCAGATTCCACTCCTCCGCACACTATCCCTCTCTTCAGCACAGGTGAGTGTCTGTATCCGAAATGTCCCATGAACAGGATTCAGTGAAAACAAACAAACAAACGCCGGCCACGGAAACAGGGAAGGCTTGGTTTCTGTAAGCTTCTTCTCTTACTGGGACTGCATGGTCAGGTCAGCTCTTCAGGCTGCCCCCTTTAGGCTCAGTCCTCCGCGATCACAGAACCCAGCTCTCAATTTCCCTGGCGGCGCCAGGAATCCCGCGGTTCTCCTTTCCCCCGTCAGGGGCTGTGCCTGTCCCAAGGGACGCAGCTGTCTGCCACGCAGTCTCTCTCCGACCCTCTGGGCTCAGAGGTCTGGCAAACTTTCCTGCCCAAATCCCTGGGTTTTTTTACCTTTCCAGGGGAGTTCTGCTCTTCCCGGCTGTAAACCGTCTCACCAGCTGAGCAATTTCACCAATTCGGTGTGGGTGTTACTAGTTTCAGCTGCTCACTCCATTTGCTCCCGGACACGACCTCGCCATTTCTCAATAGCACCCTCTGTTTTGACTTTTGACACCCAAAACTAGAGACTCTTCCATCATCATCAGATTGTTTATGTTTTGGTACTTCTAGAACAAGTATATCAAACTCGCGGCATATAGGCCACATTCAGACCACAACAAATATTTTTGCAGCCCAGCCAATATAACGGTATGTAAGAAACGTTTTAATAAAAATTTCATAACTTAATTTTTATAATATCCTGTTATAAATAATTATTGAAAACAAACTACAATGTTTGCTAACGACTCATTACTATAATGGTGTTGCATTCATTTCCGTTACGCGCCTAACACGCAGGTGCACCCTTTCTCTCCACTAATAATAATATCAGCGACTATTTTAGCCCTTTGTATTCAGCATGTCTCTATCAAAATAAACCTATGTTTCTATGAAAATTGAAGCTTTTGTTTTTTTTCGGCCCACATAAACTTAAACCTTGTTTATTTGGCCCGTGTTAGCCTTTGAGTTGCTCTAGAACATATTTGAGCATTTCACTAGCTCATGCTGGGTAAAAAATTTATGAATCAGAGATCTGAGAAGGACATACTCAACAGCTTTTACACAATTCTTGGCTTAAGCTAGGAAGTTTTCTGTATCTTCTTACAGTTACAGTAAATTCTGGTTTTCAATATAGTTCATGATCTAGTTATTTCTATATTTTATTTCTTACATTTCCTATATCAGATTTCAAGGCAGTAAACCAGATTATGGTTTTCCTTATGTATTATAGAAGGACTTTTTTTCATTTAAAATTTTAAATTGATAATACTCTAGAAAGTATTGCCTTATACTTCTTTCAATCTCTAAGGTTAATTTTCCCTTTTTCATTTACAATATTCAGTGCTTTCTATTTTTATTGAGTAAGTTAGAAAAGGGATAATTTACCTTACTATCTTCCAACCTAGAACACAGTTCTAATCCAAAGTAATTCTGAGTACTTCTTTTGGTGTATAACGTGTTTAGTCTTCCAATGATTATGAGACTAATAAAACTGTGGTAGGCAGAATAATGGCTTCCCATGGATGTCCATGCCGAATCCCAAAAACCTATGAACATTAGAATGAACAAATGGTAAAGAGAAATTATAGATGTAGATGAAATTAAAGTATGGTAAAGTAAAATTTTGGATAATCTCAAGGGTCTTTAAAAATGGAAGAGTTGAGCAGAAGAAAAAAACAACTAGAGAGATGGAAGTGTGAAAAGAACTTGACTCAGTATTATTGGCTTTGAAGATGGAGGAAAGAGAGATGAGCCAAGGAAAGTGAGTGGCATCTAAGAGATGGAAAAGGCAAGGAAATAGATTCACTTCTAGAGCCTCTATGTAAGAATCATCCTACCCAACACCTTGATCTTAACCCAGAGGATTTGTTTGGGGCTCCTGACCTATAAAACTGTAAGAAAATAAACTTGTGTTGTTTTAAGCTAAGGAGTTAGTGGTAATTTGTCAAAGCAGCGCGTCAAAGGGAAACTCATTCAGATATTTATAACTAGAAGAAGGGTGATCTAACAAATATTTAGAAATGTAGAAGAGAATTTGGAATTGGGTGGTGGGCAAAGGCTGGAGAAATCTTGAGGAGCATTGTAAAAAACTTATATTGCCTCTGAATATTTTCTTAGTAGATGTATAAATTTAAAAACTCTACTAGTGAGGGGTCAGAAGAAATAGAGAAACATGGTAAAGACACTATATATTGCTTCAGAGAATACTTAAATTTTCATGAACAGACTGTTGGTGAAAATATGGATGTTAAATGTACTGCTATAGAGGAACCAGAAGTTAATGAAGAACATGCTATTGAAAACAAGGAGATAGTTTAATTGTGTCCTACAGTTACATGACAAACATAACCTTTAACAACAAAATTGAACATTTACATGAGGGACTTACCAAGCAAAGTGTTGTAGATATGGCCACATTTCTTCTTTCTGCTCATAGAAAAATGCAAAAGCAAAAAAAAAAAGGAACTATGACTTGATGATTGAGGAAGTACTCAGCCTGTTCACATCATAATGACACTAAAATTAAGAGACTTCCACTGTCAAGAAGGTGTGCTGTAGAATATAAACTAAGAGTGTGGCTGGACAATCTTTTGTTAACACTTCAGAGGGAACAAAAGCTCAGTGTATTCGGTCACACAAAAGACTCTGAAATGATTTAAACGTGTGATTCAGATGTCCCCTGAATTATCTCAGCCAAACGACAAAGATACATATAGAATTATTTAGGAAAAATATCAAAGATCATCTTTAAAGATTCTTAAAGAGCCTCTTTTCTAGTTGGATGAGCCCTGTAAGATACATAGAAGATCCACAAGGTTCATATAGCAACAGAAACTCTGCCAGCTTGAACTGAAAGGAAATGATAGCGCATAGAATGAAATAAGGTTGTCAGACCAACAAAATCCTACAGGTGGGGAAAAGATTAAATTCAGCTCCAAACATGCACTACATATAACAAATAAGGAAAGATGACTCAGAGGGTCATCTAGCTTAGAGCCACCAAGAGTGAATTCCAGTTCTTGAAATCAAATAGAGTTCACCGAGAAAGATTTTGAAATTCTTTGGGAGAGGAAGATTCTTTCCCCTTTCCAGTTTTGTCCTTCCTTAACCAGAATGCCTGTAACTAGTACGGTATGCCTGCCCCACCATTGTTTCCTGGTTGCTTTTTGTTTGTTTTTTGTTGTTGTTTATTTTGGGGGCAGGGGGGGAGTGCTGTTAAGGAGAGCAGATAACTTGTTGCTTGAGTTTCACATGTCCACAGATGGAGAGAGTTATGACCCTGAATAAATTATACCCAGAGGCTCACTCATAGGTGATTGAAATGATGACATTTGGAATTTTTGAACTGATGAGACTTAGATGCAATTTGGAGTGTAGCTGCTGTTCTAATTAGTTGAGTCTTTGGAGGACTTGGTATGAGATAAATTTATGTTATATGTGACTCTTTGAGGACCAGGTGAAATAATGTCATAAAGATATACCTGTCCCAATGCTTGGAAACTTCGAATATGTTAAATTACATGACAAAGGGGATTTATGGCTATGATGAAGTTAAGGTTACAAATCAGTTGAACATGAGATAAAGGTTTTAGTATGGATTATGTGGATGGGTCCAATGTAATCTGAAGGGTCCTTATATGAGAAAGACAGATGCAGAAGATAAAAAAAGAGGGGCACAATAACAGCATGAAATGAACTCAGCCTAGGGGAGTTGGGTTTAATGATGGAAAAGGGGGGAATGAGCCAGAGAAAGCAGGCAGCCGTTAGTAGCTGGAAAAGGCAGAAAACAGAGCCTCTCCAAGAGCCTCCGAAAAGGAATCACTCTGCCGACACCTCCATCTGAGTCCAGTGAGACCAGGGTTGGACTGAAGACCTATGAAACTTTAGATGATATGTTTGTGTTGCCATAAGCCATTACATTTGTAGTAATTTGCCATAGCAACAATAGAAAACTAACACAAATACTTTGACATATTTTCAGCAACCAAAATGAAATTAGATATACTGACATTTATTGAGCCTATAGAGCTTTCAGGCAAATTCTTTTGACATATTAACATTTTAATGTAAATGTCTACAGCAAATTAAGATGATTTATATACACACTAGCATATTTATATTTTATAACTTTCCTTTCAAATTTTAATTTTCCTAAAACACATTTAAATTTTAAAAGTACATGTGTCATATTTACTTATAGTTTATTAAATTAATCCAATATTTATTGACTATCAGTTTATTACTTTTATTTTCAATTTAATCTGTGATATCTGAAAATGTCTATTTTTCTATAAACTGCATACTGAAGAATATCTAGTTATAAATGGTTACAAATTGGCTAGTATCACATCCATTCACCCACTCTTCCCCTCATATTCCATTTAATAACCACACTTTATTCTAGCACCTAAAATTATTAGGGAAGCCTGAGACAATCTTATTTTTATTTAATCTTTTACAAGTGATGTTAATCTTTTCCCTGAATATTTATAAATCTTTATAATTGCAAATAAAAATTTTATCAACATGAATATCTCTGTTGATAGTTGTGTATCCAATTTTTACTTAAGTGTAGTAGATTATTTCAGCTTTCATATTTATATTTTCATTGTTTAGGAAATATTTTGTTCTATTAAATTTTAATTAATTTTTCTTTCTTTTTCAGTAATTAGTTCACTACCAAAGTTCTCTTATCTTGTCTTTTTTGTTTTGTCTTATCCCTCTAAATTTATGAAATTTTCTTAAGTTGAGTAAGTTATAAACAGTGAAAATTTGAGTTTCTGTCACTTATAAAGTGATTTTCCTTAGCTCACCAAATCAGGAAAATTATGCAATCAAAAAGGAGAAAGGAAGGAAGGAAGGAAGGAAGGAAGGAAGGAAGGAAGGAAGGAAGGAAGGAAGGAAGGAAGGAAGGAAGGAAGGAAGAAGAAAGAGAAAGGAAGAAAGAGAAATGAGATGTCCATAGAGGACTTGGAAAACTTTCAATATATTCTTCTAAATCTTGAAGGCCAAGCACATGCACAGAACTATGTGCATGCCTAGGGCTGTGTGTATGCCCAGAAAAAAGTCTGACAAGATACTAAGGTTTCACCTCTGACTGACCTTGAGGTGCTATATAAGCAGTAGTGAAAGCTAAGAATGAGTTGTAAACTGAATCCTAAAGCATTAAAAGAAATAACCCAACGTGCTCAGAGAACTGCTCAGCAAAAGCTAAAAGATATTTAGTTGGAGGCATTTAAGGAATCTTTGTCCGATCATAAGCTAATTACTAGCTGATCACTGAGTAACCAGCTCAGTGGCCATACTCAATATAATATACACACTTTACATAATTACTTCAGGAAAATCGCTAAATAAACAAACATCAGCAGCAACAGCAATGGGAAATTCTGGGTGTGTGTATGGGATCTGATTTCAGAGTTATCACATAATATTGTTATCTACTGTATAACAGCTACTCTAATAAAAACTGATGAGAAATGCAAAGAAACAAAAAAGTATGTCCCTCACACAGGAAAGAAAGAAGTCAATAAAAACTGTCCTTGAGGAAATCCTGATATCACTTAGTAGAACAAGACTTTAAAGCAGCTATTTTAAGGGTGTTCAAAGAACTATGTGTAAAGAATTAACGAAAATTATGAATATGATGCCCACCAAATAGAGAATATAAAAAAGAGAAAAAATTATTTCTTAAAAAGAAACAAATGGAAAGCTTGCATTAAAAATTACAATTTTCAAATTGTAAAATACTAAAATGAAAGTTAGACTAAAGAATCTCAATAGGAGGCTTGAGTGGGCAGAAGAAGCATTTAGCAAACAAAGCTGGGCCATTAGATGTATTCCATCAGGAAAACAGAAATAAATGGAAGAAAGAAAAATGAATACTGTTTGACACCACCCAGTGCACTAACAAAAGTATGAGAATCCCAAGAGGAAAGGAGAAACAGAAAGAGCAAAAACTCAAATTTGAAGAAAATAATTAATATTTATATTTAAGAAGCTCCTTATACTCCAACTATAATGAAGTAAACAAGATCTATACCTAGAAACATTATTACAAACCATCAAAAGACAAAGAAATTCTTCTTGAAATCAACAACCAAGAAATGACTCATTATGTAGAAGAGATCTTCATTAAGATTAATAGTTGATTTATAACTAAAATCAAGGATGCCAAAGGGCAGTGGATTGACATTCAAAAGTGATGAAAGGAGAGGAACAGGACAAGGATGCATATGTTTGTCACTTCTAATCAACATAGTAATGGAGGGTCTAGCCAGGAAAGGTACATGAGAAAAAGAAAAGGCTTCCAGGTTAGAAAGAAAACAAATCTACTGACAATTGCAAATAACATGAACATGTTAAATAGAAAATCCTAGGGAATGTACCAAAACTTATGAGATCTAATTAACAAATTTAGCTGAGTTTTAAGATACAAGATCAATATACAGAAAGGAATTGTATTGCAATACAAAATTAAATTTAAAAAATCCCATTAACAAAAGTACCAAAACAAAAATCTAGGCATAAATTTAATAAAAGTGTAAAACGTATACTGAAAACTAAAAAACTTTATTAAATTACAAACAACAATATGCCAACAAATTATACAATGTGGACAAAATGAATAAATTCCTAAAAACATATAATCTTTCTAAATTAAATCAGAAAGAATCACAGAACCTAAATAGACAGATTACAACTAGTGAAATTAAAACAGTAATTAAAAAACAAACAAAACTCCCAACAAACAAAAGTCTGGGAGTGGAAGGCTTCACAGGAGAATTTTACAAAACATCCAAAGAAATATCACCTATACTTCTCAAACTATTACAAAAAAAATTGGAGGAGATATTCTCAAACTCATTTTACAAAGCCAGAATTATTCTAATTCCAAAACCAGATAGACACGACAAAGAAAGAAAATTATTGGGCAGTGCCCCTGATGAACATAGATGCGAAGTTCCTCAACAAAATATTAGCAAACCAAATTCAATAATACATTAAAAAGATCATGTACAATGATCAAGTTGGATTTATTCCAGGGATGCAGGGTTGGTAAAATATCTGTAAAACAATAAACATAAAGTCACTTTAACAAACTGAAGGATAAAAATTACATGATCATATCAGTAGATGCAGAAAATGCATTTGATAAAACTCAGTATCCATTTATGATAAAAACCCTCAGCAAAGTGGGAATAGAGGGAACATACCTCAACTTAATAAAGGCCATATATGACAAACATCATATTTAATGTGCAAAAACTAGAAGCATTTCCCTTAAGATCGGGATCAAGATACACATGTCCACTTTCACCACTCTTATTCAACATTAGAGGCCTGGTGCACGAATTCATGCACTGGTGGGGTCCCTTGGCCTGGCCTGTGGGAATCAGGCTGAAACCAGTCTGGTGCAAGGATTTGCCCAGTCCCAATCACCAGGAGCAAGCCAACCTACCAGTCAAAGCGTCTGCCCCCTGGTGGTCAGTGCGCATCATAGTGGCTGGTCGAATAGTTGAATGAACGGTCATACACTTAGCATATTAGGCTTTTATAATATACTAGAGGCCTGGTGCACAAAAATTTGTGCACTCGGGGGGGGGTCCCTCAGCCCAGCCTGTGTCCTCTCGCAGTCTGGGACCCCTCAGGGGATGACCACCTGCTGGCTTAGGCCCACTCCCCAGGCGATTGGGTCTAAACTGGCAGTCAGACATCCCTCTGGCAGCCTGGGAGCCCTCGAAGGATGTCCACTTGCCAGGGGGGAGCAGGCTTAAGCTGCAGTCGGACATCTTTAGTGCTGCTGAGGAGGCAGGAGAGGTTCCCACCACCACCGCTGTACTGGCAGCCATCAGCCTGGCTTGTGGCTGAGCAGAGCTCCCCCTGTGGGAGCGCACTGACCACCAGGGGGCAGCTCCTGCATTGAGCATCTGGCCCCTGGTGGTCAGTATGTGTCATAGTGACCAGTGATTCCCAGTCATGCTGCTGTTAGGGTCAATTTGCATATTACCCTTTTATTATATAGGATGATAGTATTGCAAGTCCTAGTAACAGCTGTCAGACAAAAAGAAGAAATTAAAGGAATCCAAAAGGAAGAAGATAAACTGTCATTAATTACAGATGACATGATAATGTATATAGAGAACTTTGACGATCCCACCAAAAAACTGCTAAAAGTGATAAATTAATTCATTAAGGTAGCAAAATAAACAACCAGAAATCAGTAGCATTTTTATAAATCAAAAATGAACTATCAGAAGGGAAACTAAGAAAACAATCCCATTCACTATTGTGTCCAAAAGAATAAAATACTTAGGAATAAAGTTAACCAATGATGTAAAAGACCTGTACTCAGAAAATTATAAGACACTGAATAAGGAAATTGAAGTAGGAAGAAATAAGTGGAAGTATTATATCATGTTCATAAAAGAATTAACAGCATTAAAATGCCCATGCTACCAAAGCAATCTACAGTTTCCATGCAATTCCTATCAAGATAAGAATGGTGTATTTCACAGAACTAGAAAAATGTTCCAAAAATGTATATGGAACTACAGAAGACCCTGAATAGCCACAGAAAACTCAAGAAAAAAGAACAAATTTAGAGGAATCACACTACCTGATGAAAGAAAGAAAGAAAGAAAGAAAGAAAGAAAGAAAGAAAGAAAGAAAGAAAGAAAGAAAGAAAGAAAGAAAGAAAGAAAGAAAGAAACTCACAGATAACATAGAGATTATCAGAGGGGAAGGGGATTGGGAAAGGTGGAAGAGGGTATAAGAAGGATAAATGGTGATGGAAATGAAGCCAAAATGTGTGGTATTGAGTCCAAGTTCGTTGTCTCACAAAGCCAAACAATGAAGTTGTGGACAAAGACAGTTAGTGGCACCGAAGTTTATTGGAAGAAACCAGTCTTGGGAAAGATGTAGCTGGGGTTCTAGGAGCAGCCCAGTGTCCAGAGCTTCCTTTTCATGTTACAGTCAGGAGTAGTTCAGCATCCAAACTAATTAGTCTATTAGTCCATATGTGGAGGCTCACATGGCCATAAAGCCATTTGGGCCACAGGGGATGTGCTCCCCTGCAACAGGAACCTCAGGTATCCATTGCCTAGGGGGAAAGGGAGAGGGCTAGAGGAAGTGGGCACCTTTTAATTTAGGGGGTGGATTGTCTTGCCAACTCCTTATTGGTCTTTTCAAAGAATTCTGCCTTAACAATATCCTTTGGATTGGTTTATATGCCTCACTGCTTTGTGATTGGTTATATGCATGCTGCCTGTCTTAGCAATATCCATACATTTTAAAGCTCATGCCTCTCTGTGTGCATGCCCTTCCTTCCCCACCCAGCTGAGGTGCCTTAGTAACTCTGCCTACTTGGGATCTCGGTTCTACTTCCTTTCCCATGATCCCAACCCTATCTACTAGATTCCCTCTGTTTCCTCACTAGATTGTCTTAGCCAGCATTCATTCTTTGTCAATTTCTCTCCTACATCCTCTATTAGTTGCTTACCTAATACTCATTGGTAGCCCTGTGTTAACATACTATCTAATGAGACACGTGGGTCTTCTGATGCTATCATTTCTCCTTTACCTTTTCTCCTTCCTTTAATTTGGAAATGATGACTGGTGCTACAAAATGCATGTGACCATGAGAAAAAAATATCCTAATATCACTAAATGAATGGTGATAAAATGCAAGCAGAAGAAAAAAAAATTATTATATACATAAATATTTTTGCATATGCCAGTACTTAATGATATCCCCCCAAAAAAATCCAGAACTGAGACACATAGCATTTAAAAAGAGAAAAGAGAGGGTAAAAATCACAGAATACCGCCAACCTAAAATAACAGACAGAAACAAAAGGAAAAGAAAAGAATCAAATGAAAACACAGAGCTACCAAAAAAATGAAAGCTAAAATAGCTATAGGAAATCCTCATATCAATACTTACCCTAAATGTAAAAGGACTGAACTTATCAATTAAAAGGCACAGAGTAGTGGGTTAGATAAAAAACAAAACGCAACTATATGTTACCTTCTGGAGACACAGCTTGGCTGTAAGAGCAAAGATCAATTCAAAGTGAAGTGATAGAAAATGATACTCCAAGCAAATGGCAACCAGAGAAAGGTGGGTACAGTCATACTTACATCTGACAAAATATATTTCAAGATAAAAATTAATGTGAGGGAAATATAAGCATTTTATAATGATAAAGAAGACAATACATCAAGTAGACATAATACTTATTAATATATATATACACTCAACCTGAGAGTGTCAAAATATATATATAGCAAATTCAAACAGAACTAAAGGAAAAAACTTCCCAAAATTCAGTTATAGCAGGGGACCTAAATACTCCACTGACAGCTATGGATAGATAATACAAACAGAAAATCAGTGAGAAAATATTTGTTATTGTTAACATATAAGTGAAATCATCTTGTATTTACCTTTCTCTGTCTGACTTATTTCACTTAGCATAACAAACAAAATATAAACAGACTCATAGTTACAGAGAATAGACTGACAGTTGGCAGAGGGGAAAGAGGCTGGGGACTGGATGAAATTAAGAATTACAACACGGTAGTTACAGAATAGTCATAGGGATGTGAATTACAGCATAAGGAATATAGTCAATAATCCTATATAAGAAAGAGCTAATATGCTAGTTAGAACAGCAGAACAACCATCCAGACGATCTTCCGGACGAAGCCAGCGCTGCGAGGGCCAGCTGAGGCCAGGTGAGTATTTGAAATATCAGGGAGAATATGCTATAAAGCACATGATTATCTAACCACTATGCTGTTTTCTGAAACTAACACAGAATAAAATAATAATGAATGTAAACTATAATTAAAAAGTAAGAAACTATTGCCTACAAATGAAATGTTAGACCAAATGGGCTTCATCAATATTTACAGTTTTTCATCTCAGAACACCAGAATATACATTTTCTCTAGTGCACATTAAACATTCTCAAGGATAGATCATATGTTGAGACACAGAACTAGCACCTCAAATTTGAAATACTGAAATCATACCAAGCATATTCTTCAACCACAATGCTTTAAAATTGGAACTCAATTGCAAAAAAAAAAAAAAAAAAAAAAGTGGGGGGAAAAAATAGAAATATGTGGAGCTTAAACAACATGCTACTAAACAATAACTGTGTCAAAAAGAAATAATAGAAGAGACTAAAAGACACATAGAGACAAATAAGAATAACAATATGACATGCCAAAATTTGGAGGACACAGAAAAAAGTGATAATAAGAGGGAAGTTTGTATCATTAGAGGCCTATATCAGGAAATAAGAAAAACCTCAACTAAACAATGTAACATTTCACCTTAAAGAACTAGAAAAAGAAAAACAAATATAGACCATTAAGAAGAAGGAAGGGAATAATGAAAATTAGGGCAGAATTAAAGAAAATAGACCACAAAAAGACAATAAAAATTAAAGAAACAAAAAGCTGGCTCTTTGAAAAGATTAATAAAATTGACAAACCTCTGGCTAGACTCACTAAGGAAAAATTTTAAAAAACTCAAATACACAAAATTAGAAATGAAAGAAGTTATAATAGACATGTCAGAAATACAAAGGACTGTACAAGAATACTATGAAAACCTATAAACTGGAAGAAATGTACAAGTTCTAAGAAATGAATAACCTTTCTAAACAATCATGAAGAACTGGATGATATAAATAGAACAATTAACACTAAGAAAATTGAAACAGTCATCAAAAACTGCCCAAAAAGTGAGAGGACAAGATGGCTTCACTAGCGAATTCTAGCAAACATTCAAATACTTAATATCTACATTTCTCAAACTGTTCTTAAAAAAATGAAAAATAAGCAATATTCCCTAACTCATTTTGAGAAAAACATCCCTGATACCAAAACCTGACAAGGAAAACACGGAAAAAATTACAAATAAATGTCTCTGATGAATATACATGCAAAAATCCTAAACAAAATACTAGCAAATAGAATCCACCAATACATTAGAAAAGATACCAGTCCTGATCAAGTGAGGTTCAAGGGGAATAAAAATGGTTCAGCATATGCAAATCAATCAATGTGATACACCACATTAACAAAATAAAGGATACAAATCACATGATCACTGATCATATCAATAGATGCAGAAAAATCACTTGACAATTTATAACATCCATTTATGATTAAAACACTCAATAAAACGGGTAGTAAAGGACAGTTTCTCAACGTAAAGACCATATATTACAAACTCTCAGCTAATATAACAAACGGTGAAAAACTGAAAGCTTTTTCTCAAAGATCAGGAACAAGGATGCCTACTCTAACCACTGTTATTCAACATAGTCCTGGAAGTCCTAGCCGGCACAATCAGTCAAGAGAAAGAACTAAAAAGCATTCAGATTTAGGATGAAGAAGTAAAATTGTCACTATTTGTGTATAACATAGTTCTTATGTAGAAAATTCTAAAGACATTACTAAACAGCTATTAGAAACAATAAATTTTAGAAAGGTTGTAGTATACAAAATTATGTACAAAAATCCATTGCATTCTTATATACTAACAATAAAATTTCAGAAAAAAATAAAAAAAATTAAATTTTCAATTGCAACAAAAAGAATAAAATATCTAGGAATAAACTTAACAAAGATGTGAATGACCTATATACTGAAAACTGTGAGAAATTATTGAAAAAAAATTAGAGACACAAGAAATGTAAATACATTTCATATTTATGGATTAGAAGAATTAACATAGTTAAAATTGCCATATTACCTAAATCAATATACACATTTAATGCAATCCCCATCAAAATCCTATTGGAATTTTCCAAATAAATAGAATTTAAAAATAAGCAAATTTGTATGGGACCACAAAAGACTCCAAATCGCCAAATCAATCATGGTACGGGGCAAACAGTCCAGAGTTATCACACTCTCTGATCTCAAGTTGTACTACAAAGCTACAATAATCAAAACAGTGTGGCACTTCCAGAAAAACAGACACACAGACAGATGGGATAGAATTGAGAGCCCAGAAATCAATATATATATATATATATATATATAACTAATTTTCAATACAGGAGCCAAAAACTGACAATGGAAAGAAAAAAAAAAGAAAGCCTCTTTAAAAAATGATTCGGGGAAATAGAAAGCCATATGCAAAATAATGAAACTAGACTGCTATTTGATACCATATACAAAAATTAACTCAAAATGGATCAAAGACCTAAACATAAGACTTGAAACAATAAAGTATACACAAGAAAAAAATAGGTAGTAAACTTATGGACTTGGGTGTCAGAGAAGATTTTATAAATTTGACCCCAGAGGCAAGAGAAGTAAAAATATATATATATATATATGAATGGAGCCATATCAAACTAAATAGATTTGCCTAGTAAAAAATAAAAAATCAGTAAAACAAAAGGGCAACCAACAAATTGCAGAAAATATTTGCAACAATACCTCTTTTAAGAGGCTAATATCAAGAATATATAAAGAACTCATAAAACCCAGTAACAACAAAACAAACAATCCAATTAAAAATTGGGCAAAGGATCTGAACAGATATTTCTCTTAAGAATACATATTAATGGCCAACATATCTATGGGAAAATGCTCAACTTCACTAGTAGAGAAATGCAAATCAAAAACACAATGAGATACCACCTCATACATTTTAGAATGGCTATAATCAACAAGACAAGAAATAGCAAATGTGAGAGAGGAGATGGAGTAAAGGGAACCTCATACACTACTGGTGGAAATGTAAACTGATACAGTGCTATAGAAAACAGCAGGGAAGTTCCTCAAAAATTTAAGAAATGCAACTATCATCTCACATAGCAGTCTCTCTTTAGGGTATTTATCCTCCAAAATGGAAAACAATTATTCATAAATATATTTACTGCTATGTTAATTGCAGCATTATTTACTGTAGTCAAGACATGGAAACAACCTAACTATTCTTCCATGGATGATTGGATAACGAAGTGGTTCATATACACAATGGAATACTCAGCCATAAGAAAAAATGTGGAAGAAACCAAGATGGCGGCATAGGTAAACACTGGAGTTTGCTGTCTCGAACAACCACTTCAAAATTACAACTAAAAGACGGAAAGGACATGATCCAGAACCACAGGAAGGCTGGCTGAGTGGAATTTCTACAACTAGGAGGAAAGAGAAAAACATACCGAGACTCAGAGGAGGTGCAGTGCTGAAGTAAAATACTAAGGTGCGGAGTGCATGTGGAACGGGCTGGCAGCTGAGGGCGAGGTTGTTGTTTTCAATCAGGAGGGAGTCTCAGGCTCTGAGCTCCAGCTCCGGGCGAGTCTCTAGGGACCCAGACTCATACGGGAGAAGCGGGACGGTCTGGCATCGCTCAGAACCCTAGGGCAGCTTTCTCTCCCTGGGGCTTGCAGAGATTACTGGGACACTGAGAAGCAGAGCCTCTGAGGGCAAAACTGAGAGAAGCCATAATTGCTAACCCTGCCCTGTTGATCCCGTGGGACACGCCCCACCCAAGCCCTGCAGGGAGACTTTTGCTGGATAGCCTCAGGCAAAGGCTAGATTAGCACCTCCCTAGAGATCCAGGAGCCAGGAAGCCCAGAGGTCAGAGTGGGACCATCCAGTTTGCAGCTCCGTGGAACCATAAAAGACACACTCAGGGGGCAGACTCAGTGAGCACCAAAGCCCCATTGAAGCAAGTCTAGCCCCAGAGGGGTGTCTCCAGCACAGAAGTTCTCCCACTGCGAACACAGCTAATTCTCACAGCCAATTGGCCTGGAGGTCAATTCCTCAAAGTGATAACTACAACAATCAAGGCTTAATTACAACAAGACTGTGCACAAAGCCCACAAGGGGGTGCACCAAGAGTGTTTACCTCAGGTAATTGGGACACTTAGCACAGAAAGGCACTCTATTGACACAGCGAAGCATAAAAAGTGCCGAGACAAAGAAACAGGACACAAACGACAGAATTGGAGGAAAGCAAACTGCTGGATATATAATTCAAAACCATACTTTTAAGGTCTTTAAAGAACTGTCTAGAAGCCGCCGATAAACTTAATAAGGCCCTCGAAAAGACTGGTGAGATCGCCGATAAATGTAGTGAGATCTTCAAGAAGAATGGTGAAACAGCTAATAAATGTAGTGAGATCCTCAAGAAATCTAATGAGACCCTCGATGTTGTGATAAAGGAACAACTAGAAATTAAGCATACACTGACTGAAATAAAGAACATTCTACAGCCTCCCAACAGCAGACCCGAGGATCGCAAGAATCAAGTCAAAGATTTGAAATACGAAGAAACAAAAAACACCCAACCGGAAAAGCAAAATGAAAAAGGAATCCAAAAATATGAAGATAGTGTAAGGAGCCTCTGGGACAGCTTCAAGGGTACCAACATCCGAATTATAGGGGTGCCAGAAGAAGAGAGAGAGCAAGATATTGAAAACCTTTTTGAAGAAATAATGACAGAAAACGTCCCCTACCTGGTGAAAGAAATAGACTTACAAGTCCAGGAAGCACAGAGAACCCCAAACAAAAGGAATCCAAAGAGGACCACACCAAGACACATCATAATTAAAATGCCAAGAGCAAAAGACAAAGAGAGAATCCTAAAAGCAGCAAGAGAAAGAAACTCAGTTACCTACAAGGGAATACCCATACGACTGTCAGCTGATTTCTCAACAGAAACTTTGCAGGCCAGAAGGGAGTGGCAAGAAATATTCAAAGTGATGAATACCAAGAACCTGCAACCAAGACTACTTTATCCAGCAAAGCTATCATTCAGAAGTGAAGGCCAGATAAAGAGCTTCACAGATAAGAAAAAGCTAAAGAAGTTCATCACCACCAAACCCGTATTATATGAAATGCTGAAAGGTATCCTTTAAGAAGAGGAAGAAGAAGAAAAAGGTAAAGATACAAATTATGAACAACAAATACACATCTATCAACAAGTGAATCTAAAAATCAAGGGAATAAATAATCTGATGAACAGTAAAAAAAGAAAAGAAAAGAAAAAATGAAATAGTGCCATTTGTGACAACATGGATGGATCTTGAAAGTATCACACTGAGCAAAATAAGTCAGACAGAAATGGACTAGAATGATATGATTTCACTCCTATGTTGGATGTAAAACAGAAAGCAACAAACAAACAAAAACTCATAGACATGGTCCTGGTTGATGTGACTCGGTTGTAGCATTGTCCCAAACACCAGAAGGTGGCAGGTTCAATTCTTGGTCAGGACATATACCCAGGTTGCAAGTTCGATCACTGTTTGGGTGCGTGCGGAGACAACCAATCAATGTTTATATCTCTCTCTCTCTCTCTCTCTCTCTCTCTCTCTCTCTCTCTCCCTCTCTCTCCCCCTTCTTCTCTCTAGAATCAATGAAAAAAAATTAAAAGCTTAAAAGTATGATTGTTATAAGAGGAGAAGGGGAGTGGGGGGCAGTTGAAGAGGGTAAAGGGGATCAAATATATGGTGATAGAAGGTGGTGAGCCCACAATGCAATATACAGATGACATATAATAGGATTATACACTTGAAACATTTAATTTTATTAACCAATGTGACCCAAATAAATTTCTATACTAATAAAAAGGTAATATGCTAATTAGACTGCGAGATATTCCTGGAGACCTTCCGGATGTCCTTCTGAACAAAGCCATGGTGGTGGAGCCGAAGCAGAGGCAATTAGGAGCTATCAGGCTGGTGGGGGGAGGGGGCAGCTGGGGGTGATCAGGTCAGCATGCAGAGTGGTTAGGGGCAATCAGGCAGGCAGGTAGGTGAGTGGTTAAGAGCCAGTGGTCCCGGATTGTGAGAGGGATGTCCGACTGCCCGTTTAGGGCTCCCAGATTTGAGATGGTGCAGGCAAGGCTGAGGGACACCCCTTCCTCCTGTGCATGAATTCCATGCACCGGGCCACTAGTCCTTTAATATTTTGAATATATTATTCTACTTTCTCCTGGCCTGTATGGTTTCTGCTAAAAAATATAATTATCTGATGGTGTTTTGCTTGTAGATTTCTGTCTTTTTTTCCCTTTGCTGCCTTGAAACTTTTTTCTCTGTCACTGATTTTTGCCAGTTTTAATATAATGTGTCTTGAAGGTATTTTTTTGTGTTGAGATAATTAGGTGTTCTATTACCATCTTCTACTTGAATGTCCAGTTTGTTCCTTAGGTTTATAAATTTATCATCAATTAATTGTTTGAGTAGGCTCTCTGTTTCCTTATTCTGCTCTTTTCCTTCTGGGATACCCATTATCTTTATTTTGCTGTTTCTAGTGGAGTCAGATAGTTCTCACGGAGTTGTTTTATTTTTTTAAAATCTTAATTATTTCTGTTCTACCACCAAAATAATTTCTAGATTTCTATCTTTGAGGTCACTAATTCTCTCTTCCAGATGATCTGCTGTATTTGAAATACTTGTTTTCAATCTCATTTATTGAGTTCTTCAAGTTTCAGAATTTCTGTTTCATTGTTTTTTATAGTTGCAATCTCTTTGGTAAAGTACCCCTTTTTCATTAATTTTATACCTGAGCTCATTGAACTGTCTTTTTGAGTTTCCTTGTATCTTGTGAGTTTTTTTCATGAGTGCTATTTTGAATTCTCTGTCATTTATATCACAATTTTTCATTACTTAGAGTTTGCATTCTGAAGCATTCTCATTTTCTTTCTGTTACCACGTTACGTTGGTTGATTATGTGCTTGATAGAGTGTTCCTCTGCCATTGCATTTGAAATAGTGAACTTTTTTCTTATTTGGGTACCATTTTGATTTTAACAATTCAGCAGATTGACAATGGTCTTTTTTTGTTTTCCAGTAGATGGGGATACAGCACAAGTTTCTGTTTTCTCTGAATGCCTCCAGGGTGGTGGTGGTTATGGGGCACTGCTGTGGTCATGGGAGTCACAGCCTAAGTGATCAGGATGGCAGGTGTTCCCACTTGTCTTGGTTGCCTTTATCTCAGAGCACCACCACTGTGGCGGGGGAGGTAGTGGGTGATGTAGTGGGGATGTAGCCCATCATATTGCTTCCTGGCACCCTATGGCTGTGGTGCGGTGCTGCTGTGCTATAGCTGGGAGACCTTAGACACATCTTTGCTGCAGGTACCACTGAAAGCAATCGGGAAAGAGAGGCAGATTATCAGGCACCAATGCTGCTTGACCTCTCTTATCTTCCAGAAAATTTAGGGTGGGGCCACACCCCAACTCTTCCATTGCTACCTCATTAGTAGCAGTAGCATGGGCTCAGCTGCAGCATCCACTGGATATCATCCCTGTCCTTCCCGGGTCTTACCCCCTGTGCTACTTCAATATGACTATCATCAGACATATCAATGTGTAGATTTCCCAGGCATGTGTGGTGAGCAGAGAAACCTGTGTCAGATTATAGGTGCTTGATTAGTGGTAGATGTAAGGGGAGATCTAATGGGCCTTAAGTGTCTGAAGTGTCACCATGATGCTTATATCAACTCATGTGATAACTTTTGAAAGTAGTTTTATGATTCTAGAATTTCAAACTCAATTTATAGCACGCTGTATGATGGTTAAATAAATAAAACAAAGTGAAAGACATTCATTAAAAATAAAATAACATCTCTTTGCTAATATTGTGGCCATGAGAATATTTGTATTATCTATATCCTGGAGGCTCAACGCATGAAATCCGTGCAAGGGGCTTGGCCCTTGCAGCTGCAGCTTCGTCCAGAAGGTCATCCAGAAGGTTGTTTGGCTGTCTGATCTAATTATCATATTATGCTTTTATTATTATATATTTTATAACTTACATGTAATCCTATATAATAATAGACAAACATGGTAATTAACCGTAGCTCCGACATGCTTCCCATTGGCTAATCAGGGCGATATGCAAATTAACTGCCAACCAAGATGGCGGCCAGCAGCCAGGCAGCTGAAGCGAACAGGAGGCTTGCTTGCTCCAGTGATGGAGGAAGCCAAGGTTCCCCGCCTGCCGCTGCTGGCCTCTGTGCTTGCACTCTAAGAAACAATGTTGCAATTATAGAAGTTAAACAAAACCCAGAAACCTGCTTTCGACCAGCTGGGCTTCAGCCAGCAGGATCACAACAGTGTTTCAATTATAGAATCCAAACAAACCCAAATCCCTGCTTTCAGCAGCCAAGGTCTCAGAGAAGCTGGGAGCCTCAGTTGCCTGCCAGCCTGAAAACGGCCCTCAGCCCCTCACCCAGACTGGCCAGGCACCCCAGTGGGGACCCCCACCCTGAAGCAACAAGATGGCGGCTAATTTGCATACTGAAGGCCGGCGGCAATGGGCAAGGTTGTCCACAGTGTGGGACCGGATCTGTGACCCTGCCAGGTGGGGGGCAGCACTTGAGGCTGTCCACGGTCTGGGACCCGGATCCATGACCTGACAGGCGGGGGCCAGCGCTTGAGTCTGTCCATGGGACCAAAACACGGATCTGTGACCCTGCCGGGCAGGGGGCAGTGCTTGAGGCTGTCCGTGGTCCCAGGACCCGGATCTGTGACCCTTCCTGGTGGGGCGGCAGCTTGCACAGGGGCGGATTGGCCGGGGTTGGGCAGGGCAGGATGCCTGGCTTCCACCCAGACCCTGTCACTCTGGGCAGGTGAGCAGCACAGAGAGCCTCTGGACAGGGGAGGCAGGCCAGCGGAAGGCAGCCTGTACTCCCCACGTGGCGGTGGTGACAGCTGTGAGTGCGCGAAGCAGAGCCTGCAGGCTGAGCTGAAGTAGCGCCTGCAGGCCATCAGCACCCAGGAGTGGCTGCACAAGATCCGCCTCCTGGCCCAGAAGGTGCAGGATCGCAAGGATAGCCACCGTGGCGGGCCAGACTGATGTCCTCCTGGCCGCACCATGGGGGTTTGCGGATCTGCAAAGCCAGAGGTCTCCAGTGGGCACATCCCCCCCAGGCGTGCGAACATCCCCCAGCACACTGTCACCCTCCCGTGCCTGCAACAGTTGCAAACCAAGGCGTGCACAAGTTCCCCCCGCCTCTCCACCGCACTTCCATCAACCCCAGCATGCCTGACACCCCCACAGGATGTGCACACGTCCCCTCTGATGCGCTCATGTCCTTTGGAGAGTGTCTGGGTGTTCTGGGTGCTGAGGGTGGGCGCCTGTGAGGTGACAGTGAGAGGGCGGAGTGGTGATGCCCTGTTCCCATGGAGGCCAGTGCAGCTACGAGATCACCTCTGGGGGGTTAATGCAGGTGCTGAGGCAGGAGCAGGTGGAGACAGACACACCTGGTGGGCGCTGGCAGCCCTCACTGAGGTGCCTTCGGTCAGCGTTCAAGATCAAGAACCCAGAGGTGGAGAGGAATTCCGTCCTCTCAGTGAAACAGTGGGATAGTCAGGGCGACTGTAAAGGAGGAACATGCACTATGGGTGCCAGCACCCATGAGCGAAGGCTGCCCTGACTGAGCCTCGCTTGCTTGGGGCCCAGCGCACTCCTGCCAGGCAGCGGGTGACAGGACGTGCTTTTCTGAATTAATGAGAGAAAACGTTGATTCTCCTGCTGCCCACGAAGGTGGAAAGTGAAGTGGGGAGACATGTGGGGAGTGAGCAAGGTTCCCTGTCTGGGGGTTCCAAATCTGCTGTTGGTTTCTTTCACTGCTGACTAGAGATATACAGGGTGTCCCCCCAAAATGTATACACACTTTGAATACCTACTAATTCCAATGGTTTTAAGCATAAAAAAGAAACAACAATGGAGCTGTTATCTGTTAAAAGTGTGGGCACAAACAGGTAGTTGGACATTCACTGAGGGGTCTCAGAATGGAGATAGTGAAGGCCAGACTGAGGGGCCCTTTTCTCACCCCCCCCTACCCCAGTGCATGAATTTGGTGCACTAGGCTACCAGTTATCCTATATAATAAAAGAGAAAAATGGTAATTGGCGTACGACGATACCCTTTTCATTGGCTAATCAGGGCTATATGCAAATTAACTGCCAACTAAGATTGGCAGTTAACTGCCAACATAGGCGCAATGCTGGGAGGCGAAAGGGGAAGGAGGGAAGAAGCTGCCTGCCACTGACTGCAATCGGAAACCCAGGCGGCAGCCAAGAGCCAGAGAACCAAGCTGCCTTTGCTCGGAAAAGCCAGGCCTCCTTTGCCGGCTTCTGTGATAAGAGAACCTGGCCGCCTTTGCCGGCCCTGGGCCAGTAATGGGAGAAGCTGGGTGGGGCAGGGGGGCGGATGTCTGCCTGGCTTCTCAGATCACTGATCACCAGTGATGGGAGAACACCCAGAGGCAGGGCCAGAGGCCAGGCTGCATAGCTGCCTGGGGACACCATCTGGACCCCAGGGGCGAAGCAGCCAGGCCCCAGAAGGAGACCCAGGGCCAGGGGCTGACTTGCAGCTGTGGTACGCAATCCAGTGCCTGGGCTGAGGAGACCCAGAAGGAGACCCAGGCGCCGGGGCTGTTTTTGCCGCTGGGGCACGCAATCCGGTGCCCAGGCTGAGGAGACCCAGGGCCCGGGGCTGCGTCGCAGCTGGGGCACGCCATCCGGTCCGGGGGCGATACAGCCAGGCCCCAGAAGGAGACCCAGGCACCAGGGCTGTATCACTGCTGGGGCATGCGATCCAGTACCTGGGCTGAGGAGACCCAGAAGGAGACCTAGGGGCCTCGCAAGAGGAGAGTCTCCATGGTCAGATGGCGTGGTGTCGGGACAGGAATAAAGACCCGAGGTGACTCAGATGCCTGGCCACAGGGTTAGACCAGCCAGCAGGGCCTTTCAGTTGGGACTGGGGTGGGGGTGGGGCGAGGGAGGCAAGCCGGAAATAGAGAACTACAACTCCCAGGAGGCTTAGCGGCCAGGGCCTGGGTGCCTGGCTGTGAAATCAGATGGGCTGTAGTTTCGCAAGCCACTTTAAACTAGAGGCTTGCAAGGTTGGAAGTTCTGCGTCTGGAGCCAGGGAGAAATGGAGCTGGAGCAGAGAGAGGGGTCCATGGCAGCTGTGGGCTTTGAGGAGTTCTCAGCACCTCCCGGCTGGGAGCTGGCGCTGCCTCCGCTGAAGGTGGTCACATCCTGGAGAGCGAGCTTGAGACCGAAGTGGAGTTCGTGTCTGGGGGTCTGGGCAGCTCCAGACTCCAGGAGCAACGAAGAGGAGGAGGCAGCCTGAGGCCAGCAAGGGCGGCGCCAACAGGAACTCAATCGCAGGAAGTACCAGGCGCTGGATCGGCGCTGCAGGGAGATTGAGCAGGCGAAGGAGCGGGTCCTGAACAGGCTCCATCAGATATAGAGGATAACATGGAGACTCCAGCAGGAGCGGAGGTTCCTCATGAAGGTGCTGGACTCCTACGGTGACAACTACCGGGCCAGCCAGTTCACCATCTTACTGGAGGACGAGGGCAGCCAGGGCAGAGACGCCCCCAACCCAGGCAACGCTGAGAATGAGCCTCCAGAGAAAGAGGGGCTGTCCCCGCCCAGGAGGACGCCAGCGCCCACAGAAGCCAGCAGCCCAGCCCCTGGCGAGGGGCCCAGCAGTTGGAAGAGGCGGCGAGTGCCATAGGAAGGGCACTGGGCAGGAGTCCCGCTGACTCCGGAGCTGGCCCCCGTGCAGATAAAGGTGGAGGAAGACTTTGGCTTCTAAGCCCTCGAGGCTCTGGACTTAAGTTGGGTTTCTCGGGGGCCAGACAAGCTGCTGCCCTACCCCACCCTAGCCAGCTCCCCCTTTGACTGACCCCCCAATAAATGGACCCGATGCAAAAAAAAAAAAAAAGCTTATAGAGGCATGTTTATAGGATCAAATAGTATAAATATAGATGTAACAGGACAATAAAAAGAGAACCTGGCTATGATGATAACCTGAACGCTGCCTCTGTGTCATTCCTTCTTTGGGAACCCCTGGACCTGCTGGGGCTGGACCCCAACATTCCTCTTCTTATAAGGACTTCAGTGAGATGGGCTAAGAGTCCCACTGGAACTGCCACAATTTAATGTAATCCCCTCTTTAAAGATCTTATCTCCATATACAGGTACATTCTGAGGTTCTGGGGATTAGGATTTTAACATACATTTTGTTGATTACCCAAATCAGCCCTTAACAACCAGCATGTTTCAGAAAGTAGATTCCTACAGGGTTATTTACCAAACATTCAGAAGTATTTTTAAAAGAGCTAAGCCCCTCGCCCACCGTGTGGGCCCCTCCCAGCGAAGAGCGAAGGCCTGGGTTCCGGGCACCGGAGGAAAACTGGTGCCAGCAGCCAGGGGAAGGGGCCCCCAAGGGGCCCCAGATTGCGAGAGGGCACAGGGTGGGCTGAGGGACCCACCCGAGTGCACAAATTT
This sequence comes from Myotis daubentonii, assembly GCF_963259705.1. Lineage (NCBI taxonomy): Eukaryota > Metazoa > Chordata > Mammalia > Chiroptera > Vespertilionidae > Myotis > Myotis daubentonii. The sequence goes on along the minus strand of NC_081840.1, from coordinate 146,687,865 downwards.
TTGTGCACCGGGCCTCTAGTATAATAATAACAGTATATTTTGATTATGAAATTATTATATTAATTATAAATATAAACAATAAAAGAAAACAGATATAAGTAAATATATATAGATATATATACACACATATATGCATTTTTCTGAATGTGTGCACACACACACATAAAAATGAATGTGTCCATTTTCCTGCCAACCACAGGTGACTAGTACACATTTTTATGTAAAGCTCCGCTTTTTTTCTTTTTACTTGATTTTTTCTCTTTCATCAGATTTACTTTTCTTCTTTTGACTTACTGTCTAAATACTTATAGTAAACATTGCAATTAATTATGAATGACTGATTTATAATCCTTGAAATAAAACCATTGAATTTTTTATTTATCTCTGAAAATTTCTGAGGGAATTCTTTTCCTGGCACAAGGGGGACAAAGTCAAACAGTGAAAAAAGAAAAATAATTCTGCATATACCAAGTACAATAATCATTTCATCGTAACATAATAGAAATTAGATATTTGACAACTTCTTGGATGAATTCCAATAGCCAAAACAAACTGCAGAACTGTAAACACATAGCACTTAGGCAATTTCTCTAGTGCTCTTTGCTTGTTAAACCAAAAAGGAAGTTAATATTTAGAAGAAACCAGTCTTTAAACTCTACCCCTCAATCCAACACAAAGAGATATTTTATAGCCACAAAAAAAAGCACATGCTTTGGCAGGAAAAACGTAATTTGTTGGTTTTTATATTTTTCTTTTTTTTTCTTATTATTGACTTTACCTTGGCATCATGAATATGTTTTAGAAATTTCTCAATGAACAATGACAGTTAAGTTTTGAAAGGCAAAACAATAATGTTTCTAGTAGAATATTTTCATGAGACCTGAGAGATGTTAAAAAAATTAATAGGACATAAAAATGAATTAACCATAAAATTAATAAATAAGAGTACATGAAATTGAATAATTTTTGTTTGTTAAAAGATACCATTAAAAGAGAAAACTGACCACCTACAAATTGGGAGGAGTTACTTTGCAATATATATTGTCAACCAACAACTTGTATCAAGAGTAGAAATAAAAAAGTTTAAAAAGTCCAACAACCAAAAGAGAAAAATGGAAACTAAAATCCTGAAAGGACATGTCACCAAAATAAAAAGACTATCAAATGATTAATAAACATCTGAAAAGAAGGTCAGTTTTCTTAAATCTGAGAAATGCACATTAACCATTATGAAATATTATCACATAAATACACACTCTATAATGATTAAAATAAAAAAGAGATAAAATATTAAATTTTGGCAATGATGTGAAATAACAAAATGTCATATACTTTTTCTGGTGAGTGTAATCACATTGAAAAAGTTATTGGCACTATATACTAAACTTGAATCAAAATATACCCTATGACCATCCTGGCTAAGTAGCTCAGTTGCTAAGAGCAGCATCCCAATAGGCCAAGGTTGTGGGTTGTGGGTTTGATCCTTAGGGCACATGCAATAATCAACCAATTAAGTGGAACAACAAATCAATGTTTCTCTCTCTCTCTCTCTCTCTCTCTCTCTCTCTCTCTCTCTTTCTCTCTCTCTCTTTCTCTCTCTCATATCAAAAAATTAAAATTTAAAAAAAGATATACCCTATGACCAATAATTTCACTCCTAAGTATTAATATATATGGCCTTTGACAACAAGTATTCTTACACATAAATTCATATTTTGAAATTATTTTATAGCTTAGACATGTATATACTGACCTACCTATGAAAAAAATATATGTTTTTATTTTGTATCTAACAACAAAATTTACAATAACACATTGAAACATCATGACAATCTTAACAATACAACACAACCAACCAGAAATGCATATACTATATGTTCATCTCAAGACATTACAAGAAATCAATCAAAGGACTTGTATGCATGTATATGAGCACAACAAATGGACACAAGACACTAAGGGGGGTGAAATGAGGGCATGTCACAGGGGGTAGGGGAGGCTGGGGGAAGGTCAATGGGGAAAAAAAAGAGATATATGTACTAATATGTGTAATACTTTAAACAATAAAAAAAAGAATAAATAAATAAATAAATAAATAAATAAATAAATAAATAAAAAGACATTACAGAAATATTTATAGCAGAATTATTTGTAATAATCTAAAACTAGAAATAACACAAATGTTCATCAAGAATAGAATGGGTAAATATATATATATATATATATATATATATATATATATATATATCCCTAATATGCAAATAGACTGAATGGCAGAACAAACAACCGGTCGCTATGACTTGCACTGACCACCAGGGGGCATGTGAGGAACATGGCAGGCCTTGGGAGCAGGTGGAAGAGTGCGGAACATGGTGAGCATCGGCAGTGGTGGGATGGTGGACAAGGTGAGCAGGGGTGCCAGAACAAGGTGGGGTGCCAGTAGTTGTCATCAGGGTGTGCGGCAGCTGCTGGCCACAATCACCCCTAAGGGCTTCTCCACCTCCCCCTGCTCCTGAGGGGCAATCAGGGCAACAGCTGGCACTCACACCTGCTGATGGCACCATCAGGGATGTAAGCGGGGTCAGTGGCGTCAGCATGTGGGAGTGGTGGCAGTAGGGACTGTCAGCAGACAGGGAAACAGGGGCAACAGTGGGATGGGCCAGGCAGGGGCACAGAGGATGGGCTGAACCCCCCCCCCCATGCCCAGCACAGACTGGTGGCCTACAGTTCCTTTCAAAGTGCACGAATTCATGCACTGGGCCCCTAATCTATATATATATAAAAGCCTATGCGACCGTTACAACCAGTCGACTGAACAACCAGTTGACCGGTTGTTATGACACGCACTGACCATCAGGGTGCAGACACTCAACATCGGATTTTCCTGCTGGTGGTCAGTGTGCTACCACAGCCAAACTCCCACAGCTGGCCAACCTCCCATGGTCCCTCCCCACAGCCAGCTGACCCTGATCATGGCCAACCTCCTGCAGTCCCTACACCCGGACTGGGCAAGATGCCCCATTCAGCCCCAATCGCTGGCCAGGCTGAGGGACCCCACCCGTGCATGAATTCATGCACTGGGCCTCTAATATTCATATAATGGAATAATAGTTGACTAAAATAAACAAATTAATGTCATGCACAAATGCTACATGTATTGACATAGATAAATCTCATTAGTGAAAGAAGCTAGATACAAAAGAATACATTATCTTTGCTGATTTCATTTTTGTAGAGCTCAAACTCAAGTAAAGTCAATCTATGGTATCTGAGGACAGTGGTTAAATTTGGTGTGAAAAATCCACCTGGCCTAACAAACAATTTCAAATTAAATTTCCATAAAACTTCTTATCAAATGACTACAATGTCCAGGTATACACATATTCTTATGTAAATTTTATATACATGTTTGTTCTATTATTCTGCTTTGTAAGAGCTGTGTATTTCCAATCCACATTAATTATTTTCTTGAACTGTTGCAGAGGTTATATACCATTTTCATGCTGCTCTTTTTAACCCTACTGAAAAATTAAGAATGCAAATTTATTAATATTTAAAATATTTGAGCCATATTTCTTTTCTGATAGCAATAATTCTGGCCTTTGAATGTGTCCCACTGACATTTTTCATATGTAAAATGGAATTGTTGAGTTTAAAGTGCATTGAGAAATTATTGCAGTTAAACTCACTATATAAAACATATTAAACACATATAATCCATCATATCCCAGGTGAACCAAAATGAGTAATACTGAAACAAAAACTAAGGTTATTTCCAACTGTAGAGAACAATTCTTAACTTTATTTCTTCACTTTTATACTTATGAATTGATAAAGGACTTGTTCCTAAATTCCAGTCATATGCTCTGAATATACTGCCTTAGAAAATTAAAGTCTTGCGTTTGGCCTTGATTTTTTAACTCTGTCATTTTATTATTCCAAATTATATGTCAATATATAGATTTGCAAACAACAGGTACTTGAACATTATTTATTAAATGGTTATAAACTTTGTGATGTGAAGATTATATTTATTATAAATTACCTTTGTGAGCCTATCTGGTCATGCATGATCATCAAGATGCTGGTTTCCAGGATCCAAGATGGTGGCCGACAGGATAGCAGGCTGTAAGATAGTGTGTGAGTGAGAGAGCTAAAGGAGTGTGTGGACATGCAGGGAGTGTCTGTACTTGTAAGTGAGGAACAGTTATATTCCACAGGACTGTTGGGGAATAGCAGACAGGCTCCCCTGGCTGGGCAGCCTCTACTGCTGCTGAAATCACTCTCAGAGCAACCAGCTCTGCCATAGAGACCACACCATCTTAAAAGGGAGAGCAGCTGTGATTGGAAGCCCAGCCTTGCCTTCAACAGGGGAGACCTTGGATACATCCTGGGGTGCTACAACAACAATGCCCAGGGATCAGCTGCCTCAGCTGCAAACACCAAGACTCCAGCCTCCCTGGCCATGGGTGCCCAAGAAGTTTGTCCAAGGGGAGACAAGGTGGCAGCTGAATATGCGGTTGGGTCCTGCACCTTCTCACAGAGCAGATAGAAGGAACAGCTAAATAGAATAACATCCACCAGGAATTGGTGAATTAAACACAGCTGATGAGGCAATCCATGGATGGAAAGGTCAGAGATTGCCTAGAGGAAGTCAATGCAGGAGAGAGAGAGTTACATAAGCCAACATCATGAGAGGAGCAAACATGGGGAGACAAAAAAAAAAAAACAGCCCCCATACAAAAGAAAAGAAGGAATCACTAGAAAAGGAAGTAGATGAACTAGAGGCAAGGAATATGTCAGAGAAAGAAATCAGAGCAATGGCCATAAGGATGCTGAAAAGGATGGAAGACAAATTCAACAATATGTGTAAGAACCAAGAGGAAATGAAGAACCAAGAAGAAATGAAGAATGACATTGCTGCAATAAAGAACATAATAGAAAGCATCAATAGTAGACTAGAAGAAGTGGAGGACTGCATCAGTGAGCTAGAAGGCAAGGTAGGAAAAAATACCCAAGTAGAGCAGAAACTGGAAAAAGAAATATTAAAAAAACAAACAAACAAACAAAAAAACCAAAAAAAAAAAAAAACAGAAGGAGAGCCTAAGGGAACTTTGGGACAACATGAAACGAAACAACGTCCACATAATAGGGGTGCCAGAAGGAGAGGAAACTGAGCGATGAATACAAAACCTGTTTAAAGAAATAAAGATAGAAAACTTCCCTGATATTGGGAAGAAAAAAACTCACACAAGTCCAAGAAGCTCACAGAGTCCCAAACAAGATGAACCCAAAAAAGCCAACACCAAGACACATAATTAAATTGGCAAACACCAACAACAAAGCAAGAATTTTAAAGGCTGCCAGAGAGAAACAGAAAGTTACCTACAAGGAATTTCCCATTGGACTATTGAATGATTTATCAACAGAAACACATCAGGCCAGAAGGGAATGAAATGAAATATACAAAGTCATGCAAAGCAAGGGTCTGAATCCAAGAATACTGTAGCCAGCAAGACTATCAATCAAAATTGAAGGTGAAATCAGGAGCTGAGCTTCACAGAAAAAAAAAAAAAGGACTGAGGGAGTTTATTACCACCAAACTAGCAATGCAAGAAATGCTAAAGGGTCTGCTGTAAAAAGAAGAAATAGGAAAGGAAGAAGGAACACAGGCATAAAGAATAAAAATGGCGACAAACAAGTACCTATCAATAATAATTTTAAATGCAAATGGATTAAATGCCCCTATCAGAAGACATAGGGTAGCTGAATGGATAAGAAAACATGACCCATGACCCATATATATGCTGTCTACAGGAGACCTATCTCAGAACAAAGGACTCACACAGACTGATGATGAAGGAATGGAAAAGGTTTTTTTTTTTGGTGAATGGAAATTATAAAAAAAACAACAACACACACACAAACAAAACTGGGGTAGCAATATCTATATCTGACAAATTAGTCCTCAAAGTGAAGACCATAACAAGAAATAAGGAAGGCTACTTCATAATACTAAAGGGAGCAGTTCAACAAAAAGATATAATTCTGGTAAACATATATGCACCAAATACAGGAGCACCCAAATACATTTAAAAAAAAAATAAAACACTTCTGGAGGATATCAAGTGAGAGGTTGACAGCAATACAGTCATAGTAGGGTACTTTAATACCCCACTCATACCACTGGACAAATCCTCTAAACAAAAAATAAGCAAAGAAAAATCAATCCTAAATGATTCACTAGATCAGATGGAATTAATTGACATCTTCAGAACACTCCATCCCAAAGCCACAGAAAATACATTCTTCTCAAGTGCACATGGGTCATTTTCAAAGATATACCACATATTGGGACACAGGCAATTCTCTTCAAATTTAAGAAGATAGAAATCATATCAAGAGTCTTCTCAGGTCACAATGGCATAAAATAAAAGAATCAACTACAATAAAAACAATGGGGGGAATATTGAACACCTGGAGGCTAAAAAGTATACAATTAAACAATGATTAGGTTACCAAAGAGACAAAGAAGAAATAAAAGCATCATGGCAACAAATGACAATGAAAGCACAACAATCCAAAATCTATGGGACATGCTGAAAATAGTCCTGAGAGGGAAGTTCATAGCTCTATAGGCCTACTTCAAAAAGACAAGAAAAGCCCTGACTGATTTGGCTCATTGGATAGAGCATTGGCCTGCAGACTGAAGGGTCCCAGGTTCAATTCCGGTCAAGGGCATATACCTCAGTTGCAGGCACATCCCCAGTAAGGGGTGTGCAGGAGGCAGCTGATTGATGTTTCTCTCTTATTAATGTTTCTAGCTCTCTATCCCTCTCCCTTACTCTCTGTAAAAAAATCAATAAAATATATTCTTAAGAAAGAAAAAATGCTAATAAATTATATAACCCTACAACTCAAAGTGTGAGAAAGAGAGCAACAAGAAAAGCCCAGTGTAAGCAGAAGGAAGGAAATAATAAAGATCAGAGCAGAAATAAATGACATAGAGACCAAAAAAAAAACAAAAAACAACAATACAAAAGATCAACAAACCAAGAGCTGGTTCTTTGAAAGGATAAACAAGATTGATGAACCTCTAGTCAGGCTCACCAAGAAGCAAAGAGAGAGGACCCAAATAAACAAAATCAGAAATGAAAGAGGCAAAGTAACAACCGTTCCCACAGAAATACAAACAATTATGAAAAAATACTATGAACAACTCTATTCCACCAAAATGGACAACCTAGATGAAATGGACATATTATAAGAAAAATACAAGGTCCCAAAACTCAATCAGGAAGAATGAAAAAACCTGAATAGGCCAATAACTACCTAAGAAATTGAAGCAGCGATAAAAATTCAGCTTTCTTTGCGATGAAATTAACCCCTAGTATTTTTCCTAGTGGCTCATCTCCAGAAGACTGAGCAGAATTCTATGGGAAAAGACAGAACCAAATTTGACCTATTTCAAGGGCCATGACAGGGTAGGTGGCACAGCAGGCTTTTCAAGGAAAACCTGCTCTGGTGTCCTGAGGAAAGCAACACTGTGATCCAAAGAAAAACTGAGATACCTACATGTTCGAACAAACTGGATTGGGGAATTGTACAAGATCAGATTAGCACTTGGTGATTGACAGGTATATACATCTCACATCCATGTCTGTTTTCTTTCATAAGTGGTTGTGCCTATTAACACTAATATTTTCTCCCCTTAGCTCCCCTTCTTCTTTCTTCTTCTTCTTCTTCTTCTTCTTCTTCTTCTTCTTCTTCTTCTTCTTCTTCTTCTTCTTCTTCTTCTTCTTCTTCTTCCTCATTTACTCCAAATGTGGACAGCTTGGCAAAACTTCAAATGTTAGCAAAAAATGTTACTTCATTTTGGACCTACGGCTATAGATTTTAAATTAATATTTGCTTTGGCCCATGTTTCACTTTTGTTTATATTTTTGTCTGACAAACTAAATAATACTTGAGAAGAGTTATTTACAAGGCCTCAACTGACTCAAACCTCCAAGAATAACAGTAACAAAACCTGACATCAGCAATATTCAGGATATGCCACATGAAGGACTCTAGGGTAGCCTCTCAGAGTTAAATTCTAAGAGCTTCATTACAAAATGTATTAACAAAGATGCATACTGGAAACTGAAGAATGTTTCTTCTTATTTCCCATGCTTTGCTAAACTTTATCTTTTTGATAGATGGACCTACTAGTACACAGGGGAACTTTATAAGAAATTCGGGAAGTGGGTTGGACTCTACAAGATATTTATCTGTAAGACCATGATACTTGAGGTCATTCATAAAAATATGAATTTATTATAGTCAGGCAAATGTGACAGACTTCCAGGAGTTTCAGAACAAAAGGTTTTACATAGTACTCACGGAAAAATGTTGACTTTAGAGGTAAACAGCACATTCAGGAGATTCTTCATAATAGATATTCTAATTTTCAAAGCACTCTCAAGCATATCATTAGTAAAAATGAAAAAAGAGGAAGAGATTAACCAAAGAATTTATATGCATATAGGCATAACCCATGGACACAGATAATAGTGTAGTAAAGACCTGGGGTTGAGGGCGGGTGCAGGCTAGAAGAGTAAATAGGGGATAAATGGAGACATATATGTAATACTTTCAACAATAAAGATTAAAAAATAATAGTAAGTTCTTCTGTTAATTATATAAGCATAGCCCAAGGACATAGACAACAGTGTGGTGAAGCCTTGGGAGAGGAGGGTGTGGGGCGGAGGGAATCAATGGGGGAAAAAACAATAACAAAAGAAAAACAAAGGGGGCATCAGTAATACTTTCAACAATAAAGATAACAATAATAATAATAATAATAATAATAATAATAATAATAATCTATACTAATAAAAGCCTAGGTGGCCCTCACACATGACATCATCACAAGATGGCCATCACAAGATGGACACCACAAGATGGCTGGCAGGGGAGGGCAGTTGGGGGCAACCAGGCCTGCAGGGGAGGGCAGTTGTGGGTGAGCTAGGGCTGAATTTTGTACTTTTATGGTTTAACTGTTTCTGTAAACAGATAGAGATGAAATTGGCCATAATGGCAGTAAGAAAACCACATTTTTTTTCTTTTTTATAGAAAGTTAAAGCAAAAAGCAATCTAGTTATTTTAATTCTGCAGATGCATTGAGATTATGACCTCTTTTATTATTATTACTAGTGGCCCAGTGCATGAAATTCGTGCATGGGGGGTCAGTTGGGGATGACCAGGCCAGCAGGGCAAGGCAGTTGGAGATGACCAGGCCTACAGGGGAGGGCAGTTTGGAGTTATCAGGCCAGCAGAGGAGGGTAGTTAAGGGCAATCAGGCTGGCAGGAGAAGGCAGTTGGGGGTGACCAGGCCTGCATGGAAGTGGTTAGGGGGCAATCAGTCTGGCAGGCAGAATCAGGATTGGGATTGGGCCTAAATCAGCAGTCAGACATCCCTCAAGGGGTCCCAGATTGGAGAGGATGCAGGCCAGGCTGAAGGACACCCCCTACCATGCACAAATTTCATGCACCGAGCCACTAGTAATAATAATAAAAGAGATCATAATCTCAATGCATCTGCAGAATTAAAATAACTAGATTGCTTTTTGCTTTAACTTTCTATAAAAAAGAAAAAAAATGTGGTTTTCTTACTGCCATTATGGCCAATTTCATCTCTATCTGTTTACAGAAACAGTTAAACCATAAAAGTACAAAATCCAGCCCTAGCTCATTTGGCTCAGTGTATAGAGCATTGTTGACCTGTGGACCTAAGGGCGGCCAGGGAGCGTGCAGAAGGCAACCAATCAATGTGTTCCTCTCACATTGGTATTTCTCTCTGTCTTTCCCTCTCTCTAAAAAATCAATGGAAAAATATCCTCAGGTGAGGATTAAGAACAACAAAAAATACAAAATCCACATGGTAAGTATTTTGAATGCTTAATTAAGCCTTCTGATTATATCCAGTCGATTGGTTCTAAGTGTTCTTCTAAATTTCCACTTCTCAGAGCCTCCTTTCTGACCAGTTTCCTATAATTATTCTGACTTTTCTCCCAATTTTCAGTGACCGCTTACCAGCCTCTCAGTTTTGTATGAGTGTACCATGGCTCTGTAAAATGCAGCACAGGGGAAGAGGAGGGAAGGACATATATGAAAACGCTGTACTACCTTTACAACTCTTCTGAAAGTATAACATTATTTCAAATTAAAAAGTTTTCTAAATGTACCAGATATCGCTACTAGAATTTAACAAATATCTACTATTTTCCCAAATTTCAAATATACTTTTTCCTTTCAATTTGATTTTTTATCACCTCTATTTTAATCTTTGTTCAGGAAGTTTGTTCTTTTTCTCATATATTATTTTGCTCATAGTCCATACTATTTCTTAAACATGTCTCTCTTCAAACATTCTGTTTATATGTTGTTTCTCTTAGGGCTTATGGCTCCAAAAATACAGCGAATAAATTAAAACATTAAGGCTAAAACTTCTTTTTTTCTTACTTCACTCTAATTCCTATTTACCTTCCCTTTCAAAGAAAACTTTACCTCTTTCTACTCACTCAGAGAACTTATTTCCTTATTCTTAGAATTCGCACTCATTATATCTCCTTTTCTAAATAAGTTTTCCAACAACTAGTTTATTAATTGAGCTGAAACTTTATACATAATTATATATTCTTAGAACTTTCTTCCTAATCTTCCCATCAGATTTAATGAATATATATTTCCTAGTCTAGATCTGCATTGTCTAAAAGGGTAGGCATAGCTGCATGTACCTACAGAAAACTTGGAATGTAGCTAGTCTTAAATAAAAAGGTGCTATAAGTGTGAAATAAAAGGTATCAGACACTTAATATAATAAACAATATAAGTATCTCATTAATACATTTATATCTATTTCATCTACACTAATAAAAGAGAAACATTGGCTAATCAGCGAGATATGCAAATTAACTGTCAGCCAAGATGGCGGCCGGCAGACAGGCAGCTTGAAACTAACATGAGGCTTGGTTGCCTCAGTGACGAAGGAAACCAACGTTCCCTGCAGGCCTCTGAGCAGGCAGTTTAAGAAACATTGTAACAGATACCGCGGGACTTCAGCCAGCAGATTCGCAACATTGTAAGCAAAGGCCAGAAACCTACTTTCAGCCGCGGAGGCCTAAGAGCTGGAGCCAAGCCTCAAGCTAAAGCTGGCCCAGAATAAAAAAAAAAAGAAAAAAGAAAAAAAGGAGCAGTTGGGAGCTTCAGTCACCCACAGCCTGAAAACAGCCCTCAGCCCCTCACCCAGACTGGCCAGGCACCCCAGTGGGGACCCTCACCCTGAAGGGTGTGTGACCAGCTACAAACAGCCATCATCCCCTCACCCAGGCTGGCCAGGCACCCCAGTGGGGACCCCCACCCTGATCCAGAACACCCTTCATGGCAAACCAGCCGGCACCCAACCATGCACCAGGCCTCTATTCTATATAGTAAAAGGGTAATATGCCTCCCAGCACCAGGATCAGCGGAGCCATGAGGCCTCCCGGCACCGGGATCAGCATGACAGGGGGCAGCGCCCAAACCCCCTGATCGCCCTGCGGCTCTGTGTGTGTCAGGGGGTGGGGCCACAACCTCCCTATCAGCCCTGCGGCTCTGTTCGTGACAGGGGAAGGCGCCCCAACCCCCTGATCAGCCCTGCTCTGTGCCTGATAGGGGGAAGCTCCCCAACCCCGCCCCCACGGGCCCTGCTCTGTGTGTGATGGGGTAGAGCCATAACCTCCCCATCGGCCCTGCCCTGAGTGTGAGAGTGGCGGCGCCCCAACCCCCTGATGGGCCCTGCTCTGTGTGTGACGGGGGCAGTGCCCCAACCCCCTGATTGGCCCTGCTCTGTGTGTGACAGGGTACAGAGCCCCAACACCCCTGATGGGCCCTGCTCTGTGAGTGACAGGGGACAGTGCCCCAACCCCCCAATCAGACCTGCTCTGAGCCCGACCAGGGGCTGCACCTAGGGATTGGGCCTGCCTTCTGCCACCCAGGAGCAGGCCTAAGCCAGCAGGTCGTTATCTCCCAAGGGGTCCCAGACTGCAAGAGGGCACAGGCCAGGCTGAGGGACCCCCTTCCCCCCCCCGAGTGCTCAAATTTTTGTGCACCGGGCCTCTAGTTTTTAAATAATTATATGGATAGATTAGATAAAGTATAATATTAAACTTAATTCACCTATTTATTTCTACATTTTTAATGTGGCTCCTAGAACATTTAAAATTATAAATATTGTTTGCATCATACTTTTGTGGTACAGTACTTCTACAGATATTTATTTTCCTCCCTCACTTCTTGATAATATTAAATAGGATTAAAACGACTTTCTTTTCATCCTTACTGACCTCAGTTACAAATGCTCTAAAATTACTTGATTCCTTCTCTACTTATTTTCTTCTTCCTCATCTCCTTTGTCAGCACCTAACCCTCTTCACTCATTATCCAACTGCCAGGATTAACCATCTTATATGTTCTGTGCTTCAATTTATATATAGCTTCCTTAAAGAGGAATCTCAGCCTATGTGTTATCGGATAGCCTAATCTCCTCAAATTTCTCCATTAGTGAAATCTAGAAGCAGAGCAAGTGGTTTTCTGAGAGTGCTTTGTGGAAGAAATCAGCAAGAAGAAAGAGAAGCAGAATCCTAGAGGAGATAAGCAAAGACTTGGGTTTCGCCAGGCCATCTTGGCTTAGTGGTTGAGCATCATTCCCATGGTGAGGACACCTGCCAGGGTTGCAGGCTTGATCCCTAGTGTGGGGGTGTGCGGGAGACGGTCAATCAATTATTCTCTTTCATCATTGATGTTTCTGTCTCTCTACCTCTCCCTTACTCTCTGAAATCACTAAATGTTTATATATATATATATATATATATATATATATATATATATATATATATATATATATATATATATATATTTAAAGACAGGATTAGGAACAGTCTAGCCTTAGGCAGTTAAGGATTTTACATCACCATACCCATCCATTGTTGGTTGTATTTTTAAAGAACGTAGACTTCATGTTATATGTTTCTTACCCCAAAAAAAGAAAAAGCATTGACTGTAGGTCACCCTCAGAGAAGAGATATGCCCCCAGCATGCTCTGGGTGGTATGGTTCTGAGCATTTCTCTAGAGAAGGGTTTAGCTGTGAACTAGTAGCAGCAAACGCTCATAGGAGATGAGGGACAGGAGAACCAGCCTTGGAGAGATCTGCACTGGGCACCAGCAGTATACGGAGTAAGCTTCCAGTCCACCAACTCTTTCTTCACTGTGTACCCTGTGCCATTAAACTCATACATTATTGTCAATGTAGGTATTTTTCAGTTCTGTAATGTTTTCCTCATTTTCTAGTTCTCTTATAAAATTTGTCATATTTCATCTATTTTTAAAAATAAAAATCCATTTGTTAAAAAGTCTATATCTGATAACTCAGCATTTGGGTAAACTGTAGGTTTCTTTCTAGTGTCTTTTTTCCTCTTCATTCTGCTTTGAGTTTCATTGGTAATTTTTTTAATTGAAGATCAAATATTTTGTATGAGAAACTGTATGAGCTTATCTCCCCTAATAGTGAATTCGCTCTTTCACTTGAAGGCAGATAGAAAGGAGACATGAGCAATCCAACCAAATGCCAAGCTAATTGGGGTTCAGCAATACTCCCCGTAGGACTCAGTCTACATTTGAGGTGTCTCCTAGGACATAGTGCTCCATGATTTGTAAATGAGAACCTTGAGTGCTTCCTCCCTTTTGAGTGGTCTTAAATTCAATTTTTTGTTTTTCCAGGATGGCAAAAAATCTAGGCTCTACCTGCCCTGGTTGGGTTGCTCAGTTGGTTAGAGCATTGTCTGGTACACCAAAGGTTGCAGGTTTAATTCCCGATCAGGGCACATACCTAGTTTTCAGGTTCCACCCTCATGTATGGGAGGCAACCAATGGATGTTTCTTTCTTCCTATCTCTTTTCCTCTCTCTCTCTCTCAAAAAAAAAAAAAAAATCAATGAGTGAGGATTATGAAGAAAAAAAAACAAACTCAGGTCTGCCTTTCAGCTACTAGTACTTTCTGTTTGACTTTTAGCTTCTCTTTCTATGGAACTTAAAACTAGTGTTGAATGTTGGGTCACTCCAGATCCCCAGGCCCTCAAGCCTTGGCTGCCTTGAAAGCCTCCTCATTCCAGTTTTGTCTTTTTAGGCCATGACATTGCTGAAAACTCTGCTGGCCTCTGAGCAGCCATCATCTGTCAGTTTCTGGGTCTCTTTACTGTTCTTAAAGTTGACAAATGCATACAGAATATTGGGCTCACCTCAATGCCATTCCAGAATTTCTCAAAAGTAGGCTTTTAAATGGTTGGCTGCCTAAGCCATTTCCTGATACCTCAAAAATGAATATATATGATTATACATAAAATCTATTTATTTCTATGGAATCCATCTCTGACCTTTCTTTTGATCCTTAGTGAACTAGTTAGATTGCTACAAGCCACCCAATCATAAGTGAAGCAGCAGTCATTTAACAAGTGTGGTCAAACTTCAATCTTAAAATAGTTTTTGACATTCATTAAGCGTCTAGTTTTACTGAGCACTCACCTTGTACAAATTCTGATCCAGGTCCTGGTAAAACAAAGAAATGAATGAGATAAAGTCTATGCTTTCAGTAGGATCTTATCAACTCCTGGGCTCATTTTAAAACCTCATTATATAGTTTCCCTATAAAATTTCATTATTTTTGCCTGAGTGACAATGTCCTGCTCTCCCACTTTTCCATCTCAAAATTATTCCATGGACATTCTTTTATACTGGTTAAAGTGATAAAGTGAACTAACATTTATGGAGTGCTAAATGCTTTCTATGTTTTATCACTCTTAATCTTTATTGCTATTAAGATTTTAACCCCATCATATAACTGTCTCTGAGATTTTAGAAACAGTATATCCAAAGTCACACAAGATAATTAAGTGGAAGAAATATTATGTTAACTTAGGTGCAGCTGACTCTAATGTCTGTATCTTTCTGCAACTAAGCATTTTTCCTATATGGCGTCTGTCTTAGATAAATGCACTATAATCTTTCTAAAAGCACATAGCCTACTCAAAATTATGTGAACTAGAAATGAATTCTATTTCATGTTTCTATTTATTTTTATAACTCATATGTATTAGATTTGCTGCCTGATTTCTATTTGGCCCTCTACCATTTCACTAGTCTCTAGTCAAATCAGCCTTATTTTTTCTTTATGGTTTTTAAATGTACATATTGTAGCAAAAATGAATCATCATAAAAATAGTTTCTTATTTTATCATGCCTCTTGAACTAGAGAGTAAAGATTGAACATCAAACATGAAGCCTGGATCAATTAAGCTCTCAAAAAATAATCACTGATTATATATTCATCAAATAATGTTTTCCTCTTCAACTGAAAAAGTCGTACTCAATATTGTTCTTTTGCCATGTAATTAAGAGCATTAGAATTTGTATGAAGATGAAGTAGTTGTTCTTCCTGATAATTTTTTTCTGGTATCTCAGATAGCTTGTGAGTCTTTCCTGGAAGCAAGCACTAGGGTAAAATTATTTCTCCAGACTCTCTTCAGACTTCCTCAGGAATCTGTGCTCTAATATCTCTCACATTAGCACCTATAACAGAGTCCCTGGTTAACAGAGAGTTAACACATGTCTCTCACACCTGGTTCCTGTCTGGTGTGAGATGTGAGATCCTGGGATGTGAGAGCAATTATAAGTCCCTAGCCAAAGATAACAAGTGCAATTGGACAGATGCTTCTTGGTTTCTCCAGGGCTAAAATGAAATATTTCTTTTCATCCATGGTAGTCCCTGATACTAACAGTTAGTTAAATTAACTAACCCAATCCTCTTTTTACTGAAAATGTGAAAGACATAGCACAGTATTAGAAAATAAAGTAAATGTACTATCTGACTCTAGTATATCAACATGAGGTTATTAATATTCTCAGAAATACTTTCATTTTTAGGAAAATAATTTTAGAGAGATAGAAATAGATACATACATATATTTATTGTATTACAGGATAGAAACTTTGGAGTCTTATGAGAAAAATTGCCAATTAAAATACTTACTTAGTCTCATCTAGAACAGCATCTCACTGAGAGTAGGTTATTTGCATCATAAAATATTTTGAAGATTATGAGGAATTCAAACACCCTATGGTGGTGTGGCTGATTTCCATTATATAGCAAAAGAATGACAAGCTTAAAACCCAAAATTACTCCCTTAAAGAATGAACTGATGCTCATGAAAGAATAAGAATTCAGTTGATTCTGTAGTTTAGTAAAAAACAACTTAATTTTTTGTTTGTGTTTTTGGCCATAAGGCAATGATCACAAAGATAGTACTCTGGCTACTAAAAATAATAACTACAAAAGGAAGGAATGAATCATCCACCCTCTCCTGTGAAGCACTCCCCAATGACTGCCATTGCCTAAGGTAGTTCTTTTTATTCTTTGAAAGTTTCTCTTCCTTACTTGTTTAAAAACAAAACAAAACACTATTTACTTGCCTGAGGAAGCTCTCTTATAAGAGGTAGCTAGTAATTCCCTCTCACGACTTAGCCCATTGTTAATAGACCAGTAAACAGAACCAGACTCCAGAATGCCCAAGAGTATCATATATAGGATTAAATTGGTATAGAAAACAGTGACAAACCAAAAGAATGGCAAGAATTTGCTGATTTATGCTGGCAAAAATATGTTATTTTGGACTTTGAGAGTACATGACCGAGGGAAGCAAAGTTAAACTTACATTATTTTAAATTTGTCAAAATTAATATATTAGCAGAAAAACTATATAAGACTTATCATCTGAAACACCCAGTAGTCTCCACAATCTCAGGGGGACTAAACAAAACCCTGCAGAGGTAGAATCTAGGACATGACAGCAGAAGAGAAGTATCTGAAATGACTATAAAGAGGTTCATAACAAGAATCTCAAGATATGCTACTTTAGCATGTGGTTTATTTTGAGCTAAAGGCATTCAAGACCTTGTGGGTGTAAGAGAAACTTTTACTTCTCCCTTGAAGAATTTAGATTAAGGGTCCTGCCCATGATAAGAGTTATTAGCAGAGGTAACCTTTTTTTTTTTTTTTTTTTGACAGGTCAATATGGCAGGGCAAATAGAGTGGGGATTCTAGACAACCACTTCCAGTAGGTCTGCTAGTGATTGGTCAGCTGTAGCAAGTAAGTACAACTGGCATCACTTTGTCTTTTTGTACAACTGTGCCAGCTCTCAGGGGAATTTATCATAAGGGTTCCCAATCCATAAAGGGTTTTATTGTCTCAATCTTCATTGCTTAACAACCAATAGCAACAAAAGTCTTTTTGCTGTTTTAGGGTATTCTGGGTGTAACTTTTTGGATCTTGTGAAAGCTGCTTTCCTTTTATATTCTTATGTGACACTTGGTTAAGGCATAAAAATGCTTATTGGTTTGAATCATTATAGATCCTACTATCAGTGGACAGATGATAAATCTCCTGAATTAGAAAAACTTTAAAAATGGAAAAAAAAATTAGAGATTTCTCATTATACAGATGTTTTATTGGTACCTATGAAAAGACCAAATTTTAAAAAGTGGATACAAAAAATATAAGGTTGAGCCTGAAGAATTGCCTTAAGAAGACAATACAAAAAGCCCAGTTTGTGAAGACTTACTAAATTTAGGTCAGTTAGCATGAGAATGAGAAGTCTAGGGGAGAACCAAGGGACTCTTCCAAAAACGTAGAAATTTTAATTTTTATTTAATATGTTTTCTTTTTATGCCTTTATTAAAATTGAATTTATTGGGGTGATGTCGAGTTGTACACTTGAAACATACAATAGACCAGTAAATGAACATCTGCACACTGCATCCTGCGGCCACTGCCCAAAGCAAAGTTCCTTTCTGTCTACATTTATCCCACCTTCACCTAGCTCCCACCCCCCTTTCCCTCTGGGTATTGCCACACTGTTGTGTCAGTGAATATATATATATATATATATATATATATATATATATATATATATATATACACTAGGGGCCCGGTGCACGAAATTCGTGCACTGGGTGTGTGTGGGGGGGGGAGTGTCCCTCAGCCCAGCCTGCCCCTTCTCACATACTGGGAGCCCTCAGGCATTGACCACCATCACCCTCCAATCGCAGGATCGGCCCCTTGCCGAGGCCTGACGCCTCTGGCTGAGGCGTCCGGCCCGGGCAGCGGGGATCCGCAGCTGCAGCGGCCCCACGATTGTGGGCTCCGCTTTAGGCCCAGGCAAGGGGCCCCTAGCTCCTGGGACTGCCAGCTTCGACCATGCCCAGCTCCCATCGCTGGCTCCACCCCTACTTCCTGCTATCACTGGCCAGGGCGGCAAAGGCGCCTGATTCTCCGATCATGGCTGGGGGGCAGGGCAAAGGCAGCCCCAGGGCCGCTTTTGCCCTGCCCCCCAGCTCTTAGCTCCCCCCTGGGTTTCCGATCACTGTCAGTGGCAGGGGGCTTCTTCCCGCTTTCCCTTTTGCCTCCCTGCATTGTGCCTACATATGCAAATTAACCGCCATCTTGTTGGCAGTTAACTGCCAATCTTAGTTGGCAGTTAATTTGCATATAGCCCTGATTAGCCAATGAAAAGGGTAGCTCGTACGCCAATTACCATTTTTCTTTTTTATTAGTGTTGATATATACACATATATATAATTTTGCATAAACCCTTCAACTTCTTTCATTCAGCACCCCAACCCCCTTCCCCTCTGACAGCTGTTAGTCTGTTCCATGTTTCCATGCCTTTGTTTCAGATAGAAAATTTAAAAATATTATTAAGAAATTTGTAAATAAAGCAAATACTGACAGAGGTGAAACAAAGAGAAAAACAGAAAAGAGAGTATCAGGACTTATCCAGACTAAATGGAAATCTTTAGACGGTTATTTAAAAATTGGGATAAACAAAATGGGCATTGATGGAGTTAAAACAAAAGTTTTAATACAGCACTACTAAAAGCTGGATGGGCCAAAGTGACCCCCTGCTGGTTCCTCAACATTAAAGTAATGTTGGGTATACTCTATTTACCCAAATCTGGAGAAATTTGAAAAGCTGTTGTGGAGGGATTGTAATGAGAAAACTGACCATCAATTGCTTGGGGAAGCAGTCAGGCTGATTAATGAGGTTAATATTGACAACAGGGATAAGGTTCCTCCAAAGCTTCCGCACCTGAATGGGTAAAATGGACAGAGGGTGGAGAACAGAAGTTTCCAGGACTCCTTAATACAAAACCCATTGAGAAAGCCATGGCTCATGGAACAATTAATATTTTTAATTGATTTTAGAGAGTCCTACCAGGGATTGAACCTGAAACCTGTGTTATTCATGCTACCATTAGGTTACAAGAATACACAAATGTAAGAATTGATAGGATGATGAAAATTGGAATGCGTAAACAGGCTTTATGTGTGGGGAAGCACAGGACTGGTTGGAATGTTTGTAAGGAGGATCTCCAAAAGGTCCGGGGCCTCTGAGGGGACCTTGCCTAAGGCAACAGCCCCTACCTTGACTTTTCCAAACAAGTCTGATCCCCCGGGTGTTTTGCAGGAATCTCTATGTTTAGTCTTTAAAGACCCGACCTTACAGAAGCATATACTTTCTCAAGGATATTTACCCTGCTGATTGTATCTGGAAATTAATTTTAGTTCAAGCTGTTATGACAATAAAAGCCAAAGGAGACAAGCTAACAGGGCTATTTGGCAGTGATAGCCAAGTAGTCCCTTAGCCCTCTCTTTCACAGAAATGTGTGACAGAGCCATCTTTTCATCCCTTGCTCAGGGTCTGCCAGTCAGCATATTTGTAGCTATTAGAAATAAACATAATACTTTTATTTTAAAGTAAGTTCATGTTATTTCTGTTGCAAAATTTCTCAGTCAGAAAAATAATTTAAGATGATGACTGATATTGTCTCATATCTAATAATTTGTAGGTAATCTGGATATAATCCTAAAAACAAGTAAATTAAGTGAATGTGAGCAGAATAAAAGGCTTTTAGGTTAAGCTTTTTAGCGATCCTATATAATAAAAGCCTAATATGCAAATTGACCAAAGGTAGGAAAGACCGGTAGCTATGACACACACTGACCACCAGGGGGGCAGATGCACAACCCAGAAGCCAGGCTCATGGCTAGTGAGCGCAGTGGCAGTGGCGGGAGCCTTTCCCACCTCCGCCGCAGTTGTGTGGTAAGGACCTAGGGGTCCTGGACTGCAAGAGCCCTGGTCTGAGAGAGGGATCCTGAGGGGGATCGGGCCTAAGCCAGCAGGTGGGCATCTCCCGAGGGGTCCGAGACTGTGAGAGGGCGCAGGTCGGGCTGAGGGACCAGCCCCATGCAGTGTATAAATCTCATGCACCAGGCTTCTAGTATTTAAATGTGTGGTATAAGTACTTAAAAATAGTTTCCCCAAATTTTTGCTAAATTGAAACCTTAGAGTTTTGCTGAATTAAAAACATCCTGGAAACTATTGAATACCCAGATTATTTCTAATCAAGATAAAATAATAAAACTTTAATATGAAACATAAGTTTATCTACTTTTGGTTTCTTATTACAGAGAAGCTGAAAGATACTAGTAAATTTAAGTTTGTTAGTAAATAACAATGCTACATTATAAATGTAGTAAATTGTAGTAAATAATAATGTAGTAAATAATAGTGCTACAATGAAAGATTGTACTGTGAAAAAGCATGCATTTCTAGAAATTATGAGATGTATTCATAAGAGTATTGATGTAACAGATAGTCCGCAATTGCTTACTTGTTAGTTTTCTCTAGAAATTAAGGTTTTAAAGATCCTCAATTCGTATACATGTAATTAAAACTACTAAAAATAAAAAAGCAACAACTCTTTATACAAGAATAGTAAGTTATGTTTTGGCCTAAAAAAGAGTTTTCAGATATGGAGATGTGTTTCCATTAAGAACAATGAAAATAACTTTGTCTTGGTTTTTTCAGAATGGAAAGAGAGAAAGATAATTTTACCTCGTGTAATTAAGCTACATAAATTTGAATTGTTTTTATAAGGGTTTTAAAAATTAAGCTAAACTAAACATAAACTAGAAGTTAATTTTCTTCCATGGGCAAAAAGGTGACAGTATTTTTGTACTGCCAGTCTGCTCCTGGTAAAAGATTATAAAAGGTATGTTTGTTTCTTGTTGTTGTTGTTTTCAAATTTTCTGCCAAGAAAACAAAGATTCTGTTTTATCAAAATAATTTTCTGTATTTAATGACGTCTTAATTAGGTCTTTGATTACTTAAGAAAGCTGAATATTCTTAATAGTAGGAGCTAACCACCTATATTTGACTTTAAAACATTTTATTGTTACTTTGGTCAAATAATAAAGTTATGTTGTATAATAATCTGTGTTGCTATTTAGTTAAATGTCTAAATTGCTAAGGGTTTTATTGTCTTCCACAAGTCAATCTTAATTCTTTAAAGCTGTTTGTTTATATCTGTTTGTTCATAATGTTTTGTCACATAAATATATATGTTACTAGAGGCCCAATGCATGAAGATTCATGCAAGAATAGGCCTTCCTTCCCCTGGCTGCTGGCACCACCTCCGCTCTGCTCTGGCCTGGAGCCGCCTTTCCACCTTCACTCCGGCCCAGAGCCACCTTTCCGCATTTGCTTGCTTCCCAGAGGCCCGGAACGGCTGGGGCAGGGAGGAATGCCTGCGTCATCACAATGGCAATGACGCAAGCATCCAGGCCCAGCCGCCACCAACTTTGCCGTGTCAATTTGCATATTCCCTCCTTATTGGCTGAGGGCTCTTCCATCTTTGTCACAAAGTGACAGTCAACTTGCATATTCCATCTTTATTCGATAGGATAAGTGATTCAGAAAGTGTGTGACATTCCTGAAAGTCTGTTATGTCCTTGCATAAAATGTTGCTGTCATAAAAAATGAGGCTCACAGGAAAACCATTGAACCCGACTATCAGGGAATGCCCTACTGATTAACATGCAAAACAAAGTCTATAAAGATTGTGGTACCTGTGCACAAAGTCCATTTGCTTTTGCAAAAATGATCTCTCATTGCCAGACTTGCTATCCTGATGCCCTTGTAACATGCCAACAGTCTGCTTCTAAATCAGAGAAACTAAGATGTATTAACAATGGCTGTAACTAGTCAGGGCTATGGGAAACCTAAGATAGTTGCTTGGTTTTTCAAGCTCCATGGCAAACCTCATTTTTTTGTTTTTTATTGAATTCCTCTATCCACCAGAGTGCATTTAACTGCCACTCCATATGTGTTATCAATATGTCCTATCAGTATGTCCTTGGTGTTGAATGTTGTTTTGATGGGCAAACGCATTCCCCTTCTGCAAGGCTGATGCCCTAAGTGTGGCAAAGAAACTGTAATAAAATGTGTTTTCCATTGGAGTATACCTTCCAAAATCTCCAGTGACTGAGGCACTCACTTCACTGAGCAAATCATGTAAGGCTTGATGGGGAGCCTTGCAAACTTGGAATTATCACTGTCTTGTAACCCTCAACCATCAGGCAAGGTCAAGAGAACTAATGGAAAAACCGGATTCAAACAGAACAAGTCTTAATTGAATGAACTTATTATGACAATAGTTACAACCCTTATGACTTTTAACATTGCTGGTTCTTTCATTTTTCTGGTTTTTCCAAATATAAGGAATCCTTTCCTCTTATGCTATAATTTACATCAATTTGGTAAGCAGAACTGAAACATTTATGTTTTTTCTCCCTACTTGATCTCTCCAAAATTCAGCAACTCCAAAGCATTCTTATTTTCATGGCAATATTGTTATTTGCATAAGTTAAGTAAGAATCTGTTCTGTTTATAACAGGACTCAATTGGAAACTATTTTTAAGTACTTATACTACACATTTAAATACTAGAAGCCTGGTGCATGAGATTTATGCACTGGGGTGGGGAGGGGGGGTCCCTCAGCCCGGCCTGCCAAGACTTCGACTGGAATGTTATATTTGAGAAAAGCATCCATAGACTCAGATATGAACAAACAGCTTTAAAGAATTAAGATTGACTTGTGGAAGCCAATAAATCCCCTTGGAATAGCCTGGTACCTACTTACAGGGCTCTCAGCTGCCTTACCAGGTAGAGTCAAGAAGGTTACTTCCTGGCAGGTACAGGAATCTCAAGAGATTAGGGGGACCTTATCAAGAGAGGAATTCACCCAGATCTGTAGGTGTTGCAGGCTAAGTCCTATAACAAGTCCTTGCCTTGGTTTTTCTGACCTGGAGAGGCCTTTTAAAGTGTAATCTGAAGATTCTTCATGAACAATTCCAGCAAAGCAGATTTAAAAGGTTAATGATATGGTTAATTACTATTCTTGTGGCACCTATATAAATAACAGGCTGAGTTTATTGAAATAATTTATTTTGGAAAAAAAAAGTTAGTCTTAATTTGCCTATCTTTGGTAAAGAAAAGGGGGGGGGGGTGTTATCTTAGAGATAAATATTCTGTTTCAGTAATACACCTTTGTGGATATCAGGTTCTAGTGCTGGTCATTGTTTTTTGAGGTTTTGTTTCTACTTGCAAACTGGGGTGGGTCCTGAGGAGTTCTAGTTTCCTCCAATATCTGGGTAATACTCTCCAAACTGCCCTTTTGGGAAAGCCATGCAAGTTAATGTTATAGGACTTGATATACCTTTGAGGGAAATCACCACAATAGTTCATATATGGGCAAGCTTCGTGCCTGCTGCAGAAAGATCACCGGAAACCTTCAAACTGCAGACCAGGAAAATCTGTGGGACTGTCACTGCCTGCCCTCACTCCATGTGAAGGCATCTAAAATTGTCTCAGATGGCTACGTTCAGACCTCGGAAACTGGGATCAGAGTTTGCTCCAATCATTAACCATTGCTTTTATTTTGTTTCCATAGCGATCGCTCATATTAAATACCTGACTGCATGCACAATATAGGCCTAACTTTGGGAGTTCCACTTACATCACCACCTCCTGAAATGAGACACAACTGTTTAACCGAATTGACCTATTTTCAAGACTGAAACCGGTTTAATGAGATAGGAAACAATACCTAAAGTCTGGAAGGGGAAATGTCCTAGGAAGTTTCAGAGGTGCGACGTAAAGGCTTCAGAACAGGACTCCCAAGATGTGCCATTGACAGATGATGGCTGTTTGCAGCTGGTCACACACCCTTCAGGGTGGGCGTCCCCACTGGGGTGCCTGGCCAGTCTGGGTGAGGGGCTGAGGGCTGAAGCTCCCAACTGCTCCTTTTTTTCTTTTTTTTATTCTGGGCCAGCTTTAGCTCTGGCGCCAGCTCTGAGGCCTCTACTGCTGCTGAAAGCAGGTATCTGGTTTGTTTGGGTTCTATAATCGAAACAATGTATAACTCCAGCTCTGAGATCCCGGCTCACTGAAAGCAGGTTTCTGGGGTTTTGTTTAGCTTCTATATTTGTTACAATGTTTCAAACTGCAGACTCAGAGGCTGGCAAGGCAGGCGGGGAACGTTGGTTTCCTCCGTCACTGAAGCAAGCAAGCCTCATGTTAGTTTCAAGCTGCTGGGCTGCCGGCCGCCATCTTGGCTATCAGTTAATTTGCATATCGCCCTGATTAGCCAATGGGAAGGGTAGCGGTCATATGCTAATTACCATGTTTCTCTTTTATTAGATAAGATTGTTACCATTAGACTGAACTCCATTGAGGACAAGAAGTTTATCTTTTTACCATTGAACTGTTTCTAGAATTTCAGACAAGTAGTAGCTCCTTAGAAATACTGTTATTCAAGAATTGACAGGCATCAACAAAACATTTTTCTTTGTGTAAAAATGTAATGGATGTAAAGATTAAGTTTCTAATGAGCAAAAGAAGGATTCTTATTTAGTAATAATAAGTAGGTGACAATATCCAGGGCTCACTATTTGCCATATACTGTTTTAAGTCCCATTTAATGCTCACTCACTCAAAGATCTCATACAATTTTTACCCTTATAGAAATTAAGGAAATTAAGTATCTCAGTGTTTGAAGCACATTTGGTCCACAAACATGTTTGGGGCGGGACTAACTATCATTTAAATTTCTTTGAATATATTACATATATAGTGAATATGACGTAAGTTCAAGCCTCACCACTACCACTGATTGAGTTACACTCACCATCTTTTGTTGTATTTGTTTTTTTGTCACCTGCCTGGTCCCTGAAAAGCTTTTCAATTACTCACCTGTTATAACAATAGATGTAATTATTACTTCTTTCTACTCACATGGTAATAATTTTCCAGCTTTCTACAAGTAGATGAGTGACTACATGTAGTATTCCCCCGTGGACCCGAAGCAAAGGAACTAACTGATTTTCTATGTGTCTGTGAGGGAGCCAATTAACTAGCTTTATGTTTAGTATAGTTTAAGTTACTAAATATTGAGGGTGGGGATTCCAGAGGTCAGCTTAAATTGGGAGTGATAATATTTCAGACATTTGTAAGCATGTCAAAAAGATTAGTAGGTAAAACAGCTGAAGGTTTTTCTTGGAAGATGATACATTTTACAGAAATTAGACATTTCTAAAGGAAGCAGGAATAAATACTCACTGAACTGGTCTAATGAATAGCTTGTTATAAATAAAATGGGATATTTTTTAGTTTACTAACTTTTTTTCAGCAAGCCCCTGATGGCTGAGTGCAGGGGAAAAAAAGAAAAGAAAACAAACTATGACAGATGTTATATCACAGTCAAAGGCAAGGACTTAGGATATTTTATTAATACCTGATATAGCTCATGCCATGGAAGTCAAGCACTGATCCATTCAAATCCTTATTTAAAAGAGAAATTTTAATTGCTCCAATAATTATATTATTTCCAAAGTCTCCCTCCCCCCCCCCCCCCCCCGCCCAATTCTTCCACCTTCCAGCCAAACCTAATAAATTGCCCACTCATTCCATACCCAAGGTCAGATTAGGGAGGTGGAGAAGTAGGAGAAAGATAACTTTGCTCTTCCTTGGAATTTCTTCTCTGGTTTTCTCTTGTGAGCTTATGTCACCTTTTGTTTTTGGCACACCACCGAATCTAAGTGTTACTGCACCTCTTGGACATGGGTTTCTGCATGTGTTCAGCAGGAGAGTTAACCAAGATCTAGGATTATCTGGCCCCAAACCATCTTGGAAAAAGATGAAGAGTCAAGAGGTTATCATGAGGCGACCCCATTAACCAGATAACATGCAGTGTCAGGAGCCACCCATCACCCCATTCTGGAGCAGCTGAGACTCTAGACGTTAGATACTCCCCAATGTCTTTGAAGGCATCTGAACACCTACCTCTGCATGAAAAGTCCTAGTCACATTTCAAGCCCCTTTCTCAATAAGGCATCCAAAATTCAGTTAAGCATAATTTGTCTTTCTTTCTCTATTTTCTCAAGATTTTGATTTTATCCCTATTATAGCATTCCTTGCCATTTTCGCTATACATTTTTTTAATTTTTTTATTAAATCTTTATTGTTCAGATTATTACATTTGTTCCTCTTTTTTCCCCCCATAGCTCCCCTCCACCTGGTTCCCATGCCACCCTCCGCCCTCACCCCCCCCTCTGTCCTTATCCATAGGTGCACGATTATTGTCCAGTCTCTTCCCGCATCCCCCACACCCCTTTCCCGCCCCCCCACAAGAATAGTCAGTCCACTCCCTTTCTATGACTCTGATTCTATTATAATCACCAGTTTATTCTGTTCATCAGATTATTTATTCACTTGATTTTTCAATTTACTTGTTGATAGATGTGTATTTGTTGTTCATAATTTGTATCTTTACCTTTTTCTTCTTCCTCTTCTTAAAGGATACCTTTCAGCATTTCATATAATACTGGTTTAGTGGTGATGAACCTCTTTAGCTTTTCCTTATCTGTGAATCCCTTTATCTGACCTTCAATTCTGAATGATAGCTTTGCTGGATAAAGTAATCTTGGTTATAGGTTCTTGGTATTCATCACTTTGAATATTTCTTGCCACTCCCTTCTGGCCTGCAAAGTTTCTGTTGAGAAATCAGCTGACAGTCCTATGGGTACTCCTTTGTAGGTAATTCACTGTCTTTCTCTTGCTGCTTTTAAGATTCTCTCTTGCCAAAACCGGTTTGGCTCAGTGGATAGAGCATCGGCCTACGGACTGGAGGGTCCCAGGTTCGATTCCGATCAAGGGCATGTACCTGGATGGCGGGCACATCCCCAGTGGGGGGTGTGCAGGAGGCACCTGATCGATTGTTTCTCTCTCATTGATGTTTCTGGCTCTCTATCTCTCTCCCTTCCTCTCTGTAAAAAATCAATAAAATAGCCGAAACCGGTTTGGCTTAGTGGATAGAGCGTCAGCCTGCGGACTGAAGGGTCCCAGGTTCGATTCCTGTCAAGGGCATGTACCTGGGTTGCGGGCACATCCCCTGTGGGGGATGTGCAGGAGGTGGCTGGTCGATGTTTCTCTCTCATCAATGTTTCTGACTCTCTATCTCTCTCCCTTCCTCTCTGTAAAAAATCAATAAAATACATTTTTTTAAAAATCAATAAAATATATTAAAAAAAAAAAGATTCTCTCTTTGTCTTTTGCTCTTGGCATTTTAATTATGATGTGTCTTGGTGTAGTCCTCTTTGGATCCCTTTTGTTTGGGGTTCTCTGCGCTTCCTGGACTTGTAAGTCTATTTCTTTCACCAGGTAGGGGATGCTCTCTGTCATTATTTCTTCAAATAGGTTTTCAATATCTTGCTCTCTCTCTTCTTCTGGCACCCCTATAATTCGGATATTGGTACGCTTGAAGCTGTCCCAGCAGCTCGTTACACTATCTTCGTATTTTTGGATTCTTTCTTCATTTTGCTTTTCCGGTTGGATGTTTTTTGCCTCTTCGTATTTCAAATCTTTGACTTGATTCTTGCAGTCCTCTGGTCTGCTGTTGGGAGTCTGTATAATATTCTTTATTTCAGTCAGTGTATGCTTAATTTCTAGTTGGTCCTTTATCACAACATCAAGGGTCTCACTAGATTTCTTGAGGGTCTCATTAAGTTTATTGGTGGTTTCTAGGAAATTCTTGAAAAACCTTAAAAGTGTGGTTTTGAACTCTATATTCAGTAGTTTGCTTTCCTACATTTCTGTCATTTGTGACTTGTTTCTTTGTCTCCACATTTTTTATGTTTCCCTGTGTCGATAGAGTGGCTTTCCTGCTAGGTGTCCTATAGGGCCCAGTGGCTCAGCCTCCCCAATTACCAGAGGAGGACACTCTTGGTGCACCCCCTTGTGGACTTTGTGCACAGTCTTGTTGTAGTTAAGCCTTGATTGTTGTACGTATCACTGGGAGGAATTGACCTCCAGGCCAATTGGTTGTGAGAATCAGCTGTGTCTGCAATGGGAGAACTTTTGTGCTGAAGACACCCTTAAGGGACAAGACTTGCTTCAGTGGGGCTTTGGTGCTCACTGAGTCTGCCCCCTGAGTGTGTCCCTTATGGATCTGAGGAGTTGTAATTGGATGGTCCCACTCTGACTACTGGGTATACTGGCACTTGGATCTAAGGAGGTGCTAATCTAGCCTCTGCCTGAGGCTACCCAGCAGAAGCCAGCTGTAAAGCAATGGAAGTTGCTGTGGGGCCTTGGGCCAGCTGCAGTTTGTTAAGTAATTTTCAGATTACAAAGGGCCGGGCCTTTCATATACAAAAGCCTCCTTGCATGGCTTGGGCAGGATGGGGCCCCAGGGGATCAACAGGGTGGGTGGAGCGAGCAGTATGGCTGCTCTCAGTCTTGCCCTCAGAGGCCCTGGCAATTACTGTGAGTGCCTCCGAGAGAAAGCTGCCCTCGAGTTCCGACCGATGCCAGACAGTCCTGTTTCTCCCGTATGAGTCTGGGTCCCCAGAGACTCGCCCCGAACTGGAGCTCAGAGCTTGAGACTCCCTCCCAATTGAAAAAGACAATCGTGTCCTCAGCCGCCAGCACTCTCCACATTCACCTCCACACCTTTGTATTTTACTTCCGCACCACACCTCCTCTGAGTCTCGGTATGCTTTTCTCTTTCCTTCTAGTTGTAGAATTTCCACTCAGCCAGCCTTCCTGTGGTTCTGGATGATGTCCGTTCCGTCTTTTAGTTGTATTTTTGAAGTGGTTGTGCTAGGCAGCAATCTCCAGTGTTTACCTATGCCGCCATCTTGGTTTCTCCTCCATTTTTGCTATACTTGTTGTTTATAACCATCTCTCAAAAAAACTGTAGCTTCAGGGGGAGTGGGGGGAAAGGTCAGTGTTATATTCAATTTCTTATTGAATGCAATTGACTTCATTGAGCCATGAGGCTCTTAAATATGCACACGCACAGCATTTTTTACTCTTTCAGTCTGTTCTGTTTAAAAGTTCCTCATTATATCCTGGATCTAAGCCAACCTTAATATAGAATTTGATAACTGGCCAATGAAGAAGACGAAAAAGATCTAAGTGTTCAGTTTTCTTCACTGCCTGTCTTGAAGCAGGGCCACTATTATCATCACTTCCATTTCATAATGGAGGTGGTTAATAAAGTATACAGAAATGAACTGTTCATATGGGAGAGGGTTCAAACTGGGGAGCATAATCCCCAAATTAGGAAATAAGGAAAATTGTTTCACACAAAATATTATCACACTCAGGAAGTATATTTCATAAGAAGGAAGTTATTAAAGAGCATAGGCGAGTTCAACTAACACCTAAATTTATTTTAGGAGCAAATCAAGAAAATAAATAAACACAAATCAAAATTCTCATAATTGTAAAATTCCAATATTCTAATTACTTAGAAAACTACACTAATTGAAAACTCTGGAATCTTTTTGTTTGTAAGTAGATATTCAATTTCCCCTTGTTTGCAAACCTTTCATGATGGAGCAGATTTATGTAATAGATATGTTTTTACAATAACTTTTTATGAGAGGAACCCATTTCTTGTTTCTAAAGATAAAACTGTTTAAGCAAAGGAGAGAAAATCATGAATTCTAATGGCTATAAAATGTTATTTAATCACGATAATGATATATAATTAACAAACAAAAAAAGAGATTTCTGAAAATAGCAAAGAACTCGGATATTTAGTGTTTTAAACTCTACAATGGCCAGAATTTAATTCATGATTGTACTAGAGAGATGGTAACCTGGATAATGAGAATTATCATAAGCTTATCATTGTTATTGAAATGTTCTTTTTAATTATGAGATTTCTCTATACTTATCGTTTCAAATTAAGTCTCTCCACCAAACATTTATAGATATTTATCAAACAACCACATGGATTTAAGATGGTTATAATACTGAAATATAAGGCAGCATATTTCATTAGAGTAAGACTTTCCTCCACTGCCCACCCACCCCTGATACCTCATTTCCAGAAGTGTACCTAACACCTGCTAACTTAATTTGCTTTATCATCACTACTGAAATGTTAGTAAAAGTTAATCATAAGTACCTGTATCTCTTCAAAAATCACTAGAGTGTCAGCTCTTCTCTAAATGAATCATACGACTATTTTATAGGTTTTAATGACCAGATGTACTTTGCTTTCTTGATCATCTGATAGCATAAGAAACATCTGCTAGCTCTTTCAGAGAAGAATTAATTGTTTTTCTCCTTTTCATTCTTTCTGAAGCTCCTGGGAGCTGGGTCACACTAAGCAGCAGGAACAGGATGGAACCTTTCTGACTATGTTTATTTGAACCAATCAACTGGGGGTCAATTATACAGCATTAAAATTGACCAAGACCCAGGAGCATAGGTTGAAACTCAGCTAATAAGTTCACCCTACATCATCACTGCAATTTTTCTGTAATTGTTTTGCTGCTAAATCATAGATTGAAACACACGTTGCTAAGCAAGATTGCCTTTCCTCAAAAACCCAAAGAATCCCATTAGAGTTTTATCCTGTACGCTACTTCCTCTCATCTCCTCCAGTCTTATTATTTTTAATTATATTGTGGTAAGAACACAACATGAGATCTACTCTCAACAGATTTTTAAGTGTACGATACAGTATTTATATCTATTCACAGTGTTGTACAGAGGATCTCTGGAATTTTTTCATCTTGCACAACTGAAATTTTATACTTGTTAACAAATCTTTTCCCCCTGCCCTTCATCCCCTAGCAATCACAATTCCATTTGCTTCTTTGAGTTTTATTCTTTTAGATATCATATATATGGAATCATGCAGTACTTGTCCTTCTGTGACTGACCTATTTCACTTAGTATAATGTCCTCAAGGTTCAACCATGTTGTCACATTTTGCAAGATTTCCTCTTTTTTAAGGCTGAATAATATTCCATTGTATATATACCTCTTTTTTTTTAAATCCATTCATCTGTCAATGGACATTTAAGTTGCTTTCACAATAGTGTTTCAATGAACATAGGAGTGTTAATATCTCTTTTAGATACTGATTTTAATTCTTTGGATAAATACCCAGACATGGGATTGCTGGCTCATCTGGTAAATCTATCTTTAATGTTTTTAGGAACTGCCATACTGTTTTCCACAGCAGCTGCATCATTTTACATTCCCAACTGTGTTCAAGTGCTTCTATTTTTTCACAACCTTGCCAATACTTGTCTTTTGATTTTTTAATAATAGTAGTTCAAAGTGGTGTGAGGTTACATATTGCTATGATTTGAATTTCTGTTTCCCTGATGATTAATGACATAGAAAATTTTTTTCAAATACCTGTTGGCTTCTTATATATCTTCTTTGAAGAAATGTTTATTCAAATTCTTAGCCCAATTTTAAATTATTCTACTGGTATTTTTTCTATTGAGTTCTAGCAATTTCTTACATAGTTTAGAAACTAACTTCTTAGCAGGCATATGGTTTATAAATATTTTGTCACATTAATATCTTGCTTTTTCACTCTTTTATTGTTTATCTTTCTGTGCAGAGCCTTTTTAATTGAATGTAGGCCCATTTATCTATTTTTATCTCTTGCATTCTAAAAATAAAATAAAGATGCACCGTAGCTTCTCATTAATCAGTAAGGTAGTGTATGTGTTATCCAGTTTGCTACCTCTTTATTTTATTCTTTTATATTTATTGAGTACCTATGCATGCCAGACACTGTTCTCAACTTTGGGGATAATAGTGATGCAAAAGATAGACCCTAGCCACATGGAGTATACCTTCATGGCTGAAGAGACAATAACGAAGTAAAAACAATGTGTAGTAACATGTCATACAGTAAGTGTTGTTGGAAAAAAGGAAACAGTGAAAATGTAGAGAGAGACTGAATTGTTTTATTTATTGTTTGTATTCTAACTCAGTCAATCCACATAACCTTTTTTTTCAAGATAAGTAACAAAGCAAATGAAGTGGAATCAAGAGTATCCAACGAGCTTAATCAACACTAATCGCTTTACTATGATGTATTCATAATTAACCTACCTTCTATGTGAATTTAGCTCTGTTTCTGAACAAGAAAAGTAAAAGGTATTTAACATGAGCCCTCATATTTCCAAGGCAATTTTAATAGTATAGGAAAATAAAAGCATGAAAGCACTGTCTATAAGCTTACTTATACAAATATGTAAATATTTAGACATTTCAAAAATTTCCATATTATTTTCAATATAATAATATGCTTCCTGAGATTATTTTTAATAACCTCCCTTATTCTGTTTTATTTTTACCTAACAATTGTCTAACAGCCAAATATGAAAACATCCCATAACTATGACTCATTGGGCAGGTGATTTTGATCCTCCTTTGGAAGATCACTAAGCCTCTCAAAATATTTTTTAATAAGATGTTTTACTTAGTTAATTTTGGTGAAGGCTGAAGCATTTCACTGTCTTTAGTGCAGCCGTGGGCAAACTACGGCCCAAGGGCCGGATCCGCCCGTTTGAAATGAATAAAACTATTGAAAAAAAAGACCATACCCTTTTATGTAATGATGTTTACTTTGAATTTATATTAGTTCACACAAACATTCCATCCATGCTTTTGTTCCGGCCTTCCGGTCCAGTTTAAGAACCCATTGTGGCCCTCGAGTCAAAAAGTTTGCCCACCCCTGCTTTAGTGCATAAGCTCATTTGCAAGAGTAATTTTTCAAAAGGTAGTAGTTGCCACAGTAATGTGGAATCTTTGATAGCCATCCTTACAAAGAGTCCTTTGGACAAGCCACAGACAGAAGGAACCACTAGTCCTGGTCTCCTGTCTTCTTCTTACTACTGATTTCAATATTCTATTGAGAGATCCTTAACATGAGGGAAAACATGAAGGAACTTAAAGCGATCTTCAAAAAGATTCAATTTGCACATTTTACAAAGAAAGGCACCAATGTTCATGGAGCAATATATTCTAGAAAGAATTATTTCATAGAACCTTAATCTGAAGAAAATCTAATAAGTCTCAAAAATGTACTAGCAGTTTATGCATTCAGAAGATCTTTCAATGTCACATAAATGCTAGAAGAGAAAAGTATTACTTTAGCATAATGTGTTTAATAATTTTTGTCTCTCTTCCAATAAGTTACTCATAGATTTTCTCAAGGGAAAAAACTAAATTTTGGCAATTTATGTCTTTGTAATATTTTTATCAAGATTAATGTTACTCTTCAAGCTCTGGACAAATGCTCCCCAAAGTAGTATACTGATTCTGTGCAATGTATTTTTTTTAGGTAGTTTGATTAAACAAATATTGCTGATAATAGCTAATGTATATTAACAAAAGATAACTTGGATACAGTACTTCAATCTTTTTATAAATATATATATACATAATTGATTTTTCACAGAGAGGAAGGGAGAGGGATAGAGAGTTAGAAACATCGATGAGAGAGAAACATCGATCAGCTGCCTCCTGCACACTCCCTACAGGGGATATGCCCACACCCAAGGTACATGCCCTTCACTAGAATCGAACCTGGGACCCTTGAGTCTGCAGGCCGACACTCTATCCACTGAGCCAAACCAGTTAGGGCATATAGTTCCTCAATCTTTACACAAAGTCATAGAAAGATATTATAAACCTCAGGAATAGTTGAGGAAATTGAAGCTTAGATAAGTTAAATGCTCTGTCAAAATCATTAGTTTAAGCTGGAATGGAGTGTTGAACCGGATCTTTGACGCCCATATCTTGCCATAACAGTCGTATGACAATATTACTACGTATTTTAATAATATGTTAGATAAATTTATAAAATATGTTATGTATTATAATATTACTAGGGGCCCGGTGCACGAAATTCGTGCACTGGGTGTGTGTGTGTGTGTGTGTGTGTGTGTGGAGGGGGTGTCCCTCAGCCCAGCCTGCCCCCTCTCACATACTGGGAGCCCTCAGGCATTGACCCCCATCACCCTCCAATCGCAGGATCGCAGGATCAGCCCCTTGCCCAGGCCTGACGCCTCTGACAGAGGCGTCAGGCCTGGGCAGGGGACCCTCATTTCCCCCCATCACTGGTTCTGCCCCCAGCCCAGGCCTGATGCCTCGGCCAGAGGCGTAGACCCCCATCACCCTCCGATCGCCTGATCGGCCCCTTGCCCAGGCCTGACACCTCCACCAGAGGTGTCAGGCTTGGACAGGGGACCCCCATCTCCCCCTGATCACTGGCTCTGGCCCCCGCCCAGGCCTGAGGCCTCTGGCCCATGAATCATGCCTGGGCAGGGGACCCCCATCTCCCTCTGATCGCTTGCTCCACCCCCCACCCAAGCCTGATGCCTCTGACCCAGGCTTCAGGCCTGGGCAAGGGGACCATCATATCCCCCCAATCCCCTGCTCTGCCCCCCACCCAGGCCTGATGCCTCGGCCAGAGGAGTTGACCCTCATCACCCTCCGATCACCAATCACCGGATCGGCCCCTTGACCAGGCCTGAGACCTCCGGCAGAGGTGTCAGGCCTGGGCAGGGGACCCCCAGCTCCCCGCGGTTGCAGGCTCCACCCCTGCCCAGGCCTAATGCCTCTGACTGAGGCGTACGGCCTGGGCAGCGGGGACCCGCAGCTGCAGCGGCCCCGCAATCGCGGGCTTCGCTTTAGGCCCAGGCAAGGGACCCCTAGCTCCCGGGACTGCCAGCTTCGACCGTGCCCAGCTCCCATCGCTGGCTCCACCCCTACTTCCTGCTATCACTGGCCAGGGTGGCAAAGGCACCTGATTCTCTGATCATGGCCGGGGGGCAGGGCAAAGGCGGCCCCAGGGCCACCTTTGCCCTGCCCCCCAGCTCTTAGCTCCCCCCTGGGTTTCCGATCACTGTCAGTGGCAGGGGGCTTCTTCCTGCTTTCCCTTTCACCTCCCTGCATTGTGCCTACATATGCAAATTAACCGCCATCTTGTTGGCAGTTAACTGCCAATCTTAGTTGGCAGTTAACTGCCAATCTTAGTTGGTAGTTAATTTGCATATAGCTCTGATTAGCCAATGAAAAGGGTATCGTCGTACGCCAATTACCATTTTTCTCTTTTATTAGATAGGATGTTATACACCCTCAAAACAAAGCTGACATTGGCCTTCAGAAATAAAAGATATAAGTTCATTACTTTCAATATTCAGAGGATCTGTCATTTGAAAAATAATGATGGTAATGATAATAAATTTTTGAATGAGGGAATGATACCTGATATTAGTATTCCATTGTATTTCAGCCAGGAGCAATCAATCAGGTGTGGAGAGTTTGATTGTGACGTGTTGAAAAAAATTTTATCCTAACAGTTAGAGAGCTCTAATATTTCCTGTTGTTTTAACTACACTTCTCTTTTGTATGAGAACTTTTTGAAGTACAGTTGGTGTAACTGCACATTAAAATCCTGGAAAGACCTCATTTTTCTGCCCCTTTATCATTACATATTTGGAAGCTGAATATTTAGATTGAGTTACAGGTCATTCTAAAAATGTGTTGGGAACCAAAAAAACATTAAGTCTTAGATAAGCTTGGGGAAGTTTTTTGCCCCCATCCCCACCCATTTGTTAAATTTTCCTTATGTTGCATACCACTGTAAAGAAATCAAGCAAAACAAAACAAAGCATTATGCTATTAAGATATAAACATGCAATACAGATTATTATTTAGAGAGTGATATTACAATTTGTTTTAAGTATTTACCAGCTCAAGAAAGTATTAGTTTACTTCAGTTACCCTGCTAACTGTATTAAGCATGAATCAATTGAGAAATGAGAAGTTGAAAGGTAAAACCTGGAATTCCATTGTGAAGTGAAATTGGATAATTAAAGAAGGTGAGGCATATTTAGAGTAAAAATGAAAATTAATAGGTAAATGTGATTCAATTTACTGAAATGCCTACTAATGGACATTATTTATTTTAATGCGCACGTGTGAAAGAAGCAGGTGTAAAAGGAGCAAGCCAGCGAAACCCAGAAAAAGTTCAAAAGGACATGAATGAGACACCTGGAAACTTGGCAGGAGGAAAACCCCACTCTTCATGGAGTTCCTCAAAACTGGCATAGCTGACTAAATTTATAACATATAAACTTAAAAGAAGAAAAGGAAGAACTTTCAAGATATAGAAATGGCATGTGGCAACCAGTAAATGAGCAAGAACTTTATTTGTGGGTCTTCAAACTTAGTGTGATTGAAGCCCAGGAGTTATAAGGAGGAGTGGCAAAACTATGACTGTTGATATAGCTATAGACCTGGAAATCCAAAAAGAATAAATGAAGAACTTTTAGATAATATAAGTATAAAATCAGTGTATATGTGTGTATATGCATGTATATGTGCACACACACACACACATATAGTTTCTCTGGAGTCCCCAAAGAGTTAATAAGTTGACATATTTAGTAAAATATCTCATGTGCAATAACAAAAGAGTGAATATTAAATATATAGAATTATAAAAGAAATATAAATGAGTATGTTAAAATGTGAATTCATAATTATAAGTATAATTATAAATTCAAATTAGGGATATTTAAGAAAACTTGAAAGAGTAAATGATCATCTTATGCTCACGAAAGGAAAAACTCAGTGATGTGAACATGCCAACCCTGTCTAAATTCAACTTAAAACTCAATGTATAATAATGAAAATCCAATGAGCATTTTGTATATTTATTTTAATGCTATAAAAATGTTTGTTTCTAGAATTCTTTTAAAGAAATTACTTTGGATGAGAATAGCCAAGAAGTTTCTGAAAAACAAAGTTTGAAAAGGATACTTGCCCAGCCAACTATGCAAGCTAGTTTAAAGAGAGAACAATAAATAATATTCAAGAAAGCAAGTATGTTATTTTTTAAAATTATATTATATAAAATATTTATAATTTTTAGTTATAGTAAATTTGGCCAGTAAAATCAGTAAACAATAAATAAATTACTCAGTAAATACAAGGGTGGACAAAAGCAGGGCTATGGTTGTAAGTACACAAAGCAGTTTATTTTTATACTAGAGGCCCGGTGCATAAAAATTCATGCATTCGGGGGTCCCTCAGCCCAGCCTGCACCCTCTCACAATCCAGGACTCCTCTGGTAGGGTCCCTAGACCTGAACTGAGATCAGGGCCTATCAGGGCTTTCCTTCCCCTGGCTGCAGGCAGCTGCCCCCGCCCCCCCACACCCCCGCCGCTGTCACTGCTTGCCTTCTGTGCAGTGCTAGCGCCCTCCCCCATCCCCCCCCGCCACTGGTGGTCTCTCTCTACAGGCAACAGGCATGGGGTGCAATGGCTTGGCTAGCCTGGGCCTCCCACTGTGGGGTGATTGCTGGCCGGCCACACATCAGCCACAGAGTAGCCGCCCGTGACCTGGGCCTCCCTCTTTCTTTGTTGGGGGGGAAGGACCAGCCCTATGAGGGGCCGTCTGCCTACCTGATCTCCCCTAATAGCTGGCCTGCCTGCCTGATCACCCCTAACCACTCTGCCTGCCTGCCTGATCACCCCTAACCACTCTGCCTGCCTCATCACCTCTAACCACTTGCTTGGGGGTGGGGCCAGCCTGTCAAGGGACCGTGGTGGTTCTGGTGTTCTGGTCCTTACGCTTATGGTGGCTGGCCTTTTATTATATAGGATTATTATTTATTAATTTTTGTATTGTTTATTTGTACAATTATAAACTTACTTTTGCTCACCCCTGTAATGTAGGTACTTCTATTTATTTTGCAAAAATGAAAGTAAACTCTACTAATATAAAGTTATACTCTGCCTCACATCTTAAAATAAAGTAATTTCAGAAAGAAGAAAACATAGATGAATTTCTCTTTATAATATTTGGGTGATATGGATACTTTTAAGCATGGCACCAAAAGTACAAAGTATTAAAAATGACTGATAAATCTGATTGCATAAAAAGCTCCATAAAAAAAAAAGAAAGAAAGGCAAGCAACAAACAGGTTGTGCTGTTTGCCACCAGGGCTGAAATGGCATGATGGTGTATATTTGTGACTATTTTCTTGCATTGAATAAAGTACTTGGTAAGGATATCTGGCATGTCTTAACACAGGGGTCCTTGAACTTTTTAAACAGGGGGCCAGTTCACTGTCCCTCAGACCGTTGGAGAGCCGGACTATAGTTTAAAAAAAACTATGAACAAATTCCTATGCACACTGCACATGTCTTATTTTGAAGTAAAAAAACAAAACGGGAACAAATACAATATTTGTATTTGCATGTGGCCCAGGGGCCGTAGTTTGAAGACCCCTGCCTTAACACTAATGAGAATTAATCACGTTCTTTAGATCTGGAAATTTTTCTTTAATTGTCTTTATGTTTCTCTCTTCCATTTCTTCAGTTCCCCATTTTCAAAATCGGGATTTTAGCCCTGCCTGTGTAGCTCAATGATTGAGTGTTGACCTATGGGCCAGGAAGTCATGATTGAATTCCTGGTTGGGGTGATGCCTGGGTTGCTGGCTTGATTCCCTGTAGGGGAGCTTGCAGGAGGCAGCCTATCCATGATTCTCTTTCATTGTTGATTTTTCTCTCTCTCCCTCTCCCTTCCTCTCTGAAATCAATAAAAATATTTTTTTCAAACTTCTGATTTTAATATTGGATTCTCTGTACTAGTCCTCCATTTATTGCCCCCTTCTTATTTCTATATAGTTACTTTTTTGCTCTTGGGAAGTACCTCAATTTTAACTTCCATCTCTCCTAATGAATGTTTCAATTCTGCTATCATATTTATAATTTTCATGAAACTTTATTTTCTAATTGTTTTGTTAGCATCCCGTTGTTATTTAATATAGGTGATATATTTCTACCTTCATCATATGTTTCCTTCTTATGTGTTTCCCTCAAGTTACTTTTGCTTTGGCCCCTGTTTCCTTAAATATATGACATTCTTTTGTAATTTATTTATATTTATTTTGGGACCCAAAAAAACTATATACCTGAAAGCAACTCATCAGCTGTTGGCTGTAAAATAATCTACAGGGTCGTTTCAATAATAAAGCCTTGACATATTTATCCTCAGATATTTTCTGTTGTGCTGTTCAGAATCCCAGAGGACACACCATAAATCTGCTTCCTAGAAAGAATACGCCTGCTACCTAGCATTCTGTGAAAAGGATATGGGAAGAAAGCTGGGAAACCTTAATATCTACACTAATAAAAGAGAAACATGGTAATTGGCATACGACCGCTACCCTTTTCATTGGCTAAAAACGAGATATGCAAATTAACTGTCAGCCAAGATGGTGGCCAGCAGGCAGGCAGCTTGAAACTAACATGAGGCTTCCTTGCCTCAGTGACGGAGGAAACCAACGTTCCCCGCCTGCGGTTGCAGGCCTCTGAGCCTGCAGTTTCAAACATTGTAACAAATACTGCCAGACTTCAGCCAGCAGGATCGCAACATTGTAAGCAAAGGCCAGAAACCTACTTTCAGCACCGGAGGCCTAAGAGCTGGAACCAAGCCTCAAGCTAAAGCTGGCCCAGAATAAAAAAAGAAAAAAGAAAAAAAGGAGCGGTTGGGAGCTTCAGTCACCCCCAGCCTGAAAACAGCCCTCAGCCCCTCACCCAGACTGGCCAGGCACCCCAGTGGGGACCCCCATCCTGAAGGGTGTGTGACCAGCTGCAAACAGCCATCATCCCCTCACCCAGGCTTGCCAGGCACCCCAGTGGGGACCCCTACCCTGAAGAATGTGTGACCAGCTGCAAACAGCCATCATCCACTAACCCAGGCTGGCCAAGCACCCCAGTGGGGACCCCCACCCTGATCCAGGACACCCTTCAGGGCAAACCAGCCAGCCCCACCCATGCACCAGGCCTCTACCCTATATAGTAAAAGGGTAGTATGCCTCCCAGCACCGGGATCAGCGGAGCCGTGAGGACTCCCGGCACCGGGATCAGCGTGACAGGGGGCAGTGCACAAACCCCCTGATCGCCCTGCGGCTCTGTGTGTGACAGGGGGCAGCACCCCAAGCCCCCCCCACACACACACACAGGCCCTGCTCTGTGTGTGATGGGGTAGAGCCATAACCTCCCCATCGGCCCTGCCCTGAGTGTGAGAGTGGCAGTGTCCCAACCCCCCATAGGCCCTGCTCTGTGGGTGATAGAGGGTGGTGCCCCAACACGCCCCTGCCCCCCCACGGGCCCTGCTCTGTGTGTGACGGGGTAGGGCCATAACTTCCCCATCAGCCCTGCCCTGAGTGTGACAGTGGTGGCACCCCAACCCCCTGATTGGCCCTGCTCTGTGGGTGATAGAGGGTGGCGCCCCAACCCGCTGATCCACCCTGCTCTGTGTGTGACAGGGGACGGTACCCAACTACCCTATCGGCCCTACTCTCTGAGTGACAGGGGGGAGCTCCCCAACCCCCTGATGGGCCCTGCTCTGTGTGTGACAGGGGGGAGCTCTTCAACCCTCCTGATGGGCCCTGCTCTGTGTGTGACAGGGGGGAGCTCCCCAACCCCCCTGATGGGCCCTGCTCTGTGCATGACAGGGTGGAGCTCCCCAACCCCCTGATGGGCCCTGCTCTGTGTGTGACAGTGGGGAGCTCCCCAACCCCCTGATGGGCTCTGCTCTGTGTGTGACAGGGTACAGAGCCCCAACCCCTCTGATGGGCCCTGCTCTGTGCGTGACAGGGGGTAGTGCCGCAACCTCCCCATCGACCCTGCCTTGAGTGTGACAGGGGGCGGCGCCCCAACCCCCCAATCGGCCCTACCCTAAGTGTGACTGAGGGTGGCATCGCAACCTCCCAATCTGCCCTGCTCTGTGCATGACAGGGGGCGGCACCCCAACTTCTCAATCGACCCTACCCTGAGCGTGACTGAGGGTGGAATCGCAATCTCCAAATCCGCCCTGCTCTGTGCATTTCAGGGGGCGGCGCCCCAACTCCCCAATCGGCCCTGCTCTGAGCCCGACCAGGGGCTGCACCTAGGGATTGGGCCTGCCCTCTGCCACCCGGGAGCAGGCCTAAGCCAGCAGGTTGTTATCTCCCGAGGGGTCCCAGACTGCGAGAGGGCACAGGCTGGGCTGAGGGACCCCCTCCCCCTCGAGTGCACAAATTTTTGTGCACCGGGCCTCTAGTTTATAATATAAATCTTTACTAAAAATCCTTTTATACTACAACCAGAGGCCTAATGCACAAAAATTTGTGTGCTTGGGGGGGAGAGGGGGTCCCTCAGCCCGGCCTGTGCCCTCTCACAGTCTGGGACCCCTCAGGGGATGACCACCTGCTGGCTTAGGCCCACTCCCAGGGGCATTTGGGCCTAAGATAGCAATCAGACATCCCTCTGGCAGCCCGGCAGCCCTAGGGGGATGTCCACTTGCCAGCGGGGAGCAGACCTAAACTACAGTCAGACCTCCTTAGCACTGCTGAGGAGGCAGGAGAGGCTCCCACCACCACCGCTGTACTGGCAGCCATCAGACTGGCTTGTGGCTGAGCAGAGCTCCTCCCATGTGAGAGCGCCCTGACCACCAGGGGGCAGCTCCTGCATTGAGCGTCTGCCCACTGGTGGTTAGTGTGTGTCATAGTGACCAGTCATTCCCAGTCCTTCTGCTGTTAGGGTCAGTTTGAATATTACCCTTTTAGTATATAGGATAATAGAGGCCTGGTGCATGGGTGGGGGCTGGCTGGTTTGCCCTGAAGGGTGTCCCGGATCAGGGTGGGGGTCCCCACTGGGATGCCTGGCCAG
This sequence comes from Myotis daubentonii, assembly GCF_963259705.1. NCBI lineage: Eukaryota > Metazoa > Chordata > Mammalia > Chiroptera > Vespertilionidae > Myotis > Myotis daubentonii. The sequence continues at coordinate 146,645,839 of NC_081840.1, read as the reverse complement.
TCTGGGTGAGGGGCTGAGGGCCATTTTCAGACTGGCGGGTGACTGAAGCTCCCAACCTCTCCTTTTTTTCTTTCTTTTTTAATTCTGGGATTTATTTACCTTCTATGGCTGTCACTGGAGCTGAGAGCTGCCTTTAGCTCTGAGGCTCGGCTCCAGCTCTGAGACCTCAGCTGCTGAAAGCAGGTATCTGGGTTTGTTTGGCTTCTATAATTGAAACTCTGTTGCAACTCCAGCTTTGATGGCTGAAAGCAGGTTTCTGGAGCTTGTTTGGCTTCTATAATTGCAACTTTGTTTCTTAGAGTGCAAGCTCAGAGGCCGGCAGTGGCAGGCAGGGAATGTTGGCTTCCTCCTTCACTGGAGCAAGCAAGCCTCCTGTTTGCTTCAGCTGCCTGGCTGCCGGCCGCCATCTTGCTTGGCAGTTAATTTGCATATCTTGCTGATTAGCCAATGGGAAGGGTAGTGAAGTTACGGTTAATTACCATGTTTCTCTATTATTAGATAGGACTAGAGGCCCAGTGCACCAAATTCCTGCACTTGTGGAGCAGTGTGGTCCTTCATCCTGGCCTGCACCCTCTTGCAGTCCAGGAGCCATCAGGGGATGTAACACTGAGGGCTTAGGCCCGCTCCTGCCATTTCCACTATGCTCGCCAGCCGTGAGCATGGCTTCTGGCTGAGCGGCGCCCCCACTGTGGGAGTGCACTAACCACCAGGGGCCAGCTCCTGCATTGAGTGTCTTCCCCCTGGGGGTCAGTGTGCATCATAGCGACTGGTCATTCCATCATTTGATCGATTTGCATATTAGCCTTTTATTATATAGAATTCCCCTTCCTAGCCAGGACTAAGTTTCTCAATAAAAATAATAAATCTACAGTTTTCCCTAGAGAGAGACAGTCTCCTAGTCGCACAAAATACAGGAGGAAATCAGAAGGCTCAATTCATTCTTAATTTGATTTGCAAGCAATCTATATATATATAAAAAGCCAGCGACCATAATGCTGTAACAACTGGATGACTGGTTGCTATGATGCCCACTGCAACCGGCGAACCCAGCCCCTCCCCCTGGCTGACCCTATCCCTGATCAGCTTCTCCCACCCCAAATGAAGGCAGGGTGGCTGGCCAACCCCGCCCCCCTGGCTCCTAACCCAGGCTGGCCCTACCCCCCAGTAGGGACCCCCACCCTGACGGGGGCATGGCCAGCCTACAAACTGCCTGCAGCCCCTTGCCCAGGCCAGCCTCACCCCCTCAGCAGGGACCCCCTCACCCAGATCCGGGGCCGCCATCAGGACAGGACAGCCAGCCCCCACCTGTGCACCAGGACTCTATCCTATATAATAAAAGGGTAATATGAAAATTGTCCCTAAAAGTGGAATGATCAGAATGACCACTGGACCATTCACTATGAGGCGCACTGACCACCTCTCAGTTCCTTTCCCCAGCATGCAGACTCTGATCGCCTGATGGCAAACGGGGAACCAGGGGTGGGTGGTGGGGGATGCAGACAGCGCCAGGCCAAGGCCCCCCACTCTTCTGGTTTCCCCACACACAAAGGGAAACCCATGGCAGGGGTGGTGCCAGCGAGCCAGCAGTAGCAGCCAACCTCTCAGTTCCTTCCCCCAGCCATCCACCCTTTGGTGAAAGGGGAACCAAGGGTGGGTAGTGGCAGGGGGGCAGGACCAGCTGTGGGCAGCTGAGGAAGATGGCTCTGATTGAAGGCCAGGCCTAGGGACCATACCCATGCACAAATTTTGTGCGCTGAGCCTCTAGTTCACCATATTTATTCCCTACCTCAAACATAACTGGTCTCACCAGTTTCTGAGACTTTGGGTTTAGCAGTGTAACTTGGCATGCTTTATGCTTTCCCATAGCAATCTTAAAATTCAACTTTCTCAAGTCTAAGTTAGCTGCTACTCATCCATCTGCTTTCTAACTTCCAAAAATGTTTTCCTGATAATCCTAATCTATGCACTTAATATCATTTTAGGATTTCAGGAAGAATCCGAACCAAATGAAAATCTAATGAGTAGTTCAACATTCTGTCTTCAATAAGGCAGACCTACTGCTGAATTGAACACTTGAAAGGGTGTTGTTAGTATATGCTTAGGTATATGTTTCAGGTAAAAATGAACCAATCAATAGAGATAAGTTGTCCAGCTAAATAGGGCAAAGGAATTGAGGGTCAGTAATACAGAATGAGCCCTTCATTGTGTAATAATGAAAGGATCATACTACTGTTAAATAGATGCCTAAATACATGCAGAAATCCAATCAGCAGAGACAAAAAACAAACAGTAAGAATGCCATTCCCTAACCATTTTTAGAAGCCACGCTTATAAAATTGGTCAAATAGATTTATTATGAAAGATTATAAGAATGTCAATTTTTTACATTGCTTAAACTATTCAAACAATGTGGTAGATGATCATTAGCAAATGCTCTAGATCAGTGCTTCTCATATGTTAATGTGTATATGACTCACATGAGTGTTTTGTTAAAATGCCAATTCTGAGTCAGTAACTCTGGGGAGGAACCTGATAATATTTTTTTAACAAGTTCTTAGGTAATTCTGAGGCTGCTAGTCTATAGGCCACAGTTTGAGTAGCTACCTGGGCATTGGGATTTTTAAAAGCTCTTTAGATTATTCTAACATGCAAAATATTTGGGAAGTCATTCAGTAATTCATTTCCTTCAAATCAGTAGTATTGGCAAAGCAGGGTATAACTCATCAAGCTAATAACTTTACTATAGGTATGTTGAGTCATTTAAAAAAGCAAAATTTCTCTATAATTATTTTTCTTCCTTTTTAATTTCTTTTCTTAAAATACTTATTCATTCACTTTGACAAAAATAAACATTTATTTAGTGCCCGATCAGTGTTAGGTATAGCCCTAGGAAATACAAATGAAAATAAGACTTACCAATTTAAAAGACAGTCAAGCAAATAAATTGCTATGAAAGTCCTTTACTAAATGTTTCAACATAGTATTGTGGGATGGGAGAGACACCATGATTCATCCAGCAAGGCAAGAAATAATGCTGGTATATAATATCATCAGGAAATCACTTAGCAATTCACACTGACTCCTTATCTCAATCCTGTTGTTCATTCTTTTCACCCAGGGAACAATTCACCTGACACGCTCTCTTTCCCTATAAGGCGAGTTGAGTATTACATCCTATGCCACATGCCATATGAACCATCTCTAAACAAGAATAACTTGTGTGGCATTAGAAAACAAAATTCAATAGCGTCAATTTTTAAAATTGTATTGGCTTTACTCAGTGATTCCTGAATCAAACAACATCCTGTCTAGCAGACAGAAAGGCGCCACAAGGAGCTATACAAAATGAAAGACTTCTATAGGCAGAAGAGAGTGGGATCAAAAAATTATACTAGCAAAAAGTGGCTTGATTATAGCAAGGTCACCTTCTTTTAGGAGATGGTAGGCAGGGGTCTATCAGGCACTATTGTTGATGAGATTATACCTGTTTGACTTGTTTAAGATTCCATTTCTGAGACAGCTGAACCTGTAGTTAAGTTGTCTCTGGAGATGTAGGGGGTTAGCATAAGTTACTCCATTGGGGGCCTATTATCTTATTTTTAACAGTGGTCCCTAAAACAGGCATAGACATTAGCTAAAAAGGAAATGAACTATGCTTTGAGCCAGGCAGAGATGAAATTAATCACATTACCTACATATTTTTAAACAAATCTCTAAAGTTATTTAAAGACAATTTTTAAGAAAAAAAATATAGGTACCTAGTAAGGAAATGATGTATTCTGGGATACCTGATCTTCTGGTATCATCTTGATACTTTTCTTAAAGGTAGGAGCAGAAAGATTCTAGGACCTATGCATGGGAAGATACACTGAGTGGCCAGATTATTATGACCACCTGACGTTAGTAGGCAAATTAGCTAGTACAATTTTGAGCTGAAGTTGCTAGAGGGCCAGACCATTATAAATAGGGAAGCAGGTTGTTTACCACGACAGTAGAAGTGATTTTTTTCTGAAGATATGGGTAAACAACGCGATATAACAGCCTTTGAATGTGGGATATATATATATATATATATATATATTATACTTCTCTCTGTATTACCCCATTTAGAGAATAGCTTTGATTTCTCTCTAATTTTAGATTACTCAGAGTAGAGGAAGATCCAGAATCAGTTATGAAGACTATATTACATGAAATCCCACTAAAAAAAATATCCATGGTGTATGCATATCAATCTATCTTCTTGTCCAGATAGAAGAGTTGTTTGGGAGAGTTAGACTTGGGCATACCACTCCATTCAGGGGGGAAAATATTATGGGAAAAATAAAAGTTATGCAGAAATTCAAAGGGAAAACAAACATTTCTATGGAAATATTTTCCTATAGGGATTTCAAAAATATTTTGGCACTGCCCTAAAATATGAAAAAAATATTTCATCACATGAAAAAAGGATAGATGTCTCTTGCATGTATACACTATAGGATACAGAGTAGAATAGAATTTTTAAAGTGTCTTATTAATTAATTAATTAATTAATTATACACTTCTGCTATCTTGTTATGCTTTTTGTATTTTGTTTCTCTTCATTGTTTTCTATTTTATACAATACTAGAGGCCTAGTACACAAAATTTGTCCATGGGAGAGGGGGTCCTTCAGCCCAACCTGCACCTTCTCCAATCCGGGACCCCTTAGGGGATGTCTGACTGCCAGTTGGACATCCCTCTCGCAATCCAGGACTGCTGGCTCCTAACCGCTCACCTACCTGTCTGCCTGATTGCCCCTAACCACCTCTGCCTGCCTGCCTGATTGCCCCCTAACTACTCCCCTGCCAATCTGATCATCCTTAACCGCCTCTGCCTTGGCCCCCACCACCGTGGCTTTGTCTGAAAGGGCATCCAGAAGATGTCTGATCTAATTAGCGTATTACCCTTTTATTAGTATATATGGAAACTACTCCTTTTTTGCTTGTACCATCGGCAGCATTTTTAACAAATATATGATTCTTTTTCTTCTAAAATGTTTTTCACCATTTTTATTGTGGTAAAATATATATATCATAAAATTTACTATTTTAACCATTTTGTGTATAGTAAGTACATTCACATTGCTGGGCAACAATGACCACCACTCATCTTCAGAGATTTTTCATCATTTTCAACTAAAACTCTATACTCATTAAACAACAAGTCCCCATTTCCTCCTCCCTCCAGCCCCTGGCAACCATAATTCTACTTTCTATTTCTATGAACCTGGTTACTCTAAGAAACTCATATAAGTGAAATCATACAGTACTTGTCCTTCTGTGACTGGTTTATTTTACTTAGAATAACGTCCTCAAGGTTCATGCATGTTACAACATGTGTAAAAACTTTCTTCCTTTTTAAGCTGAATAGTATTCCACGGTATGTGCATACCATGGTTTGTTTATCCTTTCATCCACGGATGGACACCTGAATTGCTGCTACCTATGATTTTTCATGAATAATACTGTTATGAATGGGTGTACCAAAATCTGTTTGTTTCTACTTGCACTGCTTTTGCATATGTATGCAGAAGTGAATTTCAGGATGTTTTAGTAATTCTATGTTTAATACTTTTTGTTGTTGTTAATACTCACCAGAGGATATTTCCTCATTGATTTTTAGAGAGAATGGAAAGAGTGGGGAGAGACAGAGAGAAACATCGATGTAAAGGAGACACATCTATCGGTTGCCTCCCCCATGCGTTCGGGCCAGGGCCAGGTATCCAGCCTGCAACCAAGGTATTTGCCCTTGACCAGAATTGAACCTGGGATCCTTCAGTCCACAGGCCAATGCTCTATCCACTGAACAGAACCAGCCAGGGCACTATGTTTAATATTTTTAAGGAACCATCATACTGTTTTACAGTGGTTGTACCATTTTATAGTCCACCAGCAATATGCAAATGTTCCAATTTCTTGACATCCTCACTAACACTTAATTCCTGTATTTTTTATAATAGCCATTTAATAGAATAAAGTAATATTTCATTGTGATTTTGAATTGCATATACCTAATAAAATAATGATGTTAGACAACTATTCATGTTCTTAATGACCATTTCTATATCTTCTTTGTGAAATGTCTATTCAAATCCTTTGCTCAATTTTTAATCCTGTTGGTTATTGTTGTTGTTGTTGAGTTAGCTTACATATACTAGATACTAATGCCTTATCTGTATATGACTGGTAAATATTTTCTGCCATTCTGTGGGATACCTTTTTACTCTATTGATTTTATCCTTTGAATTCCAACATCAATTTTGTTTCTTTTGTTGCCTGTGTTTTTGGTATTATATACAAGAAATCATTGCCAAAATCAATGCTATAAAGCTTTTTCCCACAATTTTTTTCTAAGAGTTTGGTAGTTTACTTCATATGTTTAGTTCTTTGATTATTTTGAGTTAATTATTATATACGGTTTAAGGTACTCTATATACCTGTCTTTTTACCAGTACCATATTGTTTTGTAGCTTTGTAACAAGTTTTGAAATTAAGAATGTTGTGATTTCCAGGAGAACCAAGATGGCGGCATAGGTTAACGCCGGAGTTTGCTGCTTTGAACAACTACTTCAAAAGTGAAACCAAAAAACGGAAGGGACATCACCCAGAACCACAGGAACGCTGGCTGAGTGGAAGTCCTACAACTAGGAGGAAAGAGAAACGCACACGGACACTCAGAGGAGGCGCAGTGCTGAAGTCAAATTCTGAGGTGCGGAGTGCGCGGAGCGGGCTGGCGGCGGAGGGCGTGGTTGTTGTTTACAATCGGGAGGGAGTCGCAGACTCTGAGCTCCAGATACAGGCGAGTCTTTAGGGACCCAGACTCAAACGGGAGAAGCGGGACTGTCTGGCTTCGGTCAGAGCGAGTGCAGCTTTCTCTCCGAGCTTTGCAGCGGGTGCTGGGACTCAGAGAGGCAGAGCCCCTGGGGACAGGACTGAGAGCCGCCATAACTGCTCTCTCCGGCCCACCCTGTTGATCCTGTGCGACCCGCCCCGCCCAAGCCCTGCACAGAGGCATTTGCTGGACAGCCTCAGGCAAAGGCTAGATGAACACCTCCCTAGAGGACAGAAGTTCTCTCACTGCTGACACAGCTGATTCCCATAGCCACTTGGCCTGGAGGTCAAACCCTCCCTGGAATTAGCTACAACAATCAAGATTTAACTATAAGACTGCGAACAAAGACCACTAGGGGGTGCACCAAGGAAGCATAACAAAATGCGGAGACAAAGAAACAGGACAAAATTGTCAATGGAAGATATAGAGTTCAGAACCACACTTTTAAGGTCTCTCAAGAACTGTTTAGAAGCTGCCAATAAACTTAATGAGATCTACACGAAAACTAATAAGACCCTCGATCTTATATTGGGGAACCAACTAGAAATTAAGCATACACGGACTGAAATAACGAATATTATACAGACTCCCGACAGCAGACCAGAGGAGCGCAAGAATCAAGTCAATGATTTGAAATGCGAGGAAGCAAAAAACATCCAACCGGAAAAGCAAAATGAAAAAAGAATCCAAAAATGCGAGGATAATGTAAGGAGCCTCCGGGACAGCTTCAAGCGTACCAACATCAGAATTATAGGGGTGCCAGAAGATGAGAGAGAGCAAGATATTGAAAACCTATTTGAAGAAATAATGACAGAAAACTTCCCCCACCTGGTGAAAGAAATGGACTTACAGGTCCAAGAAGCGCGGAGAACCCCAAACAAAAGGAATCCAAAGAGGACCACACCAAGACACATCATAATTAAAATGCCAAGAGCAAAAGATAAAGAGAGAATCTTAAAAACAGCAAGAGAAAGTAACTCAGTTACCTACAAGGGAATACCCATACGACTGTCAGCTGATTTCTCAACAGAAACTTTGCAGGCCAGAAGGGAGTGGCAAGAAATATTCAAAGTGATGAATACCAAGAACCTACAACCAAGATTACTTTATCCAGCAAAGCTATCATTCAGAATTGAAGGTCAGATAAAGAGCTTCACAGATAAGGAAAAGCTAAAGGAGTTCATCACCACCAAACCAGGATTATATGAAATGCTGAAAGGTATCCTTTAAGAAGAGGAAGAGGAAGAAAAAGGTAAAGATACAAATTATGAACAATAAAAATGCATCTATCAACAAGTGAATCTAAGAATCAAGTGAATAAATAATCTGATGAACAGAATGAACTGTTGATTATAATAGAATCAGGGACATAGAAAGGGAATGGACTGACTATTCTTGGGGGGGAAAGGGATGTGGGAGATGTGGGAAGAGACTGGACAAAAATCGTGCACCTATGGATGAGGACAGTGGGTGGGGAGTGAGGGCGGAGGGTGGGGCGGGAACTGGGAGGAGGGGAGTTATGGGGGGGAAAAAAAAGAGGAACAAATGTAATAATCTGAACAATAAAGATTTAACTTAAAAAAAAAAAGAATGTTGTGATTTCCAGCTTTGTTCTTTATTTTCTAGATTATGTATTTAGGAACCCTTGTATTTCATATAAATTTTAAGATGGATATATTTCTGCAAAAATAAATATGTTAGAATTTTAATAGAGATTGCATGAAATCTGTAGTTTGCTTTGGGTAGTATTGACATCTTAACAATATTAAGTTTTTCAATCCATGAACATGTGATAGCTTCCCATTTAATTGCATCATCTTTAATTACTTTCAACAATGTTATATACTTTTAGTGTGCAAGTCTTTCATCTCTTTGGTTAAGTTTATTCCTAATATTTTATTATTTTTAATGCTATTGTAAATGGAATCATTTTTCTTAATTTTCTTCTTGGATTTGATTTTTATTAGTATGTACAAACACTACAGATTTTTGTATGTTGGATCTGTATTTTGAAACATGTTTGATCTTACTCTGCTTCAACTTACTAAATACTTACAGAATTATTTTTCTCCTTACTATGCGTCAAAAATTTAGTTGACGGTTTTGTTAATTTTTTTTCCTGAAACTTACTGAGCTCTTTTGTCTTATTAAAGGGTGCTAATTTTAATTAAGAAAAATTTCCTTCTCTCAGGAATTTGGTAAGAGGCTATATTCTCTAATAATTTTAGGGCCTCAAAACTATCTTCTAAAATACTAAAAATATATGCTATATAATATTTATTTATGAACCTATTTTATCCCAAGCCACATAAAAATACCAATAATTTCTAAAAGTGCAAGTTGTACAGGTCTCATTTGTGATCACAAGTGCATTAAAATTTTTAATTATTGAGAAATTAAATTTAAAAATAACTAACCACTAGGAAATGTTAGAAGATCTTACACAACTCTTGCATCGGTCCTATAGAACAAAGAGCTAATATGCTAATCTGACCGAACAGCAGAGTGACCTTCCAGAATGACCAGTGAGTGGGGCCGCAGGGCTGCAGGGCCTCGAGGGAGCCGAGCTACAAGGGCTGAGCCCCTTACAAGAATTTTGTGCATCAGGACTCTAGTGAGAATATAAAGAAAATGACAATATGATCTTTTTACAATATAAAACATAAAGAAATAGAAGGCATGATTAGAATTATAATCAAAACAGAAGCTAAAGTTATTTCAAAGAACTTTGTAGAGTGCATCCACCTCAATGGTCTTACAAATGACTTATCTTAAACTCTCAAGGCACAGATAATTCTCATATAAAATGTTTGAAAAAATAGCTATTATTCTGCTAATGCAAAAAACCTAACAATATGCTTTCAAAATGAACCAAGCCAATCTCACTGATGAATATAAGTACTACATTCTGAACATTTAGCAAATTGAATCCAGCATTCTCCTATAAAATAAAATAATACATAGCCAATTCTATTTTATAAATACAAGATGTACTGTATCCTTCATTCTTAGCCGTTGATCTTGCTTCTTACTTCACTCAGAATACAGAGGTTATGCAGTGTAAACACTCTGAACTTTTTTTTAATATTAAGTGTCTCTGCAATAGTAACCCTCCAGCTGGCCTTTTAATTCCAAGCCTTCTTGATTCTGCTAGTACTTTTCCAATCATTTTATTCCCACTTCAATTTCCCACATCTTCAGTGAGACCTCTCCATTGACTCATTCCTTTACATCTGCAACATCATGCTACGAGTAATTCTGCTCTTCACACAATTATTTGTCTACTTCACTTCCTTAACATGTTATTTCTTAATCAGCTGCAATTTATATCCTGTTCCACCTTTGTCCCACTTTCCCCAATATCTCCAACATCTTACTTGTCCAAATAAGTATAGTTTTCTCATACTCGCCAGTCATCAACTGATCTAAAAAATTAATGGTGTTGACTATGCTCCTTTGCCTGTAGTGACTACTCTTCCTTGAATCTCCAAAAGGAAGACGCAAAAGACTGTTAAGTCATTACCTGCCCCTTGAAGTGTTCAAATTAGATCCCAGCTGATCCATTGATATTTCCTTCTATAATATTAAACAGCTTGTCAAGCCTGCCTCCTTCCTCTGGAAAATAAATGAAAAAACAAACTACCGAATAATCTCCTACATTAAGATAAATGGTTAATTAGGCAATCTGAAAACTAATGAGGCAGATTATGTGTTTTTGACAGAATCCACAGGTCATGTTCCAGAATTTGGATAAAACCTAACTCCAAAATTAATATATAAAAATATATACAAAATCCTGAATACGAGTATCTATTTAAACTGAAAAGTAAACTTTCTTGCAAGAAAAACCTTAAGACTATATGGGAATAGCAGTTATTCTTCTGTTTAAGTTTATGACTGATACAATATGTGGCAAAATTCAAAATAATTCTAAAGGAAATGAACATTAAGTTATCAGAGTCTTTATGTTGAGAACAAGGGGATGAGTTACCTTTTAATTGACATACCTAGAAGTCAAAATCCAAACCCTGACATCTGCCCCTCTGCAGGCTGTTATTATGCAGTGTATTCATCTAGACTTCAACCTGACGTCCCACACAAAACTTGGAAAAGTATGAGCCCAACAGATGTGTATTATGTTTACCCACTAATCTGGCAGACCTAGAAAAATTATTTCCCATAACATTTTGTATACTGTGGAGATGTCAGTGCCAGAATTGGTGTTGGCTCATTAAAACTAGTGGGAAAATCTGAAAAGTATATATATATGTCCAGACGGCCTTCCCTGGAATGAGTGTTTCAGAATAAGCACATAAATTTGGTTTGTGGTCGCTTAAATTCCTATTCTCATTCCCAAATACACTGTCTCTGTAGAACCAGATAAAATAATCCATGTGGAATTTGAATAGTTTCAAGTAGTACACATGCCAGCACTTTGTACAACATGAAATTTCCTCCACGTAAACAAATGTTATTAAAAACATAGTTTACAAAAGAACTAAAAGAAACATCTATGGATTAAATTTGACACTTGACATCCCAGATAGTCATTCCTATTCTCCTCCATTTATTTTGGAAGTCACTAAATATTTGCCATTTGAAACTTTTAGGAAGCATATTCATTATCTATATATATCTATATATCTATATATCTATATATCTATTATCTAAATATATATATATATCTATTATCTAAATATATATATATATATTATCTATGTATCTATTATCTATATTTCTATATATCTATTATCTATATATCCATATATCTATTATCTATATCTATAGATATAGATAATAGATATATAGATATATAGATATTTAGATATATATATAAAAGCCTAAGTGACCAAACAACCAAATGACCCAAGAGACCAGAACGACCAGTCACTATGACATGCACTGACCACCAGGAGGCAGACGCTCAAAGCAGGAGCTGTCCCCTGGTGGTCAGTGCGCTCCCACAGCAGGAGCACTGCTCAGCTGACTGACCCATCCTGGCAGCCCACCAGCCCGGTGGCAGCCACTTATTCCCTCAGTAGTCCTGCAGGTCCAATCTCCAGAGACTGGGTCAGGCACCAAAGGACCAGTGCCACCAGCAGGATCCAGACAATGCCGTGGGCCTCCTGGAAATCAGCCTTAGCCACTTACCCTTCCTAGAAGCTCCACAAGGAAGAAACAATATAAAAGCGGCCACCAGGTGGCTCCTGACAACCAGCGTGAATGTCAACGGGGCAGATCGGGATAGGCCCGCTCAGAGGGTCGATCACATCCTGGTCTCCCTACCCCCCGGGAACCCCATCCATGCACAAATTCGTGCACCAGGTCTCTAATATTAAATAAGATACACTAATGTACTAAAAATAAAGAAGATTGCAGAGAAAGCCACTTTCCTGGACCCTCATATCTCAAAGGCCTGACACATGTATCCTTTACACTGGATTCTGGTTTCCATTTGTTCTGTTCTCTTTCTAAAAAAGACCCCAATATTCTCCTCCTTTGCAAAATACTGCAGCAATCATATTTATTCTGTCTCCCACCCATCTCCACCTCAATCAATCCTGTTACTATAGTCATTTTACTATGTGTTTACTTGGTAATATAACTTTTTTTTTGCAAAACACTTGTAATGACTCTGCTGTCTACAAATAAAATGTAATTTAAATTCTTTAACCTGACATTCAATCCTCCAAAGTCAAATAAATTTCTAAAGTTGCATTATTTCCAGTAACATTTACTCACTTGAAAAATCAAGCCTGCAAGTACCCAAGATGAACTATTTTTTTCTTTTGCTCTTTCCTCCTCATTAATTTAAATGTTCTTTCTTTCCTCTCTACCTAGTTAAGGCCTATCTTTTAAGAATTAATTTTTCTTCATTTACCTAAAATACTTCCTCTAGATTACAATGATGTTTCTGTCAGCTTAAGTAGAGCAATTATAGGCTGTACAATTTATTGAGGAGTTTTCATGGTGTCTTAACTCTCCTATTATTCTCTTGAAATATTATTTAAATGTATGAAAATTAATATTAAATTTTGAAGGTATTTCAATTTGGGGTGGTGATTTTCCAAGTTAGATTGAAAAGATTTGGGGGCAAGGTTTTAAAAATATATATATACTTTTTTTTATTGATTTTTTACAGAGAGGAAGGGAGAGGGATAGAGAGTAAGAAACATCCATGAGAGAGAAACATCAATCAGCTGCCTCCTGCACACTCCCTAATGGGGATGTGCCCGCAACCAAGGTAAGTGCCCTTGACCAGAATCGAACCTGGGACCCTTGAGTCCACAGGCTGATGCTCTATCCACTGAGCCAAACCGGTTAGGGTGGGGGCAAGGTTTTATGCTTTTTGTATCCCCTCTAGCAATGAGTACATATAATATCTGTGTCTTCACCAACTGCTAGCTTAGTTGAAAATAAAATTTACCATCTCTATGGCTCAGAGATTACAGTTAAAAGCTAAAGATAGACACACATACACACACATGCGCCTCTAGGTACACACAAATCTAAAAGCGTATACATCTGAGATTATTTTTATTATGAAAAAATGTCAAGCATATGTAAAAATATAGAATGAAATAATGACTCACCATTGACTCATTATTCATCTTCAATAATTATTAATGACCAGGTAGTCTTGTTCCATCTTTTACCTACACATCTCTTTCCTCCCTGTATTGTTTAAACCCAATAAAAAATATCATAGCAACATCAGAAATATTTCTAAAATGCAATAGCAACAAAATTAGTTATTAAGTACTCAGTGGGTTATTGGACTGGCTATCATTGGAGCCAAGCAGGAAGGTTGGGTGAAGGTAAAGCAAACCTCAGTGTGATAGGCCAAAATCATGATAAGCACAGCTGCATGAAATGCTTATTTCTCAAAGAAGACTACACTCCAGCTGCCTTCTCCATTGAATAAGCTTCTACACGGCTACTTCCATGAAGGGATGGACAACTGACTTCCCCTTAGATTGCAGCTAATTTACTTCACTGTCTTTGTCCCAGAAGTTAAAATATCATTATTTTTAAACCATTCTTCTTTCTTCATTTTCATTTCTTCATTCTGCAAAATACAGTGTGGAGCCTCTCTAAATAGCAATCATTTCTATTAGTCATGCTGGTGGACAATACCGCAAGCTTGGGAACTGGTTAAATGTAATTGGCTTGAGAACTTCAGGCCTCAGATTTGCTAAAGTATTAGATATAAAACAAAAAAAGCTGCACAGAGATTCATAGTAATGAAACCCACAGATTTCCTTCACAACCATGGGAATAATCGAAAATAACTTATTGACATAACTGCATTTCTTGTACTGTTTTGGGATGTCTGTATTAAGAAATGTACTTTCAGGACACAAATCAGATTAAATGAACTACAGGTTTGAAAAGTGGTTTTAAAATCGAATTTTAGGGCAAGCTGGTGAACTTTGAGATTCAATTATCTTGTAAAAAGCTAAAGATAGACACACAAACATACCCCTCAAGGCATACACAAATCTAAAGTAATATACAACTGAGACTATATATTATTATTGTAATAAGGTAGTTGAATTGAAGAAAGAAAATGTTAAATTATATGACAAATCAAAGCATGTGGCCATGTATTTTTGAGGTTTAATTTTTTTTTTCTGTTAAGTCTCATAATATTTTTCAAATAATAGTATTCATAAACTCCCTTATTTGCCATTAATATCTGACTTTCAGCTAGTTAAATTTTACAAGTCTTTATAGCAATATCTGCAATATGCATTACCAACCAGATACGTATTTTGCCAAAATACAAGCGGAGGACATGAGTGAGGCATCCTGATGGGAGGAGTTACAGTGCAAGGGCTGGGGGGGGAGGGGGGGACAAGGAGCTGGACTTCATGGGAGCAGCCTCTCTATGAGGAAAGGCCAAAGGCAGGAGAGAGAAGGCAGAACAAGGGAGGAGGCGGAGGAAGGAAGAGCAAAGGGAGGTTGGGATTTGTTAACCTAGGAAATGCAAGCGCTTATGAACCACTGGGAGGAACCAGGAGGAATGGAGGAGAGAGAGAGAGAGAGAGAGAGAGAGAGAGAGAGAGAGAGAGAGAGAGAGACTTAACTGAACATGAGCAGAATAAGAGGCTCCTTTCTTCTGAGGCTAAAGAATAAGACATGACAGTAAAAGCCGCTATCACTTTGTCTGCACTAAGATGACCAAAATAAAGAAGTTCACCATTGATGGCCTCAGTTTGCACCAGGATGAAGAACGTAACCATTTTCAGAGAGATGAGAATAGGGAAAGCTAAAGGCCTTGAAATGGCTGCTTTGGGAAAATGGCCTAAGAGCCTGCACAGATAAGAAAGCAGCTGCTCAGTGCAGCTGAGCGCCCAGCTGAGTGGCCAGAGCGAACACTAATGTGATATTATGAAAGTTCTGCTTGACCTAATCTAGATGACATGCTACTCTATAAAACTAATCTGCCATTGCAGGCTAGCTAACTGTCAAGCAGAAGATATTTTTCTCACTACATAAACTGTTTTCAAAGGATTTATATTTTCCCTGGCTGTTGTGGCTCAGTGGTTGAGCATCAACCTGTGAACTAGGAGGTCATGGTTCAATTACAGGTTGTGGGCTCGATCCCCAGTAGAGGTTGTACAGGAGGCAGCAGATCAATGATTCTCTCTCATTGATGTTTCTAGTTCTCTCTCCCTCTCCCTTCTTTTCTCTAAAATCAATAAAAACATACTTTTTAACGTATTTCTTTTTTTCTCACATACTACTCCCAGTAGGTGAAGGACAAGATTCTCCTCAATATCTCAGGAGACTTGGCATCAGCTACAGAAAAATGGTGACTAAGAGGGGTCCATGGCCAAATGTGTCCTGCAAATGTTTTGCTTGAGTGTTTCGAAAATTAGGAAATTAAACATAAAACTCTGGACTTGCCATCTTATCTAATAAAAGAGAAACATGGTAATTAGCGTACGACCGCTACCCTTCCCATTGGCTAATAAGGGCGATATGCAAATTAACTGCCAGCCAAGATGGCGGCTGGAAGCCAGGCAGCTGACGCGAACAGGGAGTCTTGCTTGCTTCAGTGACTGAGGACTCCAACGATCCCCACCTGCCTTGCCGGCCTCTCAGCTGCACTCTAAGCAACATTGTAACAAATATAGAAGCTAAACAAAACCCTGGGCTTCAGCCAGCAGGACTGCAACATTGTTTCAAATACAGAAGGTAAACAAAGGAAAGAAAACTGTTTTCAGCAGCGAAGGTCTCATAGCTGGAGCTGAGCCTCAGAGCTAAAGCTGGCCCAGAATTAAAAAAAAAAGGAAAAAAGGACAGGTTGGGAGCTTCAGTCACCCGCCAGCCTGAAAACGGCCCTCAGCCCCTCACCCAGGGTGGCGAGGCACCCCAGTGGGGACCCCCACCCTAAAGGGGGTGTGACCAGATGCAAACAGCCATCATCCCCTCACCCAGGCTGGCCAGGCACCCAAGCGGGACCCCCACCCTGATCCAGGACACCCTTCAGGGCAAACCAGCGGGCCCCCACCCGTGCACCAGGGCTCTATCCTATATAGTAAAAGGGTAATATGCCTCCCAGCACTGGGATCAGCGTGACAGGGGGCAGCGACCAAACCCCCTGATCGTCCTGTGGCTCTGTGTGTGACAGGGGGCGGGGCCACAACCTCTCTATCCGCCCTGCTCTGTTCGTGACAGGGGGGAGCTCCTCAACCCCCTGATCAGCCCGCCCTGCTCTGTGCATGCCAGGGTGCGGCGCCCCAACCCCCTGATCGGCCCTGCGGCTCTGTGTGTGACAGGGGGGAGCTCCCCAAACCCCGATGACCCTGTGGCTCTGTGTGTGACAGGGTGCGGCGCCCCAACCCCCCACCCCATCGGCCCTGCCCTGAGTGTGACAGTTGCGGCACCCCAACCCCCTGATCCGCCCTGCTCTGTGTGTGACAGGGGGTGGTGCCCCAACTCCCCTATCGGCCCTGCTCTGTGAGTGACAGGGGGGAGCTCCCCAACCCCCTGATGGGCCCTGCTCTGTGCATGACAGGGGGGAGCTCCTCAACCCCCTGATCGGCCCTGCTCTGTGTGTGACAGGGTACGGAGCCCCAACCCCCCTGATGGGCCCTGCTCTGTGCGTGATAGGGGGCAGCGCCCCAACTCCCCAATCGGCCCTGCTCTGAGCCCGACCAGGGGCTGCACCTAGGGATTGGGCCTGCCCTCTGCCACCCGGGAGCAGGCCTCAGCCAGCAGGTCGTTATCTCCTGAGAGGTCCCAGACTGCGAGAGGGCACAGGCCGGGCTGAGGGACCCCCTCTCCCTTCCGAGTGCACAAATTTTTGTGCACCGGGCCTCTAGTATTTCTTATAAAAACTCAGAGATCCCTTGGTTTGTGTAAAGAATGGGGAGAATTGCAATCACCACACACTCTTTCACTCACCATGCTCACCATGTTGTCTTAATTCAGATAGTCGTACTTCCTTCTGCTGAAAAGGGAATGGTATTTATTAAGAGGAATTATTAATCTAATGTTACACTTTCACCTATACTACATAACACACATAATATCATAGAAATAATCTGTAAAATAAGAAATATGCCAATCACTGATGATCCTATTAAGGCAATTCTGGGGCGGACAGGCCTGCCTGAGCTCCTCCTCCACTTATTGATAAAACCATCCATCACTACTCAGCTGGTGAGTGCAAAGACATTAAAAAGTTGTGAGTTGCAGTTGATGTGTAAAATCTCACCAAGACTATTGCAATAGCCTCTCAACTGAGCTCCTTGTTCAAGACCTCCTTCTCCTACGATCTTTCCCCGACACAGCAGTATTGTTCACATATGTTGTTTTACAAATGTGGAGAGCACAGCCCGATGAGGTCAAATAGCTTACCCAACAATACAGCTGCGTGGTCTGAGACCAAAATGCGGGCCTTAGCATGTCTTACAGTGCTTTTTGTGGTCTGTCCTGTCTTTAAAAACACTGCTTAGTTCCTGAAAACTAAAAACATGTTGTTGTGTTTTTGCTAAACTTGTTTATAACAATTAAATGCTCCTTGGATTTCATTGTATAGGAATGTAACCCCTTCTGCTGTACTCCATACTCAAACATATACATACACCACCTCATTTGGCAGTAAACACACAGTAATGGTTTCCCTCAGAGAAGACACACTGTACATGAATATGGTAATTGGTCTTTAAAAGATATTTCTACCTTATGCACAAGACAGCTAAAGTTAGCACAAATTTAAAAATGCTTTGAAACAAAATAGTCTTCCATGAACAGCTTTATGTCTTTTGGATGCTGCTGCAATAGAGTTACTTAGCAAATCTGTGTCTTATTTGGAAAAATAAGTGTTTTAGGGTACTGGGTAAATCTGGACAAATGCAGTTCTAAAAATCTTCTATTCATCTCATCTTCTGGAATCTAGTACATTTCACAATGACCCTGAGAATTTTGTATACATTCTAATTTTAAAGAATAATAAACCTGGCAAGATTATAGCTTTATATTTGAAAATTATTCATTAATAATAGCTTTACTCTACTTTTTGGATTACTAGGGAATTAATTATAAGACATTTCACTGTAAATAAATTCTGAGTGGCATTTATAAAAGCTTAAGAATGTGGTATTTAAGATAAATGAGTAACAGGATTCTAATTTAGCTTGTGTGGTAACTTCTCGTGTAATTTTCTAAAAGTTTTGCTAATAACTGTAGGAGTCAAATTTAAGGTATAATAATTTAGAAATAGACACAGTCAACTCCTGATTAATCATGACAATAAAGAACAAAAAAGTATTAATAATTTATTTAATAAGTTAACACTCAATTGCACTTACTGTGTGCCAGGTAGTGTTCAAAAAGCTTTATAAATTTTCAATAACTGAATATTCACAACAAACCTATGAGGTGCATGTACTATTATTATCATTATCCTCATTTTATCAATGAAGGAAGAGAGCTCTGGAAAAACTAAGCAACTTGCCCAGATTGTGTATCTAACAAGTACCTCTCTCAGTTCAACAAATAAGATTGCATTTGACTGCTTGAACATGTTCAGGTGACATAGGAGGAAAATCATTTTTGGAATGAGAAAAGAAGGCAAGGAGAAGAGAAGCAGAGTTACAAATGAGAAAGACTCAAATGAAGACAGGAGCAAAATGCAGGGCACTGAGAAATAGGAATGAAGACCTGATGCTGAAAGTGAACTTAGTGCTCTATCCCAGCCTCCCATTTTTCAGACATGGTGGCCAAGAAAGATTCAATATTGTCAACTTTCCACGGATGACTAACCTTAAGGCTTGGAGCAGAACTCTGATGGACTGTCCCATTGGGCATCATCTCTGAGCCAGGCCTGCACTGAGCACTTAGGGTAAAATCTAAACCAAACAGGATCCTCACCCATCCAGAGGTTGCCATTAAGAAGAAATGACCAATAAACACACACATCATTACTGTAATATGAGGTAAGTGCTGGACAAAGAGAAAAAAAAAAAACAACTAGTTAACACTGCTTAGGAGGAGAGGGAGTCTACAGAATAATGAACTGTCAAGGAGCAATGTAAAGGGCAAACAAAATTTTGCCAGTCAGCGAAGAGGAAAGGCCAATGTGGGCAAAGTACTAAGCCCACAAGGCAGACTGGAGTTCACGGCCACGGCGCATCCCATGAATACCATGTCTATTAAGTCTACTGCATTCACTTGAATATTTTTAAATTAAACCAATATCTGTTGAGAGCTTATTATGTGCCAGGCAATGGCACTTCAAAGATGAATGATGAAAATGTAGCTGTCTTCAAGTCTCAGGGAGTTCACAATCAAATTAGGGAAGCCAATTAGACTCAAGTGGAAGCAGATTAGCCAAAGTGATAAGAGAAGTCTTAGTCTGTTCTGAGCTTATAGTCCAAAGAAGTAGTTTCTGTCTGGAGAGGACATTTTGGTAAGAAAGGTTTGAAGATGAAGCAACACTTGTTTTGAATCTTGAAAAATGGATAGATAAGTGTTAGCTAGAGTGTAAGTAAATGAAAATCTGACTTAAATAATACCTTCCTGCTCATGTCAAAGACTGCCCTACTTGATAAGAAGGCAAGCTTGATCATTATCTTGTAACAGGCTTCTCAGGGCATCTGGATGCATATCACATAGGCCCTAAAGAGAAATAAATAACTGTAAATCTATAAACCTCAAACATAACCCATATTCTCAACTGGTTCTAAGTGACACCAGACCACATGAAGTGTCAAATTCCTTTTAAAGCACTTTCCAGATGAATGAATCACAGAATAAAATGACCATGGCTCTGGAAAATAAATAGAAATCCTGGTCTATTTTATTCTTTTCCTTTACACTGTTGGAAAATCTCAACCAAGCAGTATAGTTTCCTAAACCACCCGGGCCTCACCACAGACCCCGCCAGCTTCGTTCTGGTGTCCAAACATTCGGAGTGAAGCTTTGCCTTCATCTCTTTGGGTGGCAACTGAGAAATGGCCCATGGAAAATAAGAAAAACAGATGTGGAAAGGAAAAAAAAAGACTGTGACCCTTAATTTTGCAGGTTGAAGAAACCAGATCATACCCAGACCCTTGCAGTACACGAGGAAGAGGTTAGTAGTGGGAGCGAGTAGGGACAGTGTTGTGGTTTGCGTGGATTAATATGTTGGCTCAAAAGCAAGCAGGTTGATGACTGGATCTGTAGTCAGGGATCAGTCAGCTTTTGATGGAAATTAATTGAGTGCAACAAAGGACACTTCTCAGCAATGTGCTTACCACCTGTTAATAGGGTTTAACCAATCCTAGACATCTCCAAGTTTGCCTTAAAAACCCAAATGATTTGTCAAACACCATGCATGTCTGAGAACATAATGAGGCAGGCTGAAGACCAATAAATGCCCTGGGATCTCAAGCATTTTTGAACCAAACATCACAGGGAAAGAAAGAGAATACCAAGAATACATAAGCCGTAAAAAATGAAAATGAACAGAAGGAATAAACATTTTGAACCACACTTCATCAAACTAATCAACCAGTGCCTAAAACCAGCAATTCCTCTGAAGCCTCTTTAATAAGGCCACAAATCACCACTGTTGACACGGCACAGCAGGCACGCTTTGGCTGGATGGGATCGTGAAGACATGGACATCTGTTGCCCAAAGAAACTTTTTGAAAGGGACGAATTCAGTGGACAGCAATCTAGACTCATCATCCTGTAGAGCAGATTTGCATTTTAACAGAAAACCAATGAGAGTGGCCTGGTGTCATATAAATAAAATTCTAGTCTTCTCATTGACCCATGGACTTGCAGTAGACTATAATATCACAATAGTGACTGATTGATTGACGTGTTAGGTGTAGTTACACATAATGAGTGATAGATCATATCTGTAAGGTACCTAAGGTCAGAAGTAAACAATCTCATCAATTTATCCTAAAGTTGGCTGCAATATCCTGTGGAATTTAAGTAATTAAATGTGTTTAAACTAAATAGATAATTTTAAACTCTTGAGAATTTTTGCTTCAGATATTTTGTTTGGACAGTGGACTTACAGCAATTAATTTTTTTTAACAAAACCCTGTAGCAGAACTTTATTTGAAATACAATAGCTAAAGAAAAGGGACATAGAAAGGGAGGAGAAGAGTGAGAGAGTGGGAGAGAGACAGAAAGAGAGGGGAAGGGAGGGAAGGAATGGATTTTTTGATGGGAAGAAAAGTGCTAATTTTAATTAACTGGCAATGGTTTGCATCTATATATAACTCATTAGTTGTCATTGCATAACAGATGATTGTTTTTTATTTGCTCAGTGATAAAAGAAGATTTCCAGTCCCCAGAGTCAAAACCCACATGAGATGTTATATATTCTCATGTGAATAATTACTCAGTGGTCAAGAAAAGACAGAGTCTTTGTCCACAAGTGGCTACCAGATTGAATCAGAATCAAGAGTTCCAATAGACTCTGGTCTGACTTCCAACAGAACACATTTCTATCCATTCATTCTTTCCTTGATTTTTCCCCAACAATTTTTGGGTGAACAAAACAGGCAAAAATCCCTTTCCTTATATTCTGGTGAGTGGAGATAATCAACAAAATATACAGAATGTTACATGTTGTATATGTTAGATATAAATAAATACCAAGGATAATAATAAAGCATGGACTAGGGCTACAACATATGAAAGAAGGTTGCATTTTAGATCAAAGATAAGGAAATACCTTATTGAAAGAGTGTCATTTGAATCAAAATCTGAAAGAGGTAAGGAAGTGAGCTGGGTAGATAGCTAGGAAAGCAGAATTCCAGGAGAGGAAAGAGCAAGGGGCAGAAGCCCTGGGTGGGTATGTGGTGTGTTTAGTAATATCCAAAAGGGCAGTGTGCCTGTACTGGAGTGAGAAGAGATGTGAGCATTGAAAAGAGAATCAGAGAGCTTTTTGGGAACCAAATTATGGAGCACCTACATTAACAGGATTTTCTTCTCACTCTTATTGTAATGGGGATCCATTGAAGGATTTTAAGCAAAATAATATAATATGATTTATGCTTTATAACAGGATATTTCAGGAAGACTTAACCATGCCATAGATGGTTGCAACAAACAATTCCAAAAATGTTTGAATTTTTAAAACCATCAGTGTTGATCAAAAAAGAACTCCAAATTTCTCATGTTATGGTGATGAAATTCAAGTCCAGTGATGGTGAGTAACTTCCCCAAGGTTATGCCAACAGTTGGTGGCTGAGCCAAAACTTTTCAATCTGGAGTATATATTGGAAGTAGAAGTGATGAGTTCTGTGGATGGAAACAGGAAAATGCACTGCTTTATTTTTGGAAGAGCCCATATGCAGAGGGCTCACAAGATCTAATCACAATTTGGATTTTTACTTGATCTGGTCATTATGTAGCCATAGCCTAAGTCTTCATTTAGTACTAGTTATCCCAGTGAGAATGATATTTCACTTTTGCCATATTGTAGATACTCATCACTTTTGGCAAGACTGGGAACTGAGGAATAGGTTTACCATGGAGTACAAGGGACTAGTTTGACTAAAGACTAGATAAAGTAGGCATGATCTAGGTTTGGTAAAATCACCTTGACTGAACAGAAAAGGCTTCAGTGGCACTAAGAGCCCATCTTGGAGAGCTGCTTTGGTAACATTTGAACATGTAAATAACCACCTTTCATATGTACGGCCATGCAGCTGAATATAATCTCCCAGTTCTTCAAAAGTTACACTATTTAAGGCAGGTAGTTTCGTTATAGATCATATTCCAATTCATCTAGACCAGTGATTTTCAACCAGTATGCCGCAAGAATTTTTTTTTTTATTTATTTTTTATTTTTTTTTATTAAATCTTTATTGTTCAGATTATTACATTTGTTCCTCTTTTTTTTCCCCCCATAACTCCCCTCCTCCCAGTTCCCGCCCCACCCTCCGCCCTCACTCCCCACCCACTGTCCTCATCCATAGGTGCACGATTTTTGTCCAGTCTCTTCCCAAAACTCCCACACCCCTTTCCCCCCCAAGGATAGTCAGTCCATTCCCTTTCTATGTCCCTGATTCTATTATAATCAACAGTTCATTCTGTTCATCAGATTATTTATTCACTTGATTCTTAGATTCACTTGTTGATAGATGCATTTTTGTTGTTCATAATTTGTATCTTTACCTTTTTCTTCCTCTTCCTCTTCTTAAAGGATACCTTTCAGCATTTCATATAATCCTGGTTTGGTGGTGATGAACTCCTTTAGCTTTTCCTTATCTGTGAAGCTCTTTATCTGACCTTCAATTCTGAATGATAGCTTTGCTGGATAAAGTAATCTTGGTTGTAGGTTCTTGGTATTCATCACTTTGAATATTTCTTGCCACTCCCTTCTGGCCTGCAAAGTTTCTGTTGAGAAATCAGCTGACAGTCGTATGGGTATTCCCTTGTAGGTAACTGAGTTCCTTTCTCTTGCTGTTTTTAAGATTCTCTCTTTATCTTTTGCTCTTGGCATTTTAATGATGATGTGTCTTGGTGTGGTCCTCTTTGGATTCCTTTTGTTTGGGGTTCTCCGCGCTTCTTGGACCTGTAAGTCCATTTCTTTCACCAGGTGGGGGAAGTTTTCTGTCATTATTTCTTCAAATAGGTTTTCAATATCTTGCTCTCTCTCATCTTCTGGCACCCCTATAATTCTGATGTTGGTACGCTTGAAGCTGTCCCAGAGGCTCCTTACACTATCCTCGCATTTTTGGATTCTTTTTTCATTTTGCTTTTCCGGTTGGGTGTTTTTTGCTTCCTCGCATTTCAAATCATTGACTTGATTCTTGCGCTCCTCTGGTCTGCTGTCGGGAGTCTGTATAATATTCGTTATTTCAGTCCGTGTATGCTTAATTTCTAGTTGGTTCCCCAACATAACATCGAGGGTCTTATTAGTTTTCGTGTAGATCTCATTAAGTTTATCGGCAGCTTCTAAACAGTTCTTGAGAGACCTTAAAAGTGTGGTTCTGAACTCTATATCTTCCATTGACAAATTTGTCCTGTTTCTTTGTCTCCGCATTTTGTTATGCTTCCTTGGTGCACCCCCTAGTGGTCTTTGTTCGCAGTCTTATAGTTAAACCTTGATTGTTGTAGCTAATACCAGGGAGGGTTTGACCTCCAGGCCAAGTGGCTATGAGAATCAGCTGTGTCAGCAGTGAGAGAACTTCTGTCCTCTAGGGAGGTGCTAATCTAGCCTTTGCCTGAGGCTATCCAGCAAATGCCTCTGTGCAGGGCTTGGGCAGGGCGGGTCGCACAGGATCAACAGGGTGGGCCGGAGAGAGCAGTTATGGCGGCTCTCAGTCCTGTCCCCAGGGGCTCTGCCTCTCTGAGTCCCAGCACCCGCTGCAAAGCTCGGAGAGAAAGCTGCACTCTCTCTGACCGAAGCCAGACAGTCCCACTTCTTCCGTTTGAGTCTGGGTCCCTAAAGACTCGCCTGTATCTGGAGCTCAGAGTCTGCGACTCCCTCCCGATTGAAAACAACAACCACGCCCTCCGCCGCCAGCCCACTCCGCGCACTCCGCACCTCAGAATTTGACTTCAGCACTGCGCCTCCTCTGAGTGTCCGTGTGCGTTTCTCTTTCCTCCTAGTTGTAGGACTTCCACTCAGCCAGCGTTCCTGTGGTTCTGGGTGATGTCCCTTCCGTCTTTTAGTTTCACTTTTGAAGTAGTTGTTCAAAGCAGCAAACTCCGGCGTTAACCTATGCCGCCATCTTGGTTCTTCTATCTGTATGCCGCAAGAATTTTTAAAACATGCAACACCTGAGTATTTAGTCAGAGACACTGACTTCTTTTCCTTAGATTGTCAAATATGAAAATGACAATAGTCAACACAACAATATCTGTCTGGTGTGTATGAATCAAAATTATAACTATTTTTTGGTCAGATCTGCAAAAACTGTAATATATAGTTTTGCTGTGCCACAGAATTTTAGTAATTAATTTATGTGTGCCATGAGATGAACAGGTTGAAAATTAGTGATCTAGACCAAAGTATGGGGTTCATTTGGGGCATGGTTGTTTGACTTCTACTAGAGGAAGCTATATGCTCTTCAAATATTATATTCTTCAAGATTTCTATATCTCACATTTAATAATGGAAACCAAATAGGAGATAAATAAGGAAACACTGAATTCCATTCAATTAACCATACACTTACCATCTGACCAAGCAATCTAACTCAAAGAGATTACTTAAGTAAAATGCAAACCTATATTCACACAAAAACAACACTGGACAGATGTTAAGTAACTTTATTCAAACTATACAGATAATGGTTAGTGTGGCTCAGTTGGCTGGATTGTTATCTCATACACCAGAAAGTGGCAGGTTCCATTCCAGATCAGCACACATACTCAGGTGGTTGGTTTGATCCCTGGCTAGGTGCATGCAGTAGGCAACTGATTGATGTTTCTCTCTCACACCAATGTTTCTCCCTCTTTATCTCTCTCCCTCCCTTTCTCTCTAAAAATCAATAAAAAGCAAAAATGTTAAAAAAGAATCCAGGTATTTGAACCAACCCAAATGTCTTATAAGGGGTAAATGTAGAAACAATCTGTAATATCTATATATAATGGAATACCTCTCAGCAATAATAAAAAATATTTTGCCACTAAAAAAAAAATATTGCATCCTTCTCCTCATAGATGGAATTTTGGTCCTTCTGTAGTTTGAGTTGTGGCCACATAGATCAAAACTCAATGCATAAATTCCCATATGGTATGTCTCTCAGTATCTTTCATCATACCAAAACAACATAGAGCTTTAAAAACTGAAAGCACTCAAGGAGCAAGTATCACTAAAAATAAACCCAAGAAAATTTTAAAAGCCTAGACAAATCCTGAACCAGCACTATTATAGCTCCAGAGCGATGTCAGTCTTTTGAACATTGCCACCATAACCACATCAAGGCTTGCAATAAAAGGCTCAAATGAATCAGAATATGAAATAATTAAGCATCCACACATGCTTTTGTCTTCCAATTTAAAAAGAAGAGTATAGTATTCTCACACAGGTCTTATCAGTAAGATTAAGCTATCAAAATAGAGCCCATCAGAAGTAGGACTGCTGCAACTCATTTGTTGGAAAAGATGACTAAAGATTTAGGATGGATTATAGAAAGAAAAGACTAGAGAAAGGGGGACCCCAGTAGGCTGTTGTCATCTAGATGTGATGCCATGAGGATGATGTGAGGAAATTGATTCCAAAGCCACTATAACCACAGTGGAAAGACTGGCCTATATAGGATTTCAAATGAAAAGTTGATAAAACATGGTGATTGGCTAGATAAACAGCCAATCAATAAAGGAGTGAATTAAAAAATGACTAGTACTTCAAATCTAGATATTAGAAGCAGAACCACTGACAGATGTAGGCAGTTAAAAAAAAGGAATTTGGATTGAGGAGAAGAGAATAAAAATAGAAGCTGCTATTTATTATTCACTACTTCCAATGTTCTAAGAACTGAAATCATTATCTCATTTAATTCTCTCAACAACCCTATTTATTCATATACTTATTCATTGACAATCATTTTTCAAGTGCCTCTTATGGAGCAGGCATTGTCCTATGTAAACTTTTCTAAGTTTATACATAAGGAAACTGAAATTCAGACAGAACTTATGCAAGGTACCATAGCCATAAATGGCAGAGCTGGCATGCAACCCAGGTTGAATGGATTCCAATGTCACCATAGTTACATAAGATTTAGCTTTGGATTTATGGGATTCAAAAGCTGACAACTGACAAAAAAAAATCCTATTTAATAAAAGGGTAATATGCAAATTGACTCAATGGTGGAACAACCAGAACAACCACTGGACCAGTCACTATGAGGTGCACTGACCACCTCTTGGACCCTTTCCCCAGCCATCAGGCACCAATCACCCGATGGCAAATTGGGAACCAAGGGTGGATGGTGGAAGGGGATGGGGCCAGCTTTGGGCAGCCAGGGAAGATGGCCCGGATCACAGGCCAGGCCTAGGGACAGTACCCATGCACAAGTTTCATGCACTGGGCCTCTAGAAAGAAAGAAGGAAAAAAGGAAGGAAGGAAGGAAGGAAGGAAGGAAGGAAGGAAGGAAGGAAGGAAGGAAGGAAGGAGGGAGGGAGGGAGGGAGGGAGAGAGGGAGGGAGGGGAGGGAGGGAGAGAAGGAAAGAAGGGAGAAAGAAAGGAAAGAGAGAGAGAGACAGAGAGAGACCGAGAGAAAGGAAGAAGGAAGAAGAAAGAAAGAAAGAAAGAAAGAAAGAAAGAAAGAAAGAAAGAAAGAAAGAAAGAAAGAAAGAAAGAAAGAAAGAAAGAAAGAAAGAAAGAAAGAAAGAAAGAAGGAAAGAAGGAAAGAAGGAAAAAAGGAAGGAAGGAAGGAAGGAAGGAAGGAAGGAAGGAAGGAAGGAAGGAAGGAAGGAAGGAAGGAAGGAAGGAAGGAAGGAAGAAAGGAAGGAAGAAAGGAAGAAAGGAAGAAAGAAAGAAAGAAAATGCCAGTTGTGATAATACAAGGAACAAAAACAAAACTGGGGAACCATCAGGCTAGTGGAAGTAGCCAAATAAGGAAGAGACCAGGACAGTAGGAGTGAAGTGTATGTGTAGGGGCGTGGAGTGGGGGACTGGGGAAGGTCAGATAAAAGGGAGAAGCAGCCTTACTACCTGAGCACCTTCCTGAGTGCACTGGCCTTGGTTAATTCTCTGGAGGGTCTAAGGCAGTGGTCAGCAAACTGCGGCTCGCAAGCCATATGTGGCTCTTAGGCCCCTTGAGTGTGGCCACAAAGTTTCAATCACACTGTACGTGCGCGCCCGCACATGGTATTTTGTGAAAGAGCCACACTCAAGGGGCCGCAGTTTGCCGACCACTGGTCTAAGGTTACTAAGCCAGGTGCAACTGCTGCTGGATTATCTGGTCTCCAGGACATGAAAGGATGTTGTAGAGCTAACATGACCCCATGTCCCCTCTGAAATTCAAAACAGAAACTGAAAGGCTCATGATGTTGAACATACTAATGGTACATTACGTTATTCAATACACATAGATTATATAAACCTGTTATTTATAGTATAAATTATTACCATTGTAGGTTGAATTGTATCCACCCAAAAAGATATGCTGATGCCCTATCCTCCGATGCCTCTGAATGTGACCTTCTTTGAGAATGGGGTTATTGCAGATGTAACTAGTTAAGATGAGGCCATATTGGAGTACAGTGTGGCTTTCTTTCTTTTAAGAGGGAAACTAGCAACACAGAGCCACCCTGGGAGACATCAGGTGATGATAGGGACAGAGACTGCAGTGATGTGTCTGCTAGCCAAGGACCTCCCAGGATGGCGGGCAACACTGAAAGTTAAGAGAAAGACATTAAAGAGATTCTCCCCCATAACAGCCGAAAGGAACCAATCCTACTGACCCCTTGTTTCTGACTTTTAGCCTCCAGAACTGGGAGAGAATACATTTCTGTTATCTTAAAACACACAGCTTAATGCTACCTGTTACAGCAGCCCTGTGAAATGAATACAAGTACTTATCAAACCGTACATTTAAATCATGCTTATGATGCCCCAGGAGCTATTCTAAGTGCTATGCAAAATTAACTCACTTAATTACCATAATAACCCCATATGCTAAGCACTATTATCTCGGTTTTTATTGATGAGGAAGCTGAAGCATAGTGAGTTTAGGTAACCTGCCAGCAGGAGACCTGGGATTGGAACCCAACCAATTTGGCCTCAGAGTACTTACCACTGTCCTCTGCCCTGTGCCATGCTCCCAAGACTTCTTATTGCCTCTGCTGCCCAGGACGCCATTGCAGGCACTCAGTCTCCTTCCCAAAGCACTGGTAATCTTCAATTAGGTGATTTTCAAATGATGACAGAAAGGTTTATCTATGCCCTGGTTCGGCATTCAGCACTTTGCAAAAGTTTTTCACAGTCATTTTGACATTGAATCCTAAGTCTACATTTAAAATGTTCTTTGCTTTTGAGTGCTTTTATAAGTACAGGCATAACTTGTTTTATTGCACTTTGCTTTATCATACTTTACAGATTTTGTGATTTTTACAAACTGAATATTTATAACAACACTGTATTAAGAAACTCTACTGGCACCATTTTTCCAATAGATGACTAGAATTTTTTTTAGCAATAAAATCTCTTTAACATATTTTTATTGATTTCAGAGAGGAAAGGAGAGGGGAAAAGAGAGAGAAACATCAATGATAAGAGAGAATCATTGATTGCCTCCTGCACGCCCCACACTGGGGATCAAGCCTGCAACCCAGGCATGAGCCCTGACTGGGAATAGAACCATGACCTCCTGGTTCATAGCTCAACACTCAACCACTAAGCTACACTAGCCGGGCAGCAGTAAAGTCTTTTTTTTTTTAAATGAATGTATGCATATACATTGTTTTATAGACACAATGCTATTGCACACAATAGATGAAAGAATAGTGTAAACAACTTCTATATGTACTGAGAAACCAAAATAATGTGTGACTTGCTTTATTGTGGTATTCACTTTACTGCAGTCTTTACTTTACTGCAGTGGCCTGGAATAAACCTGCAATATCTCCGAAGTAACCCTGACTTCAAGTACATAGACAACTATAAGTTGTGTTAATTAATCAGGCATGTTTGGTAAAAAAGAAGAAAATAATTTAAATAGCAGAGACTATTCTACCCTTCATTCTATTCAGTCTGAACCCATGATCTGCACTAAACGTGAACCTCTGTGCTTCCTGAAGTACAAAGATCTTGCCTAACAGACCACAAAAGGGCCCAAAACATAAGTTACCCATTGCAACTGGTGCTCAAATGGAGAAACAGCCATCTGTTCCAATGCTGAAGAAAAATCTGCCTGTGTTGCATTTAATGAGAAACAATTTTTTCAGAAATTTGTACATGTAAAGCCATATATGTTAAGTAAACTAATGATTCCAAGGGATTTTTACATGCAATTTTGGCAATAGACAATTTTAATGTCACACTTATGATCTAATCTAGCATAAAATGTAATACCATTATGTTACTTTGTTCATTTCTATCTTTATTTTGGACTTCCATACCTTTTCTCTCCTATATACATAATATTGAGGACCAATTGTAATCCACAGTTAATATTAGAAAATTTCCAGAAGTCAGAAAAACTTTGAATACTTTCTCCTCCCAATCATGTAACTACCAATGAAGTTACTTTTTAAAATTTATTTTTAATTGACATAAGGTATGAGTTTCAGGGTCCAACATAGTGATTTAACATTTATATACCTTCCAAACTGATCCACCACAATAAGTCTAGTAATAAGTCTCTGTCACCATATATTATTATTTTAATACTAGAGGCCCGATACAGCCCCAGCTTCATCTGGAAGGTCATCTGGAAGGACATCTGGTCTAATTAGCATATGATGCTTTTATTATTTTAAATTATTAACTATTTATCCTATGATGTACATTATAAAGTTGCTTTATAAAGGAAACCATATTAATGGATGTTATTTGATAGAGAATACTATAATGTCTATGTGCTAAAATATCTTACTTCTTAAATGGATCAATGAGTGTCATTATTCCAGAAATTATGTGACAACAGAATAAACAGAAAATAAAAGGAAGTGAAATATAAATGGAGCACTTCATAATACAACTGGGAAACTGTTTTAAATTTAAAGGATGAAAACACATACAAAAAAGTGCTATGTTTTGAATGATGATAAAGCTAATGGCAGGAGCCCTTATATATGCATGATAAACTGCTTAATTTTAGCTCTTTAAATATTACAAAGCATGCCTGTGTGTGTTTGTATGTGTGGTGTGTGTGTGTGTGTGTGTGTGTGTGTGTGTGTGTGTGTGTTGTGTGTATACATATATACATACATAATTCAATCCTTTCACTCTCCTCCATTATAGGCCTGACAAAGATTATCATAGACACAAAGAAGTTAAATAAACTTGTACAAAGTATTCCAGCTAGTTCATGAACTCATGTCTTTTCATTCCAAGTCCAGGCCTTTTCCCATCATGAACATGGTTGCATTCCTTATAACCAAACATAGAAAAGTAGATAACATCTAAAGACTTTAGGAACACCAGGAGTGAAGTCTAAGCTAAACTAATGTGAATATTAAAACAAAAGTGAAAAGTCATCTGTAAAACTTTTGAGTAGAGTTCCTTAGAAAAAGTATAAAATCATTTACATCTACACTAATAAAATATAAACATGCAAATTGACCATACCTTCTCTATGCCTTAAGCCACACCCACCAGCCAATCAGAGCGATTATATGCAAATTAACACAACCAAGATGGTGGCCGGCAGCAATGGAGCTGGAACAAGCAGGAGGCTTCATTGCCTCAAGGATGAAGGAAGCCAAGCTTCTCGCCTGCCGTGGTGGCTCTGAGCTCCACTCAAAGCAACAAAGTTTCAATTATAGAAGGTAAATAAATCCCAGAATAAAAAAAAAGGAAAAAGGAGAGGCTGGGAGTTTCCGCCGCCTGAAAATGGCCCTCAGCCCCTCACCCAGACTGGCCAGGCACCCCAGTGGACCCCCCACCCTAAAGAGAGAGTGGCCAGCCTGCAGTGGGGACCCCAACCCTGAAGGGGGTGTTACCAGCTGCAAACAGCCATCAGCCCCTCACCCAAGCTGGCCAGGCACCCCAGTGGGACCCCCACCCTGATCCGGGACACCCTTCAGGGCAAACCAGTCATCCCCCTCCCACGCACCAGGCCTCTATCCTATATAATAAAAGTAATATGAAAACTGACCCTAACAGCAGAAGGACTGGGAATGACTGGTCACTATGACACACACTGACCACCAGGAGGCAGATGCTTAATGCAGGAGCTGCCCCCTGGTGGTCAGTACGCTCCCACAGGGGGAGCTCTGCTCAGCCACAAGCCAGGCTGATGGCTGCCAGTACAACAGTGGTGGTGGGAGCCTCTCCCGCCTCCTCAGCAGCACTAAGGATGTCTGACTGCAGCTTAGGCCTGCTCCCTGCTGGCAAGTGGACATCCCCTGAGGGCTGCTGGGCTGCCAGAGGGATGTCTGACTGCCAGCTTGAGTCCGATCCCCCAAGGGACATCCTTTGAGGGGTCCCAGACTGTAAGAGGGCATAGGCCGGGCTGAGGGACCACCCTGAGTGCACAAATTTTTGTGCACTGGGCCTCTAGTATTTAATAAAAGCTTAATGGTGGCCTGATCTACTATGACAATTATCTAATGAAAGAGGCACTTCAGCTCCTTTAGAACTATTCCTGTCCGCAGAAATCACTCCCTTATTGTTAAGGGGTCTTATTGTTGTATACTTAAATTTATAATGCATCCATGATGAACTTATCATAAAAGGCTTATCATTATCTTTGGATAATGGCTAATATGCTCATCCTATCAATTTGACACAGGGGCGCACATGTTCTATTGACACAGAAGCACACATTTTCTGGTCAAACAAGGCAACCGAGCTATTTCTTTTGGCTCAGCCTGTCTTTTCATCACAAAATTCTCTGGTTGAGTTTCTACCCACAGGTGCCTCCTTCCAATGAAGTAGGCCCATGCAATCATCAGCTTTTGTAGAAGATGCTACAGATTTTTAACTTCTTCATGTTAAACTTAAGATCATTCTAAATATGACCCTCTGTCCTGTTCCAGGGAATGTTGTTGATCCATGAAGAACACTGCCCAAATAAGATTTATTTCCGTATAAGATTTACTTACATACTTATTTGGGAATAATTATTTTCCAAATAAGATTTGAAAAGCAAATTTCAGGACACTTAATCAGACTGGGCTAACAAAAAATAAACATAAAATGCTAGAGATTATTGCTGTGAAATATTACTTCCCAAATGAATAAACTCATTTTTTAAAATTGTATCATGCAGAAATGCTGTAAAACATATGGGAAGCAGGATATTTTAAAAAAATACACATAATGTGTGTGAAAACAATTATTCAATTTGGCAATCACAATTATTCTTCCAGCAGAGAAGATAAAAGAATATAGGAAATGTCAAAATGAAATTTCTGACAGCAGTTTTCAGATACATCCCAAATTAGATCAAGTGCAAAGTGGAAAAATATGCAAAAATTTTACAATCAACAACATAATGAAGGGAAGTGAAGTGCTCTAAATACATTGTAATTTAAAGCTGGAAAAAACTTCCCAAATAATCCAAGTGTGCTGCCTCATTTGATCATAAAGAGACTGAAAACCAGAGCAGTTAATGGTCTTGCCTAACATTATACAGCTAATTAAGGAGAGAACCAGGACAAGGTTTTCAAGTCTCTCAATTCAGTACTTTCTTCCTGTTCCCAGTTAAAATAAATGATTGCAGAAAATAAGCCGTTAACTTGCAATAGGGTAAGCATGGTGTGTACCCGGGGATTCGTCCTCTGTTTTCTCCTTCCTGCCTCTAACCCAGCTCAGCTCAGAAAAACCCAGGGATGAAGAAACAGACCACAGAAGCAAAGGTGGGTTGTGGTTGTAACTCAAGATAGAAGAGTAGTAGTGTTGTCTGTTTTAGCTACAACAACAATCCAACCTACTTGATTCAAAATATAAATATTAAATGCCTGGCAACTACAGTATTCCTCTTATCTCTTAAAAAGAAGGAAAAAGGAAAAGTTTGTATAATTAGCACATAAAGAAAGAATCGTAGGCAAACAAGCATGATTATGACTGAGTTTTACTCTAGCTAACTGAAAATTAGGCATTGAAACCAAGCATAGAAAATGGGCAAATAGCTACCGGGAAGCCATTTGCATATTTTAAGGCTGCTGGCTATACTTCAGGGCTTGTCACCTTGAATGGCATGCAGCCAGGTTATGTCAAAGAAGTCCCCATGGACAGCAGCAATGAACTCTTCCTAGTTCAATAGCCTCCTTTTGCCTTGCACAAGGTTGTACACACAAGTGCAGCTGCAGCTGAGAAAGACCAATCAGAGGACAGTGCAGGTGGCTCTCCATACGGAGCTGTATTTTTCAGACCATAATGTGTTATCCTCAGACCACACTGCACACAAAAAAGAAAGAACAGGGAAGAATGGTATTTATGCCAACCATAGTGCCAGCACTGTGCCAGCCTATGTAAAGTAGGGGAATATATCTTCCAGCATTGTGTTTAATATCTATATCTATATCTATATCTATATCTATATCTATATCTATATCTATCCCCTCGGAAGTTCGACTGGGAGAACGGGAGTTCGATCACTCGCTATGACATGTGCTGACCACCAGGGGGTGGTATGGAACATGGCAAGTGACAAGCAGCAGGGCGCTGAGGGAGCCAGGGAAGAAAGAGGTGAGGAAGTGGGGAGGTAAGGAACCTGATCTGCGGCCCTGATTGCCGGACAGGCCTAGGGACCCTACCTGTGCAGGAATTTCATGCACTGGGCCTCTAGTCTTATATATAAAGGAGAAGAAAGGTTGTGCTATTCATGATCAGCAAACTCATGCAAATCATCAAAGGAACCAGAGGCAGAATCGTACCAAAAGTATTGTAGGTGCAAATAAACTCATAGCAGAAACTTTAAATTAAAATAAATATTCAACTAAGAGCTCAGACACATTGTTTTTAAACTTTCTGATTCTGAAATGTATATTGTGGCCCATGATACTGGCATTAATTAAAATGTTATTATCTTTGTTTTTTTTTTTGTTTTTTAATTAAATCTTTATTGTTCAGATTATTACATTTGTTCCTCTTTTTTCCCCCCCCATAACTCCCCTCCTCCCAGTTCCTGCCCCACCCTCCGCCCTCACTCCCCACCCACTGTCCTCATCCATAGGTGCACGATTTTTGTCCAGTCTCTTCCCAAAACTCCCACACCCCTTTCCCCCCCAAGAATAGTCAGTCCATTCCCTTTCTATGTCCCTGATTATATTATAATCAACAGTTCATTCTGTTCATCAGATTATTTATTCACTTGATTCTTAGATTCACTTGTTGATAGATGCATATTTGTTGTTCATAATTTGTATCTTTACCTTTTTCTTCCTCTTCCTCTTCTTAAAGGATACCTTTCAGCATTTCATATAATCCTGGTTTGGTGGTGATGAACTCCTTTAGCTTTTCCTTATCTGTGAAGCTCTTTATCTGACCTTCAATTCTGAATGATAGCTTTGCTGGATAAAGTAATCTTGGTTGTAGGTTCTTGGTATTCATCACTTTGAATATTTCTTGCCACTCCCTTCTGGCCTGCAAAGTTTCTGTTGAGAAATCAGCTGACAGTCGTATGGGTATTCCCTTGTAGGTAACTGAGTTTCTTTCTCTTGCTGTTTTTAAGATTCTTTCTTTATCTTTTGCTCTTGGCATTTTAATGATGATGTGTCTTGGTGTGGTCCTCTTTGGATTCCTTTTGTTTGGGGTTCTCCGCGCTTCTTGGACCTGTAAGTCCATTTCTTTCACCAGGTGGGGGAAGTTTTCTGTCATTATTTCTTCAAATAGGTTTTCAATATCTTGCTCTCTCTCATCTTCTGGCACCCCTATAATTCTGATGTTGGTACGCTTGAAGCTGTCCCAGAGGCTCCTTACACTATCCTCGCATTTTTGGATTCTTTTTTCATTTTGCTTTTCCGGTTGGGTGTTTTTTGCTTCCTCGCATTTCAAATCATTGACTTGATTCTTGCGCTCCTCTGGTCTGCTGTCGGGCGTCTGTATAATATTCGTTATTTCAGTCCGTGTATGCTTAATTTCTAGTTGGTTCCCCAATATAAGATAGAGGGTCTTATTAGTTTTCGTGTAGATCTCATTAAGTTTATCGGCAGCTTCTAAACAGTTCTTGAGAGACCTTAAAAGTGTGGTTCTGAACTCTATATCTTCCTTTGACAATTTTGTCCTGTTTCTTTGTCTCCGCATTTTGTTATGCTTCCTTGGTGCACCCCCTAGTGGTCTTTGTTCGCAGTCTTATAGTTAAACCTTGATTGTTGTAGCTAATTCCAGGGAGGGTTTGACCTCTAGGCCAAGTGGCTATGAGAATCAGCTGTGTCAGCAGTGAGAGAACTTCTGTCCTCTAGGGAGGTGCTAATCTAGCCTTTGCCTGAGGCTATCCAGCAAATGCCTCTGTGCAGGGCTTGGGCAGGGCGGGTCGCACAGGATCAACAGGGTGGGCCGGAGAGAGCAGTTATGGCGGCTCTCAGTCCTGTCCCCAGGGACTCTGCCTCTCTGAGTCCCAGCACCCGCTGCAAAGCTTGGAGAGAAAGCTGCACTCGCTCTGACTGAAGCCAGACAGTCCCGCTTCTCCCGTTTGAGTCTGGGTCCCTAAAGACTCGCCCGTATCTGGAGCTCAGAGTCTGCGACTCCCTCCCGATTGAAAACAACAACCGAGCCCTCCGCCGCCAGCCCGCTCCTCGCACTCCGCACCTCAGAATTTGACTTCAGCACTGCACCTTCTCTGAGTGTCCGTGTGCGTTTCTCTTTCCTCCTAGTTGTAGGACTTCCACTCAGCCAGCGTTCCTGTGGTTCTGGGTGATGTCCCTTCCGTTTTTTGGTTTCACTTTTGAAGTAGTTGTTCAAAGCAGCAAACTCCGGCGTTAACCTATGCCGCCATCTTGGTTCTCCTCTATTATCTTTGTTATTATTATTTTTAATTTTAATGAGTTTGAACATTTTTAAACCAAGGGCAATGAACTAACTATTTCATAGTGAATCTTCAATATTTGTTTTTGTCTTCTCATGTGCCTTATAGATATTCTTGTGCATTTCCCAAAGATATTGTTGCTTCTCAGTATGCCTTAATATTTCAACTGCTGGTAGAAATGCTATAAGAATCAAACTGCATGGTCAGTTTGTGCTATATTAAGATTGAAGGCTATAGTGTAATATACTGGGTTTGTTTCCCTATTTAGAGGTTTCTTTTTGGGAACTGCTCCTTCTTATTTAGTACAGATGCCCATCCCATAACCCTACCTCCTTGGCCAATAAGGTAGGTATGATGTTCCAGTCAGAACATCTCATCTCATTAGATGCAATGATTTAATAAGAAGTGAGCACAAGGCACAATAAAGCCAATCAAAATCTTTTTGAAGTTTTTATATGAACAGGAATAAGAAAAAAAAATTCCTTTTTTCTCTTCAGACACCTTGAGCATAGAAGATCATGTCAGCATAGAGCTTCTAGAGGCCCTCTCTACTGCAGGTATCCTTTTGAAAGTGATAGGAGATAACCCATTCTCTTGTTGTTTTTTTGTTTTGTTTTGTTTTGTTTAATTGCTTTATTGATTAAGGTATTACATATGTGTTCTTATCCCCCCATTACCCCCCTGATCCCCCCCTTATGTCCTCACCCCCCTGTTGTCTGTGTCCATTGGTTAAGCTTATATGCATGCATACAAGTCCTTTGGTTGATCTCTCCCCCTTACCTCCACCCTCCCCTACCTTCCCTCTGAGGTTTGACAATCTGATCGATGCTTCTCTGTCTCTGGATCTGTTTTTGTTCATCAATTTATGTTGCTCATTATATTCCATAAATGAGTGAGATCATGTAATATTAATCTTTCTCTGACTGGCTTATTTCACTTAGCATAATGCTCTCCAGTTCCATCCATTCTGTTGTAAATGGTAAGAATTCCTTCTTTTTTACTGCAGCATAGTATTCCATTGTGTATATGTACCACCGTTTTTTAATCCACTCATCTGCTGATGGGCTTGCCGTTTTTAGCTTTTAGAGGTTGCCTTCATTTCTTGGTTTGTAGCCCCTTCGTCTACCTTCAAAGAGAGCAGCATAGCATCTTAAATTCTCTCTCTCTCTTCCCTGCTTCTGTTGTCACACCTCCTGTTGTGACTCTTACACTCTTGCCTTTTGACTTCTGTGATTACAAACAGTCAATCTGGATAATCTGAGGATAATCTCCCCACTTTAAGATTCTCAGCTTGATCACATCTGCAAAGTCACTTTTGCTAGGTAAGGTACATAACATTCATAAATACCAGAGACTAGGACAGAGACATGTCCTTGAGTGAGGTGGGAGCATTATTCAGCCATAATGCTGGAGATCAAATAGTATAAAAGGTAAAAAATGAATTAACAATGTGGTGGTGATTTGGTGTCCTTGACCAGAGCAATTTGGCCAAGTGATGGGGTGGAAAAGCTGATGAGAGTGTGTGAGAAGAGTTGGGAAGTGTGGCTCTTAGAGTACCAAGGCAGTCAGGCTGGAGATCAGGAAGAACTGATGTTGCAGGAGAAGTCTGAAGGCAGCCTGCTAGCAGAACTCTCTCTTGCTAGAGGGAGGTCAGCCTTTTGTTCTAATCATGCCTTCATTTGATTGAAGGAGGCCCATCTGCATTAAGAAGGATGATGTGTTTTACTCAAAGTTCAGACTTAGAAGTAAATCTCATCCAAAAATACTTCAAAGAAACATTCAGAATAGTGTTCAACCAAATATCCGGATACCATTACCCAAACAAGTTGATACATAAAAATGAATCATCAAAAAATAAGAAAGAGGAAAATAGCATATTAACTTAATATGAAATGAGGACAAAAAAATAGTGAGGCAAACAAAATAGAAACAGATACATGGATACATGGAACAGACTGACAACTATCAGAGGGGAGGCGGCACTAGATGAAGGAGTGTGAAGAGATGAGCCACAGAACATATATGCATAACCCATGGGCACAAACAACAGTGTGGTGATGGCCAGAGGGAAGGGGTGGGGCGAGGGGATGGATGGAGATGGGCAAAGGAGTGGAAAATGGGGACAACTGTAATAGTGTCAACAATAAAAAAAAAGTTAAAAAAAAAGAAGTAGGGATAGGAAAAAGGAATATACTGAGCCACATCAGGGATAACTGCTGAAGGCAAAGACCAACAGTAGTTAACATATAAATGTGAGAATTCCATTAGAAGGCTAATGGACTTTGATATTCAGCTGGGCTGAAAATCAGCATTACATTACCCTGCTGCTGGCCAAATGGCTGAAGGCAATCCCCTAACCTGATAATCCTTCTATTGTTTACCAAACTTTACCATTCATATGCCTGTTTGTATTCTTAAAGGGCAAATGTGTAGTCAAGTAAATAAAAGCTTTCAGGGAGCTTCTCTGCTAGAGGGAAGTTATCCACCTGGCTCCCCCATGCCTTCTAAATTCATATTTCTTGTCTAGTGCATCCATTTCTGTATAGCCCCTTCTCCAGTCTTTGAACCCTAGCTGCAAATGGATGCGGCATTCACATCTGGTTCCTCAAAAAGAGACCTAGAGAAGAAGATTCACCTGAGTGAAAAATCAAGTTCACTGGAAAGGTGGGAAGTGCACCGAAAAGGTGGGGAAATTCACTGCATACAAAGCCTGTGCCAGCTTTGGAAGTCTCAAACTATAAAGTGGGCGGGAACATCTTTTATTTCAGTCAGGCTATAATGGGGAAGAATTTGAGTAAAAGGCAAAAACATCATTGTAAATTTTTAGCTTGCATGCTTAAGGATAAAGAAATTAAAATGTCAAAAGGTACTCTCTTAAAGCAGGTGCAAGGAAAACGAGTGCCCTTGTCATCTTTAACTTTGCAGGCTCTTATTCAAACTGCATTATGCCTAATTTGTATTGGGGATCAAAAGTCTGTAACACCTAAGGCCCTGGATCCTCCGCCTCTAGTGTGGAAATGCTCAACAGCTAGAGAAAATGGGGCTATCAGTTGTTTTACAAAAGGAGTCTTTAATGCTTTGTCTGAAAATTACCATAGGAAGCCTTGGGACAAGCAAATTTTAGCTAAAATAACTTTAGAAGCCAGTCAATGCTATGGAGAACAGAATAAGATAAGATCCATGAAAAGAACTCTGATTTATTAAGTCGTGTCTATGTGTTATGGGCACTTGTCTGTTGATTGTTGTTTTATCTGTCTTTGTTGTTTATTGTTAGTTTACTAAGCATGCCTTTAATTTAACTTAATAGAAAAGAAACAGTAGATGGACAGGCCATTACTAAATTTCCCCAGAGCAAACAGAATGTGGGAATGGGGAAAGAAAGAATAAGAGCAGTACACGTAGCTGATAACAGAACTTCTAAGAAAATTCCCTAGACAAAGGGAAGTAACTGAAAAAGGCCCCAGCCCATTAATTACTAGGTCTTTTGGTGATCCTGTAAAATGGATGCCCACTCCCAAGAGTGCAATTAAAAGTCTCATTTTTGCCATGTTTTTATTTTCTAGTCCATCATTTGAAATTTGGATAGATGAGACATTTCTCACAATTTAAGGGAGACATCTGGGATTTCTGTACCTGTGAAGAGAAAAAGGCTAGTTTAAGAGAAGGTGTGGCCTTCTTGGATTGAGCCCAATCTCTTTACAGACACTATAGAATAAACCCAAGACTTTTGTTCTTTAAAAGATGTTGAAGATGATACAAGGAAAATATACAGGCTGTATTTGGGCAATAAGATTAGTGTTTCCATAATAAAGGATTGTTCTTAAATAATAATGAACCATATTCCAAGGTTAACATTAAAAGCACTGAAAGGTCAGTAAATTATCTCTGTTATAGAATTTGCCAAAGTAAATGCCTTATCAGCGGTTTTGAACCTGTGGGTTGTGACCCCTTTGGCGGTCGAACAACCCTTTCACAGGAGTCGCCTAAGACCATCCTGCATATCAGATATTTACATTATGATTCATAACAGTAGCAACATTACAGTTATGAAGTAGCAAAGAAAATAATTTTATGGTTGGGTCACAACATGAGGAGCTGTATTTAAAGGGCCAGAAGGTTGAGAACCACTGCCTTAGATGGTGATAATTGGCTGTGGAATTTCAAAATTGTTGAAACATGGATGGATGTAACTAAAATGAAGAATTTGTGATGAAGCTTTTCAGTAATAATTATAAATATATTAATGATGAGGGTCTGGTCACTCAGGAGATGGATGACTGCGCTCTCTGTTGGAGGAAAGGGCCAGTTGCTCCACTCCCTGTAAAAGAGGAGAACCCGGCAGCAGCAACCGTAGAAGTTATCTCTAAGGAAGAATGGGACTGCTCCCTCCTCCCCCTGCCTTTTCACCATGCCTATACATGGTTTTCCAGGGTCCTTGATGACTTAGTGTTGGGGTCCAGCCCCAGCAGGTCCAGGGGTTCCCAAAGGTGTGGACAGAGTCAGCGAAGAAGGAATGACACGGAGGCAGCGTTCAGTCGATCAGTATAGTGAGGTTCTCTAGCCAGTTTCTCCCTTTATTGTCCTGTTACATCTGTATTTATACCAGTTGATTTTAATCCTATCCATTCTATTCCAAAGGTTAGGGCATTTGTTAATCTAGTTCTGTTGAGTTTAATCCTGTG
Organism: Myotis daubentonii; assembly: GCF_963259705.1. Classification (NCBI taxonomy): domain Eukaryota; kingdom Metazoa; phylum Chordata; class Mammalia; order Chiroptera; family Vespertilionidae; genus Myotis; species Myotis daubentonii. The sequence continues at coordinate 146,604,246 of NC_081840.1, read as the reverse complement.
TAGGTTAATCTCTGTGTTCCATTATAAGGGCTATTCCAAGGTCACTGCTTTCCTGATAAGCTACAAGGAAGTGACTGAAGGAGATTATCCTACCCAGTAAAGGTTATGTCCTCCAAGCCTCGCTGCTTGCCTTCCCTGGGACTGCCCTGTGTCGGTGAGTCTCTAGGGGTATAGGCTTTGGTGCTTTCACTGGTGGGCAGACCCCTGGAGATGTGGGCCCAACAAGTCCCAAATTTATTGCCAACAGTCTTAGTCCAAGTTCTTCGTAAGTAGTACATGGTATTTCTGTAACACTAGGGGGTTTCACTGATTTATTCTCTTCCTTAGTCCTGTTAATTCCTAACTCCAGGGAAAAAATCCTCACCTGGGGAAACAACCTTTCTCTGGGAGGTGGTCTTGTTTAAAACACATAGTACTAAGAGGGGGAGCAAACATATTAAGGACAGTATGCCATATACGCCAGGTCCCTTGAAACATATGCTGTGCAGATGTTTCTTCCCTGCAGCAACTGTGTCAAGCAGCAAGGATGGACCAGCTTCCGGCAACTTAGGGCTTTAGAGTATTGCTGAATTAAATAATAAAAATTATTAAATATCTAGGTATTTTAAAATAACAAAATACTGAAATATCAATCTAAGTTTACCTCATATGAAAAATCTAAAGGATAGAATTAAATCTATTAATTAAATATGTCTTGTATTTTATTTTAAATATATCCTTAACAATATAAATATATTACTAATCTGAGAAATGCTAAGTATTTAACTTGCCACCTAAAATTTAAGTCTTCTAAGACTTAAAAGTTCAAATTAAGTTGGAAGAAATTATGTGGTTGTGATAACAAAATGCATCAAGTATAGAAATTCCATTTTGAGAAAAATAATTCTTGTGTTTTCTCTGGAGAAATTAGTAGTTCAAAATATATTGTAATCCTTATGTATACTATGCATAGTAAAATTTTAACCTAGGATATAATATTTTATTGTCTGATTAAAAAATAGGATTAATTCTATGGTCTGAACCAATCCTATCTAATAATAGAGAAACATGGTAATTAACCGTAACTTCGCTACCTTTCCCATTGGCTAATCAGACCTATATGCAAATTAACTGCCAACCAAGATGGAGGCTGGCAGCCAGACAGCTGAAGCTAGCAGGAGGCTTGGTTGCCTCAGCGATGGAGGAATCCAAGGTTCCCCGCTGCCCCCGCCTGCCTGCCGCCTGGCTCTGAGCTCCTGAAGCAACAGCTCCAAAAGATACAATGTTTCAATTATAGGAGCTAAAAGATGTCAGTTAATTTGCATATGCAGGCTCCAAGAGGTGGAGCGAAGCCAAATAGCCCTGAAGCCGCAGAGCCCGGGGCTCAGCGGAGCAGAGAGGCCTCCTGGCCCTGGGATCAGCAAGCCTGATGGAAGCCCTGTGTGTTTATGCACCCTGGGGGTGCAGAGGTCCCGTCCTAGGCAGAGGCCGATGGTGAAACTTCTGACTCCAAGACGCGGCCTGGGGAGCTGGAAGGCGGCTCCTCTGACCTCAGTGCTGGAGTCCCGCTGCTCCACCAGGAGAGGAACAGAGAAAGGCCGGAGCCTCCCTCAAGGTGACCTGAAATCCCCACCCACACCAGGCAGGCTGCTGGGACGGGTCCTGGAGGATTCAACTCCAAGCCTAGCCGGTGGCCCTGCCGCAGCCATGGCACTCCTGGGTGCAGGCCCCAGCGGGACGCGGGTGGCGGCAGGGGCACCTTGAGTCCCTGGGCTCCTTGCCTGCCTTCCGTGGCCTCCTCCTGTGTCAGGGCCTCGCCCTCTGTGGCCTCCTCCTCCCCAGCGCCCAGAGCAGTGGACCCACTGAGGGCGCTCCGCTCCCTGCTGGCCAAGGGGGTGAATGGAGCAGCGGGGACTCCGGGGTGAAGGGTCGCCCTGGGGAGGAGTCCGGACACCTGCACGCCCTGCTCCTGGAGCGCTGCCCAGGCCCTGAGCGCAGCAATGAGCTGCGCAGGCCTGGAGGGTGTGGGTGGGGGTGGGCGCACATGCACCTGGTGTAGCGGAACATGCTGAGGAGCTCCCCACCTTCCGGGGCCTCCTCCTGCTTCAGGGCCTCGCCCTCCGTGGTCTCCTCCTCCCCAGCGCCCAGAGCAGCGGACCCACGGAGGGCTCTCCCCGCTGGCTGAGGGGATGAATGGAGCGCGGGGACTCCCGGGTGAAGGGTCGCCCTGGGGAGGAGTCCGGACACCTGCACGCCCTGCTCCTGTTCAGCAACATCCCCGAGATCCCGCATCTGCACCGCCACCGCGGGCTGTGGGGCAGCGTGATGGCGCCGATGGTGGAGAAGGTGCAGCGCACGCGGGGCTGCTGCAACCCGGGACCTCCTCAAAGGCTTTTGATGTTCGGCTCCCTCTTCAAGCCCTACATCCGGTACTGCATGGAGGAGGAGGGCTGCATGGAGTACACACGCAGCCTGCTGCCCGACAATGACCTTTTCGCGGCCTAGGTGACGTGGGCCGAGAAGCACCAGCAGTGCCAGCGGCTGAAGCTGAGCGACATGCTCGCCAAGCCCCACCAGTGGCTCACCCAGTACCCGCTGCTGCTCAAGTCGGTGCTGAGGAAGACGGGTGAGCCGCGTGCCAAGGAGGCCGTCATCACCGTGATCAGCTCCGTGGAGCGCTTCATCCACCACATGAACACGTGCATGCGGCAGCAGCTGGCCGCTGTGGTGAGCTGCATGGACGCCTACGAGGTGGTGGAGGGTAGCAACGACGAGGTGAACAAGCTCCTGAAGGAATTTTTGCACCTGGACCTGACCCGGCCCATCCCTGGTGCCTCCCCGGAGGAGACGCGTCAGCTGCTGTTGGAGGGCAGCCTGAGGATGAAGGAGGGAAAGCACAGCAAGATGGATGTGTACTGCTTCCTCTTCACGGACCTGCTCTCAGTGACCAAGGCAGTGAAGAAGGCTGAGGGGACAGGGTCATCAGGCCACCGCTGCTGGTGGACAAGATCGTGTGCCGGGAGCTGCGGGACCCTGGCTCCTTCCTCCTCATCTACCTGAACGAGTTCCACAGCGCCGTGGGGGCCTACACGTTCCAGGCCAGCGGGCAGGCTCTGTGCCGGGGCTGGGTGGACTCCATTTACAATGCCCAGAACCAGTTGCAGCAGCTGCATGCGCAGGAGCACGCGGGCAGCCAGCAGCACCTGCAGAGCCTGGAGGAGGAAGAGGAAGAGGAGGGTGGGGAGAGTGGCACTTCCGCCGCCAGCTCCCCCTCCATCCTGCGCAAAAGCAGCAACAGCCTGGACTCCCAGCACTGCGCCTCGGACGGCTCCATGGAGACCCTGGCCGTGGTGGTGCTGGAGCCCGGGGAGACGCTCTCCTCTCCCGAGTTCGAGGGCGGCCCCTTCAGCTCCCAGTCGGACGAGATGACCCTCAGTACCACCGCCTCATCTGTCACACTGACCAGAGAGCTGCTGGCCCTGGGCCCTGGGGACGGCCGCTCCTGCTCCATGGACTCCGCCTACGGCACCCTCTCCCCCACCTCCTTGCAAGACTTTGCGACCCCAGCCCCTGTGGTGGAGCCACCCCCGACCCCTAGATTTACCACAGGCCCCTTCACCCCCACCCTCTCCCCGCCTCTGCTGCCGCACCCCTGTTCAGCTGCTGCCCCGCCTGCCCCACCTGCTTAAGTCCAAATCTGAGGCCAGCCTCCTGCAGCTGCTGGCAGGGGCTGCCACCCAGGGGGCGCCCCCAGCCCCCAGCCGCAGTCTGTTGGAACTCTGCTTGGCTGCCACAGCCACCGGCACTAGGACTCGGGGCTCCCCTCACGAACTGGGCCCCGCTGGAATTGCGGGGGCGCACCAAGCCCTGGCAGTGGCTCCCAGCTATCAGAAATGGAGGGCAGGACCGCCTGCCTGGCAGGGGAGCCCAAAGGGCCCGCCAGGAGGAGCAGAGAGCTGCCCTCAGGGACCTCCCCCAGGATCCAGCCTGAGCCACCACCACCCCCCCCCCATCTCTGCTCAGCACAGGAAGCTGGCCCAGCTGGCCCAGCTCTACCGCATCAGGTCCACCCTGCTGCTTAACCCCCAGGCCCTGAGCACAGCGTGGAGCCGCCATGCCTGGAGGGCACAGTGGGGGGCAAGCGCACGTGCGCCTGGTGCAGCAGAACTTGCTGGGGAGCCGCCTGCCTTCCCGGGCGGGCCTCAGACCCAGCGCCCAACGTGGAAGGGCCGCAGTGCGGCCACCAGTCCCTGAAGGCTGCCCTGAAAGTCACACAAAGACAACCTGCTGCTGGAGGGCAGGCATGCGGTGCTCTGGGAAGACGCCGGAGGTAGGGAAGGAAGGTCATGGAACGGAACAATTACAAGTGGAGATACCAAAGGTTCTGAAAGCAGAGGACCAGCTCCCTGCAGACCTGAACTCCCTGTGGGCCTCTTTCTCGGCCTGTGGAAGCGGTGCAGACACAGGAGGAGCTGATGGACCGGGGCTGCGCCCAAGGAAGACTCAGAGGAAGCAATGTGTGGACAGGGCCAGGCGGAGCAAGCAGGCCGGTGCGGAGCCCGCTGGAGCGCAGCCAGACCCCAAGGCGACCACCAAGCCAGGCCCCAGGGAGAAGCGAGCAGATGCCACTCCACTCGCTGGAGAAGACCATTGAGCAGAAAACTAAAGAAACCGAATTTACATCATTTCCCAGGTGGAGAACAGTTGGCATGTAAGCCCCTGACCAGTGCCCAGCCTCTCCTCTGTCTGTGTATCTCAGTCTTAGGTACTATGTTCTCTGTTCTCTCTTAACTGCAACTCATTTTTAAACTAGATTGCTTTTAAAAGAAGACTAAATAAAGTTTCCCTTAAGTTATTTAGGCGGTGCTGGGGCTGCTGGGGGCCAGATTACAGACACAAGCATGCAGGGGAGCCTGGCACCCAGCAGCCCCAAGCCCCGCTGAGGCGGTGTTGGGGCTGCTGGGGGCTTGATCGGAGACACAAACCTGCAGGCTCGGCACCCAGCAGCCCCAAGGTCCACCACCTTGGCTCTGGGGCTGCTGAGGGCCTGATAGAAGACCCAAACACACAGGGAGGGGGGGGGGGGCTGTACCCAGCAGCCCCAAGGCCCATCACCTTGGTGTTGGGGCTGCTGGGGCCCTGATCGAAGACACAGATCCACAGCCCCAGCACCTAGCAGCCCCAAGCCCCTCCATCAAGGTGCTGGGGCTGCTGGGAGTATTGGAGACACAAACCCACAGGCCCAGCACCCAGCAGACCCAAGGCCTTCACGGCAGCACTAAGGAGCAGCAAGCTGAGCGGTAGGAAGCAGCAAGCAGGTGGGCGGTAAGGAGGGAGGGGTCCCGGACTGCAGAGGGCACAGGCTGGGCTAAGGGACCCCCTACCCATCCCCAGTGCATGAATTTCGTGTACCGGGCCTCTAGTTTTTAATATAAAAACCAGTTTAAATTTAATTATCATCTTTTAGAATAATTATAAAAAGTAAATAATCTTTGGGTTATCTATATTTGATAGTCTTTCCAAGTTATATTTCTAGACTTTAACCAAGAAATAACTTTAGCACATTTCAAGGGCTCTAGAATAATTCAAGTATTTACCCTTCTCTTAAAAGAAATATTTTTGAACTAAATTAGACCAACTTAATATACTTGAAATCACATGGAAAGATTTATCAAATAAAAATTAATAACTGTGTTCTATTTAAATACATATATTTTAAATTTTATAAAGGTTTCAACCTCTAAGCTTAGCAGGACAAAGTTGCTGAATACTTCTTAAGCAAAACCAGATTCTTCAGCAACAGAATTTTAAGACAAGAAGCCTCAGGCAGCCTGCTCTTCAGGTAGTCTGGGAGGTGGAGTGGTATCTGTACTTCATAGGTCAAGTGTATAGGTTTGCTTACTTTACTTTTTCAATAAAATGCCTAATTTAGTTACTTAATAAATTAGTTTTTTATAATATAATCAAGGTCTCATATAAACTCAGTTATATGAGAAGCAAATATTTTTTAAGCAATTTGTTCTAACAAAGTCCAAAGTAAAACTTGCATACATATGCAAATGAGCACTAGCCAAAAAGAATGCTGTTTAAAAGTAAATTTAAGCTTAATAAAAGGAGGAACTTTAAAATCTCCTCCTCTAATATTTACAAAGTAAACTAAAAGTTATTATTCAAGCATTAAATCTCACCATTAATAAGACACCATAAGTAAAAAGAGAGTTACTTTTACTTGATATGCATGCATTACAGTATTTGTCAGCATACCTCTCTTCTATTGGTATTTCTGAAAAGCAATCAAGTTCATTGCTCTGTTTAAAAGAAAGAAAAAGGGTTTTAAAAATAAACTCCTTAAATGTGGCCTAGAAATTGGAAGAAAAATCAGAAATAGATTTCCTTCAAATATCTGGAAAACTCTAATTAAAAATCAATGTATTAGGCCTCAAAAAGAAAAGTAAATAATTTGCATTTTGCCTCCCTAAACAAAGCTTATACATCAGCCTCAAGGGCCTCTAAAATCCCAACTTGAAAAACAAAAAAGGGAGAATAGTGAAGAAATCTCCTGTGAGTAAACTACATCAAGCCTTAAAATTACTTTAAGTTTTTCACTTGTAATGCTGAAATGACACCCATGGAATTACACTGGTGTCAGAATAAGCCAAAGGAAAATGGTCTGGTTAAATAGAAAAAATCTCAAGTCTGGTTTATGGAAGGCTTCCTTTATTAACCTTTGATCAAGGATATGCTTGTGTATTTCCAGAAAACTCCTCCAAGCCCATGTGGAAACTTCAACAATGGATCTGAGAGAAGAACTGACCAGACTACTCCAACCACAGACAGCAGTAGCCCCAAGCAACATGCTGACGAGACTGAGGAAAAACAGTCCAGAGATGGGGGATGGTAAAAACACCTTGCCATGTTAGCAGTCATCAGCTGTATGTCAGTGCAGGTTGCCCTGGACAAAGCTAAAGAAGTTCAGACCTGCATTGCCATTGCCCACCATTTATCCACCATTCAGAACTCGAATATCATTGCTGTCATGCCACAAGAGAACTGATGGCCCAGAAAGAAGCCTACTATGGAATTATTCCTTAAATACCTGACAACAATTTTTAAAAGGACATAAAAGAACTCAATCCTTTTCATTGGATCGCCCTAGATTTGTTTTTTTAGCTTAACCACTATTGCCTATCTCATTCTTATTTTTATATGTTTAATTCTAGTCTGCAGATGCAGAATAAAAAATCTTAAAGGCCCGAGCACTGCAAATGGCATACACCTTTCTAAATTTATTAAGAAAACAAAAAGGGTGAAATGCTGGTGGCAAAGACCAACAATAGTGAGAAGACCAATAAATGTGAGAAGTCCTTTAGAAGGCTAATGGACTTTGATATTCAGCAGGTCTAAAAATCAGCATTATATTACCCTGCTGCTGGCCAAATGGCTGAAGGCAATCCCCTAACCTGATAATCCTTTTATTGTTTACCAAACTTTACCATTCATATGCCTGTTTGTATTCCTAAAGGGCAAATGTGTAGTCAAGTAAATAAAAGCTTTCAGGGAGCTTCTCTGCTAGAGGGAAGTTATTCGCCTGGCTCCCCCATGCCTTCTAAATTCATATTTCTTGTCTAGTGTATCCATTTGTGCACAGCCCCTTTTCCAGATCCTGAATCCTTGCTGCAAAAGGTTGTGGCAGATAACCTATTCCTATGTCATGTAATGGTGGTAAAGCTGTGAGTGTTAAATGGTAGAAGGGAGAGATGGAAACACTGAATTGTGGTGCTGGAGGCCTGGAGATCTGCATAGAATCAGTCTTCATCATTACCTGGGCACTATTGTAATTCTCTGCCAGATGGACTGACCTGCAAAAGGATACTCTGAACATGCAGAACTCCCCTTAAATTATAAAGTATTATTTGTTTCTCCCTCATTGAAATATTTTCCTTACTTGGATTTATTTTAATGATTCATAAAAGACAAGGAAGTTGTTCAGTTAATCCAATGAATTATATTGTACTCACTTGATATTATAAGTATTTTTTAAAGTCTCCTGATATCCCTCACATTTTTTCTTTATTCTTTAATAAATAATGACGATTAAGTGTGGACCTCATTTGCTTGTTCTTTTGTTTGATTTGCTTTGATTACTAGTATATATTCATTTAATTTAGTCAGTCAAATATGTATTATTTTACCACCATAGACAAAACACCATGCTATGTATTCTGTTTATTTACTCTATTTAACCATGAGTTTTGATATATTATCAAGAAGTAGAATACAATTGGGTTTAGGAATGGGGGCCCTGGATCAAACCATATGGCATTGAATCCCAGCTACACCACTGATAAGTGGGTGACTATGTGTAACCAATCTTAGCTCCAATTTTTACATCTATTAAATGGAGTTAATAGTAGTTCCTAGATCATAGGTTGTATGAACGTTATGAAGTGAGATCAAAAAGGATTAAGATATTTGAGACTTTTTGGGGCTCACATTCTGAATCATAATGTTTAAGGAAACAATCATGCTCACAATCATCTCCTGGGTGACCAACGTGGCAGGTACTTTGTTGGTTACTGGATGCACAGCAATGATGAGGATATCGACAAACCGGTGGTGATGCTAAAGGAAATAAAGTCATTAAGAAAAAATCAGAAGCCATTACTGTATCAAACTTGAAGAAGATTTGTAGTTGGGGATATGAAAGATTACAGGATAATTTCTAGATTTCTGTCTTGGGTGACAGTATAGGTAGTAATATTATCCACTAACATAATAAGAACAAAATGAGTAGAAGCTTGGGTGTGTGTGCTTTTTTCCTTTGAAGAGGGTAGAAATGGATAAATGATATATTTGCTTTGAGATAGAGTTGGGTATACAATTCTGAAACTCAAGGGAAATGATTGGCAGTGTTACTTGCAGAGCTATATGTATATGGGTCACGTCGCACGGAAAACAGCTTGCCTCCCCTTTACTCCTGGACTGCCATTGTTATGAATAAAAGAAATCTTAAGGCAAAGAGTAAATCTTCAAACATTTCTATTGTCCTTAATACTTTACTCTTCTTAATGCAGCCTATATGGTTGCCAAGAATGAAGTGGTCTTTTTGAGCACTCTCTATCCCAACTCAGAGCACTATTTTTCTCCTCTTTTCTCCAGTTAATGAATAGGAGTACCATTCTGATACTACATACCATGTGCTTAACAAACAAGTATTTTAAGCCTAAGTTGATTAACTCTAATAGAGAAAGATTTCCCTCAACATTTCTGAAGATTCTTCTATATCACAGCCAAAATTCCCAGTAGTGTTGGATCAGTGGACCAATCCAGCAGAAAGTCGAACTTAAAAAGAATGAGGTCAAAAGTTTAATACTGTTCCTTTTGAGGAGAGGAATTATGAGTGATATTTTCCCCCAGTTCATTTTCTACTTTTCTGTATTTTTTTTAAAAAAATGCTACTAGTAAATATTTATTGCTTTAATAATTAGTGGGGGTGGGGAGTTTTAATGAAGTCAGTCTGGCTAAAACTTCCAGATGAGCTGAAGGCTCTCGCACAGTCAATTGAAAGGGCATTTTATGAAAATCACAGTGGAATATGCTCATCTCAGAATTAATGGATGGATGAAGAAAACTAAGGCAAAGAACACCATCAACTAGCAAGGGCTCTCAACGTCCTGTGTTTGTCTTGTGAAAAATGATCTAGACCTCCTAGAACAGTGATGGCGAACCTTTTGAGCAAGGCGTGTCAGCATTTTGAAAAACCCTAACTTAACTCTGGTGCCGTGTCACATATAAAAATTTTTTGATATTTGCAACCATAGTAAAACGAAGATTTATATTTTTTATATTTATTTTATATATTTAAATGCCATTTAACAAAATAATCAACCAAAAAAAATGAGTTCGCATGTCACCTCTGACACACATGTCATAGGTTCGCCATCACTGTCCTAGAACCTTCAAATAACCTTCAAAATAAAAATTATTCATCTAATGATTTCTGCAGGCAGCAAAAATGAGTCTACCCTCTGCAGTAGTAATTTTCTGGAAGATGATTTAAATCTATGACATTACATCAGTTTTATAAGCAAGGAACTCCGAGTGTATGCAGAAGAGCAAGCTAAGGACTGCTTTGCAACCAGAGAAACTGATGAGCAATGGTAATGCCCTTCAAGTGAAGAGAGTTCTCTATTTTTGTTTTCAAGCACATATAGTTACATTAAAGCAAGGAAATTTAATAGCTTGATAACAGTTGTTTGAACTGGTTTGTCATGTATTACCAATAATGCGAAGCAAAAGCAAAGAGTTGCTATTTCTATGGGTTTTCTCAGAATTATTAGAATGAAAATCATTGCCATTTTGTTCAAGCTTTTTCATTTTTGAGACGCATCACAATATCAATTTTCAAGTTAAAATGAAGTGTGACACTTCAATATAAAGAAAATTATGGAAACCAAATACTGAACCTGTAGTAATCAACAGAGTAAGCAGCCTACAGATGGAAGAAAAATGATACACTTTTTGCCTATATATTTTTTTAAATCAAGCACTTATAATCATGTCTAATGTTTAATACAGTATTTACACATGGCAATAGAATAACTAAAAACAATTTGGTGTGTTGCTGAGGATTATGTAAAATAGCACATTTCCAGCCCTTTCTTAGTTGGCCTAATCCACCAGCATTTGCCATCTCATAAGCCAGGATGTAGTTTTGTTTTGAAAAACAACAAGCTCCTAACAATTGTCTTCAGGTCCTAGGAAGATTTTGCTCAAATATCAGACATGGTTACTCAAAGCTAGTAATTATAAAGAAAAATGAGCTCTGCTTCTTTTCCCCTATGAAGAAACACTTCTTCTTTTTTTTTTTAAATATATTTTATTGATTTTTTACAGAGAGGAAGGGAGAGGGATAGAGAGTTAGAAACATCGAAGAGAGAAACATCGACCAGCTGCCTCCTGCACACTCCCCACTGGGGATGTGCCCACAACCAAGGTACATGCCCTTGACCGGAATCAAACCTGGGACCTTTCAGTCCGCAAGCCGACGCTCTATCCACCGAGCCAAACCGGTTTCGGCGAAGAAACGCTTCTTAAATGCTAGGGTTTTTTTTTTGTTTTTTTTTTCATTTATGGGAAATGAATTATAATTAGGGAAGCATTCCTTTCCTTGGTCATATTTCTTCATGATTTTTAAGAAAAAAAAAATAGTTGGAAATCATTAGGTCAGATACTGCAAGCCAAACAAAAAGCAGTGTACCTTCATGCAAAATCATGATAAATATAAATTTAAACTATTGTATTGTAGTTCTGGCCACAGAATTATACCCTAATGGAGTTTGATAAAATTCAAGGAGTTGAACTTTTAAAGTAATTAAAATTTTATATAATTTTTAACAATATTTTCAGAAAATGGACCAAACATGTTAAGTATTATTTTCATATCCATTACCACCAAATCTTGAGTGCCCATAAGGGTGAGCCTCTTCAGTGAAAATCAAAGTTATCTTAACTTCAAATTCCTAGTGCTTTGTCATAGTCAACCAGATATCTCAATCAATAATGAGGTCATTGGTCTCCAGGATTCACTCCTTTGTAAATAAGATGTACACATATAGCTCTCCTTTCTGCTCTTGTGAGACTCGCCAAACTTAATATGCACACCTGGAGAAACAGGACCTTATCCTACTCCAACTCACTCAGTGAGTGCCTAACGCTTTCCAGGAAGATATGACAAAAGAGAAAGTGCAGCACATTCTAAAATGACATTTACTGTACATATAGTTAGGGAAAAGTAAGAATTTCTTGATAATATTGACTTAATATTTTTGGCTTCCAGAAATGTTGAAAATAAAAATTCAAACATTTGCATCACAGGGTTACCAGAAAAAGAAAAGAGAGAGAAACCCATGTGAAGAAATAATGATTGAACACTTCCCCAATCCAGTGAAGGAAATAGACATACAAGTTCAGTAAGCACAAAGATTCTCAACAATATGATATCAAGGAGGCCTACACCGTGATACATCATAATTAAAATGCCAACGGTTAAAGACAAAGAGAGAATCTTAAAAGCAGCAAGAAAAAGGCAGTTAGCTACCTATAAGGGAAAGCCCATAAGACTGTCAGCTGATCTCTCAAAAGAAATATTTCAGGCCAAAAGGATTGGCACAAAATATTCAAAGTGAGGAAAAGCAAGGATCTACAACCAAGACTACTCTACCCAGCAAGGCTATCATTTTAAATATCACATGATCTCACTCACTTGTGGAAAACAATGAACAACATAAACTGATGAACAAAAACATATCCAGAGACAGAGAAGCATCAATCAGACTGTCAAACCTCAGAGGGAAGGTAGGGGAGGGTGGGGATAAGGGGGAAGAGATCAACCAAAGGACTTATATGCTAGCATATAGGCCTAACCAATGGATGCAGACAACAGGGGGGTGAGGGCATGAGTGGGGGGGATGGGGGTAATGTGGGGATAAGGACACATATGTAATAACTTAATCAATAAAAAAAAACTGAAGTGGAGATAAGTTTTCCAGATAAGGAAATACTAAAGGAGTTTATCACTACCAAATTAGTATTGTAAGAAATACTAAAAGGAAGTCTTAAAGACAGTGGGGAAGGGGGAAGAAGATAAATCTGAATAATAAAATGGCAATGGCTATGTACCTATCAATAATCACTTTAAATGCTCCAACCCAAGCACATAGGGTAGCTGAATAAATAAGAAAATAAGAATAATACATATACTGTCTATAAGAAATCCATATCAGATTAAAAGACACACAAAGACCAAAAGTTAAAAAATGGAAAAGATGTTTCATGAAAAAAGAAATGAAAAATATCTGGGACAATGATACTTATATCAGACAAAGACTATAATAAGAGACAAAACAAAGGCTATAATAAGAGACAAAAAAGAACATTTTTTAATGATAAAGGAATCAATCCAACAAGAGGATATAACCTCAGTAAATACTTATGGATACAACATAGGAGCACCTAAATATATAAAGGAAATATTGATGAACATAAAGGGATAGATGGACAGTCACACATTCATAGGAGAGGTATTAAATTCACCCCATTAACATCAATGGATATATCTTCCAGACAGAAATTCAACAAGAAAACAGCAGTCTTAAGTGGCACATTAGACCAGATGGATTTAATTGATATTTTTAGAGCATTTCAACCTAAAACAGCAGAATATACATTTTTTTCATGTGCACATGGAACATTTTCTAGAATAGACCACATGTTAGGCCACAACACAAGTCTCAATAAGTGTAAAAATATTTAAATCATATCAAGCATCTTCTCTGAACACAATAATATGAAACTAAAAATTAATTTCAAGAAAAAAACCTGAAAAACACACAAACACATGGAAGTTAAATGACATGCTACTAAACAATGAATGGGTTAACAAAGAGATGAAGGAATAAATCAAAAGATATCTTGAAACAAATAAAAATGTAAATATAATAAATCAAAATCTATGAGACACAGTGAATGCAGTCCTGTCCTAAGAGGGAAATTCATGGCAATTAAGATCTCCCTCAAGAAAGAAGAAAAAATGCAAATAAATAATCTAACTTACACCTACGAAAATCTAGAACAAGGCCCAAAGTGAATAGAAGGAAGGAAATAAAAATCAAAACAGACCAGCTGGTATAGCTAGTGGTTGAGCATCAATCCATGAACCAGGAGCACCGATCCATGATTCCCAGTCAGGGCACGAGCATGGGTTGTGAGCTTGTTCCCCAACAGAGGGAGGGCGGGAAGCAGCCGATTGATGATTCTCTCTCATCATTGATGTTTCTACCTCTCTCTCCCTCTCTCTTTCTCTCTGAAATCAATAGAAATATATATTTTTTAAAAAGCTAAGCAAAATCATACCAATTGAATTATTTTTTAATTTGCAAAGAACTTAACAATTGTTCTTTCTTTTAAGATCAGAAGGAAACATTGATATTTGAAGGAGCATAATATAAGATGCTTATACTTTTCGGCTAGAATAATGCCAAGGAGAAGGAAATTTAAAATAATTTTAAATGCAAAGTGGTCAACAGATACTTTTGTGCTGTCAGTTGGTGCATCCTGAGGGTCCCTTTCTTCTTTTTCTAATGTCAAATAACAGAACCATTCTCACAATAGTCACAGGATGATGTTATTTGGACACACCTGAAGATATTTCGGAGGTGATATTTTTATGATTTATTTACAAACACACAAGAAACCAAAGCAATTTATTCTAGTTTCAAGGTAGTATGATTGCATAATAAAATTATAATCTGACATCTACACATTTAAAATATTGCATATTTGGTTTGGTTCTCTATTGTGGGTGGGAGGGGGGTGGTATTTGAAGTGTCCGCACTTTTTTTCCATTTCCTTGCTTTTCAAATCTAGCACATCATCCTTCTCTCACTCTTGTTGAAATGTCTTTTTCCAAAATTTCTTAAGGCAAATTATAATAGTCATTGGTTCATACCAACTTAAAGGAAAATAAATAATCCATTATTTTACAATTTTTTTCCTGAATCACTTTTCTACAAATGTGGGGTTTTTGGTTGTCTTAAATTTTAATAGCTAGCACTTATCAAAAGTTCCTTTGTACACGGCATTTTTAATATTTTAGCATATAATAATTTGTTTAATTTTCACAACATCTCTAGGAGGTATTATTATCCCATTCTCCAAATAAAATTTTGGCACAGAGAAGTTAAGTGACTTAAGTAATAGAAATTAGAAACACTGAAACGGAGGGCTCTAACACTGAAACCAGGCCATAATAGTTTTATTCTGTGTAGGTTTCTTTGTTCGTTTGTTTGTTTTTTAGTGTTTTTCAGCAAATAACATCAGACCGCTTCACAGCACTCCAGAGACCACTAGATGTAGCCAGAATACACTGGTGTCAGAGGCTTGAGCAACCACAGTGAGCAACTAACTGACGCCTAAACTGACCTTGAGAGCATGGCAGAACCAGGGCTTTCAGAACTCAAGTAACAGAGGTGCTCCTTGTTTGCCATCTGGGACCCTTTCAAAAGTGAGAGGTCCATCAATAAGGCAGATCCTGTGCCTAGACCAAATAAAGACACATTAAGGACCAGTTAAACTCTACCAGATTGAAATCATTTTGTTTTGTTCTGCCCTTTTTCCTGTTCCTTATGTTATATGGCTTGGTTCCCAGACTATCTAAACAGATCCCCTGAATTAGAATTAATGAATATGCATAGACCTTTCTTACTGTATTCTTTAAATTTGCTTCAGATTTTCACTTGGGCTTTCTCCCCATCTCCACACTGAGCTACCTCATGAATCAAAAACCACTTTTCTCTGCAAACAACCTGTTGCTTCACACTCTGGTCTTTCCGTATTTGATGGGCTAAGGACTTACCAGCTGTGTCTGGTAACAGGATTTGAACACTAGCATTCTGACTTGAGTTAGTGTGCTTGATCAAAATACTTTCCACAGGAAATCAGAGAAATATGAGTTATTACCCCCAAAAAAGAATCATCTTATCTGCATAATATGTGTATTAGTCAAAGTTATATGTAACTTTGAGTCCACCAAAAAACAATCTCTCCCAATCCCCATGAGGTAATTTATACCTAATAAAACCAAGTTTCCAATCCGAATGGCCAAATTCAAGAAAGGTATGGTTTAGAATTATTATTATAAGTATATCCTCATTTCTGAGATTCTCTAAACATCATTACCTGGTATTCTGTTTCCACTGTCTTTACCACATCTATTACAACTTTGTTATTTGCCTTAATGTTCTTCCTCATATTCACTTAATCTTCACTCACTTTGTAGAATGAATCTCAGAAACACTCCTTGCTTAGTGGCTGGATTATATATACGGTTATTAAGCTTACACTGATTCACACTGCATACATTAATGTTCACACTTGTTTGCTATTAGCACTTTTTATTAAGGAATCTGCACTGGTTGTTAAAAATTGATGATTATTAGTAGAGACAGTTAAATTTCAAGTTAAATCTAAATGCCGTGGTCTTTGTGGTTGTTTTGGAGGACAGTGTAAGTACATTGCACAATGCAAACAAAACCCAGCTGCTTTCCTTTCCTGTGCAATGAAGTATAATTCTTTGGGAAGCAGGATATCTGGTTATTAGTATATATCTATGCTCTGGTTCCACTCTCTCAAATAAAGTCTTTGTCTGACAGATGTTGTGCAATCTTCTCCAAACCATAACCACATCTGGCACAAAAAGAAGGTCATCATTGTCAATATTCAAATGGAGCCATTATGTTTGCCCCAAATGTTCTCTCATATCATCATAGTCCCACATGAGACAAAAGTTGAGACATTTCTTAGTCCAGAAAATATTTCCAGCATACTACTTCACTGCAAAAGGAGAAGAGAATCACTGGAGTTTCCAATAGGAGTTTCCATTCCTTATTCAAATAAATAAATATCAATTTAACTTTGGGCAAGCTACTTAACCTCTCTGTGCCTGTTTCCCTATCTGTAAGATGAGGATAGAAATAGTACTCATATCATATGGTTGTTAGCAATATTAAATCAGTTATTATGGCTATTAAATCAGTTAATATATGGAAAGCATAGACCAGTGACTGGATCTCAGTGTGACATCTTTATTTTATTCTCTGTTTGTTGAGATCTATTGTTATGAAAAAAGTAATTATATTTAGTCCATTGTTTTCCAAAGCTAGAAAAACAAATGCAATTGCTAATCGCTGTCTATAGAACAGTTGTATTGCACTGATCCAGGTGTTAAGAAACAACTTGAGTTTGTACAGAATGTACACTTGTTTCATTTTGGTTTACTAGCCTTCTGGGCATGTTGGAATTTATGGCGGTAAAAAAAAAATAAAAAAAAAAAAGGTTCCTGAAGTTTACAATTTACCAGGAAAAATAAAGTTTTGCATCAAGAGTTAGGAACACAATTTTGGAAGTAAAAATTTTTTCTTTTGTGAATTCAGAGCAGTAATTTTAAAGCCATTGCATTCTGGATGGATCTAGGAATTCTTTCTACTTGATTGTTCTTTTTAAATCTTATCAAGATTTCTCCCCTGCAGCCCAGCCAGTGTTGCTCCAATGGTTGAGTGTCAACCCATGAACCAAGAGGTCACTGGTTCTAATACCAGTCAGGTTACATGCCCAGAAAGCAGGCTCAATCCCCAGTAAGGGGTGTGCAGGTGGCAGCTGATCTATGATTCTCTCTCATTGATGTTTCTATCTCTTCATATCTCTCCCTTCCACTCTCTCTAAAATAAAAAAGATTTCTCTCCTCCAGACTTATAGAACCTGAAATTAAGTACATGAATATGGTTAGAAGATAATTTTGTATGACCAAAAAATATATACTTTTATTAAAATGTGCTTATTGGTGGTGGTTAAACTATTCTGTATGATACTATCATGGTGAGTACATGACATTATGCATTTGTCAAAACCAATAGAAGTTTACAGTACAAAAAGTGAACCTTAATGCATGCAATTTTTTTAAAGTTATTTAGGAGGTCATGGGATCCCAGGAAGGAATGACCACTGTGAAAAGAGAATCTAGCCTTAGCCAGTTCGGCTAGAATGTCAGACCGCAAACTGAAAGGTCTCAGGTTTTATTCCGGTCAAGGGTATGTACCTCTGTTTCAGGCATAATCCCCAGTCCCAGTTGAGCAACCAATCAATGTGTCTCTTTCATATAGATGTTTCTTTATCTGTGTCTCTCCTCCTCCCTTCCACTCTCTCTAAAAAGCAATGAAAAATATCTTTGGGTGAGGATTAACAACAACAACAACAACAAAAGAGACAGAGAGAGAATTTAATTATGTTACAAATATATGGGGAAAGGAACTCATTGAAAGGATTGGGAGATTTGCAAATATTTAAGTAACTTTGGGAATATATGGAATCTGTAAAACTTAGGGGGAAATTACTACACATAAACAGTCGACCCTAGTTGTGAAGTTGTTTTCCATGGGAGTATAGGTTAACAAGTTTGATAACATTACACACGGTACTAGAATTGAATAATTAAGTAAATGAATGGTGGATCATAACAGCCAGGTTTCTCACTGTTGGGGTAGGAGTTTACAGATAAGCAAGGTGAAGAGCTTTGAATGATCCCTGTGTGATGGCTTGGTATTTGAGACATGAACTCATGTTTAGTATAATATAAATGCAGATGACTACATATAGAAATATTTATAGGCTTGTATATATAAATGAGTTAGTATATTCAGATGTATTATTTGGCTCTCTGTCAGATGAAAGGGCCTAAAAAAAAGACATCTCAGAGGCAAAGTGCATTTAGAGAATACAGATCTTAGTTTCTAAGACTATTCTTCAATTAAAAGATAAATGAATGATTCTAAGACTGTGACAGAAAATATACAAGGTGAGCCTGGAACATCTTGTAGTGCCAGAAATTAAGAAAGGGCTTTAAAAAGAAAAAGAAAGAAAACAAAAAACTCACATTGATGGATTGATGGAAGTATGCAAAGAGGCGTAGGAGCCAAATAAAAGAGATCCCAGTGGCTAAAACTGCAACAATTTGAGCAATATAAAGTACTGTTGGATAATTACCCAAAATATAAAATAAATATTTATAACTTCATATTTATATAAATGAATTATGAACAAATATATGGGGGATAAGAGAAATTCACCCATGCAGAAAAATTCCAAAGAAATTACATAGATATTCCATCCTCAAGAAGGGGAATGTAACTCCCCACTCCTTAAATGCAGGCTGTGCATAGTGACTTACTTCCAGTGAGCATAGTATGGAAAAGGGAAAAAGAAAATAGAAATTTTACAGTGGAGAAACTTGACCCACACTACTTCAGACAGGTGAAGACGGTAAAAAATCATGCTGTTAGCACACACCTTTAATATGATGTAGTGAGAATAGCATTTTACCTCTGTGATTTTCCTCTCAAAGCACATAACTACTTCTTAATCATAAGAAGAAGAAAAAATACATCATAAAAATTATAATAGAAGGGCATCCTACAAAATATCTGCCCAGAACTGAAAACTGTCAAAATCATCAAAAACAATCTGAGAGAATGTCACAGCCAAGAGGAACCTAAGGAGAAATGACATATTTTGGTAATGTGATATGCTGGCTGGAATCCTGAAACAGAAAATGGACATTATGTAAGCACTGAATAAAGTATGGACTTTAGTTAATGTGTCAGCATTGCTTCATTAATTGTATCAGATGT
Source organism: Myotis daubentonii (assembly GCF_963259705.1). NCBI lineage: Eukaryota > Metazoa > Chordata > Mammalia > Chiroptera > Vespertilionidae > Myotis > Myotis daubentonii. Next base: position 146,585,026 of record NC_081840.1, on the reverse strand, counting down.
ACCATACTAATATGAATAATAGAAAAAAATTTCAATCAGGGTATACGAGAACTCTCTGTACCATCTTCTAAATTTTTCTGTAAATCTAAAATTCTTCTAAAAAATAAAGTTTATTTTAAAAGATGTGGTACCAGCAAATGTGATGAGATGTAAAATGCTTGTTAGTTTGTTTTATGTCTGGGACATTTTTTGTATTAATTTAGTGGCAGAACACATCCTTGAGTCATGAATTGTGCCAGCTTTGCTGTGAGTGATCCAGCTGACATCATTTTAAGAAGGTCATAGAATAGGACCACACACTTTTTTCAAATTTAGTTTTTAATTTATTTATTTACTTTTAATCCTCACCTGAGGATATGTTTTCACTGATTTTAGAGAGAGGAAGGTAGAAGGAGAGAGAGAAATATCAACCGGATATCAAACCCATGACCCTTCGGTGCACAGAACAATGCTCCAACCAACTGAGCCGCACCAGCCAGTGCAGGGCTGCACACCTTTTAATTTTTTTAGACACTTGTGGCAAATGAAGACACGTGTTATAGCCTTAATATGATCTTGTCCACAATGGTTGATAGATGTGAAGTCTGGGAGCAGCTAGTAGTATTTCTGATTATTGATGTAAGAATTTCTTATTTTCATGTTTGTTTTCTAAAGGAAAGCCTCTGAAATTATATGAGTTCCAGGTCATATGATACCCAGGGACACACCTGCCAATCATGTAATTGAAAGAAGGAAATATCATAGAGATTTAAAACCCACAAATAATTTGTAACTACAACCACCAAAATATGTAACTATATTGACAAAAAATAGCAAGTATATATTTACTTTCTATTTCCCTTGTATGTTTTCCTAGAGAAGGGTTTAGGGAACACTGATATAATCACATGTAAGGGAGCCAGATATGGGATTTTTGTGAACTTATCAGCCACTGTGCATTAACAATTAATTAATTAGCTACTAATCCCATGTTAAACATGACATTTGAGTGTTATTAAGTGGTAATAATGTAAGAGAATGCTTATTGGTTTTTATCAGCCTAATTGTCTAATCTAGTTTAGACTCTTATAGTCTCAGTGAGTCCTCTGGTGGTTTAAAGCTGTTTTTAGAGAAGGCTTCCCTTGCTTTATAGAAACAAAGGGAAAATGTTGAGCCTCTAATCCATTCCAAGGCATAGCATCCTGTCTGCTAATACAATCAGAAAGGGAAAAGGATACTTTCATTAAAATGTTTCCCCTTCCTCAAGGCCAATTCATTAAGAGCTTATTATGTGACACCGTACTACAGGTTGGGTAAATAGCTGACAAAAGCAGCCTTGATTTGAAATATCTCACAATCTGGCGGGTTAGGCAGACATGTTAGTCAACTCTTATATGTAATTATAAAACAATGTAGAAATACAGTGGGACAGAGTACTGTCATAAAACAGGAGAACAACATCACTTTGCTACTTGACAGTGGCCACAGGAAAGCCTATTGGAATTAGTAACTCCCTAGAAGAATGGGGAGATTTTGATTAAAGTTACCCTACAAGAAATTTGGTATTTCTGAGCTTAAATTTTGGTGTAATGGTTAGATGACAAGATCATGGAGACACTTAACACAGAATGTAAAAGAATTGAACTATACCCTGCAGATGATTAATTACTGAGAAATTTCAAAAAGGGAAAACTGTGGTCATCCCTGCATTTTAACAAGATCAGTCAGATGGCTGTGTGTCATATGAGTCAAGAAATCAAAGATTAGAAGCAAGATGGTCAATGAGGAAACTTCTATATCCAATGAGGCATTGGTATCAGGACTGGTGATAAAGGAAGAGATTCAAGAAGTATTAAAAGAGAAATCAACTGGTAGAATGCAGGGAGTAAGAAGAGGGAATGTTAAAGATAATTCCCCAGATTTCCAGCTAAAGGAACTGAGTCCAAGATTATGCCATCAAAGAATACTGAAGGAGGAATTAGGTTAAAATGAGAGGTTGTAGATTCAATGTGGATTTTCTTTTTTAGTTGAAGTTCTCCTGGCACATTCATATCAAGTTGTTGTCAACAATCAGATGAGGCTATAGTTCAGATTATCATAAGTCTTCTCTGATTAACTTAACCAGATGAAAGGTCTTCATACAGAGATTCCCTATAATGCCAATAAGAGATGTTAGTATATCTTTTACAACACAAATCTAAATCTGCCTTATGATTTAGTTCTTGCGTGATTTTGCTACATTGGCAATCCCTTTGATGGAGCAAATTTATCTCATATTTGTACTCTGACTAAAAGGGGCTAGCAAGTAACCTACATATAGAAGATGCAAAAGTTCCAGGCATGTGATGGTTGCTCAATGTTTATTGAATAAGTGAATAAGTGTATGAAATATTTACCAAGTTGATGTTAATTATGTATAATAAATATGCAGGTTGTACAGGTTTTTCTGATTACATTTAATTTATGTATGTTTCATATGATTATCTGACTCTCTCAATGTGTTAACACTTTCCAACAATGTTAATAAGAGCTTCCATTTTTCCTTCTTTTCTTTAAGTTCTTGTTAGCATAGCCAGGAGGTTCACAACAAGAGACAGTACAGCTGGTCAATAAAGAATCTTTAATACTGTACATGGTATTGGCTTTCCAACAGTTTATATACTCCGATCTCTGGGTACTATAACTGGCATATCTGTTTCTTTACTACAATGATAATACCCCTGCAATTCACTCACTGGGGACCATTTTCTTGGGAACTAAAGTAATAAGCTCCTGATCCCGAAAGTCATATAAAAATGTTTAAGCCTCTTTGTTTGTATATGCTATTCCTAGATCCCTGGAGTTAAGCTAAAGAATGATAAAAATAAATAAATTTATGAGGATATTTGAATCATTATTATCAAATAACCAATCTTTGTTTAATTTAAATGATTGCTGAAGTTCCTAGGAAAGAAATATGTCTTGCAAGCCGAACTTTACAGACCACCCCTTAAAGAGAAATAAACATAATTGGGATTTAATTTGAGGATAGAGCTTAATTGATCACAGATGTAGGTAAACTACTAATTGGAGTCATGAGCATGATGCCGTTTTAATAACTTGCTGGTTTAGTTCATGGTTTTCTGGCTATTATTAAGCCTTTTGAGCTTTTTGGTTAATTATTTAATGCCTACTACTGAAACCATGGCTGCAATGAAGTTCAATTTATGTTTTTAAAGACAATCTAACTCAAAATATGCTTCACTTACAGCTGGGTGTCAATGGGTCAGATTTGGCCTGACCTGACACTATTGCAGCTTTTTTCTCCAAAATATTCCAACCAAAGCATGGGTATGATGGAAATGGAAGTGAATTATAAGTGTAAGAATCCACTCCCTTGTGCCAAAAAACAAAAAAAGAAAGAAAGGAAGAGAGAGAGAGAGAAGGAAAGAAAGGAGAAAAGAAACTAGATCACCAACTTACACCATACACAAAAATAAACTCAAATGGATAAAGGACTTGAAGGTAAGACGGGAAACCATAAAAATCTTAGAAGAATCCATAGGCAACAAAATAGCAGACATATATCATAGCAATATCTTTACCAATACAGCTGATACAGCTCCTAGGCCAATGGAAACTAAGGAGAAAATAAACAAATGGGACTACATCAAAATAAAAAGCTTCTGCACAGCAAAATAAACCATCAACAAAACAACAAGAAAGCCCACTGCATGGGAGAACGTATTTGCCAATGTTATCTCCAATAAGGGTTTAATCTCCGACATTTACAGGAAATTCATACAACTTAACAAAAGGAAGATAAACATTCCAATCACAAAATGGGCAAAAGACCTAAATAGACACTTTTCAAAAGACGACATACAGAAAGCCAAGAGACATATGAAAACATGTTCAAAGTCACTAATCATCTGAGAGATGCAAATCAAAATGACAATAAGGTACCATCTCACACCTGTCAGACTGGCTATCATCAACAAATCAACAAACCACAAGTGCTGGCAAGGATGTAGAGAACAAGGAACCCTCCTGCACTGCTGGTGGGAATGCAGACTGGTGCAGCCACTGTGGAAGACAGTATGGAGTGTCCTCAAAAAATTTAAAATGGAACTCCCATTTGACCCAGTGATTCCACTTCTAGGAATATATCCCAAGAAACTAGAAACACCAATCAGAAAGGATATATGCACCCCTATGTTCATAGCAGCACAATTCACCATAGCTAAGATTTGGAAACAGTTTAAATGCCCCTCACCAGATGAGTGGGTTAAATATGGTGGTACATAGACACAATGGAATACTATGCTGATGGAAAAAGGAAAGAGCTCTTACCATTTGCAACAGGATGGACAGACATGGAGAGCATTATGCTAAGTGAAATAAGCCAGTCAGAGAAAGATAAATGTCACATGATCTCATTCATTTGTAGAATATAATAAACAACATAAACTGATCAACAAGAATAGATCCAGAGAAAGAGAAGCATTAAACAGACTATCAAACTTCAGAGGGAAGGTGGTGGGGGAGAGGGGTGTGGAGGGGGATGAGAGGTCAACCAAAGGACTGTATGCATGCATATAAACATAACCAATGGACACAGACACTTGGGGGGTGAAGGCATGTGCACATGGCCAGGGGTTGGGGTGGCCGGGGAAAGGTCAATGGGAGGAGGAAGAAAGGAGACTTAGGTAATACTATATGTAATACTTTAAACAATAAAGAATTTTTTAAAAAAGAATTCATTCCCTTATACCGCTATAGCTATTTTTTAAGAAAGAAGCTTAAATTGTTTAAATTGTCCATGTCCCTTTCTGGAACGTGCATTCCCTCTGTGAGCAGCCAATGAATCCAACTATAAGTTTCAATATGAGTCCAACATAAGTTCCGTTTCTTCTGGGACTCCTTCCTGAATTTCAGACTCTTTCAGCCCATGGTGATTTTTCTTCTTTCTATACATACGCTTTCCAAAAACATTTATTGTATTAATACTCTATCAGGTACTGTGCTAGACCCTGGTGATACCAAAATAAAAGTTTCAATCTTGAGCTCAGTAAGATCTGAGAAGAGTAAGAAGACAGAAAAGTAAATTGAGAGAAAAAAATACAGTGACATGTGTATCTGTTGTTTGTGTGCATGTGTAGGTGAAGGTAAGAGGAAAATTACTTAGAAAAGTTAAATAAGAAGAGACAAATGAACTGAGTTAAGGATTAAATTTTTTCTCAATAGGGTTATCGCTATAATTATTAGTACAAAATTGATTAAACAACATAAATATATAAAGAGTTTTGTTAATTATTAATAATAATACTTTGTTAGAAATAGATCTCAGATATTATTTTCAATAAACTCATGTATCTATACATTAATATTAAATTTTTCTAAAATGGGACATGGATCAGCATCAATTATATTCTCATTTTCTATTTTTATATAAATAAGAAAATATGTGGTCTTATAAATAATCAGCTGGAATATAAAGCAAATAGCTTTCAAATTTTCAAACCCTTTTGGACTTCTGGGTTATATATCCAAATTACCTAGTGAGATGCCATAAAAATAATTTTAGTGAGCTATCAGCTGACAGTTCAAGTATTCTTTCAAATTTGTTAAAAGCAAAGAATGAGGAGCTACCTGACTTTAAAAAAATGATTTAGAAAAGTTTATGTCCAGTTACTACATTGCCAGAAAATATGCCTGGTAAATATTTCAATATTTCTGCACAAAAAGGGCTTTCTGAACCAAACTATCCTACCAGCAACCTGGATTAAGGATAACCAGGTGGCAATCACACCTTGAAAGTTAGAAACCTGTAGAGTAATTTAAGGGAGACATTTGTTTACATTCCAAGGGTTGAAAACTTAAAGGATATCCCTCCACTCCTCAGAGAGGGCTTATTTACATTCTAGAGCAAAGGTCTCCATCTCTGTCTCCAGAGAGGAGGTGGTTAACTAAGTCAGCTGCTCTATATAAGCTTCTAGATTTATAATACCAGGGCTGCTCTCTTGAGGCACAAACTCCACAGCGCGCTCGAGTGACATCTGCAATCATCATGTCTCTTTTTTTTTTAAGTTTTTTTTCCCTTTATTGATTAAGATATTACAAATGTGTCCTTATCCCCTCAATGTCCTCTCATCCCCCCAATCCTGCCCTCACCCTCAACCCCTGTTGTCCACATCCATCGCTTATGCTTATATGAATGCATACAAGTCCTTTGGTTGATCTTACCCCCTCACCCCCACCCTCCCCTACCTTCACGTCTCCCCATGGGACATTGTGACAGAAAGAACTGATGATGCAAGATTTCTGTATGATCAATGCAACATTATTTATAATAGCCAAGATTTGGAAGCAGCCCTAGTGCCCATCAGTAGTTGAGTGAATAGAAAAGCTATGGTACATTTACACAATGGAATAATACTCAGCTGTTAAAAAAAAAAAAAAGAAGAAGGAAATCTTAACTTCTGTGACAGCATGTATAGACCTGGAGAGTATTATGCTAAGTGAAACAAGCCAGTCAAGAAAGACAAATACCATACAATTTCACTTACATGTGAAATCTAATGAACAAAATTAATAACAAACAAAATAGAAACATACTCATAGATGCAGAGAAAAACTGACATCTGTCAGAGGAGAAGGGTTTTGGGGGCTGGGTGCAAAAGGTGAAGGAATTAAGCAAAAAAAAAAAAAAAACTTATATACACAGACAACAGTGTGGTGATTACCAGAAGAAAGGGGGTAGGGGAAGGTAGAAAAGGGTAAAAGTGGATAAATGGTTATGGAAGGAGATTTGACTTGGGGTGGTGAACACACAATACAATATACAGTTGATGTATTATAGAATTTTACATTGAAACCTATGTACTTTTGTTAACCAATGCCACCCAAATAAATTCAACAAAAATAAAAAACAAACAAAAAAATCCCCAAAATATTATCAAACAAACTATGAAAATGTTTTTATTATTAAATATCTGTCTCTTGTCCTGAGGTCTCATGACTGTGTGTGTGTGTGTGTGTGTGTGTGTGTGTGTGTATACACACAATTGACATAGAGGTATATAAAACTATGCAAGTGCAGTAACATCTCAGACCCTTACAGTTTCAGACTCAACACCGAGTAATTCACTTTCACAAGTCCAGTCTTTCCAAGACTGTTTTAAATCCTGTTTTAAATCCCTGAAGGTGTGACTTTGCAAGAACAGGTGTGTATTCTTTCGTAAAGAGGAAAAGGAAATATTGTAAGAGTAATAATTAATGCTCTATTACAAGCAGATCAATTTTAACAAGTGACAGTATACCCTTTGGAAATTTTATGCAAATCATAGGACTATTAAACTAGAGTTTGTGAAAAAAATCACAGAGAAATAATTGAAGATGATTCTATTTATACAGAGCGAAAACTACAAGATTACATTTTATATTTTCAAAGTTGCATATTTCTGCAATTAAACTACTAAGAAATGAAAGGAAATAAACATTCAGAACAGTGGCTACTTTTTAAAGGGAAAGGAGATATAGTTATGTAAGGCACCTAGAGAGGCTTCAAAAGATATTGGTAATGTTTTATTTTCTAAATATTTACCTTTTATTTTCTGTAAACTATAAGATGTTACATTTCTATGTGTGAAATTTACCATAAAAGTTTTAACTTATCAATTTTTAAAATAACTGTCAGTGTCACAGCTGAAGGATGATTAAGAGAAACGTAGTAACATCATGAATGCTTATTTACAAAAGGTACAACAAATAAGACTATATTATTTATTAATTTGCTCACCTGCAAATATTTACTGGGCATCTATTACATGCAATTGCTCTAGGTGCTTGTGAAACTTTTACTAAAACAGGATGAAACCAAGGAGAGCAGCTAAAGGGCTATTGCAACAACCAGGCAGAAGATGGTGGTGGCTTTGATAAGGAAGGTAGCAGTGGAGAGAAAAAGTCCTCTGGTAGTCATTCTATTTTAAATTTAGAGCTAAGTGGATTTCCTGAGAGTTTAGAAGTATGGTGTAAAAGAGAAAATATTTGGTACAACCCCAGGTTTTACCTGAACAACTGGAAAAATGGAGTTTCTATAAATGAAGAGAGGTTACAATGTAAATGAAGCAGGTTTAGTGGGAAAGAAAATTTGGTATCTCCATTAGATACCCAAGTGACACTGTATGTATAGGTCTGGAGAGCAAGGAGAAACAATGGAAACTCCAGATGTGCTGCTTACCAAGTCTGTCAACTAAAAGCATATTACTCTTTTTTTAACATATTTTTATTGATTTCAGAGAGGAAGGGAGAGGGAGACAGAGATAGAAACATCAATGATGAGAGAGAATCATTGATCGGCTGCCTCCTGCACGCCCCGTACTGGGGATCGAGCCTGCAACCAGGCATGTGCCCTTGACTGGAATCGAACCCGGAACCCTTCAGTCCACAGGCCGACTCTCTATCCAATGAGCCAAACCGGCCAAGACAAAGCATCTTACTCTTGTTTGAAATTTTCATTTGAGTTATTTTCTTATTGCAGTAACTCAGCAATATCAAACATTGTCTTTTGGCTCAGAACTAGAAAAGAAAACAAGTTTGTTTTTAATTTTATGTGTAAAATTTTCTAAACTTCAGCACAAATACGTGTGTGTGTGTGTGTGTGTGTGTGTGTGTGTGTGTGTTTCCTAAACTACAGTGCTAATATGGTTTTGGCTCTGATTTCCAAACCTTCTCATGGGGAGATGTGGAAACATTAGCCAGGAATAGCTAAGGAAAACATCTTTGTCACCTTCCAGCTCTTCATTGTCTTCCCAAGGACCTCTGTTGTGACCCACGGCATACTGGTCTGAAATAGATATTTCCCTCGGTCATGATTTTTAATGCCAATTACAGAGCTGTTTTGGTCTCTGTTTGTAAGTGCTCAAATGTCAGGCTTTAAACAGAGAGCCAATTGTTTCTTTGGCTTTAGTTATCTGTGTTCCTAACTACAGATCCTTTGATTAATGTCTGTTCCACACTAAACATTCTGTTCTATGGCAGTTGCAACTTTGTTTCTCAGCTTTCAATGCTCTCTCACAGTCACTCTAGGTATCCTATCTGAATTATACGGGGCACATTTTACAGGTATTATAGATGTTCGTTTGTTTGTTTGTTTTAAATAAAAACAAAGTAGTTTCCACATGGCTAAACTACCAACTGAAAAAAGTCTCCCGCTTCGTGGGAAAATCATGGTCTCTATGTTACTTCATCTATAACATTAGAAAATATGCTCTTGGCTCTAGAATTTTCTTACCTGAATATATTATGACTTATTTTTTTAAAATATTATACCAATAATTTTGTGAAGTTACGTTAAGCCTAGAGTATGATTTTTAACTCTGCTCATTAACAAGTGTGGTTATCAGTTGACCCCGATATATTCATTCTATCAGGATAGGCACACTTAGCATAACAATTTACTATTTTACAGGAAAAATATAAAAGAGTGAAACTGTTATGTTTACTTGATTCTTTAGTCTATTATCTGTAGGAAATTTAAACAGCTAAATTTTTACCAGCATATTGCTTAGCAAGTAGAGTAATATTGTTTTGAGAAAGTCATTGATTGACTTTAATACCAACAGTTATGAAATTACATATCTGAGAAACAAGTTAGAATTAGAGGAAACTTCCCTAGATTATATATGGCTGCTGACAAATTTTTAATCTTTGACTCTCCTTTATCCTGCACTCAAAGAGACCATCACTCATCTTGCTATGTATTATTACCTCAGATGGGTAACAGTACTCTTTTTTATATCAATTGTATTGAAGTAATACTCATTCAACACATTTCTTAACAAGTATTGTACTCTGTATGCATACTGTATTAAGCATGAGAGTGATGAAAGTGAATAAATGAAAATAAACCCTGGTTAAAAAGTATACACAACTTAAAAGAGAATAGAAATGTATTAAATATCTAGTTTTATTTCATTCTGAAGAATATGTTTTCAGATTTGTGCTCAAGAATCAGTGATATTAATGAGCTATCCATAACTCTATTCTAGGAATGTTTCAAATACATAGTGATACTGCATACTGATAAAAATCTATCAAATAGACAAGTGGTAGAAGAAAATTCCTAGTAAGAATATGATGAGTTCACATAGCAAACTGCATAAAGTAATATGGTCCTGCTAGAACACAAGGTAAAAGAGGAGAGGTTTCAGTAGGTAAGGCTAAAAATACAGGCAGGGATTTCTTCTTTCTTCAGTATAAAGATAAGATCTATGGGATACTCAGAAAGTCTTTCACAATCCAATAAAAATAAATTATAACAAACATTTTAAAAGCATTACAGGACTTAACTAAAAGTAAAAGTCAGGGATAAAACAAACAAATAATTGAGAAAAAATGAACTAAAACTTGAAAAATAAGCATAGTCAATAAACACACAAAAATGCTGGGTTTGCCCTGATACCAGTACCCAGAGACTGTACTAATGTGTAAGGGATGAATATGACATTACTGAATTGGGTAGAACTGGTTGAAGGGGACTAGAGTCACAAATTTGTTATACCACTAGAATCCCAGAAGAATTAAGAAGGTAAGACAAACTCTCTGTGGAGAAATTTAATAACCTTTTAAGATTCCAGGATTTCCATTGACTAAATCCAATCAGACAAGAAAATAAGCCACCACAAGTGAAAGTTGGGAGATTACCTCTGAAGGAATTCAGGTAATGGAACTGCTGAATCAGATGTTTAAAAACTTATGTTTGAAATACTTAAAAAAAACAAGGTGAAATTTTAAAACTAAAAATAAATGAGATACTATCAGAAAATTTTAGGGATATTCAATAATAAACCTGGTAATACAAATAACTACTAGATATAAGATATATAATAGTTAACATTTTAAAATTAATATATTCAATGAATTGGTTAACAGTAGATAAAACATAGTAAAAAAGAGAATTTTGAAAATGGAAAAAGATATAAAGAAATTAACCAAAGTGAATCACTGAAAGTCAAAACGATGAATAATATTAAAGAACATTTAAGAGAAAGGTAAGACAGAATTAGAAACCATAAAATATGGCTAATCAAAGTAACAGAATAAAAAAACAAAGGTAATGGAAAAGATGTAATATCTATGTGATAATAAAGAATTTTTGAGAACTGAAAAAACCAAGACTGTACATGTATTAAAATTTACAACATGTAACAAGAGGAATAAATAAAATAAATCTGTGCCTAAACACACTTTAGAAAAATAAATAAAATGAAACATTCCTTTAAAAATATAAACTCTCAAAATTAGATCAATTCCTGGCCATGGAAAAGTAAAATAGCATTACTGTATACAACTAGAAAGTTGAACAAAATACAGTTGACCCTTGAACAATATGGAAGTTAGAAGCACTGCTCCTCACACAGTCAAAAATCTGTGTATAACTTTTTTTTCACTTCCTCAAAACTTAGCTAATAGCTTACTCTTGACAGAAGTCCTTACTGATAACATAAACAGTTTATTAAAACTTATTTTGTATGTTATATGTATTATAGACTGTATTCTTATAAGAAAACTAGAGGCCCAGTGCATGAAAATTCGTGCACTCAGGGGGGATCTCTCCACCCAGCCTGCACGCTCTCACAATCTGGGACTCCTCAGGTAGGGTCCAGTCCCATCTCAGCATAGCTCTGGTTCCCTGGACCAGAGGGAAGGGACCAAGAGGCCAGTCCAATTACAGCATGGCTTCAGTTCCTGGAGCCTGCGGGCAGGGGGAGGGACCAAGATTCCCAGATCGCAGCATGGCTGTGGTTCCCCGTACCCTGCGGGAGGGAGAGGGAAGGACCTAGAGGCCAGTCCGATGGCAGCATGGCTCCATTCCCACAGCTCCCTCCCACCGCCATGCCATGGGTGGCCGGGACCCAGGACTGACTCCACAGCGGGCAGCTGGGACCCTAGCCTAGTGTTCAGTTGTCTGTACAGACGTTTAGGTCTTGACGGACCCTGGCTCTTTATATATTAGGATATCCTAAGAAAAAATATTACTAATCAAATAATAAATAAAATAAAATATATTTACAGCATTTATTGTGAAAAATGTGTATATAAGTGGATCTGCACAGTTCGAATCCAAGTTGTTTAAGAATCAACTGTATATGAAACCACTATTTCAGACATTGGACAGCCAAAAGTGCAGGACTGTGATTACTGGGAAAATAGAAAGATGAGCCTTACAATTGTCTCAGATTTCTGCTTGGAGTCATACACCAGAATGTGCTGTAGAGAAAAGAATCCCAAGTAGAGCATAGATGTGTCACTGCACTTCCTTGTCTCAGATCAGTTAAGGGACTGAATGGAACAAAAAGGTGGAGGGAGGGAGAATTTACTCTTTTGCCTGAGCTGGGCACTTACATAGGCACTCTTGGTTTTCAGATCCTTGGACTCAAATAGGCACCTATACCATTGACTTTCTTGGTTCTCGGGCCTTCAAATTTGCACTGAAACTACACCACCTGCTTCCCTGGGCTTCCAGGTTACAGACAATAAATTGTGGGACTCCTTGGTCTCTACAATCATGTAAGCTATTTCTGTAATAGATCTCTTCTTCCTTTTCTTTCTTTCTCTCTTTCATTTTTTATTTTTATTTTTATTATTCTATCTATCCTCTATTTATCTCTCCCTCCATCCATCCATCCATCCATCCATCCATCCATCCATCCATCATCCATCCTATAGGTTCTCTTTCTCTGGAGAACCCTAATAAACTACAGAAATAAAAATAAGGATAATCACAGATTTTCCATTATAAAATATTTAATTCAGACAAAAATGGGACAACATCTTTAAAGCACTGAAGGAAATAACCTTCATATACAGAAAAAAAATATCCTTAAAATAAAACCAAAAGACAAACAAAAGAAACTCATTTTTATGCTAAACAAAAACAAAAAGAATTTGTCAGCAAGAGCCTTGTGCTATAAAAAAATGTTACATAAAATCTTGTGTTTTTTTTGTTTAAAGTATTACAAATAGTAGTACATCAGTCTCCTTTTCTCCCCATTTACCCCTCTCCCCTTGCCTCCTCCACCCTCCAGCACATGCCCTCACCCCCTTAGTATCTGTGTCCATTGGTTATGCTTATATGCATGCATACAAGTCCTTTGATTGATCACTTACTGCCCCCTCCACCCACCCCTGCCTTCCTGCTTAAGTTTGACAGTCTGTTTGATGCTCCTATGACTCTGTATCTATTTTTGTTCATCCATTTATGATGTCATCATATTCCACAAATGAGTGAGATTATGTGATATTTATCTTTCTTTGAATGGCTTATTTCACTTAGCATAATGCTTTCCAGTTCCATCCATGTTGTTGCAAATGGTAAAGGTTCCATCTTTTCTATGTCAGTGTAGTATTCCATTGTGTAGATGGACCACAGTTTTTTAATCCATTCATCTGTGGATGGGCACTTAGGCTGTTTCTAAATCTCAGCTATTGCAAATTGTGCTACTATGAACATAGGTGTGTATATATCCTTTCTGATTGATGTTCCTGTTTTCTTAGTAAATATTCCTAGCAGTGGGATTACTGGGTCAAATGGGGGTTCTTTTTTTAATTTTTTGAAGAAATGCTACACTATTTTCCACAGTGGCTGCACCAATCTGCATTCCCGCCAGCAGTGAAGGAGGGTTCCTTTTTCTCCACATCCTCACCAGCACTTGTCATTTGTTGATTTGTTGGTGATAGCCATTCTGACAGGTGTGAGATAATACCTCATTGCTGTTTGGATTTGCATCTCTCCGATGATTAGTGACTTTGAGCATGTTTTCATATGTCTCTTGTCCTCCTGCATGACCTCTTTTGAAAAGTGTCTATTTAGGTCCTTTGCCCATTTTGTGATTGGATTGTTTATCTTCCTTTTGTTAAGTTGTAGGAATTCCCTATAAATTTTGGAGATTAAACCCTTATCGGAGATAACATTGGCAAATATGTTCTCCCATGCAGTGGGCTTTCTTGTTGTTTTGTTGATGGCTTCTTTTGCTGTGCAGAAGCTTTTTATTTTGATGTAGTCCCATTTGTTTATTTTCTCCTTAGTTTCCATTGCCCTAGGAGTTGTAGCGGTAAAGATATTGCTATGACAACTGCCTGCTATTTGGGTACCTATGGTTTCTTTGAGATTTTTATGGTTTTCCATCTTACATTTTAGTCCTTTATCCATTTTGAGTTTATTTTTTGTATGGTGTAAGTTGGTGGTCTAGTTTCTTTCTTTCTTTCTTTCTTTTTTTTGCATGTATCTGTTCAGTTTTTTCAACATCCTTTATTAGAGAGACTGTCTTGACCTCATTGGCAGAAATGAAAAATTGGAATTGTACAAAAGAAGAAATTAGAGCTAAAATGGTAAATATGTGGTGAATATAGAAGATGTTTTCTCATTTTCAATTTTGTTTTAAATTATATTTGACTATAAAATAATAATAACAACAATGTGCTATAGGGCTTATGGCACATATAGAATAAAATGTATGACAATAAGAGCACCTAGAATGGGGGGTAATGAAAATATATTATTGTAAAAATTAATATAATATTGAAGTGTAGGTTGTAATAAAATAATGAAGAAATTTTAAAACCAAAACAACCATGAAAGAAACAAATAAGTCAATATTGGAATTAAAAACACATTTTAATTTTAATTGAAAGAAGGAAATAAAAGTGGTAAAAGGGAAAAAAAACACAGATGGGATAAATAGCAAGATGGTAGATTTAAAATCAGCCAAATCGATAATTACATTAAAGATAAATGGTCTAAATACTCTAGTTAAAAGACAAATAATGTCAGAAAATATTCAAAATCAAGAACCAACAAAATGAAACCTATTTTAAATATAAATACATCAATAAGTTTAAAAGTAAGTTGATGGAAAATAAGGCCATGCAAACACTAATCCTAAGAAAGAATTACATTAGCAATTTTCAATTGTATTCTATAGGACATGTCTCTATAGTGGAATATAAAAGATGACCTACTCATATATATAAAGGACATATTAGAATTTCCTTTTAAAATTTATTTTCTTTAAAAATAGGGAAAAATTAGGCTTTCATTATAGTAAATGTGTACTAATGGATCCCTAATTCATACTATGTGTGGTAATCCAAATATCCCCTACTGAACCTAAGGGACCCTGAAAGAAGAATGAGAAAGTTGCCAAACGGAGAAGTTTGCATGTGTGCTTTTTTAGTATTTCAAATTATTGACTATTTATGTGCTCAGTTATATATCAACATTATATTTTAACCAAATTAACTCCCACAACATAGACAAGTGATTTAAAAAGAAACAAACCTCTAAGTATAATGCTAATAATGCAAGCAAAGCAATGCAAGCATAGTAAGACTGGCACTTTTTCAGCTACATTATCAGGTTAAAATTATGATTTAAGAAGATTGGGCTCAGCATCAGGGCAGCATGTGTTATTCCTTTTTTCTCTCCCCTTCAATTTACAACTACTTAGACATCCATAACTGAACAAAACTTGCTCTACAGCACACCAGGACAGCCCAGAGATCAGTCCATTTGTTCATCAAAAGTGGGTAGATTTTACCTCAGTGGAAGCTACAGAGTCAAGGAAGTTGTGATGGTGGTGGTGACAACTGGTCTAGCAGAAAAGGTAGAAAGTTAAAGTGGTGAGTTAAAGTCTGCTTTGTCATGGGGACTGCATTTGGAGAGTCCCATTGCTGTTCAGCAACACCAGATTTCTGAAGAGACTGGATGGAGGGAAAGGAAAAGAAAGAAGGGAGACAGAGAACTACAAGAATGCATTTCCTACCGTCTGTCCCAGGATTTCAGCGAGAGATCCACCCACAGATCTCTGCAACTCGACCACTCAAAGATTACCCTACTGGGGAAAAGTCATACTGAAATCCAGTGTTGTTTGTTTGTTTGTATTGTTTAAAGTACTATAGATAGTAAGTACATATGTCTCCTTTTTCCCCCCCCATTGACCTTCCCTGGCCTTCCCTACCCCCGCCATGCCCCCCCCCACCCCACCCGCCTCCCTCCTGGCAGGCACATGCCCTCACCTCACCCCCCTTGTATCCATTGGTTATGCTTACATGCATGCATACAAGTCCTTCGGTTGATCTCTTACCTCCCCCCCTCAATTCTTCCAGCCTTCCCACTATAATTTGACAGTCTATTCCAGGGGTGGGCAAACTTTTTGACTCGAGGGCCACAATGGGTTCTTAAACTGGACCGGAGGGCCGGAACAAAAGCATGGATGGAGTGTTTGTGTGAACTAATATAAATTCAAAGTAAACATCATTACATAAAAGAGTACGGTCTTTTTTTTCAATAGTTTTATTCATTTCAAACCTGCCGGATCTGGCCCGCGGGCCATAGTTTGCCCACGGCTGGATGCTTCTCTGCCTATAAAAAAGAAAGAATTCTTACCATTTGCAGCAGTGTGGATGGAACTGGAGAGCATTATGCTAAGTGAAATAAGCCAGGAAGTGAAAGAAAAATACCACACGATCTCACTCATTTATGGATAATAAAGAACATTATAACCCGATGAACAAAAAGATAGATCCAGTTATTTTTTTTTAATGCCAACTTTTATTTACATGCTGTATTCCCAACTTCAACAGTCAACCTCGAGAAGAGAAAAACAAAACTTGTGCTATAGTGCCACCTTCAGAGAAACAAAAAAAAGGCTCCTCATTGCTAACCTCTTGAACTGTCAGAATCAAAGTAAACGAAGCTTTACCTAAATAAGAAAAGTGTTCAATACTTCAAATGTGGTGGCAGAAGCACATTTCATCAAACACTATAAAAGATTATGATAATAAGATGTCACAAAGAGAAAAATTCTCCAGTAACTGAACTCAAAAAAACAAAATGCTATGCAGCTGCCCAGCCTATGTGGCTCAGTGTTGAGTGTGGACTTAGGAAACAAGGTCCATTTTCTGATCAGGGCTCATGTACAGGGCATGCAGGAGGCAGCTGATTGATAATGTTTCTCTCTCATGGATATTTCTGCCTCTTTCTCCCTCTCCATTCCTCTCTGAAATCAATGAAAATATTTTTTAAAAAAAAATACTATGCAGCCGTAAAAAAGAAGGATCTTTTACCCTTTGAGACAGCATGGGGGACCTGGAAAGTACTATGCTAAGCAAAATAAGCCAGTGAGAGAAACACAAGTATCACATGATCTCACCTATATTGGAATCTAGTGAACAAATAAAACTGATGAACAAAATAGGCCCAGAGACATGGAAGCATAGCACAGACTGATGGATCTCAGAGGGAAAGGGGAGGGGAAGTAGGCAGAGAATAACCAAAGAACCTATATGCATATATGCATAATCCGTGGACACAGACAATAGTGTAGTGAAGGCCTACACTATTGGGTGGGTGGGAACTGGGTTCAGAGAGTCAATGGGGTAAAAGGGGTACATCTGTAATACCCTCAACAATAAAGATAAGTAAATTTTTAAAAACATAAATATATCCATCATCCTCCCACCAAAAAAAACAAGGACACAAAATAATGCGACCTAACTATTCAAAATAGCTCTTACAAAGAAATTTAATGAGCTATAAAAAATTCAAAAGGCAATTGAATGAACACAGGAATACAATTAATGAGCAGAAAGAGTACTTTACAAAGAGATTAAAATTCCAACAACAACAACAACAAAAAACAGAAATTCTCGAGCTGAAAAACTCATTAAATGAGATGAAGAGTGCATTAGAAAGTACTGGACATATAGCAAAGCAGATGGAAGAGAGAATAAGAGATCTGGAAGTTAGGAAATTAGAAATTATTCAGGTGGAAAAGAAGAGAGAACTAAGATTTTTTTTTTTAATTAAAGAAATACTATAGGAGTAATCAGAGTCCATTAGAAAATCCAACATGAGAATAATGGGTATAAAAGAAGAGAACAATAAAGAGGCGTAGGGTTTATTTTAAGAACTAAAGCCACAAATCAATTTGAACATCTTATTATCTCAAAGCAAAAGGGTCTTCTCCAAGACACATTATAAGGACAATCTCAATGATGAAGAATTTTAAAGGCAGCCAAGGAAAGAAAAAAGTAACCTCCATTAGGAAATCAGCAGATTTCTCAGTAGAAACTCTACAGGCCAGGAGAGTAGAATAATATATTTAAAGTATTGAAATACAAGCATTGCCAGCCTAGAATAATCTGTCTGACAGTTATCCTTCAAATATAGAAGATAAATATTTTTTGAGACAAACAAAAGCTTAGGGAATTTACCACCACAGAACTGCCTTACAGGAAATACTGAAAGGAGCTCTTTAAGATGAAATGAAAAGACAGAAGTCCACAAACTCTGATTAAGATAATAAATACAGAGAATTATAAAAAAATGTAACTTTATTTTAGACACGTGTGTGAAACGGTTAATTACAGTCATGCGGCACATAATGACATTTTGGTCAATAAGGAACTGCATATATAATGGTAGTCTCCTAAGATGATGAATCTGAAATTCCTGCAATAAATGGAAGGATATGTGGTTCAGAAAGAATTTTTATTTCTCTCATATGAGCAATAATTGCGGGGCTTGGCAATAGAACCCTTCTTGCTCACAGCATCTCAATGTTGATTGCACAGATTATATCACAGTCAGCCCCTGACTGTTTCCACACAGAGTATCCTTCCCTGCAGTGTCCCATTTTCAGAGGGTCCCCAGCTCCCATACCTATCTTGATGGCCTTTGAGAGAACACCACTGTAAATACTTGTTGAAGACCTAAAATAACTGCCACTTTAGCAAAAACTCTCTCTGGCAGTGTAGAGCCAACCTGTCCATGTCCTTTGGAAGTACTTTCAGGTGATAATGATGTAAAGCATACATACGTTTTATTTCTTTATTAATTCAACACCAGAGAGAACCCTTTGTGTCAGACAGGGTCAATGAAACCAAACACAATTTCCAAAGTCAAAGTATTGAGTCCTCAGTTCTGCACCTGGTCCATGTTAAACGCCTTCTTTTTTAGGAATACTAAATTCCTGATTCTGACTGCTGCTCCAACATGCAATAGCCAGAACCAGACTGACATGACCAGCTGCTATGATCCTTTATCTCTGCATGTTGAGTTCTTATTCCTGTTGATGCTCAGGTCACCTTTAATCACTCACTATTATGGTGATCTAGGCCTTACTTAGCCAGTTTCTCTTTGATATGTCCAATCAATCTAGTCTACATTCCGGTTCATGGAGCTGCATTACCCAGCTTCAATGTTCTATTTCTGACCCTCTCAGAAGGAATAACAGGCTTGTGGAACAGTATTTATAATGTCTACAGTAAGGCACTAGGCCTTAATATTCATTCACCACTAACTCACCCTGAACAATTTCCAGTCCTGCAAGTTCCATTTATAATAGGTGCTCTATAGAACTGTACCATCTTTATCTTTTATTCCATTTTACTATATTTTTCTATGTTTATATATATTTGAATACACGAATAGTTACCACTGTGTTGGAATTGCCTACAGTATTCAGTACAGTAACATGCTGTGAGGTCTGTAGCCGAGGAGCAACGGCTTATGCCATAGAGACAGGTGTGTAGTAGGCTGTACCACCTAGGTTCATTTAAGTGCATTTTATGATGTTTGTACAGTGACAAAGTCACCTAATGACACATTTTCTTAGTTCAAAGCCCTGTCATTAAGCAATGCATAACTGTATATCATCCAGGTTAAAGAAAAAGAGCATTAAAATAATTATAGCTACTACCATTTGGTAACAAATTTATAACATTAAAAAATAATATGTGACATCAAATATATAAAAAGGGAAGAATAAAAGAATGGAACCTTTATGGGTGAATGAAGATAAATTGCTATCAGCAGAAGATGACTACTTTACCTATGAGTTTTATATAAACCTCATGGAAACTGCAAAGCAAAAATCTAGAGAAGAGATTTGAAACATAAAAAAAGTGGAGACTCAGAAAGTAACCATGGAAACCCACCAAATTACAAAAGTAGACAGAAACAGAAGGAAAAAGAAATTGGATATAAAATAAGCAGACTGCAAAAGGTAAAATGATAGTTGCTAAGTTCTTCCATATCAATAATGCCCTCAAACTCACCAAAGGGCACAGAGTGACTGGATTAAAAAAAAAAAAAGAGATATATGCTACTTGCAGGAGAGTCATTTCAGCTCTAAAGACACATATAGACCTAAGTGATAGAATATAAGATGATATTCCAATATCAAGTGAAATTAAAAGAAAGCAGACATAGCCATACTTATATCAGGTGAAATAGACTTTAAACCCAAAAGCTAAAAGAGACAAAGAAGGTCATAGACATAGTGACAAGAGGGTCAATATGTCAAGAGGATATGAACATTGTAAATATGTACCCTCTCACCACCTGAGCACTGAACTATATTAAACACATATTAACATATCTTAGGGGAGAGATAAAAGTAATGCAATAACAGTAGGGGAATTTTATTTCCACCTGTCAGTAAACTCTAAGACCAGACAGAAAAATCAACAAGGAAACATTAAAACTGAACCATACTTTAGAACAAATGGACTTAACAAATATATAGAGAATATTCCATCCAATGGTAAAAAACAAAACAAAAATACATTATTCTCAAGTGCATTTGTTTTATTTTTTTTTATTTTATTTTATTTTTTTTTTTATTGCTTAAAGTATTACAAAGGGTATTACATATGTATCCATTTTATCCCCCCGCCCTAGACAGTCCCCTAGCCTCCCCTATCCCCCAGTGTCTTATGTCCATTGGTTATGCTTATATGCATGCATACAAGTCCTTTAGTTGATCTCTTACCCCCCTACCTCCTGCCCCCCAACCCTCCCCGGCCTTCCCGCTGCAGTTTGACAATCTGTTTGAGGCAGCTCTGCCTCTGTATCTATTATTGTTCAAAAGTTTATAATGGTCTCTATTGTCCATGAATGAGTGAGATCATGTGGTATTTTTCCTTTATTGACTGGCTTATTTCACTTAGCATAATGCTCTCCAGTTCCATCCATGACGTTGCAAATGGTAAGAGTTCCTTCCTTTTTAGAGCAGCATAGTATTCCATCGTGTAGATGTACCACAGTTTTCTAATCCATTCATCTACTGATGGGCACTTAGGCTGTTTCCAGATCTTAGCTATGGTGAATTGTGCTGCTATGAACATAGGGGTGGATATATCCTTTCTGATTGGTGTTTCTGGTTTCTTGGGATATATTCCTAGAAGTGGGATCACAGGGTCAAATGGGAGTTCCATTTTCAGTTTTTTAAGGAAACTCCATACTGTCTTCCATAGTGGCTGCACCAGTCTGCATTCCCACCAGCAGTGCACAAGTGTTCCTTTTTCTCCACATCCTCTCCAGCACTTGTTGTTTGTTGATTTGTTGATGATAGCCAGTCTGACAGGTGTGAGATGGTACCTCATTGCTGTTTTGATTTGCATCTCTCGGATGATTAGTGACTTTGAGCATGTTTTCATATGTCTCTTGGCTTTCTGAATGTCCTCTTTTGAAAGGTGTCTATTTAGGTCCTTTGCCCATTTTTTGATTGGATTGTTTATCTTCCTTTTGTTAAGTTGTATGAGTTCCCTATAAATTTTGGAGATTAGGCCCTTATCAGATATGTCATTGGGAAATATGTTTTCCCACACAGTGGGTTTTCTCGTTGTTTTGTTGATGGTTTCTTTTGCTGTGCAGAAGCTTTTTATTTTGATGTAGTCCCATTTGTTCATTTTTTCTTTAGTTTCAAGTGCCCTAGGAGCTGTATCAGTGAAGAAATTGCTTCGGCATATGTCTGAGATTTTCTTGCCTTTGGATTCTTCTAGAATTTTTATGGTTTCCTGTCGTACATTTAAGTGCTTTATCCATTTTGAGTTTATTTTTGTGTATGGTGTAAGTTGGTGGTCTAGTTTCATTTTCTTGCATATATCTGTCCAATTTTCCCAACACCATTTATTGAAGAGACTATCTTGGCTCCATTGTATGTTCTTGCCTCCTTTGTCAAATATTAATTGAGCATATTGGTTCAGGCCGATTTCTGGGCTCTCTATTCTATTCCATTGATCTATATGCCTATTCTTGTGCCAGTACCAGGCAGTTTTGAGAACAGTGGCTTTGTAATACATCTTGATATCTGGTATTGAGATCCCACCTACTTTGTTCTTTTTCAGGATTGCTGCAGCTATTCGGGGTCTTTTTTTATTCCAGATGAATTTTTGGAAAGTTCGTTCTAGATCTCTGAAGTATGCTGTTGGTACTTTAATGGGAAGTGCATTGAATTTATAGATTGCTTTGGGTAGTATGGACATTTTAATGATGTTGATTCTACCAATCCATGAACACGGTATATTTTTCCATCTGTTTATGTCTTCCTCTATGTCTTTTTTCAACGTCCTGTAGTTTTCTGAGTAGAGGTCTTTTACCTCTTTAGTTAAGTTTATTCCTAGGTAGCTTAGTTTTTTCGGTGCAATGGTAAACGGGATTGTTTTTATAATCTCTCTTTCTGAAAGTTCACTATTGGTGTATAGAAATGCCTCAGATTTCTTGGGGTTAATTTTGTATCCTGCTACATTGCCAAATTCATGTATTAAGTCTAGTAGCTTTTTGATGGAATCTCTAGGGTTTTGTATGTATAATATCATGTCGTCTGCAAATAAGGACAGTTTTACTTCCTCTTTTCCAATTTGGATGCCTTTTATTTCTTCTTCTTGCCGAATTGCGATGGCTAACACTTCCAGTACTATGTTGAACAGGAGTGGTGAGAGGGGGCATCCCTGTCTTGTTCCTGTTCTTAGGGGAAATGGTGTTAGTTTTTGTCCGTTGAGTATGATGTTGGCTGTGGGCCTGTCATATATGGCTTTTATTATGTTGAGGTATGATCCTTCTACTCCCACCTTGCTGAGAGTTTTTATCAAAAATGGGTGTTGAATTTTGTCAAATGCTTTTTCTGCATCAATTGATATGACCATGTGTTTTTTTTCTTTCAATTTGTTTATGTGATGTATCACGTTTATTGATTTGCGGATATTGTACCATCCTTGCATCCCTGGGATAAATCCTACTTGGTCATGGTGTATGATCTTTCTGATGTACTGCTGGATCCGATTTGCTAAGATTTTGTTGAGGATTTTGGCATCTATGTTCATGAGGGATATTGGCCTGTAATTCTCTTTCATTGTGTTGTCTTTACCTGGTTTTGGTATTAGGGTGATGCTGGCTTCATAGAATGAGCTTGGAAGTGTTCCTTCCTCTTGAATTTTTTGTAGTAGTCTGAGGAGGATAGGTTTTAGTTCTTCCTTGAATGTTTGGTAAAACTCCCCTGTGAAGCCGTCTGGTCCTGGACTTTTGTTTGCTGGAAGCTTTTTGATGACTGCTTCAATTTCTTCCATAGTTATTGGCCTGTTGAGATTTTTAGATTCTTCCTGATTGAGTTTTGGAATGCTGTATTTTTCTAGGAATTTGTCCATTTCCTCCAGGTTGTCTAGTTTGTTGGAGTAAAGCTGTCCATAGTATTTTTTAACAATCATTTGTATTTCTGTGGGGTCTGTTGTTATTTCGCCTCTATCGTTTCTGATTTTATTTATTTGGGTCCTCTCTCTCTGCTTCTTGGTGAGTCTGGCTAGAGGTTTATCAATCTTGTTTATCCTTTCAAAGAACCAGCTCTTGGTTTCATTGATTTTCTGTATTGTTTTTTTGGTCTCTATGTCATTTATTTCTGCTCTAATCTTTATTATCTCCTTCCTTCTGCTCACTCTGGGCTTTTCTTGTTGCTCTCTTTCTAATTCTTTGAGTTGTAGAGTTAGATGATTTACTACCATTTTTTCTTGTTTTTTGAGATAGGCCTGTAGAGCTATAAACTTCCCTCTCAGGACTGCTTTCAATGTGCCCCATAGGTTTTGGATTGTTGTGTTTTCATTGTCATTAGTTTCCAGGATGTTTTTTATTTCTTCTTTGATCTCATTGGTAACCCAATCAATATTTAATAGCATGCTATTCAGCTTCCAGGTGTTTGAGTATTTTGGGTTGTTTTTATTGTAGTTTATTTCTAATATTATGCCATCGTGGTCTGCGAAGACGCTTTTTATGATTTCAATCTTCTTGAATTTGGGGATACTTTGCTTGTGACCCAATATGTGGTCTATTTTTGAATATGTCCCATGAGCACCTGAGAAGAACGTATATTCTCTGGCTTTGGGGTGAAGTGTTCTGAAGATGTCTATTAAGTCCATCTGATCTAGTGAGTCATTTAGGATTGCTGTATCTTTGCTGGTTGTTTGTCTATAGGACTTATCCAGTGCTGTCAATGGTGTATTAAAGTCCCCTACTATGATTGTATTGTTGTTGATTTCTCCTTTGATATTTTCCAGGAGTTTTTTTATGAATTTGGGTGCTCCTACATTGGGTGCATATATGTTTACCAGGGTTATATCTTCTTGTTGTATTGATCCCTTTAGTATTATGAAGTGGCCTTCCTTATATCTTGTTAAGGCCTTCACTTTGAGGTCTATTTTGTCCGATATAAGTATTGCTACCCCAGCTTTCTTTTCCTTTCCATTTTCCTGAAAGATATTTTTCCATCCTTTCACTTTCAGTCTGTGTGAGTCCCTTCTAATGAGGTGGGTTTCTTGTAGACAGCAGATGTATGGGTCATGTTTTTTTATCCATTCAGCCACTCGATGTCTTTTGGTTGGAGCATTTAGTCCGTTTACGTTTAAAGTTATTATTGAAAGGTACTTGTTTGTAGCCATTTCTTTTTTTGTGTGGCTGTTTTCTTTCTGAGCTTTTTATTTCTTATTTTTATACCAGTCCCTTTAACATTCCTTGCATTGCTGGCTTGGTGGTGACAAACTCCCTTAGTCTTTTTTTGTCTGTGAAGCTTCTTATTTCCCCTTCAAGTTTGAATGATAGCCTTGCTGGATAGAGTATTCTTGGATTCAGTCCTTTGCTTTGCATCACTTTGTAAATTTCAGTCCATTCTTTTCTGGCCTGATGTGTTTCTGTTGAGAAGTCATTTGACAATCTAATGGGAGATCCCTTGTATGTAACTTTCCGTCTCTCTCTTGCAGCCTGTAAGATTCTCTCTTTGTCCTGAACATTTGCCATGGTGATTATGATGTGTCTTGGTGTGGGTCTTTTCGGGTTCACCTTGTTTGGGACTCTCTGGGCTTGTGTGACTTTTTTCTTCCCCACCTCAGGAAAGTTTTCTGATATTATTTCTTCGAGTAGGTTTTCCAATCCTTGTTCATCCTTCTGTTGTTCTGGTACTCCTATTATTCGTATGTTGTTTCGTTTCATGTTGTCCCAAAGCTCCCTTAGGCTCTCCTCCTGTCTTTTAATTTTTTTCTCCAATTGCAGTACATTTTGGGTGTGTTTTGCTCCTTGTCTTCTAATTCACTTATTCGGTCCTCCGCTTCTCCTAGTCTACTGTTGATACTTTCAATGGAGTTTTTCATTGCAGCTATATCACTCTTCATTTCTTCTTGGGTCTTACTTAGGTTGTTGATTTTTTCATCTGTTTCTTCTAGCTTCTTCCATATGTTATCGATTTTTTCATCTGTTTCTTCTAGCTTCTTCCATATGTTATCGATTTTTTCATCTGTTTCTTCTTGCTTCTTGCAGAGGTTGTCGATTTTTTCCTCCATCCGGTTTATGCACTCTAGGATCCTTATTCTGAATTCTTTATCTGTCATGTTGCATGCCTCTGTATTACTTAGCTGCTTTTCTGGAGAGTCCTCCTTCTCTTTCCTTTGGGGGTTTCTTTGTCTACCCATGTTTGATCTCACTGACATATCTAGACGTTGAGTTGTTCAGTGGTTGCTCCCTTGGTGGCAGTGACTCCTTGGTCTGTGGTTGCTCCTCGGGCGGTTGTGGTAGCAGCTGCTCTTCAGTTGTCAGCAGCTCCTCTGGTGGGTGCTGTTCACAGCTGTGGTGGCTCTTCTGGCTGGTGGGGCGAGGTTTCACGTACAGCTGCTGTTCCTCAGCAGAGGATGAGGTGCTCAGGAGGTTGCTGTTGCTTGGATCTGCTGCGTTGATTTAAAGGCACAAAATACAACACAACAAGGCACCACGTACCATGCACTATACACAAATATATTCACGATATTAATAACCCCAGTTAAAGGTGACCACCTGAATTAAGAGAATTAGGGGATAAGGAAGAAGGAAGAGAAAAAGATAAAAGAGAAAAAGGAAAAGAAAAGTAGGGACCAAAAAAAGGGAGTGCAAAAATGAAATTGGGAAAAAGGAAGCGGGAAAATAAAAGCGAGAAAAGAAAAGAAAGAAAAAAAAAAGAGCGAAAAGAGAGAATGAAGTGGAAGAGGGAAGAGACTTTTTATATGAGGAGAATACTCCTATAGAACAGCCATTAATCCCAACAAATTCCAGCAACAGCTCCCTGGATATGAATGCAAACTAGAAACAACCAATAATATAACGATGAAAATAGAATGGTGAACACTAATCCCAAAATAAAATAAAGAAAAAATAAAATGGCACTTTAAAAAATGGTAAAATGGTAGCAGTAATAATACTGGTTAAAAATAAGAAGGTAGTAATTAAAAGGGTAAAATCAGGTGATGAAAAAAGAAGAAAAGAAAGAAAAAAAAAAGAAAAGAAAAAAAAGAATGAAAAAAAATGGTTTCTTAGTTAAAAAGTGAAAAAAGAAAAAAAATTGCAGTAGTGGAGGTCCTTCGTTTCTTCTATTCTTCAGTGTGGCTCGCCTTAGACCTTCCAGGTATTCAGGAGAGTGTTGAGTTTCCCTGCGATATACTGTTCCTCTGTGTTGTAAACCACAGTCCTTATTTTAAAGCATGCCGCATTTATTT
Source organism: Myotis daubentonii (assembly GCF_963259705.1). NCBI lineage: Eukaryota > Metazoa > Chordata > Mammalia > Chiroptera > Vespertilionidae > Myotis > Myotis daubentonii. The sequence goes on along the minus strand of NC_081840.1, from coordinate 146,558,218 downwards.
CCCAGACTGCCTTATTTTGTGTTTAGCAAAGAGTCAGTTTGTGGGTCAGCCTCTGGGTGGCAGTGTTCTGGGGTTGGCCTCTGAGGCTATAGGGCCTCTCTGTCCAGTGGAAGTTCACTGCCCAGAGCTGACTGCGTAATAGTTAGTTACTGGCGCTATGTTGTTGCTGGGATTGAAAATCCCCCTATATGCCAGACCCTGTTAACTCCCAGGGACTGATCAGGTTATCTTAATCCTTGATCTCGTACAGGGTGGAATCTGGGTGTGGCTGTGCTCCTTGCCTGGGGGCTGGGGGGAGGAGACTCACTCTCAGGAGCGGGTGGCTGCCCCAGTCCTGGGCTCAGGGGTGTCTCAGCACTCAATTCACTACCACCTCTCCCGGCTCCCCCTCTTTCCCCAGTCTCTCCCCAGATTCCACTCCTCAGCACACTCTCCCTCTCTTCAGCACAGGTGAGTGTCTGTATCCGAAATGTCCCATGAACAGGATTCAGTGAAAACAAACAAACAAATGCCGGCCGCGGAAACTGGGAAGGCTTGGTTTCTGTAAGCTTCTTCTCTTACCGGGACTGCATGGTCAGGTCAGCTCTTCAGGCTGCCCCCTTTAGGCTCAGTCCTCTGTGATCACAGAACCCAGCTCTCAATTTCCCTGGCGGCGCCAGGAATCCCGCGGTTCTCCTTTCCCCCGTCAGGGGCTGTGCCTGTCCCAAGGGACGCGGCTGTCTGCCACGCGGTCTCCCTCCGACTCTCTGGGCTCAGAGGTCAGGCAAACTTTCCTGCCCAAATCCCTGGGTTTTTTTTACCTTTCCAGGGGAGTTCTGCTCTTCCTGGCTGCAAACCCTCTCACCAGCTGAGCAATTTCGCCAATTCGGTGTGAGTGTTACTAGCTTCAGCTGCTTGCTCCATTTGCTCCGGGACACGACCTGGGACACGTCTGCCTATATCGCCGCCATCTTGCTTTACTCTCCTCAAGTGCATTTGGAACATTCTCCAGGACAAATCATATAATGAGACATAAAACATATCTTAGGACATTTAAGAATACTGAAATCACACCAACTATCATTTCTGACCACAATAGCATGAAACAAAAAAATCAACAATATGAGGAATGTGAGAAAATCTACAAATATGTGGACATTAACCAACACATTTCTAAATAGCCAGTGGATCAAGGGAGAAATCAAAAGGAAAACTTAAAAAATTACCTGGAAACAAATGAAAATAGAAATAAGTTCTTGTGGGATGCACCATAAGCAGTTCTGAAAAGCAAGTTTATAGCAATTAATGCACATATTAAGAAATTAGAAATATATCAATAAGCAACTTAATTTTATTTAAAGGAACTAGAAAATGACAAATTAAACCCAAAAATTAGCAGGAGAGAGGAAAGAGTAAAGATCAGAGCAAAAATAAATAAAACAGATACCAAAAAAAACCAAAACAAACTAAAATGTATAAATGAGATTAAGGGTTGGTTCTTCAAAAAAGTAAACAAAATTGAAAAAAACTTTAGCTAGACTAAAAAAAAGAAAAGACAATTAAGAAAAATTAAAAATGAAAGAGGGGACTCTAAACTGGTTCTACAGCAATACACAGGATTTTAAGAGACTGCCATGAATAATTATAGGCCAACTAATTACATAATTTAGAAGAAATGGATGCATTTCTAGAAACACACAATCTACCAAGACTGAATCACAAAGAGAAAATCTGAAAAGACCAATAATGAGTAAAAAGATTGAATCAATAATCAAACTTCCCAACACAGAAAACTTCAGGGCTAGATAACCTCACTGGTGAATTTCACCAAACATTTAAAGGGAAATTAACACTAATCTTCCTCAAATACTTCTGAAATATCAAGGGAAAGAGAACACTACAAAACTCATTCTATGAAGCCATAATTACTTTGATACTAAAACCAAACAAGGAAACCACAAGAAAAGAAAACTATAGACCAATAGCTCTTATAAATATAGATGCAAAACTCTCAGAAAAATATTTACAAACCAAATCCAATAACTTATTAAAAGGATTATACAGCATGACCAAGTTCCTGATATGCAAAAATGGTTCAACATATGCAAAACAATAAATGTAATGTATCACATGACCACCTCAAGAGATACAGAAAACATTTGGCCACATGCAATATTCTTTCATGATAAAAACCATTAACAGATTGGGAATAGAAGGAACATACCTGAACATAATAAAGTCCACATACAGCAAATCCTCAGCTAGCATTATACTAAATGGAAAAAAATTAAAAGCTTTTCTTCTAAGATCAAGAGGAAGACAAGGGTGCCCACTCTCACCATTCTTGTTTGATATAGAACTGGAAGTCCTAGCCACAGCAATCAGTCAAGAGAAAAGAGTAAGAGGCATTTAAATCAGAAAATTAGAAGTAAAATTATAACCATTTGTTAATGATATCATTTAATATATAGAAAATCTCAGAGTGAACCAAAAAGCTGTTGGAAATAATCAATGATTCAGTAAAGTTGCAGGATACAAAATCAACATATAGAAATTAGTTGCATACCTTTATACTAGTGATTAAACATTTGAAAATAAATAAAACTATCCCATTAGCAATAGCATAAAAACTATAAAATACCTAGAAATAAATTTAATCAAGAAAGTGAAAGATCTATACAATGAAAATTACAAGACTGCTGAAAGAACAATTTGTAATAGCTAAGATTTGGAAACAGCTTAAGTGTCCCTCAGCAGACGAGTGAATTAAAAAACTGTGGTACATCTACACAATGGTATACTATGCTGCTGTAAAAAAAGAAGTAACTCTTACCATTTGCAATAGCATGGATGAACCTGGACAGCATTATGCTAAGCAAAATAAGCCAGTTGGAGAAAGATAAATATCACATGATCTCACTCATTTGTGGAATATAATGAACAACATAAACTGATGAACAAAAATAGAGCCAGAGACATAGAAGCATTGAACAGACTGTCCAACCTCAGAGGAAAGGCAGGGGAAGGGGTGTAAGAGATCAACCAAAAGACTTGTATGTGTGCATATAAGCATAACCCATGGACACAGATAGTATTCGGGTGAGGGCATGGGCTGGAGGGTGGGAACGGCCAGGGAGTGGTCAATGGAGGAAAGAGGAGAAATATGCAATACTTTAAACAATAAAAAATTTAAATTAAAAAAAAACACTGCTGAAAGAAAATGAGGAAGACAGACAAATGTGAAAAGACATCCAGTGTTCATGGGTCAGAATTAATATTGTTAAAATGTCCTACTATCCAAAGCCATATATAGATTCAACACCAATCCCATCAAAATACCAAAGCCAGGCCCTATCCAGTTTGGCTCAGTGATAGAGTTTCGGCCTGCAGACCAATGTGTCCCGGGTTTGATTCTCATCAAGGGCACCTCGGTTGCAGGCTCCTCCCCAGCCCAGGCCCTGGTTGGGGCTCGTGCAGGAGGCAACCAATTGATGTGTTTCTCTCACATCGATGTTTCTCTCTGTCTTTCCTCTTTCTTCCACTCTCCCTAAAAATCAATGGAAAAATATCCTTGAATGAGGATTAACAACAACAAAAAATCAAAGCCAGTCTTCACAAAAATAGGGGAAATAATCCCAAAGTTTGTGTGGAAAGATTATAGACCTCAAATGGCCAAAGCAACCCTGAGAAAAAAGAACAAAGCTGGAGATATAATGCTTCCTTCTATCAAACAGTGTGATAGTAACCACAACAGTAATGATACTGGCACACAAACACACATTTACACTGGCAGATTATTATGACCACCTGACATTTGTAGGCAAATTAGCCGTACACTGCATCATATGGGATATGGAAGCCGAAGGCCTGTTCAAACACCTTTGCTGTCTGCAGTTACCAGATAAAATGTCTCCAATTTACACAGGAACACAAGGATTGGATAATCGAGCATTGGAAAAAAGTCATGTGGTCTGATGAATCATGTTTCCAGTTGCATCATGCAGATGGCAGAGTGAGAGTTTGGCAGAAACAGCATGAAAGCATGCACCCCACATGCATGAGTACAACCCTTCAAGCTGGTGGGGGCAGTGTTATGGTTTGGGACATGTTTTCCTGGCATGATCTGGGCCCTTTAATTCATGTGGAACAACGTCTGAATAGCACAACATACCTAAGTATCGTTGCTGATCAGGTTCATCCTATCATGTTGATGGCATATCCCAATGGAGATGGCTTCTTCCAACAAGACAATGTGCCATGCCATGGTCCTCGTATTGTGCAGGAGTGGTTTCAAGAACATGAGGGAGACTTTACCCTGCTTAGGTGGCCCCCACAATCACCAGGTCTCAATCCAATTGAGCATTTGTGGGATGAAGTTAAAAGAGCCATCAGGCAGCTGGTTCCACAACCATCAAATCTCACAGAACTGGACAATGCTATTCATCAGGCATGGTGTCAGATTCCACGCATCATCTTTCAACATCTCATGGAGTCAATGCCAAGAAGAATACCATAGTATTGAAGGCAAAAGGTGGCCCAACAAAGTACTGATGGGGAGGTCATAATAATCTGGCCACTCAGTGTAGATCAATGAAACAGAATAAAAAGCCCAGAATTAAATCCTGGTCTATGTGGTCAACCAAAATTCAACAAGAAAGTCAAGAACACACAGTCAGGAAAGGATAGTGTCTTCAACAAATGGTGCTGAAAAATCTTGGAGTAACACATGTAGAATAATGAAATTACCCCTATAATACACCATTCACAAAATATAGCACACTATTCACAAAAATTACCTGGAAGTTGATTAAAGAGTTAAACATAAAACCTGGCAGCACAGAACTTCTGGAACAAAATATAGAATGTCCTAGATATCTGTCTTGACAATTATCTTTTTTTTTCCAATATGATGCCAAAATTATGACCAACAAAACAAAAATCAACATATGGGACTGCATCAAACCCAAAAAGGTCTGGACAGCAAAATAAACAATTAATGAAATGAAAATACACCCTACATAATGAAAAACATTTTAGTAATATATATCAGACTAGAAGCCCAGGGCATGAAATTCATGCATGGGGGAAAGGGGGTCCTCTCAGCCCAGCCTGCACCCTCTCCAATCCAGGACCCTTAGAGGGATGTCTGACTGCCGGTTTAGGCCCAATCCCAGGATTGGGCCTAAACCACCTGTTGGACATCCCTCTCACAATCCTGGACCACTGGCTCTTAATCGTTCACCTGTCTGCCTGCCTAACTGCCCTCCCCACCAGCCTGATCACCCCTCACTGCCTCTGCTTGCTGTCCTGATTGCCCCTAACTGCCCTCCCCTGCCTACCTGGTTGCCCCTAACTGCCCCCCACTGCCTGCCAGGTCGCCCCCAACTGCCCCCTTTCTGCTGGCCTGGCTGCCCCCAACTGCCCCCCTCTGCCAGCATGGTCACCCCCAACTGCCCCCCCACCTGCCTAGTAGTCCCTCACTGTTCCCCTGCCAGCCTAATCACCTCTAACTGGCCCCCCCTCCTGGCCTGGTTGCCCCCAACTGCCCCCACTGCCAGCATAGTTGCCCCTCATGGCCCCCAGCCAGCCTAGTCGTCCCATGCAGCCTGCTGTTCAGTCATTTGGCATCCCTCACTAACCCCCCTGCCAGCCTGGTCACCTGACACAGCCTGCTTATTCAGTTGTTTGGTCATCCCTCACTAAACCCCCTGCTGGCCTGATCATAGGCAGCCATCTTGTGAGGGTGTGGTGGTCAATTTGCATATTACCTCTTTGTAATATAGGATAAGGTGTTAATATCCAAAATATATAAATAACTCACACAACTAAATAAAAAACAATCAAATTAAAAAATTGGCAGAAGAATTAAGTTGATATTCTTTCCAAAGAGGATATCAAAATGACCAACAGGCACATGAAAAATGCTTAACATCACTAATCTGGGAAATGCAAATCAAAAAGGCAATCAGATGTCATCTCATACCTATTAAAATGGCTATCATTAAGAAGATACTCAACAATAAATGCAGCCAAAAGGTGATTAGGACCTGAAATAAGGATTTACTTGTAGAATAGAGGACAGTGAGTTATTTTGTGAGCAATTTGGGCCATAGAATTAAAAAATGTGATGACTGATGGGCATGAAGCAGGTGCAATTCTGAGACTAATGTGGAATCAAGGAGGATTGCCATTCCTTAGGTTTGGTGAAAGAATATGGGGTACATACTGCTGTGCCTTAGGGAGATGTGAAAAACTTCCCAAACTCCTCATGGAAAGCTCAGAATACATTCCTTTTTATTATTGTTAGTAGAGGCCCGGTGCACAAATTTGTGCATGGGTGGGGTCCCTCATGGTGGCCTGCAGGGATCGGGCTGAAATTAGCAGTCCAAAGCTGCCCGCTGCTCCTGCCTGATGCTCCCACTCATTCCAGCCCCACTGTGCCTGCTGCTGGTTCACTACCAGTCAGTCCTGATTGGGAGACGCTTGCACTGCCATAGTGGTGCTCACCAGCCCTGAGCCCTGTGTCTGGTGCCCATCCTGAGGGGGGTAAGGGGGATGCCAGGATGCAATCAGCCCTCCGGGAGGGTGGTGGGACACCCGTGCTGGCCCAGGATCTGGATCCATCCTGCTGATGTTTGCACCAGTTGTCGGGAGCCACCTAACAGCCACTTTTATATGATTTCTTCCTTGTGGAGTGTCTAGGGAGGGGAAGCAGACTCAGTGCTTGAGGCCAACTTCCAAGAGGCTGCGGCACCAGTCTGTTGGTGCCTGGCCCATTCTCCAGAGATTGGATCTGCAGGACTACTGAGGTAGTGAGTGGCTGCCAGGATGGGTCAGTCAGTTGAGCGGCGCTCCCACTGTGGGAGTGCACTGACCACCGGGGCAAGCTCCTGCATTGAGCATCTGCCCCCTGGTGGTCAGTGCACGTCATAGCGACCGGTCAACTGGTCATTCGGTTGCTTAGCCTTTTATATATATAGATTGAGGTATAATTGACATATAACATTATATTAGTTGCAGCTTTACAACACAATGATTTAATATTTGTATAGTAGTGGTCCAATGCACAAATTTGTGCACATTGAAAGGAAATTAATTAGAAGAAATATTTTAATATCACTATTCCCCCTTTTTCTATAATAGAAGTGTTAACCAAATTCATGATTGACAATGACAAATTGAAATACACACGTGTGATTGGCACCAGCGAGAGCTTTATATGTATCATGCATGTGCAAATCAACTTAGCCTTTTATATATATTGAATAAACTTACTTAATTAGACCTGCTTTCTGATTTAGCTAAACTTTTTCCACCCCAATGAAGCACCCCAACTTCTCTTTCAGGTAATTATCAACAACACAGCAGTAAATATCAACACAAAGCAGATTATTATTGTAGATCATGCAGGGAGAACAAAAGGTAAAATATTTAACTGCAGCAGTGTTTAACTATATTCTGCGCAGTGAGAAAACCTGAAGTCATTTTCAAGGTCCACCATTTCTTACTTCTTTTCAGTTGGGTAAAGTTGCTAAGCTTTCTAAATCTCCATGTTCTGGCTAATGAAAAGAAAATAGGATTCTACCGAGTCTCCTATCTACCTACTCCAGGACTTCTGTGAGGATCAAATGAGATGAGGCATGGGAAAATACTTCACAGACATTTGGTTAAAGTGTAAATGTTTCCACCTCGCTATAAAGCAAGTTGTGTTCCTAGGTTGAAGAACCTGCAAAGAGGCTAGTCACTAGGGAGAGGAAGCCGAGCGTTGCTACATGATGTCATTACCCGGTGCCCACAGCGACCCTTTCCAGACAGGTCATGGGGTCTCGGCAGCAACGGCTGAGATTTGGTGGGCTGTTGCCCTGGGGTGGTGGCGGGGTCTGTTTCCCACTTCAGGGAAGCTAAGTGTTGCTTTGTGGGCACCAGGTCTGCACTACCGTTTCTCTGTAAATGGCCAGTGTGCATCACGGTAGCTCCTGTGTTGAGCGTCTGCCCTGTGGTGGTAAGTGTGCATTATAGCAACCAGTCGGATGGGCAGAGGGACACTTAGCATATTAGCCATATCCTATATAATAAAAGGGTAATATGCAAATTGACCCTAAAAGCAGAACCACTGGGAATGACTGGTCGCTATGACACACACTGACCACCAGGGGGCAGACGCTCAATGCAAGAGCTGCCCCCTGGTGGTCAGTGCACTCCCACAGGGGGAGCTCTGCTCAGCCACAAGCCAGGCTGATGGCTGCCAGCACAGCAGTGGCGGGAGCCTCTCCCGCCTCCTCAGCAGCACTAAGGATGTCTGACTGTAGCTTAGGCCTGCTCCCCGCTGGCAAATGGACATCCCCCGAGGGCTCCCGGGCTGCCAGAGGGATGTCTGACTGACAGCTTAGGCCTGATCCCCCCAGGGAGCGGGCCTAAGCCAGCAGGTGGACATCCCCTGAGTGGTCCCAGACTGTGAGAGGGCACAGACCATGCTGAGGGACACACACCCCCGAAGTGCACAAATTTTTATGCATCGGGCCTCTAGGATATATATATATATATATATATATATATATATATATATATATATAGAGAGAGAGAGAGAGAGAGAGAGAGAGAGAGAGAGAGAGAGAAAGAGAGAGAGAGAGAGAGAGAGAGATTATGAAATGATCACTATCATAAGTCTAGTTACCATTCATCACCATACAAAGTTACAGAATTTTTTTTCTTGTGATGAGACTTTTAAGATCCTACTTTATACATAGCTAATCTTACCTATTTTATGGGTGTAATTATAAATAGATAACCTCTGACTTTCAATTAGTTTAATATACATTTATTGAATATTTAGTGAATACCTCTGTTCTTTATCATAATACTAAAAATCAAGACAAATGTTCCACTTAGGGTTCCTTTCATTAACTTTCAATAGATATACATGTTTTAACACTACTTATTATGTATTTATTATGTATGTCTACATATTTTTCATTCACCAACCATCCCTTTTTGAGAATCTTAAATAACAATGGACAAATATGAAAAAATACTGTTTTAAGCAGAAAACCATAGATAAAAATATCTATACAATACCTTCACTTATTTCCTTGCACTTTTCAGAGCTGCCATTTCCCTTTTGTGAGCACTTTTACTAGTCTTTTTACACAGCTTTTCTCTGAGAGTGTAAAAAACTACAATTATTAATGATACAATGATAAGTGAGTCTGAAAAGAAGAATGAACTTTAAGCCAAAACAAGTAAAAAAAATTACACTCTTGCTGCCAGTGAAAATCACAGCCTAAACGTACATTACTATATAGCTCAATGAGAAAAACAGGGGAAAAGGAAGAGAATAAGAAGGGAAATGGGTCAAAGGAAAAAGAGAAACGGCATATGCCACAAAGAATAAAGACACAGACCCTCAGTTTTCTAGAGCTGACAGTGGCCTTGGTTAAACTATTGCAATTCTTGTCTAAAATTATATAATATGTTATTCTGACATGTGGGAGTAAGTTATTGGGTGTGCTTCATATTAATACAAAAAGAAAACAAAATACTTTTATTCTTTTTGAAGAATACCTAGAGCATATTCTTTGAAAACTTGTGGGTCACAGATATACAGCCTGCAAGTATTTAACAAAGAGAACACTGAGAAATTCTTTTTTCTCTTTCTTTCCATTTTGGCTCCATATTGTTTTAGAATTCATGACACAATTAATTAGGCAAAAATAAAATGCAGAAGGAATTCCTACTGGCACTTGGCAACACAAATGTTAAATGTACAGGGATGAAGTTATGTTAACATTCTGCAATCCTCTGTTTTCAATTTCCTCAATTCTTTTATATAATAAAGTTTTAGTTATGCCTCCGGATACAGGGCAAATTAGGTAAAGTTTAAAGTCCTGTCTTGCTAATTACTCTTCTTGTAAAATATCCTAAAACTCCATTTAATTGGTTCCTGCAGGAGTTTAAATAGAAAGGCACTAACAAATTTGCATGTGATGAAATGTTTGACATAAAACTCAAAAATAGTGAAATTATACCATAACTGTCTGGTCTTACTTAAAGTATTCATTCTACAACATATAGAGGCAAGTCTTTAGTTTTCCAGTTCTTTGTTGATTCATATCCCTAATGACCCCAAAATAGAGGATTTTTGAAACTCTCAGAGAGACTATTCATCTTTTATACACATTTTTTATTATGTATTAAAGCCAAAGGAAAAATCACTTTAAAAAGTTTCATAAGCTCTGGCCCGTGTGTCTCAGTTGGTTAAGCAGCATTCTATGCACCAAAAGGTCACAGTTTTGATTCCTGGTCAGGGCACTTACCGGGGATGCAGGTTTCACCCCCAGTGTGGTGCAAGTGGGAGGCAACCAATCAATATTTCTCTCACAATGATGTTTCTCTCCCTCTCCCTTCCTCTCTCTCCCAAATCAATAAAAACACATATATTTCAAAAGAGTTACATAATGCATAAGCAAAATGTGATATATATGTATACATACACACACAATGTAATATTAATACATTATTCAGGCTTGAAAAGGAAGAAAATTCTGACATGCTGAATGAAATAAACCAGTCATAAAAAGAGAAATACTGTATGATTCCACTTGTATAAAGTACCTAGAGTAGTTAAGTTCATAGAAGCAGCTGGCATGTCCAGGCTCTACTGCACGGGTGCAGTGTGCTGATAGCTGGGTGCGGTGCCTTTTTTCTCAGATTCAGCCACAGAATGAAATGGTGATTTCTGCTGTTAATTCTCTCATACATATGAGTCCTTGCACAGTGAAATCCTGCACATTCTCCGCACTTCTGCTGGAACCCTCTTTGTACTGCTATTCAGTTGGTGCAAAGCTCAACACAGCGGTGGCCTCAGTCCTCTCCAATCTTCTGGTGCCTGTCTGCAGCCTGCTCAAGAAATCAAGAAATCAACCCCAGGGCTGCACCAAGGAACTCTGCAAGGACTGTTCCCAGGTGAAAAGGCCCAGGCAGTAATTCATCTATTGTAAAACAAATCCAAAGCAGCGGCAGAGGAAGAGTAGGTCCCTCAGCCCTTAGCTGTGAAATAATGTGCCAAATTATATTATTTCCTTTGAAATGATCTTACCTTATCAAAAGAAAAAGAAAAGTTAAGCATTCTGATATACATATGTGTGTGTGTGTGTGTGTGTGTGTGTATTAGAGGCCCAGTGTATGAAGTTTGTGCACTGGGGGGGGTGGGGGGGGTGGTCCCTCAGCCAAGCCTGCACCATCTCCGATATGGGACCCCTCGGAGGATGTCCCACAGGGATCAGGCCTAAACCAGCAGTTGGACATCCATCTCACAATCCGGGACTGCTGGTTCCCAACCACTTGCCTATCTGCCTGCCTGCCTAACTGATTGCCCCTAACTGCTTCTGCCTGCCAGCCTGATTAACCTCATCTCCCCTCCCATGCTGGCCTGGTCGCCCCTAACTGCCCTCCCCTGCCAGCCTAGTTGCTCCCAAATGCTCTCTCTTGCAGGCCCGGTCACCCCCAACTGCCTTCCCCTGCTGCCTGGTCGCCCCCAACTGCCCTTCCTCCCCTGTAGGCCTGGTTGCCCCCAGTTGCCCTCCCCTGCTGGTCTGATTGCCCCCAACTGCCCTCCCCTGCAGACCTGGTCCCCCCCAGTCGCCCTCCCCTACCAGCCCGGTCACCCCTAACTGCCCTCCCCTGCTGACCCAGTCACCCCTAAATGCCCTTCCCTGCTGGCCTGGTTGCCCCCAACTGCCCTCCCCTGCCATCCATCTTGTAGTGGCCATCTGGTGACCACAGGGAGGCAGCCATCTTGTGTGAGGTTGTGACAGTCAATTTGCATATTACTTCTTTATTATATAGGATATATATATGGGGCGTTGACTTACGAGTGTCCGGACTAACGAGTTTTTCAAGATATAAGCCGTCTCTTGGCCAATTTTTTGCTTTGAGTTGCGAGCTAAAATTTGGGTTACGAGCCAGCTTCAGATATCCCACCGCTAGTTGGCTCAGAGAACGTCACAGTGAATGCCACAACATCAGCCCAGCATCACATGTCTCACTCGTTCACTTTTGATTTGACATACGAGTAATTTGAGTTACGAGCTCCATCATGGAACGAATTAAACTCGTAATTCAAGGCACAACTGTTATATATATATATGCAGAAAGTAGAATGGTGGTTGTCAGCAGCTGGGAGTAGGGGAAATGGGGAAATAAGGGGTACAGAGTTTAATTTTGAAAGATGAAAAGAGTCCTTGTAATGGATGGTAGCACAGCAATGTCAAAGTATTTATTGCCACTGTACTGTACACTTATAAATGATTATGATGCTAAGTTCTATGCTATTTAAAGGTTTCCATAATTGAAAATAATTTTTAAAGATTTATATGTCTTCTGGATCTTACTCTAATTATTTGTCACCCACTCATATTAAAAAATATAAAGAACTAAAAAGAGAATATATTCTTCTAAGACATTCAAACAATGCAGAATTTGATAAAACAAAACAAGTACCTCCTTGACTTACACTCAACTTCTCCCTTCCCTGGAGTCACAGGTGATATGTATTATTCTAGTTTCTGTTGTCTGTGGGATAGAAAAAGATCTCTATATAAAATATAAATGTTTGACATATGCATCCTATCTAATAAAAGAGAAACATGGTAATTGGCGTACGACCGCTACCCTTCCCATTGGCTAATCAGGGTGATATGCAAATTAACTGCCAGCCAAGATGGCGGCCGGCAGCCAGGCAGCTTGAAACTAACATGAGGCTTGCTTGCTTCAGTGATGGAGGACTCCAATGTTCCCCGCCTGCCGCTACAGGCCTCTGAGCTGCAACTCTAAGCAACTATGTAACAAATATAGAAGGTAAACAAAACCCCAGAAACCTGCTTTAGTCGCCGGGCTTCAGCCAGCAGGATCGCAACATTGTAAGCAAAGGCCAGAAACCTGCTTTCAGCAGCGGAGGCCTAAGAGTTGGAGCCAAGCCTCAAAGCTAAAGCTGGCCCAGAATAAAAAAAAAGAAGAAAAAAAAGGAACGGTTGGGAGCTTCAGTCCCCCAGTCTGAAAACAGCCCTCAGCCCCTCACCCAGACTGACCAGGCACCCCAGTGGGGACCCCCACCCTGAAGGATGTGTGACCAGCTGCAAACAGCCATCATCCCCTCACCCAGGCTGGCCGGCACCCCAGTGGGGACCCGCACCCTGATCCAGGACACCCTTCAGGGCAAACCAGCCTGCCCCACCTATGCACCAGGCCTCTACCCTATATAGTAAAAGGGTAATATGCCTCCCAGCACTGGGATCAGCGGAGCCATGAGGCCTCCCGGAACTGGGATCAGCGTGACAGGGGGCAGCGCCCAAACCCCCTGATCGCCCTGTGGCTCTGTGTGTGACAGGGGGCAGGGCCACAACCTCCCTATCCACCCTGCTCTGTTCGTGACAGGGGAAGGTGTCCCAACATCCTGATCAGCCCTGCTCTGTGTGTGACAGGGTGAGTCGCCCCTACTCCCTGATCGGCCCTGCTCTGTTTGTGACAGGGTGCGGCGCCCCAACCCCCTGCCCCCATGGGCCCTGCTCTGTGTGTGACAGGGTAGAGCCATAACCTCCCCATCGGCCCTGCCCTGAGTGTGAGAGTGGCGGCGCCCCAACCCCCTGATGGGCCCTGCTCTGTGTGTGACAGGGGGCAGCGCCCCAATCCCCTGATTGGCCCTGCTCTGTGCCTGACAGGGGCTGGCACCGCAACCTCCCCATCGACCCTGCCTTGAGTGTGACAGGGGGCAGTGCCCCAACCCCCCAATTGGCCCTACCCTGAGTGTGACTGAGGGTGGCATCACAATCTCCCGATCGCCCTGCTCTGTGCATGACAGGGGGCGGCGCTCCAACTCCCCAATTGGCCCTGCTCTGAGCCTGACCAGGGGCTGCACCTAGGGATTGGGCCTGCCCTCTGCCACCCGGGAGCAGGCCTAAGCCAGCAGGTCGTCATCTCCTGAGGGGTCCCAGACTGCGAGAGGGCACAGGCCGGGCTGAGGGACCCCCCTTCCTGCCCCGAGTGCACAAATTTTTGTGCACTGGGCCTCTAGTATTATATAAAAGGATTTACTTTAACCTAAGTGGGGTCATGTCATGTACAAAGTTCTTAGACTTGCTTTTTTTTCCTTTAATATGTCTTGTAAATGTGTCCAACTCAGTATATAAGGCTTTTTCCTCATTCTTTTTAATAACTACACAACATTCTTTTCAATGGCAACACTGCCATTTATGTAACCATTTCTCTATTGATCAGATATTGAAGTTGTTTCTTCTCTCATTTTGAAATGTCTAATCTGAGGTCCACTCAATGCTGAACACTGTATATAATCTTTGCATGGAAGTATGCCCAGCACCTACAGTAACCCCCAAAATGCACTTGTGAGTTAAATAACATATTAGCTTTAGATTCTTTGAGGCGATGGGCCTTCATTTCTATTCTTACCATATTTTTTATAGTAACAAGAAAGATAAGAAAATGTGTATTTATACATGTATGCCAAATATGTATATGTGAATATTATAACAAATGAGAGTATAATTTTTAAGAAACTAAATAAAAATGTATATCCACAGGGCTTGCTTGGGTCAGGAATAATTTTTCCCAAGCAGTATATTTATTGCAAAACCAGGGCTTGCTAGAGCAAAGATAAATAATTTGAATATCTTTTTTTCTCCACAATTTCCTGCCTCAAAACCACAGAGGGTATTTATTTTAAAACACTTTCTTATCTTCCTAAAAGAAGGAGCAGATGGAAATGTGATGTGCCGTGGGCCACTGAAGTCCAGAAAAACTAAAATCAATCTTTAGAGAAGGAGTCCAAAAAGACTATTGATCTGTTAGAGTTACAAAGGAGCTTGAGTTTTCAAAACAAGAAAATAAAAAAGCTGAATATTATTTGGACATAATTAAATTCTTATCATTTTATTTATTTATGTTTTAATATTTATTTTATTAATAATTTCCCCTCAAAAAAGGAAATAAAAAATCAGCTATAAAACTTCTCCCTGCAACAATTTAAGATGATCTGGGCCCCACATGCCTTTTTCAGTGGTTATATCTGCTGTCTTCCAATTCTCCTTCGGCCTCCTCACGTTCTACCCAAGACACACTCCCTTCCCTGGTGAATATACATCATAAATCACTGACAGCTAGGGAAGTGGGCTTCTCTAGTGGTTTCCTTCTCTGCTCCTCAAGAATTGAACTTGGTAGAGAAAACTCGGGATGAAGAAGGCCAGGTAACAATTAAGTAGCTTCATTTTGTGTGTATAAGTGGCAAAGTACCCTGTGTGTAATTTCACAATATAAATTAAGATAATATCTGTTACCAGGACATATAAGTTATTTAATTTTTCTCAACTAGAACAAAGTATGGTCTCATGAAGAGAGTTCTTTTTGCTCTCTTATCTCATAACCTATTCCAGTTATGTTGGGAAGAATAAGCAAGTGGAAAAAAAGTAAAGTAAATGAGTAAATACATAGTGAAAAACTAATTAAATAACCAAAGAGTTGTAACATATCTATAATTTAAATCTGTGTTTCTTAGAGGAAACTCTGGTTACTGATGTATATATATATCATTTAAAAAAGTAAGAAAAACTAAAACTATAGAAGCAATACATTTAAAAGCATAGAAACCAAAAGCCATTCAGTATAAAACAAACCAAATAAGAGAATAATTGAGAATATTATTGTGTCACACTAGGGCTCATTAATTAATTGTTATTCATGATGATAGTCCTGGGACACTAAGAAAATGTATAAATTTAGTACCAAATAACCTTTTTCTGAAAAATTTATAGAAATATGTAACACACTTTAAAAGATTTCTTCAAAAAAATTAAAATTTTAGCACTTAATACAAATAAGCTATCTGGAAAAATCACTTGTAAGGATTGTTTCATTTCTTACGTACCTAAAATATTAGGTGTCTATTTCTACTGCATGGGAATTTTTTATAATGAATTACCTAATCTTTCCCTGAGACTCTGGAAAATAATAAAATTTGGCTTTTAACATCTAAGGAAATCATCGGCTTTTCTCTTTTGGAAATTCAATGCTAGAATCAAAGACATCCATCTATCTCTGCTTTTCTTTCCAGCCTCTTACCAGCTAATTTAGAATCCAGAGAGCCTGACAGTTTTTTTCTACATTTGCTATTGACTGCCAGCTCTAGAACTTCCTCCTTTATTTCATCTAATCTCCTCAGTCTCTAAAATAAATTTAAAAAAAAGAATTGAAACAAATATGATAAAGGCATTCCAAGATTGAAAATATGAAACAAAAAAATCTTGATATTTAGTTAAAGAAGCGGTCTGTTCATCATCAGTCAACACTCGGGGAAGATAACATCATTTACTTTGGCAATTTTGTCTTTAATTCCATCAAAGAGTGATCTGAGAGACAACGGGTCAGATGCAGAATTATACTTTAGATATAATGTCTTTATTAAGATAAAAAGGAAACCACCTCTTTCAAATCATAGTTGGGATAGTTCCCAACGCAATTGATCTTTTTATTGTATGACTTTGATGCCCAGAGCCAAGATAGTATGATACGGAAGCAAAACAAGACTTAGAGAGGAAACAGGTCTTCAGCCACAGTCCTGTTGGGGCAGGGTCTCCTTATCCTAAATCATGTGCTGTAAAATACAGTTCAGTAAGTCAGTAACAGGAACACAGGAGAACAAAAATCCTGACACCAAAACACAGCAAGTCTGGTATTCATCTTTGTAATAAGGGCTTTAATTTTAGAAATTGTTCTTTTGACTATAAATGGAGCTATTCCATTGCATCTTCTTTATAGAAGAATCTTGTTGAATCTCTTCCTGGTAGCTCAACCCCAAAACAGGAAGTTTCCTGTGACTCTCCTTTATTTGCATTCCTCCCCCCACCCCCCAAAATAAATAACAAGCCTATAGCCATTGTCACAGTATTAATCCAAGCCAACACACCACTTGCTTAAATTTTTACAGCAGAACACAGTTCCATTGACCCCACCTCCAGGACAGTAACACTGTTCCCATTCCTATTCACTCATTTCTGCAGATAAAGTAACCTTTTAAAATGCAAATCTAAGCATGCCACCCCTCTGCTTAAAACTCTCCAACAGATTCCAATTCTCCTCAGATGACACCCAAAATATGAAGGCAAGCTGACAAGATTCCCTTCAATCAAACTTCTTCACACTTTTTCAGCCTCATTTCGTGCCAACGTTTATTAGGGATCTGCACGTGTGAGAGAAAGAGAAAAAGAATTAAGATTGGGCAGAGGGAAAAGCCCAACTGTGATGCAGATATAAAGAAGCCCAGTCACCTGGAGAGAATAAGTGGAATGACTATTTATTGTCCATGAAAGCCTTCCTTCACCAAGTTAAAATGGAAAAGGCTTCTATGGGTTTGTCTCAGTCTGTCAATGGATGCAAACTGCCCCTGGGAGGGAGAGACCTCCAGTGAAACAACTCTATGCAGCTGAAGCAGATGCTGAGGAGCTGGTACCTGCAGGCTGTCTGCTAACCGCCCTCCACAAATTTGTCATCCAAAGCTTTCTTGGAAGAGGAATTGGGTGAAGCAGGCCCTTATCTACTGCAGACCTTCCTTTGTACCACTCAGATATAATCTACGTTTGGGAAATTGTTCCTTTAGGATTTTAGTGGGCCTCTCCCCCAGAGGGAAAACTTAGAAGAGAGTTTAGTGAGATGAACAACAGTCTTTGCTTCTATAACTGTCTCAGGTCCACAATTGATACTCATCATGTCTCTCCTACAAAATGTGTTTTAGATTTCCTTCACCCTTAGCTTCCGCCTCCTCTGGACTTGGTGGCTTACCTGGTGCCCTGGCCCAAATCCTCATGCTCAAGCACCCTGGTTCCAAGGCCACCAGGCACTCTTCAGGCTGAGGTTGCTGGATATTATTCACTTGCAGTAACCTTTGGGAAAGTGAGCGCCAAGGGGCACCTGAGTTCAACACATATTCCTTCCTGTCCCATTGTATAGCAGCAGGTCTACCTCCTCATAGTTGGAGTCATTTACCTCTACCAAGATGTTGACATCTGTTCTTGCATGCTGGTATTAGGATATAAGGAACACAAATGTGTAGTTTAAAATTCAATGGTAACTTCTCTGAGTCCCCTTGCTAAAAGGGTGGCCTTTTGGAGGCCCAGTACTTCTAATCCTTCAGAGCCAAATGCCCACACTGGGTTATATGAAGTCACAATACATAGAGCCACTCCTTCTTCCACCTGTTTTCCTTTCCCCAATACCATACAGTTTCTTTGATTCAATGCATATAATGAGATGGCTAAAAGGCTAATTCCAATGTAACCCCGATGTCTGGGGGGCTAGCAATCTGAATCTGTGCAGTAACCTAATATACATTCTTGATAACCTATAGTTAAGTCACTGTCCATTTCCTCCACAATCTGGTCTTGCAAGACCGGTTACCTCAATGCTCACATTTTACAGAGGCCACAAACCATGAACAACACACAACCCCTGAAAGGGGTTATCATCTTATAAGAATGAACCACTGGCTCTCCAAAAATGAAAAAATGCCCAATTGCCGGGGTCCAACCCCAGCGGGTCCAGGGGTCCCCAAAGGTGTGGACGGAGTCGGCGAAGAAGGAATGACACGGAGACAGCGTTCAGTTGATCAGCAGCCTAGCCAGGATCTCTAGCCCGGATCTCCAGCCAAGTTCTGGTCTCGATCTCCAGAGAGGTTCTGCTTCGGATCTCCAGCCAGGTTCAGTCACCAAGTTCTAGTCAGGCTCTCCTGCCAATCTCCGCAGTCAGGTTCAGTCCAGGATCCCCTGCCATGCTCTCTCGCCAGGCTCCGCCTCCAGGCTCTGAGGCCAGTCCCTGTCCAGGATCCTCCGGCATGCTCTCTCCAGCGAAGTTCTTCTGCCTCTAGAGAACGTTCTGTGTAGGTTCTGTGCCTAGGCTCTGTCTCTCTTGGTCCTGTCTTCCAAGCCCTGTGTTCTAAGTTCTGTGTTCTGAGTTCTGTGTGTTTCTGTCTTGTTACAACTGTATTTATACCAGTTGATTCAATCCTATCAATCTCTATTACAAAGGTTATGGCGTTTCTTATCTCCATTCCAGGGAGAAAAGATTATGTAGTTTAAGCATGATTGTTCGTAGTTAAAGGGATTAATTACCCGCCTGGCACTTACTTGAGGGGTTTTATTCCCTCCCTAACTTCAGGGGAAAATCCCTACCTGGGGATTCAACCTTTCTTGGAGAGGTGACCTTGGTTAAAACATAGCGCCAAGAAGGTGAGCAAACATATTAAGAACCGTATGCCATATATGCCAGGTCCCTTTAAACAGCAAGGATGGACCGGCTCCCGGCACCCAATAACATAATCAGCCTGCCAACAAGGGGCAAATTTATCTCCTGGAGAAATGATGCCATAAGATGCCACTGCTGGCAGATTAGAAACATTCGGCAGTTGCAATATCTAGCTCAGCCTTGGTAAGTAGGAGGCTGTGACATTATTTGAAGCCTCCATCTTTGTCACTGGCTCTTATGTACCCATCCTGCCAGCATTGAGCAGACAATGATAGAGGCTGGCTAACATCAAAACTGGTTGGGTCATATTGTTAACTTGGCTGTTTAGTGCCTTTCTGTACTGAATGTCCTCGGGTGAGCATGAACTACTGATATAAAGATCTTTCCACTTTGTGCCCATTCCTGTTTATTCACATGTTTCTACCCCATACCATCTTATTTCAAATTTGTAAATCTTTTTCCTTTTAAGGTTCCTGCTAGACCATTTGTCTTTACCCATATTTCATATCTATTCTAGTAGATGCACTTCCCAAAACTCTGTCTGCTGGGAGAATTTTTGATCACTACTATTTTTCAAGGCCACCCCTGAGTGAGGTTGCCACGCATTTCTGAGGTATATCCATATTCTTTCCTTCAACTTTGATTAAGCACCTACTCTCTATTAATCACATTGTTAGGGTGTGGGAATAAAAGAAAAATAAAGCACCAACTTACAAGTTCAGGGTCTAGTCAAAGTAGGAGATTAAAATAACATGGTAAGTGTTACTAGTAGCATTAGTTGAATGCTGTCAGGGAAATAGATAAAGGGTGTCCCAAAATTCACGCAAGAAGTAATTTTGATAGAAAATACAGGTTTATAGTTAAAAATTGTAAAGTTTTTATTGATTCATAAAGTATACAGTATAAGGTTATATATGGAATAGCATATTGGGTAAATGGCCTCCACGGCTTTGCTGGCACATACGCACTCTTTTGTTGAAATTTTCCATGACCGTTTTGCATAAATGTGGCTGAATTTTGATGAGGCTCATTTTCATCCTGATGGCTTGGTTAATCAACAAAATTGTTACATTTGGGGTCCAGAAAATCCACGAGTGATTGTTGAGAAACAAATGCATCCACAACATGTCACTGTTCAGTGTGGATTTTGGGCTGGAGGCATCATCAGACCATTCCTCTTCGAAAACGCGGCTGCTCGGGCAATAACAAAAGAGTGCGTATGTGCCAGCAAAGCCGTGGAGGCCATTTACCCCATATGCTATTCCATACATAACCCTATACTGTATACTTTATGAATCAATAAAAAAATTACAATTTTTAGTTATAAACCTGTGTTTTCTATCAAAATTATGTCTTGCGTGAATTTTGGGACACCCTTTATAAATATTAGATGTTTCAAAGAAGAAATTTACCAAGTAGTAAAAAGGTTAACCTGTAGGATGAATATGCATAGATTCACAAAATTACAGTTTTAAGTAAAAATAATTAACGTTCCACCTGCAAATGTGATTATTAGTCATAGAGATGGGGAAGATGGCAAAACAGCACCTGTTTCCATGTAGCCAAGTTCTGAGCTTATATAATTCATCTTTTCAAAGATGTGTCTAGGGTACCTCTCAGGTGTTGTAGCTACAGTGGAATGGATGCCACCTTGGGAAGGTGATGGGAGAGAGTGCCAAAGGAGGCGAAGAGGAAAGAGGGTGAGGAGTATGCAAAAAGATGAGTATTACAGAATGGTGTGTTCCTAAATAATACAGGTGTGTTTTTCAGTTCAGAGCCTATGTGGTTCCTGACACAACTCCTCAAAACAAGTCAGTTAGACATAGGAAAATGTTCTCGGTATTGCAGAATGAATGGTTAAGAGTCCTAAAACAAAATTATACCCCAATTGAGATTCTGACATAAAAATCTCAAGCTACTCCAAAAGGGAAAAGGCCAACAGTCTACTCCAAAGGAAGATGTTGCTCATGTCAACATCCATTTATCAGTCTAGATCCCTAGGTGAAAACAAGGGACCTCAACTTAGGAGATACCCCCCATCAACAGCAGTCACAGAATAAATGTAGACTCCCTCCCCAACTAGATAACACTGACCCTGAGGAGTGTTTCCTCTCCTTTAAGTGTAGACAGTGAAAAATAAAAAGAGAAAAAATAATCAACTAACTAAAGCCCAACATTTTAAGAGAATAAGCATTGAAACATTTGGACATCTACCCATGTCTTTAAAAATTCCAAAAAAAAAAAATCTTAACTTAAGAAATCTGCTACATCTATTATGGAAAATATGGAATTTGGCATTTCTAAAATTTCCTGGATATAAATCATAAAGTACCTCAGACCCCCTGTATGACTCACCTATTCTAATGATGAGAATGAAAATCAAAGCATGTTTCTTAGTGGGTTAGCTTGTGGTATTTGAATGAATTACAACAGACAAGTCCAAAATTATTATCAAAGCATTATGTTCATTCTTGGTATGGCAACCATTCAACATCATTTGACAGTGAGCAATATTTTGTGATAAAGGAAGCCTTGCTCAAAGACTGCATAAGTTATTGCCAATGACTGGCAAAGCACCATGTACACACCTTACACCAAGTAAATAATAATTTATATAAAGGCTTCAAGTGAAAATAAATTAAGCTTCTAAAAAATGCTTTTCCACATGCAGTAAGTTAGTGGCGTAAAACATCCCATCTTTGAGGAGTTTGCCGTTGGAACCCTCATGGGTAACTAAACTCCGTTTGATGGCTGTGGACATTTCTGAGACTAATTCCTCCATAACAGGATTTACAGCACATTTTAAATAGTGATCCAATATATATTAAATTGTGTAGAAATTAAATGTTATACAATTGTTCCTGTGAAATATAATGTGTCCATAAATTTCCTTTTTGTTAGAATTGTTTATTTCATCTACCTCTTTCCTCATAGCTAATCAATGTCAGACCTAAGTCCTGGAATCGAAAACTTACTCCTTTTATAAGAGTTGTTCACTGATTCTATAAACAATTAAGTTTCTAACACCAAGTGCTATTTTTTGTTGGTAAGAAGAGACTTATGAAAATATTCATTTTAAGCAAAAACTTAGTTCTCCTATAGTCTTCACTAAAAAAATATTTTATTCTTAGAGGAACAAAATATATAAAAAACTAGTATTAAAATTTAGATTTTAATAAAAATTTTCAAAATAAAATTTATAAGGTGAAATAATGGGTTCTTTGATAAGGAGTTAATTAAACAGATTATACTTCCTAGACTAGCTGCCTGTCATTATAAGTATTACTTTGTAGCATCAGAGAGCACAGCTATTACCTGAAGATATGTTAAGACCCCATGGACTTTAACCCCAACAATTGTTTACCACAGATACACTCCTTTTTTCATATTTGCATTTTGTATTTAGAAATGCTCAGCTGTTTTTAATTTTATTAGCAAAAGAACAAAAGTAAAGAGTATTAAAATAAAATTAGGAGCTATCAGGGAATGATGTAAACATTTGTAAGTTAGTATGTTTTGGCCACAAGTAACAGAAACTCTAAGGAAATTTAAACACACACACAAAAAATATTAGTATTTCATGTAACAGAAAGTCACAGAAAGTTCAGGTTACAGGGCAAGTTACTTAATCATTCCAACAATGTCATCAAACCCTGAGGATTTTATCATCTCTCCTTTCTTCCCTCCTTGCTTTGACCTCATTTCTAGGCTATTACATCAAGACTAAAAGTAGTTCAATCGTTTAATCTAGACAAGAGGGAGGTCATCGTGTAGTGTGATTATCTCTTAGGATTTAGATCATTTTCCAGAAGATGCACCAGCAGATGTTGTTTTTAGATTAGCAACATCCTTTATTTTTTCCCTCAAGTCTATTATTTTATTTTTTTCTTTATTGATTAAGGTACTACATATGTGCCCTTATCATCAACAAATCAACAAACAACAAGTGCTGGCGAGGATGCGGAGAAAAAGGAACCCTCTTGCACTGCTGGTGGGAATGCAGACTGGTGCAGCCACTGTGGAAAATAGTATGGAGTTTCCTCAAAAAACTATGATCCCACTTCTAGGAATATATCCCAAGAAATCAGAAACACCAATCAGAAAGGACCCTGTGTTCATAGCGGCACAATTTACCATAGCTAAGATTTGGAAACAGCCGAAGTGTCCATCAGTAGATAAGTGGATTAAAAACCTGTGGTACATCTACACAATGGAATACTACACACCAACAGAATTTTACTTCACAGTTCATTGGCTAGGACTGGGTCACATTTCCATCCCTGGACCAATTACTAGCAAGGAAAACCAGTTCATCTTTAAAGGAACGAGTTATATTACTGCAGCTGGATCATCTCTTGGGGTCACATTGTTGCATATGGCACTGTTGTATATCTGAATAAATCTAGGTTTTGTGAAAAACAAGAGGTAAAGTAAATGGTGGGTAGACAACCAAAAGTGTTGTCTTTACAGTAACTGTAACTGAATAAGAATTGTAAAGGCTAAAGGTTGAGGAAAAGATGTCTAGAGTATTGTTGAGAGGGTGAGGATCAGAGACTAGAAATACATTAAACAAAGGCTATACATCCTTCTTCAAGAATAAGTATTTATCAGTATTAAAAATTGGACAATTATGAAAATTCCAGTCCTATTTTTCCAATTTATAAATGATGAAAATGTAGCTTAAAAGCGTTTAAATTGTTTGAGGTCAGGCCCCAAATAACCATAGCAATCTTGAGAAAGAAGAACAAAGTTGGATAGATCACAATGCTGGATATCAAGTTATACTACAAAGCCACTGTACTCAAAACAGCCTTGTACTGGCACAAGAACAGGCATATGGATCAATGGAACAGAACAGAGAACCCAGAAATTGACCCAATCCATTATGCTCAATTAACATTTGAAAAAGGAGGCAAGAGCATACAATGGAGTCAAGACAGTCTTTTCAATAAATGGTGGTGGGAAAACTAGACAGGTATGTAAAAAAATGAAACTAGACCACCAACTTATATCATACACAAGAATAAACTCAAAATGAATAAAGGACTTAAATGTAAGTCATGGAATCATAAAAAATCCAGAAGAAAATGTAGGCAACCAAATATGAAACATTTTACAAAGCGGAATTTTCATTGATACCTTGCCTTTGGCAAGAGAAACAAAGAGAAAAATAAACAAATGGGACTACACCAAACTAAAAAGCTTCTACACAGCAAAAGAAACCAGCATCAAAATGAAAGGGAGCGGAACCGGTTTGGCTCAGTGGATAGAGCGTCGGCCTGCGGACTCAAGGGGATTCCGGTCAAGGGCATGTACGTTGGTTGCGGGCACATCCCCAGTAGGGGGTGTGCAGGAGGCAGCTGATCGATCTCTCTCATCAATGTTTCTGACTTTCTATCCCTCTCCCTTCTTCTCTGTAAAAAATCAATAAAATATATTTTTAAAAAAATGAAAGGGAACTCACTGTATGGGAGAACGTATTTGCTGATGACACATCTGATAAGGGGTTAATTTCCAATATATATAATGTACTCAACAAAAAGAAAATTCAATCAAAAAATGGGCAAAGGACCTGAATAGACACTTCTCCAAAAAGTACATACAAATGACCAGCAGACATATGAAAAAAATGCTAAATGTCACTAACCATCAGGGAGATGCAAATTAAAACAACAGTGAGCTATCACCTCCCAACTGCCAGAATGGCTACCATCAACAAATCAACAAATAACAAGTGCTAGCAAGTATGTGGAGGAAAAAAACACACAAAACAAACAAACAAAACAAGAAACCCTAGTACACTGCTGGTTGGGATTCAGATTGGTGCAGCCACTATGGAAAACACTGTGGAGTTTCCTCAGAAAATTAAGTATGGAACTGCATTTGACCCAGTGATCCCACTTCTAGAAATATATCCTAAGAATTTCAAAATACCAATCAGAAAGAATGTACGCACCCCTATGTTCGTAGCGGTGTTATTTACAATAGCTAAGACCTGGAAACAGCCTAAATGTCCATCAGTAGATGACGGGATAAAAATGCTATGGTATATCTACATAATGAAATACTATGCAGCTTTACCAAAAGAAGCATCTACTACCCTTTGAGTCAGCATAGAGAGGCCTGGAAATGATTATCCTAAGAGAAATAAGCCAGTCAGAGAAGGACAAATTTCACATGATCTCACTTATATGTGGAACCTAATAAACATAATAAAATGATGAATAAAATAGGACCATAGGCATGGAAACATGGAACAAACTGGCGAACCTCAGGGGGAAAGAGGAAGGTAGGGCAAGAAGAGATTAACCCTAAGAACTTATATGCATATATGCATTGCCCATGAACACAGATAATAGGGTGGTGAAGGCCTAGAGCAGTGATGGCGAACCTTTTGAGCTCGGCGTGCCAGCATTTTGAAAAACCCTAACTTAACTCTGGTGCCATGTCACATATAGAAATTTTTTGATACTTGCAACCATAGTAAAACAAAGATGTATATTTTTTATATTTATTTTATACATTTAAATGCCATTTAACAAAGAAAAACCAACCAAAAAAATGAGTTCGCGTGTCACCTCTGACACGCGTGTCATAGGTTCGCCATCACTGGCCAGAGCAAGGTGGGAACTGGGGAGTGAGAGGCAAAGGCAAAAAATGGGGGAGGGGGCACATCTGTAAACCCTCAATAAAAAAGATAATAAATAAATAAATTGTTTGAGATCACATAAGAAATTAGGGATAGGCAGATATGCTAAAATTCATGGTATTCTTTCTGAATGCCAACATTCATCTCAATTCTGCCCCAACGTTACAATACATTATTGGGTATCATTTTTGGATATAAAGATAGGTCAGTTATGATTTTTTAAAGAAAAATATAAAAATTAGTATTCCACATTTTACAAAATGCTCTATCTCAGTACTAGCAAGTGAAATGAAGCACCTCTTGTCGGTTTTAGGATCCTGTATACTTTTGGAAAATAAGCTATTATTATTAATATTTATACCAATATTTGATCATCTATTCTGTGCCAAATGTTGTGTCAGGTGCTTTGTAGTTATTATCTCTAATTGTGAACATTCCAAAAGGGAACTTGTAATACCTCCTTTTTGAAGATGAACTGAAACTTACAGGCTTTAAGTTACTTGCCTGAGATTAAATTGGTTCTGGGGTCATGATTTAAAGCTAGAAATCTTTACCTTTAGAACTCTTTCAACCCACTAACATTCTTCAAAAAGTGTTTTGTTAATTTCTTGTCCTAATAGTTGCTTCATAAAAAGAAGCACCTAGGTCAAATACATTTACGAAATACTGTGCTTTTTATCCCTTTTTTGGATATTAGAAACCACAATGTAATAGTTATAAATATGGAAAATTGTACAAAAACAGAAATTTATCCAATTCACTTTAAACCAGTAATTCCTATTGTTTGAAGATAATTTTTTCACATACTATATATTAACACCCAGAGAGGTCTTTCGGTGGCACTCACTTTGGGAAATTCTGCACTACATTATTTGACATTCAAAATGCATTAATGAGCATCAAAAATCAAATTATACTTAAATGATAGTATTAACATGTAATTATATTATACATATGCAACCAGTATAGTTGTCTTACTATGAAATTATTTTATTTTTTACAGTTATTATTCTCAAATATCAAATTTTACTTTCCTACCCTTCTCAACAATACTCTTCACAACATCTTGCTTAAATTAAATTTGTCAGTTATGGTTACTTTTCACATTTAAAACGATATTAAATATAATAGGGAAATCAATGAAATTGGAAGATGTAACAGCTAGATTGTTTGCATATATTAAAAGAATAACAGGGACTGTTATGAACTTTATATCCATAAATTTAACATCTTAACTTGCATGGACAAATTTCTTGAAAGATACTGCAAAATCTCACCAAGAATAAATAGATCATCTTAATAGCTCTAGCTATATTAAATAAATTGAATTTGTAGTTGAAAACCTTCCCACATACAAAAAAACTCCAGGCTTGATGGCTTCAGTGGTGAGTTCTAACAAATACTTAAGGAATAAATAACAAAAATTCTACATAAACACTTTCAGAAATTTGAATAGGAGTAATATTTCCCAATTTATTTTATGAGGCCAGCACCACCCTGATACCAAAACTACACAAAGGTATCATAATAAAACTATATAACTATATCTCATGATATAAAAATATTCTAAACAAAATTTTAGAAAATTAAATCTATTAATACATCAAAACCAAGTGGGATTTATCCCAGGAATATTAAAAAAATGTAATTTTTATCAAAAATCAATCAATATAATTTACCATGTTAAGAAATTAAAACCACTTGACCACCATGGCCATGTAGCTGTCGCTTAGAGCATCATCCCATATGTCAAGGTTGCAGGTTTGATCTCCAGTCAGAGCACATACAAGAATCAGCCAACTAATGCATAAATAAGTGGAACAGCAAGTCAATTCTCATTCTCTCTTTCTCTCTCTCTCTCAACAATCAATAAAAAAAAAGTTAGTAAAAAAAAGCTACTTGATTATCTAAATGAGTGCAGAAGAAGCATTTGACAGAATCCAATGTCTATTCCTGGTTTAAAAAAAAAGGGGGGGGGCTCTCAGCAAACTAGAAATAGGAGGTAACTTCCTCAACCTGATAAAGATTACCTATAAAAATCTTTCAGCTAACATCACATGTATGGAGAAAGACTGATGTTTCCCCTCAGATAAAGAGCAAAGTAAGGCTGTCACCTGTCATCACTTCTATTCATCATGTACTGGTGAATAAAAATGATATATGGCTTCCCAATTAGAAAGTAAAAAAACTGTCTTTATTCACAGACGAAGTAATTATGTAGAAAAGTTGATAGAATATGTAAGATAGCTACTAGAACTAGTAATTGAGTTTAGCAAAGCTGCAGGATAAAAGATCAACATACAAATATCAACTTTATTTCCATTTATGATAGAAAACATCATAAATTAAGAAATTAAAATTATCTATAATAACATCATAAATATTAAATATTTAGAGATAGATTTGAAAAAATGTGAAATATCTGTACACTGGAAACTACAAAATATTGCTGGGGAAAATTTTTAAAAGTCTAAAAATATGGAGGCATATATTGTGTGCATGGACTGGAAGACTCAGTTATGTCAAAATATTAATTCTGCCTAAATTGATATATCAATTCAATGCAATCCAATTAACATCCCAGTAGGGTTTCTTTTTTATAGGAAGTTACAAGCTGAAAAAGAAATGCAAAGAACCTAAAGAAGTCAAAACAACTTTGGAAAAGAAAAGCAAAGTTAGATAATTACTGACTTCAAGTCTTATTTGTAAACTACAATAATTAAAGCAATGTGGTAATGGTTTAAATATGTACAAATAAATATATGGTCTCATACACATATAGACAACTGATATATACAAAGGTACAAAGGTAATTTAGAGAAGAAAGTATAATCTTTTCAACAAATTATATTGGAACTATTAGAAATTCACATGCAAAAAAGAACCTTGATGTATATATAACTCCTGCCATGAACAAAAAATAACTAGAATTATAGATATATTAAAACATTAAACCTAGAGGAAAACACAGGAAAAAATCTTTGTGATCTTAAATTAGTTGAAGCTTTCTTAGTTACAACACAAAAAAAAATGATCCATAAAAAATTTGACTTTATCAAAATGTTACTTTATTTTTGTTGTTTATACTGTAACTGATGTCCCCATTTCCTCCCTTTTGCTCACCTCACCCACACCCTACCCTCTTTCCTCCCCTTCCCTCTGGCCATCACCACACTGTTGTCTGTGTCTATGGGTTATACATATGTGTTCTTTCGTTAATCCCTTCATCTTCTTTCATCCAAACTCCCTCTACCCCCCTCCACTCTGTTCCATGTATCCATACCTCTGGTACTATTTTGCTTGTACATTTTTTTTATTATATTTCACATATAAGTCATCATGGATGGACCTGGAGATTATTATGCTAAGTGAAATAAGCCTGTCACTGAAAGACAAATACCATACGATCTCACTTAAAACTTCTATTTTTAAAGACAATGTTAAGAAAGTAAATAGACAAGCCACAGACTTGTGGAAAATATCTATAATGATAAAAGCATAATATGCTAATTAGACCAGACGTCCTTCCAGACGACTTTCTGGATGAAGCTGGGCTGCAAGGGAAGCTGGTGCTGGCAGCTGGGGGAAGGAAGGCCTACTCTTACATGATTTTTGTGCATCAGGCCTCTACTTTTTAAATAATATATTTGACTAAAAAGCTTGTGTTCAGAATATATAATGAATTTTAAAACTCAATAATAAAAAATGACAAATATTTGAACACTTCACCAAAAACATACAAATGGCAAACAAACACATAAAAAGATGCTCAACCTCCTTAGTCATTACGGAAATGAAAACAAAAATCACAACAAATATAACCATGAGCTTTTAGAAAGACTATAATTGAAAAGCCCAACTATTGTCAAGGGCATGGAAGAACTAGAATTCCCATGCAATGATGGTGAGAATATTTAATGATACAATCATGTTGGAAAACACTTTGGCCATTTCTAAATCAGTTCATCATACATCTTCCATATAATCCATCCATTTCATTTCTCATAAGAAATGAAAGTATATTTATAAAAATATTGGTATGCAAATAATCATAGTAGCTTTTTTTGAAGATGTACAACACTGAAAACAGTATAATTGTGTATCAACAGGTGAATAGATAAACAAGTTACAGAATATCCAAAGAAATACAACTCAGCAATAAAAAGGAATGAATTATTGACACCCACAATGGACACCCACATACAACAAGTATGATGTAAGAAGACAGACAAAAAGAGTTTCAAAAAAAAAAACATGAGAAAAATTTTGCCATTTGTTGCAAGTGATGGATAATGATTTTGGTGATTTCTCATATATATTAAAGTTTACTTTAATAAGTGCAACTTATTGTATATCAATTATACCTCAATAAAGCTGTTAAGAACAAGGAATTAATCTTAGTCATTTTGAAACTTAAAACTTGAACTTGTCCCAAAACTAATTTCCTCTCCTCCCCCGACAGAAACTAAGCCTCAGGTGCCTAGAGGAGATGGGGTCGAGGAGCAGGTTCTATTTCCTCCACTGTGGGGCAAAGACAAAGAAGAAAGAAGGCATGGTCTCCGTGTACAACTTCCTCTTGGTAGTTTGTTGGTGTTTCTGTTCTCATTCTGGGTGAGTCTCATTTTATCTGCTATTGGGGACTTGGCTGATATTAGGATCTCCACAGGGGCAGTGTGCATAATTCCCTCAGGGTGGTGCTCACTTTCTCTGAGCTTCCTCCATTGCTCAGGAGACCTCCTTAGAAGAGCAGCCATGTCTCCCTTTGGCTCTTCTGGCGATGATATAAATCTCCCAACAACTTCCCTGGGTTGGGCATTTTGTCACTTTCCTTAAAGGCTACCTAAACATATATAGAAGTTGTCCATTCCCTACCCATTATGAGCCTCCATGTGAAGCCACCTCTCAGGAACCTTGCAGACCTGAAATTGGGATGCAAGTATCCTGATTTTCTACTCAAGACAAACTGCTGTATATTGCTCATCCCTCAATTCCCACTACTCCAGGGAGCCTTGCGTCTTCAGAAAGCAGATGCCAGTCTCTGTTCATTACCTAGGCCCTTAAACCCTTCCCTTCACAGAGTGAGATTGGAGGAATTTAATAGGACTATATGCTATACTCCTGGGCCCCCCAAAATTCCCACCAGTACTCTCTCACCACGCTCTATGCTTTGGAGGGTGCTGAAGCTCAGAAAGCACCCATTAATGGAAGAGAACTCGGTTTCCCCTTCTTAAAGACACCACCAGTCCTCATGAGATATCTTCTTGAGTTCCCCTTCACTTAGCTTCAGGACGGAAGTGAGGGAAGACCTTTTGCCTATGACTATTTTACTTCACAGTGGCACAGACAACCATTTGATTACCAAAACTTTTTTCAATTTTTCTTGGGCACAAAGCTAGTCTATACTTTCCAGAATTGCTAGCATTTATGTGTGGCCATGAAACAGCATTCTATGCAATGAGCAGAAGTGAAGTGTACTACTTTTAGCCCTAGCACATTAAAATCTCTAAGAAATAATTTCCTATTTTATCCCCAGACTCCAACAGCCTGGGTCAAAAATTAATACATAGACCCAACATCCTTTTCTTTCCAATTGGTTCCACACTATTGTTAAGTAAGCAGAAATAAACTTTTATTCTATTAAAACTCCAAAGATTTTGTTTGTTTATTTGTTATAGTAGTCAACCTGCCATAACTAATAGAGGCGGGGGGTGGGGGGGAGGCATTGTCTAATCAGGCAACTAGTGCTAAGAAAAATAACATTGGAGCTATAAAGATGTTATGCAGTGGCAAAATAACTGGGAAACCTTCTCCTACTCGGAAGGTAAAGCAAGGAGACCTGAATCAGTCATTAGGGAAGTGGATTTAAAGAATGAGTAAGGATTAGGCTTTTTCTTAATGCTTTGTTTTTAACAAGGTATTACAAGAGAGAAACGAGTTCAGGAAAGACTTGCACAGTCTGCAAACAGAAATAAAAGGAATAGAAAGTATGCAAAAATTCAGGCTCTCAAAAACTCAAAAGGCAACTCTTTCTTGACTCTAAATAGTAAGAAATTGATAAATCCTTTTAGCAACAAAGGCCCAGTAAGACTTACTTGAACAAGGAACTTAGCTCTACCTTTGAAACTGAATTAAAGACAGTGCATTTCTACCTCAGACTATAGCTTTATAGGATCCGCAGGTAGTTTTCCTTAAGCTCTAAGTTGAGAGAAACATGGAAGGGAGGCAGCAAAAGCATAAACCAGATTTGAGCTGTATTTGGGAATGAATTTCAGGTGTGCTTATTGATGCAAGAAGATCAAAATCTTCCGCAGTTGTTGAGGGCATTGTATTGCCGAGGAAACCATATATGCCTTTGACTTCTTGAGTCTTCAAACAAGCCATGGGTACTCAAACTTTCCTGAACAGAGAATAGCTGCAAAATCTGAATAATTTCCAATAAGCATATCCCCAAAGCTCCCTTGAGATGTTGCCACAGATGATAACAGACAAGAAGGAACTTATCAAAGAGTAGAGCAGGGGGCCTCAGGAACAGTAGTCAGGGATGGCATTCCCAGAGGGAAGAATAAGGGTCTAATGAAGAACTGCTAGAGCAAAGGGCCCTCATAATACACTTTACAGGAGTTCATTACAGCTGTTTACCAAACACTGCTGTGTATCTCTCAGTCTTCCTCATTTACACAGTTTATTGCTGCTATTATGTCCCTGTTTCACTATTATATATTAGATTTGGAGGGATGGATGAGCAGATAACTTGTCTTTTTAGTTCAAGAAGCTATACCTGAATCTTATAGCAAAACCTGCACATCACCTGGATATCATATACACTATATCTGTGGAGGCAGGGTAAGTCAATTCCATGAGTAAGTAGAAGTGTTAAATGGATGTTTGGTGACCAGACTATGGAATAGGCTGATCCCTGATCAAAGCCATTTATTTAACTTCTTTTTCCTGGATACACTGGTACGTGACATTTCCCAGATCCTTTTACATTTAGGTGTAGCCATAGTCAGAGTTCTAGCCAAAGATTCCATTGAGTGGAAGTGATGTATATCACTTCATTGGCCAGCCCATGTTATTGTAATATATCCTCAAATTCATATGTTCAAGTTCTAACCCCTAGTACCTCAAAATGTGACTATGTTTGGAAAGAAGGCCTTTAAAAGGTGGTTAAGTTAAGATGAGGCAATTAGGGTAGGCCCTAACCAACCTAGTGTTCTTATCAGAAGAAGAAATTTGGACAAACAAAAAGACACCAATGATGCCGAATACTGAGGAAAGACCATGAGAGGGCACAGCTAGAGGTAGCCATTTGCAAGTGAAAGAGAGAGACCCCAGAAAAACAAACAAACCTGCTGGCACCTTGATTTTGGACTCCTCGCCACCAGAACTGTGAGAAAATATTTTTTTGTTGTTTAAGCTCCCAGTCTGTGGAATTTTGCTATGGCAGCCCTTGCAAGTGAATACAGCCCATAAAACCCTCCCATGTGCAATGCTCCATGTTCTCCCTTTCTAGCTGGCTGGGTTGAAGATGACCCCACAGAACCAAGCTAAACGTCGTGTACTAAAATGCCAAGTTACAAGCCAAAAGGTGTGTTTGAAGGAAGAGCATCCAACCAGGAACACTCACATTGTTCAATTACATGAGTGAAAAATAATTTTATTATAAAATATAGTGGTTTGTTAGTTACAGCATTAGCATTCCTCCAACTAATATACCTGCAAGGTTGATGATTCCTTTTATTTCCCCAGCTCTCTTCTGAGCTACTTTTGGCAGAGGGTGGTATGTACTTTTCACTTCTTAACAAGCCCTGTGGGAATAGAGTTGGCTTTCATTATATGTTGGCATTCAAAGTAGGGTATTTAGCACCCCTTGTCCACAATTTGAGGCCTTAACCTCAACACTGGAGTACAATGAGTTTTCTATTCAATGTCCTCTAATGTATTTTTAAAAATATATTGCTTAAGGAAAAAAACATAGAAAATTCACAAATATATAAATAATAAAAATATGTCAATTATGCATCAAATGGAATAGTTTTCATTATTTTGGAGTAAATGAGGAAGCAATCTATTATTTTTTAGAAACACCACTTCTGTGATATAACTATCTTATGTTTCAAGACTGGAATATACAGATCATAGTCCAGCTGCAGACACTGTCAAGAACCTTGAACTCAATAAAAAAGATTCTTTCCTCTCATCTTCTACCCATGCTCCTTAAGAATTAATGGGGAAGAAGAACTAACAAGGTTATAAAGTACTACTTATACAAAAAAAAAATGATTAATTTACATAATGATTATCATGCCTCTTTATTGATTATTACCTCTT
This sequence comes from Myotis daubentonii, assembly GCF_963259705.1. Classification (NCBI taxonomy): domain Eukaryota; kingdom Metazoa; phylum Chordata; class Mammalia; order Chiroptera; family Vespertilionidae; genus Myotis; species Myotis daubentonii. Next base: position 146,523,960 of record NC_081840.1, on the reverse strand, counting down.
TAAAAAATGGCGTATGTGTTTATCTTTGAATTAATATGTCAGATATCTTTAAAATTCAGAGAAAGCCAGAATCTACACAAAATTACGCAACTTTGCCTAACCTCAGTTTGCTTCATAAGCCTTCTTTGAGCTTTTTCTTTCAATTTGTTTAACATTTTAGACCATTAAGTAAAGCCAAGATAGATATAGTGCAAAATATTATTAGTTCAAGAATGTGAAGTTTATGCATCAGAAATAGGATCATGGAATTAGTTAGTCCCCCTATGGCCATCAACCATGATAACTGAGAGAGATCTGTGGAAGGAATTCCTCCTACAGCTCTATGAATGCTTCCCTTGCTGTTTATGTTAGCACAGTTCATATCTGCCTCGAGCCTTGACCAATGATCTCAAATCCTCACTGATCTCTGATGGTTGCCTTTCTAACTATCTCAATTTTGGGAGTGGGGGGTAATGATTCAGAAAATATTTGTTGAATGCCGTCTACATACGAGGCTGTTAAGTACCTTCACCTTTAGCTTATAAGCGCTTGGAAGTAGTATCTTCATCTTTCTATCTCTTTCAATCATAACACCTCTAATGTCTTTCTTTGTGCACATGTGCAGTGTACATATTAGTAACTCCATAACATCCTAAAACAGGCTTATTAAATACTAGAGGCCCAGTGCACAAAAATTTGTGCACTCGGGGGGGAGGGGAGGTCCCTCAGCCTGGCCTGTGCCCTCTCGCAGTCTGGGACCCCTCGGGAGATAATGACCTGCTGGCTTAGGCCTGCTGCTGGGTGGCAGAGGGCAGGCCCAATCCCTAGGTGCAGCCCTTGGTCGGGCTCAGAGCAGGGCTGATTGGGGAGTTGGGGCGCCGTCCCATCATGCACAGAGCAGGGCAGATTGGGAGATTGTGATGCCACCCTCAGTCACAATCAGGGTAGGGCCAATTGGGGGGTTGGGGCACCGTCCCCTGTCACACTCAAGGCAGGGTCGATGGGGAGGTTGTGGCGCCACCGCCTGTCACGCACAGAGCAGGGCCCATCAGGGGGTTGGGGCACCGCCCTCTATCACCCACAGAGCAGGGCCCATCAGAGGGTTGAGGAGCTCCCCCCGTCACTCACAGAGTAGGGTCGATAGGGGAGTTGGCACACCGCCCCCTGTCACACACAGAGCAGGGCCGATCAGGGGGTTGGGGCGCCGCCACTCTCACACTCAGGGCAGGGCCGATGGGGAGGTTATGGCTCTACCCCATCGCACACAGAGCAGTGCCCGTGGCGGGGGGGGGGGGGTTGGGGAGCTCCCTATCAGGCACAGAGCAGGGCTGCTCAGGGGGTTGGGGCCCCGCCCCCTGTCACACACAGAGCCACAGGGAGATCAGGGGGTTTGGGTGCTGCCCCCTGTCACGCTGATCCCCGTGCCTGGAGGCATATTACCCTTTTACTATTATAGGTTAGAGGCCTGGTGCATGGGTGGGGCCAGCTGGTTTTCCCTGAAGGGTGTCCTGGATCAGGGTGGGGGTCCCCACTGGGGTGCCTGGCCAGTCTGGGTGAGGGGCTGAGGGCTGTTTTCAGGCTGGGAGTGACTGAAGTTCCCAACCGCTCCTTTTTTTCTTTCTTTTTTTTTTTATTCTGGGCCAGCTTTACCTTGAGGCTTGGCTCCAGCCTTTGCACACAATGTTGCGAATCTGCTGGCTGAAGTCCGGCAGTATTTATTACAATGTTTCTTAAACTGCCCGCTCAGAGGCCTGCAGCCACAGGTGGGGAACGTTGGTTTCCTCCAACGATCCTCCGTCACTGAGGCAACCAAGCCTCATGTTAGTTTCAAGCTGCCTGGCTGCCGGCTGCCATCTTGGCTGACAGTTAATTTGCATATCTCGCTGATTAGCCAATGAAAAGGGTAGTGGTCGTACGCCAATTACCATGTTTCTCTTTTATTAGTGTAGATAGAATGTAATTAGGGTCAGGAAGCATTGCATAAAGCAATGTAATAAACAGTGCCATCAATAAAATCTAATATTCTTTTAACAAATAAAACAAAGGAATTTCAACAACCAACATTTCCTCTACTGCATGCCTCGATATAAATATTACCTAAATATTGAGCTATGTAATCTTTTCTTTAGTTTTTATCCCATTTACTATGGGGTATTTCAAGAGATGGATATGTCTTTTAGTGAGATGGCTTCTACTAATGAAGTCCTCAAAAGTGGACATTGCTAATATAAATCAGTTCTTGCTTTATGTAACAGATCAGTGTTCCCATAGTCCTTGATAATGCTCTCTCCAAATGTTCATCTTCCTTAAAGTCCTTTTAAACTAGTCATTATTTACCATAAATTTTCCTCTCACTTTATGCAGCAACAGCAGCAATTGAAATGAATTTTCATCTTAGAAAATATTTGCAGGATGATCTCTCAACCTCGTTCAAGTTCAAAAGTAATCCAGTTCAGGTTACCTTTCATCATCTTTGGTGTTTATTCTAGGAATTCCATCATCAAAAGTAGCCCAGGGCAGACTTAGCCACATTGACACAGCAGAACTCAATTTTTCAAGAAAAAGAAAACTCTCAATGTGCTAAAATGGTTTATGATCTCTAAGTATTTTAAATTATTAGCAGAGAAGCATCTAAGGCAAGCTTTAATGGCAGAACTTTTAGGAGCATATTTTTCAAGTTGTATAAACAATATGTGATATTTCCTTCCACTATGTATTTTTAAACTCTATATCAGGGACTTATAAGCTTAAAAGAAGGAGGAATTTCATAGTTAGGCTGTCAGAAGTCAAACTGTCATCCTTGGTGTGTATGGTTCTTCACAATTCATGCTTCAGGGAAATCATTCCCTGCATATCAGAATTGGAAATAGTAATTATCTAGTCAGAGTCACATTTTAAACTTTATGGTATTTATGTAAATACTAGAGGTCTGGTTCATGAAATTCATGCAAGGGGCTGGGCCCTCACAGCCCCAGCTGCCTCGGCTGGCCCTCGCAGCCCCTCAGAGCCCCAGCTTCACCCGGAAGGTTGTCCAGATGGTCATTCTTCTGTTCGGTCTAGTTAGCATATTAGTTCTTTATTATATAGCATAAATGAGCTAGGCCTCTTCTGAGCTGTCTACAGAATCGTTTTCATCCATAATGATATTTTACTTCAGTCACATCTATACCACCCAGCCCTATTCTGGGGTTTGCCTACTAGGACCATCTATCAGGAAGGTCATGTTCTTTTAAAAATAAATTTAAGTGAAAAGAAACTCAATTGGTATTTTTCATGTAGATATAAATGGGTTTGTTTGCACCTTAAAAAGAAACTTCATTGATACTAATGAAATTCTTTTTTACACGAATTTCTCCCAGTTTGCTTCTCATAAACTAAATGGATACAGTATGAGCTGCTGGGAAACAGCCTTTGCATTGCCCTGACCCTCTCACCTTAGCAGTTATAAGGAGATCTCTGTACTTTAATGAGGAATCGGAAGTAAGCTCGGCAGTTGCAGGCTACAGAGATTAGGCTCCTCCTCTACTTGCCAATTTTGTAAACTTGGGAAAGATGCTAAACCTCCCCAGTGCCTCAGTGGAAAATGAGGCTAATAAAAATGCCTACCTGATAGGGTGGCTATGGGGATTAAATGAGAAAATATTTGTAACATGCTTACAATGATGCATGATACATACACAGTCGGTGGTTAATAAATGTTAGACAGTTTTATGACAGTGTGGGTAATTAGAATGTGTAAGAAGCAATGTGCCAACAATAGTTCTGGAAGTGGTAGGAAAGGGAAGGAAAAGCTGCCTGTACCCAGACTGGTTTTATTCAGTGTTGTTTTGAATTTTAGCTGTATATCAATAGCTATAAAATTCTTATTGGAATTCCTGTAAGAAAAAAAACACATGCAGCTGCAACATTAAAACTCTAATCTCCTATTTGCATTGAAATAACCCTATATAATAAAAGGCTAATGTGCAAATAGACCAAAGAACAGAACAAGTGAACAATCGGTCGCTATAACATGTGCTGACCACCAGGGGGTGTGCATGGAACTTGGTGGGCATTGGCCTTGGCGGGATGATGGAGCAGGCGAGAGGGAGTGCCAGACCAAGGTGGGGCTCTGGTCGTCATTGGGGCAAGCCTCTGGTGTTACTGAAAATTCTTTGCTCCCACGTGCCACCGTCTTGCCTGGTGCTTGCACCTGCTGCTGGAATGAGCCCTGCTCACACCCACTGCCAGCGCCTGGCACCAGCCCTGATTGCCCCTCATGGCTTCTCCACCTTCCCCTGCTCCTGAGAGGAAAGCAAGGCAGCAGTTGCCACCCACACCACTAATGGTGCCAGCCCCGCTCATTCCATGTAGTCAGTGGGTGTGATCATGGGAGTGGTGGCCGCGGGAGTGGGGCTGCCAGCAAACAGGGGACTGGGGGCTGTGGCAGAAGGGGCTGGGCATGGGTACGGAGGATGGGCCAAGACCCACCCCTGTGCCCACTGCAGCCTCACAGCCCACAGTACTTTTCAAGTTGCACAAATTCGTGCACTGGGCTCCTAATTGTTTGATAATATGACTTACGTCAACTCAACTCAAAGCTTCTTGGGAATACAAACAACAGTTTATAGTTTAAGTACATGATCTTATTTCCATGTTGCAATAAAAAATGGGGACTAATAGAAGAGATACTGAGAATGATTTACAATTTCACAGAAAAGCATTTTGCATTAGATGGACACCTCAAAGCATATAATTCCATCCAGTAAAGTTTTCAACATTTTTAAAAATTCTTTCCACAAAAGATTTAATGTGATGTGATTTACCACATTGATCAATGGATTAACTCTCAAAGTTTAAAAGCACAAGATTCCCAGTCCATTTAGAATTTCTCTGATCAGGAAAGAAAAAAAGAGCACATCAAAGGCAAATAATGTGAGTGAACCCAGCTGGAAAACCATTACAATGCATTTCATGGAAACAGTCTACTAAGTAAATTATATATATACTAGAGGACTGGTACACGAATTTGTGCACGGGTCGGGTCTGGCTGGCCCACCCCAATGGGGGCCAATTGGGCTGGGCTGGTGTTGGGGAGGGGATGCAGGGGGATGATCAGGGCTGGGCTGGCTGGGGGGAGGAGGGCACAGGAGGTTGGCCAATGAGGGTGGGGAGGAATCAGGGGCTGGGCAGGCCATGGAGAGGGGCCATGGGTGGTTTGCTGGCCGGCCCTACCTCCGATCGGGGTGCGGGGGGCCGATTGGGGTCTGGGCCGGCTGGGGGGTGGGGCTGTGGGAGGTTGGGGGGGGCACCATTTGGGACTCTGATCAGGCCAGTTGGCTTGAGCAGTGTTTGTCATAGCAACTGGTCATTCCAGCTGTTCCAGTCATTCGATGTTCCGGTCACTTGATATATATATATATATATATATATATCTCCAGATTATTATGACCACCTGACGTTTGTAGACAAATTAGCTGTAATTTTGCCCTGAAGTTGCTAGAGGGCCAGACCATTATAAATAGGAAAGCAGGTTGTTTACCACGACAGTAGAAGTAATTTTTTTCTGAAGATATGGGTAAACAACGTGATTTAACAGCCTTTGAACGTGGGAGATATATACACTGAGTGGCCAGATTATTATGACCACCCCATCAGTACTTTGTTGGGCCACCTTTTGCCTTCAATACTGCGGCAATTCTTCTTGGCATTGATTCCACGAGATGTTGAAAGGTGATGCAAGGAATCTGACACCATGCCTGTCCAGTTCTGTGAGATTTGATGGTTGTGAAACCAACTGCCTGATGGCTCTTTTAATTTCGTCCCACAAATGCTCAATTGGATTGAGGTCTGGTGATTGTGGGGGCCACCTAAGAAAGGTAAAGTCTCCCTCATGCTCTTGAAACCACTCCTGCACAATACGAGGACCATGGCATGGCACATTGTCTTGTTGGAAGAAGCCATCTCCATTGGGATATGCCATCAACATGATAGGATGAACCTGATCAGCAACGATACTTAGGTATGTTGTGCTATTCAGACGTTGTTCCACACGAATTAAAGGGCCCAAATCATGCCAGGAAAACATGCCCCAAACCATAACACTGTCCCCACCAGCTTGAAGGGTTGTACTCATGCATGTGGGGTGCATGCTTTCATGCTGTTTCCACCAAATTCTCACTCTGCCATCTGCATGATGCAACTGGAAACATGATTCATCGGACCACATGACTTTTTTCCAATGCACAACTGTCCAATCCTTGTGTTCCTGTGTGAATTAGAGACGTTTCATCTTGGTAACTGCAGACAGCAAAGGTGTTCAAACAAGCTTTCGGCTTCCATATCTCATACGATGCAGTGTATGGCTAATTTGCCTACAAACATCAGGTGGTCATAATAATCTGGCCACTCAGAATAATCTCCCACATTCAAAGGCTGTTAAATCGCGTTGTTTACCCTATCTTCAGAAAAAAAATACTTCTACTGTCGTGGTAAACAACCTGCTTCCCTATTTATAATGGTCTGACCCTCTAGCAACTTCAGTGTGAAATTATAGCTAAGTTGCCTACAAACGTCAGGTGGTCATAATAATCTGGCCACTCAGTATATATATCATCATATCTATCTATATATATCTACGGATATGTGTGTGTATGTGTGTGTGTGTATATATATATATATATATATATACTCTAGTATCTATGTAAAAATCACATTGAATTTTACTATAGGACAGGAAATTTACCCTTTTTTTGGTTCCAAGGTTCCAGGTTAATAACCCATACCCTGACCTTCTAATGAATAAAGTGAGTTGGCACTTAACTTAAGTGACTCCTTCCCAAGAAAACATTATTTTAATACCTTCTTTATAACTAGGTCTTCTCTGGTTAATGCCCATCATTTCAACCTGTTTTTTGCTTCATATGATTCATCATTACATGGAAGTATTGTTTATTTACTCACATATGTCCTTGTATAATGTTTGTCACCCAATTTCATGTGCACTGGTACCATATGTGTTTAGTTAACCTCAGCACATCAAGTATATACCGCAGCACCTAGCACACAGCAGGTACTCTGTGTAGGTCAAATGAATAGGGATAAAACTTCTGCAAGAGGTTGATCTACACAAATTTGCCAACATCACCATTTAAGACAGCGGTTCTCAACCTGTGGGTCACGACCCCTTTGGGGGTCAAATGACCCTTGCACAGGGGTCGCCTAAATACATCCTGCATATCAGATATTTACATTACGATTCATAACAGTAGCAAAATTACAGTTATGAAGTAGCCAAGAAAATAATTTTATGGTTGGGGGTCACCACAACATGAGGAACTGTATTAAAGAGTCACGGCATTAGGAAGGCTGAGAACCACTGGTTTAAGACATCATGTCTTATCACTGGACAAAAGGAGAGCAGCACAAACTCATCAAATACAGTTATTTGAGTTAATCCCACTCCTTTTGTTTTGTATTATATTTTTTTACTATTTTACTCCTTATCATTTCTCTAACCTTCTTTTGTTAATGCAGATTTTAAAAACACTGGAATGGTAGTTCCTTATGGAATAGATTTTTAAAGCTTATTACTAAACACCTTCCATAAAAGCATTTCTATCTATTGGGAAGGTAGATGTCTAACCTCTTAATAAAAGGATAGATTCTTACATGCCAAGATAATGAAAATTGAGTTCTAGAGCAAATCAGCAAGGTGTGGAGTTGAAGTACGTGCTGAAATAAGCATTGCTATTGCCTTAAGTACAGCCAAGTGGCTAGACCTTCACTTGAATTTATATCTCAACTTAGAATAAACACATGTCTTTTTTCCCCAGCACTATAAAAGGGTTCATGAACTAAAGCAAAAAAAAAATCCAGCTGCTTGTACCCAATTATTGAAAGTAAACAAAAAAATTAATTTGTATGGAACCAAAATAAACATATATAACAGTCCCAAATCCAAAAAGTATGCTAACACAACTTTTCAGTAGTTTATGAAACATCAGAAAAGGTCTGTTTTGCAATCAGTGATTGTACAGCCATGGTGTAAATTTGGCCTTGAAACAGATACATCGTAGAGACTGATGTTCTGGTCCCTAATGAACTCAAACTGAGTTTTAAGAAGTCATCTAAGCTCAATGAATTACTTCCTGCTTAACAACTTCAAGTCATTTGCCAATATGTTTTATAAAAATTTTACAATTGTAATTGATAAGTAAAATATGAGCAGTTACAGCAGGTTGAATAGTTGAATTTTTTCCAAAAATTTTATAGAGAAAGATCCCTGCGGACATTTTTGGTAGTAATCTTACAATGCTTTACTGCTTGGGAGTTGGGGAAATTAATGCTTCAAGAATTGATGCTTTAGTGATATTTTTTTCCAATTCAATTTCCTCCAATTCCCTAAGGAAATCAGAGAATCTAATATGCTGTTTCTTTAATGAATGAATACCTTTTCTGACATGTTAGATGAGTAATGACAAAGAAGTTGATAGTTTCTTTTACCAGTTTATCACAACAAGATGGATTTCATGAAAAATTTTAAAAACTCAAAATAACATTTGATTAAAAAAATAAATCATATAGTTATTGGCAGTGTCAAGAACTATAACTGATATTTAAGGAGGTACTTAGTACTCAGAAATCAAACAGAATCTATTGTCCCATTTTATTTCCTTCATACATTTTTCATTCTCTAAAATGGTCTTGTTTATTTATTAGTTAATTGTCTCATATATGTATTGTTCCTTCTACCTCCCTCCCAATCACAATACCCTCAAAAGATATATCCAGGTCCTAACCTATAGTACCAGTGAATGTCACCTTATTTGAACATAGTCTTTGTAGATGTAACTAAGTTAAGGATCTTCAGATGATGTCATCCTGGATTTAAGGCAGGCCCTAAGTTTGCTGACTGGTACTCCCATAAGAGAAAGAAGAGACAGATTTGAGACACAGATGTCATTTGGTAAGAGAAAATATGAAGATGGAGACCAAGATGGTAGTGATGCTTCTACAAGCCAAGGAACATAAAAAATTTCCCTAATAATTTCTACCTAAGAGCCTCTAGAGTCAGTACCTTGATTTTGGAATTTTGTTCTCCAGAACTGGAAAATAATAAATTTGTGTTGTTTTAAACCGTCAAGTGTGTGGTGATTTGTTGCATCAAAGGAAATTAAAACAAAAGCAAACTGAGCCTAGCCAGGTGTAGCTCAGTGGTTGAGTGTCAACTCAGGAACCAGGAGGTCATTGGTGCAATTCCCATTCGGGACCGGGGTTGTGGACTCCATCCCCAGTAGAGAGTGGCTCCATTCCCAGCAGGGAGTGTGCAGGAGGCAGACAATCAATTGATGGTTCTCTCTCATCATTGATGTTTCTGTTTCTCTCTCCCTCCCCCTTCCTCTCTGAGATCAATAACAGGAAACTGAAATCAATTATTAACTTACTCTTTCTTGCAATGGCAGAAAGAAAGAGAGACAAGATCTAGCCTGGCCATTCATGAGTGTGTGATGAAAAGAAACTATATAATTCAATTTCACTAGGAACATTTTATAATAAACATTAATGAAAAATCATAAAGCAATGGAAGTCACAGCATGGTTAGGTAATGGATGGATGAGGCAATGGTGCCAGGTGTCTGCATTCAAATCCTGGTCCACCACTTACTAGGTGAACTCGGACATGATGTTTGATCTCTCTGACTCCCCTCTGGAAAATGAGGGTAATTAGTATTTACCTCCTAAGGTGATTGTGGGGATTAATGTGAATAAAAATCAGTGCCTGAAATTCAGAAAGTGCTAGTGAATATTTATGAGCACCTTAACCATAGCTTAAGAGAACCCAGTTACGCAAATAGAGCAAGGGTTAATATTAGTTGAAGACAACATGAAGGGGCACACCAAGAAATGTGTTCCTGATTTTCAAAGCTTTCTCAATTGAAACCACAAGTTTCAAAATCCTATGGCTTAGGACTTTTTCCCCCTCCCTTCTTTTCTTTTTCTCTCTCTGATAGATCTGTTTGAAAAGAAGTACCTTATACATGTTTATTCAAGTTTCCTTCAGCATTCCAATGATCTTGAAAAAAGGAAGAAATGGGAGCAAGTAACGTGTGGAAACCATAGTCTCTGTCTTCCTTCTGTGTAAGGCATAGACTGGGAGCACTGAAGGTACATTCAAACCCATTTCAGGCAACTCCTTTGTTCACAGATGTCCAGAGAGTTTATGAAACTCATCTAAGATAAGTAGGTTCTGTGAGGGCAAAGAACTCAGGCATCTTATGAAATACCATATACTTATGGTATATATATATATATAATAACATGGGTCTTGGACATAAAAACAGGTAAAGGAATAATTGACAAGTTAGTCAATGCAATCACCGCTAACCTTGTGTGTGTTCCACATCTCATTATGAGAGGGAATTAAATGTATAATAGTATTATATAAATATATTGACACACATATTTTGCTAACTTAAAGTATATAATGTTGATTTTTTTAGTTTGGAGGGATAAGCCCCAATATTGCTGAAAATGAATACCACCTCATCAGAATCTATGCTAATAACAAAGATTTTTATAGGCCTAAAGTCACGTAGACTAGCAAATGTATTATAATGTTTTTTTCTCCATCTTTTTCTTGCTCTGTAAGATTTATCTCAAGAAGGTATTAGTAGAATATCATCTATTTCCAGAAATGCCAGACCCCCTTTTAAATTCCATCTGCAAGACACATGTAGCCATCTCTTATTTCTTTCAGAGGGAATCGGCTTGTTTCCATATTCCACAAACTGAGTTGAGGAGGTTGGAGGGAGTGGTAGGTGGTAGAAAAGTCAGCCAAAATGAGCAATTTCAACTTATTTTGATTTTTTTTTTCTGTATAAATGTGGTGGCCAAGACCCAAACGGTTCTGGTTTTCCCGCCAGTGAGCAGTTTTCCCATCACTCCTCTCTGGCTAGAACTTTGATTCCTGAGCAACACTTGCAAAGTCATTTATCATCAGGTGTTTAACATCCCATGGAGAGCTCTATTTCTGGGCCCCACTAAAGGATGTTCAGGAAAAATAGACAACTTTACCATATTAAGCTTAATATGCATGATTCTACTCTTTGCCTCTTTATCTAACATTTGCCTCGCTGCAAAGTCACTTTAAGCACACCCTCAATTCATAATGGTACCACATAAATCAATTATTTTTGCCCAAAGATTCAAGTTGGGTAAGTGAGGGAAAGATTAGGCATCTGTATAGAAAATAATTTTACTAAATTACATGAAAACTAAAGGATTCTCTTCATGTTTTATTATCCTTAATGTACTACCAAGAGCAAGAATAACTTTATTTGGAACCAACAGGAGTTCTGGATTCAAATCTCAGAAATATCAGAAGGACATTGATAGAAGGATATTCATGAAGAAGCATTAATATATCAGAACAAATGACCTGTAGAATTAGTATAATTTTCATTGTACCAAGAGCTACTTTATGTCCCACAGTATTCTTTCACACTTTCACACTTACATAAAGGAAAATTCTCTTATTTGTTAAAATGCAGCTTTTCTTCTATAATGTGAGATATTTTATGTATTTACTTATAGACATGTGTTTCTATAGATGTATGTTTGAAATATAGAAGAAAAGATATTTGGCTTCCAATTCATCAGCGGGTTGCAAGCTCAGACATGTTTCCCAAAGAAAGCTTTCCCTTTAGCTAAGTTTTGTAGCCAGAAGAGACAGAAAGTAAAACTTTAAAAATAGGTTGAACTTTCTCAGAACATTGACACCACAAGTCAGCTGTGAAGCTTATAACAAAAGCAAGAATTCATAGTACCCCATTCTTTGTTCCCTGCATCTACTAGGCCTGGGTTCTCTTCTCTTCCTGAGTAGAACAAGGTAACAGCACAGCATGCATTTTTTAAACTTTTTCTCGGATGCTAGTGACAGGCTTCATGTTGTCATTAATATTGTCTCACTGGATTCTAATTTGTTTATTTCAGTGTAGAAGGGTTTTCATTGTATGGCCACTGAACAGTTTCCTTTTTGTGAAATTCACTTGTATCTTGATCTCTTTGGTGCTATGAGTTCATCTAAGAGACTTCATTCCCAATTTTAACATCTCTAATTGCTCCTTTTTATTTTTATTATTATATTTTATTTAGTGTCTAAAGTTTTACATATGTCTCCTTTTCCCCCAATTAATCCTCCCAAGTCATTCCCAGTCCAGGCAAACCCCCACCGCCCCAGTGTCTGTGTCCATTGGTTATGCCACCATGCATGCATACAAGTCCTTTGGTTGCTCTCTAACCACCCTCCCCTTAATTGCTCCTTTTTAAATGTTTACCCCCATCATGTCTCTTTCTGAGAGTTACTTTGCTTTCTTTCGGCAATATTTACTCCCTATCCCCTTTCCTTATCATTTACCTCTTGAACAGTTCTTTGCAATAACAATCCTAATGGAAAGATTAATGGGGAACAAATGTCCTTTTTAAAACAAAGTCTAAGCTCCATACATAGGAAGAATAATAACATTTAATACAGATTAGTTTTGTGCTACTTTGGTCAAAGAAGTGGTTTGGGGTATTTTGTGTTGCAGGGTAACTTCAAAACACACCTTTACTTCCTATGACTATGTAGCTATATTGTTTAACCTTACTAATTTTTTAAACATCTGAACTTTAAAAGTTCTAATTTCTAAAAATGTTTCTTCTAATCGGGATGGCTTTAAGTAGAAAATTAGTTGGTTATTATGAAAAGTTGTATGTAATACTGAATCTTTTTGAAAGTCCATTTAAAAGCGTAATCATATCTAGAAACACCTGTGAGAGATGAAGCTGAAATGAATCACTGGACCTCTCAGACTCAGTCCTCTCGTCTGTAAAATGAGCTGGTTGAACCAGCTTCAAGGTCCCTTCCAACCTTAAAAGTCTATTAGATCAGTGTTTCTTCCCTAAAATGTCTAGAAAAATGTCCGCGCACCATAGTTACATATTAAAATCTTAAACTAGATTGTTTTATTTTTTAATCTCTCAACTCTGTCATCTGTCCCTTATCACCCAAATCAAAATACATTTCCTGGAATATTTGTGATGCCAAGCAAACCTGAAATATAAGCTGCTGACCATCACCAAGATAAGCATTCTCTAGATACTTTCATTTGCGTTGCTTAATTGAAGCTTCTAAATCCGAAAATAACATCACAGAAATCTAATCTGAAGATTAAAAGAGGCAACATATATAAGGGTCCTCAAGAAAAAAAAAGCTTCAAAGTAAAACTAACTATGGACCAAAACATGTAATATTAAAAAAAAATCATAAATACAATAAAATAAGAGCTACTACATTATTTGTTTCCAAATAATTCACTTATGAAATTAAACTAGTAAGACTAATATTTTAGAAGCAGGAAGAAAAAAACTTCTCAGAAGTCCAAATAACATTTTTTCATACTTCCAACATTTCAATGATAATACACTTATACTATGTGAATGGGAGACTTTTGCCTGTATATGTGTAACTTAATAATTTTATTGCAAGTGACAAGAGAAACCTTAAAAGCATTCCGCTGGTTAAAGAGCGCAGTTTGAAGCCGAACTCTGCCTTCGGAGCACAGTTTGGTCGGGAAACCTCCCCGGTTCCTCATCCAGCAATGTACTTAAGCATGTGACTTTTATGTGGTTGCACAGTTTCCCGCAGTGTTTTCATAGCTTGTAAAATGCTTAGGAAGTGTTTATAAAAATTGCTTAAAGAAATTGGGCCACAAAGAACTTAAGCTTCATGATGGTCCAGCTAAATTTCATTCTCAAGGAAGGAATATTTTCATCGCAAATGCACTGGTAACATCTGTATTTCAGGTTCTCTTGGAAGAGCAAATAAGAGGTGGTTCTGCCCATTGTGTATTGTTTGGCTGTCACTCTGAAATACGTGATGCTCCAGTTACTCTTCTCATGAAGTCATGCACACAGTGGATGCTCCCTCTTTCCTCAACATCACCCTCCTTTTGTTGGTCATGTTCAGTTATCTGACTTTGCTGGAAAGACATTATGTCATGAACAGCCTAGTAACATCTGCAAAGGATCCCTTTGGAATCCATTGCATCAGCTGTCAAAAACAAAGTGTGCTCTTGGATCTGAAGTCCACTCCTTATAAGAGCTGACCTTTACCCAATAGCATCTGAATTTTTGTTTTTCATATAGGCTGATAGGGGATACATGGCCAGAGGAGTATCACAAACAACATCTTAGTTTATAGCCGTCTGGAGAATCATTGAATCAAGCAACAGCAAAACATTGTGAGTATCAGCTTGCCTTTTCTGTTTGGTTTTGGTTTTTATAGGATAAAGGGCGGTACTGGATAATTTGAGTTTAATTGATTGTGCATTCTTTCCTCTGAAACGCACGTTTAGAGCTCTACACTTGGGTCTTATGCTGAACTTTATGTAATATAACTGTCATCAGTGCAGGCTAATAAACACACAACATATTAGGTGTATGTGTATAAATCCATTACTGTAAACTGAGGAGGAAACTGTCAGACCAGCTCCAACGCAGCTGCCTCAGGCTTGAAGGACACACTCCTAGCAAAGGTTCATCTAGAAGATAATATCCAGTCTTCCTTTGTCAGTTATTTATTCAAGCAACCTATTAAAAATGTGTATATTTTCCTTTAACCATGCCAGGTCAATAATTTGGGAAGAAAATTAAAAGATATATAAAGTCTGAAAAGATCCTCATTGTACAGGATAATGCTACAATCCGTGCTTGACAATTAAAAGGCTGTTTATAGGTCACATATGGGTTTTTATACAAATAGACTTGTAACCTTCCTATTTCAGATATTTAAATTAAAGGAGAATTCCAGAGCAGATCACTGTCCCAGCTATTAGCCTTGAAGGAAGAAAAAAACCCTATCAGCATGTAGGAGGTGTCTCTCTTTTAAACTGATGCACTTAAAGAGCTAAACAATTAGGGGAGAGTGTGGGAACCAAGGGTCATAAGTCCCTACTTTATGGTGTATGTATGAGGTTAACTGTAGACTGTATTGTCTGTATTCAGTCATGGCTCATTACCACATGTCTGTTGGAATTTGCCCTTTGGGAAATTTTTTTTAAAATTCTTGTTAAGCACATGGTACATTTCCAGTCTCCTGAGGAAAAGCCTGGCCCTCACTCCCAAGTCCTCAAAACCTTGAAACTGTAATACTATAAATTACCTTTAAAAACTTGAGAAAAATGTAAATACTGTAGCTAGAGGGGTTAGATGTGAAATGTGTAACCTAGGAGGCCTATCCATATAGTTTAACAGAAAAAAAGAAAAAGGGAATCAATCTGTGGTAAAAGAAACATTTGATTTATGGAATATAGTCGCAATTAATTGTTCCAGCATTCAGCTTTATTATAACTTAAGCAATAAGAGATTTTTATGTACCTCTTCAGTATAAACAAGTAAAATGGGCCAGAAGTCATTAAGTATTTTCCAACTTCTTCATTCTAAAAGAAGAAACGTTTGGACAAACACAATGCAAATCTAAACTCACCCTGTAAGGAGGTTTTCCCATTCTGGGATTTGGTTATCACGGCTTAAAATAAAGACAGAGCCAATAGAGCTAGGCCTGTTCCCAGAAAGAACATCAGCAGGAGTCACACTCAGCTTATTGTCCTGGTCACTGCGTTGGCCTGTGGGAACAGGCACAACATGATTGATCCAAGACTGAGATAAGACCTACCAGAAATACTTCACTTTCCCAAAGTCAGGAGGTAATTTTGCCAAATGGGAAGAAACAGGATAGTTCTCATGTTGTTTGACAAAAGAAAAAGGCTCTGGCATGACCTGTTGTGACCACACTAGCTTGCAAAGCATTCTGTGTCTTCACAAATTGTGCTAATGGGGATAAAGTAGAAAAAAAAATGGGTGCAGGTCAATTCACTAAGGACCCATTTTAGGAAGAATGAGAAAGGCGCAGGAATTTCAAAGGGGAGTGCCCATTCTCCAACCAATCAGAGCAGCTTCCATTTTTCTATTTTGTTTGTTGTACTAAAGTCCACCAACTGATTATCAGCCCTGGTTCTAGGGAGGAAGGAAAAGTGGTAGAGATGGTTCTGGCAGGGACAGCTGAGTCAGCCAAGGCCCATGACTCTAAGATGATTCTCAACGTCTTTGTTGCCATAAAGTTATTTTAGTGAGCAAAGAATCAAGAATATTCTGGAAATCATTTGAGCTGCTCTGGACTCAATAGGATCTGTCTTTTCATTTCAGAATTGTAACAGAGACAGTGGCCAGTGAGAGAGAATAAGAAACAGGAATCAAGATCCAGGCTTCGAAAGTAAATGAGCAAAGTACAGGCTCTACTTTTCCATTTGAAGTTCAGGGCTGGGCACCAATTCTACAGGGAAATATGGCAAGAGACAAGGTAACGAGGTGGAGTACAAGTAGAAAGTCAAGATATAGACAAGCTCATGTGGTGAGCCAAACCATAAATTAGAAAGGAGTGCTAGAAAGTGTAGGATATAATTTCTCCTACACAACAAATAATGTAGATATGATTTATATAATTTAAGAACAGCTCAAGAGAGTTTGGTTTAGATTTATGATTAGTTTTCATCTTTGCTATTTTCTTTTCTTCAGAAATACCTGTCACTCTGATTTCTACCCTCTATTTCTATTGATTTTTCATCTAATCGGTTTCAGATTTTTTACCATTTCTTCTTCATTCTATGACATTTTGATTCCAGATAGTATTGTTTCTAATATTGGAATGCCTAGAATTAGCCAGCACTGTATATATGACATTCCCAGTGCATTATTTCCAGTTACTTAGAGGGGTAAATAACATAAACAATAATGCACAGCACTTATATTTTTATTTCACAAATACATTGTCCTTTTTTGTCTAAAGAAATTTAAAGTAATGTTGGTGTGTTGCTAGTGATTAATGTTTTACTGGCTCAACATAATCTCCCAGTCCTTGCAAAAAGGCGGGGAGGGGGGAGGAGTGGCACATGATCAAGTTTGATCCAATAGTAATATAACATCTTCACACAATGATGTAGTTAGTATAGACTTAAGACCTAAGCTCGACCAATCAGAATCTTGTCAGAGATACTTTAGCTGTAGTTGCTGCAAAAGATCTTTTATTTGGAAGAGACTTTCTAGTGATGTGGACTCTGGGATTACTTTTCTGCTTCGTAATGAAAACCTATCCACAGAAGAAAGAGGCCAACACCGGTATAAACAGTGAGAAGCAAAACCAAAAGATGCCATGAGAACATCATTTGAGCCCAGATTCCAGCCTCAGCCTGCCAGTTACATCAGCCAATAAATATTGTTCTTTGCTTAAGCTAGCATAAATTGGGTTCCAGTCACTTACAACTGAAAGAGCCCTGTGATATATAAATGTCAAACATGATTAATGGTAGCACAGTTGATAGTAATACCAAGTCTCTTTGGCTTAATAATAAATGATCAGTGCATGCTGTTCACATTTTCTAGAAATTATTTTCTTAATTTAATTTAATTTCATTTCATTTTATTGTCAGTATTACAGATGACTCCCATTTTCTCCCCTTTTCCCCCCCTCGACCCAACCCCTACCCCATCTTTTTAGAAATTCTTGATGTTCTATGCCAGTATTATTGCATATGCTCAGCAAGTTTGGTGAACATAGTAGTTACCATTGTCTACAGAAGGCTGTCCAGCGTACAGATTTCTTGATTTTATATCATTTTAAACAGCATTCAGGATCATGGATTTTGAATTTAGGATGATGCATATCTTCTTAACTCCTAGATGCTATACAGTAGTTGACATGGCATGGACAAATAGTGAAAGTCACATTCTGCTGAAGCCTGAGATAAAATATGATGTCACACATTAGAAGTATATCTTTCTATATCTTCTACCAAATGGGAAGAGCCTCTTTGAGTTTAATTTTAATCTAAAAATTATCTTCATCTCCAAAATGAAATATATTGAATATAAAGCACTGTCCTATTATCACTTTATTTCCAATATCAAGTGCATTCATTCACTGAAGAAAATATTTATTGATGGCTTACTACATACCAGACAGTGTATTGTAAGTCATGGATTGCAGCTGGGAACATAAAGTTCAGGCCACTGGTGAAGGCAGACAATAAACCCATAAGTAAATAATTAGCTTGGGGTAATAGTAAATGTAAAGAAAAATAAGTCAGGTAAGGGAATAGGGAGAAGAAGGCTTCCCTGAAGGGGTCATTTAAAAGATACCTGAAGCACTTTGAAGAGCAACATGGGAAAGAGCAGGGAGTTAGAAATTTAGAAGTTCAGGAAGGTGTGACCTTGGCATAGACAAGAAATGACAAGGAGCCCAGGCCTGAGGAAGCAGAATGACCAGGGCCTTATAGGCTTCGGTAACAATGTGGATTTTATTTCATAAATGATGCTAAGTCACTGAAGAGTACTGAGTGGAAGAGTAGCATAATTAGATTTGAGTTTTTTGCAGATTACTCTAGGGATGGGAGAATGGCAGCACATATAGAATCAGGGAATTAATAGAAGCCAGTGAAAGCGTTATTACTGTAGCCAAGAAAGACCACACACTGGGATTGAGATAAAATGGTAACAATGGAGTGTTGAGAAGAAGTGGTTTAGGAATATAATTTCAGGTACAGTTGAGACAACTTCCTAAGATTGAATGAGAGTGAGGAAAAAAAACTACAAAAACATGAAGAATCAAAGATAAATGCCAATGATAGTTCAGATAAGGGTTTAATCTCAAAAATTTACAAAGAACTCATACAACTCAACAAAAGGAAGATAAACGATCCACTCAAAAAATGGGAAAAGGATCTAAATAAGCACTTTTCAAAAGAAGACATACAGAAGGCCCAGAGACATATGAAAACATGTTCAGTGTCACTAATCACCCAAGAGATGCAAATCAAAACAATGAGATATCATCTCACACCTGTCAGGATGGCTATCATCAACAAATCAACTAACAAGTGCTGGCAAGGATGTGGAGAAAAAGGAACCCTCCTGCATTGCTGGTGGGAATGCAGACTGGTGCAGCCACTGTGGAAGGCAGTATGGAGTTTCCCCAAAAAGTTAAAAATGGAACTCCCATTTGACCCAGCAATCCCACTTCTATGACTATATCCCAATAAACGAGAAACACCAATCAGAAAGGATATATGCACCCCTGTGTTCATAGCAGCACAATTTACCATAGCTAAGACTTGGAAACAACCTAAATGCCCACCAGCAGATGAGGGGATTAAAAAAGTGTCATACATCTACACAATGGAATACTACACCACTATAAAAAAGAAGGAACTTTTACCATTTGCAACAGCATGGATGGAAATGGAGAGCATTATGCTAAGTGAAATAAGCCAGTCAGAGAAAGATAAATATCACATGATCTCACTCATATGTGGGATATAATGGTCAACATAATTTGATGAACAAGAATAGATCCAGAGACAAATGGGGGTTTAGAGAGCAACCAAAGGACTTGTATGCATGCATATTAGCATAACCAATGGACACAGACACTGGGGCAGTGGGGGCTTCCCCAGGTTGGGAATGGCTGGGCGGGGAGGGGGGGGTTCAATCGGGGAAAAAGGAGATATGTAAAACTTTAGACAATAAATGTATTAATTAATTAATTAAAAGTTAAAAGAAACAAATGAGGCAGCCAAAAATGAATGGTATGTACTGAAAGGAAAAAAAAATTGGGGGAGGAAAGCAAACTGATTTGTCAAGACTCTGTGATTAGAATAAAGGTTCTGAAAAGAAAAAAAAAGATTAATCTAATTTTTTGGTCTGAGTAACTGTGTAAATGATGGTGGTATTTTCTGGGCTTGAGAATACCAATACACACATTTCACTGTGAAAATTCAGAGGGAATTTCTGCCTTCCACTTCTGAATAGGATCTGGAGAGGCAGCAAGACCCCAGGATTCCCTGTGCAACCAGGACAGGGTGACAGAGTAGAAGTGGTTTGCAATGTCTGGGCAGAGAGCCTAAGAAAGTCCCACAGAGTTGCCTGCACCCAAATGCAATGTTGTAAAAGTTAAATGTATTCCCTACACCCAACAACAACATTGATATGGCACAGAAGACTAAAGATCTCAAGTCTTGTGATGTTAACAAGGAACACACAGCAATGGTCTAGCAAGTGAAAAGAGCTAAACCAATTCTTAAAAGAGAATATCTTGCCCTGGCTGATATGACTCAGTTTGTTCATCATTGCCAGATGTGGTCCCATTGCCAGTCAAGGGCAGCTGCCTAGTTCAAGAGCTTGATCCCCGGTAGACAGGCATGCAGGAGTCAGCAGACCAATATTAAGCTCTCACATAGATGTTTCTCTCCCTCTCCCTTACACTCTCTCTCTAAAAATCAATAAACTATTTATTTTTAATCTTTATTGTTGAAAGTATTACATATGTCCCCCCACTGACCCCTCCCAGCCTTTTTTTGGCCCCTACCCCAGGCCTTTACCACCCTATTGTCTGTGTCCATGGGTTATGAATATATGCATAAAAGTTCATTGGTTTATCTCTTTCCACCCACCTTCCCTCTGAGGTTGACAGTCTGTTCAATGTGCCCATTAGCAGCAGATGAGTGTATTAAAAAAAAAAAAAAAAAAAAAAAAACCTATGGTAACATCTACACAATGGAATACTATGCAGCTATAAAAAAGAAAGAACTCTTACCATTTGCAACAGCATGGATGGACCTCGAGAGCATTATGCTAAGCGAAATAAGCCAGTCAGAGAAAAATAAGTGTCACATAATCTTATTCATATGTGTAATCTAATGAACAACATAAACTGATGATCAAAAATAGATCCAGAGACACAGAAGCATCCATAAACTATTTAAAAGAGAGAGAATATTTCAGCAAAAGCCAGAACAAATCAATGATGATAACTCAGACAAGGCATGCCATCTATTTCACCCCATGTACCACTCAATGACTGAAAAGATGGAAGCCCTAATTCCCTACTCCACTCTCACTGAAGAACCTAGACTAAATTTTGGAATAATGTAAAAAGACCCAAGCAAATGTTAATTTCATAGTGCAGTTGAATAAAGGCTTGCTACAATTCAGTTACAGGAAAAATAAAGATATCTCTAAGTCTGTGGACTTGGATTTATGACTTCTATATAGGGCAGAAATTATTTCAGAGCTAATTGGTATGGATTTTGGAGAGCTAGAAGAAGAGGTATCACTGACATATGTGAGATCTAAAGAAAGACATATTTCTTTATCACATTTGACCAATGATTTCAGTAATTTCAATGGAGATTAAAAGTCATTGTCAATATCTAGAGTAAACGCACTGAACTATAGCAGAAACACATATAAAACAAATTGGATAATATTTTTAATATTCATTCTAAATTGAACAGTATACCAAACAGTATAACCACAGATCTTTAATGTAGGTTAGGTTATTTCCAATTAATTCATTTGTTTTATGAGACCATGAGTTAAAAACAAACAAACAAAAAAGTTTCCACATTGTCATGTTATGCATTGGGGGACAATGGTTATCACAATGCTGTTGATCAGAAAACATAGCTCAGATAAGTAGTATAACTTACTAAATGTTATCTCAATTAGATTTATTTCTCTATGTTAATACATGGCATAACAGCAAAATTTTATTTGTAAATATATAGTTATATACCATATATCATATTGCTCTCAAGTATTCCAGTGTGCCTGAGTATTTTATTATTTTAGAGTATTTTCTTCCAATTCCTTTAGGAACCATGTTTACATGTATCTGTTCATTATAAGGAATGAACATAGATTCAGATATTAATTATATTCTAGGATGAAACACACTCATTTCGGTATATAACGATATAAAATTATGGTTTGTAATCCTTTAGTATAAAAATATGGTGGAATTCATTTGCATATAGAAATGTTTAGGACTTTTACTCAATAATTATTCATAAATTTGAAGAATTTTTCAAGGAATGACCTAAAAGCATACAGTAGTATCAGAAGCCATGATTTTTCATGGCTTTTTCTTCCATTATTTTCTTGAATTAAATGATATGGGACTTCCTAAGGAATTTTTGTGAGTTCATGATTGTTTTGTGAGCTTGTGTTTTATTGATTTCATAATCCATTTCCATATCATAAAATGTACAATCAAATATGAAATCTTAAAACATGATATCTAAAAAAAGGAAAACAAAAGAACAATTCCAGGGACAGCAAACATTCAAGAAACTAAAAATGATTATCACCAAATGTATTTAAGGAAAGGTTAGTATTTGACCCTCTGCAATAGTATCATGGATAATCATCTGTGAACAAACTTGAACAATGTCAAAAATTTTACAGGTCTTCCATCATAAAGAAAAGCAAGAAGTATACTTTATTCAGGAATATGAATGCAACACTAGTGCTCTTGATCACAGTTCTTTTGAAGTCTGAACCAAAGTCTTATTACACTAGGTTATAATACTTAGGCAATTGTCATGAAATACACAGACTTTAAAATTCCTTGTTGTTTATCTGTTTATGCCATTTTTAATCTGTAGTACTTTGCAACAATGGAATATTCAAAGTTTTCATGTGAAACTGGCAATACCTGGGTCCAGATGGGATGGCACTCAATTTCCTAAGGAAGTTCTGATTCCCTCAGAAAATGGCTTTGGAAAATCTAGCACTAGCTCTCTAATTTTTTAAACAAATATCAGATGGTGGCTTAAATAACTTTGGGGCAGGTTTAATAAGAAATATTTTTAAATTACCTTTATTAATTGTGATAAGAATATCCAACATCTTTGGTAATTATCTACCCAACAAGCCTTTGTTTCAGTTTAATTTACCTTTTGGAAACTATCTTTCCCCCAATTCGAATGACTTTAGTACAATAATAGATGATATTTTCACTATCTTTTCTTACATCTGCCAAACTGAGAGGTAGTGACCTGGATCTGATCCATCCCAAGGCCTAACTGTTCCTCTTTTTTAGATTTCAGGGACTATTCCATATGCTTACCATTTATGCTTTTTTATTTAACTTGGCCAAAGAACTCCAATTTATACAATACACAATAATCAAAATCAACTTGGGTTTCATTCCTCACCATTTATGAGTCTTGTCATAAATGCAACAGTATTCTGAACTGTGTTGCCTATATCCATTTGACTGGACTAATACTTGGGTTTGAATGACTATTACCCTCATGAGCAAGGTGTTGAAATATATGAACCAACCTGTAGTTCATCTGGAACATACATTTTCTGTATTCTGCTCTCCTGACATGCTACAAACAGCTTTATATTAGAAAGTGCACTTCTCATTTTTCTTACATGTGGTGATACAGTCTCACCTGCAAGGGCATTTTCTAGGCCCATTATAAATATTAAATTTTGTTCAGTCAAAAGACATTGTAATAATGATGCCTTCAATTTTACAACAATTCATATTGTATAAGAAAAATTTTAATATATCATTACTCTATTGTTGATATCACTTAGGTGAGAAAATTGAGGCTTGCAGAGCTTAAATGAATTTCCCAGTCATGCAGTTGGTAAATGTCAGAACTGGGACTAGGCTCAAGTTTTCTAATTCAAAGTCCAGAGCTCATTTTTTAAACTATCATAACAGACTCTGTCTAGAGGACCTCATTGCAAATGTTACCTAAGTGGTGTTATTAATATGTCATTTAAGAAAACCCCATATTGAAGAGTTGATAGATATATTTCAGATGTAAAATATTGGCAGCAAAATTTCAATCACAAGGTGTAATTGTGTTTGTGATGCATAATAAATATCCTTTTAAAAGGCCTAAATTTCTGAAGAATGATTCAATATGTGGTTTAGAAGTCTACTTTTAATAATATTATAAAAATCTCATAGGGATATTACATATTTTTGTCTATTTTGTTTCTCTGAAATGGGATAAAAAACCTCCAGCCCTGCACACCTATGAAGTAGAGTGATTATCACCAGTTTCACCGGTGTAACTCCAAGGACCCCTCTTAATCTCAGGGCTGTGTGGGTATAGCAGTGAATCAAATTGACAAAAATAAACCAAACTCACTGGATCTGTAGAGTTTAGACACTAATGAATAGAAACCAATTTGTATTAAATTACTATTGTTATAGATACTACCTGCTTTCCAACCTTTTTTTTAAAAATAGGATCTCACACATTTCTCTTAAAGATGTAATATTAGGTGGCAGAAAATAAAAGGCAAAGAATTAATGAGGTTCTACAAACTGCCCATTTGCTGGAGCTAAAACAAGTGTGAGTTTATCTTATCCAAATTCATAAAAAAAAGAGATTTTTTAATTCAAGAGCACTAGTATCAAACCTCACCAGAAGCCCGTGATACCCCTTCCAACTCCCTCTGCTTCTCCAGAGTTGTCAGGCTGAAATGTTCCTGAGACCCAGAACCCACAGCTAGAAGACACACTAAGAAATTCAGGCTTGAAATATATTTTTTAAATATGTCTTTCCTATTGTTAAAATTCATTGTTTGCCCTTAAGGTATTTATATTATTATTTTTAAATTTATGTAATTAGCTTACTATTCTCCTGTCAGTTATCCATTACTGAGTAACAAACTAACCAAAAATTTAATAGCTTAAAAAACAAAACAACAAAAAAAAAACAGCCCGGCTGGTGTGGCTCAGTGGTTGAGCGTCAACGTATGAACCAGGAGGTCCCTGCTCAATTCCTGGTCAGGGAACGTTCCCGGGTTGCGGGTTTAAATCCCAGTGTGGGCGTGCAGGAGGCAGCCGATCAACTGATACTCTGCCATCATTGATGTTTCTATCCTCTCTCCCTCTCCCTTCTCTGAAAATAATAACAATATATTTTAAACAATTATTCATCTGAAGTTTCTGTGTGCCAGCACTTTGGGCTAGGCTCACCTGGATGGTTGTATACTGACCTCAGCTGGACGTCACGTCTGCATTTGTGGAAACTGATAAATTGCCTCAGATTGACTGTTTTTTTCTGGAACACCAGGTGCACCTAGAAAAGATGTCTCTCACCATCCAGCTGACTAGCTTGGATTCTTCATCTGGCAGCATTCACAAGATTCTGAAGAGAAGCAAGAAAGGGCAAGCACCAATGTGCAAGCCTTTTCAAACCGCTGCTTCCATGATGTTTTAATGTCCAGTTGGACAAAGCAAGTCGCAAGACAAGCCAGGAGCTCGCAGGAGCACTTCCAGCAGGTATGGCTAAAGAGAGAAAGCTTATTTATAGTACATTTTCAATCCGCCAAAGCTCATTTATTTGTTATTTGGTTGGTCTATGTTTAATGCCAGATCAGGTTAGGTATGTTTTATGTGAGATGTGGTACCAGTGATCCACTGTTGAATGACAAATTACCCCAAAACTTAATAGCTTAAAACAATAATCCATTACTTATCTAAAGCTTGAAAATCAACAAGTTGGACTATGTCTTTTTAAATTGTCAATTAAATGTCTACTCTTTTTCTAATTTTTAAATCATTTTTATTAAATTTTTTGGGGTGACAATGGTTAATAATGCTATCTATGTTTCAAGTGTACAATTCTGATACCTCATCTGTATATTGCATTGTGTGCCCACCACCCAAAGTCAGATCCTTTTCCGTCACCATGTATTTGATTCCCTTTACCCTTTAGTACCTCCTGTCTGTGTCCATGAGTTTTTGTTTGTTTGGCTGGTTGATTTTTGTATGTTCATTTGTTGCTATCAGTTTTACATCCCAAATATGAGTGAAATCATGTTGTTCTTAACTTTTTACTGTCGGACATATTTTTCTTAGCATGATAGTCTCAAGATCTGTCCATGTTGTCTCAAATGGCAGTATTTCTTCTTCATTGTATGGCTAAGCAATATTCCATTGTATATATGTACCATTCCTTCTTTTTATAAAAATATATTTTATTGATTTTTTTACAGAGAGGAAGAGAGAGGGACAGAGAGTTAGAAACATCGATGAGAGAGATCGATCAGCTGCCTCCTACACACCCCCCACTGGGGATGTGCCCGCAACCAAGGTACATGCCCTTGACCGGAATCGAACCTGGGACCCTTGAGTCCACAGGCTGACGCTCTATCCACTTAGCCAAACCGGTTCGGCTCCTTCTTTATCCAAATATCTATCCGAGAACACTTAGATAATTCCCATGTCTTGGCCACCTTGAATAGAGCTGGAATGAATATGGCGGTGCATACACCTTTGTGAACAAATGTTTGTCCCTGCATATGAATTCATATTCTATTGAAAATTAGATCGGTTCATTTAAGGCTTTCAAAATTCCCTAAATTTGCGAATACCATATGGCCATATCATTTTTTTCATGAAATATGCTCCACTGTTCATAGCAGAGACAAGGGCTACTACCAAACTTAACATTCCATTTTTAACTTATGCAAAATTTATATTTTCTGGTTAAGAAGAAAAGTTTACTCTCTTTCTCTTTCTTTCTTTCTTTCTTTCTTTCTTTCTTTCTTTCTTTCTTTCTTTCTTTCTCTCTCTCTCTCTCTCTCTCTCTCTCTCTCTCTCTCTCTCTCTCTCTCTCTCTCTTTCTTCCTTCCTTCCTTCCTTCCTTCCTTCCTTCCTTCCTTCCTTCCTTCCTTCCTTCCTTCCTTTCTCTCTCTCTCTCTCTCTCTCTCTCTCTCTCTCTCTCTCTCTCTCTCTCTCTTTCTTTCTTCCTTTCTTTCTTTTTTTTCTTTTTTCTCACCCAAGGATGTTTTTCCATTGATTTTAGAGATAGTGGAAGAGAGGGAAAGACAGAGAGAAACATCAATGTGAGAGAAACACATCTATTGGTTGCCTCCTGCACACACCCTGACCAGGGCCTGAGCCAGGGAGGAGCCTGTAACCAAGGTACTTGCCCTTGACCTGAATTGACCCTGGTATCCTTCGGTCCACAGGCCCACGCTCTATCCAATGAGTCAAACCGGCTAGGCAGGAAGGCTTTCTTAGAACTCAGCCCTCTTTTTCTTGTAAACCATGAAACTAGTAATTTTCTTTTCAGCATCATTTTTACACATAGAAACTGATCACACACACATATATACATAAGAAATTACATGACAAATATTAACACTGTTCTCACTTCAATTTACTTTATTTCATTGGATAATAAGTAGGGTGAACATAATACTATAAGACAATGAAGAAGTTTAGTAGTCCACTAGACTTATTAAATCAAATGCCTTTCTTTTTTCTAAGTATACAATTCACTGAAGGTCTCAGCAATCACCAAATGACTATGTATCATAACTTTTAGAATCCCTGCAAATAATTGAAACCAAGAATGTTAAGTCCATGACTCCCAAGATTATATGCTATCTTATTCCTCACAATCAATAAAAATTTTAAATATTTGAGTATACATATATGTATACATATATAAATAGCAATATATCTACATCTATATATATGTGTACATACATTTATACATATATACATATATATACTGGCTCACTTTTAATAAATTTTATTGGTGTGACATTGGTTAATAAAATTATATAACTTTTAACTGTACAATTCAATGATACATCATCTGTGTATTGTATTGTGTGCCCACCACCCAAAGTCAGATCTTTTTCTGTCATGATGTATTTGACCCCTTTTACCCTTTACTACCCTCTACCTCCCTTCCCTCTGGCAACTACCATACTAACTCATTTTTCATCAAAGGAAGTTGTATTATATGACACATTACCTTGTTTTTAATTAAATTGTGCCAAGGTTATCTGAAGCCTCTCAACATGTTCTAGCTATAAGGAATGTGTTCTGAAACTATTACCATAGAAATACTTTGCCATACTATTCAAGTGTTTAATAATTCCCCATAGTTACTAGTGGATCATTTATCTAACATATGCTTCCATATGCGGCCTGTCATTCAAGGACCCAAGCTCCTTACAAGTATCTATCAAAATAGTGTCCTTTGATAGGACTTTGGTAAATGCCTGTGACAACTCTACCCAGCATTAACCCCACAGTTAAAAAATAAGTAAAAATAACTATTCAACTATTTATTTAGCATCAAATGTGATGGAACTTTTCTCTGGCACAGTAAAAAAAAAAAAAAGTAAGTCTCAACCACCAAACAAAAATGAGACAGTGGTAGCGGAAAGAGTAGCTTTGGTGGCCAATAGAGAAGTCATAAAGGAAATGTCTGGGAAAGCACTTTGATCTGTGCTGAATGTGCCCATCATGGTTAGCATGAGATTCTTCTCCCTTTATTTACATAGAATGGGAATTCAGGAAACTTCTCCACACTGCTGGTAAGCCAGACAACCGGGAGGGGGTGGGGGGTTGTGGGGGGGGTGGGGAGTGAGGGGGAATTGCTTGGAAATGAGAGCTAAACAGAGTGGATTTTCTTTTCTGCCACGCCATGTGGTCATCTACTTTTCAGTGTCCTTGATGTGCTGCACTTTCCCCTAGCAAGTTCCTAGCGTTCTCCAGCAAGCTTCTTGAGTTATAGTCACATATCTACACCCTGCTGTTCTATAAAAATAATAAAGAAACACGGTAACGTGCTACATTTGGACAGCCTTCTCAGTGAGGCAAAACAGATGTCAAGAGAGGAAGACTATCAATCTAAAGCTAAAGTGAGATGGGAAAATTAAAATAAAAACTTCAAAATAAATCATTCACTAGGGAGTCACTAGATGACAGAGTATGACAAAGTGGGGTGGCAGCTCCAGGGAGAAGATTGAAGCGAGATAGGCTCCAGATCCCATTTCAGAACCAGAGTGCATTCAAAGTGTCACAAGAGCCTCACTTTAAACAGGATCATGTGTGGATCCACAAAGGAATTGCAGGAGGTAGAAATTATTTAAAAACATATCACAGGACTCCACTGGTCTCTTTAGAAAGGAATGCCCCAAAGCTAGATCTGAATCCATACTCAGTACATATTAAATACATCCTTCCTAAGTGCAGCCTACCAACACCACCTTTGAACCCTTCACATATTTGTGTAATTTATAGGGTAGTTCTCTCTCTCTTCCATCCCATTCATTTTGTTCCTTAGATAGATATATAGTTAGGGAGAAAGAAAGAGGATGAGTGATAGCTCTCTCTGTGTGTCTGTCATCATCATCATCATCATCATCATCATCATCATCATCATCTCCCCCCTTTAAACTGCAAGCCTCTGGAAAACAGGAAGGTGTCTGCTTTGCAATATGTACATGCACCCAAGTGTTTAATCCTATGGTGGCTGCTGAGAAATACTAATTAAATCATTCAGCAAACATCATGGAAAATATACATGTAACTGAATATATACTATGAGAATCAAGTGCTTTTGAATGTTTTCAGAAGAAAAATGCCAAACCCTGCTTGGCAAAGATAAGTGCCTTTATTTTATAACAATGTCACTTCAAGAGGCCAAATTTAATATTTTAAAAATACTCTGAATCAGCAGTTTTTTGGTTTTTGTTTTTTCTATTTTTTAAGTTCTATACTTTGGCACCAGAGAAATTACATTGCTGGAACAAGATGATCACCCTGTTCTTGATTCTGTGGGATATAATTTGAAGATTTCATAGCGCTGAATTACATAGAGCAAGCATCTGATTCAGTTAATGTTCAGCAAGCTCTGTTTAAGCAAAGAACCCATCTGGCCTACATCAATCTGAGTGAGAGCTTACCAAAGAGCCAGGGGAGAACAGCTATGTTGGGAGATTTGAAACTGTCCAGTTCTTTCTGTGTGTTACATGTGCTGAGTCTACTCCAGCTCCTGGCAACTCTGTGAATGAGTGACATCCACAATGTCCTGTCCTAAACAGTGCTGCTCAGCTCCTATAGACTCGCGCCTGTGGCTTCTTTTAAGGAGTCAATCCATCTTATATTTGGTCTTCCTCTTTTCCTGCTGCCTCCTTTTTTTTTTCTTTTCCCAGCATCATAGCCTTTTCTAAAGAACTCTGCCCTCCCATGATGTGCCCAAAGCAGCACAGCTTCAGCTGTGTCATTTTTTCCTCCAGCAATGTTTTCGGTATAATTTGCTCTAGGGCCCACTTGTTTATCTTTCTGGTGGTTTAGGGTATCCTTGGCGCTCTCTTCCGCACCATATTTCAAATGAATCAACTTTTCCTATCAGCATTCTTCTCTGTCCAACTTTCACATTCCTACATAGTAACTGGGAGAAAAGTGTGTGGGTGATCTTAGCTTTGTTCTCTCATGACACATCTTTGCTCTTGGTGATCTCTCCTAATTCTTCCATGGCTGCCCTTTCGAGTCTCGGCCTTCTCTTGATTTATGGGCTTCGGTCTCCATTTGAGTTGATAACTGGACCAAGGTAAGCAAAATAGTTAACAATTTCAATACCATCATTATTTATGTTAAAGTCGTGTATTTCTTCTGTAGTTGTGATTTTTGTCTTCTTGATGTTCAGATTTCCAAGTAGGTGAAATTCCAGGGAAAGAGGTTGTTCATCTAATCTGACTCTCGTTTATAAGGCTGTCTCCAAAGGTAGAGGACTAATAAAGAGCAAAGTCAAAACACCATCCCTTTCGTTCCCTGCAAGCCTCTACCTCAGCTGTCTTACATGGATAACTGCTTCTCCTCTATATCAGGCCTGTAGCACCACCAATATTACCCTCATCCTTGTACAAAATAAGAAATTCCATGTCTCTGAAGATCACCTGCCCTGGCATCTCACAGTACCTATACTGGAAAGCTCTTGCTGTCTACACCCTGTTTACATTTAAGCCCATTTACTTCCACATTCTAAAACACATCTGAGCCTGGCCAGCATGGCTCGGTGGTTGAACGTTGACCTATGAACCAAGAGGTCACAGTTCGATTCCAGGTCAAGGCACATATTATTCAATAAAAGTATAAGGAAATATCTCAAGTACACAGGTTAGAGGAACACAATTACTTTTTCTTGCTTTCCTAGATAATATAGTAATTCACTTAGAGACACTTGTTTTAAATATTGATGTCATCTCAGACATGATAGATTTCCTTTCTGGAATTGAAGTTGAAGCAACAGCACAGAGACAATAGGCCATTCATTTCCATATTTCAGATAATGCAAATAGTTACTTCACCCCTAGGCCTGTGGAGAGGCTAGTAAAGTCACTGTATTGCATTAACTTGTATTTCTGGGCCTCTACAGGATGGTTATAAAATTGTAAGTGTTTGGATGAACACTTGACAGGATTTGATGATGAGTGCTTTCACAATAGAAAATGTGAGTCACACAGCTTTTACAAGGGTATTGGCCTCGTGAAGAAAGCCAGAAAACCTGGAATGCAGTGCTACCTCTGACAGAAGAGTGTCAGAGGCATACCAAAAGACAGCATGTGAAACCAAGCAAGTTACACTGTGTAAATCAAACTTCCATTTTGCTATGTGGAAAGTGGGCTTTGGCAGCAAACTCTTTATTATCCTGAGGAACAATAGTCAGAACCAGAATGTTTGCTATGAAATTTACAGAGTTTTCATAACCCAGTGTTCCTTGGCACATGCTCCTTCCCTGAGTATCCTAGTGACTTTGCTTACAGACATTTTCATCCAAACATTATTCATGTAGTTAGATTTAATTACATTTAGACACTATAATTCCTCATGCAATGTGGAGCTGGAGCCTGGAATTCATGTGGAGGGTGAAATAGGGTGGGGGCGAGGAGGGGAGATATTATTCATTTATCTACTTGCCATACAGCAACACAGCAAATCAGCAGTTTTCTATTTTACAATCAATATGGGTGTATACGAGGTGTGAAATTATGGTATTACTAGAGGTCCAGTGCATGAAATTCATGCACGGGTAGGATCCCTAGGCCTGGCTGGCAATCAGGGGCTGATCAGGGCCTTCCAGCAGCCAGCTGGGGCCTTCATTCATTCCTCACATCCCCCTGGTGGTCAGCGCATGTCATAGTGAGCAGTCAAACTCTCAAGGGGACAATTTGCATATTAGCCATTCATTACATAGGATGAGAGGATTGTTAAACAAACATAAAAATCCAGAACAAAAAATTGTTTATTTCTATAACTAAATTATGAATTTTGGGGGAATTGACTCAAACTGAGCAAAGACACTTTTACAAAAGCATTTTTCTATAAAATATAGTTTTAGGGGTTTTTTTTTAGTTTCTGGTTTTTCTGAATAAGTTTTCCTAAATAATAACATTTTTAACTTCATTGAGAAATACTGATTTTATAATAAAAATGGGAAATAAAATAGGCTAAATATGAGGAACTTTTCAAATAGTCTTTGCTTTGAAATTTTGCATTTCCATTAAGCTTATCATTTTTTAAAAGAGGAAATAGGAGAAACCAAGATGGCGGCATAGGTTAACGCCGGAGATTGCTGCCTCGAACAACCACTTCAGAGATATAACTAAAGGACAGAACAGACATCATCCAGAACCACAGGAAGGCTGGCTGAGTGGAAATTCTACAACTAAGAGGAAAGAGAATATCATACCCAGACTCAGAGGAGGCGCAGTGCTGAAGTGAAATACTCAGGTGCGGAGTGCGCGCACGGAGCGGCTGGCGGCGGAGGGCGCGGTTGTTGTTTTCAATTGGGAGGGAGTTTCAGACTCTGAGCTCCAGATCCGGGCCAGTCTCTGGGGACCCAGACTCAAATGGGGGAGAAGTGGGACTGTCTGGCTTCGGTCAGAACTCGAAGGCAGCTTTCTCTCCGAGGTTTGCAGCAGTTGCTGGGACTCTGAGAGGCAGAGCCCATAGGGACGGAACTGAGAGCAGCCATAACTGCTCCCTCTGCCCGCCCTGTAGATCCCCGGGGACCCGCCCCGCCCAAGCCCTGCGCAGAGCCATTTGCCGGATAGCCTCAGGCAAAGGCTAGATTAGCACCGCCCTAGAGATCCAGCACAGAAGCTCTCCCACTGCAGACACAGCTGACTCTCATAGCCAGTTAGCCTGGAGGTCAAATCACCCCTGGTATTACCGACAACAATCAAGGCTTAACTACAAGACTGCACACAAAGACCACTAGGGGGTGCACCAAGAAAAGATAAAAAAATGCGGAGACAAAGAAACAGGACACAAATGTCAGAAATGGAAGATATAGAGCTCAAAACCACACTTTTAAGGTCTCTCAAGAACTGTCTAGAAGCTGCCAATAAACTTAGTAAGGCCTTCAAAAAGACTGGTGAGACCGCCGATAAATGTAGTGAGATACTCAAGAAATCTAATGAGACCCTCAATGTTGTGATAAAGAACCAACTAGAAATTAAGCATACACTGACTGAAATAAGGAATATTATACAGACACCCAACAGCAGACCAGAGGAGCGCAAGAATCAAGTCAAAGATTCAAAACACGAAGAAGCAAAAAACACTCAACTGGAAAAGCAAAATGAAAAAAGAATCCAAAAATACGAAGATAGTGTAAGGAGCCTCTGGGACAGCTTCAAGCGTACCAACATCAGAATTATAGGGGTGCCAGAAGATGAGAGAGAGCAAGATATTGAAAACCTATTTGAAGAAATAATGACAGAAAACTTCCCCACCTGGTGAAAGAAATAGACTTACAGGTCCAAGAAGCGCAGAGAACCCCAAACAAAAGGAATCCAAAGAGGACCACACCAAGACACATCATAATTAAAATGCCAAGAGCAAAAGACAAAGAGAGAATCTTAAAAGCAGCAAGAGAAAGAAACCCAGTTACCTACAAGGGAATACCCATAGGACTGTCAGCTGATTTCTCAACAGAAACTTTGCAGGCCAGAAGGGAATGGCAAGAAATATTCAAAGCGATGAATACCAAGAACCTACAACCAAGATTATTTTATCCAGCAAAGCTATCATTCAGAATTGAAGGTCAGATAAAGAGCTTCACAGATAAGGAAAAGCTAAAGGAGTTCATCACCACCAAACCAGTATTATATGAAATGCTGAAAGGTATCCTTTAAGAAGAGGAAGAAGAAGAAAAAGGTAAAGATACAAATTATGAACAACAAATATGCATCTATCAAC
Source organism: Myotis daubentonii (assembly GCF_963259705.1). NCBI lineage: Eukaryota > Metazoa > Chordata > Mammalia > Chiroptera > Vespertilionidae > Myotis > Myotis daubentonii. The sequence continues at coordinate 146,490,075 of NC_081840.1, read as the reverse complement.
AAGTGAATCTAAGAATCAAGTGAATAAATAATCTGGTGATCATAATAGAATCAGGGACATAGAAAGGGAATGGACTGACTATTCTTGGGGGGGAAAGGGGTGTGGGAGATGCGGAAAGAGAATGGACAAAAATCGTGCACCTATGGAAGAGGACAGTGGGTGGGGAGTGAGGGCGGAGGGTGGGGCGGGAACTGGGAGGAGGGGAGTTATGGGGGGAAAAAAGAGGAACAAATGTAATAATCTGAACAATAAAGATTTAATTTTAAAAAAAGAGGAAATATATGTAGAAAGGAAGGACTATTTTAACATGCTACAAAAGTGTTTTGGTAAAAATATTAATTACACTTCTGTTTCAGTTTCTACATAAATCTAAATCATTTTGTTTACAACCAACAAAAAGTGCTAATGAAAATAAAATGTATCTATACATTTTTATAAAGGAATATAATTTAAATGTAAATTTAGAAAACAGTATGGAGTTTCCTCCAAAAAAATTAAAAAATTGAACTTCCTTTTGACCCAGTGATCCCACTTCTAGGAATATATCCTAAGAATCCTGAAACACCAATCAGAAAGAATATATGCACCCCTATGGTCATAGTGATGCCATTGTAATAACCTGATTATTATTTAACAGGAAAGGCGGAAATGGGAGACCAGATAATATAGGCATGCCATTTATACAGCTTTGCCAAAAAGCTGCATTTAGGACTTTCCAAGTCTGGTCCCCACTGATCACTAGGGGAAGGGACTAAACAAAAGCAGTTTAAACACATACCCAGTAAAGTTTGAGTGACTTTGGAAAGATGCTTGCCTGTCAATCACACATGGAAGCAAATCAGGGACCAAAATGGGCATGGCCACTGCAAGCATGCAGAACTTAAATATTTAAACTTCTGAACAAAGAATTGCACTCTCTTGGTTTTTATTCTCTCTCTCTCTCTCTCTCTCTCTCTCTCTCTCTCTCTCTCTCTCTCTTCTCTCTCTCTCTCTCTCTTTCACACACACACACACACACACACACACACACACACACACACACATGCACACCATGCACAGGGCCTCCTGGGACTCGTGTTGCAGGGGGCTGTGAGCCATGTGGGTCTCCACAGTGGACTAAAGGACTTTAATTAGCTTGGATGCAGAACTACACCCAGCTGCAGCATGGAACAGAAGCTCTGGAACCTTTTGCTCTTGGCTCTTCTGGAACCCCAGCTGCACCTTTTCTGGGACTGGCTTAGGAGGAATGGAACTTTGGAACCTGAGAAATGTAACTTTAGACAAATAAAGCCTTTTTCCACACTCTGTTCTCCCATGCAAACAGTGTTATTTGCAATAGGTAATATCTGGAAACAGCCCAAGTGTCCATCAGTAGATGAATGGATAAAAAGCTGTGGTACATTTACACAGTGGAATACTATCCAGCTGTAGAAAAAGAAGTATCTATTACCCTCTGAGATAGCATGGAGGGATCTGGAGATGATTATGCTAAGAGAAATAAGCCAGTTAGAGAAAGACAAATATAATCTCACTTATACGTGGAATCTAATGAACACAATAAACTGATGAATAAAATAGAATCAGAGACATGAAAATATGGAACAGACTGATGAATTTCAGAGAGAAGCAGGGGGCAGGGGTAGGGGGAGAAGAGGAAGAGATTAACCAAAGAACTTATATGGATACTAGAACCCTGGTGCACAATATTCATGCACTGAGGGAGTCCCTCAGCCTGGCCTGTGGCCTCTCACAGTCTGAGACCCCTTGGGAGCTGTCCAACTGCCAGCAGTGGGACAGCCCCCAAGGGGTCCTTAGCACTGCCTTGGAGGCAGGTGAGGCTCCTGCCACCACAGCTGCACTCACCAGCCATGAGCCCAGCTTCTGGCTGAGCGGCGCTACCCCTGTGGGAGTGCACTGACCACCATAGGTGCGTCTGACCCCTGGTGGTCAGTGCACATCACAGCAACCAATCATTTCGCCGTTCAGTAGATTTGAATATTAGGGTTTTATTACATAGGATACTAGAGACCTAGTGCATGAATTCATGCACAGGTGGGTTTCTTCGGCCTGGCCAGCAATAGGGGCCATTCAGGGCATCTTGCCCAGTCCCAATGGGGCCAGCCAGCCAGGGGGGAGGACCGCAGGAGGTTAGCTGGCTGAGGAAGCTTGGCTGTAGGAGCACACTGACCACCAGGGGCCAGCTCCTGCACTGAGCTTCTGCCCCCTGGAGGTTAGTGTGCATCATAGAGACCGGTCAACTGGTCATTCAGTTGACTGGTCATAATGGTCGCTTAGGCTTTTATATATATATAGATGAATTGCTCAGGAACACAGATAATAGGGTAGTAAAGACCTAGGACAGGGTAGAAACTGTTTTGAGGGGATGAGAGGGGAGAGAAGAGGGAAACATCTGTAATACTCTCAACAAGATTTTTTTTAAAAGTCAAGCTCCAATTCTGGAAGTCATATTCCCAAACATCTAATGTATTTTATAACAGCAGGTTCAGATCTGCTTTCTAAACAGACACAGGTATGGATAAATATTCACATTAGTGACCTACTCACTAATTTCAATAAAAGTGAAGAAATATACATTTGGAGATGTAAATCTCCACTAAATTATCACCACTAAATTGTATATGCCTAGTTTTTACAGTTATTTGATCAGTGACTGCCACTTGCTTAATAATGCAGTAAGTTGCTCAACCTGAGTGGCTCAGTGGTTGAGCATTAACCTATGAACCCAGGGGTGATGGTTCAATTCCTGGTCAGGGCGCATGTCACCAGTGTGGAGTATGAGGAAGGCAGCTGATCAATGATTCTCATTCATCATTGATGTTTCTATTTCTTTATCTCCCTTTCTCTCTGAAATCAATAACAATATATATATATTTAAAAGAATGCAACAAGCTTACATAGTTGTAGAAAATGTACCACCTGGTATCTGAAACATGTGCTCTTTTCCCAAGTTCAAATTTAAGTGCATTGCTTTCTTCCCTACCAAATATTATACAATTCTACAAAGCTAAAATGATTACATTATTATGATGACTTTCAACCTTCTCTGATTTTTTTATTAATTACTTAAAAAATTGGTCCTGTGTTGTTAATACATCACTGCAAATAAATGTCCTATCAATTTATAGCATATATGGTTAAAAATTGATACTTTTTAAGAGACTATTTTTAACACAATATTCAAGACTGGTTTACTATCAATATGTATAAATGTATATTTCAAAACAGAAAAGTAAATGAGTTACCAAAAAATATGTGTTAGAGACCACATGAAGGCAAACAGATGCTTGCTAAATCACATGTTTATGATGAAAAAATATATATATAGCAATCAGATTAGTTTACAAAGCATAAGAGTTTTTACTGAAGGTGTCTTTTTCAAGAGCATCACCAATGTCAGAGCACTTTTCCTGGTGCCTGAAAACTGCAATTAAAATAAGTAGACAGCCCAGCTGGGTGACTCAGTGGTTGCGCATTGACCCATGAACCAAGAGGTCACCGTTTGATTCATGGTCAGGGTACATGCCCGGGTTTCAAGCTCAATCCCCAGTAGGGGGTGTGCAGGACGCAGGGGATCGATGTTTCTGGTCTATGTTTTGATCTCTCTATCCCTCTCCTGTCCACGCTCCCTAAAATCAATGAAAACTGTTAGGTTAGGTGGCTCAGGAGGCGGCGCAAGAAATAGAGTCCAGTGAATCAGAAAAGAAAGGAAAGGAAAAGGTTTATTCTGCGTCCCCGGGAGACCCACGTACCCCCAGGACAGGGCACGTGGATTCACGCCAACAGGGAGGGGGGTGCTTTTTTATACTGCAGTTGGGTGAGGGGCGGGGACATGAGCTGAGGAATTCTCTGCCGCAAGGGATGGGCGGGGGTATTCAGAAGAAGTCCCTATCTGTGTGGGGGTATGTGGATTCAGGGAGAAGAAGCTGGTATCTGTGTCTGGCACGTTGATCTGTGAGAAATCCTAGGGGAAGTCCATTGTCTCATCACATGTCTGCATGTATCTGATCCTGGGCTCTCTCCGACCTAACAAAAACATATTAAAAAAAATAAGTAGGCAGTTTGGTGTCTCTAAACAGACCATCATGTCCCTAGCATCTTACAATTGAATCTTCAAATTCTTAATTTCTAGGATCAACTGTTAATTTAATGACTTTCAGCAAGCAAAAGCAAAGGATTAAAACATGTCCCCAGGGACACTGGGTGAGTGTCGCTAAGAATTTTCTGCAAGTATATTAAATCATGAAATGCTGAGAGAAGAATTTTATGCAATTTCAACCCTAAGGCTCATGAAGAAGATAACAGCTATGTGGAGCAGGGAATGTTAGTATTTCTTACTTGAAATCAGAAAATATTATCACACTTTCCACTAATGTCAGCTTCAGCACTCTGAAAGAGCCAGTCTGGATGCAGCCCCGTCTTGCCTATAAATGCTGCTATTTTTAATATAAAGTCTTCAATAAATGACTCTGTCCTCCTCAAGGGCTCTTCCTTGAAAGGGCCTCATTTGAACCTCAGGCCTAACTTGTACACATGTACATTCAGAAGAAGACTGTTGCACCAAAGTGGCTTACTACTAGCCACACCAATCATGCATGGAGAGGCTTCGTCTCCATCCACCCCCAGATGTTGTTCTGATAAGTCAGTACCTTATGGGTAGTTGAGAAAATAAGTTTACCAAGCAGAATTTTACACTTGAAACCTATATAATTTTATTAGCCAATGTTACCACAATAAATTCAATAAAAATAAAAAGAATGCAAAGACTTTATCAACTATTAGCCAAGGATCACAAAAATGGAAAAAAAGTTTACATAAATCTGACCAGAAAATATTTGCAACAATTTGAAAGAATTACCAAGAGGGGGTGGGGGGAGAGCTGCCACTCCAAAATGGCCAATTTAGCTCAGAGATAAAGCTGTAGCACTGTCATAGTTTTAGAGGGAAATAAAACACAAAATATTCCCCATTTATTTCCTAGCACCATCCAATCCATCCCACATCTGCAGGAAAAAGCTTGCCCTTTTGTCGAGTAAGACTCCCACGTTCTGCGTGGAGTAGGGTTCGGTATCTGAAAGAGGAGCCGCACAACAAATGAGAGGAAAAGACACGAGATAATTTTGCAATATTGGGGGACCAGGCGGCAAGTCCCAAAGGACTTCCCCCCCGTGCTCAGGCCTCACCAAGCTTTTATTGATCTGGGATGTACCCATAGCATAGCCCTTAGGCAGGTGACCCCCTAGTAACAAGCAGACTAGCCCATCAGCAAGGATTTACATAATAATAAATGGGGGAGTAGTTTCAGCTACCACTGTCTGGACAAACAGAGGTGGCGCCTAGCTCCGACCTTTGGGAGGGCTTCAAAGGCACCCAGCCTTGGGGGGGGGGGGGGCGGTTTCTCTGTCTATGCTTATCAGATAGTGAAGGCAATAAACAGTTTCCCACATCCTTTTCAATAAACTTTACTTTCAATGCTACCTGCTAGCTGTGACAGAGATTGCTTGCCCTAGGTACAAATCTACCCTTTGTTTTGTAGACTTCTTGCATTTTTTTTAAACATCTGTTCATAGACAGTTAAAACAAGTATGTCTTTTTAATGCCTGCTCTTTTCTTTGAATGGAGATGGAGGAGACCAAGCAAATTCCTAGCCACACCTGAGAAATGTAGAGCCAGTATGGAAGGAGCTGAGGTGACCACACAGAACAGAGCCTCTGTCTCTGACCTGCATTGAACTTGAGACTAGGGCAGAAAATATACTTTTATTTTAAGCTTCCTCAGGTCTGGTACAGTGTTTAATATATTTTATTGATTTCAGAGAGGAAGGGAGAGGGAGAGAGAGACAGAAACATCAATGATGAGCAAGAATCATTGATCAGCTATCTCCTACACACCTCTTACTGGGGATTGAGTTTGCAACCCCTATATGTGCCCTAATCTCCTGGGTCATAGGTCTACACTCAACCACTGAGCCACACCAGCTGGGTTGTTACAGTGTTTAAAGTACTCTGATGCTAAGGAAGTACCACAGTCAAGTATATAGTCTTACTCTGGATTTCTAAAATTAATTCTTCTTTCATTGTAGAAAGAGTTTACCGTGGCCAAGCCAGTAAAAGGCTTATAAAGTGTCTCTCAGCTGAATTTATTATTTTTATGTTTCTCACTCATGACTCATCCAATGACCATTCTAAAATCATTTCTTTCTTTGCTACTATAATTCACTTGCAAGATGGAGAAGTCAGTAGGCTAATGACCTTGGAGTTCCACAGAGATGCTAGCTGTATGAACGGAGATGAGATCACCTTATACTGAACTACAGAACTAAGATTTCAGAATCACAGGAGTGCTAAATCATGTTAGGCCAACGATCCTGGTCTTTCTGCAAATTTTCATTGCTTCACAGGATAATAAACTACCCCACAAATCAGAGGTATGTGGGGAAAGGAGGAAATTCAGGTAGCTGAGTGGAATTAGCCTTATCTTGTAGATATTGCAGAGTTTCCCATGTTTAATCTTTGTGAGGATTTTGCTCAATTCTTTTGGGATAAAAAACACAGGGAACACATTAGAAATTCAAATTCCACTGTTTGACACATTGGAATTTTCAACCATTGTTTTCGACTGGAAAAGTATAAAATAATAAACTTAAATGTTCTAAGTGTGGCCTTTGGAACTTTCTTTGTTGATGCTATCATGAGTGCACATATTAAAAGTGAAATGGAAGATGAACAGTTTACAGGGTAAAGAAATATTTTCCATCTTCACAAATGGTTTCAGGGCTCCCCTAAGGCCTTAAAATGAAGTCTACATGGTGGTCTCAACTCTAACCCCTGGAGAATGTATTCCACATCTCCAACACAGAACACCTGATTCTGCAGAATTTGACACTTCTCTGCAGCCTCCACACAGAAGAAACAGGACTTGACATGCATGGAAATTAAATTATCTCCCACCTCTAGAGACATCTGTCCTCCTAGGTCAGGGTTACATGAAGGTCAAATGAAGGAGGTCAGATTTCAACCAGTTCCATACTAGCTGTGAATAGACAGAAAACACATCCTTTTGAGTTTTGATGATCTGCTACATTTTACATGAGCCATCAAAAATAAGAATAAAATAAACATACAAAGTAAATCACCTTAAAGGAAAAATAGTTTTGCATTATCAAACCCGGCGATAACCTTAAAAGCCAGGAGTTACCTCTAGAATGTGAGTTTCACATATGTTCTCAAATGTATAAATACATTCTAGGACAGTTATAAAAATTCAGCCTGTGTTGGCAAAGACTGAGCCTAACTGTTCAATTAACCTTCACAGAAACTTAGGAGCCATTCACTTTGTTTTATTGATTAGTAATTTACAACCCTAAGTAATGTTTGAATGGCTTAGGTGCAGTCAAAAAATAGAGATTTTAGGACTCATCATTAAGGCCTCAACAAAAATATAGAGGCACTTAAAATATGAGATAAGGGGGGGGGGCGGTCAGTGGGAAGTGATCAACCAAAGAACTTGTATGCATATATGCACAACCCATGGACATAGACAAGATGGTGAAGGCCTGGGGCAGGTGTTAAGGTGGGGTGGAGGGTGGGGACTAGCTAGAAGAGGTCAATGGGGGTAACAGGGGACATATGTAATACTTTTAACAATAAAGATTTTTTAATCCTCTTAATGAGAATTAATCATTGGTATTCATGGGTGCTCCTTTATTTTTTTAAAAAAATATATTTTTCATTTATTTCAGAGAGGGAGAGATAGAAACATCAATGATGAGAGAGAATTATTGACTGGCTGCTTCCTGCATGCCCCATACTGGGGATCAAGCCCACAACCCCTGGTCATGTGCCCTGACAGGGAACTGAACAGTGGCCTCCTGGTTCATAGATCAATGCTCAACCACTGAGCCATGCTGGCTGTAATTATGCCCCTTTAATGCATAATTACATTAGACTTCCTTGTTAAATTTTTTCAAAGATAATTATCATTTCTGAAAGTAAACTATGTTATCTGTCTACTTCCACTCAGTTCTTTCTCAGCTGACATGTCCAACCATCCATTGACTGAAATATATACAACTCCAGAGCAATGAATGTTTTTATCTCATTCAGACACATTACATTTCCTATACTCAGGCAAAGTTTGGAGCATTTAATGAATTTATGTAATCATGTCTACAAATAAGAATGATTTGTTTCAAAGCCCCTGAAGACACCCAGATGTTGAATGCAGAAGATATGAAAGTCTTTTGAATTCTTAGAAGTTACCTACCCTATTCTTGTTTATTCACTGTGCTGCCTAATCTATGTCCTAGTTATTATGCAACAGAAACAAGTCCAAGAAGCAAGCCGTGTCTCCTTTCTCATGGGAGTTTACAGCAATGTTAATCTGTGTGTACACAGCCTCCATTGAAGACACAAATGACTTAAACTAGGCTTCCTATGGGTAGCAGCAGGTCAATACAACTAAACATGTGCATCTTCAGAACTCAGGACACTCTTTCAATAATGGGCTTGTAGGTTTTAAACCCACAAAATCATCATCAAGTTCTCTGATCAACTGTATTCACATATTAATTATCATCTGGTAAATCAAACTGTCAAACTTCTTGACACAAGAATTTCATATCTGAGGCATGCCCAGTAAGTGTACATGGCTAGGCAACTCTTCTCACTTCCACAATTCAATGGGGGGGCGGGGGAAGCCTCCTAAGAAAGAGGAATACAAAGAAATGGCAGTGTTCCACAAACAAGTTAACTAGAGCAATGTAAAGACAACAAGTGGTGATCCAGATAACTCTCACCTAAGACTGCCTAATTATCTTTTAATAATTTATCTTCTCAGTTGCCAAAAACACTGGGGTTCCCACCTCCTTGGCTCATCAGCACATCAACATTAGACCAAAGGGAATTTATCCCACCTTGTTCCAAAAATGCTTTCCTACAACCTCACGTTTTCCAGATGAAGGTTTCTTTCCAGGGCAAATATTTCCCATAATAGGTCTAGGTCCCCAGCCTAATCTAGCTCACTTTATGTCTGAAAAATCAGAACCCTCAAAGACTATCATCCTTTAGAAGCCTGTAATGTGTGAAAGGACAGAGACACTCTTTTGGTTAAAACTATAAAGCCCTAGGGAAGACAGCAAAAATATTCTGACTAGATCTAAGCAACCACCTCCAAAGTGAGAGGGCAGCAGCCTTGCTAGAGGCAGTCTCTCTGGAGAACCTTACTGAAGGAGAGCACCAACCCTCCTGGTCCTTTTGGCATCATGTAAGGACAAAAATAAGCTGACTTTCTGTCATCCAGGAAAACCACAGAAAGTTCCAATTACCAAAAGATTGATCCATATCCTCAATCAAATGGTATGTATTTCTTGCTTTCTTTTTTTAATAATAATGTGTTTATTATTAAAAATAGATACAGATATATATTTATCTTTCCCCAGTACTATAGTTCTCACCAGAGATAACCCTCGCAAACCAATTTTTATGCATTTATAGATAGATAATAACAATAATCATCAAATTTTATACAGTACTTATGTTCCAGATTCATGCCAAACACTTTTATAAATGCTAAATTAATTAGTCCTCATAATAATCCAGTGAGAACTATTATTACCTACATTTTACAGATAAAATTGAGGCACAGAAAAATAAGTAATTTGCCCAAGTCACACAGCTAGTGACCCAGCTGAGATTTGAATCCTAGCACTTTCATTCTAGATTCTGAGTTTAAATATCAGGTGATACTGTCCCCAAATAGCTAAAATGACAGAGATTGAGTGCAGATGAAGGTAGAGACAGAGATAGCAAAACTGGCTCTATTTAAATTTGGCAATAATGTCAGAGGTTGGCAGAGGTGTAGATATAAGCATAGTGGAGACACAGGCATACACATAGAGTAGCTCAAGATGATTTGTGTTATCTTCTGTTTTTCTTACACCAATAGGATCATTTTCTGTGTATTATTCTGGGATTTTCTTTTCCTTAGTTCTGGTTTATTGAGGTACTAGAGGCCCGGTGCATGAAAATTCATGCACTGGAGCGGGCTCCCTCAGCCCACCTCTCACAGGTGGCCCTGGGCAGCTGGGCAGCTGCCCTCCAAGGCTTGCTTGCACCTCAGGCCAGCCCTGGGTGGCTGGGGGGCTGAGGGGACTGAGAGATTCTGGAGGCAGGTGCACGGAGCACCCAGACCCGCCTGGGGGAAGGCCCAGCCATGCGGTGCACCTGCCGCCCTGGCGGGGCTGAGGGGACTGGGCACTGCCATCTTGTGGCTGTGGGCACTGCCATTTGTGAGGGTATGACAGTCAATTAGCATATTCCCTCTTTATTAGATAGGATAATCTACATACAATGCATTGAAACTTTTTTATGGTACAGTTCTATAAATTTAGTCTACTGTTGTATAATCACCACCACAGTGTAAATATAGACTATTTCCATCATCCTAAAAAGTTCTCTACCTTCATCTGTACTTCAAAGTCAGCTTTTCCTCACGTGTAAGACTTGACAAACATTGATCTGCTTGCTATGAGAGTCCACAATATATCTTGGAAATTATTCTATGGAAAGCATAAGAGTGGAGTAAATTTCAGTGATTTTGCAAAATATAATTTGTACTAGATAAACTTTAACTAACTTATGCTTCATGTGTTTATAACACTTTTCACAGGACTTTACAAATAAGATTACTGAATAGGTTTGTACAATAGCCCTTTTATATTCTTCTGTTTCAAAATCTATAGCAAATACTAAACAAGACCTCATAATATTTTTCCAAAAAGATTCTCAAGCATTAGAAAGAAATAACAACTGTTCATCTACCCTCCTTCAACTTACTGATATGCAAAAGGATAGAGAATGAGAATTTGTGGAAAGGAGTGAAAAAAGGAAAGAAATATATAAACACTGTAAACTGTTTTGCATATTTAAAACTATGTAAATAAGCTTACTATGTGATAGAATAAAAATGAAGAGTTTCTCAGAGCCTGCAATGGACTGGGATGGTCTGGTGGAGGGTTGGGGTGGGGGGGAGGGGGAAAGGTCATCTTCTTAGGTTCCTGATACCAAAAATAGAAGTTTTGAATAATTTCTTCAGCACAACACAACTATGACACTCCAATATCAGATTTAATAATTTTATTTAGTATTTCATAAGCTTCTAGAAGGTTCCAAAGGTGAGCAAGTACGTTTTTACTATTGGATTAATTTTTGGCACCCTAGAGTGTGCTCAATGAAATTCTTAAATGATATTCATTCTCACACATGCAAAAAGGGAAAGCTAAGGTTATTAACTAACACATTAATAAATTGTAACCCATCCAGCAGCTGGCTTTTATGGAATTGCTTTGCTGTGTATTCAAATGACAGAAGCAAAATGCCTGCATTTTCTCTACATGGATGGTATCTAGTAGAGTATAAGATTACAGAAAAATAATGCTTTCTTACTAACAACTCTGTTATTCTTATTTTGTGTATTTAATTATATTTGCTGCTTAAGCAGGTATAATCTGATGACAGACATATCACCTGGAAGGGATGACAGAGCTTTAGTCTCATACATCAACTGCAGGATGTTATTCTGGAGGAGAATGATAGGAAACTTACACTTGTTAAGAGGTACTTGAGAGCCAAAGACTCTGAGTATTGCATTGTCAGGGTGCATTCTAATGACGGGGGGGTGTATAATGTGTTCTCACCAAGGTGATTGCTGGAGTACAGCAGGGAGACCTTTAAAAAGAGGGTCAGGGAGGGGTATTTCACCCCAGGTGTTGGTTCTCCTGTCCAATCCGTCCATCACAACACCTAAGAAATGGATCCATCCCTTTGCTTCTAATGCAAAGAATCCATTTCTATAACAACACTCCACCAAACAAGTGGTCTACAGGCTTAGGAGCTCTAGCCCAGATTTTATAGCCAAAGAGAGAGTTGCAGTTGAATTTCATGCCAGTGTCTCAGTCGGCCTCAGAGAACTCCAGCTTCCAGCCACTGAGCATTGATAGCTCAGGAAAATAGAGAAGCTTATGGATTTCCTTCCACCTGATCCATTTCAACAATGCTAGCCTTAAGGTTGGTGTAGCAGGTGGATTGACAAACACAAATTGAGTGTCTTTGCTAAACTTTTTATAGATTTCATCATTTTATTCCTAGTTACATGAGGATGGGTAGAGATTAGATTATCTGAAGAGAGAAGAGAGAATTTCTCAATTTGGGCAGCAGATTCAATTTAGAAATGTTTTAAGAATATTGATCTTGAGCCTAAAGTAGGGATGAGATTTCAATATATTGACTAAATATTTACAATAGATGCTAAAGAAACCATATATGTCTATTGATTTAATTTTGAGATTATATTGTTTTTGTTTCCATTCATTATAAAAAGACATATGATATTATTTTCCTAAGACTTGATTTTGAACACTCTACACAATTAACCCTCACAATAACCATACCAGGTAGGAGGTTATGTTCTTGTTTTATAAGATAAAATTGAGTTTCAAAGATTTTCAGAGACCTGCCCAAGAACAAGCAGTTTTTAAGTGAGAGAACTAGAGCTAGAACCCAGATTGTCCATGTTTCAGCCCATTGACTTTCTATTATGCCACAAATATCTCCTAAGTCAGTTAGTTCTCACATGAAAATGTGCTGAAAGTTACAGAGAGTGAATTAAGGAGAAGGCTGGAATTTGTGAGACCCTGATGACTTATAAAAGTAGGTATTAAAAATGGTTCTCTAAGATTCTGAAGTCTCTAATGAATTGATTTATTAATACTGGACTCTCTTTATCTGGCCTTAAATCCCCAGGTTGAGTCATGGAGAATGTCCCAGAACCTGAAATAAGATCTCTCTCAATCAGTAGAAACTAGAAGATGAGAATGAGAAATGAGGCCTTGCCTGTTGTTGAGACAGAAGGTCTCAGGGCTTTTGTTAGGCCCTGGGAATAATCTGGTTTCTGTTATGAAAATCATCAATAAAAAGAGTTGAATTTTTTAGAAGAAAATAGTAGTCTCTTTTATAGACTTACTAGAGGCCTGGTGCATGAAATTTGTGTGGGGGGCAGAGGGGCCCTCAGCCCAGCCTGCACCCTCTCCAATCTGGGACCCCTCAAGGGATATCCAGCTGCCGGTTTAGGCCCGATCCCCAGGATCAGACCTAAACCGGCAGCCGAACATCCTTCTCACAATCTGGAATTTCCGGCTCCTAACTGCTCACCAGCTGCCTGCCTGATCGCCTTATCTGCCTCTGCCTGCCAGCCAGGTCACCCCCAGCTCCCCCCCCCCCCCACCAGCCTGGTTGCTCCCAACTTTCCCCCTCGCCGGCCTGGTCATGCCTTACTGCCCCCACCCCCTGCAAGCCTGGTTGCCCCCAACTGCCCACCCTGCGGGCCTGGTCATCCCATGCAGCCTGCTGTTCAGTCATTTGGTCGTCCCTCACTAACCCCCTGCCGGCCTTGTCACCCCACACAGCCTGCTGTTTGGTTGTTATGGTTACTGTGATGGCAACCCAGACAATTTGCATGTTCCTCTAATATTAGTATAGATTGGGGATATTTAGATAGATCTATAGTTTAAATTCCAAATTAATTGAATCAAACATCAAGCTCTAGGTCAGAAGAAAACTGGATTGGTATCCAAAATAAACAAACCAAAAACACCTTGTCATCGAACCAAATGACATTTTGTAACTCTAATAATTATTTGCTCTTCATCTAAGAAAATATTTTTTGGTATTTTGTGCTTGTGTTCCTAAGTATGGTTTCATAAATGTGAAATTCTTGCTGATTTGGAATAGAATTTTTGAGACTAATTTTAAAATGTTGGTAAAGTGGGTTAGGGCAAGAATTAATGCAATTTAGTGAAAGAATACGTATTTTAATCTGGCCAAACTATGAAAATTATTTTGCAATCATCACTTGTGTTTCCTACTTTTCAATTTAGTCAAGTTGTTAAAATGTTATCTTAACATGTTAATGGTGCTCTCTTAAAATTCATCTTTATAATTTTAGCAAATAGGAAAAAAAGGTATTTATTAATTTCGTCTCCATAATATCTACTGGGACCTGCATATATATTAAGACCAAATTTCCACAGGTATTCTGAAGATAGATCTTTGAAAACATTGAATGAAATATGTGTGGGAGAAAACAAATTTTGAAAACTTAAAATTAAGCATATGTTGACTCCATGGCTTTCTTTAGAAGTTAGCCTTAAAACTGAGGTATTTTCTTCTTTCAAAATTATTGTGTCAGCTGCTTAATGCTACTTGTGGTGGACTCAAAAATATTGATTTTTGGCTTATTTCAGTGCTTAGTGTAATATTATAATACCTGAGGATACACAAATAAATAATGACACTCAAATTAAGCTTAAAGAGCAACTCTGATAAAAGTTTGCCTTCCCCTCAAGCTTCCACCATTATTGCAACCACCGCGTGACTTGAGTTTCTCACATAAACATATTTAACTGCAATCCATACATATCTCTGTCAATGTCTTCATTCAATTAAATCTAAGTACCCTAGATATTAGGTCTATTAGATCGCTCCTTTCTTTCATTTATCCCAAAGTCATCCAAAAGTGGTTTCTACTTCTAGATGGCAATTAAACAATTGTTTGTTAAATTTGGTCAATTCATTCTGATATCTTATACTTGAATTCAATAAAACAAGATCTCAGCCTGAGGCAGAGGACACTAAACCATCTTCAGAGTCTTTGGAGTATAAATATTATATATAATCCCAAATGCTGAGGTCCTTCTGACACTCCATTCTTTTGGCAACCTTGCCTTTGGATGCGAGTAAGTCTTCCTTGATGGATTGTCCTAAATGGGAATTATGTGATTTCTGGCCTCTGTGTGATAGAAAACATTTTTGGAAAAACAGTGCCTTATATAATCCACCATGAAACAATCTTTCAATTTATCTGTTGTGACTCCAGTCTTCTCGCACCAACATAAATGTGCTTCAGATGAAATCCTGCATTTGGCAATCCACCCACCATTGCCAGCTGGAACAACGCCTACTTTTAGTTAACAGCACACATATAAAATCCAGGCCCATGGCGAGCTATCTGTTGAACATGGATTATGTGTGTGAACATAGCAGATGTGGAAATGCTGCTACATCCAGATCCACACTGCAGGCAGGAAAGAATGGGGGCCTCACTGTGGCCAGAGATCCAGAAACCATTTGTTCATCTCTACTCCACCGTTAGCTCTGAAACTTTCATTTGCAGTGTCAAAGTAGGAGTTTTGATTTGTTTTTATTCATGTTTCGTTTAAATAGCCACATCACTCACCAAGAAGCCATTTCCTCAAGATGTTTGTTTGTATAGGTAAGAACCAGCAGGAGAAAGATCTTGGCCTGTTAGAAAACAGAAAACTACCTGTTGCCACTTGAGTTGCTTTTGGCATAGCAAAGTTTTCATTTCTGTTTCTGGCTGTGGTTTCACAACCTTGAACAAGGCAAACTGTGGTTGTGCAAGCTATTTGATTACTTAAAATACAGATTATTAAATCACTCACTCCCTCTGCTTCAAATAGCATACAGTGAACAATCTGTTTGCAATAATAATAAGCATGAAATTTCTCCACTTCCCCAGCTAAATGGATGCTGATACTAGAACTGCTGTGTTTACTTTGCACCTGAATTCCACTCTGGTGAGTATTTGGGAGATTCCTATTCCAAGAGAAGATTCCAAATGGCATTCTGGCAGATGATGAAGAATACAAATGCAGTTGAATTTTATATTAATTTATAGGCAGCCATGTCCCTAGTCTCTTGGGCATCATAGCAAAATTAGGAAGATGAAAAATAACTACAAACACATCCAAGAGAAACATATCCACATAAAACCAAGATCAGGAACTCAATATAAATAGTGCTATAACGAATACCACAAACTACAAAGGAAAAACAAAGCTTTGAATTAGAGTAATTTAGGCTGACGATGTGATTAACCAATTAACAGTTGCAAAGCATTTTGGAGCTATAAAGCTTCCTGTTAATGAGAGTTTCATGAGTTTGGAATAATAATTGACAAAAACATGTCCTCTCCAGCCAGCGCTTTCCTGATTGCAGCCAGCACGGATAATTCTAGGCCTGCAAGCTGCTCCCAGAAACTGAGGCAGGACCAAGAGCAAAGTGCCCATTGATTGATTGATTTTAATCACATTTCGAAGTAAATTGGCAAAGACCAATAGTTAGCTCCTACAAAGGGAGCTGAATCATTTCTATCCTTAATACAAAGAAATTACTGACTTAAATGGAGAATTAGAAGGGTAGAACTCATGATATTAAGCGAAGATAAAAAGACTCTTTAAAAAATGTATTAAGTTCATTATATAATTAACTATGTTATCAGTTTATCCAAGAGTGACGAGTGAGGGGGGTTACTTTTTCCTAGGAATGGTGCAATGGTATCAATCATCTTAACTCAGAATATGTCAACATGGAATCTTTAAATCAAAACCAATTCATGGTGTTGATTAAAGTCGGGATTTAAATGTTCGGTTGTTCTTTATATGAAGTCAAAGTAAACAACGTAATTTTAGCAAATGAATCGAGTAATATTTTTTATGTGTGGTTGCATAATAAAAATAAAATAATTGATTCTGCTTTCTCATGTGTTTGGGCTCTGAAAATAACACGGTATAGAGAGAAGTTTATGAATCAGAAAAATGAATTTAGGGTGGACCCAAGAAGTTGGCACTGCCCTCTGTACCATACCAAAAAGATGTTACTGAGGCAAATGGAGTGAAGCAAAGATTACATCTATAGTTGACTTGTTGAGTCCTTTGTTTAGGAATAATTGTCAAAGCACTACCATGTGAAAACCATATAGCAACAATTTTAACAAGTTTTGTTCTCTCTGAATGACTGAAATTTGAATGTGAAAGTGAGAGGGAAATAAAACTCAAAACAGAAACAGCAAATATGTTCAGTATTTTCACTGAATAATTCAGATTGGGCTTTCTGTCAACCTTGAAAAATATATTCAGGCTTTTATCATATGTAAATTTAAGTTCAACTTTAACTATAATGTATTTGCAAATAAATTACATATTCCAATATAGTAGTTCTCAAGTTTATATTTAAGCAGAAGAGTGATGTGTGTATATATGTGCTTTTAAATGAAATCTCAAACAAATTGTCAAAATTTTATCTCTAAACCAAATAAGAATAGACTGACTAACCCTGTGCTTTCTGATTTGGCCTCCTTCTCATATCATATCATAATTATTTACTCATTTTATTCTCCCAGACCACCATAAGCTCATGAAATCAGAAACTATGCCTGTCTTATTCTTTTTTATATTCTGATATCATAAACAGTACCTGACCATAGTTTTAATAGACAAAGTTTGAAGAAAAAAAGAGAGGAAAGAAGGGAAAGTGGAAAGATGGGAGGAAAAATAACCAGAAGCTTAGAACTTAAAAAGATAGTATTTAATAACAAAATTTTCATCTGAGACATTTCAGTGTACATTTTAATTCTTACATATAGGAAAGGATAACCAGTTTATTTATTATTAAATAGAGCAAATGTGTCTTTTATTCAATAAAATAAGTTATCCTTTGGAATTCATAACACCATAGCTTTTCCATTAATGCTTACTGCACAATTTTTTATAGTTGTGGGAAATTGGAAATTAGCCATATGTTAAAAAATTGTAATACTTTAATCAATACAGTGAAAAAATATATTAATAAAAAGAATTGGATGACAGTCAATTATGGAAATAATTATGTATCTACCTGATGGAAATATTCTATTCTATTTAGACTTATGATTTTGCAGGCCATTTAGAAATGTTTAAAATAGTTCAGATGTTTAACTAAAAAAATATACACTCTAATGTGTTGTCATACAATATTTTCGTGACTTGGGTATATCATAATTTTTCTGACTGCTGGCTTACCTATGGAATGAGAAGCCCAGTCTCTTTCCCAGAAATATAAATTTACTTACAGATCAAAATGAATTTTATCCTGATAATCTATAAATTCAGTTAGTTAAGGAATTTTAACTCCTGACATATAACTAAACCTCATCCAGCACAGCCAGTGCTGAACCTGAGGAGCGGCAGTGAAGGATTAAAGAAAACAGACAAGAGAATATAGTTGGGACCAGGTAGATCACTGTGCCTGGATGAGGACACAGTGACACAGCCTGTAAGCCGAATCTTTATTTTATAGTCAGATCACACAAAGCAAAACAAGGGAGTGGTCAAGATGTTTACAATGTTCTTGTGAGTTTCAAATCTACTTCTTTCCTGTTGTTGCAATTCTCTGAACTCTATCAAGCTTTGTTTTGGCAGCACTTGTTGTACCTCCCGCAGCCCACATCCCTCAGCTACCTAGGACTACAAGGTCGGACTATAAGGTCAAGCTTACATACAACCATAGCCTTTGGTTATAATTGTGCTGGGAGGGCTTTGCCCTCCAAGCTGGGACTTGTTTGTGGTTTTGCCACAAGAGGACTGTGCCCTCTCATTGGTCCAAGGCTTGAAACTGTCCAAACGATATAGCTGCTCTCCACATATAACAGCATCTATTTCTTCTCAGTGGGGATAAAAATAACATTTGCTTATTTACTGAGAATAAAAAGGGAAGGGAGTTAACAATTTTGAACATTCTAATATGACAAGAATTTTATTAGGTTTTTATAACATTTGATTCTATCTGATTCCTTTTTCTCATTCTTTAGTGTGTGACAAGAGAACAATGGGTAAAATCACCTCCCCAAGGTGCCTCCAGAAAATGACCTGCTTAGCCTTTGGAATCTCATTCTAGTCACTGGTGTGTGTACCCCATCTATTTATTAATGAGTGGCTGAGAAATTCTCCTGCTACATTTTGGATTTGAATGAACACAAGAAAGTGAAAAAGATTCTTAGTTTTTTGGAAGAATGAATTGAAACCCAAAATGATCTTGACACAAGGAAATGAGAGCAAAAATTTGGCAGGATGGTGGTGAAGAGAGAATAACAAACATATGACACAAATTCAGAATGGGGAAGAATGGGTTTGTCACAGAGGCTAAGAAGTGCCATTGTGAATCTTTAACTGAACATGAGTCAGCATCCCACTGCTATTATTTTAAAAACCAGCCAAACAGAGGAATGCATTAGAAAGAACAAAACATACAAGAACCCTGAAGCAATTGTCCCAGTGGGCATTGGTCAGGCACTTATTAGAGTGTTGTATCCAGTTTAAGGTCCAGAAACTAAACAAGGATAAGAAAACTTGGAGATGAATGAGAGAAAAGCAACAAAAAAGATTAAAATTTTAAATAAAAGAGTCTACTAGGAATTGGAATTCACAGAGTAGAGATGCAAAAAAAAATGACTTTTCTAAATGTTCATGTAGTTACATGTTTTTCCATAAACATTGTACTTATCTAGGATATTTTGCAATCTTCTCTTGGGCCCCTTGTAGCCTTTTAAAAACAATTAATTAAAGCAGTCTGGTTTGGCAGTGATTGGAAGAGACAGAAACATTAGATGCGAACTGTGTCAGTGTATTCATTACAAAAAAAAAAAAAAAAAAGAATTGTATAATCATCTCCAGAGCATCTATTACTGGTCCTGCAAAGTTACCAACTTTCCTCTGTCAGATCTATTTTTCCTCTTAGCTCTCCTTATCTTACTTAGTGGTGTAGCAATGCATCCAGTCACCCAAACTGACAAGAGCCATCTTTGACTTTCTGGCTTCCTTACCAACCACACTGAATTAATCCTGAAGTACCACTGATTCTACCCACCAGTCATTCTGAATGGATTCCCTCCTCTCCATTACTGCTGTTATATCTTCATCCAGGACCTCATCATCACTTCTTTGGACTATCACTGTGGATCCCTAACTGTAAATGGAAAAGTAACATCAGTCTTTTTCTTCTCAAGCTCATTTTTCACTCTATCATTCTATTTGGTTATATTCTCTGCTTGAAGACTTCAGCTGGCTCTATGCTCCTTAAGGGATAAAATCAAAGCTTTTGTAGCCTGACATGCATCACTTTCATGTCTCCCCCTGGAAGCTGGCCTCACACCCCTTCCAAGTACACTATACTCCAGCCACAATAAAACCCCCTACCCATGCTGACTATGCTCTTTCGTGGCTTCATGATTTAACAATAATTTTTTTGCTTTACTTGAAATGGGTCCACATCCCTCTGTCTGTCCCCTGAACTCCTATGCCATAGAGGAAGCCTACCTTTCAGTTCCTCAAATGAAAAAGAATTAAACTTTTCATCATTGACTCCAAGTATCTTGGGTCTAAAAAAGGTTATCTCACAATTGACAAAGGAGTGCCCATGACCTGTTTACAGAGCTTGACGGTAAATAAGCCCCATTTTATCTACTCCACCTACAATAGGATGATATTGAGGTTGGGCTCCAATTATTCTAGGGCCTTTGAAATAGTTCAAGGAGACACCTCACCTCAGAATGAGATCTGATAATACAATATTTTTTAAAGCTAAGTAGACAATAAAAAAATTCATTGAAAATCCTTTCCGATAGATCTGTCTCTAATGAATTATAATTTAGCCTATTAATTAAGAGGGGTTGGCAAGAAAAAGAGTATTTTCTCTGAGTTTTTCCGCAAAGTATTATAAGTCTCCAACTTATAGTGCATAAGTGAATTACTTCAAACAGAACTCCAGAGGAAAATGTTTATTGTATCTATTTTTCTGTTTTTAAAGAATATGCTAGTGGTGGATTCATAGAAACATGTGCCTTGTCACATTTAGAGTATTTTCAGAAAAAATATTCCAGATAAACAAATAGAAAGCCTGTTTGGCTTATAGCCAATCTCTTTCAATCCAATCCATATACCTCCTCGTACTAGGTACTTTAGAATTAGATACCCTTATTTGTTCTCATCTTCACTTTAAGCTTACAGGAGAATACGGGAAATGGAAGCAATAAGTGAACAACATTCTGTGTGAGAAAAACATTTTGTTACACTTGCTTTAAAAGTTAGTATGCTTGCTGTGCTATTCGGTTTAGAGTATAATATTTGCAACAGAGCATCTTGGTTTGTGAGCAGGAGCTGTGGCCTGGCTGCCTTGGGCAGGAGGAAGTAGGTACTACCTCTTTTCCAAGTATCCATTTAACTGTGGTGATACTCACGGGGTTTTGGTTTTGCCCGGAAGAGAGAGAAAATTGGGGGCAGGGACTCTGAAGGGAATAGGTATGAGGACAACGAAAAGGAAGAGCTGGCAGGTTGAGAGCCTTTATAAGGATGTTAGGACAAGAAGCTGAAAGAATTGTCTAAATAAACAACTGTGAAAATAAAGAGACAAGGAAATGAAGTGGAGCCTGAGGTCCAGGAATGTGCAACACAGAGTTAAGAAGAGACCAGTGTCTGCCTCTCTGAGCCCATAGACCTAAAAACTACAGACCCCATGCTCAGGTACCACTGACAGAGGCTGACCATGGGGCAAGATCGCACAGGGAGCAGGCAGCAGTAGCAAGGACGAGGATGACACCGAGTCATTACTGAGGATTCTGAAGCTCAAGTCTCCCTGCAGACTGAGAGGAGGTTTTAGAAAGGGCCCACATTCCTGTGGGAGCATAGCTGGCATCCATGTTACAGCACTTTTACTTACAGGGTGGAGATACCTGGAATTTTATGTTATAGTTATAAGTATAACTTTGAAAGTTACACCCATGTATGTACAAGTGCTTACATGCAAACCTCTCTTTTCTTCTGAAGACACCTCCTCTGACTCTCCATGAATACAGTTAAATATTAGCTCATCTGCTATTCTGACCTCAGGTTTCCTTTTATTTTCCACAGCTTAGTAAATTCTTCCCCAGGCAGACCTTCCCTCATGTATTAGCCAGGGTTCTCCAGAGAAATAGAACCAGTAGGATAGATAGATTAGATATAGATGTAGAGAGACAGAGATAGAGATAGAAATAGAGATAGAGATAGAGATAGAGATAGAGATAGAGATAGAGATAGAGATGAGATAGAGATAGAGAGAAATGAAATAGAGATAGAGATAGAGATAGATGAAATAGAGATAGAGATGAGATGAGAGAGAGAGAGAGAGAGAGAGAAAGAGAGAGAGAGGAGATAGAGATAAATAGAGATGAGATAGAGCTAGAGATGAGGAGAGAGAGAGAGAGAGAGAAATTTATTATAGGCATTAGATCACATGGTTATGAAAACTGAGAAGTTCCACAGCCTGCCATCTGTAAGCTGGAGAAGCAGGGGTAAGCCAGTGATGTAATTCAGTCCCCGTGTAAAGGCCTGAGAATCATAGGGCCTAGGATGAGTTCAAGAAATCAAGAACCAGGAGTGCAGACGTCTGAAGGCAGGAGAAGATGATGTCTCAGCTGAAGAAGAGAGAGCAAATTCACCCTTCCTCTGCCTTTTGTTCCATTCAGACCCTCAATGGAGTAGATAATGTCCGCCTACATTGGGATATTTTTTATTCAATTTACTGATTCAAATGCTAATCTCCTCAAGAAACATTGTCACTGACACACCCCAAAATAATGTTTTGCCAGCTCTTTGGGCATTGCTCAGCCAAGGAAGTTGACATATAAAATTAACCATCACACCACATTTCCACAATTCCCTAAGAAAACTGTATCTGTTCTTCTTCCTCTATTCTTTGTTTTACTTAGAAATGACAACAAAAAGTATTGAAATAAATACTTATTGATGCTATATCATGCCTCACATTTTGTGTAATAAAAGATACCCTGTGCCTGCAGGGATATTAAAATATTGTAAGGTAAATGGAATACATAAATCACTAGAAAACTGGATGGAATGTGATTAGTAGGTTAAAGAGATACTTAGTATATGAGCATTCAAAAAGAGACAATGAGTAACATCAGCAATAATACCCAACATTTAAGGAGCACTTAACATATGTCAAATGCTATCAAGTGCTTTCTATCTATTCTCTCAATCCTCACAATAACCCACTGGTGTAATTGAAGAAATCACGGATGACCTTTTTCTGTTGCTAGTGGAAGTGAAATACTAAAAGCAAAGCCATTGTCCAAAGTTTCTACTCCATGGTGGAGCTGGATCCAGTTTAGCATTAGGCTAGTTGTAGTCCATTAGTCCATTGTGTGTGGGAGCCCACAGAGTTGTGGGCCACGTGGGTGAATGCAGGTGCGTGAGAGCCGCTGTAAGCCAGAAGCCAAGAGAATAAGAATGTGAACTGAAAGAGAGCAAACTCCTTTGTTTAGGGCAGTGGTTGGCAAACGGCGACTCGCGAGCCACATGCAGCTCTTTGGCCCCTTGAATGTGGCTCTTCCACAAAATACCACGGGCGGGCACGCACATACAGTGTGACTGAAACTTCGAGGCCCATGCGCAGAAGTTGGTTTTCGGCCTGGGCAAGTCTATTTTGAAGAAGTGGCGTTAGAAGAAGTGGGACGTGTCGGTCGGTCAGGCGACAGGAGACCCGGCGCAGGGGAGGTACATTGTTTTGAGGTATGTTCGCTGAGGTCGACCCCTTCCAACTCTCCCATCCACACTTGTCTATCTGAAACAAGTATACATGTCTATCTGAAACAAGTATACATGTCTATCTGAAACAAGTATACATGTCTATCTGAAACAAGTATACATGTCTATCTGAAACAAGTATACAAGACGAGTGTAGATGGGAGAGTTGGAAGGGGTCGACCTCAGCGAACATACCTCAATCAGATTGAGGACGTTTTTAGCAAAGGCCAGCTTAGGAGTGCCCTAATTAAGTTAATAACAATGTACCTACCTATATAGTAAGT
This sequence comes from Myotis daubentonii, assembly GCF_963259705.1. Classification (NCBI taxonomy): domain Eukaryota; kingdom Metazoa; phylum Chordata; class Mammalia; order Chiroptera; family Vespertilionidae; genus Myotis; species Myotis daubentonii. The sequence goes on along the minus strand of NC_081840.1, from coordinate 146,466,300 downwards.
TTAAAAAATTTGGCTCTCAAAAGAAATTTCAGTCGTGTACTGTTGATGTTTGGCTCTGTTGACTCATGAGTTTGCCGACCACTGGTTTAGGGGATTAAGCATTTCAAATCTTCCTGTGCTTGTAGTGGCTATGCCTACTCTGGCCAATGACCTGTGCTCAGGTGTGACTGACAGAAGAGCACCTTGCCTATGTCATCCAGACTTTACTGGGCATGCATCTAAACTGCAGCTTCCTGGCAAAGCGGCACAAATGGCTTGCCAATCATATTTGGCCTTCCCGTTGCTCCTTTCCAGTTATTCATAACTAGGCTAAATTACAATGGTATCGCTGGGATAGTCACTATTATCCTCATTTTTCTCAATAAACACACAGAGGCATAGAGATGTTAAGTAAGATGTTTAAGGTCACGCAAATTAAAGTTGTCAGAGCAGGAGAACAGAAAAATAAGAATACATTACACAAAACAAATGAAAACCCATAAACTTTTAAGTTGAATTAGATACAATAAAGAGCTGGTTTCACTAAACTCTAAAAGTATAAGGATGAAAAAATTTTTAGTCTCTTTCAGCTTTTCATATTTGACATATTAAATGTAAATTTATCAAATACAACTACTCCAGATTAAGTGAAATTTCCCTTATTTAATTTTATTTTCCATGCTTTCATCATTTTGTTTGTAATGGTATTGTTTTTGCTATTTTTCTTTGTAATCAGAAGGATTTCAGACAATGGGTAAAGCCAGCCTAGAAATATAATAACCAGATTTCTAAAAACCAATTTAAATAGGAATATTTGAAACACTACTTCCATGTCCTGGACAGTATAACTCAGTTGGATGAGTATCATCCTATGCACCAAAAGGTCACCAGGTTCAATGCCCTGTCAGGGCACATGCCTCGGTTGCTGGCTCAAATCCCAGTAAGGGTTGTGCAGGAAGCAGCCAATCAATGATTCTCTCTCACATCAATGTCTCTCTCTCTACCTCTCCTTCTCCCTTCCTTTCTCTCTAAAATCAATAGGACATATTTTTTTAAAAGAAATACTACTTTCTTGTCACTTGAGAAAGTCTACATAAACAAATATACAGATAGGCAGATAATTGATAGATGATGACAGATAGATGATAGATGATAGATAGATAGATAGATAGATAGATAGATAGATAGATAGATGTGTAGATGTGTGCCCATTAGTGTGTGCCAAGCACTAAGCTGGGTAGTGAAGGTTACCGAAAGGATTTAGGTAGAGATAATGCCTTCCAGGGGTTTTTTATATTTTTTCTTTTTTTAAATATATTTTTATTGATTTCAGAGAGGAAAGGAGAGGGAGAGAGAGATAGAAACATCAGAGAAGCAGTTGCAGCGCGGAGCGGAGGAGGCAGGAAGGCGAACGCTAGCAGGTGGTGGGTGGGCACCATGGCCGGGATCACCAACATGGAGGTGGTGAAGCGCAAGATCCAGGTCCTGCAGCAGCAGGCGGACGACGTCAGGAGCGGGCCGAGCGCCTCCAGCGGGAGGTGGAGGGGTGAGGCGGGCTCGGGAGCAGGCTGAGGCTGAGGTGGCCTCCTTGAACCGTAGGATCCAGCTGGTTGAAGAGGAGCTGGACCGTGCTCAGGAGCGCCTGGCCACGGCCCTGCAAAAGCTGGAGGAAGCTGAGAAAGCTGCCGATGAGAGCGAGGGAGCCATGAAGGTTATTGAAAACCGAGCTTTAAAAGATGAAGAGAAGATGGAACTCCAGGAAATCCAACTCAAAGAAGCTAAGCACATTGCAGAAGAGTCAGATAGAAAATATGAAGAGGTGGCTCATAAGTTGGTGATTATTGAGGGAGACTTGGAACGCACAGAGGAACGAGCTGAGCTGGCAGAGTCCCGTTGCCGAGAGATGGATGAGCAGATCAGACTGATGGACCAGAACCTGAATGTTTGAGTGCTGCTGAAGAAAAGTAGTCTCAAAAAGAAGACAAATATGAGGAAGAGATAAAGATTCTTACTGATAAACTCAAGGAGGCAGAGACCCGTGCTGAGTTCGCTGAGAGATCGGTAGCCAAGCTGGAAAAGACAATCGATAATTTGGAAGATAAACTGAAATGCACCAAAGAGGAACACCTCTGTACACAAAGGATGCTGGACCAGACTCTGTTTGACCTGAATGAGATGTAGAGCCACCCTGACTCCGCCTGAGGCCAGCCTGCTTGAAGCTGACCTTTAAACTGAGGGCTGATCTTTAACTGGAAGGCTGCTTTCTCCTTTCACTGCCTCCCACCCCCCTCCCACCCTCCCCCCCCCCCCCCCCGCGTCTTTTTCTCCAAATTATCTCTGCCTCCCCTCAGAGATTTTGATTGGGCTAGAGGCTGAGCACCTTTGGGAACAACATTTAAGGGAATGTGAGCACAATGCAAAGTGTCTTTAAAAGCATGTTGTGCTGTACACATTTTGTAATTACCTTTTTTGTTGTTGATGTGGCAACCATTTGTAAAACATTCCAAATAATTCCACAGTTCTCAAGCAGCAGGCTAATCCCTTCTCACTTTTAGGAGGTAATTTTTCAGCTTAATCCATATTGCCCTCTCCATAGAGGAGGGAAAAAGGTATGGGCCTGCCTTACTGAGAGCCACATAGAGCCCAGAGAACGACTCCACTATGGGGAATCATTGCTTTGTGCAGAGTACTAGCCAAATCGAAAAGTTGATTCCAGGAGGAGTTAGCCAAAAAAAAAAAAAAAAAAAAGTGATGTTTAGGTTTCAGCTTTTAAGGCATCTTTGGGCAATTTATTTTTTTCATCAGAAGTGACCAAATTAAAATGGTGAGACCTCTCTGTCAGAGACCAAATTCTAGTCCCATCTCTTCCCTTTCAAGCCCAACGGTTCACAAAATGGATCACGTGCCCCTTAGGTTGAAGTGACCAGTTATTTGCTCTCCTGCCTCCTTGAAAGAAAGAAAATTATGTTTTTGCCACTGATTTAGCCAAATGAAACTCATCTCATTACCCTCCTCTGGGTCTGAAGCTGCTGTCTCTAAAAGTGCCATCTCATTGTGCTTTGTACCAGTTAGTGCTGGAGAAATCTTGAATAGTTTATGTACAAAACTTTTTAAATTTTGTATTATTTTGAAACTTTGCTTCTTTGGGATTGGGGCACACTGGCCACCCCGTCTGGCGGTGAGAGCTCGCTACAGTCTGGGATGGCAGTGTGCTGATCTTTAAGTTTCTTTCCCTACCTAATGCCCCATTTTTAGTGAGGTTTCTGTGAGGTCTGTTAGGTGCACATCCTGCAGCTTATTGGCTTAAAATGTACTCTCCTTTGGTGTGGTCCCTTTGGGGGCCAATTGGGAGAAAGAGAAACCAATAGTGCAACTGTTTTGATACTGAAAATTGAACAAGTATCTTTTTAAAATAAAGAACCAGTCCCTCCAAAAAAAAAAAAAAAGAAACATCAATGATGAGAGAATCATTGATCAGCTGCCTCCTGCATGCCCCCTAACTGGGGATCGAGCCTGAAACCTGTACATATGCCCTTGACTGTAATGGAACCCGGGACGACCCTTCAGTCCACAGGCCAACACTCTATCCAAAACTAGCCAGGGAAATACAATATTTTTTAATATAGATATTATCCTCTAAAAGTTCCCAGTGTGTGATATTAAATAAGACAAGTAAATAAATAATTATCGTTTAAAATAAATGAACTAATGCCATTAAAGAGAGGCAAAAAATTTGTCATGTCAATTTAGAGAAATTCTGTGTGGGACATAATCAGTGAAGACTTTTGGATTTATGATAACAAGCAAACAACACACTTCTATAAAAAAATTGATATCATTGGTCAAATATCCCTGCTATTAAGTTATTGACATTGATCACATTTAAGCAACAAGAAGTAGGAAGTATTTTTAAAAAAATATATTTTATTGATTTTTTTATAGAGAGGAAGGGAGAGGGATAAAGAGTTAGCAACATCGATGAGAGAGAAACATCCATCAGCTGCCTCCTGCACACTCCCTACTGGGGATGTGCCCGCAACCAAGGTACATGCCCTTGACCAGAATCCAATCTGGAACCCTTCAGTCCTCAGGCCAATGCTCTATCCACAGAGCCAAACTGGTTAGGGCTAGAAGTAGGAAGTATTAAACACACACACACACACACACACAAAAAAAAAAAAAAAAAACACTAGCAAGATATACACAGGAGAAGTTGAAGCTCGATGCTTCAGCTTAATTAAGAGTTCTTCCCAAATGGGGAAAAATCTATTGTAGAAAAAGAGTCCAGTTCTTCATTGCCTCTCATTCCCTCCCACCTTATACATGTACCCATACATACTTATACATACTCTGTTTACATACTTTAGAAAGGACCATATTACTAAGTAAATAATGATTTTGAAGTATATCCCTTTATCTTTGGAAATCAAAGGGGCATATATTAAAAGCATATCTTTCATATAATTTGTTTCTAAAATTGACATCTGAAATAAAATAATGAGATCATAACACTAGTATCTTATTGGTCATATTTTTAAATTTCATGTTATACCATAAAGAAATTTTTATATAGTAGTTAAAACATCTTTAGTTGACTCCACTGGATTTTGTAGTTTCCACCAATTAACTAGCTTTCAAGGAACATTATTTCTGTCTCTTATTTATTATCCATAAGGGAATCACCTATATTGAGCTAAAACATCATTTCTACTTACTGCTTCCACTTATAGTTTCATGAGGGATTGCTTGTTCCTTGATACCAGGTTAAACATCACTAAAATATGTAGTTTTTTAGTATTCCTTAGGAGATAATATGGAAATTATAGATAACCTGTGATTTAAAAGCTGAACGAAATTAATTAGGAACTCGTTTTAAAGTAAAATATAACAGGAACTATCCCTTCATCAACGTTAGCATATTTAAATCTACTTTCTCAGATAATATCATTATTTAAAATTGTGGGAACTTCAATAACTAAGTAACTGTGCCCTTCCAAATTAAGTCATTCTGAATCCTATTAAATTCACTCTGATTATAAGCTGTATCTACAATTTGACCAAGAATGGAGTAATTTTAGAGGCAATAAGTTTCACAAAACTTTTAACACCTTTTGCCCTCAATTTTGAAAGCAATAGAAACCTTTCCTTCTATTTTAAGTCATTGTTTTTTAAAGGAAATTTGATTTTGAACATTTCTCTGGGTAAATAGAAGCATCTGTTAAAACAAACATCAAAAGTTATTCTAAGTAATTTGGGGGCTGAAGTTCTTTTAATGCCACATTTCACAGTTGGAACTTTGTGATAGCCATATAGGATGAGGATTTTAAAAGATTTTTGTTCTTAATTTATAGCTGATAATTTTCTTTTGGATTCTAAATTTAAGACATTGATTTCTCCCTTTGTAATTTAATTTTAAGATATCTCGGTAAATTATTTTTGGATGGACGTCGGCAACACTTAAAATGATTGTAATCATAACACTAAAGATACTTGGCTGCTATTTTCATATAGATTTATTTCCAGAAAGTGTTTTAAGAATGATTTTTTAAAAAATACTAGTGGACCTTTAGTTACAATTCAATTACACTAGTGAGACTTAAAGACAAATTCAGGGTGAATAATTTTTCCCTTAGTTATAAAGGATGTATTTTGGGAATTGGGAAATGCATTAATTAGTGAAGCCACAATTTAGTAGTTACTATTCCCCTTGAGGTGTCTCTCTGGCTGCCTTAAATACAGGATTTGATTCATTTTGCCACTCTAGAACTAAAGCAGACTTATTTATGTGATTAATGATTTACTAAATTATAAATAACATGATTTTTCAAAATGGTCTCTTAAGTAGCCAAAAAATACAGTGTATAGAAAAGGATCTTTTTTCTGTAAGAACTAGAACTTTTTATCTTTTTCACAATTCTGCCTTAAACTGTAAAATAATCTTCCAAAAGTACTTCTCCGGTAAAACTCAGAACTATATTTTCCAATTTTTACTTTTTTGTTGAAGCATAACACACATTTATATTCTAAAATGCACACTTCTACAGTGGATCTCTGTATAGATTTTTTAAGTGATCATGTGTGACCACCATCAAGATCAAAATATGACATTATTAGCATCCATCCACTACCACCATGTAAGGTAAAACTTTAGGGCCTGAGTTTTTTTGTTGAACATTATTCATGAATTTTTTCCTTGTTGTTATGTCTATAAATTTATTTTCTCATGCTATATTGTATTCTGCCGTATGCATACACCACACTTTATTTCTCAATTCTAATTTTGGTGGACATTTGAGCCATTGCTATACTAGGCCATTTGAATCATGCTGCCATGAATATTCTTGACTGTTGCTACAAATATGTATTCATTTCTATTGGAATGAAATTGGTGAGTCATAGGATATAAGTAAGTTCAGCTTTACCAGGTGTTGCCAGACATTTTTTCACAAATAGCGTTTAAAGCAGTGTGTGGGATTTCCAGATACTTCACATTATTACCAACACTTGCTTATATATAGTGTTATCTCACAGGGTTTTTCATTTTGCCTTTCCCTGATAAATTCTTTAGATACGGATTTTTGGAGAGGTGTCTATTCAGATTTCATGCCTACTTAAATTTGTCTTTCTTATTGATTTGTAGAATGCATATACATCAAGAAAATGAGTCTTTTGTTAAATGTAGTCACATAGTTTTCAGCTCCATGACTTGTTTGTGTGCTGTTACTAATGTCTTTGGCCAAATAAAAGTTGGTGATTTTGATGAATGTATTGCTTTTTCCTTCACTGTCTTATGTACTATGTAAGAAGCCCTTTGCCTAGCACTAAAGTCATGATAATATTCTTCTATATTAGCTATTAGCTCTATTGTTTTACTTTACATATTTTAATGTATGCTGTGAGGTTATGTGATTGTTGCATTATTTTATAAATTACATTTTCAGCACCTTTTTCTAAAAAATATTTTCTCTAATATAATGCATAGCACTTTTATTGTAAGTTGAATGTATCTGTGACTATTTCTATGCTCTGTTTCATTGCTCTATATACTTATTATTGTTCCAATTCCACACTGCCTTAATTGCCATAACTATAAAGTAAATCTTGATATCTAATAATTCAAAATTTCAACTTTTGTTCTTCATTTTCATGATTGTCTTGACCCTTTGCATTTTCATATAAGTTTTAATCTTTCTCAAAACACCTTGCTGGGATTTTATTGGAATTGCATTTGAATAAGTGTCAGTTTGGGGGAAATTGACATCTATACAATACCTGCTCTTCCATTCCACTCTAATATGTATTGCCATATACAAACCATCCCAAAATAGTGCTCTAAAACAATCAGTTTTTTCTTTATGAATCTGGAAATTGACTGGGCTCAGCCAGAATTCTCATTTTGGTTTCTCATTAACTTACAGTCAGATGGTGGCTGTAACAAGGGTCATTTCCTCCCATTCTCAAAATATCAATTAATAAAACAAAAATTAATTACCTTTCTTCAAAGGTAAATAAAGAACAAGTGTGACAAGGTCCTCGGACCATTTGACAAGTGTTAAAAGACCAATTTAATGCAATGTGATAAAGCAAAATTAACTGGTTCAAAAAAAATGAAATTAATAGTTCAATCACTAGGGGAAACCATAGTTCACTGACACTCAATATTTTTTAGTCATTTTTTCCTTTTGTGTCTTATTTTGATAATTATTCTTGCTCTATCTTTAATTCACTCTTATTTTCTTCTTAAATGCATGAACTATAATTAATCATATTGCATGTAGTTTGCATTTTATACTTACTGTTTTTATCTCTGGAAGTTTAATTTTGTTCTTTTCTTTCATGTTTAACGTCTCTACTTAATATTGTCAATCTCTAGCTTCTTTAACTTATGGATACAGTTAATAATAACAGTTGGAACCTATTATTCTAAAAATTTTTATTATTTACATCAATATTTGGTAAGTTGTTATTGTTTTTCTTCTCATTATTGGTAATATTTCCTGACTTTTTACATGCCTGATAATTTTTTACTGTATCTCAAACATTGTAAATTTTACTTTATTGGATGATGGATGTTTCTGTATTTCCATAAATATTCTTTGGGTATTTGGGGTTTTTTTGGTTAATCCTCACCCGAGGATATTTTTTTCATTGATTTTTTTTAGAGAGAGTGTAAAGGTGGAGGAGAGACAGAGAGAGAGAAACATTGATGTGAAAGAGACACATCGATTGGTTGCCTCCCACATTCACTCTGACCAGGGTCAGGGATGGAGCCTGCAACTGAGGTACATGCCCTTGACAGGAATGGAAACCAGGACCCTTCAGTCTGTGGGCCAATGCTCTATTTATTGAGCCAAATTGACTAGGGCTCTATATATATTCTTGATCATTATTCTGGAACACAGTAAAGATACCTGAAAATATTTTTATCTTTTCTGATCCTGCACTTAAGTTTAATAAGAGGAACAAGGGCAGCATTTAGTATAGGGCAATTATTTCCTCAGTACATAGACAAAACCCTTTGAGTACTCTATCCAATGTCTGATAAATTCCCTCCCATCTCTAAACCCATCTGGGTTATTTCTCCTATTTCCAAATGCATACGTGGAATGAATGCACAGCAACTGGAAGAATCCCCACATTTGTTCCCTGACCTGTGGAGGGAGACCTTCTGTGATGGGAAAGGCTAAGTGGAAGCCTTTAGGAATGCATCTAACTAGGAAAATAATAGACCAAAAGCAACACCATGTTCCTGGAGGAATTGCAGAGATTAGTGCCACCATCAAGGACTTGAAAGACGTAGGTGTGGTGATTCCCACCACATCCTCACATCCTCATTAAACTCTCCTATTTAGCCTGTGCAGAAACAAATGAATCTTGAAGAATGACAGTGGGTTGCATAAGCTTAAGCAGATAGTTACTCCAATTCCAACCGCTCTACCAGATATGGTTTCATTCACACATTTCCTGGTACCTGATATGCAGCTGTTGATCTGGCAAATGCTTTGTCTTCACACCTGTTCATAGGCCCACTAGTTTGCTTTCGATTGGCAAGGCAAGCAGAATACATTCATTGTCTTCCCTCAGGGAATATTCACTTTCCAACTCTGTCATAATTTAGTTTGTAGGGATCTTGATTGCCTTTCCCTTCCACAAGATATCACACTGGTTTATTACATTATAACATTATGATGATTGGATCTAGCAAGCAAAAAGTAGCAATTACACACTACTTATTGGTAAGATGTTTGTGTGGCAGAGGATGGGATCAAACTACTGGTAAAAGTCAGGGGCCTTCTATCTCAGTGAAATTTCTAGGGGTGCAGTGATGTGGAGCACGTAAAGATATCCCATCTATGATGAAAGATAAGTTATTTCATATGGCCCCTCTGACAACCAAGAAAGAGGCACAACACCTACTAGACCTCTTCAGATTTTTGGAGGTAACATATTTCTCATTTGTGTTTACTTCAGTCATTTACTGCTGTTCGTTTTGAGTGGGACCAGAATAAGAGAAAGATCTACAATAAGTTCAGGATGTTGTGAAAGCTGCTTTGCCACTTGGGCCATATGATCCAGTAGATCTAACAGGCATGTTTCCATGTGAGTTGAACCCTTGCTCCTAGTACAAAATCTGTATTAATCAGGGTTCTCCAGAGAAATACACACACACACACATACACACACACACACACACACACACACGGAGAGTGGGGGGCGGGGGGGGGGGGTGGAGAGAGAGATTGATTGAGGAATTGGTTCATGTAACTATTGGGGCTGAGAGGCCCAAATCTGAAGGCCTGAGAACCAGAGGAGCTGGCCTTATAAATCTCAGTTCAAGGGCAGCAGAAGATAAGATGAGATGTCCAGTTCAAGCAGTGGGGCAGGATAAAAGGAACACAATCCAACCCTCTTTCATCTTTTGTCCTATTTTAGGCCCTCAACAGATTGGATGATGCCCACCCACATTGGGAGGGCAATCTACTTTACAAACTCTATCCAATGCCAATCTCATCCATAGATTATACACATGTACCCCCAAACAATCTTTAATGTGGGTACCTGATGATATACTTAAGTTGCCATGTGAAATTAACCACCACAAGTGAAAAAGCATCTATAAAACAAAAGAAAACAGGAAACATTTGTGGCCTTGGTTAGGTGATAAGTTCTTTCTCTAATAGCTTGTTTGAGATATAAGTCATATATCATCTACTTCACTCACTTAAACTTTACAATGCAGTAGGTTTTTGTATATTCACAGATGTGTGCAACCATTACCTCAGTTAATATTAGAACATTTTTGTAACAAAAAAAGAAATCCTCTACCCTTTAACTATTAGCTCCATCCTCTAAGCTTCTTTTTGTCTCAATGGGTTTCCCCTTCTAAAAATTTCATATGAATTAAGTCTTATAATTTGTGGTATTTTTGTGACTGTTTTCTTTGACTTAGCATAATGTTTTCAGTTTCGTTCATTTTGTAGCAGGTGTTTACTTCATTTCTCTTTATGGCCAAATAATATTCCATTGTATAGATATACCACATTTTAAAAACCTATTCATTAATTGAAGGGAATTTGGACTGTTTTCTTCTTTTGATTATTATGAATAATGCTGCTATAAACATTCCTGCACATATTTTTGGGCATATATGTTTTCATTTCTTTGGAGTTTATACCTAAGAGTGAAATTACTGGGTCATATGGTAGATCTGTGTTTAGTTGATTGAGAAACCACCAGACGTTTTCCCCAAATTGTTTGCAGCATTTTACTTTCCCATAGGCAATGATTTCTTAGATACAACACCAAAACTATATTTCATAAAGGTAAATCGGACTTACTCAAAATGAAGAATTTCTGTGTTTTAAAAGATACTGCTAAGAAAATTAAAAGAAAAGCTACACTGAAGGAAAATATTTACTAATCAAAAAAATCTATTGAAATATGTAACAAACTCAACAATAAGAAAACAGATAATCCAGTTTTAAAATGGACAAGTGATCTGCACACACACTTCACCAGAGAAGACGTATAATGACAAATGAGCACATGAAAAGAAGTGAAATCACCATAATGAGATAACACTACACACCTATTAGAATACCTAAAATTTAAAATATCCCCAGTAGGGGGCATGCAGGAGGTAGCTGATCAATAATTCTCTCTCATCATTGATGTTTCTATCTCTTTCTCCCTCTCCCTTTCTCTGAAATTGATCAATCAATCAATAAGAGACAAATTATATCAATTGTATTTGTTTTCTTACACTTCCATAACATCATACCTTAACCTGGGAGGTTATAAACAGAAATTTATTTCCAGAGTTCTGAAGGCTGGAAATCCAAGCTCAAGGTGCCAGTACAGTTTGGTTCTGGTGAGGGCCGCCTTCTCATTGTGTCCTCACGTGGTTGTGGGGAGAGGGCAGGGAGAAGATAAAAGTTCTCTAGTGTTTCTTCTTAAAAGGCACTAATCCCATCATGAGAGCCCCACTCTTGTGACCTCCTCTATATCTAATTGTCTCCCAAATGCCCCATCTCACAATATCACATTGGGGGGTTAGGGAGTCAGCAGTGACTTCTGGCAGGACAAAATTCAGACCGTCCTACCAAACGTTGACAAAGATGTGAAACAATGTGAGCTCTCACAGCTGGTAAGAATACAAAATCATACAATCACTTTGGAAAATAGTTTGGCAGTGTTTTAAAAAGTTAAACATACACCATCTGTATATGTATACACCAAGCATTTGTAGATATTTGCTCAAGAGAAAAGCATATGTCCATAAAAGACTTGGAAGTGAAGTTTATATCAATTTTATTTATAATAGCTAAAAACTGAAAACAGCCCAAATGTTTTTCAACTGGTATATTGCATTGTGATATGACCACATGTTGGAGTACTACTCATCAATGATTATTTGCCACTAGTATATATAAGCACTGTTTTTCTTTGTATATTGCAATCTTGCTAAACTCACTAACAAATGAACTATTGATGCACACGGAATAGATAAGGATATAGGATGTTGTGCTGTGTGAAAGTAGTAAGACAAAGGAGAGTGTATGTTTTGATGATTCCATTCATATCAGCTTTGAAAAATGCAAACTGCTCTGTAATGACAGACATCACATCTTCAACTGCCCACAGATGGAAGTGGGGCCTAAAAGAGGAGGATGTGGGGAACAGAGAAACTTTTCAGGATGGTAGATACATTCATTCTTGTGATTGCAATGATGAAATTATAAATCCAGGCCATTGTCAAAATTTATCATGGTGTGTAATTTAAACGTGCAATTTATTGCATGTCATTCCTGCCTCCATTGAAGTTATTAATTTTTTAAGATATATAAAGTTTACAATATTTTTTATCTCTCCTCATTTTGGTCATATTTTTTTAAAAAATAACTCGCATGGAAAAGGAACCACCATATTTAACAGCAGGAAGAATAAATGGAATGAGAGTATACGGTGAGCCTAAGTATAAGGTCAACCTAAATCTAATGTTTCGGTGTTCTGAACTTAAATAAAAGTTTAAGTCTGGCAAGATAAAATATTAATACTAACACAGACATCATAAAGCTTTTAAAAATTCTGACACATCAAGTACTTCTCACAAAAGAATATTTTGATATATAGATAATAAAATACATAGAAGTTCTGTTTATCTTGATATACAAGATATACACATAGGTTTTATTTTTTTATATATTTTATTGATTTTTTTACAGAGAGGAAGAGAGAGAGATAGAGAGTTAGAAACATCAATGAGAGAGAAACATCGATCAGCTGCCTCCTGCACATCTCTTACTGGGGATGTGCCTGCAACCCAGGTACAGGCCCTTGACCGGATTCGAACCTGGGACCTTTCAGTCTGTAGGCCAACGCTCTATCCACTGAGCCAAACCGGTTTCAGCATACATATAGGTTTTAAAAGAGGAACATTAACTTTATTTTTTTATAGAATGTTTCCTGGATATATAATATTTGACTGAAGTCAATTTAGTCTGTAATCGATCAGATCATTATTCCTGTACATCAGCTGGACAGCCAAAATGACTGATGTCTCCACTAAGCTCCCAGTACAACATAATCATTCAGGCAATTTAAAAAGCCAAAAGACAGTAGGAAGAACTTTAATCTGTGAAACAGAGAATATGTGTTAGTATTCTGATTTTCTAATTTTGTGACCTTGAGAAATTACAAATTTTATGAGTTTCAGTTTTTCTACATCAGAAATGGAAATAAAAATAACTATATCATTACTCATATTTAATGAGGAATTGTAAAGGTAAAGTGATTTTTAAATAGCAAAGCACCATACTTACACATACACAAAATTTTGTTATCTGATTAATAAGGGAAACAGAAGAGTGTGAGTTCCTATTTTGGTGTTTTTTAACTTTCTTTAGTTAGTAGGTTTATGAGTCATAGGATAACTCCTCTATTTCCCCTAAAAGGTGGCTTCAGGACCTGAGGTGAATAGTTCTCTTTCATTTATTTTTTTTTAGTTCCTTTTTTTAGTTCTTTTTTTTTATAATTCTCTTTCATTTTTACAGGGATAGTCAAGCTTTCAAACCAATTTGGAAAATAAGAATTTGCCATAAAATTATAGACTCAATAGTCTGTTACTTTTTTGCCAGCATGACTTATGAAAGCATGTTTCCAAGTATTCTGTTACGTTTCATAACTGACATTAATGATACTACAGTGTCATGCCTCCATGAAAGACAGGGTGACAAGATTAAAGCTTTATGACCCAGTTACCTTGGCATCAGTCATTCTATGAAATAAATCATTGATGATGCCACATAACGTTCATTTGAACCATTAAACATCTGATGGGACTTTTCTCCATTTGAAAATAATTAAAGAGCCATTTATTTCACTGTTTGATCAGTCTTTTATAATTTATTTTCCCAACAACTGTGTCATTAGGATAGCAATGGCTTTCACCCAGATGGCAAGACATGTCAGCACAAATATAAAATTTCTTCAAATAACATCCAGTAGTTAATTATCTGCTGGACTCAAAATTTCTATTCTGGATATCTGAAATAGATTGGAGAAAGTTTTTTAATAAGAATGAGCTCACTGTCAAAGATCTCTGAAAGTCCCAGGCAAAGAAGGAAATAATGTCCCATTTAGTTGAAACATCCTTTCCCAGTCTTCAGTTGCACAATGGAAAGAGAAAGGGGCTAGAGAGCAAAGGAAGGGAGAGTACTTATTTTGTTATGGACGGGGAAATGCAAAATAATGAGAAATGCAATAACTAGAAAAATGGTTTGAGATTATTTAAATTTTGACTCCATTTTATATTTTTAAGACTTTGCATTTAGCTTTAGTTTGAATTTGGCTTTGTTTTAACAGAACAGCTAAGAAGGGAATAAACAAATAAATTGTGTTGGATCGATGTGTGAGGAAAGGGAGATACAGTGACACAGACTTTGGGCTGCAATTTGGGCCTGGAAGCATGATTCCTGTTCTGGCTCCCCATGACTCTACTCTAAAATCAGTGCCCACCAAGCTTTTTGTCGTAGACTTTATGAGCCAACAATGGCCTATGTGGTCATGGTAAGTATCACTGTGAATTTGGCATGGGAATCCCTTCTCTCTGCCTAACTTATTTATAATTCTATTTTTAGGTGGTATGAAATTAATTTTTTCTCCTGTAATACTTAGTTTTCCCTCTAATTGCATTAACTTCATTCAGAACAAAATTAAATCTTTAATGCTGTACTTTGCAGAAGTCATAGAACTTGAGAATGTTGAAATGTACAGAGTCCCCATCTTACAGTGGTTCGGTTTAACATTTTTTGACTTTATGATGGTGCAAAATGTGCATTCAGTAGAAACTGTAGTTTGGATTTTGAATTTGGATCTTTTTCTAGGCTAGCGATATAGGATAATACTCTTTCATTATGCCGGGCAGTGGTGATGAGATGATCTTGCTCACCTTAGGCTAACGTAAGTGTTCTGAGCATGTTTAAGAGAGGCTAGGCTAAGTACCTAGTCAAGACGGTGAAGTAACTAAACACTGTGCTCACCTCCTCTCTCAACCACATCAAAAGTACAGCTGAATGACAGAAGTCTTACAATTAAGGATACACAGAAGCCACATGGAAACTGGCAGGAGGAGCGGAGATGCAGAACTGATTGATTCCATACCCACCTGTGAACATTAAAAATCAGGAGGGATATCTGCCGAAAAAGTGTTGACGTAAGAGTTTGCAGGTATTTTCTGGGAAGATGAGCCATAGCGTCCATCAGATTTTCAAGAAAATTTCAGTCGCAGACAATATTCTTAAAATGCTCCTTATGACTAACTTTTAAAATAACATTCAATTGAAATGGTTACCTATGTATAGCGCAGCAATTATTTTAAAATGTCTTTTTCATCAGGGTCACTATAATGAGGTCAAAATTTAAGAAATGATCCTTTTGTTCAGATCTATCATTTACAAATATTTATCCATATGATGCTATGGAAATATTAGAAATGTCCTACATAATTTGTTTTAAAGAATGTTTGAATTTCTGAGAGCTCTCAAAGTTTCCAAAATAAACAAGGCAAATGAATAGTATATTGTTTAATTGGGTATAATTCACATTTTCTAACGTTTACCTTACAAGAAAATGTTTTGAGACAATATGGAAAACAGCTGATTAAATGAATAGGATTTATGTTAATGTGTATCTCATTAAATCTTAGTATTCCTTTCTTAAATTCTGCATGTGTCTTCTAAGACCAAAATGGGGCATTTCTTGTCTATTTCTAAACTTTAGACTGACAGTCAAGTTTTTCTTTATTTTTTTATTTCTAATGGAAAAAATTATTAAACTGAAATGCACAGAATGACACTTTTAACACAGAAAGAAGAATCAGACATTTATAAGAAAAACAAATTTCTTTTACCGACAATACATACTTTTATAACTATGGGTAAATATGTCATTTTTAAAACCTTATATAACAGTTATTTTCCATATCTTTACTAGTATATAATGAATTGGGAAACCATATGTATTTCATTTTGTCAATCCAGCTGCAGATATTGCAATGAGCTAAAAAAAAAAAAATCAAACAAAGTTTCTAGGGCATGGTTTTCAGTAATAGGTTCAACCATGAAAGAATTTTGAATAACAAGATTTAATAAGAACTTTATCTCTCATGTGAAAGGAAAGAAACTTGGTGTAATAGGCAACCCCAGGTAAATGAATTGACTTGACAAAAGAGTTCAGCTCTTTCAAGTTTTCCCATCTACCCATCTTAAAGGTGTGGTCCTTGCCTCTTACTTCAAGGAGGCTGCTTGAGAATACTAGGCAGCAGGGTGAGGACAGAATAAAAGAAGTCATTTCTTCTCCCCTTTAAAGGAGTCCTGCACAACATCTTCAGTTCCACTCATTAGCCAGAACTCCACCAGCTGTGGTAGAAAAATAGATCCCCCCAAATGACCACCCCAATCCCTGGAATTTATGAATACGTTAAATTACATAGCGAAAGGGACTTTGCAAATAGAATTTAGGTTACAAACCTTAAAATAGAGAGAGTATCCCAGAATATTCAGGCGGGGGCAATTTAATTACAGGCGCCTTTAAAAGTAGAGGACTTTCTCCAGCTGGAGGTAAAAGAGGGCAATGGTATCAGCGGAAGTCAAGGAGATCCCAAGCGTGATTAAACATACGCTGGTTGGTCCTGAGATGCAGGGACCCACATGTAATGGCCAGTAAGAGACCTTCTAGGTGCAAAGGGCAGCCTGCTGCTGACAGCCAGCAAGAGTCCTAGACCTACATATTCAAGGAACTAGTCTCTACCAACAACCTGAATGAGTTTGGAAGTGAATTCTTCCCAAGGTCTTCTAATAAGAGCCCAGCCATGAACACCTTGATTTTGGTTTTGCAGAACTCGGAGAAAAGAAACCTACCAAGCTAACACAGACTTCTGACCTACAGAACCATGAGATGACAAATCTGCGTGGTTCTAAGTTACTAATTTTCTGCTAATTTGTTACAGCGGCCATAGAAAACCAATACACCTGGTCACACCCAGCAGCCATAGAGGTGGGGGAAGGTGGTCTTTCTTCTAGCTATGTGGCGGTATGTGCAGCCAAAAACGCTGGGTCAATTTGTTTGCAAAAGAAGGGGAAGTGTATCTGTTCAACAGCTAGCCTCCCCTGTAGAAGAAGGGAGGTTTGAGTTAATGAAGAAAGGAAAGAATAAAGTAGATTTAGTATTTTTAACATTAAATAAAATAACATTAAATCTTTATATATAAAAGCCAAGCAACCAGAACATTGGAATGACCGGAACGACTGGTTGCTTTGACGCGCACTGCGGCCGATGGGCCCCCACCACCCTGATTGGGGGCGGGCCGGTCAGACCCCACGCACGCACAAATTTGTGCTCCGGGCCTCTAGTATTTCATAACATAACATTAAATATTTCATTTAATAAATATAGCTCTCAAAGAGGTTCAAAATTATTAGGGGTCTTTCAAAATATCAAACTCTTCACTTCTAATTTTGCAACTGCACGAGGTATGCTTTTACAAATGAACACAGGGTAATACATATAATCAAACTTCTCTCATCTCTCATGTATAAGACTGGCGATAGGCCAGTTAATAATTTTCTAAAAGTTTGCCCAGTTCTAAAGTTTCTAAAGTTCATTGGGGAACCATAATGAAAAATATATACCTTAAAGGTTCAATTTTAGCTTAAAACTTGGTCCTGAGTGGCTTTGAAATCCCTATATTTAATTAGGGATTAAATATACATTCATTAGCCAATCTTTTCATGTAGTCTGTGCCTTTATTTGAATGCATGGCAAATGATGGTTTTCTTGCACTCTAAAATTTTCAATTTCAGATTCTTTAAAATAGAGCAAAACCAAAGAAACTTGCAATGCAATCTGAGAACATAATCCTCCTAAAGTTTCTTAGAAACCTATCTCTCCCAAAACTAATTCATTATCATCCCTTTTATCTGCATATGTTTATGCTTTACACAGTAGTTAACTTTGTTTTCTACAATTTTCATTTACATTACACTCATATTTCATCAGTCTATGTAATGTTTTATTATTAAACTATATAATCCCAACAATAAGCAGTATGTATAGGTGCAAATTTTGTTTTTAGCACTACGCTCTAACCAACTGAGCTAACCGGCCAGCTCAAATTTTGTTTTTGATGAATAAGAAAGGAGGGAGTGTATGCAGGGGTCAGCAACCAGTGGTCCGCAGGCGACTGGTGGTCTATGATATCCGAAAGGTTGGCGACCGCTGTATTAGAGTGTACATGGTGCTTGGACCTTCTTGGTGGAATAAGTCAGTATACCTGCAGAGGAAACAGAGAGCAGCCATTAATTTTGTGGGTCAGTTAAAGAGTAGATAAGAGGATTTATAATTTTTACTATCCCTAGAGGAAAACTAATGAAAACAAAACAGTAAATTGTACCTCTACTTACAAGTTCAACCTCTAGCTTCACAGAGACCTTTGAATCAAGCATGTAGAGCCATCAATCATTTCTCCTCACACTCAAGAAACTGTTAAGGACTGAAAAAAAGTAAACATATGATTTCCCTCTTCTTTTGGAAAGCTCTTACTCCTTTGTGAGTTCTAGAAGTCGAGTAGAGTTTCTCAGACAAAATTGTGGTGGAGGAGACCCAACAGGGATGTAAAGTTCCTGTTTGTTAAAATGGAGTAGGGTGGGACACAGAGCAAGGCATGGGAAGAGGGAGGGAGTAGTATAAGATCTTATCCTACAAATGTTCTCATCTTCTGAAATGGCTACTTTAATGAAAATTTTTTAAAAGCAAAGATAAGCATTATTTTCTAATAAACCGATTAAAAACTCATCTTTATAAACTTAACTTTATCTGCTAGAGATAAAGTTATGTCCTGACCTCCCAAACTAATTTCATGTTTTAAAATAAGCTGTAATTTTTATTTGAGAATGATTTCTTTACAGCACCACGGTTTAAGGCTCTCTCATTGGATTGGGAGAGCAGCTTTAATCTAATTTAAATATCAATGACAACATTTCAATACTAGAAGAGATTTCTAAAGAAAAAGAAATTAACTATAATTTTTACTATTCCAAGAGAACTCTTTTTCTTTTATACTTCTCTTACAGAATTCGGTCTATATGCATATACAGTTTTGACATCATTGTAAACACATTGAGTACTTTCATTATATTCTTCTTTTTACATTTGACACTATATAATAAACATTCCTCCATGTTTGTTAAATAATTTTCACAATTACCATCTGGGGAATTCCTTTCTAAACTAGCATATGCTTCATGTAAAGAATGAAATCCTTAGTACCCTAACCTTGACTGTCCTATGACAACATGCAGGTAACTATTTAGCCATATGCCATCACTAACTGCATGGTTTAGAGTTTGGGCTTTGGAATTAGATGGTTTTTGCTTTGAGTCTGGAGGGGGGGAGGGGGGTCTGCCATGTAGTAACTATGCAACTTTGGGCACTTTGTATAGCATCTCTGAAATTGTCATCTGTAATTTGGGGGGGGGGGTCCTATTTAAGTCATAGAAAAATTGCAAATATTAAGTAAAATAACATATAAAGCAATTCACCACAATGCTTGACATATGGTGTTTAATAAATGATATTTATTGTGAGATAGTATATGTCATGTTTTCTATTCTGCTTAAGCATTATATACTCTTTGATTCCCACACTTAAAAATAAAAATAAAGATGAAAGGAAGACCCAGATTAAACACATTCTCTTCATAATCTGTTCTCAGCCACATTAACCCTTGATGTTGTGCACCTGCTGCCTATGCCACTCAGTAGCCAGTGCCTGCAATTTCTTATTATCATTTACTAGAGACCCAGTGAATGACATTTGTGCATGAGGGGAGGGTCCTCTAAGCCTGGCCTGCACCCTCTCGAAGTCTGGGACCCCTTGAGGGATGTCCACTGAGGGGGTCAGGCCTAAGCTAGCAGTCGGACATCCCTCCCACAGTACAGGGCTCTCACAGCCCAGTACCCCTCACACCTGCCTACAGGGAGGCGGGAGAGGCTTCCGCCACCTCTGCTGCGATTGGCAGACCATTAGCCCGGCTTCTGGCTGAGCAGTGCTCCCCATGTGGGAGCTCACTGAATACCAGGGGGCAGCTCCTGCATTAAGTGTCTGCCCCCTGGTGGTCAGTGTGCGTCATAGCAACCAGTCCTTCTGTCATTCAGTTGATTTGCATATTAGGGTTTTATTATATTGGATTTTCATCTGAACAGGAATATCCCTTCAGATAAATTGTAAGCTACCCAAGGCCAGGAAAGTTTGTGCCTGTTATATAACAATACCAACAAGAATTTATCATCACTTTTAGTCTGTTCCATCTCCAAGGCAGTGTCTTTGCCCATGGATGCTGGCATTGCTTCTTGTTTGGCTCATTTCCTTACACTTTTAAAATCAGCTTCATTGGCCTTGCTTTACACATCTTATAAATTAATGTTAAGAACATTTTGATTTAAAAAGAAGAGATTGTGGTGGAAGAAAATGTAGCTTTGGGTGGAAAATAGATTATTTCAAACACTAAAGTGGATAAATAAATTTAAAACGTTTGTTTAAACTTGTTTTCCATTGTATTTATTTACTATTACAAATCCTTTACTGAAGGAGTCTTAAACACAAACATATTTGAAACAAGAAGTTTTTTAAAAAAAAAAAAACATATGTGCAGACATTATACAAATCTATGCAATAATCTCTAGCCCCAGAATCAGCCAACTTCACTAAGTTTGGCAGGGTTCACAACTGATTTTTATGATAGGGCCCAATGGAATCACAAACTTCATTGTATTTGACAAGTTTATCATCCAAGTCCCACACAAACTGAACTCCACTGACACAGAGACTGACAGAAATCCACTTTGACAACCGCAGGAAAGTCAAATGAAATTCAGGCAGAACAGCAACTCTGTACATTCGAATCTGCAACCTAAAAGTACCATCTGTCATGTGTCAAACTAATGCTGGCAATGGTTTCAGTTAGCCATATTTGATTCTGCTGTTGCCAAATCCAGTTATTACTTTTTAACTTGCTAGGTCTTTAACATACCACAGCTTATAATAGGGAAATAACCATCTGATCACTACTTAGAGACCAGAGGCATAGAATATAAAAATCCCAAGTGTTAAACAGGGATCCTGTGAAATCTCAGGGTCGTTTTAAGCCTAATTACACTTATGAGTTATAGATGGTTTCTAAACTGGTGAAAGCCTTATTTGTGGTATTTAGAGTTTACTTAGGGCAAAAAATAATATCTATTAAAATTGAATTTATAAAACTCAACCTCATAAACGTATGCTATGGTAAACCACAAACCAAAGAAATTCATTGAAATGAAATCTCATGTTTTTCAGGGCCGAGCATGAAAGATACCCATTTTGGGCACCGTGAAGATGGACATGTCATGACAGTTATACTAAACCTGTAACTTCCATTGTTAGGGAGACCTTTCTTCTGATTAGGATTAGTTAAATATCTGACCAGTGGATGAAAACAATTATAAGCTGGGAGAGGTGATCATAAAAAAAAAAGATTGTTTCTAAAAGGAGTAAGAACTTTCATTAGACTCTTCATGAAGAGTAGAATTAAGTTGTTTGGAGCAGTGCCCACTTAGAATTCTCTTCCCTGCTGAACCCTCCTTTTGTTTCCAATGTGAACTCAAGTCACCTCTTCTCTAAATCTTTTCCTGACTTTCCCCAGGGCAGTAAGTCCACCATGGCATGGCCCTCCCATTAGGGACACGCTTATCATAGTCTCCTGGGTGAGGTCTCTCCTCCCTGTTAAACTCCCAGCTCCCTAAGGGTGGAGAAGGTGATCTGCTATCTTTACATGCCCTCTCCCTGGCACTGACTATAATGCCTTCTAAGTGGGAAGGAGATAAATTAAAAGGACTCCTTCCTGTATGGGCTTCTTCTACTCACCATCCAGCAGATGGCAGCAGTACCGCCTTCAGTAGAGGAGGAGGCTTTTGACCATCATTCTGACCTTTGCTCCTTAATAGAAGCACTGCTTCATTTCCATCTTTCTCCTTCACCCAGGCTGAGCCATCAACTCAAACATTAATTCACAGAAGTGTGCTTGCCAACAATGAATGAGTCTCTGATTTGCAACTCTGTGTAATTATCTGCAAAATAGTAGAAAATTTGAGATGTACTAACAATCCACATCCCCCCTCTCCCACTATCACACATGTGGCATAATTGCTGTCACCATAATATATCACACATATGTGATGAGTAGAGTGTGTTCCTGGGGATGAGGAGGGGTGGGGATGCATCCTTCAGCACCTCTGTTTCCAGCAAAGGAGACTAGCTGCACAGACCCTTCATGCCTTTCTTACAGCCCTAATCAATTGGTCCGGTTGGTGGATGTGGAAGATGTTCCTGTACAAGTTTACCTCAGCCCTTTCCTCTCCTTCTATAGCCATCTATCCGAAGGCCGATTTCATTCGGCTTCATATCACTTGGTAAACACCCTATCCCGTGAGGGAGGTACACAGTTAATATGTGCTATTGCTTATGCCAATGACTAAGTGTGCTTAATAGTGGCAAAGTGTTAGGAAGGTGATTGTGGGTGCATATCTAAGTGCATTCTTCAGACCAGATATTGATTAGTAATAAAACTGACATTTTGATCTCCATCTATCTGATTCCTTAGTCTATCCTTACAAAGGGAATGATTATACACACACACACACACACACACACACACACACACACACACACACGCACACACACACACACTAGGGGCCCAGTGCACGAATTTGTGCACCTTGAAAAGAACTGTAGGCCACGAGGCTGTGGTGGGCACAGGGTGGATCTTGGCCCATGCTCTGTGCCCCCACCCGGTCCCTCGTGCCCCCAGGGACCGCAGCACATGGGAGCAAAGAATGTTCAGTAACCACCAGAGGTTTACCCCAATGACAGTGACTGGTGCCCCTCCTTGGTCTGGCACCCCTGCTCACCTGCTCCACCATCCCACCATGGTCCGATGCCTGCCATGTTCCATGCTCTGCTGCCTACTGCCGAAGCCTGCCATGTTCTGCACACACATCCCCTGGTGGTCAGCGCACATAATAGTGACTGGTTGTTTGGTTGTTCAGTTGTTCCATTTGGTCTATTTTCATATTAGAGTTTTATATACATATATATGTGTGTGTGTGTGTGTGTGTGTGTGTGTGTGTGTATATGTATGTATATATGTGTGTATATATATTTATACACATATATATACATACATATATATATATATATGTATATATATATATACATACATAGTTTAAAGTATTTCATATGTCTGTTTTTTCCCAGAATTGGACATGGGAATGAGGTATTTTATTTGGGGTCTCCCAACCCCCAACAAATGGCATATGAAACTATCTTATATTTTAAAGCTCAATAAAATTTTATTTACCTTCATTTTTATACCTAATTTTCTTCTTGTATTATAGCCAAAATGTAAAATAATCTGCCCTAAAATTTCTTACTTTCAATCATTAGTAGCTTCATCAAATGCTGAAATTAAATAATCTTTTAAAAATAACCTCTCAAAGACTATTCTCTTTTACTATAAATAATTGTCATAAAAAATTAGTGGATATAAACAACAAAATGACTTTATGTAGGGAAAAGTTTCCCCCGATGGAAAAATTTTCATTCCATCCAAAAGTAGTCTGCCATACTTTCAACATTCAGTTAACCAATTGATACAAAGCACGCTAATTTACCTCATTGAATAAAATGGTCAAAAGCATTTTGCTTTCTTGACTAGCCAAGTCTTATAGCTTTGTATATGCTCTGTGCCTTAATGAGGACTTGAGCAACTAATTATTTCAAGGCCTTAGAGTAGTCTTCAATATTCTCAAAATAAATCTTGACATTTTTAGTTGCTAATCAGCTACAGCTGAAGAGAATTTCAGAAGTGGTAATGGGTGGGCCAGTGATGTATATATTTATATTTCAAAGCCAAAAATTCTCCCTTTTAGTCCCAGAATTAGCATAATCCTTAAGCAATCTTAAATCACGATTCAGAGTCCAGAGTGCTAACCATTACACCATGGAACCTCACTTAAATCACGATTCAAACACCAACATGTGTAGCCTCTATTTCTCTCCTTTTCCAAAATCTTTTAGAGTAGGAAAATTTATAAACTTAAAACACTAAATTTACACTAAGTTTACTCTTATCTTCCTTTTCACCCTGGTTGTAGTTGTTTTGTTGTGCTTCTTCTTCTTCTTCTTCTGTCCTGAATCTCCTGGGCTTGGAATTGGATTAATCACAACCTATTGTTGATGACATAGTGTCACCATTGATGTCCTCATTGTTTTTATTTTGTGAGTTATTTTATGTATAATTTTAATAATGAGAAAATTACCTGTGATTCCGCCACTCACAACAAAGATCTCTGTCCTCAAGGATATATCCATGTTTTATATTGGACTGGGAACAGAAAAAATAAACAATAAACATATTTTAAGTAAATATTGTATGTTCAAAGATAATAAACGATATGGAACACACACAGCAGAGCAGGATAAGGGAGATAGGAAATGTCAAAGATGAAAGAGAGAGCTGTAGTATTAAATAGATGGTCATGGCAGGCTTTATTTTAAAAATGAAATTTAGCTAAAGACTTGAGACAAAGGTGTTATCCAAGCAGATATCTGAGAGAAGAACATTCCAAATAAAAGGAATATTCAAAGGAAAGATCTCAAGGTGGGAAAGTCCCTGGGGTATGTGAAAAATGTCAAGAAGTCCCCTGTAATAGCAGGAGACTGAACAAGGGAGAGAGAGTAGCAGGAAAAGAAGTCAGAGAAGAAAAGGAAGGTCCTAGTTTTGTAGCTATTGTATGGGCTACAGTTTTTACCTCGAGTGAAATGGGGAGCTATTTCAGGATTTTAAGCAGAAGAGTGTCATGGCATGATTCAAGTTTCAAGAGGCTCACTCTGCCTTATTAGTTGATAGTAGACTCTAATGCAGGGGTGGGTAACCTTTTTTTTCTGCCAAGAGCCATTTGGATATTTATAACATCATTTGTGGGCCATACAAAATCATCAACTTAAGTATCAGCCTACTGTATTTGGTCAAATATTTAATTAACTCACCCTAATGCCTTGGCAGGGCCAGACCAAATGGTTCCACAGACCTTATATGATCCATGGACTAGACATTCCCCACCCCTGCTCTAAGGAGACAAGAATAATGGGAAACCTGATTAGGGAATTTAGTCCCTCAGTGGAGGCGGGGAGAAATGGTCAGATTCTATATATGTTTGAATTAGAGGTAGCAAGGTTTCCCAAAAGTTTAGATGTGGGGTGGGTGACTAAAAAGTAGTCAAAGATGGCTTCCTAGTTGTCATTAGTGGCAGTAAGGATAGAACTGAGATTAGTGAATAGTGAGAAACATCAGTTCACTGTAGGAAATGTTGGGTTTGAAAGGTATTACGTGAATATTACATGAAAATATTGCTGGATGTGTGAATGTTGAGTCTAGAAGACAGATGGTCCTAGAGGTGTGAATATGAGAGTATTTATAGATAATATTTAAGGCTATGAGTGTGGATAAAGAGAAGGGGGAAAAAGAGAATAATTTAATATGCCAAAATTAGGTCAGGGAGACGAGGATCCAAACAAGGACACTGAAAAGAAGCAATCAGCAGGATGGGAAGAAAACTAAAAGAGAGTGGCATTCTGGAAACCAAGCAAAGAAAGTTTATTAAGGAAGAGAAAATGATCAAATGTGTCAAATTAAATTGACAGGTCAAATAAGATGAGGATTAAGAATTGACCATCATTTTAATATCATGGATGTCATTGGTGACCTCAAGAACAACTTTTGGACTCATGAGTGAGATAGGCTGGTCAGATTGTATTGAAAGAGAAAGGAAGACGACTTGAAATCAGGAAGCCAATAAATGAGTGGTAGGTGGAGTTGGAAATAGGTGAAGAGAAATATTTTTTAAGATAAAAGAGAAAGTAATATTGGTGAGAATAATTCAGTAATGAGGGAAAATGTGATGATGAGGGAGGGAGAAGGTATAATGTTCGAGCAATGCTCTGGAGTAGGCTACAGACAATAAGATCGGAAGGGAAAAAACTCCAAGGTTGACAATGGATCTGAGCTTTCATCAGGGCAATCAAGTTAGGAGGCAAAGACTGGAAGGAACAAAGAATACATTTGTAACATGAACAGCCTGTATGGAGGTGCTTTCAATTTTTCAAACACTATTTATATAAATATAAACACTCCACTCTAAATTCAGTGTTTAGCAATTGATTGCCCAAAGTATAGATTATCCAAGATTTTCCATTCCCGTGCTTACTCTAATCTCCTAAAGTTTGGTAAGAAACTTTAGTTTGGTAAGAAAAAGATGGAGATAAAACTCAAATCCTTATTGATTGGGACATGTATAGAAGTTCATCAGATTAAAATTGAGTAATGATAAGAGATTATTTATAAAATGCATTTTCTGAAGACGTCACATACCTATGTTATTCACATTTTTCATTGCCAGACATTTTCAAGTTGCATATTGCACATCTGAGTATAATTCTATAGATGTGCAATTCAAAGTTAGAGTTTTTAAAAAGAACAAATAGATTTAATGGAGATAAAAATCTTTGGCATAGCTAAAAGGGAAGAGAGTTCCAGTTATTAATTAAAATGAATAAATCAATGTGTCCATAACAGAGTTTAGAGCATTAAAGTACATTTCTTTTTGTGAAAATAACTGATTGACTGAACATTTGCCAGTCAAATGGAATATTATGTGGGCCTTAAAAAGAGGTGGATCTGTATTCCTTAACATGAAAAGATGTCTAATATTTCCCTGGCTTAAAAGGCTGTTTACAATAACATGTCTAATATTATATCAATATAAATTAAAGAAAAAGTCAAATGATACCCATATTTAACAAAAATATAAATAGCCCTCTTGTAGAGGTGAGAATTCAAGTGATTATCTTACTCCTTATACTTTCCTGCATTGCTTAAATTATTTCCAATGTCATCTCTATAATTAGGAAAAAGTATAATGAAGCCATTATTATTTTGAATAAAAGAAGCAACAATCAAGAAAAAAACAAATTTATCAGTTATGTAATGTTAGTAACTAGTTCCAACTATCATCACAGAACACGGACTTAGACTGCTAAATTTTTTTAAAATATATTTTTATTGATTTCAGAGAGGAAGGGAGAGGGAGAGAAAGATAGAAATATCAACAATGAGAGAGAATCATTGATAGGCTGCCTCCTGCACGCCCCCTACTGGGGATCAAGCCACAACCCAGGCATGTGCCCTTGACGAGAATCAAACCTGGGACTTTTCAGTCCGCAGGCTGATGCTTTATTTACTGAGCCAAACTGGCTAGGGCTAGACTGCTAAATTTTAACCTTAATTTTATCATTGTCTTGCTTGTGTGGCTTCAAGCAAATAAAATCATTTGTGTGATTATTATCTCATTGAAGAAAAAGATAATAAAGAGTGATTATACCAGGGTGTGGTGGATTAAGTAATCAGGGCTTGAAAGAAACTTTGGAAAAGTGATGTCAATATTTTAAATATTATTTTTAAATTCATAGATTGAAGTCTGTGCTTTTCCAAGAAAAAAAATCAGACTTTCAGCTCCAAAACCCAAACTCTGCCCTCAGTTATGTGTGTGCAATTAAGCTGCATGTGTATAATTAAGGACAGAATTTGACCCATAAAATTTGGAATAATCTGGAAATTTTTTAAATCTGGAAAAAATTAAAATCTGTTTGATAAAATAAATTATGATGTGACCCAATTCAAATGGGCTTTGATGTGTTTAAGAAATAGTGTTTTCACTTATGTGAGAAAATAAAATTTCACTTAGCCAATCTAGAACAGACAATTCTAAGGAAAAGAGGGAATAAATTATCACCACTGATCTTTCTCCAGGGTTACTAAGATCACATCTATAAGAAATGAGTTTGTGTTCCCTTACTACTAATGAATGCCTCATACCACAAAAGAAAAAGAAAGAGAGGAGAAGAGGGGAAGGGAAGGGTCTGTAAGTGAATAATCTTGAACTCTCCAGAGAATTCATAATTGAGGCTTTCACACACATCTGGTATACTTTTATTATCTACAAACCCCCCTACCCTGCACTCCCTACTCACCATTAGCGTGAGCTCTTCTGCAAATAGTTCCTTCCGAAAGTCATCTATCAAGTATAAAATTAGCCCAAACAAAGTGAACTTTCTTTTAAGCTTTTATTTCTACTTCAATTTTCTTTTCACGTGTCATCTAACCAGGACCACCAACATTTCGCTTATAATAATTTCTGAAGCCACTTTGAATTCTCCATTTAAAAACGGAAATCGGGGTATAAAAAGGGAATTAAGCCTCATACCTCAATCTTTATCAAATTTTGAAACTTTTCTTTCAATGTCACACTTCAAATTTTGACATATCCTTTTTCTTCTTGCAAGTGAGGGGTCAGAACAGAGAAATAACAAAAACCACAACTCCTTTCCCCCATTTCTGCCTTAAAAAAAAGTGAGCTGTACAACGTGCATAATGTTCATTCTTCTGGCTGCGTGTGTTGAGCTATTTATCAACCCACAAAGTATGATCTGTTTCTCCTTTATGGCCCTTTCAACACACAAAAAAAATATTGGCATTGCTTCTCCCGGTCTCTCAAGAGAGTCATCTGGATTCTAACCACACTGCCCATGGGCTTAAACCACTTGTAAAGAAGTGGAGTCCTTTGCACTTGGATCCTGAAACTTAGAAATAACCTTAAGCTATCCTCCTAAAAACATTAAAAGGAGCATTTTTGTGTGCTCTTCAGGCATCTTTATACGGTAAGCTCTTGTGAGAGGATAAATGTGGCTGGTTTGCATTTTATTTGTTCATGATTTCCAAATAGACATGATTATAAAATCAGAAGGAAAAAAGCCAAAGTCTTCCCAAATTGCTTTTTTTTCCTCTCCATGCACCAAAGAAAATATATTTTACAATTAAATACTAATATGGTCTCTACCCACTGTTCCAATCATCAAAACTAATGTAATTGGTTGAAACCTGGGGCTGCCCATCTCCACCACCCAGTAAGTAAATCACAAAGCCTGCATTTCAGCTCAAAGTTTTCTATTTTGTCAGAATCTAAACAATATTTGTTTCATACTCTGAATCTAGGCATACCCCCAGATAACAGCAAGAGTCTTACTCTCTTTAAAGATAAATCCCTAGCTTCATAGTATAGCATAGTGTGTGAGTGCTGCCATAAGAAAATACCACAGACTTGGTGGCTTAAACAGCAGACATGTGTTTTCTCACAGTTGTGGAGGCTGGAAGTCCAAGAGCAAGGTGCCAGCAGAGTTGGTTTCTCCTGAGAGCTCCTTAACTTGTTCTCTTCACAGGGTCATCTCTCTGGACACAAATCCCTGGTGTCTTTCATCTCTTCTTATAAGAAACCCAGTCATATTGAATTAGGGTCCTCAGCTTTAAGGCTTCATTTTAACTTAATCACTTCTTTAAAGACTTTATCTCAATAGGGACCATTATAAACTTTTGAACAATAATAGACACAGAGGCAGAGCTGCCTCAAACAGATTGTCAAACTGCAGCGGAAAGGCCGGGGAGGTTTGGGGGGCAGGAGGTAGGGGGGTAAGAGATCAACTAAAGGACTTGTATGCATGCATATAAGCATAACCAATGGACATAAGACACTGGGGGATAGGGGAGGCTAGGGGACTGTCTAGGGCGGGGGGATAAAATGGATACATATGTAATACCCTTTGTAATACTTTAAGCAATAAAAAAAAAATAAAAATAAAATAAAAATAAAAAAAAATAAAGACTTTATCTCTAAAAACAGTATATTCTGAGGTCTATTGTTTACCCAATGAAACAGTTTGAGCAAATGAATTTGTCACTAGCAGGCCATTTTCCCTTTCTTTCTTTCTTTCTTTCTTTCTTTCTTTCTTTCTTTCTTTCTTTCTTTCTTTCTTTCTTCCTTCCTTCCTTCCTTCCTTCCTTCCTTCCTTCCTTTCTTCTTTCTTTCTTTCTTTCTTTCTTTCTTTCTTTCTTTCTTTCTTTCTTTCTTTCTTTCTTTCTTTCTTTCTTTCTTTCTTTCTTTCTTTCTTCCTCACCCAAGGACATGTGGGGAGTGGGGGCAGGGAAGAGGGAGAAAGAGAGAGAGAGAGAGAGAGAGAGAGAGAGAGAGAGAGAAATCGATGTGAGAAAGAAACATCAATTGATTGCCATCCATGCCCTGACTGAGGAACAAACCCACAACCTGGATATGTGCCCTGACCAGGACTCAAGGAATCAAACTGGCAACCTTTCAGTGCACAGGATGATGCTCAACCAACTAAGCTACTTCAGCTGGGCTAGCAGGCAATTTTAAAATTGTAACACCCCACCATGCCAGTGGTCATAATGTGCTTTTATAAATAAACTAGTGTCTCGGTGCACAGATTCATGCACATTGAAAGGAAATTAATTAGAAGAAATACTTTAATATTTCTATTTGCCCTTTCTCTATAATAGAAGTGTCAACCAAATTTATGATCAACGACAGATCAAAACACACGTGTGCAATTGGCACCAGGGAGAGCTTTATATGTATCACACATGTGCGAGTCAACTTAGCCTTTTATATATATAGATAAATCTGCTTAATTAGACCTGCTTTCTGATTTAGCTAAACTTTTTCCAGCCCAGTGAAGTGCCCCAACTTCTCTTTCAGGTAATTGTCAGCAACACAGCAGTAAATATCAACACAAAGCAGATTATTATTGTAGATCACACAGAGAGAATAAAGGGGAAAATATTTAACTGCAGCAGTGTTTGACTGTATTCTGCACAGTGAAAAAACCTGAAGTCATTTTCAAGGTCCACCATTTCTTACTTCTTTTCAGTCAGATCAAATTTTTAAACTTTCTAAATCTCTGTTGTCTTGCTAATGAAAAGAAAATAGGATTCTACCAAGTCTCCTATCTACCTACTCCAGGACTTCAGTGAGGATCAAATGAGATGAGGCATGGAAAAACACTTCAGAAACATTTGGTTGAACTGTAAAATGTTTGCACCTGGCTATAAAGCAAGTCAGGTTCCTGAGCTGAAGAAACTCCAAAGAGGCTAGCTAGTCACTAGGGAGAGGAAGCCAGGTGTTGCTACCTGGTGACGTCATTACCCAGTGCCCACAACGACCATTTCCGGGCTGGACTGGGCTGTGGGCTGCATTTTGCACCATGGGGTCTTGCCAATATTGACTGCAATTTGGTGGGGTGTCACTCCAGGCTCTGTGTCCCACTGGAGGAAGCCGAGTGTTGGTTTGTAAGTGCCAGGTCCTTGGTGCCATTTTTTTTAAACTAGAGGCCCATGCACCAGTGAGGTCCCTCGGCCTGGCCTGCAAGGATCGAGCTGGAACCGGCTCCCCAACATTCCCCGAGTGGTCCTGGATTGCTAGAGGATGGTTCTCAGATAATGCACCCCGGAATTGGGCTCCCTCCCCTCTGGTTCCAAGTGTGTCACCCGCAAACTGCAGCTGCCAAGTCACCGCAGCTTGGCAGCTCCTGCATTGAGCATCTGACCCCTGGTGGTCAGTGCATGTCATAGTTACTGGTCAAAGAGTCTGCCCCCTGATGGTCATTGTATGTCATAGCTATCAGTTGAATGGTCAAATGGTCAGACGGTTGCTTAGGCTTTTATATATATATATATACTAGAGGCCCAGTGCACAAAAATTTGTGTACTCGGCGGGGAGGGGGGTCCTTCAGGCCGGCCTGTGCCCTCTCGCAGTCTGGGACCCCTCGGGAGATAACGACCTGCTGGCTTAGGTCTGCTCCCGGGTGGCAGAGGGCAGGCCCAATCCCTAGGTGCAGCCCCTGGTCGGGCTCAGAGCAGGACTGATTGGGGAGTTGGGGCGCCGCCCCTGTCATGCACAGAGCAGGGCGGATCAGGAGGTTGCGATGCCACCCTCAGTCACGCTCAGGGTAGGGCCGATTGGGGGGTTGGGGCACCATCCCCTGTCACACTCAAGGCAGGGTTGATGGGGAGGTTGTGGTGCCACCCCCTGTCACGCACAGAGCAGGGTCAATTTGGGGTTGGGGCTCTGTACCCTGTCACACACAGAGCAGGGTGGATCAGAGAGGTGGGGCGCCGCACCCTGCCACACTGAGGGCAGGGCCGATGGGGAGGTTATGGCTCTACCCCATCACATGCAGAGCAGGGCCCGTGGGGGGGGAGGGGGGGTTGGGGAACCGCACCCTGTCACACACAGAGCCGCAGGGCAATCAGGGGATTGGGGAGCTCCCCCCTATCAGGCACAGAGCAGGGCCGATCAGGGGGCTGTCACACACAGAGCAGGGCCCGTGGGGGGGGGGGGGGGTGTTGGGGCACCGCACCCTGTCACACACAGAGCAGGGCCAATCAGGGGGTTGGAGCGCCACACCCTGTCACACACAGAGCTGCAGGGCAATCAGGGGGTTGGGGAGCTCCCACTTATCAGGCACAAAGCAGGGCCGATCAGGGGGTTGGGGTGCCACACCCTGTCACGAACAGAGCAGGGCGGATAGGGAGGTTGTGGCCCCGCCCCCTGTCATACACAGAGCCACAGGGCGATCAGGGGGTTTGGGCGCTGCCCCCTGTCACACTGCTCCAGGGGCCAGGAGGCCTCGCGGCTCCACTGATCCCGGTGCTGGGAGGCATATTACCCTTTTACTATATAGGATAGAGGCCTGGTGCACGGGTAGGGGCCGGCTGGTTTGCCCTGAAGGGTGTCCTGAATCAGGGTGGGGGTCCCGCTTGGGTGCCTGGCCAGCCTGGATGAGGCGATGATCGCTGTTTG
The DNA here is from genome assembly GCF_963259705.1 of Myotis daubentonii. NCBI lineage: Eukaryota > Metazoa > Chordata > Mammalia > Chiroptera > Vespertilionidae > Myotis > Myotis daubentonii. The sequence continues at coordinate 146,433,460 of NC_081840.1, read as the reverse complement.
CATGCCTGGCCAGCCTGGATGAGGCGATGATGGCTGTTTGCATCTGGTCACACCCCCTTCAGGGTGGGGGTCCCCACTGGGGTGCCTGGCTAGTCTGGGTGAGGGGCTGAGGGCCGTTTGCAGGCTGGCGGGTGACTGAAGCTCCCAACCACTCCTTTTTCCCTTTATTTTTTTTTTTATTCTTGGATTTATGGCTTTCACTGGAGCTGAGAGCCCGCTTTAGCTGTGAGACCTCACTGCTGAAAGCAGGTTTCTGGCTTTGTTTACTTTCTGTATTTGAAACTTTGTTGCAACTCCAGCTCTGAGATCCCAGCTGACTAAAAAGAGGTTTCTGGAGTTTTGTTTAGCTTCTATATTTATAACAATGTTTCTTAGCAGCTCAGAGCCCAGCAGCGGCAGGCGGGGAACGTTGGAGTCCTCCGTCACTGAAGCAAGCAAGCCTAATGTTAGTTTCAAGCTGCCTGGCTGCCGGCCGCCATCTTGGCTGGCAGTTAATTTGCATATCTCGCTGATTAGCCAATGGGAAGGGTAGCGGACGTACGCTAATTACCATGTTTCTCTTTTATTAGATAGGATAGACTAGAGGCCCAGTGCATGAAAATTCATGCACGGTGTGGGGGGGGGGCGGTCCTTCAGACTGGCCTGCGCCCTCTCACAATCTGGGAGTCCCCATCACCCTGCTGCTGCTGCCTGGCCTCCCTCTGTGGGAAGCAACCAAATGGACTGATCAGGGGATGGTGTCAGCCCCTCCCATCGCCCCTCCACCACCACTGGTCACCACCCCCCACCCATCACTCTCTCTCTGCCCACTGGCACGTGTCTTGGCTGGCCTGGCGCTGCCTGTTCTCCAGCCCTGCCCCCGGCCAACTGGTCGTTCTGCCGTTTGGGCTATTTGCATATTACACTTTTATTATATAGGATGGCCAGTGTGCGTCATGGCAGCTCTTGTGTTGAGCGTCTGCCTCAAGTGGTCAGTGCGCATCATAGTGGAGCATCTGCTCCCTGGTGGTCATTGTGTGTCATAGCTATCAGTCAGAGGGAAGGATGGACACTTAACCTTTTATATATATAGATTAGAGGCCCGATGCACAAAATTTGTGCAAGAGTAGGCCTTCCTTTCCCCAGCTGCCAGCACCAGCTTCCCTCTGGCACGCAGGACCTGGGCTTCCCTCCAGCACCTGGGACCCGGGCTTCCCTCTGGCCACCGGCAGGCACCCAGAAGCTGGGCTTCCCTCGCAGCCCCGGCTTCGTCTGGAAGGTCATCTGGAAAGACATCTGGAAGGATGTCCAATCTAATTAGCGTATTATGCTTTTATTATTATAGATGTGCTTTTAGTAATTTTATAAATGTAAAAATTTACTTACTACAAATATATCTCTAGTAATTCTTTTATTCTATATAAATTTTGTCTGGGATTTAAAAAAAACTTTTAAAAAATGTCTTTATTGATTTCAGAGAGAGAGGCAGGGAAAGGGAGAGAGAGTTAGAAACATCAGTAAGGAGAGAGAATCACAGATCAGTCACCTCCTGCACATCCCATACTGAGAATTAAGCTCACAACCGCGGCATGTGTCCTGACCAAGAATCACAGCATGAACTCCTGGTTCATGGGTGAACCTTCAACCACTGAGCCACACCAACTGGGTGGAAAATAAAACTTTTTTAAAATCCTTTATGTATAGTATTACAGATCTAATTGATTCAATGATTCTTGGACTAAAACACTAGGAACTCCCCAAGAAATTGTGAGTGCTCCACCTCGTCCTTTTATCCAGTGGTCGGCAAACTGCGGCTCGCGAGCCACGTGCGGCTCTTTGGCCCCTTGAGTGTGGCTCTTCCTAAGCCTTAGGCGTACCCTAATTAAGTTAATAACAATGTACCTACCTATATAGTTTAAGTTTAAAAAATTTGGCTCTCAAAAGAAATTTCAATCGTTGTACTGTTGATATTTGGCTCTGTTGACTAATGAGTTTGCCGACCACTGAGGCACTCCATTCTCCAAGATCCTCTCATCCCCTCTCAGCACATTTTGCACACATTCTCTTGATGATCTCACCCATTTCCATACTTTTGCCCTCACCTTTCCACCAATGGCTCCCAAATCCGCATCTCCTCCTGAGCACCCACACCTGTATTTCCAACTGCCTTCTGGGTTTCTCTGCTGTATTGTAAGCACCTCCCATGGTAACCAGTTTCTCTTAAAAATATGGGATTATCACCCTGTCTGGTTCAGTTGGTTTGAGTGTTGTCCAATATGACAAGAGATTGAAGTTTTGATCCCTGGTTAGGGTGCATACGGGAGGCAACCGATCGATGTTTCTCTCACATCAATCTTTCTCTCCCTCTTTATCTCTCTCTCAAAATCAATAAAAACATATCCCCGTTCCCTGGCTGGTGTTGCTAAGTGGTTAGAGCATTCTAAGCTCCAGCCATAAAAGACTTATCATTCACAAACTCACACTGCAGATGCGGACAATCACTCTGTCCACATTTACATCTGCTATGTCTGGAACACCTTCTTCCTGATATTCACCTAGCAAAATTCTATCCACTATTCTTCTATGAGGATGACCATTTATCCCAACTTCATGTTCTTCTCTATGTGCTGAATTGACTGAGAATTGATACAGTGACTAGTCTCATGTTTAATCAAATAGACATGTAGACATTGCCAAAATACTGGTTTTATTATTGGTAATATTGAGTTAAAGAAAGCAGTTTGATCTATGAGGAGAATTAGACTTTTTTTCTTCTTCTTCTTTTCCCAAATCTACAAAACAGGATCATTTCTCCATAGGAGAGTTGAGATCTTCAGAACAAAAACACTTATCCAGGTTTTTCCCATCCCTACTAGGGTCTGGCCCCTGCTCTCAGGCCCTGAACCAGGATCTTTACCCATAAAGGAATCTAGGGGAGAAACACACCTTTCCTGAAGGCAAACCGATCTCAGAGGGGCGGGGGGAGGTGTACTTACGCCAGCCAGTGCAGTCACCTTCTTCTCAGTTTCACCAACCAATTAAGTCAGTCTTCTTTGGGAGGGTAGGCATAGAGATAAGCAAATAGAAGAAAGGGTCAAGCTTCACCTTTTATTAGTTCTGGAAAATTCAAAGCTTCTACTTTTTGAGTGTGTGCAGGCAGGAACACTGGAAGCGGGAAAATGTGGTCCTACTTCCAACGTTTAACTTTGAAACCTTAAAATTGGCATGGAGAAACAAACTGTCCTTCTGAGAAAGTCAAAGCTACAGCTAAGCATGAAAAGTGTATTAAAATGGGAATACCAAAATGAAAAATCAGGTGATATAGAAGGAAAAAAAAATGAAAAAGTTGACTGGCCAAGATGGGAGTAGGAAAGAACAAAAACATATGGGAACTTGATTTTATGTGTGTGTTTTTAAAAAATTATTAAGGCACATGTAGCCAGAAAATTAAATAGAAATGTTTGTATATGTTTGAATATATTTGTATTCCTTTTTCTCTGTCGTGGGTAACATCATAAGGCAGGTTTTTGTTTTATTTAGTTGTATTGTTTGAATTTCCTGAAAGGAAAAGTAGAGACTATTGGACATAAATAAGATTTGGAGCCTTTTCTCAACATACTGTAAGTGTGGAATTATAAAATTAAGTTTGGTTTTATTGCTGACAGTACTGTAGTGTTGTGGTATAGTTGTGGTTGAGAAAGAATTTGGATAAATATATAAAAATAGGTACTTGAGTTTTTCTCATAAGAGAAAAAACAATATATATACCCTTAGGGCTGAAATTTCTCATGCTCATTTTTCAGCTTACAGGTAACTTTTTAAAGAAAATATAAAAGGATTCACGCAATCATTTGTGATTTATCAGAATATTTGTAAACCATATTTTTAACATTAAAAATGGACTTGATGTGTATTTTTTTTTATTCAGAGGAGTCCAAACTATTTTGAATTTGATATGCATTAAAAGCCTCTTTGATATATTTGGGAAAAATACACCTAGGAAATAAATAATCAAGTTGAAAAAGTTTCAAAGGTGTGTTCAAATTACCTGAACTATTGAATTTTCCACTAAAACTATGGTAAAATTCCAGGAAAATGGAGAATTCTAAATCTTTAAAGTAGCGATCATGCAAGAGTCTTCACATTACATCATTAAGAGACAGTATGTATATGAATTGAGTTGCATTTATTCATTATTCAAAAAAGTATTTGTCTATCATGTGTCCAGCAGTTTTAGGTGTGTGATTTTCCTTCACAGTAATGAACAAAAAAAGATTAAAACACAAGTTCTGACTGAGCTCATAGTCAAGGGAAGGGATTAAAATGATTACAAATAAGACAAGTATACTCTGGTTACCCTTCAGATCGCATAAATCTTTCGCCTTTTACAAATAAGACAAGCACAACACACAATATGTTATTGCTAAGTGCAAGAAGAAAACATAAAGCAGGGAAGGGATTGTGAAAGATTTGAGGGTAGAGGAAGATAACTACTATGTCAACATTGTTTATGAGCTTTCAAAGATGAAGGCAATGAATGGGCAGTTTCCAGGCTATAGTAGCCTTGGTCCCAGGAGAAATGCTTTGTGAATCTATCTCAGACGAGGCGAGAGTGAACGGAAGGCTTGAGCCTGACAATTGTTCACCCCTGTGGAACTCCACCTCCCAAAGTACTGATGAGACTTATGCCAGACATAGAACAAAGCAGAGCCTCACTAGGCGCCAGCCCTGCAAGATCAGCTCTGCTCTCCATTTTCCATATGACCAGGCAGAGCCCAGGTATTTAAGGCAGATTCACCGATTTTAGTTTGTGGCAGACTAAGTGCTACAAAGTGTGTGATCCTTTGACGGCAGCTGTTTCAGGAGCATTCTTCTACTCGTCTCAACAAGAGAAGTAAGAATTTAAGAAAAGAGCATTTAGAAATTTGTGGGGATAATTTGATAGAGAAGTTTTATTTCTATTTTGTCTAATAACAAAATAATTAATTCAAGCTTTTTTTAGGTTGTCTTTACTTTTTATTTTCTAGTAATTCACCTTTTTCTGTGTTTTATAAAAGAATCAATACAAGACAGATGATTGGAAAGTCAAAAACCAGATTGGTTCTTCTCCACAGACAGTTTGAGAAACATTGGGCTAAAATTCTGATCGATCTCTCCACCCAAAGTCATTCCAAAAACCACCACATAATAACATGAGTGGTTTTCGTGTGCCAGTCACAGTGTTCGGGGACACAGATTCAGAAATACTTAGTCAGTGCCCTCATGAAGCTTACAATAGTGTGAGATGATGAACAAGCAATCTCTGGGCATGATGAGTCCGGTATTTTCCACTAAATCTTGTATGGAGTGAAACATTAGATTATGTGGCCATTCACTACCACTAGCGTAGACTCACTTATGGAAACATGCATGATGCCCTGGTGACTATACATTACTTTTGAATAGGGACCAGAATAAATCTGTTTGTCGGAGCAAGAATCTTGAGAAATAATATCAGGGCTTTTTTTTTTCTTTTCCTAACTGCCTTCAAACAATCTTATCATATTGGGTGTATTCTAAAATGTGGTGAAAGGGACAGTCTATCTGCAAATCTCAAGTCACGATTCCTCTCTTTCTGCTTTAGCTGCTAAAACATTATGAACTTTCATCACCTTGTGACTTACTATAGTTTTAAACATGTATTTAAATTTTAATTTTGAGTTTATAACCCTTGGATACAATAGTACAATTGACACTTAGGAAACATAAATTTTTTAAGAGGAAATGCTTAAACAAGTTTGAGAGTCTATAAGTACTCTAGCTTTGAATTTACCTCAGGTTGATGAAGAGGTTTAGCCTGGGATGATGGTGTTTATTTTGCTTCGTTATTATTATTATTATTCATTTTAGTCAGTGGTCTGTACATATAGCAATGATAAAAGGCTGAACTAAAAGAGATTAGGAAGAGGCATGTGAGACATTTTGAGAGATTTTGAAACGTTCATTCAGTGGTCTCTTTGGTGAAGACTAAAATTCTTCTGGCACTAAACAACAACAACAAAAGTCAGTGATAATTGGTACCTTCTAGAAAAATAAAAGAGCTATTTAAATAGGACTTTGAGTTGACATTTGATAGCGGGGGGTGGGGGGGCAATGTAAAAGTGGCAATAGATAGTAAAGGGGGTTTCCCAATATTTCTCAGGGCAAAAGAGTATGAAAGTCTGGGAAGTACATCCGGCTCAGCCATCTCCATCACTGTGAATAAGAGAACTTGACATGTTAGTAAGACCTCAGAGATGTTACTGAGACCCTCTAGTCATCCGAGGGATGTTTTATTCCTTTAAATAAGAATGTCTGATACATTTGTAACTTGCCTTGAAAATTTAATCTTTCAAAAAGTTGATGAGCAATGAGAAGAAAATCCAACCCACAGGATCCGATTGTGTGTAAAGGGAAATCACGGCTATAAACACGTCACTTCCCAGCTCCAAAACATTCGAAGACCAAACATGGTTGGCTGAATAAAGCACTAATAGCAAGGCCCCTCTGCAGTTTGGCTCAAGTTTCCTTTCCAGGCTTAGCTCCCATGATTTACTTATAAGAAAAGGGATGGGAAGAGTAAAGAAGCATATTTATCAGAGGATATGCTGTAAGCATTACATTATTCCATTTTACTCTTACAGCTCCTACATCATAGAATTATTGTGAGTGTGAATAATGAATACTAAGTGATGCACACAGGTATTTAAGTTGATAGAATTAATGTGCTTAGAACAGTGTTGTATCCATAGTAGGGCCTCAGTGAATATAAGCATTTAGTAGTAATTTAGAAGAACTTAGGAAAAGAGAGCATCGGCATTTCTCTTTTAAGATGAGGAAATGCATGATCATAAACGTTAAGTTGTTTTCCCACAGTGACAACACTGCGAGGATTTTATGTGATTCCTAAATTCTTGTTCTTCACACTCTACCAACTTCTTTCTGCTCTGATATTATTTATTCTTCAGCTAAACTAGACTCCACTCTTCCCAAAGTACATCACAAGCTTTCCCAACGTGTTACCTTTACTCCTGTTTTTTTTTTTTTACCTCTCCTGCAATGTCCCTGCACTCCTCTCTAACTTCTGAAAGTAGAGGATCAGCTTGAACTAATTGTTTATTCCACACTGTCTCCAATCCATACATTTGCCAAATGCCTGCACAATTCCTCCCTAGCACCAACAAAGCAAATGAATCGACTACGTTAGCCAAGCTTGCTTAATTTTTTCTGCATTATAACCCCATTATTTCTGAATGTTTAAGGGCAGAAGATAGAGTCATATCTATCATGACTTGTTTTAACATTTATCTCAATAAATAATTATTGAATTTCTACAATGTGCCAGACAATGGACATATTTTAGGGTATGACATGTACAAGATTGAAAAAAAAAAAAGCATATGTCCACAAGGGCTAATTAAATGTTGATTTAATAAATAGATGACAACTGCCCTATAAATTCAGCTTTAAAAAAGAGCAGGACATCCCTAAAAATACACAAAACAAACCTATTTAAATTTGAGCTAACAGAAGCTCAAATGATAACTCAATTACATTTCCTACAGAACCCCTCTACCCATCCTAATTTGAGGCAGTCATATCCCTATTCATTTCTGGATTGAATTTTTGTGTGTAATACTTGGGTCTTATTTTTCTTTATTCAGATACTTCCACTTCTTCTCTCATAGTACCATTCCTTGGGAGAGAAGTACAAGGACATCTCAGTCTTAGGGGGCTTGCAAAGTAACTTTTCTAGAATAGATAATAAGCTCTGCTCATACAAGACCCATCGTCAAACATGCTTATTCCAGACGTGCTTATTGCTTCCTCGGAGACCACGAGAGTGATCTGTTTATAAATTCCTTTTGGCATTCTATCCTCACGGTGCTGATCATCCTCCCAGTTCCTCAAAGTCAAACGACAGTTGATTAATTGGAAGCTTCCCTTACTCTCTTATTAATGTTCTTCCTTAGGCAGCATTAACCTTTGGACTTGCCTCCCTAACCAAAGACTATCTTCTTTTGGATGTTAAGCATATTTGATTGCTTGCTGCAGATTATTAAAATGCTTCATTTTTTAAAACAGAAATTGTGTAGCCATTTAATGCAGAATGTTATATGTCAAGCGAGCCATTTTGTAGGCTGTTTTAAGCAGATTGTTCTTAAACACTAGACATTGATTCTTAACATCATTCCAATAGTTAGTTGAAACGTCCTTAGAAAAAAGGGTTTATAGTCACCGTGCCATAGTTCAAAGTTGTGATACTAGTTTCTCCCACCAGTGAATAAACTTGAGGCCTGGGTTAGATTTCTGCAACCTATCTCCTGTGAAGCAAGTATAGGAATCTGCAGATAATATTGGACTGAGACATGAGGCAGTTTTCAAGTCTTTTTGGGCACACCTTTAAAATGACAGCCTCCATTATTCTACATTCAAACCCTCCAAAGGCTCCCTGCTGCCATTAGAATTAAATGCAATCTCCCTACAATGCCATCTCCTTCAAGACTCTTCACCTTCAAGCCTCTGAGAACATCTCCAAACCCATCTCTCCTTTCTCCACTGCACTCAATCACTTGTGCCTTGTTTCTGTTCTTTGTCTCTGCTGAGCTCACTCCTTTGGCAGTCATGGGACTTGTGCTCCCTGGCCCTGCTCTTCCTTCAGATCTTAATGTGGCTCCCTCCTTCTGATCCTCTAAGCTTTCACTCTGATGGGCTATCTTCAGAAAAGCCCTTGTTGAATGTCCATGGCTAAGGGCTCCAAATGCTTTCCATCATCCCCAAACCCCTGCTCCAGTCTCTCTATACCCCTCATCCTATTTTGTAGCATGCTGCTCTATTTCATAGCCTATATCAATATCTTAAATATTATTTTCTTTGCCCTGACCAGTGTGGCTCAGTTGGTTGGGCATTGTTCCATGTACCGAAACGTTGCTGGTTCAATTCTAGTCAGGGCACATGCCCAGGTTGCAGGTTTGATCCCTAGTGGGGGGCATGCAGGAGGCAGCTGATCAATGTTGTACTCTTACATCAATATTTCTCTCTCTCTCCCTCTCTCTTCTTCTCGCTCTAAAAATAATCAATAAAGTATTTTAATATATATTTACTTTGTTTTATTTATAATCTATCTCCATCCAGAATTGTAGGCTCCACAAAAACAAGGGCTTTTCTCATCCGCAGCTGTATTCCCAGCACTCAGAGCCTGCCAAGGGAGGTGCTTAATAAATATTTGGTGAGTTAATAAATACATATTTATTTATAAGAGAGACTGAGCATTGCACATGGTGAGATCAAAGAAAGAAGACAGTTTGTGGCAGCTGTGGCCTCCACCCTGCTGTCCTGAGTAATTAAGCAATGCCCTAATTAAGCATTGCTGTGGTTGACCTGGCCCACCTACCTTGCAAAATGGTTTTCTGCTCTTTCAGCTGTGGAGGGGTTTCACCTCCCTTAACCACCTAACTGGTGTGTCAAATTTTTCTTTCCAATGCTGTATGTAACATTCTCCAAACTAATAGGTTTCCATTAACATTTTAGCAGCTCCCAAGTTTGTCCTGATGACTAGATTCCTCCTGGTTTGGAAGACCTTCAATATAGCACACAGAAACTTAACAACTCCATCCTCTTCCGATAGTTTAGAGCAGTGGTTCTCAACCTTGGCTGCACATTAGAATCACCTGGGGATCTTTTTAAAATCCTGATTTCTGGGCCTCATCTTCCAGAAATTCTGTTTCTTTGTGATGGGGTGAGGCCACAACATTAGTAACAAAGAAACAGAATTTCCGGAGGATGAGGCCCAGAAATCGGGATTTTAAAAAGATTCCCAGGTGATTCTAATGTGCAGCCAAGGTTGAGAACCACTGGTTTAGAGGATGCTCATTCATTCATTCATTCATTCACTCCACCTGTGCTAAGTTAGGAAGCAGAAGATATTCTGTTCCAGCTACTTTTCTAGATACTGGAGACAATAAAATTTTTAAAAATGTTGTAAGGATTAAATATCTCTGCTTTCTGTCTCCATAGATTTGATTTTATGTAAGATAAATCATACAATATATGGTATTTTATGTCTGGCTTCTTTCACTTAGCACCGTGGTCGGCAAACTGCGGCTCTTTGACCCCTTCAGTGTGGCTCTTCCTAAGCCTCAGGAGTACCCTAACTAAGTTAATAACAATGTACCTACCTATATAGCTTAAGTTGAAAAAATTTGGCTCTCAAAATAAATTTCAGTCGTTGTACTGTTGATATTTGGCTCTGTTGACTAATGAGTTTGCTGACCACTGACTTAGCATACTTTTTCTGAGATTCATCTATGTTGCAGTACGTATCAGTAGTTCATTATTTATGCCTGTTGAATTAATAATATTCTATTGTGTTGATATACCACATTTTGTTTATCCATCGATCAGTTGATGAGCATTTGAACTGTTTCCAGTACTTGGCCATTGTGAATAGTTTTAGAAGGGTTCCCCTTCCTTATAGTGGCAGCCAGATGCTATCTTCTTGGGAGTTTTGTCCAAAGGTGGTGGTGGTATTTACAGTAACAGAGTGACACAGTGGAAATATCATCATACTGTATTTGATACGAAAAAGACTTAGACCTACATCTAACTTCTCTCTTTTTAGAAATAACTGACCTTAGAGAAGAAACTCACACTTGCTGGTATTAAGAGCCTAGAATGCTATTTGACTAAGTAGATGCTCCACAAACGTAAGTTCCCATTCTATTTCCCTGGCCCCATTGTCTCACATTCTTCCCTGTAACAAATGCAGAACCTCTTATCAGTGCACCAAATGCTGAGCCAAAACTCCCCACACATGGAGTGTTTACCAAGATTGTGAGAAAAAGAAGGATGTATTCAACGTGTAGTTTGGAAGAAGCCATTTCCTCTCCCTCGCTCTTTTCCTACCGGTCCGTACAATGAGAGCTTCTGCTGCTCTCAGAAGCAAAGCATCTATATTTCCTTCTAGATCTCATTTGTTCCTCTCCAAAGGAGGCGCAATGATTTATCTGTTTGACATGCTAAAGAGTCTGATACTCATTGATCCATATTTCTGTAGTGGTCACGGTTAACAGGGTCCGTCACTGCACACACGCACAGGAGGCCCCTTTGTTCCTGCCCTAGGCTTCCTGACTCAACATAGTGTGAGGCATTGCTGGTTGGATAAGTCACTGCTCTGGAAGCCTTACATCTCAAGTGAATTCACATAGAGTTCCGGAGAAAAAAATTAGAAAGCCAGATAGGTGACATCCAAGTTACAGTTGCCAACCTAACTTTACCTTCAATAAAGCTGACATTGCTATTTTCTGATTTTTCTGTTATTTTGAGGGGCAAAGGAGGTGATTAATTCCTCAAGTCCGACATATGGAGGCTGCTAGTCTATTTCAGAAAGACAGAGCTAGGAGTGTATTTAGGCAGACTAACTTTTGTAGTCTTTTTTTCCTTCCATGAGTGGAAGATTCTTTTTAGGACTAACAACACAGTAATGTAATATTATTATCATATCATTTAACATAAGTTTATCCAATCCCACTTGAATTTCTCAAAAGAATTCTTTTAGCTTTCTCTGTCTGAAGTAACAAATTACAGTTCGAGTATGCTTCATATACCACATCAATCATTTGTTCAGTCCCTGGGATTGCTAAATGATTGACCCAATTGGGTAGTTTTAGCTGTCCAATCATTTGGATTTGGGGTGTTAAAACAACTGAAGTGGTTTGGCTACTTAGACTTAAAATGCCTGACAAACCATGATGAGAAGAAAACATCCAATTTAACTGGAAAACAAAGTTGTGGAATCTTTTAGATGTGTCCACATGTGTGCACAAGCACAAATAGTGCCTCTCAGGTTCCCATTCTCTCTTCTCCTATTCTTCTTTGCTCTCCACGCTCCCTCTCTGGACCTCACTCTCTCCTCTCATCTCTCATGTTTCTTTACCTCGATCTTTGTCTCTTTTTTGTTTAGGTATAATTAACATATACTAGCAGCATATTAGAGTCAGGTACAATGTAATGATTCATTATTTGTATATATTATGAAATGATCTCCACAGTAAGTCCAGTTAACATTCATCACCATACATAGTTACAACTTTTTTTGTGATAGAAATTTTAAGAACTATTCTCTTGTTCTTTATGTCTTTATCTCCCTATATGTCCCATTTCTCTCAGAATTAGCAAATATTCATAATGGTGAGATATGCACTTTTTATTAGCAGTGCTTCCTTCTCGTTTCTGCAATAAATTCAGAATCTAAGAAAGACTGAAAAGAAATAGTTACACTTGTCTCTTTGAGAACCAAGATGAGGCAGTGAACTAGCTCATTCTGCATAAGAAGAAACAATTTGATTGTGGCCAAAGGACTTGAGATATATAGAACATCCCAGAGCCTACAGCAGGTCCCAGCATATTAAGATAGGGCAAGACTTCCTATAGCCCTTAACACTATCTAAATCTTTACAATAACAACTTAAAGGTTGCCCTAAAATTTACAATCTAATATTATTCTCTTGGCAGCCATCCTTATTCTTCACCTCTCTTCACTTCTGAGTGCTTTAGACCATGGATGTTTGGACAGAATCCCTCAAAGGCTAGTAAATCACTAGTTCTGTGAAGATCCATTCCCCAACAATGATCACTAAAGAAAGATAAAAGTTGAACAATTAGGAAGTAGTTAAAGACATTACATTGTTATCGGAGGAAGGCAATCACCTTCTGAACTTTAAGTTAGCCTCTGATATCTAATAAGGTCATACTTTAAGACTGGGAAATTAAGTTGCAAGAACCGCTCATGTGAACCAGTGCATAAGACACAGCTGGGCTATCCCAAGAGGAGCAATGTCTTGTCAATGACACAACAAATGTTAGGGAAATCCCATGAGCAGCTCTCCAGAGTTGAGATTGTTGGCCATTATTCAAGGTTTAAAAATCCTCATTTTGAAGACAACTCTCAAGGACTCAGCTTTTGAGATTTTGGCTCATCAAAGCATGTTACTCTCAGTACTACTGAAAATAACCACTAAACACAACAGAGCCCTGTCCAAGAGAGAATAAGGGGACATAATATTCTCCCTAATGTGTATAAAGAAAAAAGCACAAAAAGTCTTAATTTAAAAAATGTGATATTTGGAAATTACTTTCTATTACACAATGAATTACTCAGTACATCAAATGCTTTGGGGGGTGTTTTTTTGTGAAACATGGAACAATTTAATCATAAGTTCATTAATGCATTGCAAATTGATTTTGTTTCAGTTCCTTTTAATTCTTTTAAAATAAACTGACAAATGTCTTTTGTCAAGATTCATTCTGAGACACCATACGTTTTTAATATTTTATTCTGGATCTTAGACTTAAAAAACTAAATAGAGCCTCAGAGGTAGGAAAAATTTTGTATTAATTTATTACATCTTAGCATTTCATTTTAATGTCTATTTTCAGCTACTAAAATGATTGCTAATAAATGGCAATAAAATAGTATTTTATAATTATTTTACTTGAATTTTATTTATTACTAAACTTTTCAAACTTGATTGCCATTTTAGTTTCTTCTTTCCTGGACTGAATCTTAATATCTTTTGCCCATTATTATGCTTGAGAGAAATTTGTGTGAATGGACTGGGACTATGAACCAAATTGGCAGTGATCAGTTGTTATAAATAACTTAAATATGCTCAGATGTATCTCTGAAATATCAACGAGCATATTCTTAGGTTAAGTGTGATCCAATGACTCATAACTATGTTTAGCATCACCTGTGCTTCACACACCCAAAGAGGTATAAAGATTGCTGTACCATACAAAAGAATGACACTCAAATTCTCTTTTGTCCTTCAAATTGACTTCTCTGACTCCTTCAAAAAAAATAGATTTGTAGCATCCCAAGGGTGAGGTTTAAAAGGGTAATTCATCCTGGCCGGCATGACTCAGTGGCTGAGCATGGACCTATGAACTAGGAGGTCATCGTTTGATTCCCAATCAAGGCACATATCCGGGTTGCAGGCTCGACCCCAGTGTGGAGGCAGCCAATCAATGATTTTCTCTCATCATTGATGTTTCTATCTCTCTCTCACACTCCCTTCCTCTCTAAAATCAATAAAAATATTTTAAAAAATAAATAAAATAAAAGGGTAATTCAGATATTCAGCATCCATTCCATATATTTTAATGATAGCATTTGTACCCATAATTTTAAAGCAAAATAAAACATTTGCTGTTCACAGTAATACGTGAGATGAAGTATTTGTATTCAATCCAAAAAAAGTAAGTGGAGACCCATCCACAACGTCGTAAATGTTTCCCTCCACGTCCCACGTGGTTCAGGGTTCAGTATCTGGAAGAGGAGCCGCACACAAATGAAAGAGAAAAGACAAGAGATAATTTGGGAATATTGGGGGACCAGGCGGGCAAGTCCAACTCAGGAGAAAGGACTTCCACCCTTGCTCAGGCCACACCAACCTTTTATAGTCTGAGGTAAACAAGGCAGTGGTTACCATAGTTACACAGTTCTTGTGGGTTTCACCTGTTTTGACCATAGTTACACTCCCTGCACTTCCCTCAGCCCATTAGCTTCCCAGGTAAGATCTGGGGAGTGTTATAAGGTCAAGCCTAATTATGCTAAGAGGACTGAGCCCTCTAAGCTGGGACTTGTTTGTGACCTTGCCAGCAGGTCAGTCCGAGGCTTAACCATAGGGTTAACCAAGGGCCCATATGGGGACCCATCCACAATTCTCCTTTTTTTATTGGATTGTATTTTCCTCATTGATTGGTAATATTTCTATATATATATATCCCAGGTATTAATCAGTTGTTTTCTATGTCATAAACATTTTCTCCTACTCTTGTTTGTCACATCTTTTCTTGTTTACAAAATTTATTATCATTTGTAGCATTATAATTTATAATTTCAATATAGTTAAATATATAACTACATACATTTAATATATATGAAATGCAATGCAATGAAAATATTCCTCAAACCCTTCAAAATATTATAAAGTCTTTAATCAAATGGAATTAATTATATGTATATCTTTATTTTTACAGTTGAAGATACAATTGTTCCAACACAATTTATTATAGTTTGATATATTGTAAAACACTTCTCTCATGAACTGAAATCCCATATATGTAAGGTCTATAAGGTTTAGATTTATCAGTTTGTTTTAGCTTTCTTCTTTGTCCTTTTAATTCAGCTGTCTTTTCCTGAGCTAACACCTTAATGGTTTACATTCTATAAATACATGTCTTCATAACTATTATGGCAAATGTGTCTTCCTCCTCCTCCTCCTTCCTCTTTAGAATTAACTCAGCTCTTTTGAACTTATACTCTTCCAAATTAATTTTGGAATCAATTTCTCAAATCCCATGAAAAATACTGTTAATTTTTTTTAATTTAAAGGTAAATTTGAGTGAGTTGAAATCTTTATGATGTTAAATCTTTCCACCAATGAACATAGTACACAGTTTCATTTAATCATCTCCTTTTAAATGCTCCAAAATTATTTTATAATTTTATCTGTGTAAAACTTGAATATATGTTTTCAATTTATTCCTAGGTATGTTTTATTGTATAGAAAATACTTTTGTTTTATTATATAGAAAATACTTTTTACAAATTTCTATAACATTTTCAAAGAAGTTTATTGCTATCATATAGGAACATTATAAACTTTATATATAAGGCTTAGCCCCATTATCCCAACTGAACTCTCATTTTTTTTATTAAATTTTTTGGGATGACATTGGTTAATAGGATCATATAGGTTTCAAGTGTATATTTCTATGATACATGATCTGTATATTGCATTGTATGGCCACCATTCAAAGTCAAATCATCTTCTGTCACCATATATTTGACCCCCTTATACTTTACTACTCTCACTCTCATCCTTCTGGCAAACACCATTTTGTTGTCTGTGTCTTATTATTTGTAATAATTTGTCTGGAAATTATTTTGCATATGTCTAATGGAAACCATATTGCCTGAAAATTATAGTTTTGTCTTTTTATGTTTAATTCATACATCCTTACATCCTTTCCTTTTCTTGTTTTAATTATTAAAACCACTAAGACTACATGAATAGTATTGATAATAGCAGTGATTTTGCAGAAGACTAATCATATTTCCTTTCCATTTTTCTTTTAGTAATAGACACGATGGAATACTATGCTGCTCTAAAAAGGAAGGAACTCTTACCATTTGCAACGGCATGGATGGAACTGGAGAGCATTATGCTAAGTGAAATAAGCCAGTCAATGAAGGAAAAATACCACATGATCTCACTCATTCATGGATAATAGAGACCATTATAAACTTTTGAACAATAATAGATACAGAGGCAGAGCTGCCTCAAACAGATTGTCAAACTGCAGGGGGAAGGCCGAGGAGGGTTGGGGGGCAGGAGGTAGGGGGGTAAGAGATCAACCAAAGGACTTGTATGCATGCATATAAGCATAAGCAATGGACATAAGACACTGGGGATTAGAGGAGGCTAGGGGACTGTCTAGGGCAGGGGGGAAAATGGACACATATCTAATACCCTTTGTAATACTTTAAGCAATAAAAAAAATATTGAATTTTATTAAATGCTTTTCTTGCATTAATTGAGATGATTATATTTTTTATCACATTTAATCTATTAGTGTGATGGTGATATAAAAATATGTTGTCTATTGTTGAACAACTCATCTATACTAGAATCTACACTATTTGGTAATGTTGCTGCTAGACTCAATTTGTCTTAAAATTCTCTAGCAAGATTGACCCACATAAAGAGATAAAGTATTATAATTTTGCATCCACATTTGTGAGATTAGCCTTTGTGTTCTTATTGTAGTCTCCTTGCACAGTTTGAATATCAAGGTAATCAAGTGATGCGAGCTTCAAAAATGGATGAAGTAGCTTTCCCCCTGCTGTTCTCTGGAAACATGGCCTGAGATCAGAATTACATGTAAGTTAAAGGTTTGCTAAAACTTCCCAGTAAAACTTGCGGGAGTTAGTCATTTGTGGGGAGAAGGTAAGTGGGTTTTGAATGGTGGTTACTAATTAAATGTTTCAATGATTATTGGCCTATAGAGGTTTTCTTTTATTTTTCTTGAATTCATTTTGGTAAATTTTATTTTAAACCATCCAGTTTATCTAAATTGAGTCATCAAATTGATCATCATATTCTCTTTGGACTTGGAAGATAAAAAGGATACTACCTATAGTATTGACTTCATTTTCCTCATATTCATTTTTGGCCTCTATTTCCTTCACTTGATCGGTTTTCCAGACGTAACTCTAATTGATTAGTGCTTTTTTCTTCTTTGAATTAGTTATTGGTTTTACTGATCATTGTAATTGCTTCCTATTGATTTAATTTATGCTTTATTGTTTTTCCTTCTTTCTACTTATATTGGGTTCACACTGGTTTTGCTTTTGGTTTTTAATTTGGTTCTAAAGAAAAAGCTTGACTTTTTTTCTTTTTAAATTAAATTTATTGGAGTGACATTGGTTAATATGATCATATAGTTTTTTAGGTGTGGGTTTCTATGTTACAAGATCTGTACATTGTACTGTGTGCCCACCACCCAAAGTCAAATCTTCTACCATCACCATATATTATGACCCCCTATACCCCCACCCTCTTCTCTCACAACCACCACACTGCTGTTTGTGTTCATGAGTTTCAGTTTCATATTCTACTCATTAACTTTCAATCTGCTCATGTTATTATGTATACATAAATTCCCTTCTTTTTCCAAGGAAAAGTTTTAAGTATACATCAGAAGTTTTGATTTGTAGGGAACTTTTTTTAGTAACTTCTTTGATTTTTTCTTTAACTAATTAATTATTTAGATGTGGTTTTATTTTCTAAACATACAGAAATGTTTTCCTATTGTTTAATTATTGCTTTCAGTTTGTTTGTTTGTTTTTAATTCTCACCCAAGAATATATTTTTTAGAGAGTGGAGGGAGACAGGAGAGGGGAAGAGAGAGAAAGAAAAACATCCATGTGAGAGAGATACATTGATTGGTTGCCTCGCACACATGTCCCAACCAGCCTACAGGCTGCACTTTCCTGCTCACCGATCGCTGGATTGCCAGGGCACCCAGGGTCAGGCCCTGCTGGATGCTCCCTGTGGGTGGCACTTTCCTGCTCTCTAATCTCCATGTTGTCCCAGCTGGGGGCAGGGCTTAGGCGGTGCAGGGCTTAGCCAGCACATGGGGGTCCCCAAAGGGGGCAGGGCTTAGGCAGCAGGCGGGGGTCCTGGCTGGGGGCAGGGCTTAAGCAGCTCGGGGCTTAGGCGGCACACAGGGGTCCTGGCTGGGGGCGGGGCTCAGGCGGCTGGGGGCCTAGGCGGCACACAGGGGTCCCGGCTGGGGGTGTGGCTTTGTGCTGCCTAAGCCACGCAGCCCAGGACTGCACACAGGGCCCCGATGGCTGCTCATGCTGTCCCGCCCTGCCTGCAGTATGCAAATTAGCCGCCATCTTTGTTAGTGGCTAATTTGCATATTGTGCTGAGGTATGCAAAAGTATGGTCAATTACCATGTTTGTCTATTATTAGATAGGATTATTTGTAATTCATTGAGAATTTATTTTAGCCTAAAATAAGATCAACTTTTGTAACTATGTCATGTATGACTAAAAAGAGTGAATTCACTAGTTTTTGTGTGATTGAATGAATGTATAATCCTAGTTTATGTGTGTGTATAAATATCATTATATATATATATATATATATATATATATATATATATATATATATATATCATCAAGCTTGTTATTTGGGCTATTACATTATAATTATAACTGTTAGGTTGTATGAAATGCATTTTAAGAGAATGGATTATTACTTATTTTTCTCCTCACCCGAGGATATTTTTCCATTGATTTGTAGAGAGAGTGGAAGAAAGAGGGAAAGACAGAGAGAAATATTGATGTGAGAGAAACATATCGATTGTTTGCCTCCTGCAAGTGCCCCAATGAGGGCTCGGGCCAGGGAAGAGCCCACAAACAGGGCACATGCCCTTGACCAGAATCGAACCTAGGACCCTTCGGTACACAGGCCGACACTTTATCTACTGAGCCAAACTGGCTAGGGCTGGATTGTTATGTCTTAAAACTCATATTATTATACACAAAAAGTGTCTTGTTTGTGAGAAAGAAATGTATTGAGCCAATACTTTTTAAAACCATGGTATTAAGTACTAGAGAGAAGCTTAAAAATATCACACAAGTCCTTTCAGTCACCAAGTTTATAACAAACACAGTTGTCTTCTAAGCAACCCATAACAACCTCAGAAAAACAATAATGCCTAAATTTTATTGAGCTTTTACTATGTGGCAAATACTGCTCTCAGCACTTAACTAATTTAATCATTACAACAACGTGACAAAGCTGAGCAAAGGTTTGTTCCAGCACATTGCTGGGATATGGCAGCACTTTTGAATTTCTATGAACTCAAAAGTGGAATATTGGTCTTTTGTTCTCAGCTGCAGATGCTTGACCACAATTTTGAGAAAGCAGGACTGTCTTGCTGGGTTCCTAACACCACCCTGCTATATTATTTTGATTTACACTGATATTATCATATCTGTGGTTGTCACTGTAAGTCATTACAATTAAAAACACAAAAACTAAAACTTTCTTTCCCTCCTAAATTTTCAGCATCTCCACATGCTCCTCACAGACATTAAAAAAACATGGTCATAAATGGATTCACTTATAAGGTTTTTAAAATCTTGATACTCTAGTTGATTAAAATTCATATTCGGTCATTGCTTTCTTTGAAAGAACAACAACTCTTGTTAACTTTTAAATGAAGACTAGATAGGATCTTCTGTGTTTATATTAGGAAACTAAAGTCCTAAGAGGCTGTGAAAGTCCCACAGTTCAAAGTCTCATGGAGGGCGAGAGGTGCAATAGCATTGCCACAGGGTGTCTGGCTGAGCTCCTTTGACCTTCCATTAAATGCAGATGGAGATCTGACATCTCAGTGGCATTGAAGGTTAGCTTAAATAAAGTTTATCAAGTGGCATAGTGATAACGTTTCTTCAAAATAAAGTTAAACTAACAAAGGTATGTTTTTCTAAATGGACACAAGTTGATACCCTATGCAGCAACACAGAGTTTCAAGTTGGCAATATGTAGAAATCCAGTGACATCAAGTCCTAAAGTTAGCTAAAATATTATCTCCTTAAACTTTATAATCGTAGTTGAAGTTTAATTTTCTTTACATAGATTTTTATGGGTTCTACTTTCAAACCGTGTTGTGGGGAACCTTAGCCCTGTAACGCAGGTGCCCTCAGGGCTACCTAAGTCCACAGGTGGATAGAGACCCAACTGCTGGGGTTCAGATCCCAACCCTTTCCTCTCTTCCTCCTGAGCAGCTCTGCTTTGATCTGTCTCGTTCACTGTCATGTTCACTGGGGCAAGGGATAGGGCTGCATTAAAGACACGGTTCTATATCCACTGTCAGACCATCTAATCAGCTAAAATATCTCCTTATCTAACTGTGCACCTTTTATTATAATCCTACATAGTACAAGTCAGTTATGAAGCAACAGATTACAATCTAATGTCAAATGTAGAAGGCTTCTCTGAAAGAAAACCATTGCTCAGACAGCACCAAATAAAGATTATGCAGTGCTACATTTATTTACTTGATGACTTACATAGTGTTTAGTGCCTTGAGAGCTGGACTGGAAACATCCTCAATAAATACCCCAGAGTGCCTTAAAGAATTGGTGTAATTCATTCTGAGCTTTTAGTTATTTCTGGCATCTTCAATTTAGTTGGCTTTGGTCCTGATACTTTATACTCTGTTCTATTTCTGGCTGACACAAACAATACATAAACACTCATAAACGCAAAAATTGCTTTAAATTCACATCAGACCTGTAAAGCAGTTCAACAAAAGCAGGATTTTATGGCATTTGCCTTTACGTCCTTTTTGTGTACTGTCCATTAAAATCATTTAACATTCATCTAAGATCTGTGTTCAGAGTCATACCTCTTCGGGTAATGGTGCTGAGGTCAGAATTGAACAAGAGTTATGGACATAAGCTCTAGACTTTAAACCTTTGCTCCTCCACTTACTAGCTGTGAGAGCATGGGAAAATAAATTTAACTTCCCTGTACCTCAGAGAGAATGATACCTATTTCATAGGGTTATTGTGATGATCAAATGCAAAAATACATGTAAACCACGTGGAAAAGCATCTATCGTATACATTGCATCTAGTAAAAGCTCAATCAACATCAAGTTATTAAAGTTATTGTACATGACTAATGTTATAAACTGTGCTATATCACATTTCTAATTACTAAAGCTACAATTTGCCAAGAATGGAGCATGATTTTAATACTGTTGTAAATAACCCAGTTATTAATTAACAGGAAGGGAGCAGAGAGAAGGCCAGACAGTATAGGCATGCCATTTGTACAGCTTTGCCAGAAAGCTGCAGTTTAACACTCTCCAGGTCTATTCCCTGCAGATCGCTGTGGGAAGGGACTGGACAACAGACACATGCCCATAAGGTCTGGGTGAAATAGGGAAGGTGCTTGTCTGTCAGTCACAGCTGGGAACAGGGCACTGGCTAGAATAGGCATGGCCACTGCGAGGGCATGATATCTGAGATACATAAACTCCTGAACAAAGGGAACTTCCTCTCTAGGACCCTCTGGCACTCCGCTCCTGGCTCTCTTGTTGCAGGGGGCGTGCTCCCCTGCACTGGCCCACGTGGCTCAGAGCCAAGTGGACCCCACACAATAGACTAATGGACTGTGACTAGCCTGGTGCTCTGCTGGACTCAACTCCACCATGGAACAGAGACTCTGGACACTGGCTCTGCCCCTAGCTCTGCCGAAGGCCCAGCTGCACCTTTTCCAGGACTGGTTTAAGGGAAATGGGACTTTGGAAATTGAGGGATGTAACTTCGCATGAATTAAAAAATCACTCATTCTCCTGGATAAGTCTTAGAAAATTCTTTTTCTCAAGATACCAAAGAACCCCACTCCCATTAGCATTAGAGAAATCCCACCGATAACAATTTAACCTGCAGTATAACTAAATCCATGTTATAATGAGTTTTTGTTTATAGACACAAATGGCCTAGATTATCTAATTACCATCAGCATTTTTATTTAATAAATATTAATAAATGACTATTAAACTTTCTATTTTTTGAAATACCATTTTTGTTAGCCCTTGATTTTGGAAATCTCATAAAGTTATTATTTATCTACTCTTTTCTAGGGCTCAACTTCTCCATTTGCCATTTCCTCATCTTCAAACATTAGCAATGTTTAAACCCCCTCCTTTGTCATCAGGTTTGTTTGTTTTGTTTCCTTCTATAGGTCATTTCTTATATTAGAAACAAAAAACGAAAACAAGAAGAAAACCTAAAAAAAAAAAATAGGTACTTGTTTGGCTCTGCTCAACTAGATTTTACTTAGCAGAGCATGGCATATGTTTGATTAGGCAGCCTTGATACACTCGTCAATTCTCCCTTCAGTTCTGGGACTCTTATTCCCTGCCTGTCTCATTATCATCTATCATCCTTGTTCCAGAAAGTGAACACATTCTGAGGAATTATGCAACCTAAGAAAAAGTTCTCTCTTTCTTCTGTCAAGTGCCAAAGATGGGACAGCTAGAGAGAAAGCAGAAGTATTTGTTGTTACTGTGAAATAATAATCAGAATGAAGTACATATAAATGGCATCTGGGGCTGGACTACTCCAGAAGGAAACAATATTTATTAAGTGACAGGGCAGATTGTTTGAGTTATCATGTGCCACTTGATGGCTATAAAATAATTTTGGAGAGAACATAACCACCCACACGAAAGGAAGCAAGGTCAGAATGCTTGGCAAATTGCGTGAGCCTCCTGACGCCTGCTTTGCTGTCATTAGTGGCTTTGATAACTGGCCGGTGCATTATAAATCTAAGGCAACACCTTCAAATAAGGTTTTTTCGGCCCTCCCACTCCATGCTTTGAAGCATGTACCTCCATGAAAGTGTGATGAGATCTTCCTGCGTTTAAGAGCTTTGCTTCCCTGATCTCAGATGAAGATTGACAGTTTGGTGTGTGCTTCTGTGACCCAACTGAATCATTTTTTGAGTCCTAATCACATAGGGGTATACTTTATATTTTTAAAGTCATGTTCTGCACTCTTATAAGCAGGGCAGTTTATATTGATGAGTATGCCATTTGTACAAGACCCAGTTTCTTGAAAATCTAAGTTTGCTTTCAAGTAAAATTTTAAAATAATAGAACCAAAAGCTTGAGTTACATTATACCTATGGTTCCAGAATAATTATTTATAGTTCCCCCTTTCATCTTCAAATTCATCCCAATTTGTGGGTGCTCAATTAGATAATCACTAAATCTCTATAACACCATGTTTCTTATGTAATTTATATGTATTAATTCATTTAATTTTCATAATATTGCAGTAAGTTAGGTGTTGTTATCCCATTTTATAGATGAGGCAATCATAGCAGAGTGGATAGGAAAACTGCCCAGGGTCGAACAGAAATACATGGAGAAGAAGAAATTTGGACCCAAGTAGTCTGGTCCCATACTTCTAGTCTTGACTTCTGTGCTATTTTATATTCCATTAAGTTTGAGGCTTATTTTTCTTTTCCACCTTTGTTATATTTTTAAATGATCCTGCCTTCATGAGGATAACCTTTGAGCACTCACTTGAAACAACTTATACACAAACTTGAGCCCCAAATGCATTGATATACAAGAGTGCTTTGATTCAAACCTTCCAGAACTGCTTGTCCAAATAAGGAGTCTGATGGATGAAAGAAAAGGGAGAAGGAAGAAAGCAAGCCCAAGTACCATTATAAGACACCTCTATAGGAAGCCAAGCACATACTCTCCCTGAGCCCTGCTATAGAAAATGAGTGGTGGAAATGAGAAGAGCAGGTGAGCTGACATTTGGAATTTGGCGCTGACTGAATTGCACAACAAAGAGGAAGATAAATCTTCATGTTTGTGTAAAGATGATAAAGCCAAAGGCCATATTTCTCAGCTGTTGCCAAGATCCAATCAAATGTGTCAGATCTGAGATCTTTAGTCACTGAAACCTGTTATGGGAAGACAGATTCACATCCAGGGACTTGTCTTAAGAGGACTCTTCAGGTTCTTTAAACTTGATCCTAGGGAGAATGGCTGCTGTTCTGTTTCACTGAAATTCTTACCTTAGCTATTCCAGTTCACACTTCCAGGCAGATTTGGAAGTTTTTCCAAGGATACTCAAAAGTTCAAGAAACGTATGGGGTCCTCTGTTTTTTGCCAGGTTGTCTTTCCCAATCTCAATATATTGTTGAAATTCAAAGTTTCCCAATTAATATCTTCAAAATCAAAACAGTTGTCTTAAACATTTTAGACATAATTTTATTCAGGTGTCTATAGCTTTTTTAGTTTCATTTCAAACAATTTTATTATTTACATTTTTTAATATTTTTGTGTGTTTTTTCTTTGCCAGATTTGCTACAACTACTAGCAACAATATGGAAGGGTAAGAAAACTTATATGATATTCAAAGTCGTTTTTAAGCTTTTTATTTCATACTAGGGGTCCGATGCATGAAATTCATGCATGGGTAGGGTCCTAGGCCTGGCCAGCAATCAGGGCTGATCTATGGGATGACTGCTGGGGCGATTGGGGGGCCCCCACAGGCACCTGCCTTGGCTGGCCTGGGGCATGTGGGCTGGGGGCAGCTCCTGTATTGAGTGTCTGCCCCCTGATGGTCAGTGCACTTCATAGTGACTGGTCATTCCATCGGTCATTCTGCCATTCAGTTGATTTGCATATTAGGCTTTTATTATATAGAATATATACCCTTTCAACATAATTACGAGGTCCCCAAGGTCATTCTCAGGCTTGGCCCACAGAACTCAGCATATAGTCTTACTTAGGGTTATGACCTATTACAACAAAAGGATACAAAGCAGTATCAATAAGGGAAAGGCATATGGGGTGAAGTCTGGGGAAAAACAAGCATGAGCTTCTAGAGTCATCTCCTGGTGGAATCAAAAGAATATGCTTAAGTCCCCCGGAAACAAGTTGGGACAACAAATGAAAAGTGCTGTCTACCAGGAAAGCTTGTCAGTTTCAGCAACTTGTTAGGTTTTATCTGGGACTAGTCTTATAGGCACCATTTGCCTCAAATGTACACAAACTCCAGGCTCCTGGTAGGAAAGCAGGTGTTCAGTATAAACCATATTGTACAAACATTTTTGGCACAGAAAGCCAATCTTATAAGGAGATGGTGGGACTCCTGCAATCTAAGTTCCCAGATGCCAGCCAAGGGCCAACCCTGTAAGGTAGGCAGACCTTTCTAATGAGAGCAGTCAGGCTTGCTCTTTTCTGTACTATTTCACAACTTGATTTTCCCCAAATAAAAATAACTGAAAGAAGTCAAATTCTTTTCTCATAATCATGAGTTCCTGGTTGGGCCAAACCCCAATTATTCAAGCTCCCTATCCAATATTCTTTCCAGTTGATTACACAGCTGTTCAGAAAATAACTGGATAATCAAGCAACTAAGACTGATTTAAATAAATTGAAGTGACTAATAATCAAAGGTGCAGTTGTAGCTTTTTGTCCTCCATATATGACCTGGAAATAATAATGGCCCCTAGATTAGCACTGTCCAAGATAACTTCAGAACTATGGGAATCTATAATCTGTTCTGTCCAACACAGTAGCCTTATTGACATCTGACTATTGAGCACTTGAAATGTGGTTAGTGTGACTAAGGATCTAGGTATTTAATTTTGTTTAACTTTCATTAATTTTATTTTAAATAGCTACACATGGTTAATAGCTATGTATTGGAAGCACAGTCAGATCATTTAAGACTTACTTTATTAAATCAAACTATAGGGAGATTTATAGATCAGCCACTGAAACACCAGTGTTTCCTCTGTTTCCTCTGAAATTTCCTGAGGACCATACCAATATCACCATATGGAACCACAAATATTTTTTATTCCTTGTGGTTTTAATCCAAAATTTAAGGTTTTGCCAAAATAAAGAATATTTCAGCAACACTGACTGGACTGGGTTTTTTTAAGAGTTATTTAAAAAATAACCTAATGTCTGGAGATTAGCAGTAGTTCATCTGCACAAATGGTACTGACTCACAGCCATCAGGCAAAGGAGGAGCCTGCCATTTTGTAAGAGCAGGCATAGACTGGTGCAAAATCCATCAATGAACCTCAGTGTTTACAAATCAGTTCACATCTCTATGGAGTTTACTGTCAACTATGCTGGAAAGAGATAAGGGGTAAAAAGCAAGAGCAATTATTTATTTCATAAAAGTATCTAATGAAATAGATAATAAATTTCAACTTTACTTCTAATATTATAATGTTTGGCTGACATATCTTCATGATATTATAACCCCAACTCCAGTAGAAATTGCTTTTGTATATGTACAAAACATAATAAAAATGATAGTATATAAAATAATCAAGTTCACTCTTGAAATGTAGTCAAAGCTCTATTTTTGTTTTCTGTGCCAGTATAAAGAGTCACAAATTTTTTCATCAAGTTAGAAATGCTTCTGACCTCAACCCCAGGCATTTTCTCATATTTGGTCTCTTATTCAGCTTCAGAATGTAGAAAATTAAATTCAAGAATTGGAGGTAGAAAGAAGGGCCTTAGATTATATACCTGAAGAGAAGTGAACACCAGAGTGAAAGATATTTCTATGGAAAATAAAGAAATATTAGTATTATGTAAAAGGCCTTCCAATTTCATATGGTAAAGTTTACAACCTATGGAGAAAATAAACAGAAGTCTACATCATGCAAGATTTTTTAAAAGAAAAGAAAGAAAACTGCACAAAATAGTCATGTTTACTCTATTGGTACTGAGTTTTCTGATAAAAGGAGCGTATAAGAATAAAAAGGGATAATAAGGCTAACTTTATTTCATTCTGCCTATTTTTAAAATGCTACAAAACAGCCCTAACCAGTTTGGCTCAGTGGATAAAGCGTCGGCCTGAAGACTGAAGGGTCCCAGGTTCGATTCCAGTCAAGGGCATGTACCTTGGTTGTGGGCACATCCCACACTCCCAGTGGGGAGTGTGCAGGAGGCAGCTGATCGATGTTTCTCTCTCATCTGTGTTTCTAACTCTCTGTCCCTCTCCCTTCCTCTCTGTAAAAAAATCAATAAAATATATTTAAAAAATAAAATAAAATGCTACAAAACAATATTTCTAATATAAAAAGTGCTTTACTGCTAGTAAATATATAAAATCTTTCTGTATAGAAAGTGGCATTCTCAAAATTAGGCCGTTTGATTGTAATGGGAGTCCAACAGTATTTGCCCACATGTGTATCACAATGGTACATGGTATTAAAACATAGCAATTCATGACAAGTGTTAGAAAAGCTAAATTAAAACCGAAGATGTATTTATGGCAGAATTTCTTGGAATATTTAATATGTATTGTGAATACTCAAGATATAGATTTGAGTTTTATCATTTTCTTAACTTTTATAGGTAAAGAAAGAATTTTTTTCTTTTGGAGCATATCCAAGTATGAGCACTCTAAAAGAACATTTTGGGAAACATTGCTTATTCAATAGTTACAAATCATTTTCATTAGAGAAGTTTCTCAGCATTCTTTCTCACTTGCTCTACCCCAGTGGTTCTCAACCTTGGCTGCACATTAGAATCACCTGGGAATCTTTTTAAAATTCTGATTTCTGGGCCTCATCCTCTGGAAATTCTGTTTCTTTGTTACTAATGTTGTGGCCTCACCCCATAACAAAGAAACAGAATTTCCAGAGGATGAGGCCCAGAAATCGGGATTTTAAAAATTTCCAGGTGATTCTAATGTGCAGCCAAGGTTGAGAACCACTGCTCTACCCAGATATGTTATCACAAAATGAAGGTATACACATAACTAAGGAGATGTTCTATCTTTAAATGAGAACTTGCCCTATGAATTATGAGTTGGCCATACTTAATTTTGCCAACATAGCCAATGACTTCTTTTAAAAGTCTAAGTTATGGCAGTTGACTAATAATCTCATAACCTTAAGGAGTGCTTACAAAGTCTTTTTCTAAGACAACTTACAAAATCAAGGAATCTATAAAAGAAAAGGCTAAATGACCGACTGTACACCCGTCAGATCATCCGACTGGCTGGTACATATGACGGGCACTGGCAATTTAAAAATGAACATTGACTCATGCATATGGGATACATATAAAGCTCTCACTGGCACCAATCATACACGTGTGTTTCGATCTGTCATTGTCGATTATGAATTTGGTTGACATTTCTATTATAGAGAAAGAGCGAATAACGATATTAAAATATTTTTTCTAATTAATTTCCTTTCAATGTGCAGGAATCCATGCACCAGGCCACTAGTATAACAATAATTGTTACTTAAATGACCACAGGAAACATAGCTTCACTGTACAAGGAGA
This sequence comes from Myotis daubentonii, assembly GCF_963259705.1. Taxonomy (NCBI): domain Eukaryota; kingdom Metazoa; phylum Chordata; class Mammalia; order Chiroptera; family Vespertilionidae; genus Myotis; species Myotis daubentonii. Next base: position 146,405,010 of record NC_081840.1, on the reverse strand, counting down.
TCCTGGTGGATAAATAATGTATGGCACAAACTGGGGAGTTATTCACCAAATTATTTCGCTTTTCTCCTACTCACAAAACTAGGGTACATTTTCTGTTTTCTTTACATTTCAATGTTCAATGTTACTACCTGACTAATTTCAACCAATGTGATGTGGATGAAATAAGGTATATAATTACCAGGCTTGCCTCTTGCACATCCTACATGCTCATATACTCTCTCTCTTTTCCCCAGTTGGAAGCCATGGATTAAAAATTAGTCCGGTCCCTGAATAACTGCATGGAATATAGGCCATCCTCTACTACCACCAACTCGGTTTCTTACGTGAACAAGAAAGAAAGAAATGCATTGCCTGGCTGGTGTGGCTCACTGATTGCACATTGACCTATGAACCAGGAGGTTATGGTTCAATTTCCTGTCAGGGCACATGCAGGCTTTATCTCTTGTAGAGGGTGTGCATGAGGCAGCCAATCAATGATTTTCTCTCATCACTGATGTTCCTATCTCTCTCTCCCTTTCCCTTCCTCCCTCTAAAATCAACTAAAAAAAAACACAAAACTTTATTTAAAATTGTATTAAGTGGCCAAGATGTCGGGATTATTCTATTTATAGTACCTAGCCCTAGTTAATTACCAAAGGGGGAGCATAGGGTTGTTTGCAGCCAAATAGTAGCTTTGTTAAACTTAACTAAATTTCTTTTAAATTTTGTAACAGTATTCAGGGAGTTATTTTTTATTTGGAGAAGCAGTGATTAAAAAACAATGCATGTAGAATCGGAAAGCCTGCCTTTTCAGCTTGAGTGTGTCACATTTACTGCACTGTCTCTCTATCATCTTTGACTCTTTGATTACTTTTTCTGAAACAGCTGAGCCTTCTCACTATCCTGCCCCGACATCCTCCCCTAATATATCCCCTATTGTCTTTGACATAGGCTTTTCTCTGCTTATTCTGCCTTTCTCTAGTGCAACTTCATAGTTATGAATTATGACAACACAACTCCACTATGTAATTATATTTTCTTCCTTTAACTTACCCTTTCAAATAATTGGTTGATATGAAACTCCTTTATGGCCCTCCACCATCTACTTTGGCTTCAGGTCTGGTTCAGGTAGCCTCAACTAAGGTGAGACTGTGTTCCTAACACCCAGTTAGGATGCGACTTCAAAATATAATACCAGGCCCTAGCCAGTTTTGCTCAGTGGATAGAGCATCAACCCACTGACTAAAAGATCCCAGGTTTGATTCCAGTCAAGGGCATGTACCTCAGTTGCAGGTTTGATTCCCAGCCCTGGTTGGGACATGTGAGGGAGGTAACCAATCAATGTGTCTCTCTCACATCTATGTTTCTTTCTCTATCTCTCCCCCTCCCTCCTTTTCTCTCTAAAAATCAATGGAAAAATATCCTTGAGTGAGGATTAACAAAACAAATATATATATATATATATATATCCTAGAGGCCCGGTGCACAAAATTCATACCACTGGGACCACTGGCTTCTAACCGCTCGCCTGCCTGCCAGATAACCCCTAACCACTTGCCTGCCTGCCTGATCGCCCCTAACTGCCTCTGCTTGCCAGCCTGATTACCCCCTAACTGGTCCCCTGCCAGCCTGGTTGCCCCCTAACTGACCCCTGCTGGCCTGGTCACCCCCTAACTGCCCTCCTGCCAGCCTGGTCACCCCCTAACCACTCACCTGACTGCCTGACTGATCGCCCCTAACCATCCTACCTGCCAGCCTGATTGCCCCTAACCACTCTACCTGCCTGCCTGATTACCCTTAATTGCCTCTGCTTGCTGGCCTGATTGCCCCCTAACTGCCCCCCTGCCATCCTGATCACCCCCTAAGAGTCCAGAAGGAGGTCGGACATCTGGAAGATGTCCGATCAACCCAGTCTAATTAGCATATTACCCTTTTATTCATATAGATATTACCAGGATTCAAGTGCAAGCCTTTTGATGCCAAGGTAGACTGTATCCTGGACCATAAAACAGACCACAATTTAAAAAAAATTTTTTAAAAATACAGAATGTGGCCATAGCTGGTTTGGCTCAGTGGATAGAACGTCAGCTTATGGACTAAGGGTCCCTGGTTCAATTCCGGTCAAGAGCATATGCCCAGTTTGTAGGCTTGATCCCCAGTAGGGAGCATGCAGGAGGCAGCCAATCAATGATTTTCTCTCATCATTGATGTTTCTATCTCTCTCTCCCTTCCTCTCTGAAATCAATAAAAATATATTTTAAAAAAATACAGAATGTGTTTTCTGATCACAATAGAATCAAACTAGAAATCAATAACTGAAGATTAAAAGGAAAATCTCTAAACATGTGGAAGTTAAACAACTCATTTAAATAATCCATAGGTCAAAATAAAGTATCAAAGGAAGTTTTAAAAAATGCATAACACTGAATAAAAATGAAAATACAACATAGAAAAATATATGGGATGTATCTAAAGAAGCAGCACCAAGAAAGGTATTTTTAGCATTAAATGCTTACATTAATGCTATGTTACAAGTCAATCATCTAAGTTCATAACTCAAAAAACTAGAAAAGAAAGAAAAATAAAGCTGAAACAAGCAATGGAATGAGATATTGAGATAAAAGCAGAAATCAATGAAATTGAAAATAAGTAAAACAATAGAGATCATTGGTGAAACAAAAAATTGTGTTTTTAAAAAATGAAGAAAATTTATACACTTTTAGCAAGACTGAGAAAATTAAAAGAGAAAGGATATAATTCACCACTATCAAAAATGAAAGAGGATATCACTACAGAGCCAGCAGCTACCAAAAAGTAATGAGAATACTATGAAAGACTTTGTGCTTATAAATTTGACAACTTAGAATAAATAGACCAATTCTTTAAAAACCACAAACTACCAAAAGTCATCCAAGATGAAATACATAATCTGAGTAGTGTTATAATCATTAGATAAATCAATTTAATTTATAATTTAAAAGCTCTCAAGAATGTAATCTACAGCCCATGTGGTCTCACAAGGGAATTCTACCAAACATTTAAAAAGCAATTAACACCAATTTTACACAATGTCTTCTAAAAAATAAGAGAAAACACTTCCCAACTTACTTTATAAGGACAGTATTAAAAAAAATTATGACACTAAATTTTATAAACAAAAGAAAATTACTGACCATCGTATCTTGTGAATTTAGACATAAAGATTTTCAACAAAATGTTATCAAACTACATTCAATAATGTACAGAGAAAATTATACACCATGACCAAATGGGATTTATTACAGGTATTCAAGGCCTTTTATCAATCACAACTTAATCGATGAAATCTACTATTACAACAAGCTAAACAGAAGTCATAAAGAAGAAAGAAAACACAACTCTTTTAGCAAGGCTGTGTAATATAAAACCAACAAACAAAAATGATTTACATTTTTACATACTAATAATGAACATGAAGAAATCAAAGTTAAAAACAACATTCCTTAAAATCACTCCAAAAAATTTAAATTATACAATACTGATAAAAGAAATGAAAACTATATAAATAAATAGAGAGACATACCATATTCATGGATTGAAAAAATCAACATAGATATGTCAATTCTTCATAAATTGATCTATAAATTTCATGCAATTCTTATAAAAATCTCAGCAACATTTTTCATCACCGTAGTCAAGTTTATCTAAAGTTTATATAAAAGGCACAGCTAAACTAATCTTGACAAAGGAGTCTAAATTGGGAAAAATCACTCTGATATTGAGGTTTATTATATAACTGCAGTAATCATGAAAATGAAGCAAAACAGAAAACTCAGAAAAGAAGCACACACAAATATTTTTATTTTATTTTATTTTTGCAAACGAGAAAAGGCAATCCAATGGAAGAAAGATATCCTTTTTAGTATATGGTGCTACAGCAATTGAACAACTATAGCAGAAAGATGAACCTCAACCTACACCTCACATCTAACACAAAAATTAATTCAAAGTGGATTATGTTCTTTAAAATGTAAAACTATAAAACTTAAGAAAATCTTCAGGATACAGAGCCAGGCAAAGTGTTTTTATATTTTCCAGCAAAACAGAAACCAAAAATGAAAAATTGATAAATGAGACCTTACAAAATAAAAATGTTTGCTTTGTAAAAGACCATATAAAGACAATGAAAGGATAAGCTAAAAACTGCATAAAAAAATAATCTGCAAACCACATATATGACAAAGAACTTGTATCTAGGATGTATAAAGAACTCTGAAAACTCAATTATGAAATTATTTTTTAAATTAACACTTTTATTGGAAAATAGGCAAAGATATACTCAGAGATTTCACCAAAGAGGATGTATACATGATAAGTAAGCACATGAAAAGTTGTTCAACGTAATATGTGAGATTAGGAGATTCAAATCAATACCACAATGAAATATCACTGCACACCTATCAGAATGGCTAAAGTTAAAAAAAAAATAGGGACTTCAAATGCTGGCAAGGATGTGAGGAAACTGGACACTCATACATTGTTGGTGAGAATGTAAAATGATCCAACTACTCTGAAAAAGGTAATTTCTTATCAAACGAAACATGCAATGCCATATGACCTAGCAATTTTACTCTTGAGCATTTATCCCAGAGAAATGAAAACTTGTGCTCATATAAAAAACCTACACATGATGTTGTAGCAGTTTTATTTATAATAGCCAAATCTAGGGGGAAAAGCTGATAACATTCTATTTGTGAATGGTTAAGCTGCGGTAACCATTCCCACATGTACCATGTGTGAACCCTGAGAAGAAAGATTCATTTGATGTGAACCACAGGAAGGAATGATCTGCTGAGATGGACCCTCCCTCCCCATGGTCAACCAAGGGCCCAAATTTTATAAATAATAAGCGCCAGCAACCATTTACCGAAGGGACTTCTGCACATTGTACACCAGGAAGAACCTCAGACAGACTGAACTCTGGCTTCCAGCATTATTCCCTGCTTGTTTACACTGCCTGAATCAACCACTGTAGGGAAGCCTCAGTTTGTCTTTCTACCAAGGGACTGAGACCTTCCCCATCCAATCAGACCTGCTCAATTTGGATACTTCATTTACATAAAACAGACCTAATTGGCGATCTGGGCGGGTACTTTCACTATAAAAGGCGCCTCCCCTTTGCCTTTGCTGTAGCAACCTAAGCTGTCTCCTGGGCTGCAGCTCCTTTTTGCTCAAATAAATGCTTTTTTTATTCTTTATTACAATCTAAAATTAATTCTGATTTACGCATGTAATACATGTATCAAGTTATACTGCTCAGCAATTAAAAGGAAAAACCATCAAAACAATTTAGGTGCACTGTTTAGAGTTTATGCTAAGTGAAAGATATAACCCTCCCCCAAATTACACTGTATGATTCCACACACAGAGACACACACGTGTGTGTATATATACATATATGTATGCATGCATACTTTTTAAATGATACTTTTTTTGAAGGTGAACAAATTAGTGGTGGTCAAGAACAGAATGGGCTGGGACAGAAAGTATAGGAGGGAAGTGGGTGTGGTTACTAAAGGATATTCTAATGGTGATGGAATTGTGACTTGTGACTGATGTGAGATATAAAATCTACACATGTAATAAAATTATATATATATATATATATATATATATATATATATATATATAAACTACACATGTAATAAAATAAAATAATATATTATTATCCTATCTAATAAAAGACAAAAAGGGTAATTGCCATACCTTTGCTATGCTTCCCATCAGCTAATCAGGGCAATATGCAAATTAACCACCAACAAAGATGGCAGCTAATTTGCATTTGTAGGCGCCAAGCAACGGAGCTAAGCTGGCTGGCCCCAGGCAGGAGCAACGAGGGAAGACTGCGTGGTGAGCGAAGAGTAAAGAGGGAAGCCCACCGCACTAGCCCCACCCTCAGGGCCCGAGCAGCGAGGGAAGAGTAAGAGCTAAGGCCCTTGCCCGCTGTGCCGGCCTCACCCCCAGGACCAGAGTGGCCAGTGAAAAGCGAAGAGCGAAGCCCGCCGCACTGGCCCCTCTTGGCGAAGAGTGAAGGCCTGGGTTCCAGGCACTGGAGGAAAACTGGTGCCAGTAGCCAGGGGAAGGGACCCCTGAGGGGCCCCAGACTGCGAGAGGGCACAGGTTGGGCTGAGGGACCCACCTGAGTGCACAAATTTTTGTGCACCGGGCCTCTAGTATTATATATATATGCATATGTGTGTGTGTATATATATATATATATATATATTAGAGGCCTGGTGCACAAAAATTTGTGCACTCGGGGGGAAGGGGGATCCCTCAGCCCAACCTGTGCCCTCTCGCAGTCTGGGACCCCTCGGGAGATAACGACCTGCTGGCTTAGGCCTGCTCCCGGGTGGCAGAGGGCAGGCCCAATCCCTAGGTGCAGCCCCTGGTCGGGCTCAGAGAAGGGCCGATTGGGGGGTTGGGGCACCACCCCCTGTCACACTCAAGGCAGGGTCGATGGGGAGGTTGCGGCGCGACCCCCTGTCACGCACAGAGCAGGGCCAATCCGGGGGTTGGGGCACTGCCCCCTGTCACACACAGAGCAGGGCCCATCAGGGGGGTTGGGGCTCTGTACCCTGTAACGCACAGAGCAGGGCCCATCAGGGGGTTGAGGAGCCCCCCCCCCTGTCACTCACAGAGCAGGGCGGATCAGTGGGTTGGGGCACCGCCCTCTATCACCCACAGAGCAGGGCCAATCAGGGGATTGGGGCGCCACCACTGTCACACTCAGGGCAGGGCTGATGAGGAGGTTATGGCTCTACCCCATCACACACAGAGCAGGGCCCGTGGGGGGGCGGGGGAGGGGGGTTGGGGCACCGCCCTCTATCACCCACAGAGCAGGGCCAGTCAGGGGATTGGGGCACCACCACTGTCACACTCAGGGCAGGGCTGATGGGGAGGTTATGGCTCTACCCTGTCACACACAGAGCAGGGCTAGGGGGGTGGGGGGCGGGGGGGTTGAGGTGCCGCACCCTGTCACACACAGAGCAGGGCCGATCAGGGTGTTTGGGCGCTGCCCCCTGCCATGCTGATCCCGGTGCCGGGAGGCCTCTCGGCTCCGCTGATCCCGGTGCTGGGAGGCATATTACCCTTTTACTATATAGAATAGAGGCCTGGTGCACGGGTGGGGGCCGGCTGGTTTGCCCTGAAGGGTGTCCTGGATCAGGGTGGGGGTCCCCAGTGGGGTGCCTGGCCAGTCTGGGTGAGGGGCTGAGGCCTGTTTTCAGGCTGGGGATGACTGAACTCCCAACTGCTCCTTTTTTCCTTTTTTTTTTTTTTTTTTTTTTTATTCTGGGCCAGCTTTACCTTGAGGCTTGGCTCTAGGTTTCTGGCCTTTGCATACAATGATGCAATCCTGCTGGCTGAAGCCTGGTGGTATTTGTTACAATGTTTGAAACTGCCCGCTCAGAGGCCTGCAGCTGCAGGCGGGGGGGGGGGGGGGGGGGGGGGGGGGGGGGGGAACGTTGGAGTCCTCCGTCACTGAAGCAAGCAAGCCTCATGTTAGTTTCAAGCTGCCTGGCTGCCTGCCGCCATCTTGGCTGACAGTTAATTTGCATATCTTGCTGATTAGCCAATGAAAAGGGTAGCGGTCGTACGCCAATTACCATGTTTCTCTTTTATTAGTATATATATATGTATATATACACATATTTATTCCTGGTTCAAAAATTGATTGTTGAATGAATGAATATATGAATACAAGAAGCAATTTGGAGCCAAAGAAGTGAAGATGAGTGAAATTGCCTTCCAAAGATTTCTCCACCGCCCAGCCATGGTGGCTCAGTGGTTGAGCGCTGACCTCTGAACCAGGAGGTCATGGTTCAATTCCCAGTCAGGGCACGTGCCTGGGTTTCAGGCTCGATTCCCAGTGGGGTGCATGCAGGAGGCAGCCAATCAATGATTCTATCTCATCATTGATGTTTCTAGCTCTCCTTCTCCCTTCTTCTCTGCAGTCAATAAAAATATATTTAAAGCCCTGACCGGTTTAGCTCAGTGGATAGAGCATAGGCCTGTGGACTGAAGGGTCCCAGGTTCAATTCCAGTAAAGGGCATATACCTTGGTTTCGAGCACATCCCCAGTGGGGGGTGTTCAGGAGGCAGTTGATTGATGTTTCTCTCTCATTGATGTTTCTAACTCTCTATCCCTCTCCCTTCCTCTCTGCAAAAAATAAATAAAATATATATTTTTTAAAAAGATTTCTCCACATCTTTAAATACAACAATTGTTCTTAAATCCTCTGTTGAAGTTTCCATCACAAGTAAGATTAGTTTCTGTAGCTCGCCAGACGAATTTTCCAAGATACATCTCATAAAGTAGCACATGCTGGACACAGCTGAATGAACAAACTGGACCCTCCCATCCCTCCTCCTCACATCCTGTGACAAAAACTGTGATGTGTACCTTCTCTTTTGTCTACATTTTCCTTCCACACATACCTTAAAATAATTAGACCATAATATGAATTAATCACTTTCCAAATTTCCTGTTCTAAAAACTAAAAAGTGTGGTTTTAATTAAAAAGAACAAAAAGAAAAAGAAAAAAAAATTCTCATTCTTTTAGAAGTTGAATAGGACTTGAGAATTCCTTATAATCAAATTCTATACACACACAAAATTATTCCTTTGAGGCTTGCATTCTGTACCCTCTGAATCAAGTTAGGATTAATGGCTAGTGTTTTCTCTTAAGCCTATGAAATCATTCTTTTAAAAATGAAACACTACTAAAACCCTACTAGCAAGATCCCAGGCAGGGACTTTTGAAATTTCATGGTTTTGATTTTTTTATCTACTGTGATAGCTCCGCCATATTGATCTCTTTAGCAGTTCCTAGAACAAACTACATTTTCTTTCCTACTCCTTTGTCTTTGCACGCGCTATTCCCTTTGCCTAAAATATCCCTTTCTTCTTCTTTATCTTCCCACCTTTCTTGTTCTAGCAAAATCCTTCCCATCCTTCAAGTGGCAGAATAGATAATATTTAATCCAGGCTTCCTTTTCTGACCATCCTTTTATGAGGCCAAATTTGACTTTGATATCTATTTCAGCTGTTTTCATTGGGCCAGGGGCATGCATCCATTGTAGCATGATCCCTCTGTAATGACACTATTTCTTACTGTAATATCACTACCTTATTATTGTTTTCAACAAATGACAGACTCCAAGGCAGATACTGAGGCAGAGTCTTCATGGTATTCTCGAGAGCTAGCATTCATTCAATAGTGTGGCACAGTTGTCTGAAGAGACAGATCTTTATTGAGTGACATGACTGAGTGCTAACAAATGACAAAACATGTGAAATTGCATACAAATCTTAAAGAAAACATTAGAAAGAATTAGTATGCTAGTTCCATAGCTTCTCTCTCTATAGATGCCTGTGATTGTGTTTTTTATCATGCATACATTGTGTATAATTACTTTTCCCATATTTTGTCTTGGAGAAACATTGCTCCAAATTTAATTTAAAGGAGTTTTCTGGAATTCAACCACATAAACATGTTTTGAAAACCAGTAGCCTCATCTACTTCTTATTTTGCCTCCATCGTCAACTCTGCCCTGGGCACAGTTTGTTGTAACCTTTTAATAGTAAGAACTTTAACCCTGGAACTCTTTCCTTCTTATAGGAAGACTTACTCTTATTCTTATTCTCAGCCTCAGCTGCAAAGTCTTTAGAATGAACAGGCTTCTAGGATAAAAGTAAGTATTGCAGACATATAAGAACAATATCATAGGTAACTAATATGCCATCCCCTCTACTCCTCTAGGGAATAAGTATCAATTAGCACTCTGTATATTGAGGATCCTTGTGGTAATATACCTTCCAAAAAGGTATGTACAATACCAGTGTGTGTAATTGTTGTTTGTTCACTTGGGGAATGATTGATTTAAAAATCTGTTTTTCTGTGTGAGTCTGGAGAATTCTTTTAGTCATTATGAAAATGGAGTATATTAAAGTTCCCCTTTAGTTGATATTGAGTTGCTATCAATAGCACTCATTTAGTGAATATAAGAACTCTTGACCTAGGGCATATGCAGCCATTAAAATGCCTGACCAGCTCTAGAAAAATCATATCAGGAATGAGAAATGGGAGTGGTGGTGGCAGTGATGGTGGTGGTAGTGGTAATAGTGACAGTGGTAATGGTTGTAATGGTTTTAGTGGTTATTTTGAGTGCTAATGGTAATGGTGGTGGCATTGTGGTAAACAGTGATGGTGGTGGTGGTGGTGGTGGTGGTGGTGGTGGTGGTAATGGTGGCAATAGTATATGGGGTTATTTCTAGGGGTGATAGTAATGGTGGTGATAGAGACAGTAGCAGTGCCCCTCATGTTTAGTGTTTTGGAGATTCAGCACAAGACTAAACCCCTGACAACTCTTATCCTTGAGAAACTGAACAATTAATATTAAGGTAAAGTCTTCCCTTTATGCTTAGGTGATATGGTGCCCAGAAAAGTGACTCCGGACCTTTAAAATCACTTCTTCTCGAATCCTTCTGGCATCTGCCCCTCACTCCCAACCCAAAGACCACACATATCACGACCATTTACCCCTTTCATTATTTATGTAGAGAATTCAAACTGCATGTCATTTCCTCTGAGAAGTCTCCCCTGGCGTCAGCCCCATGATATTTCCAAAGACTTTCACTCACCAAGTATTTATCACAGTTTTAAACTACTTACCTATCTCTCCAATAAATAAAAAAAAAATCCTGGAAGACAGGCAAAAATATGCTCTTTCATCTCTCTATTCCCAACTTCTGCACAGGGTGTGAAGTAAGTGTTTGTTGAATCCCTGCATAAGAGAAAGGATGTATGTTTCATTCTAGAAGATGGTGGGTTTCTTTGAAGGAATGAATCATGTCTTTTTCACCCTAGCAGTTTTTCTGTTCACCTCCCAATGTGTTTTATGTAGCCAGGGATGAACTGCCCCTGCCCATTGCTCCCCTGGTTGCAAATCACAGTGGGTTTTTTGTAATAACAAAGGAAAAATAAATTCAAAAGATAGCTTTAGTATTCATTTGGCCCATTAAATAATGCAGGAATAGGTAGAGATATTAATACCCCCAGGTCCTTTCCATTCCCAAGATTCAGTGGCGTTGTGATGCTGGTGAGGTATAGTTATATATGAGAAGGAATAATGAAATCCAAAGATGTCCTACTTCAGCCTCACATTATTTCAGGACCTGAGCCCAAGTCTTGTTACTCCATTTAGTTTTCCCATCGCAAAAACATGTGAACTTATACCTCATTTCTTTCACTTCTTTTCAAGTCTTTTTTTTGTTATGTATTTTTTAAATTTATTTCAGAGAGGAAGGGAGAGGGAGAGAGATAGAAACATCAATGATGAGAGAGAATCATTGATCTGCTGCCTCCTGCATGCCTCCTACTAGGGATTGAGCCAGCAACCCACATGTGCCCCAAATGGGAATCGAACTGTGACCTCCTGGTCCATAGGTCAATGCTCAACCACTGGGCCACACCAGCCGGGCCTTCTGGGTCTTTTTTTATACGCAGTATTAAGTACTTACTAGAACTATCTTCCTCCAGTAAAACATAAAATTAATAGTATTTACACTGTTTCTGTTTTTAGGACTCACCTTCTCCCCAGTTAAAGCAGAGGCAGTCGCCTTAGAAAATAACACCTGCAAAGATATAGAAAGTATTTGGTCCAGATGGTAACATTTGGCAGTTGCCAAAAGATTCACGTGGCCAGAGCTTTAAGCCAAGTCAATTCCATCACACCTTTGCTTGAAGATAGGCTGAAACAAAACTATGGTCCATTCCCAGTGCCATTCTAGTTTCTTTGATGTAGATTCACACCCATTAGGGAGAGAGTTCTGGAACCAGAGATCAAAACAACTGGTCTTTATTATCCGTTGCTTGTGCCCCCTGACACTGCTTGCTCAAAGAAAGGGAGGCGAATGATTGCCAAGTTGGGTTTAGCTCTCCAGAGAAGCTTGTGGTTTCATGAATCTGAAAGCAGTGCAGTCATCCAATAGTGCTCACAGGATCCCCTGCTCCCAAAGCAGAGCTCAGAAACCAGCAGCCTTTCAGGAGAGCCAGTGCAACCAGCAGCCAAGAGTCATCCTTGATAAATACAATTTTAATAAGTGCTGGAAAATCAGGAAATTGCAGGCCCTTGGCTCTTGTGATTTTTATCATACCGAGTTCCCTGGAGAGAGCAGAAGAAGAGCCAGTAATGTGTCATCCTTTCCATCAGAATCCTGAAAAAAAGTCAGTGTTGAAGAGACATTTTCCTGTCAGGTACTACTGTGTATCAAATGCATCCACCTCTTGGAGCAAAGGACTAAATTAATTTGAAAACAAAGAGAAGAGTCTGTAGCAACACTGGCAGAGGATAAGGTTTATAAGCTGGCCCAAGGGTCCTCCAAATCTACCATAAGGGAAACATCTGACACAGAAAAATGTGTGCTGGCAACTTGTTTGATTGTAATTTCAATGAAAAATTGAAACCATACTTCCATGGGATTAAGCTTCCCTCATTCACCAGAAGGAGGTTCCTGTTAACAAATGTGGACCATGTTAGCATCCCCCACACTTCTCCTTTCAGGCTGCTTGCCCGTAAGTATGCACTGTGAGCTCTGAGATGGAAGAAACCTCCTCAATGTGGTCGCAGGTGGCAGAGTTGGTTTTTACTATGTTTAGGACTAAAGTGGTTGCAATAGAGGCAAAAAGTAGACATATGTCTTACAGATGCAATATTAATTAGGGAGTAAATAAGTCCAAAGGGTCTGTCTTCCAGAGGTAATAAGACTCTCCTGATAGCAGGCAAAAAGGCCCATGGTTTACCTATCATCGTGTAATAATGCTGAATGGAGGGAAGGCACTTTAATTTATTCTCCCCATGGGTATGTTTCTTTATTGTTGTCAGACACTGGAGAGTGGTATGAGGAAAATGGTCATGCTCACGGCTTGCAAAAGCACAAATGTTTGGTAAGGGAAAGCAATGCATTCGAACCCAAGGGGTCCTTCACAGTATGTGTTTGCAAAGAATACCAGAACTGTTTACAGCATGTAAATATCCCAGGGAGTCCGTCAAAGCAGCGATAATTAACGTGTTTAAAGATTAATGAGCTCAAGACCAGTATATAGTGAGTACAGCTGACAGTTCAACAAATGTGAGGGCTGGAAGAAGGAATTATTTTGTCTATATTTTTGTTTATTTGTTTTTACCAGCACTGCTGCCCTGCCCTGCATGACGGCCCCTATTGGCCTTTCACCGTACTCTGACCATCCACAGAAACATGTGGATGTTGACCTCCGGTGACTAGGTGTTTCATAGAAAAACCAATCCTTGGGACAGAGAAAGGATTCTCTCCTCCTATGAAGTTACTTCCTCATATGAACTATTGAATTATCTGGGAGTGTTTTTAAGAGAAACGGACATCTGGTGGGAGGAAGGAGAAAGCATCTGAAGGTTAATCCCTTATGAAAGAGCCTTGGCCCAAGAATCTTCTAGAGCGTGTGTGATGAAATACACTTTCCCTAGGCAGCTCTATTATGTAGAAAAATGTCTAATGTTGCCCTGCCCTGTCTACATTTTATGTAAGTTCCAAGGGCAGGAGCCATGTCTTTTAAACATCAACTCTGTTACCTGGCATATGATTGATGCTCAGTCATTTAGTAGAGCCAAACAAAATAACCTTTATAAAAAAGCTGCTTTTATATAATTCAAGAGAAAACATATCAAAAATCAGAAGCGAAGCCCTAGTGGGTTTGGCTCAGTGGATAGAATGTCGGCCTGCAGACCCAGGTTCGATTCCGGTCAAGGGCATGTACCTCCATTGCAGGCTCTATCCCCGGCCCTAAGCAGGGCTCGTGCAACCAATCGATGTGTCTCTCCCACATCCATGTTTCTCTCTGTCTCTATCTCTCCCTTCTACTCTCACTCTAAAAAAAAAAAAAATCAATGGAAAAATATCCTTGGGTGAGCATCAACGATAATAATAATAAATGCCACACTGTAACTCTCAATAGTTTAAAAACCAATAAATAAATAAAAATTAGAAGCCAAGAAAAAACAGCTCGTTGTTTAGATATTACATTAAGACTAACTCTAGCTCCACCAAGTCTGTTCGAGCCTAACTTGTCTTATTTATTTCTTTCATCACTTTAATGGAGAGCCTAATGATTTGTAAGTGTCACTTTATTTCTAAAAAGGCTAGATTACTATGAGTGTGGGCAGTAAGAGGAATCACTCCAACAATTCCAACTGCTTTCTGCCTGCATAAGACCTCATCTGGACAGAGTGGAAACAAGAAATTATCGCATATCTCTGAATGTACAAAGGTAAAAGTCATACAGGACCTCAAAGATCCTGTCCATTTCTGGCTATCTCACCTGATTTTGTTTAGAAACTGTTCTTCAAAGGAGGAAGAGCTGTTCCTCCATGTCTTTCTTGGTCTCAGAAGGCAGGGCATAAGCCTTGGAAGGAGGCAGCAGTTATAAATGGCCTAAGGGAGAATCTCTTTCCTCTCTTCATACCCATTACAGCCTAACTAGATCATGATGTTTCTTGAGAGCAAACAAATGAATGAACTCTGTTTCTTTGGATAATTGAAACTGAGAGGAAAGTAGTTGTTTACAAAAGTGTGTTTTTTCTCCCTATGTACCAAAAGGCAAACTGAAGAAATGGAAATAACCAGAAACAAACAGATGAGGTGGTCTCAAAATGTGGACCCTAGATCCGCACCATCAGCCTCACCAGAAAACCAGCTCCAAATTCAAGTTCTTAGGCCTCTTCCAGACCTCCTGAGTCAAAAACTCCATAGGTGTATCCAAGACATCTGTGTTTTATGAAGCCCTCTAGATGATTCTGAAACTGGCTAATATTTGAGAGCCCCTGCTGTGGACTAATGAGAAGGGCAGAGAAGAGGTAACTGGGTACAAAAATGCCTGCCAGGTGACAAGTTTTAGAAAATAGCAGTAACAAAAAGATGAAACAGTATAGACTAGAGGATAGTGGCAGACAGTAGACTGACTAATAACATAATATTTTGAAACAGCAATTCTTTTTTAAAAAATATATATTTTATTGATTTTTTTTTTTTTACAGAGGGGAAGGGAGAGAGAGTTAGAAACATCGATGAGAGAAAAACATCAATCAGCTGCCTCTTGAACACCTCCTACTGGAGATGTGCCCACAACCAAGGTACATGCCCTTGACCGGAATCCAACCTGGGACTCCTCAGTCCACAGGCTGACACTCTATCCACTGAGCCAAACCGGTTAGGGCAAAATAGCAATTCTTAAATATGTATTCAACTTAATCGTATTTCATTCAGTATTTTTCAAATTTATCAGTAATCCTTCTTCACTAATTTAGAATAGTTCTAAATTATGACAAAGAATTTTAGTTAAGTAGAATTGTTCAGTAATGAGATGATTGACATGAATAAGGTACATAATCTTTTTTTTAGATCTTAAATCAAATTTTCTCTTCTGGGATGATTTACAAGCAAATATTTAAATGGCAAATAAATATCTTGCTTTCAAATTTATCTTCTGATCTCAGTCTATGAATTCATAAATACAATTTTTATAAAAATATATATTTACCAGCCCTATATAATTTGTCAAATACATATTTTCCTTCCAGTGTGAACCCAAAAAAACATTAGCTGGTTGCTGAGGGATCAAGCATTTAAGAGATAATATGCTAGAAAATATTTTTAAATAGTGTTAATGTGATTTAAAGTGATTGAATTAGATTATTTAAATCTTGTTTCTTCCAAGTGTGTGTCTTAAGACAGGTCCTTTAATCTTTCTCTGAGGCACATTTCTTATTTTTAATATGCATGTAGTCAGATCTTTCAAAAGGTTATGAGCTTAGATGGGATAATGCATGTTAAAGTCTTGGTAAAGTTTAGTTTGTGTGCTATATAAACAAAAGGTAAGACTTTAGGAAATCTAAAATATTCATATGCTTTAAAAATGTGTTTTTTTAGAATCATTTAACATAAGAATCTTTAAAATGTAAAGGAAAATCCTTGGCCTTCTATGTGCACTAAGCAATGTACAGCCAAAAATAGAGATGCTCAAAGAGCTGTGTTAGAGTTTCTTTGTTCTTCCAGCATGTCAAAAGGCCAGGACGATGTTGCCTTGGAGAAGAGATGACATTTTGAAAGCAGTAAACAGAACAGCAGTCTCAATGCTCAGATGATCTGGGACCATGGGCAGATCATCACATTTCCGTTTGCCAAAAGTGAAGGTTTTAAGGTACAAACACAGTTGAGAAACAAGTTGATGTGGTGAACTTTTGCATGATTCGTTCTCAGAATAGGATGAAATACAAGGAGTCCTGAGAGATTCATTGAGGTCCTATTAAAATTTTATAACTCATTAGCCCCCAGAGAATCTAGTTATCTGAAAAATGTGACATGTGATTTGGTTCATTCAACCTTTCAATGATATTTCAACCTCTAGGAGGAACACTGCCCCTGCCCGATTTTGCTGGTGGCAATATTTCATGAAAAGTTCTATTTAACATAACATTTCTGTGAAATTTTACAGGGAAGAAGAACTTTTCACCTGGGAAGAAAATCCAAGATAAAGAGATTTGGAAGTAGGATTTGCTTCACTCTGCAAGGGCAGCGGGACAAGAGAGCAACTTCCCATGTCCTGAGAGTGTATACTTTATTAAGTACTTACATGTGGTTCACACCTGTTCATCTTTTGAGCATCATTTATATCTTTAGCATTTCATTTGTTTAGTGAATTTTTCATTAGTTTTAATTATATAAGAACAATGTATGTCCAAAAATATGTGGCCCTTTGCGTTGTGAGTCCTGTCACTCACTAAGGTAAATCATTCTGTGGCTGTTTCATATAATGGGAACCTTCTGAGAAGAATATTAATAATTTGACCCCATTCGTTTCATTCAATAAGTATTAGTAACACACATGTAAGGCAAGATGCTGGATACTTTTTCTCAGTTCTCCCTCTAATTCTCTCTGCCTATTAAACATTCTATGCAGTGACATTCCTTTGACTGTTAATTGGAAATTCTCAAAAAGACCATAATTTCTACTTAAAATATTACTATTAATTTACATTCCCTAAACTGAAGTAACACAGGGTGAAGAGTAAGAAGCCTGTTACTTCACGATCTTAGACAAGTCCCTTAGCCTCTGTGGTCCTGGGTGCCCTCCTGAGAAAAGTAAGCAGTTGGACTAGAAACTCACTCTAGGACTTCAGGGAATGGTGAATGGTCATGATTTAGTCTGAAATCTCTGTCTCAAGTGGCAATTATGCTCCTCACAATTCCCACACTTAGGGCGAATGCCATAACCACAGACTGAAACATATTTTTATCATAAACTATGACAAACAACTACTTCCTCCATGTTCAATGTCAACTCAATTTCTCACCTGAAGGTTAACTATTCTGTGGCTAACCATCAGCTGCATACAGTCTGGTCGACTGTATGTCTGGCTCTGGCTGTCAGCTGAGAAGTCAGTTAAAAAATATCTGGATCCTGAATGTTGATTTTGGGGCTTTCTGATCCGGAGGGAGGTATCAGATATTATGTGGATCAGGCACTAAAGCCCTTCCCAGCCTAGTCAGGTTTCCACTGTAATCGTGATGCTATAAACTGGATAGTGGCCGCCTCAGTGCTGTGGGCTTCAATCTAGAGGTCTAGAATGGTCTGAGTGGTCCTGGGGGATCTCGTGTTTGAGGCCCTCCCAAACGTTGTGCTCAGAGCTACCCCCGCCCCCGCCCAGGCTGCACACAGCTGCTTGCAGTCGGCCTAACCTGTGCTGAACCTTTCCTGATATATACCTAAGTCAGCTGCTCTTGGATTTTCGGGGCCAGAGGGAAATAGAGAAAGGGACAGAAAAGTGAGAAATAGGGAACAGGGGTCTCCATGGCCTGTGTCCTCCAGGGCTTATTATCTGGGTACGTGTGAGAGCTCTGTCAGCGCATTGTACAGACTCACTGTGTTTCTCAGATGAGAGAAATGCTCCTCGGTATGTTTAACAGTGAAGCCCGTAGTGTTCCTGATTAATCATCAGTCCCCTCCTGCCTTTCACAACTCCCTCACAGGCCTACATTCCAGGCCCGTTTCTCAGTCCTCAGCCTCCCCCTGCGCCACAAAAGTCCCCACCTCTCATCTCCCTTCTGACTGTGTGTCTCTCCCTCTCTGTGTCTGTAAGTGCTTCTCCGTCTGTGTGCCTCTCTCTATGACTCCAGATGTGTCCAAGTGTGTCTCTTCCTGTCTGTCTTTGTCTCTCTATTTCTTTCTTTCAACCTCTCTTGGTCTGTTTCTCTTTCTTTGATTCTATTTCTCCCTGCCTGCCTCTTCCACAAACCATTCCGGATCAAGTAAAAAAGAAAACAAATTTAATGTTTCTAAAAACACATCAACCACTGATATTTCCAATTCTGCTCTTAAAATTTACAGTGTCACTACAAATCTACAGTGATGATAATGGCAGGAGATTTGAATGCAAACAATGCAATATACAGATAATATAGAATTGTACACTTGAAACCTATATAATTATATAAACCAATGTCACACCCATAAATTTAATTAATTTTTTTAAGATTATTGTTTAAAGTATTACATATACTATTACATATGTCTCCTTTTTTCCCCATTGACCTCTCCCCGGCCATCCCCACCCACTCACACATGCCCTCACCCCCCTAGTGTCTGTGTCCATTGGTTATGCTTATATGCATGCATACAAGTCCTTTGGTTAATCTTTTACCCCTCCACCATACCATCTTTCCCTTCCTTCCCTCTGAATTTGGATGGTCTGTTTGATGCTTTTATGTCTCTGGCTCTATTTTGGTTCATCAGTTTATGGTGTTCATTAAATTCCACAAATGAGTGAGATCATATGATATTTATCTTTCTTTGACTCCGTTATTTAGCTTAGAATAATGCTCTCCAGGTCCATCCATGCTGTTGCAAATGGTACGAGTTCTTTCTTTTTTACAGCAGCATAGTATTCCATTGTGTAGATGTACCATCATTTTTTAATCTACTCATCTGTTGATGGGCACTTAGGCTGTTTCCAAATCTTAGCTATGGTGAATTGTGCTGCTATAAACATAAGGGTGCATATGTCCTTTCTGATTGGTGTTTCTGATTTCCTGGGATATATTCCTAGAAGTGGGATTTCCATTTCTAGGGTCAAATGGGGGTTCCATTTTTAATTTTTTGAGGAAACTCCATACTGTTTTCCACAGTGGCTACATCAGTCTTCATTCCCACCAGAAATGCATGAGGGTCTCTTTTCACCACATCCTCACCAGCACTTATCGTTTGTTGATTTGTTGATGATAGCCATTCTGACAGGTGTGAGGTCGTATCTCATTGTGGCTTTGATTTGTATGTCTCATGCCAGAAACCAATTGTAGCACGTTCAGCAGGGCTGAATCATCTGGAGTGGCAATGGCATTTCCTCAAACCTGAAAAGGGATTATTACTTGGCTGCCAGACAGCTCAGGGCATCTTAATCAACATGTTATTGCCTCCTACTGGCCAAACACCTGAATAGCCATAGACTAATTCCCCCATTCTGACAATGGACTCTGTACGAAACTCTGACCCTTTGAAGTATATATCTTTGCCTCGCCTCAGGACAAACTGTGTTAATAAAAAGCATGGGGTCCTGGGATAAGGAGACCTGAGACCTTGGAGCTGAGACCTTAGACCTAAGGACCTTAGACCTTAAAACTTAGATATTAGCTCCTTTAGCTAGGCTCCTCTGACGCCCTAATGCCTTTCAAAATTATGTTTCGTCTCTGGACTCCTATTTAATCTACGCAAAGCCTTCTCCAGATTTCCTGAACCCTTCTTGATGCTGGGACAAGAAACCTGGAAGTCTCAGATGATTAGTGACTTTGAGCATGTTTTCATATGTCTCATGACCTTCTGTATGTCCACTTTCAAAAAGTGTCTAAGTCCTTTGCCCAGTTTTGATTGGATTGTTTATCTTCCTTTTTTTATTCATTTTTTTAATTAAATCTTTATTGTTCAGATTATTACAGCTGTTCCTCTTTTTTCCCCCCATAACTCCCCTCCACCCAGTTCCCACCCCACCCTCCTCCCTCACTCCACACCCAAAGTCCTCATCCATAGGTGCACGATTTTTGTCCAGTCTCTTCCCACATTCCCCTCATTCCTTTCCCCCCCAAGAATAGCCAGTCCACTCCTTTTCTATGCCCCTGATTCTATTATAATCACCAGTTCATTCTTTTCATCAGATTATTCACTTGATTTTTAGATTCACTTGTTGATAGATGTGTATTTGTTGTTCATAATTTGTATCTTTACCTTTTTCTTCTTCCTCCTCTTCTTAAAGGATACCTTTCAGCATTTCATATAATACTGGTTTGGTGGTGATGAACTCCTTTAGCTTTTCCTTATCTGTGAAGCTCTTTATCTGACCTTCAATTCTAAATGATAGCTTTGCTGGGTAAAGTAATCTTGGTTGTAGGTTCTTGGCATTCATCACTTTGAATATTTCTTGCCACTCCATTCTGGCCTGCAAAGTTTCTGTTGAGAAATCAGCTGACAGTTGTATGGGTACTCCCTTGTAGGTAACTGAGTTTCTTTCTCTTGCTGCTTTTAAGATTCTCTCTTTGTCTCTTGCTCTTGGCATTTTAACTATGATGTGTCTTGGTGTGGTACTCTTTGGATTCCTTTTGTTTGGGGTTCTCTGCACTTCCTGGACTTGTAAGTCTATTTCTTTGACCAGGTAGGGGAAGTTTTCTGTCATTATTTCTTCAAATAGGTTTTCAATATCTTGCTCTCTCTCTTCTTCTGGCACCCCCATAATTCGGATGTTGGTATGCTTGAAGTTGTCCCAGAGGCTCCTTACACTATCTTCGTATTTTTGGATTCTTTTTTCATTTTGCTTTTCCGGTTGGGTGTTTTTCTGCTTCTTCGTATTTCAAATCATTGTCTTGATTCTTGCGATCCTCTAGTCTGCTGTTGGGATTCTGTATAATATTCTTTATTTTAGTCAGTGTATGCTTAATTTCTAGTTGGTCCTTTATCACAACCTCAAGGGTCTCATTAGATTTCTTGTAGATCTCATTAAGTTTATCGGCAGTTTCTAGAAAATTCTTGAAAAACCTTAAAAGTGTGGT
Source organism: Myotis daubentonii (assembly GCF_963259705.1). NCBI lineage: Eukaryota > Metazoa > Chordata > Mammalia > Chiroptera > Vespertilionidae > Myotis > Myotis daubentonii. The sequence goes on along the minus strand of NC_081840.1, from coordinate 146,383,865 downwards.
TTTGAACTCTATATCCAGTCGTTTGCTTTCCTCCATTTCTGTCATTTGTGTCCTTTTTCTTTGTCTCTGCTTTTTTTATGCTTCCCTGTGTTGATACAGTGGTTTTATGTGCTAAGTGTCCTCTAGGGCCCAGTGGTTCAGCCTCCCCAATTACCTGAGGAGGACACTCTTGGTGCACCCCCTTGTGGTCTTTGTGCACAGTCTTGTTGTAGTTAAGCCTTGATTGTTGTAGGTATCACTGGGAGGAATTGACCTCCAAGCCAATTGACTGTGAGAATCAGCTGTGTCTGCAGTGGGAGAACTTCTGTGCTGGAGACACCCTTCCAGGGCAAGACTTGCTTCAATGGGGCTTTGGTGCTCACTGAGTCTGCCCCCTGCCTGTGTCCTTTATGGTTCCAAGGAGCTGCAAACTGGATGGTCCCACTCTGACCTCTGGGTACACTGGCTCCTGGATCTCTAGGGAGGTGCTAATCTAGCCTCTGCCTTCAGCTATCCAGCAAAAGCCACCCTGCAGGGCTTGGGTGGGGCAGGGCTCACTGGGTCAACAGGGCAGGGCCAGCAGTTATGGCTGCTCTCAGAGGCTCCACTTCTCAGTGTCTTGGCAATTGCTGCAAGCCCCTCAGTGAGAAAGCTTCCCTCGAGTTCTGACCAATGCCAGACAGTCCCACTTCTCCCGTATGAGTCTGGGTCCCTAGAGACTCGCCCGGAACTGGAGCTCAGAGCCTGAGACTCCCTCCCAATTGAAAAAGTCAACCGCGCCCTCAGCTGCCAGCCTGCTCCGCATGCACCTCCGCACCTTAGTATTTTACTTTCGCACTGTGCCTCCTCTGAGTCTCAGTATGCTTTTCTCTTTCCTTCTAGTTGTAGACTTTCCACTCAGCCAGCCTTCCTGTGGTTCTGGATGATGTCTGTTCTGTCTTTTAGTTGTATTTTTGAAGTGGTTGTTCGAGGCAGCAAACTCCAGTGTTTACCTATGCCGCCATCTTGGTTTCTCTATCTTCCTTTTAATAAAATGTATATTGAAAAGGAAAATAGAATCTCTTTCTTCTAGGTGTCTCCTGTAAAGGATGGGGTCAGGAAAGATCTGGAAATTCCCTTTTCTAGCTTGGGAATGTGTTTCTGGGAAGGAGGACTCAGATGACATCCACCAGGCATCCTAAATTGAACCTCTGCCACTTAGAGATGACACAACCCTGGGAGTGATGGTGTGCAGCACAGCTTTAGGCCACTCACCTCCCATGAGCTGGTGCTCATCTGTGCTCTGGGGTCCTTCCTTCCAGTGGATGTTTTTACTAAGGTAACAAAATAGATTTGTGGAAACAGCATAAACTTTGGAATTAAAAGGCTGGTGTTCATTATCTTTGCTCTGCCTCTTTCTGTATTGGAACTGAAGTTACAACTTAATTTATCCTCTTTCCTTTTCTTTGCATATAAAGTGAAGAGAACACTGCCTGGCCATGGTAGCTCAGTGGGTGAGTGTCAACTTATGAACCAGGAGGTCATGGCATGGTTATGAACCAGGAGGTCATGGTTAGGGCATATGCCCAGTTATGGGCTCTATCCCCAATAGGGGATGTGCAGGAGGCAGCCAACCAATGACTCTCCCTCATCATTGATGTTTGTATCTCTTTCTCCCTCTCCCTTCCTCTCTGAAATAAATAAAAATATATTTTAAAAATAAAGTGAAGAGATCACTATGTGTCTTATCAGATTTTCTTAAGGTTCTAGAACAGGGGTGGGCAAACTTTTTGACTCGAGGGCCACAATGGGTTCTTAAACTGGACCGGAGGGCCGGAACAAAAGCATGGATGGAGTGTTTGTGTGAACTAATATAAATTCAAAGTAAACATCATTACATAAAAGGGTACGGTCTTTTTTTTTTTTTTTGGTTTTATTCATTTCAAACGGGCCAGATCTGGCCCACGGGCCATAGTTTGCCCATGGCTGTTCTAGAACCATGAAATGATAATGAGTAGTATGAGGGTTATTTGGTTTGGTTTGGTTTGGTTTGATATTTTGTTTATTAATTCTTAGGTATGGTGGTTCTCAACTGAGGCAATGTTGTCTCCCAAGGGGCATTTAGCAATGTCTGGAGACAATTGTGGTTGTCACGCTGGAGGGCATTACTGGAATCAACTGTATAGAAGCCAAGGATGTTGCTAAACATCCTACAATGCACAGGGCACTTACCAAATCAAAGAATTATATGGTTTAAAATAATACCACTGGTGCAGAGGTTGAGAAACCCTGGTTTAGAATGATAAACTTTTTAGAATAGTCTTATTTATATTACTAGAGGCCCGGTGCACAAAATTTGTGCACTGGGGGGGAAGGGGGTATCCCTTCTCCAGCCTGCACCTTCTTTTATCTGGGACCCCTCAGGGGATGTCTGACTGCCGGTTTAGTCAGACCAGCAGTCAGACATCCTTCTCACAATCCGGGACTGCTGGCTCCTAAGGACTCACTTGCCTTCCTGCCTGATTGCCCCAAACCACTTCTGCCTGCCAGCCTGATCACCACATAACCACTCCTCTGCCAGCCTGATTAACACCCAACTGCCCTCCCTGCCGGCCTGATCTCGCCCCCAATTGCCCTCCCCTGCCTACCTGATCTCGCCCCCAACTACCCTCCCCTGTTGGCCTGGTTGCCCCCAACTGCCCTCCCCTGATGGCCTGATCTTTCCCCCAACTGCCCTCCCCTGCAGGCCTAATCTCACCCCCAACTGCCCTCCTCTGCTGGCCAATTTGGTTCTGATTGGTCAGTTTCTATTCCAGTCAGCATCAAAAGCTCTGTCTCTTAGGCAGCCATTGGCTCCTCACAGTTCACCCATATTTGGTTCTGATTGGTCAGTTCCTATGCCAGTCAGTGTCAAAAGCTCCACCTCCTAAGCAGCCATTGGCTCCTCATAGTTGACCCATATTTGGTTCTGATTGGTCAGTTCCTATGCCAAGTCAGCGTCAAAAGCTCCGCCTCCTAAGCAGCCATTGGCTCCTCACACTTCACCCAAATTTGGTTCTGATTGGTTGGTTTTTATGCCAGTTAGTGTCTCTGGGCCTATCAACGGGGCCTGATCAGAAAGGTGGGGCTGATCAGCAGCCCAGTTGGAGGCTTGGGGAGAAATGGAGGCACAGCTGCTTGAGCAAAAGAGAAAGGCAAGTGCTGATCAACAGCTGCCACAGAGACTACAGATCAGACCCGGCTTCTCTCTTCAGGTCTCTCTCTGGGCCTGATTTGCAGCCCCCTTAGCAGTCAGTGCTGGGTCACTGCACCTGCAGCTGCAGCAGTCAGTGCTGGGTCTCCACAGCAACCCAGTGCTGACTGCAGAACTGACTTCCAGTTGGTCAAGTCTCTGGTCCTGAGGGACCCAGGGTTTTTATATATTGGGACTGTTATCTTCATTTTATTTTCAGTATTTTATACTTTTAACTTGTTTTTTCTACCAATGTACTTTATGTATTTTATCTCCTTGGCACTCAGGCCCTAAGGTGAGGGAAACTGGCCACCTTCCATGCTTTGGCCATGCAGCTCCTAATATCTGTCCCTTTGATAAACCACTGGACAATAAATATAATAGACTATATTAAGTTATACAAAGACTCACAAAACCAAATTCCTCCTCATGATATAGTAATTACAGGTCCAGTGACAACATAGCTCAGTTTATTCATTCGGCCATTTGAAAATTGATTAATTAATTTTGGTGAGGCACTGTGATAAGCACTGGGGAGACAGAATCAAAATATATACAGATATGATCTCTGCCACCAGGAATTACAGTCAAATAGAGAAAGAAAGAAAAAAAAACCAGGAGATAAGCCAAAAAAATACTCAAATAAATACATAAATACAAATTATAAAAAGCAAAATAAATGAAAAGAAATAGATTCTAAGAATTAAAATAACCTTATTTAAGGTCCCTTATAAAGGTGGGAAGGGTCAAGGAATGCTTCTCTGAATGAGGGCTAGCTCTGACCAGATGGAAGAGCAGGAGTTAGCCAGAAAAGAAACGTGTGCAGAAGCGAAAGAAAAGCATGTGGCTGGTTTCTAAGCTCAAAAAATGCTTGAGCCATTTAGAAAGCTGAGATTTTGGGATATGTGCATCTCTTTGTCTTGAGTCATCTAAATCTTTTGTGAAAACTACTAACTACATCTGTCTACATTTCACATTCTTTACAGACAGTTTCACAAATTGATAAGGTTTTTGTTCATTGCTGTTTTTCTCTTTTTAAAATATATAATCAAGGCAGGAATATTAATGAATGTGATATCATCATGCAGCTCCTAATATCTGTCAATGTTTTTTCTACAAAATATCCAAAACCAGAGACAGATATTATTACATATTGACCACTGGTCTAAACCACTGTGAATTATTTTTGCTTATTTTTATTCAGAGAGTAATAAATAAATTAACCATCAAAATACGGGCAAATTAATGAAAACTGAATTTTACTTTTTAATAGAAAAATAATATAGAGAAGAAAATATATTTACTAAAATTTCTTATGTGGGCTAGGTAAGTTACTTTGGACTCATCCACTCCTCACCCTCTTAAGCTTGCTTATGTACCAGTGGATGGGAGTGCAGGGGTGGGGGAAGCTAGCAGCAGAGGTCAGATCTGTACACAGTTTCAGCAGGTTGCCCTTTTGGTTGAGTTTGACCATTTGGGTAGCACTGGCAGGAGGGGTGGAGGGAAGAGATCAGGACTTTTATTAGCTCAGCTGCCTCCATGCAGGGTATCTATGGGATAGAGCAAGGCTGTATCCCTTGCTTAATCAAAATCTCCTCCTCCCTCCCTCCTCATTATAGGGTTTTTTTAAATGACCTCAACTAAAATGTTCATCCGTTACCTACATATCCTCAGTTTGCCATCCTCCATAGTAAACAAGACAGAGATACTTTCCATTATTAAATAACTTCCACATTAGCTGCTCACACATAACAAAAGTCACAGAGTACAAAATACTCTTTTATTTCATTTTTGAGTTGTATCTTTCAACCCTAGAGATCCCACAATGAGATGAGTCTTCTGCATTGACCTTTTCACTCTATTCATTACCTACTCTTTCCTCAATAGGCCTGGGCTTTTGACTAATGCTTTTGAAGCCTCCCTAGTGACGATTTTTCTTGGGACCAATTGAGAACAAACCTCTCCGCTTTGGATCCTGTTGTATAGGTTGAATTGTGTCCTCTCAAAAGATGTTGAAGTCCAGCCAGCATGGCTCAATTGTTGAGCATTGACCTATGAACCAGGAGGTAGCGGTTCTTTGTCAGGGTACATGCCTGGGTTGCGGGTTTGATCCCCAGAGTGGGGCATGCAGGAGGCAGCTGATCGATGATTCTCTCTCATGATTGATGTTTCTATCTCTCTCCCTTCTTCTCTGAAATCAAAAATAATATATATATTTTTTAAAAAGATGCTTAAGTTCTAACCTGCAGTACTTGTAAATGTGACCTTATTTGGAAAGAGTTTTTGCAGATATACTCAAGTGAAGATGGGGTCATACTCAATTAGAGTAGACCCTAATCCAACATAGGTAGTGTCCTTAGAAGAGGAGGAGGAACCGATACAGCTCCTAGGGCATTGGAAACTAAAGAGAAAATAAGCAAATGGGACTACATCAAAATAAAAAGCTTCTGCACAGCCAAAGAAACCATCAACAAAACAACAAGAAAGCCCACTGCATGGGAGAACATATTTGCCAATGTTATCACCAATAAGGGTTTAATCTCCAACATTTATAGGGAACTCATACAACTTAACAAAAGGAAGATAAACAATCCAATCAAAAAATGGGCAAAGGACCTAAATAGACACTTTTCAAAAGAGGACATTCAGAAAGCCAAGAGACATATGAAAACATGCTCAAAGTCACTAATCATCCGAGAGATGCAAATCAAAACAACAATGAGGTACCATCTCACACCTGTCAGGATGTCTATCAACAACAAATCAACAAACGACAAGTGCTGGAGAGGATGGGGAGTAAAAGGAACCCTCATGCACTGCTGGTGGGAATGCAGACTGGTGCAGCCACTATGGAAGACAGTATGGAATTTCCTCAAAAAGTTAAAAATGGAACTCCCATTTGACCCAGTGATCCCAATTCTAGGAATATATCCCAAGAAACCAGAAACACCAATCAGAAAGGATATATGTACCCCTATGTTCATAGCAGCACAATTTACCATCGCTAAGATATGGAAACAGCCTAAGTGCCCATCAGCAGATTAGAAAATTGTGGTACATCTACACGATGGGATACTATGCTGCTGTAAAAAAGAAGGAATTCTTACCATTTGCAACAGCATGGATGGAACTGGAGAGCATTATGCTAAGTGAAATAAGCCAGTCAATGAAAGAAAAATACCACATGATCTCACTTATTTATAGATAATAAAGACCATTATAAACTGATGAACAAAAACAGATACAGAAGCAGAGCAGCATCAAACAGACTGTCAAACTACAGCGGGAAGGCCAGGGAGGGTCGGGGGGGTAAGAGATCAACTGAAAGACTTGTATGTATGCATATAAGCATAACCAATGGACACAAGACACTGGGGGGTAGGGGAGGCTGGGGGGGAGGTCAAGGGGGGGGAACAAAAAGGAGACATGTGTAATACTCTTTGTAATACTTTAAGCAATAAAACAAAAATTTTTTTAAAAAAAAAGAGGAGAAGGAGGAGTGCCGGGAGCCGGTCCATCCTTGCTGTTTCAAGGGACCTGGCATATATGGCATACGGTTCTTAATATGTTTGCTCACCTTCTTGGCGCTGTGTTTTAACCAAAGTCACCTCTCCGAGAAAGGTTGAATCCCCAGGTAGGGATTTTCCCCTGAAGTTAGGGAGGGAATAAAACCCCTCAACTAAGTGCCAGGCGGGTAATTAATCCCTTTAACTACGAACAATCATGCTTAAACTACATAATCTTTTCTCCCTGGAATGGAGATAAGAAACGCCCTAACCTTTGTAATAGAGATTGATAGGATTGAATCAACTGGTATAAATACAGTTGTAACAAGACAGAAAGACTCAGAACTCAGGAGACAGAATTCAGAAGACAGAACCTACACGGAGCCTAGAGACAGAAGAACTTCGCTGGCGAGAGCATGCCAGAGGATCCTGGACCGGGACTGGCCTCGGAGCCTAGAGACAGAGCCTAGCGGGAGAACATGGCAAGGGATCCTGGACTGAACCTGACTACAGAGATTGGCAGGAGAACCTGACTGGAACCTGGACACTGAACCTGACTGGAGAGCCTGGACAGAACCTGGCTGGAGAACCTAGCGAGGGAACATGGCTACAGAACCTCGCTGGAGATCCGAAGCAGAACCTCTCTGGAGATCTGGGCTAGAGATCCTGGCTAGGCTGCTGATCAACTGAACGCTGTCTCCGTGTTATTCCTTCTTTGCCGACTCCGTCCACACCTTTGGGGACCCCTGGACCTGCTGGGGTTGGACCCCGGCATATGGCGCCCGAACAGGGACACCTAGGTAAGCGCCCCACACTCGGGACAGATCGGACTCCACCGTAGGAAGAAGGTGGATAGTCTTCGCCGACTCCGTCCACACCTTTGGGAACCCCTGGAACAGGATTCCCCTAGGTAAGCCCCCCTCCCCCATTGAGAACCCCCACACTCGGGACGGATCAGACTCCACCGTAGGAAGAGGGTGGATAGTCTTCGACGAATCCGTCCACACCTTTGGGAACCCCTGGAACAGGATTCCCCTAGGTAAGCCCCCCCCCCCCATTGAGAACCCCACACTGGGGACGGATAGGACTCCACCAGGGTGCTACAGACCCCCCTATAGAGGATAAGTAGGGTAAGAAGGTGGATAGTACAGAACTTAGATTGAGAAGATGTGCCATACTGAGTCTAAAGAAAAAAGACTCTGTATTGATCTTTTAACATATATGCTTGCTAGCAGAGGAATTAAGGTTACTCCCAGTCAGACAGAACGTTTTAGACAAGAAGTATGTCCATGCTTTTCTGAGGAAGGAAAGGTAAATGTAATGGCATGGGAGAAGGTAGGCCCAAGGAGCCTTATCCTTAACTCCACTGCAGCCTTTCCACCCCGGGAAAGTGCAGGATTGGCAAGCTCTCCCTGAGGTGATAGATCAGGACTCAGGTAATAGCAGAAAGCGCCAATCCTACTCTTAAAATGGATACAAGAGAGCGTTTCAGGTTTTTCTTTTTAATGCTTGCTTTTAAAAAATAAAAAAGGGGGAATTTGCCGGGAGCCGGTCCATCCTTGCTGTTTCAAGGGACCTGGCATATATGGCATACGGTTCTTAATATGTTTGCTCACCTTCTTGGCGCTGTGTTTTAACCAAAGTCACCTCTCCGAGAAAGGTTGAATCCCCAGGTAGGGATTTTCCCCTGAAGTTAGGGAGGGAATAAAACCCCTCAACTAAGTGCCAGGCGGGTAATTAATCCCTTTAACTACGAACAATCATGCTTAAACTACATAATCTTTTCTCCCTGGAATGGAGATAAGAAACGCCCTAACCTTTGTAATAGAGATTGATAGGATTGAATCAACTGGTATAAATACAGTTGTAACAAGACAGAAAGACTCAGAACTCAGGAGACAGAATTCAGAAGACAGAACCTACACGGAGCCTAGAGACAGAAGAACTTCGCTGGCGAGAGCATGCCAGAGGATCCTGGACCGGGACTGGCCTCGGAGCCTAGAGACAGAGCCTAGCGGGAGAACATGGCAAGGGATCCTGGACTGAACCTGACTACAGAGATTGGCAGGAGAACCTGACTGGAACCTGGACACTGAACCTGACTGGAGAGCCTGGACAGAACCTGGCTGGAGAACCTAGCGAGGGAACATGGCTACAGAACCTCGCTGGAGATCCGAAGCAGAACCTCTCTGGAGATCTGGGCTAGAGATCCTGGCTAGGCTGCTGATCAACTGAACGCTGTCTCCGTGTTATTCCTTCTTTGCCGACTCCGTCCACACCTTTGGGGACCCCTGGACCTGCTGGGGTTGGACCCCGGCAGAGGAGGAAGGAGAAAATACATGAAAAATCAAGGCAGAGAATGGAGTGATGCATCTGTAAACCAAGGAGTGCCAAGGATTGCCAGCAACACCAGAAGCTGAGAAATTGTATGAAATAGCTCCTTCCTTAAAGTCTTTAGAGAGAGCATCACCCAAAGCCCACCTTACCTCCTCATTCCCTACCATGAATGGCCATTTCAGGAATCTCCAGTTCCCTTTACATGAACTTAAATCACTTAGATCCTGTGTGTGGGAAGCTACAGATCAATGACTACAAGGGTCTTTTGTATGGTTCCAATTCCAGCAGAAAATGTGTAAAATTGGAGATGATGGGGGGGGGGGCGGAATTTCAGATATACTCATTTTGTGAGACTTACCTCTAGCATAGTGATTGATACTCATCCAGGGGTGACTTGGCCCCTCAGCCCCCAGGCAGTACATGGAGACATTTCAGTTATCACAACTGTGGAAGGCTGTACTGGAATCTAAGGGTAGAACCCAGGGATGAACATCTACATCGCACAGCCAGGCCCCCACAGCAAAGGGTTATCTGGCCTGAAACATCCCCAGTGCCCGGAACGAGAAGCTCTGCTCTAGCATATGCCCTAAATATGTGCACTTCCATTTTGTCTATTGAAAGGGGAAATGTGTTTGACTGAGTAGCGATGAGAAATAATTCACTAAGCACCGTGAAAATATCTGTTCCATTGTGTTCTGTTTCAGAGTGACAAAGTTCTTCAAGAATTACTCTCAGTATTTCAGAAAAACTACACTTATGTTTCCCTTTCAGCTGGCAGTGCGTGTCCCTTTCGTGAAGAATTCCATGTTTATGTCAAAACACATTTAAACTCTTTAATCTGGAACTAAACTTGTAAACTTTTGGCACAATGCAGTTTCCTTCCCGGTGCCCTGTTGTCTTTACGATATCTGCTTGCCTCTAAAGCTTACAGCTCAGACATGTGTTTCAGTTCTGTATACTGTCTACTCTTTTCCCTGCTTCTACTCTCTGGACCCCTCCTCATTACCGGTTTTACTAAATTTTAAGAACTTGGGGACTTTAAGAAAAAAATAATCTGCCAATGCCCAGCTGGCATGGCTCAGTGGTTGAGAGTCAACCTATGAACCAGGAGGTCACGGTTCGATTCCTGGTCAGGGCACATGTCCTGGTTGCAGGCTCGATCCCCAGTGGCAGACGTGCAGGAGGCATTAGGTGAATGATTCTCTCTCACCATTGATTTTTCTATCTCTGTATCACTCCCCTTGCCTCTCTGAAATCAATAAAAACATATTTAAAAATTAATCTGCCAAATTCTGAAACTTTATAAGAAAAAGATACCTAAGATAAAATATATGGGTGTTTTTTTTTTTTCTCCAGCCTCTACATAGGCTGAAAATAAGTATATGTTTACTAAACTTGAATAATTTGGATTAATACCTCTCTTTCTAATCAGTATTTTAGACATATTGAAATGCTGTCATTTTCACATTTCAAGAAGCATTTGTTACACAAAATGTTATTTTGTCAGAGATTTCTTGATATATTTGAATTTCCACTTTTTAAATTAAATTTTTATTGTTGAAAGTATTACATGTCCCCCTTTCCCCTCCCATTGACCCCTTTTAGCCTGCCTCACCCTCAAATCTTTGTTCTTTTGTAATCATTTTGGTTTGATCTTCTTAAAAGACTAAAGCTAATAGTGGGCATTGTGAGTTATGGTATATGTTCTATCTTAGATGGAAAAAGACCCTAGTTTATAAATGCAATTGCTAAGAAAGTAAAAAAAAGAGAGGGGGGGTACTTGTGTTCTGTTTTGTCACTGGTTTATTGTATAGCTTTGGGAAATATGATTCTTTCAATGGGATGATTTACCTTGTGTTCAAAATAGAGATGATACAAGCCCATCATTTATAATAACCAAACTGTGAATGTCCCTTCTGTGTAGGTTGGAATGGTTCATCTTTATCTCAGATTAAATGCTGAAGAATGGAAGAGATATTTGGGGATAAAACACCTTTCCCCACACTGGGTCAAACCACATGTGTAATTACCATTGTAATTAGCTTGTTATTAGTAACAGGAAGAAGGCAAAGAGAAGGCCAGACATTTTAAGCATGGTCATCTGAGCAACTTCACCAAGAAGCAACTTTATACTCCCCAGGGAACCACCAGTCATACCCTTAAAATCTCTGGGGGAGGGGGGAGATGGGTGCACGCACAGTGCAGTTGGGGTGACATAGAAAAGATGCTTGCTTGTCAGTCACACCTGGGAACAGAAATCATTGGCTAAAGGAGGTGGAGCCACTGTAAGTGCAGACAAAGCACTTCTTTCTTGGCTCTCTTGTTTTTCTCTTGTTCCTCTGGCTTTGCTCCTGCGTCCTTGCACTCTCCCGTGCTCCCTCCATAGGCATGTGGCCATAGGCGGTCCATGGCCCAAGGCCATGCAGACCACACACACAATGCACTTCAGCTGGGAACACAAACTACGCTAGACTGAAGCAGGACCAGACGGTGCTTCAATGTGGGACAGAGGCTCTGAGCTTTGGCTTTAATCCTAGCTCTGGTGAACACAGCTGGACTTCTTCCATGTGGGAATCTGGGGGGCTTTTTGGAGAAAAGAATGAAATGATTTCGGTGAAAACTTAGGTGAAACATTTTTTGAATAAATATGACAGATTTAGAAGCCAAAATGCAATCTTCCATACTATTGATTGCATTTTAATAATCACTGGAGTGGTTGCAATGTTGTAGGAAAGACACTAGAACTTCAAATATGTAGAAGGCAGCTCAATGTTGAAACAATATGTAATGTTTAAAAAAATACGGCTGTCACATATTAGAACAAAAAATAGCCCAGCAAATTTTTTAATATGTAAATTTAAGTGACATATTGTTGATCTAGAAAATATGCAATAATGACTATATGTCACCAAATCAAAGACACTGTCAATGTAAGACAAACTAAGAAGGGGGGGAGACTTTCAGGTCAATATAAGATCATATTTGAAATACAAGTAAAAAAGAAAAATTGCTGCCAATTGAATTATGACATAATGCTTTCTAAGCACACTGAGCATAAGAGGCAAATCAGTTACAGTTTCAGCTAAAATGTAAAAAAAAATGGGCATCTTAGAATTGATGAAATTCAGTAGGTCTTATTTTTTTAGTTCTATTGCATAAATATGTTCTGAGAAACTTTTTCTTCTCCTCTCCTAACCCTTTTTATGAAGTTGGAAGAATTATGAGCCTTGGAAAGGAAGAGGAACTTAGTGATGTTCTTCTAGATAGAAGAGAAACAGAAACTCTCTTGACATCATCTTAAATGAAACCTATTTGCAAACGCTGGCTGGTATCAGGGAGCTTTTGCTCCTGGTAGACTAGCAGACCATTTGGGGACATGAGCTTTGCTAGCACACTTACCATCAAGCAGATTGCTTGGTATTGTACTATCTGGACAACTGTTGAACATTTTAATTATTAAGATTTACCATGTAAACTAGTCAAGAGGGTGAGAAATTATGAGAAAACAACTAGGTAGATTTAGTCTACCTGATATTTGACTAGACCACTCACAGAGGTGTATTATTTCAAACAATGAGGGAAAATAAAGCACACAAAACAGCTAACTAAAAGCTGTCACTGCCACCTAGTAGACTATCAAAACAGTTTACAAATATCTTTAGCTGTTTTACACATTTTTCTCTCATCTGATTTTAGAATTCACCACTCCTATCAGTCTACTACTGTCAAAGTTATTACATTAGTGCATGTAGGTTCTGCTATAACCCACAGACCCAACATCCCAGCAGTTTAATACAATAAAAATCTATTGTTTTCTCAATAATGTTTCTAAAGTACATGTTCCTGGCCAAAGTTCTCCTGAATATTTCAGAAACTCAAAGACCCAAGACATTTCTCCAGATCTCCAGAGCCTTCTCCATTCATCTGGAAGATGGAGAAGTAGAATTCAAGTATTCCTTATAACACTAATTTCTTCTTTTTTAAAATGTATTTTTATTTATTTCAGAGAGGAAGGGAGAGGCAGCAAGTGATAGAAACATCAATGATGAGAGAATCATTGATCAGCTGCCTCTTGCATGCCCCATACTGGGGATCGAGCCCACAACCCAGACATGTACCTTGACCAAGAATCAAACTGTCACCTCCGGGTTCATGGGTCGACGCTCAACCACTGATAACAGCAGCTGGACAAACAACTGGTCTTTAGAGGCTTACTAGATAAACATATGTATCATGGATTTTTAGAGTAGCCATTTTAAACAGCATTTCTAAGCATTTTTTTTTTATCCCAGAACCCCTTTTTGTAGAGCATGTATGGCACCAAGATTTTGTGGTGTTTTTTTTTTTGTTTTTTGTTGTTGTTGTTGTTGTTGTTTTATTGCTTAAAGTATTACAAAGGGTATTACATATGTGTCCATTTTCTCCCCCGCCCTAGACAGTCCCCTAGCCTCCCCTATCCCCCGGTGTCTTATGTCCATTGGTTATGCTTATATGCATGCATACAAGTCCTTTGGTTGATCTCTTAACCCCCTACCTCCTGCACCCGCACCCTCCCCGGCCTTCCCGCTGCAGTTTGACAATCTGTTTGAGGCAGCTCTGCCTCTGTATCTATTATTGTTCAAAAGTTTATAATGGTCTCTATTATCCATGAATGAGTGAGATCATGTGGTATTTTTCCTTCATTGACTGGCTTATTTCACTTAGCATAATGCTCTCCAGTTACATCCATGCCATTGAAAATGGTAAGAGTTCCTTCCTTTTTAGAGCAGCATAGTATTCCATCGTGTAGATGTACCACGGTATTCTAATCCATTCATCTACTGATGGGCACTTAGGGGCACCAAGATTTTGAAGTGATATCTAAAATGTAATCTATACTGTCTTTAATATATACTTTAATATATACTTTAATAACATATTAAATACTTAATAATATATGTCTTTATTAATAAACAATATATCTCTAACTCGCTTAGCTATTCTTAGCTCTGTGTTCTTTTGATATTTTCCAATGTTGCTCTTGTAGTCCGAATTCTCCTCCAAATCATCCAATCTTCTTTGTATTTACTAACTTGGAGTATTTTTGATAAGATACAGAATCAATCTCTCTTTCTCTTGCAGGCACACAAACATACATACACACAAGATGGTTACTCAGGACAAATACTCTGTAGCGTATTTATTAGACTTAACTATATATATGAGGTGGGAGGCTGAATCTGTAATGAATCTGGAAAATAGTGGAGAGGTCAGATCCAGCAATATAATTGTGAAAGTCATTTGTATGTGACTTATATTCAACAACAAGAAGATGGCTAATGAGTCCTGGGTCACAGCAACATCTGGCTATTGGGCAGAAAGGTCAGCAAAGACTGAGCCGTTGTGTACACTGAGGTAGGAGCACTAGTAGAGTGTGGTGTCATAGGTCTCTATAAAGTGTGGTGTCATTGGTCTCTATAAAGTGTATTTTGTCATATTACAACTTTCTAAAAGTTACTTTTGCTTTATGTGTATAAAGATAACTTTTTAAAAAAATTAAATCTTTATTGTTCAGATTATTACAGTTCTTCCTCTTTTTTCCCCCCATAGCTCCCCTCCACCGGTTCCACCCCACCCGCTGCCCTTACCCGCCACCCCCCCACTGTCCTCATCCATAGGTGTAAAATTTTTGTCCAGTCTCTTCCTGCACCCCCCAAACCCCTTTCCCCCTGAGAATTGTCAGTCCACTCCCTTTCTATGCCCCTGATTCTATTATATTCACCAGTTTATTCTGTTCATCAGATTTTTTATTCATTTGATTTTTAGATTCACTTGTTGATAGATATGTAATTGTTATTAATAATTTTTATCTTTACCTTTTTCTTCTTCTTCCTCTTCTTAAAGAATACCTTTCAGCATTTCATATAATACTGGTTGGGTAGTGATGAACTCCTTTAGCTTTTTCTTATCTGTGAAGCTCTTTATCTGACCTTCAATTCTGAATGATAGCTATGCTGGGTAAAGTAATCTTGGTTGTAGGTTCTTGTTATTCATCACTTTGAATATTTCTTACCACACTCTTCTGGCCTGCATAGTTTCTGTTGAGAAATCAGCTAACAATCCTATGGGTACTCCCTTGTAGGTAACTGACTGTTTTTCTCTTGCTGCTTTTAAGATTCTCTTTGTCTTTTGCTCTTGGCATTTTAATTATGATGTGTCTTGGTGTGGTACTCTTTGGATTCCTTTTGTTTGGGGTTCTCTGCGCTTCCTGGACTTGTAAATCTATTTCTTTGACCAGGTAGGGGAAGTTTTCTGTCATTATTTCTTCAAATAGGTTTTCAATATCTTGCTCTCTCTCTTCTTCTGGCAGCCCCATAATTCGGATGTTGGTTCGCTTGAAGTTGTCCCAGAGGCTCCTTACACTGTTTTCATATTTTTGGATTCTTTTTTCATTTTGCTTTTCTGGTTGGGTGTTTTTTACTTCTTCGTATTTTAAATCTTTTACTTGATTCTTGTGATCCTCTAGTTTGCTGTTGGGTCTCTGTATAATATTCTTTATTTCAGTCAGTGTACTAAGTTTATCGGCAGTTCCTAGAAAATTCTTGAAAAGCCTTATAAGTGTGGTTTTGAACTCTATATCCTGTAGTTTGCTTTCCTCCATTTCTGTCATTTGTGACCTGTTTCTTTGTCTCCGCATTTTTTATGCTTCCCTGTGCTGATAGAGTGGCTTTGTGTGCTAGGTGTCCTATAGGGCCCAGTGGCTCAGCCCCCCAATTATCTGAGGTGGACACTCTTGGTGCACCCCTTTGTGTGCTTTGTGCACAGTCTTGTTGTAGTTAAGCCTTGATTGTTGTAGGTATCACTGGGAGGAATTGACCTCCAGGCCAATTGGATGTGAGAATCAGCTGTGTCTGCTGTGGGAGAACTTCTGTGCTGGAGACACCCTTCCGGGGCAAGACTTGCTTCAGTGGGGCTTTGGTGCTCACTGAGTCTGCCCCGTGAGTGTGTCCCTTATGGATCTGAGGAGTTGTAACCTGGATGGTCCCACTCTGACCACTGGGTACACTGGCACTTGGATCTCTAAGAAGGTGCTAATTTAGCCTCTGCCTGAGGCTATCCAGTAGGAGCTATGGAGAGATCTGCAGATTCCTCTTCTTTGTTTGGGATTTGGATGTGTCCAGATGAGGCCCAGCTGTGAAGCAATGCCAGCTGCTGTGGGGCCCTAAGCCTTCTTTTGGATGTTCTGGGTCTCTCTGACCCAGCTGCAGTTTGTTAGGTAATTTTATTTTTTTATATTTTTTATTTAAATATATTTTATTGATTTTTTACAGAGAGGAAGAGAGAGGGATAGAGAGTTAGCAACATCGATGAGAGAGAAACATCAATCAGCTGCTTCCTGCACACTCCCTACTGGGTATGTGCCCGCAACCAAGGTACATGCCCTTGACTGGAATCAAACCTGGGACCCTTGAGTCTGCAGACCGATGCTCTATCCACTGAGCCAAACTGGTTAGAGCTTGTTAGGTAATTTTCAGATTGCAAAGGGCCAGGTCATTCATATGTAAAAGCCTCTGTGCACAGCTTGGGTGGGGCGGGGTCTCAGGGAATCAACAGGGCAGAGCAAACAGCTATGGCTGATCCTCAGCCCTTCCCTAAGGGGCCCCGGGTCTCAGTGTCCTGGTAATCACTGCAAGCGCCTCTGAGAGAAAGCCATTCTCGAGTTCCGCCCGCTGCCAGACAGTCCAGTTACTCCATGTATGAGTCTGGGTCCCCAGAGACTCGCGCAGAACTGGAGTTCAGAGCAGTCAGCAGCTTGTGTCTCCCTCCTGATTGAAACAGACAGCTGCGTCCTCAGTGGCCAGCCCTTTCCACGTGCGCCTCTGTATCTCTGCACTTTACTTCCGCACATCCTCTGAGTCTCAGTGTGCTTTTCTCTTTCCTTCTAGGTGTAGAATTTCCACTCAGCTAGCCTTCCTGTCGTTCTGGATGATGTCTGTTTTGTCTTTTAGTTGTAGTTTTTGAAGTGGTTGTGAGAGGCAGCAATTTCAGGTGTTTACCTATGCTGCCATCTTGGCTTCAAGATACCTTTAATTAAAGCTTCCTTCTGCATGTGATATTGATATCCTAGAACTAATAAAAAGTTGATAGAAGTGGATTTTAGGAGTTGGACTGGATTTTAAGGTGATCCTTCCATCCTAAACAATAATCCTCATTAATACTGCATTATTATTATTCTCTCCAAGAATCTATTTTATGCAAGGATAGAGTTATTTTCATCTCTAAGTTCCATAACTAAAATATTTTAAGGTAAAATGGATTGTGGATCATAGATACAAATAGCAATGTTTTTGCTTATTAATTTGATGTGGGAAAGAAATTTTTAAAATAAGAACCATTTGTTTACAGGAGTCCTAGGCCATAATGATTGCATAATTTATAGATATTTTAAAAAAATATTTCACTAAGTATTATGTAGTATTATATTGATAGTACTTTTCTTCGAAAACATTTCCATAAGAAAGGATGAAATACTGCCATTTATAACAACATGGATGGACCTTGAGAATGTTATGCTAAGTGAAACAAGTCAGGCAGAAAAAGCTAAGAAACATATGATTTCACTCATATGTGGGATATAAAACTGAAACTCATGAATATAAATAGCAGTGTGGTGGTTGTCAGAGGAAAGGGGGCCTAATAGATGGTGACAAAAGATGATTTCACTTTAGGTGGTGGGCACACAGTGCAATATACAGATCTTGTAAGGTAGAAATCCACCCTGAAACCTATCTATAATAATAAAAGGGTAATATGCCAATTAGACCAGACAGCCGGATGACCTTTCAGACATCATTCCAGATGTCCTTCTGGATGAAGCCGCTGCAGTGGGGACTGAGGCAGAGGCAGTTAGGTGTGATGAGGCAGGCAGGAGAGCAGTTAGGGGTGATCAGGCAGGCAGGCAGAGAGGTTAGGGGCGATGAGGCAGGCAGGCATAATGGTTAGGGGCAATAAGGCAGGCAAGCAGGCAAGTGGTTGGGAGCCAGCAGTGCAGGCCAGGCTGAGGGACGCTCCCCCCGCCCATGTATGAATTTTGTGCACCAGCCTCTAGTATGATTATATTAACCAATATATTTAACTTAAAAATTATTTAACTTAAAAAAATAATATATATATATTCTATCTAATAATAGACAAACATGGTAATTGACCATACTTTCGCTAAACCTACCATTGGCTAATCAACACGATATGCAAATTAACTGCCAAGAAAGATGGTGGCTAGTTTGCATACCGCAGGCAGGGTGGGACAGCACCATCCCGCCTGCCCTGCCGCCATCCGGGCCTGCTATCTGCGACCCAGGGTGGCGGGTGCCCCGTGTGCGACCAGCCCGGGGCGGCCGGGCAGGTCAGCTAAGGCTTGAAGGCGGCTCCGGCTGGAGCGAAGGCCTGGGTCCCGGGTGCCGGAGGAAAACCAGTGCTGGCAGCCAGGGGAAGGGAAAGCCTATTGCATGAATCTTTTCATGCAACAGGCCTCTAGTCCTATCTAATAAAAGAGAAAAATGGTAATTGGCATACGAGCTACCCTTTTCATTGGCTAATCAGGGCTATATGCAAATTAACTGCCAGCTATGATTGGCAGTTAACTGCCAACAAGATGGCGGTTAATTTGCATATGTAGGCACAATGCAGGGAGGCGAAAGGGAAAGCAGGAAGAAGCCCCCTGCCACTGACAGTGATCGGAAACCCAGGGGGGAGCTAAGAGCTGGGGGGCAGGTCAAAGGCGGCCCCAGGGCTGCCTTTGCCCTGCCCCCCAGCTATGATCAGAGAATCAGGTGCCTTTGCCGCCCTGGCCAGTGATAGCAGGAAGTAGGGGTGGAGCCAGTGATGGGAGCTGGGCACGGTCGAAGCTGGCAGTCCCGGGAGCTAGGGGTCCCTTGCCTGGGCCTAAAGCGGAGCCCACGATCGCGGGGCCGCTGCAGCTGCGGGTCCCCGCTGCCCGGGCCGGACGCCTAGGCCAGAGGTGTCAGGCCTGGGCAGGGGCGGAGCCTGCAACCACGGGGAGCTGGGGGTCCCCTGCCCAGGCCTGACACCTCTGCCGGAGGCCTCAGGCCTGGTCAAGGGGCCGACCCGGTGATTGGTGATCGGAGGGTGATGAGGGTCAACTCCTCTGGCGGAGGCATCAGGCCTGGGTGGGGGGCGGAGCCGGGGATTGGTGGGATATGATGGTCCCCTTGCCCAGGCCTGAAGCCTGGGTCAGAGGCGTCAGGCTTGGGCGGGGGGTGGAGCAAGCGATCAGAGGGAGATGGGGGTCCCCTGCCCAGGCATGATTCCTGGGCCAGAGGCCTCAGGCCTGGGCGGGGGCCAGAGCCAGTGATCGGGGGGAGATGGGGGGCCCCTGTCCAAGCCTGACACCTCTGGCGGAGGCGTCAGGCCTGGGCAAGGGGCCGATCAGGCGATCGGAGGGTGATGGGGGTCTACGCCTCTGGCCGAGGCATCAGGCCTGGGCTGGGGGCAGAACCAGTGATGGGGGGAAATGAGGGTCCCTTGCCCAGGCCTGACGCCTCTGACAGAGGTGTCAGGCCTGGGCAAGGGGCCGATCCTGCGATTGGAGGGTGATGGGGGTCAACGCCTGAGGGCTCCCAGTATGTGAGAGGGGGCAGGCTGGGCTGAGGGACACTCCCCCCCACCACACACACACCCAGTGCACGAATTTCGTGCACCGGGCCCCTAGTATATATATATTTGTGTGTGTGTGTGTAAAAAGCTAGTGTCTGTGATGACCAGGACAACCAAACGACTGGTCACCATGAGGTGCATTGAGCACCTCTCGGTCCCTCCCCAACTGCCCACAGGCTCCAATCACAGCAAGGTGGGTGGTGGGCAGGTGGGGCAGAGAGTGTGGCGAGCAGTGGTGGGTGGGTGGGTGGGTGGTGCTGCGAGTGAGGCAGGGCAGTGGGCAGGTGGGCGGAGCGGCAAGCGAAGCGGGGTGGGTGGGTAGGGCTGCTAGCAGTGGCGGGCTACCCTGTGCAATTTTGCGCACTGGGCCTCTAGTGAAAATAATAAAAAAGAAAACATTTAGCAGAGTTAAGAACCTCCATATAGCAGTTTCCTATTACAGTGGGGCCTTGACTTACAAGTTTGAGTTTAATTCGTTCCAAGACCGAGCTCATTAAGGAGCTCATTAAGGAGCTCGTTAACTCAAATTACTCTGTCAACTCAATGCCAAAAATCGGCCGAGAGACAGCTGGTATCTCAAAAAACTCGTTAGTCGGGACTAAGTCAAGGCCCCACTGTATTACTGTTACAGATTACCACAACCATAGTGACTTAAAACAATAAGAATTTAATTCTTTACTATCCTGGAGGCCAGAAGTCCAAAATGAGTCTGACAAAGCTAAAATCAAGGCGTTGGCAGGGCCATGCTCCCTCTGAAGGCTTTAGGGTAGAACCTCTTTCTTCACCTTTTCTAGTGTCTAGAACTGCATTCTTTGCTTACCTTGGCTCATGGCCCCTTGCTCCATCTTCATAAAAGTCATTAGAGCATATTTCTCTCTGGCTCTGCCTCCCTGCGTTTTGTCATTTGACATGAACTCACTTATATGTGGAATGTAATGAATAAAGAAACTCACAAACAAAATAGATCCAGAGACATGGAAGCATGCAAGAGACTCAGGAATCTCAGAGGGAAGGGGTTAGGGATGGGGAAAGAGGGGTTAACCAAAGTATTCATATGCATGCGTTCATAACCCATGGATACAGACAATAGTGTGGTGAAGTTATGGCAGAGGGGTGGTAAGGAGTGGGGTGGAGGGGGTCATTGTGTTATCACTGAGACAAGGAGACCTCAGTTCTTATCTTCTTGAGGAAAAGATTTCCATAAAGAGGCAAAGTGTAGAAAAGTAAGCAAGAATTGATTGCCCTGGCTGGTGTGGCACAGGTGGTTGGGCATTGTCCAGTGCCCCCAAAGGATACTGTTTCAATTCCTAGTCAGGGCACACATGCCCAGATTGTGGGCTTGATCCCCTGTTGGGAGGCTTGCAAAAGGCAGCAAATCAATGTTTCTCTTTCTCCCTCTCCCTTCCTCTCTTTCTAAAAATAACTTTAAAATATTTTTTTTTAAAGAATTTATTGATGGCAGCAAGAGCAAACTCAGGACAGTGAAACAAGGAAGGAAATAGAAGAAACAACAAGAGTGCCTAGGCTGCACTATTTGGGCTCACTGGACGTCAGAGAAAAGGGAGCCTTGCAGACACATTCCCAGGGGTAGCCCAGGACAAACTGCCGCTGCCCATTGCTCCCCTGCTTGCAAGTCTCCAGAGTCCCTTAGAGGTTAGGGGATACGTATTCCTAGGGGAAGGAGAGGGGCCAGGGAACGGCTTGGGAGTTCTTCCTGAAGGGAGATTGCCCTGGGACCTTCATTTTCAGGATTTTTAAAGTCTGGATGGTAAAGGAAGGTCTTAGGGGTGGATTAATAGAATATTCATCAGCTTAATTTGTCTATCCTTAAGTGTGTTAGGAAAATGGCACTTAGTTGGATTTCTGTTATCTGTTTCCCTGAGGAGGGTGATTTAAGCTGTTTACCCTCTGGTTGTGGAGAAGTGCAAACCATTTATGCTTAAGTGACCTTGTGTTAGGGAAGATAGGATTTACTAGGTGGCTGCAAACTGCTGTTTAACTATCTGTATTAGTTCCCCTATTCCACTTGTTCTGGAATTTTCCTAGCTTCTTACTATGCTATGACAAATGGGGGACATCTGTGATACTTTCAATAATAAAGATACATTTTTTAAGAATTTCAAAATTTTATCCTATAAGGACAATAGAGGCCTGGTGCACAAAATTCATGCAAGGGGGCGGGGGAGGTACCTCATCCCAGCCTGCACCCTCTCACAATCTGGGACTCCTCAGGGGATGTCCGACTGTTGCTTTAGGCCCGATCCCTGTGGGATCAAGCTAAACTGGCAGTCAGACATCCCTCTCACAATCTGGGACTGCTGACTCCTAATCACTCGCCTCGCTGCCTGCCTGATCACCCCTAATCACTCTACCTGCCTGCCTCATCGCCCCTACCTAGTCATCTGCCTGCCTCATTGCCCCTAACCCTCTGCCTGCCTGCCTGATCACCCCTAACCACTCACCTACCTGCCTGATCTCCCCTAACCACTCTGCCTGCCTGCCTGATCACCCCTAACTGCCTCTGCCTTGGCCCCCACCCGCCAAGGCTTCATCTGGAAGGTCGTCCGGAAGGACGTCTGGAATGATGTTGGGAAGGTCGTTCGGCTGTCCAGTCTAATTTAGCATATTATGCTTTTATTAGAATAGATTTGTGATTGCATTTAGATAATTCCATATAATCTCCTCATTTCAAAAACCTTAATTTAAATGAATCTGTAAAGTCTCTTCTGCATTATAAAGTAACATTCACAGGTTCCAGAGATTAGAACCTAGATAGTTTTAAGGACCACTATGCAATCTATCACATTCTCCTTTTTCCTAGATAGCCAACTGAAAGAATGTTTTTTTGTATTCCATTTTGTTTCTACCTTTGTGATAGAATGTTTCTCTGCTTAACGTATCTATATTTCTGGAACAGCTATGTCAATCTGTCCCATACTCTGAGCCTTAAACATGGCTTTGGTTAGTGCACAAATGTATGCATGGCAGCAAGCCAGATAGAGCAAACGCCTTGACAGCTAACCAAGACTCCCTGGTGTTCTGCCTACCATAGAAACTCGCCATTAACACAGATATCACATAATCTACTTTCTGTTTTCCACAATTTTGCTTTTTACTCTGAAGAATGGTTTATTCACATTGCTCTAAAGTTACTTTTCAATGATAAGTCCAAACTTTTTAAAAATATATTTTCATTGATTTCAGAGAGGAAGGGAGAGAGAGATAAAAACATCAAAGACAATCATTGATCTGCTGCCTCCTGCACGCCCCCTACTGGGGGTCAAGCCTGCAACCCTGGGCATGTGCCCTTGGCTGGAATTGAACCTGGGACCTTTCAGTCCACAAGCCAATCAATGATTCTCTTTCCCTCTCCCTTCCTCTCTGAAATCAATAAAAATATTTTTAAATAATTAGGGAGTTTATATTATTAGAGCACAACAATTAAGGCTTCTGTAAAGGATTCTGAAATATGATGCTTAGAGCACAATTTAAAATATGATTTTTAAATAAAAATGTAATAGTACCAGCCAATATCACCATAATCACATGGGGAAAATAGAATTATGTTACTCAAACCCTTTCTTTCATTCATTCAATTGAGTTCCTACTATATACAAGTTTGTTTGTTTTTATTTCTTTATTGGTTAAGGTATTACATATGTGTCCTTACCCCCCATTGCCCACCACCACCCCCAGACTCATGCCCTCACATCTCTGTTGTCTGTGTCCATTGGTTAGGCTTATATGCATGCATACAAGCCCTTTGGTTGATCTCTCCCCCTTACCCAGACCCTCCCCTACCTTCCCTCTGAGGTTTGACAATCTGATCGTTGCTCCTCTGTCTCTGGATCTGTTTTTGTTCATCAGTTTATGTTGTTCATTATATTCCATAAGTGAGTGAGATCATGTGATATTTATCTTTCTCTGACTGGCTTATTTCACTTAGCATATATACAAGTTTTAAGATAATTATAAATGAAGTATTTTTGTCAACTAAACTGACAGAACAGGAGATATGCTTACAAATGAAGCACTGGAAAATAAAAAAGGTAGAAAATACATGAGTATAAAAAGATATGTGGAAAAAACTTGAAAATTTATATGTATTCAGTTATAATTCCAGAACAGGAGAGAATGGGACAGAATTAATATTTGAAAGATAAATGTCAGGAATTATCAAAAACTGATAAATTAATTATAAAATGTATGTAAAACATAAGCAAGATAAACATACACAATGGTTTCATTTTGTTTAAAAACATAAAACTATATTAGCAATAGACATTAAGTGATAAATTTAAATTTTGGGAAAATGCTATGTATTATTTAAATACAAAATGCTTAACTTAACATCAATAACACATAGATTTTAGAGTCAAAATTATTTTTCCTCAGAAATGACCAAATGAACAATGATTTTCTTTTGAGTTAATTATTTGTGAGTAGAATTTTATTCTGAATCATTTTGGAATGGTGAAAATAACTAATCTACACATTTTTAAAGTATATAAAATCATTGTTTTAGTAGAAACAAATATAATTTGTTGAGCAACATTGCAGAGGAAAAAACCTATGTTCACATACTGTGACAAATTATATCATAAAACTAAGCTGCAATGAAATAGTGTCTGAAGTGCTTTATTTTTACCTCACCACATACCTTTAGTTTAGTTAATTTAGAAATTTTAATGGTAACCCATAAACATTCTTTTGATCTATGATATGGTAAAATAATCAATGTTGTACCAATAAACCAGGCAACTCAACCAAGTATAATTCAATTAAGAAAAGAAATAAACAGAGTCATATTGATTTTAAGACCTTTAAAAGATCTGAAGATTGTTGCGGAAGGCCCAGTTCTTGGAATGTAAAAAGCCAAATGATATCAGGAAGTTAGTCATTCAATGAAAAAGACTCAGATTTTGGAGATTCAGATGTTACCAGACAGGAAAGGTAAAACAGTGAAATTTCTCCACCTAGTAACTTGAAAATTCTAGCACATACTTAATGGGAAACAAAGTTAAATCTGCTAGATGTCGCCAATTAAAATATTTAATCATCTATGGATCTTACAGACATTTCTCCAGTATTTGGGAATGTATCAGTAGTTACCATCTTTATTTTTAAGTTTTCCAGATAGAGGCCATATAAAAAGTAGTACTATCATTGTAATTATTGGCAGTATAAGAGCACAACCAAAACCCATAAAATTTGGCTTTTTAAAATATTTTAGATGTTTGACCATTCGTATTAAGTATTTTTTCATCATACTTGACTGTAGAATTATTTTTGTGTGTTTTTTAAATATATTTTTATTTATTTCAGAGAGGAAGGGAGGGGAGAGAGAGAGAAACATCAATGATGAGACAGAATCATTGATGGGCTGCCTCCTGCACGCCCCACACTGGCAATCGAGCCCACAACCCAGGCATGTGCCCTGACCAGGAGTCAAACCAGTGACCTCCTGGTTCATAGGTTGATGTTCAACCACTGAGCCATGCTGGCTGGATGGCTGCACTTTTGTAGTTTTTGATTGACCAATTTTTGAATAATTTTAGTTACTCCTCAAACTTCTAATGTTTTTAGAAACCAAAATTTAAAAATGTTTCTTGAAGTTTGTTTTGCTTTTTTTTTTTTGGCATGTTCTATTCATTTTGGTTCAAGTGATGATATAATATTTAAGGGAAAATAAGTAGAAAAACATATTTATTCAACAAATATTTATTGAACTAAATACAATGCTAAGACATTGGGGTATAGTAGTGAATAATACTCAATAGAATAGCGGTTCTCAACTTGTGGGTCACGACCCCTTTGGGGGTTGAACGACCCTTTCACAGGGGTCACCTAAGACCATCAGAAAACACATGTACAATTACATATTGTTTTGTGATTAATCACTATGCTTTAATTATGTTCAATTTGTAACAATGAAAATGCATCCTGCATATCAGATATTTACATTATGATTCATAACAGTAGCAAAATTACAGTTATGAAGTAGCAACGAAAATAATTTTATGGTTGGGGTCACCACAACATGAGGAACTGTATTAAAGGGTCGCAGCATTAGGAAGGTTGAGAATCACTGCAATAGGATAATAGTAAAATTATTATAGTAGTGAATAATACTCCATAGAATAATACTTCTCAGTTTATCAATGACTTCTGCGATGGTTAATTTTAAGTGTTGACTTGTTTAGGTTATTGCGTTAACACTAGTGTCTGTGAAAATATTGATGTGAAAATAATTTTCAACTATAATAATTTACATTAGTAAACTTTGAGTAAATTAGATTATCCTCCATAATGTAGGTTGGCCTCATCTAATTAATTGAAGAGCTTAGTAGAAAAAACTGAAGTCTCCTGATAAGGAATTCTGCCTTTGAACTGCCTTTGGACTCAAGATTACATCAATTCTTTCCTACATCTCCAGCCTGCTGGCCTACCCTGCAGATCTTGAACTTTCCAGCCCCCTCAGTTACTTAAAATAAATTTCTTGATATATAGATGATAGATAGGTAGGTAGATAGATAGATAGATAGATAGATAGATAGATAGATAGATAGATTGATAGATAGATCGTATTGGTTTGTTCCTCTGGAAAATCCTGACTAATACAACCTTCTAAATACTGAATCCAAAGGTCATTACTTGACCTCTTTTTCCTGAATCTGTCAGCAGCATCTGACTTTGTTGATAATCCCTCCTCTTTAATACACTTTACATATTTCCATATTAAGTGTCTTGTTTATTGACCTAAACTTCAGACTCACTCATTTCCTCCTAGAATGCAATCTTCACTAGCTTAGAGATTTGGGGCAATTTGGCTCACTGGTTCACTGTTAAATTTCCTAGTACCCAGAATATTGTTCATGACATATAAAATTAAATAAAGTATGCTTATATTTTAATGATTTAAAATAAGATATTTGAAATATATATTTTTTTATGAATATATGAAACTAAATTTACCACCTTATTTCAGAAAATAAATTCAAACACCCTTAAAGTCCAAACTCCTGCCAATTATGTTTAATCTGTATTTAATGACTCAGTTTGATGCCTTTTATGTACTTATTTATTTTTAGGAAAGAGTTTATTACAACTATAGAAACCAAAAGAGCCCAAAATGGACTGATCACAAGCACCCAAAATAATCAGGGGCAGAGTGAAGGGTGACCTTGCTCTCAAGATCAGGAGGAGGTGACTGAGGAGAGATAGCACCTACTCCTGCTTTCCTGACTACACCCCAGCACTTCACCCCAGGAATGTGGGAGTCATAAACATAAAAATGGAATAAGTTGTAGCTTCAATAATTATATACAACAATCCATCCTGGACCTATTAAAACATTATTTGTGTAACCTTATCTGTCTGCATGCCTTGATTTGTCTCAGGGCATAATTATTTACTCTACATAATCACTGTAATATATTCTAACTCACGTCTTTGATATTTTTTTTCTAGATTAGAACACACTGTCATCTCATAAGAATTTGAGCAATTTGGAGTGAACCACAGACCACTTTCCAAGTTGGATTATATCTCTACACAAAACATGTTAAATAGAAGGATAAAGTGTTAATTCCCTATTTATTGTTGATTCACTAGTTTAACTGAGATTTTACAATCTTAAGAATATTATTTGAGAAGGAATCAATTATTAATACAAGTTTATTATATCATAGATTAATAATGCAATATTTCCAGAATATAATAATAGTGCTGTGAGTTATATCATCAGTCATATACCAATAAACATTCTTCAAAACATTAAACTTAATCACATGAATAAACCAGTAGATGATCCAAGTCTTGGGTCCCCCCCCATGGATAATGACATGATTCACACACACACACACACACACACACGCATACACACACACACAAATTTAAACTGTTTTTCTATATCTGTATAGAATTTATATTGTTTACTTTTTCAAGTTATAAAAGAAATATCTTCTCATTGTAAAAAATTCTAAAATATATTTTGAGATGGATATCTGGGCTTCATACAGCTCACCAGAATTACACAACAGTACATCAAGATAATAATAATTTTCAAAAAGGACAAATTAAACAATGGAAAATTCAAGGACCTGAGACAAATCTTAACTTGAACTCCAGAAAATATTGATACCAATCCACTTTCAGGATCTGGTTGAAGAGTTGTCTAAATAATGTGGTCAGAAGTCCATGGCTTTATTGTGTTTGTAATTAAGCCCTGAGCTGCAAATACAGTGGGGCCTTGACTTACAAGTGTCCCGACTAATGAGTTTTTCTGAGATATGAGCCGTCTCTCCGCCGATTTTTTGCTTTGAGTTGACAGAGTAATTTGAGTTAACGAGCTCCTTAATGAGCTCCGTCAAGGAACGAATTAAACTCGGAAGTCAAGGCCCCACTGTAGTGGAAAAGAGGGCGCCAAACCTATAAGGAGTAATGTAAGTAGTTTCCTTCTGTTTGTCAAAGCAATCTTGAAGCCTTAAGGTTTAAAATATAATTCTTTTTTTTGTTTGTTTGTTTGTTTGTTTGTTTGTTTTTGTTAATCCTCACCCGAGAATGTTTTTTCCCATTTATTTTTAGAGAGACTAAAGGGAGGGAGGGAGGGAGATGAGAGAGAGAGAGAGAGAGAGAGAGAGAGAGAGAGAGAGAGAGAGAGAGAGAGAGAAACATCGATGTGAGAGAGATACATCATTGCCTCCCACACGTGCCCCGACTGGGCCAGGACTCAACCTGCAACCCAGGTACATGTCCTTGACCTGAAATCAAACCCAAGACCCTTCAACGCACTGGCCAACACTCACCACTGAGCAAAAAGGGTCCAAGGCTGAAATATAATACTTAACCTTTAACGCTTTTTGTAATCTGCTGTAAAGGAAACAACGCATTTTATAACCACCCTTATTTCAGAAAAAAAAACACTTCATATTCCTTTCTTTTGTAAAAAGGAGAGAAAAGACTACAATTGAGTTTTATGATTTCATGCTGCCTATTTTAGCAAGTTTATAGGACCTATGCAAAATCAGATTTTATTTTATTTCTTAAATAAATTCTTTCTCTCAAAACACACAACTAAAATTAAGAAGGGAAATAAAATGTAGCCTTAAATGAGAGCATTCATACTGCACTTCTTACGACAGCTGCTTCTATTTCATTTTAAATTAACCAAGCTTTATGTAGCGTCTTCAGAGCTGACCCTTATAGAACAGCAATACTATTAGCCGCACATGTTTCAGATTTTGTATTTCTGAGATAACAGTTCTTATAATAACCAAGAAATGAGACTGAATTATGTTTGAGAGGGGAAAAAAATGTGTATCATTTAAAATGCCAGTGAAATCGATATGAATGTTACTTATTGAAGGCACAGAAAACTACAGGCTTTATCTCGCTCTTGCTTGATCCATTTATACTTTCTAGAGCCCTATTCAGAAACATAAAAGTAGAGCCCATATATTTGTCATCTAAAATTGACAATGGTAAAAAGAGACATCCTCTCCTTAATTTCTACTTCTAGTAAAATTTTATGTTTATGCTTAATAACTTTCTTCTATGGAGCTTAAAGAATCTTATGTACACTAATTGGTGAATCCTTTCAACAATCTTATGAAATAGGCAGGAAATGCCTGTTGGTCAAAACATGAATGAAAACAAAGTCACATTCTATTATTTACCATGGAAAATAAAATGTAATGAATTATTGCAAAGAAACTTTTAATGAGCTATTTTTCTCTGATGAGAACAAAAAAAAGAGGAAATTGGTTTAAAATGTTCTTAAACTACAATAGGGAGAATACAAGATAGCAACATGAAAGATTCTTTAAAATATATTTTTATTTCAGAGAGGAAGGGAGAGGGAGGGAGACAGAAACATCAATGACAAGAGAGAATCATTTGGCTGTCTCCTCCAAGCCCCCTACTGAGGACCAAGCCCACAACCCCGGCATGTGCCCTGACCAGAATCGAACCTCACCCTCCTGGGTCATAGGTTAACATTTAAACATTAAATCATGCTGGCTGGGCTGAAAGACTTTTTTAATAGTGAGAGTGATAATGAAACTGGATTAGATTAATTAGCTTGCAGCATGCTTGTTAACAGTGGAACACAAGATGACAGACAAAGTTTAAGATCAGGAAGAGGTACAAAACACTCTATGGCTATTTATTTATTTATTTATTTATTTATTTATTTATTTATTTAAATCCTCACCTGAAAATATTTTTTCTATTGATTTTTAGAGAGAGTGGGAGAGGGAAAGACAGAGAGAAACACCGATGTGAGAGAGGCACATTGATTGGTTACCTCCTGCATGCCCCCGACCAGGGCCTGGAGCCTGCAACCAAGGTAAGTGCCCTTGACCGCAATTGAACCCAAGACCCTTCGTCCGCAGGCCAATGCTCTATCCAATTCAACTAGGGACCTATGACCTTATATATCTCCTCTTCCCATCTCAGGACAGTCAGGGACTTGTATTTGATTTATTGTGACAGCACATCCCAAGGCTCAGGGAAACATTTCTCCTCTGTCATGGGTTTAATATGGGCAGGCAGCAGAGATCCATGATTCTATAGCTTATTGTGAGTCATATTTCCTCATTTTGGAAGAAGGTAAATTAATGATAGATTTCAGATGTTATTGTTACATAGTTTATACCAGGATGAAAGTAAATAATGTTCATTTCAAACTCTTCCAAACTAATGAAATTCTATATCAATTAAAATTACATCGCAGTAGTTTCTTTGATCAATGTCAGAGAAAGAGGGCCATCCTGGATAACCCTCTTCTGAGGATTTTGTCTAAGTGATTACTGACTGAATGGCTGGCCCAACTAAGCTTACCCTACAGTGCTTTAGGAACCTACCAATAAATGTTTTAACGTATTTATTAACTCTCTTACACTCAGTGAACAACTATGGCCCTGAACCCTAGGGAGTCTACTCATCCTTATTATTAATCTCTCTATGGTTTTCCAAAATATGCTATAATTTGCATAAATGTTTCTGAATGTTCTCCATTACCATTCCTTCCACCAAAGCATGGCTTTAATTGATTTTATTTTATAAAATTCCAATTAGTTCAAAATCTAATGTGTAGAAAATAAGACAAGGCATTATGTCTGGAAAAACTTCTAAATAGACTTTAGATACAAAGTTATATTTTTGAGAATACATGCAATTCTGAAGATAATTGTCATTTGGATTAAGCCAAGTTTAATCATATCAATAATTCCTGCCATTTAGACTGATATCTGTATATATATATATATATATATATATATATATATATATATATATATATAAAATCTTTCCTCTAAAGCATCACTGATTGAGAGTCAAGTGTTTTTTATATGAGGGTGTGGCAGCAGGGAATTTAAAAAGTCATTTAAAATAACTTCACATGAGCCAGGACAGTATTGCTCAGTGGTTGAGTTTTGATCTATGAACCAGAAGGTAATGGTCAGTCAGGGCGCATGTCCTGGTTGCAGGCTCGATCCCCAGTAGAGGGTGTGCAGGAGGCAGCAGATCAATGATTCTTTCTCATCATTGATGTTTCTTTCTCTCCCTCTCCCTTCCTCTCTGAAATCAATAAAAAAATTTTTTTTAAAAAATTAATTACATAACTTCACATGAGATTATATTTGAGGTTGAAAGCCATAATTTTAGTATGTAAAATACAAATTAGCAATCTAGTTATTTTCATTTCCTTTAGAGAAAACATGAGAAAATAAAAATATTGCAAGCACATGTAAGTAATTTGTGTGTGTGTGTTGTTTGGACTTTGAAAGCACAATTTGTTTCAAATCTAAGTCCAATTTAAAAAGAAAAAAAACACTCTATGAACCATAGCAAAGACACCGACTTTATATATATTTTACTCTCAATTTTCCCCAATTGACTTCAGGTGCTCACTTTACAAGAAAGATTAAAAGTGAGAACACATACAGAAAATTATTTTTTGTATTTCTTCAGCATATGTTTCGCCTTTAAATATTTATATCATTCAACTAAGTAATTTCTAACATGGTCTCAAAATAAGATCATTTGTAGTGCAAAACTTTCATGGGGACAGTGATTAAAATATAGAAAGAAGGAAGTGCTTTACAGGTCTTCTTTACATTTCTTATGTATGTTTTCCATTTTATGTCTATGCAAATGATTTTTACATAGAAATAAATGTTCACACCTCAAACCAAACAGTTTTCTTCAGAGCCAGAAAATTATTCAATGTACAGAAATCTACCCTATTTTCCCTGAGAAATTTTATCCCTGTGAGTTATGAAATCCTTGGTTTGGGCTTCTTGAATTTCTAACTAGAAAAATTTCCCCCATAGTCTATGTAAATTGATCAGAATGCTCTCTGGAGAGAAGAAGGAAAGATCTTTCCCAGTGATGTTGTGATTTATAATAAGAAATATGTATTTGGTCTTCATCCATTTCTGGCATTGGGCTCCTAAAACCCTTGGGGTTTTCTAAGTGGTAAGGGAGGTAAAATTAATTTTTGTTATGTTATGAGGTGACTCACCTATATATAGGTGAGGAATCTCACCTATATATTGAGGCTGGTTGCCAAGGAACCAACCATGTTATTTGAGGTATGGAACTTTCAGTATCATCCCCACCATCCCCTACAGCTCCCAATAAACACACACACACACACACACACACACACACACACACACACATCTCCAGGGAGAATCCCTGAGATAATGATTGAGAATGGTTCTCTCGCCTAACTATAGGGAGAGGCAGAGGGGCCAGGAAGACCTCAAATGAGAGGATTTACTGCATATGGCCCATGCCAGTCCCCTGCGCAATCTGTCCACCTGAAGAGAATTGGTGAGGGCTCTGTGGCTCACACACATCTTTTTTTAAGGTATATTTTTATTAATTTCAGGAAGGAAAGGAGAGGGAGTGAGAGATACAAACATCAGTGATGAAAGAGACTCATTGATTGGCTGCCTTCTGCATGCCCCCTACTAGGGATCAAGTCTGCAACCCATACATGTGCCCTGACAGAGAATCCAACCATGACCTCCTGGTTCATAGGTTGACACTCAACCACTGAACCACACCAGCCAGGTTCATACACACCTTTGATTTGATTAAAAAAAAAAAAAGTCCAGAAATAGAGAAGAGAGTGAGGAAAGGGAGAGGAATATAGTGGAGAAGAGAAAAGAGGTATTTTGCAAACCAGAGAACAAGGCCACAGGAAAAAGTTTATGCCGCTGAAGTGGAGGGACAAAGGCATAAGTAAATTACAGAGTTATTTTATGAATGGCAGCAGAAACCAGGGGGACCTCATGGGAAAGAAAGCCAGGCTTCGTTGTTCCTCAATACAAAACAATCTCAGTATTGCACTGGAGAGAAATGGAATGCTCATCAATTATATTAAAAGTAGATTGACTTCTTAAAAATGCAGCAATGTTTGCCAAAAGTAGATGGAAAACAGAAATTCAAAACAAGGTGAGGTCATTTGCAAAACCCTAGTCCCACCACTAACTCCCAGCAGCTGACAGTTCTGCATCAGCAAGGTGCTGAGGGGAGGTGGGTGGGAAAGAGGAGGCCAAATGGAGGAGGGGGGAGAAAAACCAAGAAAGAATTTATAGGACCTTTTCCCTACATCATTTTCCAGTATTGAGAAAGACATTTCTCTTTTCCCTCTATTTAATAGGCATTGGTATCAATTTAGAGTCTAAGTTACATCCTTGTGGAAATCAGGATTTCCTTCATATGCCTACTCTAGATGCATGCCCATTTATCTTATTACAGCTAAAACCAGCCAAACTCTGTTAATTTCTGAGCCTGGATTTGGATACCCACTCTCTTTTTATAATACTGGAATTATAATTCTAAAGCTTGAAGTAACTTTAAAAATATCTAGTCCATATTCCTCAATTTCCTTCTTAGGGAAAGTCAAATTCAGAAAAGTCCTTTTTTAAAAAAAAAAATATTTTATTGATTTTTTACAGAGAGGAAGGAAGAGAGATAGAGAGTTAGAAACATCGATGAGAGAGAAACATCGATTAGCTGCCTCCTGCACATCTCCCACTGGGGATGTGCCCACAACCCAGGTACATGCCCTTGACCAGAATCGAACCTGGGACCCTTCAGTCCGCAGGCCGATGCTCCATCCACTGAGCCAAACCGGCTTCGGCAGAAAAGTCCTTTGATATGCCTTATTTTACAGGGCTTGGTAGGAGCAGCAACACCAGGGCAAGAATCAGGACTTCTGGCATCTGCTTTACTATAAAATTAAAGAAAATGAACACTTTGGCTTTGAGTAATTAATTCAAGAACAAGGCTTAGGATGCTAGCTAGTAGGTATTCCAGCAGTTTGCAGTTATTATATTGCTTTAATAAGATTAAATCCTGATATAACTAAAATAGCAGGAATGATAAGCATGCACAAACATTAGTCATGGTTCAACTAATTTTAGGGCACCCTATAAAGCTTTAAACACATTCTCTTAGAGCCCTGGTCCATGTGACTCAGTGGGTTGGGTATAGTCTTGTGCACCAAAAAGGTTGCTGGTTGGATTCCTGGTCAGGGCCTGGGTTGGGGGCTCAACTGGATGCATGCAGGAGGATGCCCTTCACATCAATGTTTCTCTCTCTTTCCCTCTCCCTTCCTCTCTTTCTCTAAAAATCTTTAAAAAAAAACACCCAAAAATATTCTCTTAGAACTGTTGCTATAATAAAGACTTACTTTTTAAAACAAACAAACACTGGGGGAGAAACCAAGATGGCGGCATAGGTAAACATCGGAGTTTGCTGCCTCCAACAACCACTTCAAAAATACAACTAAAAGATGGAATGGACATCATCCAGAACCACAGGAAGGCTGACTGAGTGGAAATTCTACAACTAGAAGGAAAGAGAAAAGCATACCGAGACTCAGAGGAGGCACAGTGGGGAAGTAAAATACTAAGGTACAGAGGTGCACGCAGAGCAGGCTGGCGGCTGAGGGTGCGGTTGTTGTTTTCAATCGGGAGGGAGTCTCAGGCTCTGAGCTCCAGTTCCGGGCAAGTCTCTAGGGACCCAGACTCATAGGGGAGAAGCGGGACTGTCTGGCATTGGTCAGAACTCGAGGGCAGCTTTCTCTCTGAGGGGCTTGCAGCAATTGCCAAGGCACTGAGAAGTGGAGCCTCTGAGAGCAGCCATAACTGCTGGCCCTGCCCTGTTGATCCCCTGAGCCCTGCCCCACCCAAGCCCTGCAGGGTGGCTTTTGCTGGATAGCTGAAGGCAGAGGCTAGATTAGCACCTCCCTAGAGATCCAGGAGCCAGTGTACCCAGAGGTCAGAGTGGGACCATACAGTTTGCAGCTCCATGGAACCATAAAGGACACACGCAGGGGGGAGACTCAGTGAGCACCAAAGCCCCACTGAAGCAAGTCTTGCCCCATAAGGGTGTCTCCAGCACAGAAGTTCTCCCACTGCAGACACAGTTGATTCTCACAGCCAATTGGCCTGGAGGTCAATTCCTCCCAGTGATACCTACAACAATCAAGGCTTAACTACAACAAGACTGTGCACAAAGACCACAAGGGGGTGCACCAAGAGTGTCCTCCTCAGGTAATTGGGGAGGCTGAACCACTGGGCCCTAGAGGACACTTAGCACATAAAACCACTTTATCAACACAGGGAAGCATAAAAAATGCAGAGACAAAGAAAAAGGACACAAATGACAGAAATGGAGGAAAGCAAATAACTGGATATAGAGTTCAAAACCACACTTTTAAGGTTTTTCAAGAATTTTCTAGAAACTGCCGATAAACTTAATGAGACCTACAAGAAATCTAATGAGACCCTCGAGGTTGTGACAAAGGACCAACTAGAAATTAAGCATACACTGACTGAAATAAAGAATATTATACAGAATCCCAACAGCAGACTAGAGGATTGCAAGAATCAAGTCAAAGACTTGAAATACGAAGAAACAAAAAACACCCAAACAGAAAAGCAAAATGAAAAAAGAATCCAAAAATACGAAGATAGTGTAAGGAGCCTCTGGGACAGCTTCAAGCGTACCCACATCCGAATTATAGGGGTGCCAGAAGAAGAGAGAGAGCAAGATATTGAAAACCTATTTGAAGAAATAATGACAGAAAACTTCCCCTACCTGGTCAAAGAAATAGACTTACAAGTCCAGGAAGCGCAGAGAACCCCAAACAAAAGGAATCCAAAGAGTACCACACCAAGACACATCATAATTAAAATGCCAAGAGCAAGAGACAAAGAGAGAATCTTAAAAGCAGCAAGAGAAAGAAAGTCAGTTACCTACAAGGGAGTACCCATACAACTGTCAGCCGATTTCTCAACAGAAACTTTGCAGGCCAGAAGGGAGTGGCAAGAAATATTCAAAGTGATGAATGCCAAGAACCTACAACCAAGATTACTTTATCCAGCAAAGCTATCATTCAGAATTGAAGGTCAGATAAAGAGCTTCACAGATAAAAAAAAAAAAAAAAAAAAGCTAAAGGAGCTCATCACCACCAAACCAGTATTAATATGAAATGCTGAAAGGTATCCTTTAAGAAGAGGAAGAAGAAGAAAAAAGTAAAGATATAAATTATGAACAACAAATACACATCTATCAACAAGTGAATCTGAAAATCAAGTGAATAATCTGATGAATAGAATGAACTGGGGATTATAATAGAATCAAGAGAGTGGACTGACTACTCTTGGGGGGTAAAGGGGTGAGGGGAATGCAGGAAGAGACTGGACAAAAATCGTGCACCTATGGATGAGGACAGTGGGTGGGGAGTGAGGGAGGAGGGTGGGGTGGGAACTGGGCGGAAGGGAGTTTTGGGGGGGAAAAAGAGGAACAACTGTAATAATCTGAACAATAAAGATTTAATAAAAAAACAAACAAACAAACAAAAAAACACAATGTGGTGATGAGTAGCAAAAGCTTTTCCACCCATTCCTGGGGAAATCAGAAAAAGCTAGTGTGATTGGTAAAGGAGACATTAAATTAAAAGTCAGCCCTTGTTACTTTAATCATCAACATGATGGATTTTTTTTAAACAATCACTGTCATTTTGCACATTAAGTCACTATTCAATCATCCAAATTTGAAACAGAAAGTTTTCTTCCACAGTGGGATTAGACATTAAGACATTACAAATTATGAGAAGTTGACTGTAATCAATTACTACTCTTAAAGCTTCTTTTCTTCTCAATGGGTTCTTCAAATTAGGTCACACAAAACATGAATTTCAGAAAATCAGATGTGGGTGCATCTAGAGGCAGAAAGAATGATATTTTTTCTCAAAGGATTTTTTTTTTCATTTGAAAGCTGGAAAAAAGAATTAAATAATTTTAGATGTTAGAATTCTCATTGGTTTTAGAGAAAAGTTGGCTTCTGGAAATATGTAAAGTTGACAGGTATATATAGAATACCCAGTGGTGATCGATGCATTAAAAATGTAATAGGTGGCTCTGGGGGCCCTAGCATTAGAGCATTTTTAAGAAGTTCAGTTCTTCCAAGCCATTGTGACTTCTGCATTGCCAATTTCAGCATTACTTAATGTCTCAGCTTCTTCTGTGGGAAAATGGAAACTTTCCATACATTTCTCAGATTTATTGGAAAGTGAATGACTACACATTTTTTGAAGGAATTCCCGTGAAAACTTTGAGACACTTTACTCTTTAAGTCCCATTGTGCACAGTTTTCAGTGTCTCGGGGTCACAGTAATCTAAATGACTAGCTTAGCTAATGGAACAGGACAAAATGGAGAGAAGGAACATTGAGTATGGGTGGGATGCAGCCTAGCCCTCAGTCCTCTGCTCTTTTTTCTTTACATTCTCACTGAGAGAATGCTTCTCATTAGAATACCAATATAATGTGAAGGTTCAGACATAGGCTTTTAGATCGGACAGTATGGGACTGAAGCCTAGTTCTTTCAATTACCAGCCATGTGACTTTAAATAAGTCGCTTCATATCTCTGAGCCTATTTATTTTAAATTTATGACATACATGTGAGAGAACGGTGAGTAGAATAGTTTCTACTATCCATGAGTTGCTGAGGGCCAAAGCTGATAATAAAGGCTCCAATTCCCCTTTGTTGTAGACTTGCTTTCTCAAATCCTATTGCAGTAGGGCTGTGCACATGACCCAGTTCTGACCAATAAGATGTAAGGATGCCATAACCTGTTTGGCCCAGTGGATAGAGTGTCGGCCTGTGGACTGAAAGGTCCCAGGTTCGATTCTGGTCAAAGGCATGTACCTTGGTTGCGGGCAACATCCCCAGTAGTGGGTGTGCAAAAGGCAGCTGATTGATGCTTCTCTCATATCGATGTTTCTAACTCTCTATCCCTCTCCTTTCCTCTCTGTGAAAAAATCAATAAAATATATTAAAAAAATAAAAATAAAAGATGTAAGGATATGTCTTTCTGAGAATTCTGGTTAATATTTTGTATCATATATGTCTTATGAGAGACAAAGCTTCATAAAGAGAAAGCCTTTGTCTTTTGGCTCTGGACTTCCTATATATATACATCTTTGACCTTGGGG
This sequence comes from Myotis daubentonii, assembly GCF_963259705.1. Classification (NCBI taxonomy): domain Eukaryota; kingdom Metazoa; phylum Chordata; class Mammalia; order Chiroptera; family Vespertilionidae; genus Myotis; species Myotis daubentonii. The sequence continues at coordinate 146,345,653 of NC_081840.1, read as the reverse complement.
TATGGTGGGGCACATTTAACTTGGCAATGATATGCCACAAATAGGGAGAACCCGCACAGAGAGGAGATGGAAAGAGAGATGATGTTCTTGATGGCATCACAGAACGGCTGGATCAGCCCTGGGCTCTTGACATCCAGACTTCTGCAAATGTAAGATAAACTAGTGTCTTCAATGGTTGATTCCCCCCCCACCACCACCACCCTTTTTTTTCAATGAATTACATTAGGCTTTGTGGCTAAGTTATTTTGCTGAATTGAAAGTCCAAAGAAAGTACCTAGTACCACAATCTATCACTGTTTACCTTATGAATTATGGAATGTTGTGCTATATAGTTTGTTTGCCTTCAAGATCTTCTGACCCTTCTACTTCAGCCTTCTATATTTGCAAAAAGACTGGCCATCTTGGACTTTCTCAATAGACCCCAGTGTCCTCAGGCTTCCAGTTTGTTTCAGCCAATGGGAGTCACCAGCAAGAGAGAAGATGATGAAAAGAGAGTGAGGATGGATACTTACTCACCCCTCTCCCTTCCCTGTGAGTCATCATGGGTTGAGATTTTGTTCATCTTCTGTCAGAAGCCAGTGTTCCTGTCAGGTAACACCTACTCTCTAATGACCACTTCCTTCCTTAACCCCTCCAGGCAGGTAGCCCCTCAGTCATGCTAGCCCCAGGTACCATCTCATCTTTGTTGGTTTCTCTCATCAATGCCCACACCTTTATAAATAGGCCCCTTTAGTAACTCTCCTCAGTCGTCACATTTGTATATGTCATCTATTTCCTGCTAGATTCTGACCTAATGGAGTAGAAAGAACATGACATTTTGTATATAAGCCAAGGGTACAAAAAAAACAACCAACGAATCTTACCAACCACGCTAAGGCAAGTTACATAAGAGAGTTGAACTTTTAAAGTGGGATAATAATAACTACTCCAAAGGATTATTGTGAGGATTAAATATGAAATGCCTTACTAGTGCCTGGCACATAATAGATGTTTAATAAATACAACTTCCTTTCCTATCACCTTAACTCCACGTCTTCCTTCAATTACTGAATAAGGATCAGGTCATACCAAAGACACCCACTTTATATAGAAGATCTAAGGCCATAAGATGAAAAATAAAGAAATGGCTCAAGTACCTCTGCCCTCTCTTCACCACAGCCATTGTAAACCTCAGTAATTGACTGTGGCGCTTGTTCTCACGGAGCTCTGATGTGATTGCAGAATCTTTATCAGAAAAGCTTCCTTCTAGACCATTTTTTCCTCTTCCTCAGACATCTTTGTTTCGAATCATTCCAGGAACATGGAAGTTCCCAAGTAGATTTTGAGCTGCTTAAAGTAACAGACAAAAGTTGACATTTTTAGAATTATCTCTGATAGTCTATAGAAGCTAAGATTTGGAGCATGATTTATTTTCCCCCCAGTGGCTGAACAAAGAATTATACATTCAGGTCCAGGTAGTATTCTTGGGTGCAACTTGAAATAAATTAACAAATAAGGGGACAAAACAAGAAGACTGAGTTCTTTCTCACCGAGAGCAAGTTACATGATCCATTTGCATCTCCAGATCACAAAACATAGAGGCAGATCCACATATTGGGAGGTCTGGTTGTACTCCATTACAGTGCAGAATGGATTCCCTGTGCACATTGATGGTTTTGTTTAAGGACTCATCAGCTAGTTGGTAATATTGATTTTTAGGAAAATTTCTAGCAGCAGCATTTGCATTTAAATAGAAATGCAACACCTCCTTGATAAAATCAAAAGCTGACTAGAGTATGAAGCATTACTACATTGCATTCATTCACTCATTCAATCATTGTTTGTGATACACAAGTTATATAATCATGGGACCAAAATCCTCAGTTTTTCCATCTGCACTTTAAAAAGGAAATAAAACCAAAGAGATATTGTTGTGCATAATATTTTTATGCAGCTTGTAAATTAATTAAAATGATGAAGAAAATGTTAAAATTTTGAGGTATCACATAGAACTTCAAGGTATATTTCCTAGCTTGTAACTGAAAAAGTAACATAAATGGCTAGTGTTCAACAAGCATGTGTGCATGTGTGTCTGTTGGTACATATGTACACTTGCCCTCAAGGAATATTATCAGGTATGGTATATGTGGGTATGTATTTTATAACATTTATGAACACATGTATGAAGGCACTGAGCTAAGTACTTTCCATAATATACTAACTAAACAGTCCTAACAAAGTAAATTTAAAATATATTGCTTATTGTTATCCCCATTTTATAAATGAAAGAAATCAAGGTTCAAAAAATATTATGATAATCATCCAAAGTGCCAGAGTTGGAAATGGCAGAATTAAAACTCAAATACAAGGATCCTATTCCAAAGTCAGTGCTCTTTAAGGTTCATTACACTCTCTCATGTATGCACCATCACTGATAATCATAAAAGGCAAACCAATAAATATACCCATTGCATAGGAAAAAAAAGCAAATTGAAAAATTAAATATAGTTATTTAATATAATAAAGGTCCACAATAAATGATCTACTTATATAAAAACCCTGGGTGGTGTTCATCACGGCCAGAAGAACCGTGACCAAGAGGAAGGAAGTCAGTCCTGCAGTGGTTGTCTTGGCAACGGCTGTGCCCTCCCCTGAGCTGTTTCCTGGAGCTGTTTCCTATAAGGGCAGGGTTTGAGACAGGAAACCACCCTGGGAGCTTGGAGGCAGATCTTTTTAAAGTGTGCTGCGCCAGCAGGGCCAGGGTTGAACCTGAGTGGGGGCAGCTGAAAGGCTTAGAAAAGACAGACAAGAGAATAAAAGCCAGGTCTCAGTGGGACACTGCTTCTCTGAGAGACAGCGACCACACCCACAGCCATGCCTTTATTTTATAGCAGATGCTACCAGGCAAAGTAAGGGCATGACCAAGATGTTTACAACATTCTCCTGGGTTTCAATCCTACTCAACTACATGCACCTGAACTCTATCAAGCCCACATCATTCAGGCACGTGGGGCCAGGTGTTCAGACCATAGGTTCAAGCTTACAACTACAGCTGTTGGCTATCATTGTGCTGGGAGGGCCCTGCCCTCCAAGCGGGGACTTGCACGTGGCAATGAGAGGACTGTGCCCTCTCATCAGTCCAAGACTTGAACCTGTCCAAAACACTGTAGCAGCTCCCCACAATAAAGTTTTAATTCTGTTTCTTTGTTACTGATGTTGTGGCCCCACCCCATAACAAAGAAACAATTTCCAGAGGATGAGGCCCAGGAATCAGGATTTTAAAAAGATTCTCAGGTGATTCTAATGTGCAGCCAAGGTTGAGAACCACTGCTATAGATAATATTAAAAATATATGTAAACGTGCAATCCTTTGTCCAAAAAAAAAATGAGCATATTCAAAAATTAAATGAAGAAAATTTGGATATACTCGATGGAGATTTTCACACATATTTGAGTGATGATTCCATTGATTCCACAGATGATGCTGAAAAGGAAAATTTTCCCATCGAATTTCTTAATATTATTACTCCTTCAGGAATGCCGTGTCATAAATTAAAATTGAAAGTGGGTGCAATCATCATGCTATTGAGAAATCTCAATAGTAAATGGGGTCTTTGTAATGGTACCAGATTTATTATCAAAAGATTACGACCTAACATTATCGAAGCTGAAGTGTTAACAGGATCTGCAAAGGGAGAGGCTGTTCTGATTCCAAGAATTAATTTGTCCCCATCTGACACTGGCCTCCCATTTAAATTGATTCGACGACGGTTTCCCGCGATGCCAGCATTTGTGATGACTATTAATAAATCACAAGGACAAACTCTAGACAGAGTAGGCATATTCCTTCCTGAACCCGTTTTTGCACATGGTCAGTTATATGTTGCTTTCTCTTGAGTTTGAAGAGCATCTGATGTTACAGTTAAAGTTCTAAGTACTTCATCACAAGGGAAATTAGTCAAGCACTCTGAAAGTGTTTTCACTCTTAATGTGGTATACAGGGAGATATTAGAATAGGTTTAATAACTTTATCAGTCATTGTTTGCATCACTGTTGTTTTTATATCATGTTTTTGTTGTTTTCATATCATGTTTTTGTTGTTTTCATATCATGTTTTTGTCGTTTTTATATCATGCCTCTGTTGTTGTTATATCCTTTTGTTACTGTTTATTTATTAATAAATTTATATATTATTTTCATATACATTTTACTAATTTCCTTTCATCTCTCACACTTCTATTATAGAGAAAGGGCAAATAGCAATATTAAAATATCTCTGCTAATTAATTTCCCTTTAAAAAAATATATTTTATTGATTTTTTTACAGAGAGGAAGTGAGAGGGATAAAGAGTTAGAAACATCGATGAGAAAGAAACATTGATCAGCTGCCTCCTGCACACTCCCCACTGGGTATGTGCCCGCAACCAAGGTACATGCCCTTGACCAGAATCAAACCTGGGACTCTTGAGTCTGCAGGCCGATGCTCTATCCACTGAGCCAAACCAATTAGGACAATTAATTCCCTTTTAATGTGCATTAATTTTGTGCACCAGGCTACTAGTCAAATATAACGAAGGACACAATGAAACAATGTTATTAATAGTGAAATGGAGAGGACAAAGAAGTATGGGAATTAATGTTCAATATTTCTGTTTATTTAGCAAACATTTATCAAATCCCCCCACTGAGTGCTAAGTCCTGTGCTCAACAACAGGAATATAAAAACCCATAACACAATAGCCCTATCCTGACAGAACTTAAAGTCAAACAGAGAGATGCAGTTGTATAAATAACTGCAATATGTTATTCCCAAGGAAATTAAAATTTCACCAGGCATAATAAGTACACATGGAAAAGACAGTTGTCATTAGCACATCATGGAGAAGGTGTGGAGGGAGGTGGGAAAAGTTCCATGAGGATGTGACTAGAATTGACTACTGAAGTAACTAGGGGGAAAAAAGTGATATTTTTAACTTATATTTTCATTAATAACAGATTGAGATATAATTTATATGCCATTAAATCCACCTTTTAAAAGTGCCCAATTGCACATTTTTAGTGAGTTTACAGAGTTGTGCAACCATCACCACTATCTAATTATAACATATTTTCATCATGCCAAAAGATACCTCATACTCACTAGCAGTTATTCCCCCATTTCCACACTCACCCACCTCCTGGCAATTGCTAATCTTCTTTCTATCTCGGTGGATTTGCTTACTCTGGACATTTCATGTAAAGGGAATCATACAATATGTGATTCTGTGTTACTGGCTTCTTTCACTTAGCATTATGTTTTTAAGGCTGATACATGTCATGTGTATCAGTACTTCATGTGTTTTTATTGCTGAGAAGTATTGCATTGATAATCACATTTTACTTACCCATTAATTAGTTGATAACATTTTTGTTGTTTATACTTTTTTGGCTATTATGAATAATGTGATTATAAACTACTATGTAGAAGTTTTTGTGTGAACATTTGTTTTCCTTCCTCGTGCGTATATGTCTTGCAGTGGTGCTATGAAATTTGCTACTCACAGTCCTTGAAGAAGTACCTGGCATACCTCAAGGGACCACAGAGAGAGATCAAGGCAGAATACAGAGAGAGAGAGAGAGAGAGAGAGAGAGAGAGAGAGAGAGAGAGAGAGAGAAACATGACTTTATTAGGGTCCATGGGCAGAGTGCTTTGGGACCCTTGAGCTAAGGCCAGATTGGTCAATTCAAGCCAAAAGAGCAAAATTTTGGTAATTCCCACAGAGGTCTTATTAAGAGATGCTCAGAGGAAGGCACTGGCAGGCCTGGGAGACAATTAAGAGGCGTGCCGGGGAATCATATCAGGAATTTACATTTACTTGTGACTCTGTGGGCTGTTATCTAGGACATACCCTTGCAGAAGAAGGCTAGTGTCAGATTAAGGCTCCTGTAGGCTGCTTGGACAAACAAAGTGGCTACTAAGGTACAAGTACCATGGAATAGCTTGGCTAAACTCTCAAGTGGAATGTTGGGATCATATGATAAATCTGTATGTTTCACATTTCAAGGACGTGCCAATGTGGCTGCATCACCAGCAATGTTTGAGGGTTCCAATTTTTCCACATCCTCAGTAATACTTCTTATTGTCTCTTTTTTTTTATTTTAGCCACCAAGATGGGTTTGAAGTGATATCTCATTTTGGATTTAATTTGTATTTCCCTAATGAATGTCCAACATCTTTTCATGTGTTCACTGGACATTTGTATATTTTTGGAGAAATGTTAATGCAAATCTTTTGTCATTATTCCATTGTCCTTTTATTATTATTGAGTTGTAGGATATTTATATTTCTTTTCTGGTTAAGTCTCTTGTCAGATATATGAGTTACAAATGGTTTCTCCCATTCTGTTGGTTGTCTTATCATTTCTTAATGATGTTCTTTGAAGCATAAAAGCTTTTAATTTTTATGAAGTCCAACTTATCTGTCTTTTTCTTGTCACTTCTGCTTTTGCTGTCATATCTAAAACAATTGTGCCTAATTCAAAATAATGAAGACTTACTCCTACCTTTTCTTCTAAGATTTATATAGTTTTAGCTACTATATTTAATATATGATCTACTTTGAGTTAATTTTTGTATGTGATGTGAGGTATGGGTCTAACTTCACTTTCTTCATGTGGATATCATGTTGTTCCAGCACCATTTGCTCAAAAGAACTATTCTTTCGCCCTCTGAATGTCTTAGCACTTTGCGGAAAATTACTATAAATGTAAGAATTTAGGCACTCTGAATTGTATTCTATGTTTTTACATTTTTATCCTTAACAATAAATATTTTGAGTCTTAAAAGATAAATAGGTATTTGCCGTACAAAGGGTTCAAGTGAGTTACGAATGTGAGGCAGTGAATATTCCAAAGAGATAATGACAGAGTGGACATGTAGGAGGAACAGCATGACCACATTGGGGAAGAACAGGAGTGACTTTGGCTAGAGCATTACAGCAGTGGAGCACAGTAGGGGTGGAGAGAGAGGTAAAGTTGAGAACTAAGGAGTTCTCTTTTACCGTATAGAAATGTGGAGCTTGTGAAGACTTTACACATGATCATATTAGACTCTGGAAAGATCTTCGTAGCACAAACATGAAGAATAAATTGGGAGACTGAGAGGAAAGTGGACTAATCATTTCAGAAATTATCTCATTATATTTAAGCAGTCAATCAAAAGAGCCTGAGGTAAGACCATGCCATGGGACCAGAGAAGAGGGATGGGTGCATTGGACAGATGTTTAAAGGGGAAATCAGTAATATTTCTTCACCAGTTGGATGAGTTTAAGTTGAAATAAAGGAAAAAATCATTCATAACTTCCAGGTTCCTATTGAAGAGTTCTACTCACCAAGCTAGAGAACACAAGTGAGTTAGAGCAAATATAATCATCTCCATTTAGGATACGTTGAATATTCACCAATACTTTCTATGTGTTAAGCACTTCACTAGGGTGTTTTACATAGAGTCTTTCATTCAATTGATATACATTATATCACTAGCCCCACAAGGTTACATTGATTCTATTTTATAGAAGAGGAAACACCATTTATGATTCCTTATTGTTACACTAGGTTGCATGCCATCTATGCATTTATTTAGCATAACATCTTTTCTAAATGTTATCTTTTATCTTTTGATTATGCTGTAATTTTGTGCACATCACAGAATTTAGAAATTGCTATTTTAAATCAGGACTGCATCATAAAGCTGTTTGCCACTTATATGTGCAATCTACGTCTTGCCATTTCTTTTGCCAAATTAAGTTTACTATTGGACCATGTAAACATGATCTTTACTCTATTTTGTAATATCCTGCATAACTTCCCAAATTGGCCAGAAGAACAAATTCAACTCTTCCACCACATCTAAGCTGACAACAATATGTTTCAGATAAATGTCTCCAAATACTGCAGGCCTACAGTTTGTTTTTGAGCCCAGCAATTTTATAGCAATACTGTAAAGCAATGACTTCAATTTCATATAATCATGCTTGGCACAGATAGTGGCTCTTATCCAGACCTATTTAATTTCACCTTTTAGGAATTATGTAAATATCATATGTCTCTCTTCGAAATTTACCACTACAGTGTTGCATTACTGACCTCATCTCTCATAGACCACACAACGTATCGACCTTAGCATTTGTCTTCTTTGCACTTAGCTCATGTGGTGAGCACCTGAAAACCATTCTTAAAACTTACCACCCACTCTCTCGCCGGCTCTGCCTCTGACTTTTAAATCATGCTTGTTAATTTCTGCGGAGACTTGGCTGACAAGCAGGATGTGATGTACTGTGCGGGACCACGATCACAGAAGTACAATACCAGTTCAGTATAAGACGTTAACAGCACGGTTATTTAGGATAGCTATTGGGTATAACCAGAATTAAGTAGAACATAAGCAAAAGACTTGTGCTAAGCACTTAGCATTTTCCTTTTGTGTTTATATTCACTTTATGATATAGTAAATACACTTGCAGTCTCTGGACTCAGGTAGGCCTGGGTTGGGTTTCCCTCGCTGTGTGGCCTTGAGAGAATTCTTCTCCTGAACCTCAGCTTCCTCCCTGGGAAAGTGATAATAATTATGTTTACAACATAAACTTGTTATGAGGAGGACATGAAAAAATTCACATAAAGCACTGAGCACGTGCCTGGTTCACAATACTTGCCCCTTAAGTACAGCTGTTATCATTATGATTATTACCATTGTCCTGGTTGAGATTGAGGAGGGAGGGGAGTCTTTATGATTAAAGTGTTCTAGATCAACAAGATTAGTCCCAAAACAGAAGCAAAGCCCATTATTGCCAAACTTCAACCAACTTTGGATAACTTTAACTTTTCCTTTAGAAAATCCAACGTATCCCAAATGGAAATGATTTTATGTTTTAAATGCTTCCCCAAAACATTTTTAGGGGGAAAAGCATAAAAATAGAGCACCAGTTTACATATATTGATGAATTGAACTCCCCATGCTGCTTCGCCTTCCTCCAGTGTCCCTTCTCCCCTTCCCTACACCCTGGCGTACAACACTGTTGCTCTGGCCGATTGCTGCAGCTTGTGGAGAGCAGTTAGCATAACTAACTCCAACTTGTGTTTGAACCTCATTATCTGAACACGTACCGGTCTGAGCTAATAGCCAAGTCCTAGGCTTCCAGCAAAAGGGAGGCAACCCACAGGTTCAAGTGTTAACGATGACCACACATCTTCCTGGACGTTGCCAAATGTTTTGATGTGGACCTCGAGGGCTAATCCCAGAGACACAAGCTAATCTAACAGATGAAGGGAAACACCTCCACAAGAAGGATAAAGTGAAACGAAGAGCAGTGACACTTGCTATTCACTCTCTTGCGAATGAGCTGGGCTGACAGCTCATGTGCCTGGCTTGGTGGTCACTGATAAATCCGGGGTCTTGCATCTCAAGCTAGTTCAGCAGTCTTCCCTGCAAGATGTGGACCCCTGGACACCGAGGATCGTGTGACTCTGAGTGACCGGTAACCACCGCTCTGCTGATAGCCCTGACCAGAGGGACATTTGAGACACTTGGACTTTCGGTTCGTTAACCCCCAATACGTGTGTGTGTGTGTGTGTGTGTGTGTGTGTGTGTGTGTGTGTGTGGTGATGTTTGTCATTTGGATTAAACCTGAAAATAATAAAAGCTAAGTTGACAGCGTAATCACTTGCGTTGGCTCACTGTTGTTACTTGGTGTCAGGAACCTAGAGGGCCAAGTAACCACCTACTGGTAGGATCCCGGCCTCCCTCAGGCAACCCTGTTGTTATCTGGGGCTCAGGACATCGAGTGACTTATAGGAAAGATTACACTCAGAGCCAGGGAGCTCGTGACGCAGCTGAAATGAAAATAGCAACTAGTTGAGCAGATGAGCACCTACAACTCCACTCTGAAAAAAAGACAAACCAAACTCTGTCATTTACCAACTGTATGACCGTGAGCAAATTACTCAATCTCTCTGTGCCTGAAAGTCCTTTATTATGTCATCAAAGATACATAAATATATATTTTTTAAAACCTCAGCAAGTTGTGTGAGTTAATAGATTAAAGTGTCTACTAGAACAATGCCTGGTACATGTGCTATAAAAGTCTTAACTTTCTATTACATTATGCTGAACTTGTATATAACGTTGCATGTACACATACACACACACACACACACACACACAAACACAAAACTGACATTTTCTTTTCTGCATCACTCTACCTCCCTTTCTACACTGCGTTCTTAGGAATCTGAATTGTATAGAAATCTGCAATGGATGACAAATACTTGATTCTTCTTAGTATTTCAGTCACTCCTTAGTGTAGTTAGGAATTTAGAAATCTCAACTTCCTTTTCCCAGTCACAAAAGTACATTTAGTGATCTGCTGTTGTTTTACCTTTTAAGGTTAAATAAAAGGCTGCTATATAGTAGAACTTTGCCATCCAATATTTTATTCCCTGGAAACACTTAAGAACTGATTTTAGGCCTAGCTGGTTTGGCTCAGTGGATTGAGCGTCAGCCTGCAGACTGAAGGGTCCCGGGTTCGATTCCGGTCAAGGGCACACGCCTGGGTTGTGGGCTTGATTCCCAGTAGGGGACGTGCAGGAGGCAGCCAATCAATGATTCTCTCTCATCATTGATGTTTCTATCTCTCTTTCCCTCTCCCTTCCTCTCTGAAATCAATAAAGATATATTAAAAAAAACATTTAAAAAAACCTGATTTTAATGCTAAGAACTATATCATCCATTAGCTGGCACTCTGATAAGAGCCTGATAAAATTGTCCTATTGTTATGAATGACGGTATTTTGCATAGCTTAGGTGATGATTGCAGTCCCACATTAGACAAGGAACATACACAGATACACACACACACACACACACACGCACACACACACACACACACAAACACACAAACACGTCCTTCCCCTCACCCTCATTCCCCCACACACACCCTACCTAACCTGAACATCAGACGGGAAGATACCAAAGAACTGAGAGAATGTTTTGGCCTTTCTGTAATTAGTAGTATCATTTGTCGGTCTAGTGTTTCAGGCATTTTGCTATTAGAAAATTCTTGTGACAGTATCTAGGAAGCTAGTTCCATATCACAACTATTGCTAAGAGAAAAAAAAAAACATTACTTTTTTGTAAGAAAAGAAAAACTAGGTTCCTAGGAAGATTATAACTACATTGGAAAAGTCACAGTTATTATTATGTAGGATCTATTTTATTAACTTGAGATTCTAAATTATTTTGCAAAGAAAAAGGTTGTTCTCATAAAATGGAAGATTTTGTGGCATCAAGTTTAAGGGGAATTAGATGTGGCATCTTTTAACTACTATTTTGGCAGTCATGATGCTTTATATCAGCAAGAATTTTTAAAACATGCAATATCTGACTGCTTAGTCAGGGGCACCAACCTCTTTTCCCTTAGATCAGCGGTTCTCAACCTGTGGGTCGCGACCCCTTTGGGGGTCGAATGACCCTTCCACAGGGGTCGCCTAAGACTGTCAGAAAACACATATATAATTACATATTGTTTTTGTGATTAAACTATGCTTTAATTATGTTCAATTTGTAACAATGAAATTGGGGGGTCACCACAACATGAGGAACTGTATTAAAGGGTCACGGCATTAGGAAGGTTGAAAACCACTGCCTTGGATTGTCAAATAAAAAAATGACAATAGCCAGCACAACAGTAGCTGGCCAGTGTGAATTAATCAAAATTATACCTATTTTTTGTCAGTTTGGCAAAAAATATACTTTTTGGTGTGCCACCAAAACTTTAGTAATTAGTTTATGTGTGCTATGAGATGAAAAGGGTTGAACATTGCTGTTTTATATCATAAGAGAAGTTTCCAGTACTTCCAAATACATTTTATCATTTATAACTCATAAAAGTTTAAAACTGAATAATATACATGGCATAATTAGACTCTCTAAGACACTGAAGTCAGCCTAGTGTCTTGTGTCAGAGGCCAAGAGGTCAATAGCTTTATTAATCATTATGACACCGTCAGCTTCTGTGCCTTCTTATATAATAAAAGGCTAATATGCAAATAGACCCAACGGTGGAACAACCGAACAACTGAACAACCGAACAACCGGTCACTATGACATACGCTGCCCACCGGGGGATGCGCGGAACATGGTGGGTGTTGGCCACAGCGGGATGGTGGAGCAGGTGAGCAGGGGCACCTGACCAAGACAAGGTGCCTGTTACTGTCATCGGGGCAAGCCTCTATTGGTTACTAAAATGTCTTTGTTTCCGTGTCCCGTGGTCTCGCCCAGCGCTCGAACCTGCTGCGGGTGCCAGTCCTGCTCACACCCACTGCCAGCACTGGAGCTGCCTCTTGTACCCTCTGCTGGCAACCGGCACCAGCCCCAATCACTCGGTACCATCAGTGGATGTGAGCGGTGGCTGCAGGCCCCGATCGCCCCTGAGGGCTTCTCCACCTCCCCCTGCCCCTGAGGGACGATTGGGGCAGCAGCCACCACTCGCACCCACTCACAGCACCGACCCCAATTGCTCCTTGTCATCAGTGGGTGCGAGCAGGGCCTGTGCCATCAGCACGTGGGAGTGGCAGTGGCAGGAATGGGGCTGCCAGCAGACAGGGAAACCCCTGTCTGCAGGCCTATCTGTAATTAGTAGTATCATTTGGTCTGTGGTGGGAGGGGCTGGGCAGGGGCACAGAGGATGGGCTGAGACCCGCCCCTGTGCCCACCACAGCCTCAAGGTGCACAAATTTGTGCACTGGGCCTCTAGTTTTGTAATAAAATACATTTATCCATGTAGGTTAAATGCATGCTATTTTTTAAGGTAAGAGGACTAAAACATATCAAATTTTTGACATATAAAATTATTTTATATTAATATATCTTTGATGGTATTTTGCATTATAGACTGTTACCTTGTTTCTCAAAAATGGACAAAAAAGGTTTTTAAAGGATCTAAATTAAGATAATAAAATCTAGCAAGTTTTTCAAGAATAAGGCTTGAGAACTTTGAGATCATTTGACAAATTTTGGGAATCTGAAGTAAGCATGTTTATTGTGCTGACATTTTTTTCTCAACATTTAATGTTCCTTTAGCAAGTATAGAGTTAAAACTTTACTGATTTTATTCTTGCTTTCAAGACTGAATTTATCTTTTCAACAATGCCTCAGAGTTGGTGGCCAATAATTGGCTCAGATTTGGTGGCCAAAGTTTAGTTCTGTAAATCAAATCATTATGTCCTAGAGGCATCAGATTATAAATTTTGTTTATGTTCTTGGAAGTCCACTTCAAACTATAAAAGTACAAAAGTTAATTGCATGCACACACGGGTGCATATGCAAACATTTATTAAGTACAAAAAGCCAAACTTGTTATATAAGCATTTTAGAACAAGAAGGGGAATCTAAAGCCAGAAATAGAGGTGATTATACTTTAACATTTTTAAATCTGGGTAAAATATATATTGATTATACTAGAAATCACCAATATTGACACAAGAAGAGTCAAATTACCATGACAGAAATTTTTTAAGTTGTTCAAGAATGACTTCCAGAAAGGTTTTGGGCCTAGCTGTTCTCCTGAAAATTTCTTCAAACCTTCCAGGGATATATAATTGCCAAGATATCTAAATTATTGCAGAGCATCATAAAAGAAAGAAATTTCTTAATTCATGATAAGAAGTTAGTGTAGTCCTGAAAACCTGATAAATATAGGATAAAAATAGAAAGCTATAATCCAGTATACTATTAATAATGTTGCTAAAATTATAAATAAATCTTAGAAAATTAAATGCAGTAGCATAGCAAAATACCATATCCTGATTGCCAACAATTACTCTTGACTCACACAGTTCACATATTAAACATAATCCCATTAGTAATGCCTCTCATTACTGTAGTGATTTTTAAGGAAGGGCAGTAAATAGGGGGAGGAAATGGGTAGTTTGGAAAAAGAAATGTACTCACTTTCTCAGTCCCTACGAGGAGCCATTGCCCCATGGGCCCTAAGTATTAAAGATTTAAAAATGCTTCTATTTTCCTCTCTGTTCTTTTCTGAATTTCCTAAATGCTTTGAAGTGTGCATATTTCATCTATAATTCTAAAAAACTAATTAGAAATACTCAGAAGGAAAACAAAAAAAGCAAACAAACGAAAATCAACAGCCACAACATCAACAAAAAACATAAGTGTTCCTGTGTGGTGATGGGAGTAGTAGAGACTTTAAAATATGAAACCAACCAAGTTTGGACCAAAGCCTCCTATTCCCATCAGTATTTCTGCCCAGACATGGGCATTCTTCATTGCTCCAAGAGCCGTTAGACTGTGTTCAAATTAGGATCATTTGTCCCCAAGTTTAATCTGATGACCACTGTTCTCTAAAATGTTTTGAAAGCTGAGATCTGATGTCTTATTCTAAAACCTCCTCAAACTGAGTCAAATTATCACCAACTTTAACCACCTTATCGGTGTTTCTCTTGACTTGGAGCAGTATTGGCCAAGGTTAAGGTCATTTAGACATCATAAATAAAGATCCTGGTTATTACTCTAAGGGTCTTCTTTGTTATGAAAAGCTAACATACTAGCAATGGGTTCACAGTTCAAGCCAATGTAAATTGGAATTTATCTAAGACTGTGAATCTTTAAATCAAATTGCCCTAAGTTAAGAACTATTTAAATAAAATAGCTCTAAAATAGTCCCTTAGCAATTTCCACAAGTGAGAGATTTCCTCCTCTTCCTTTTCTTCCTCCTCTTCCTCCCCCTACCCCTCTCTCCTCCTCACCGTTTTCCTCCTCACCCTTTTCCTCCACTTCTGGCTCCTCTCTCTTCCTCCTTCCCTCCTTCTCTCCCTCCTTTCTTCCTCCTTTTCCCCCTCCCTCCCACCTCTATATACCCATATAATCTTCCCTACACTTTTCTTGGCCCTTCCCTCATCCCCAACAGTTTAGCTATCACTTTATATGAGTTTGGTTCATGTTCTCAGGATCCCCATAATAGTTAATCAAACTATCCTCAAGCAGAGGTGGTTCCCTTTCTCAGAGAATCCTGGAGCCAGCTGTTAAAGTTATACAGTTTTATCCCTGCTACATTATATTTAACCAAGAGACTGAAAAGAATGAGGTGATTTTTCAAGTTGTTTTTTCACCCTAATTCAAAAATAATTAACACCAATCATTTAATATCATCTAATATTAACACACTGGAGGCCGGGTGCACAAAATTTATGCATGTGGGGAGGGTCCCTCAGCCAAGCCTGCAACCTCTCCAATCTGGGGCCCCTCAGGGGGAGGGGGGATATCTGACTCACAATCCGGGACCACTGGTTCCCAACCACTCACCTGCCTGCCTGCCTGATCACCCCTAACCACTCCACCTGCTGGCCTGATTGACCCTAACCACCTCTGCCTCGGGCCCCCACCACCATGGCTTTTCTGAAATGAGAACTGGACAACTGGAAGATGTCCTGTCTGGTCGACCCATTCTAATTAGCATATTACCCTTTTATTAGTATAGACTAGAGGCCCAGGGCACAAAATTCATGCATGGGGGGGGGCGGGTTCCTCAGCCAGGTCTGCACCCTCTCCATTCTGGGACCCCTCAGGGGATGGGTTCACTGGCTACATCCCTTTCGCAACCCAGAATCACTGGCTCCTAACCGCTCACCTGCCTGCTTGCCTGGTCCCTCATAACTGCCCTCCCCTGCTGGCCTGGTCACCCCAACTGCTTTCCCCTGCCTGCTTGGTCACCTCTAACTGCCCTCCCCTGCCGGCCTGGTCACCCCTATCTGCCTCTGCCTCGGCCCCGCCACCCTGGCTTTGTCTGGAAGGACATCCGGAAGGATGTCCAGAAGATGTCTGGTCTAATTAGCATATTACTCTTTTATTAGTATAGATTACTCTCCTATATGACCTCTAAGTGGACTCAGGTATGAAATCTCCATTAAATGTCTTGGAAATTATTTGTATTTTTAACCATATATAGAAACTCTGAAATTTTTTTAAACAGTCAAATGTTGCATTCAATAAATGATTTAAACTATATTTTCAAAGTGGAAGAAAGTTTAAAGGCTAAGAACCTTGTATGTGTGCCACTTTTTGTAACGAACATGGGAAAGAAGGTTCAGTCTTGCCTTTATTTAAAAGACCTTCCACACAAGTCCTATGTGTTGATGTAGATCACCTCGTTGAAGAATGTCAGTTTATGGTTTCAGGAAGAAAATGAAAATAAATTCTAGTTCAAAATTACTTCTTAGGAAACAGGCTGCTACTGCCACCTGGGGGAGGTTCTTCCTACTTCATTCAAGAAAAGCCAAATGTGCTTGTCAGATGAATGAATCCAGTTCACGTTTTCCTTGTCATATTCACACAGGAAGAAGAGTTTAACTTTCTGCCCATGAAATCATAAGGCGTTCCAGATGCCTGCGTGATTCCTCCATGCAGAAATACATATTTCACAGAGTGTTTGAGGAGTACAGGAGAAGCTGAACCAGAATATAACCACATAAAGGTTTTACCTTTTGCCCTAACCGGTTTGGCTCAGTGGATAGAGCATCGGCCTGCAGACTCAAGCATTCCAGGTTCGATTCCGGTCAAGGGCATGTACCTTGGTTGTGTGCACATACCCAGTAGGGAGTGTGCAGGAGGCAGCTGATTGATGTTTCTCTCTCATCAATGTTTCTAACTATCCCTCTCATTTCCTCTCTGTAAAAAATCAATAAAATATATTTTTAAAAAATAAAAAAAGGTTTATCCTCTTACACACAAGAAAGTATCTTGGAAAAGTATGGGTTATATAATAAGAAGTGGGAAAATCAAATGTAAGCTTTCAGTAATGAAATAAAACCCCCATTTTAATAAAAATTTATTTGTCTTCAAGTTATAGTAAATTATACTCATTGACTATCATTAATTGACATGAAAACAGCATGTGTTAATATAATCATGCTAGTGACTATATTAATTAAAATAGAAGAATAAATTTCAATTATATGGAACTAGCCAAGAGTTTCCTTAAAGAATTTTTGAATTTATGAACTTAATACTGTTATGAAGTCAGTGCTTATTTATTTCATATATATTACATATCAATTTATTGCAATTTTCATAAAGTAATGGTATTCATTAATTGCAATGGAAAAAATATAGCTGTGCCTTTTGAATGTCTAGTTTCTGTCTAGACATTCTGTTTTTAATGTCTAGTTTGTGTTAAACAGAAACTAGACATTGCATTACTTTAGGCTATAGAAAAATTGTTAATATTAACAATGTCCTAAAACAAAGAATTTAATTCTAGCTATAGAAGTTTCAGAAAGTACCTATTGAAATTACAGGTCTGTCAGGTGACAGAAAAACTCAGTGCTGATAAAGACAATTAATCATTTATAGAGAGGATCCTAGTAACAGATTAACTACTAAATAAATTACATACAGTATCAGTCCCGGAGTGGTACAATGATAATGTTAAAAGTCTAAAGTTCATACCAAAGAACACCTGTACCAGCTCAAGGGAAGCCTTTGTAGAAAAAGAATTTTTAACATTGGAAAAGGTACGTGATATACAGCAAATGGATTGGGATTTCATAGATATTATTTTTTAAATCACACATCTGATTCAGGAGTAAAAAAATAATCTGACTGATTAAATTCCAGCCAACACAGCTGAATGATCTGGATGAGCTGGGGTCACTTTGAGGGACCCCAAAAATTAGTGTTTTAGTATGGAGGTGTGAGGTTCCTTCAAGGTGTTAATGTTAGGGTCTGGGTAGATTGGGGTGAGGGGCATTAGAGGACAAGAAAGGACAGAGGTACTTTCTCTATATATAATACAGAGACTGTATAATAAAAATAAAAGTTATAAACAAAAATAATAAATATGCAGTTTAAAATGTCTATTTCTGAATCGGTAGTTGAGCACTTTTGGTACTTGGCCAGTAGCACTGCCTCATTGATCTAATGAAAATGAAAGATGACTCTGTAATGCTATTAGGGGCTTCTGTTCTGCATAAAAGATAAACTACAATTTAGGGGAGTTGTAAATGGAATAGAGTCTCCCAAGGTTCTTCCTCCTAACTGAACTGCACAATCTGTTGGACTTTACTTTCTTCTTATTTTTTAATATGTTTTTATTTATTTCAGAGAGGAAGGGAGAGGGAGGGAGAGATAGAAACATCAATGATACAAGAGAATCATTGATCAGCAGCCTTCTGCATGCTTTCTGTTGGGGATCAAGCCCCCAGCCCAGGCATGTGCCCTGATCTGGAATTGAACTGTGACCTCCTGGTTCATAGGTGAGCGCTCAACCACTGAGCCACACTGGCAGGGCTGGACTTTACTTTTTTTTATTGAGAAGTCAATGCTTTACCATGGTGAGCCATGGAAATGATTTATTAATTACTAGAGGCCCAGTGCAAGAATTCCTGCACAGGTGGGGCCCCTCTGGGTGAGCCCTGTGTCTGGCGCCCTATGGGATCTGTTGAAACCGGCTCTCCGACATCCCCCAAGGGGTCCCAGATTTTAAGAGGGTGCAGGCCAGGCTGAGGAACCCATCAGTGCACGATTGGGCAGGGGAGGGGCGCAAGAGGTTGGCCAGCCGGGGAGGGACCATGGGAGGGCTCCAGGGCATGTCCAACCCATCTCGCTCAGTGCCGATCGGCTGGACCCCAGCAGCAAGCTAACCTACTGGTTGGAACATCTGCCCCATGGTGGTCAGTGCACGTCATAGCAAGTGGGTCAGCGGCCTTAGCATATCATTAGCATATTATGCTTTGATTGGTTGAACAGTCGACCGGTCACTGGACGATCGGACACAGCATATTAGGCTTTTATTATATAGGATATTCTAACAGAAATTATAAGTCATTCTCATTTTCATCAGGATGTCACCTGGTTGCAACAAAAGTAAACAGAAACAGGTTTTCTTTAACATTATTCATGTTTCATAGGAGAGAAGCAGTCAGGAAGTTAGGAAAGATGATTTCTTGCAGATGCCACTTGTGTATTCAAGCAGTGGGAAGGTGGGGAGGTGGGAAGGTGGGGGGCATTGTTTAAAATGCAAGAAGGGGGGGTTCTTCCACTGTTGTGTTTCTACTTCTCCTCCAAGAGTGAATAATTTTCAAATACTGCTGCTAGCTTTGAACTTCGGAACTTCAGTACCCATGCCTAAACCAACTCACTTACCACACTGATGAGTTAATATGGTTTACATTATTATGTCATTTGGTGGTTAGTTTGTTTTTCTCATTGTCCTACAGTTCTTGCTTCCTCTTCCCTTCCTTATCTATATTTGACTTCTCTCTCCTCTTCCATTGGAAACTACTAATATTATTTCAATCTTCCCTCCTCACTGGGGTGTGTCCACTTTGGTGATTCACTCCTGCACCCTTTAGTCACTATGAATGAGAGTAAAGCAAATTAAAGGCAATGCTTGGAGTGCTCTAGACATTGCATTACTTTAGGCTATAGAAAAATTGTTAATATTAACAATGTCCTAATTATTCGGGCCGGGTAAGAAGCTTTAGATGGGTGAACATAGAGGCCTACCTGCTTATGCTAAGTTTTTGGTTACTCATAGCCATGACGGACGCCAACAAGATGATCATCAACTTGGCCCTCTTCGGCATGACTCAGAGTGGAAAAAGTTCTGCTGGCAACATTCTTCTAGGAAGCACTGACTTCCACAGCAGCTTTGCTCCATGTTCTGTGACCAGAGAGTGTAGTCTGGGCCGCAGTTGTCACCTCCAGGGCTTCATGCGTCGAGGGGGGCAAGAGGTAACCCTGCAGGTCCGGGTGCTGGACACTCCAGGTTATCCGCACAGCAAGCTGAGCAAGGCACGTGTGAAACAGGAGGTGAGAGAAGCCCTGGAACATCACTTTGGGCAAGAGGGTCTCCATCTTGCACTGCTGGTCCAGAGAGCAGACGTGCCTCTCTGCGGACAGGAGGCATCTCCCTCAGTCCAGATGATCCAGGTAATACATGGAGGCAATTATGAAGCAGCACTCTCTCTCTCTCCCTCTCTCTCTCTCATGCCCCATGCCTTTCTCCCTCTCTTTCCCTGAAGCGTGTTCTCTTTGCCTTTCTTTTCTGTAAGCTCCAAGGGCCTTTCTTTTGCCTCTGTAACTCATGCTCTGAGCCCACACAGCTCAGCTGGCTCACCTTTTCTACATCTATGACTTTCTAAATAAACTTTCTCTTATAATTTGAAAAAAAAAAACTGATTAAAAGAGTAGTGTAAAGCAAATTTAAAACAAGTCATTTAAAACAAGTGCTGGAATTTAGTCAGTTATAGGGCATTGAAAAAAAAAAGAGAGATATTAAACTTTAGAGGCTAACTAAGCCTCAAACCCCTAAGAACTATACAGCTGAATAAGCTTGTTAATGTGGCCCCCAGACTCTCTCCATCAGAATCAACGGGGCTCCTTGTTGAAAGTGCAGATTCATCCAAGCCCCTTTGAAACAAAATCTCAAAAGTGGAGCTTATATAACTGTACTTGCATAAACTTTCCATATATTTCTTTTTTAAATTAATCTTTATTGTTGAGATCATTACAGATGTCCCTCTTTTTTCCTCCCATAGCTCCCCTCCACCCAGTTCCCACCCCACCCCAGGCCCTCACCACCTTATTGTCTGTGTCCATAGGTAATGCATACATGCATATAAGATCTTTGTCTAATCACTTCCCTCACCCCTACCCCACTCCCTTCCCTCTGAGAATCATCAGTCTGCTCCATTTCCATGACTCTGATTCTATTCCATTCAGCAGTTAATTCTGTTCATCGGATTTTTTATTCATTTGATTTTTAGATTCACTTGTTGATAGATATGTATTTATTGTCACTTTGTTGTTCATATTTTTTTTATCTTTACCTTTTTCTTCCTCTTCCTCTTCTTAAAGAATACGCTTTAGCATTTCATATAATACTGGTTTGGTGGTGATGAACTCCTTTAGCTTTTTCTTATCTGTGAAGCTCTTTATCTGACCTTCAATTCTGAATGATAGCTTTGCTGGGTAGAGTAATCTTGGTAGGTTCTTGCTATTCATCACTTTGAATATTTCTTGCCACTCTCTTCTGGCCTGTATAGTTTCTGTTGAGAAACCAGCTGACAGTCATATGGACACTCCCTTGTAGGTAACTATCTGTGTTTCTCTTGCTGCTTTTGAGATTCTCTCTTTGTCTTTTGCTCTTGGCATTTTAATTATGATGTGTCTTGGTGTGGTCCTCTTTGGATTCCTTTTGTTTGGGGTTCTCTGCACTTCCTGGACTTGTAAGTCTATTTCTTTCACCAGGTAGGGGACATTTTCTGTCATTATTTCTTCAAATAAGTTTTCAATATCTTGCTCTCTCTCTTCTTCTGGCACCCCCATAATTCAGATGTTGGTTCACTTGAAGTTGTCCCAGAGGCTCCTTACACTATCTTCATATTTTGGGGTTCTTTTTTCTTTTTTTTTTTTCTCTTCTGGTTGGGTGTTTTTGCTTTCTCAAATCATTGATTTGATTCTCAGGATCTTCTAGTCTACTGTTGAATCCATGTATATTATTCTTTATTTCAGTCAGTGTATGCTTAATTTCTGACTGGTCCTTTCCCATTTTTGGGGGCATTCTCACTAAGATCCTTGAAAGTCTCACTAAATTTCTCAGCGGTTTCTAGAAGATTCCTGATTAACCTTATAAGTGTGGTTTTGAACTCTATATCCAGTAGTTTGCTTTCTTCCATCTCTTTCATTTGTGACATGTTTTTTTGTCTCCACATTTTGGTTGTTTCCCTATGTTTGTTTCTATGTATTGGGTAGCTGCTAAGTCTCCTTGAGTTGATAGAGTGGACTTGTGTAGTAGGTGTCCTATAGGGCCCATTGGCTAGGTCTCACCAATAACCCAAGATGGACACTCTTGGTGCACCCCTTTGTGGGCTGTGTGCACAGATTTGTTGTAGCTGAACCTTGATTGCTGTTGGTGTTACTGGGAGGAATTGACCTCCAGGCCAATTGGCTGCAACTATGGGAGAGCTGCTATGCAGGAGACACCCCTATGGAGCAAGACTTGCTTCAGTGGGGTTTTGGTGCTCACTGAATCTGCCCCTTGAGTGTGTCACTTATGGATGTGAAGAATTGTAATCTGGTATGGTCTCAAACTGACCACTGGTAAACTGGCTCTTGGGTCTCCAGGGAGGTGCAAAGTCAGCCACTGCCTGGGGCCACCCAGCAGGAGCTACAGAGAAATCCGCACATTCGAGTTCTTTGTATTGGGTTTGGAAGTGCTCTGACGAGGCCCAGCTGTGAAGCAAGGCAGGCTGGTGCCGATGCAGGTTTTGGGGACTTTTATTGAAAGGTTTGAGCTCCCTGATGCAGCTGCAGCTTGTTTGACAGGTTTTTAGCCCGAGAAAGGACAGACCATTCATATGCAAAAGCTGCTACACACAGATTGGGTAGGGTTGTAAATTGGGTAGGACAGGGTCTCAAGGAATCACTAGGGCAGAGCAAACAAAAATGGCTACCAGTCAGCCCTGCACAAGGAGCTCCTAGCACAAGAACAATGACCACTCTGAGCACCTTCATCTGGAAAAAAGCTTCCCCCGCATTCCTGCCCCAATGCCAGACAGTCCAGTTTCTCCCCGTATGTGTCTGGGTCCCCCAGAGCCTCACCCGGCATTGGAGTTCAGAGGAAGTGGGAGCTTGTAAATTCATTTTGTGGTGTTGGCCTTTTTTTTTTATTTCTTTATTGATTTTAGAGAGGAAAGAAGAGGTAGAGAGAGATAGAAACATCAATGATGAGAGAGAATCATTGATTGGCTGCCTCCTGCACGCCCCCCACTGGAGACCGAGCCCGCAACCCGGGCATGTGCCCTTGGCCAGAATCAAACCCGGTACCCTTCAGTCCGCAGGCCGATGCTCTATCCACTGAGCCACACTGGCTAGGGTGGTGCCGGCCTTTTAAGAGAAGCAGCTGGGTCTCTAGCAGCCTGTGTGTCACTCAGCCCCAATCCACTGGTTTTTACAGTCCGTAGTTCTTATGGCCTGTAGGGATTTCTTTCCCCAGCTATGGGACCCTAGGCTGGGGGTCTGGTCTGGGGCTGGAACTCCTTGCTCCTCCAGGTGGCCTCCAGAGGCGATCTCCCTCCTGATTAAACAAGCAGCACACCCAGGTGCCAAACCAGCCCTTTCCACACTTCCACACCTCCTACCAGTCTCAATGTGCTTTCTTCTTTACTTCTCTACTTGTAGTACGTCCACTCAGCCAGCTTCCCATGGTTCTGGATGATAGTTGTTCTGTATTTTAGTTGTAATTTTGATGCGGTTGTGGGAGGCAGCAAGTACAAGCATTTACCTATGCTGCCATCTTGGTTCTCTCCACATATTTCTTAAAAATGGTTAAGTTTCAGAACTACTGAACTAAAATACTGAGTTGCATCCATATAACATCAAGGAGACTAGCAGTTAGAGTTCACCAACAAATTGGTATTCATTCACTCATTCATTGAACACTATTAATAGCGGCACAGATCATAATGATTGGTGAGTAATATATGAGACTTTTCATCAAAAAAGCTTAGAGTCTGGAAGAAACAAATAGATAAACAAGTATAAGGCAATGCATTAAGTGCCGAAGTAGTGTAATGTATGACTAGGGGAAAAGGAGACTCCACTGAGACTTACATCGTGGTAAATATCCAGGAGAGATCTATACTCTAGTTATGGGACAGAAATCAGGAATTTTAGATACTTTGGTTGCCTCATAATCGGTAGGGTCAGTCAGAAACCGCCCCATTCCAGCCTTGAGAAGACCAAGGGGACCTCAGGGGGAACATGAATGGCATGTGCCACGCTTGCCTTGTGGTCCTTGTTTGTTCATCCTAATATTTAAAAAGCCAGGGGCCATCATGACCTAAATGACTGAATGGGCGACCGAACAAGAGGCTGCATGGGGCGACCAGGCCGGTGGGGGGCGGGGCAGTGAGGGATGACAAAATGACTGGGCCCTGGGCCCCAGCTGGGGTGCAGTGGTGGGAGGGAGCGCTGGGCCCTGGCCCGGGCATGGTGGAACTCTGGGTCTCCCATGATCGGGAGTGTGGCCGGCCTTCAAACCTGGGGCCCAGAGCTCCCTATCACCACCGCGCCCCAGCCAGGGCTCAGAGCTCCCTCCCACTGGGGCGCAGTGGCGGAAGAAGGCTCTGGGCCCTGGCCAGGGTGCGACGGAACTCTAGGTCTCCCGCAATCAGGGGTGTGGCTGGCCTTCAAACCCGGGGCCCAGAGCTCCCTGTCACTGCTGTGCCCCAGCCAGGGCTCAGAGCTCCCTTCTGCTGCCGCACCCCAGCAGGGGGAGCAGTTAGGAGTGACCCAGCTGGGGGAGGGCGGGGCAGTGAGGGGCAAACAGGCTGTGGGAGGCAGCAATTAGGGGAGACCAGCCTGGCAGGGGGGGCAGCTGGGGGTAACCAGGCCAGCTGGGAGACAGGGGTGACCAGGCCAGCAGGGGGGGGGGGGTTAGTTGAGGGCGACCAGGCTGGAAGGGGGGCAGTAAGGAGCGATCAGGCCAGCAGGCAGGTAAGCGTAAGTTAGGAGCCAGCGGTCCAGGATTGTGAGACAGATGTCCTGAGGGATCGGGCCTAAACTGGCAGTGGGACATCCTCTGAGGGGTCCCGGATTGGAGAGAGTGCAGGCTAGGCTGAGGGGAACCCCCCCTCCATACACGAATTTTGTGCACCGGACCTCTAGTTTATTATAAGTCACTAAGGTGGAGGCTTATTCAGCCAGGCTAGGAAAGGGTCTTGGGGGAGGGGAGAGGGCCTGGGTATGGCCACAGCTCTCTGTTCTCTGTGAGCTGATTGAGTTGATAGAATGGCCTTGTGAAGTAGGTGTCCTATAGGGCCCATTGGCTCGGTCTCTCCAATCACCATGGACACTCTGGTGCACCCCTTTGTGGGCTGTGTGCACAGTTTTGTTGTAGTTGAACCTTGATTGCTGTTGCCCAAGATACAAAATTCGTGCAAGGGGCATGGCCCTTGCAGCCACGGCAGCTGCCTCTGCTTCCGCCCGCTCAGCCACGTCTTTGTCCAGAATGTCATCTGAAAGGTCACCTGGTCTAATTAGCATATTACGATTTTATTATTATAGATATGTGCAAGGCCCAGGTACAATCAACAATTACTGGAAACTGCTCATTGAACTGCTCCATTCTATTCAATTTATTGATTCTCTGATCTGGGACTACTGAAATTTATCTGCTCGACTTGACTAGAATTACTCGGTAGCTTTGTGAAGTCACTGAACTCGGAGAGCTCATCTCTACTGGAAGCTCCACAGGTAAAGTACACAGAGAATAGAGAGCAGACATTTTTTATTCAAGAAAAATTTGTATAAATGCTGCTCTTCTTTTGGTCCATCTCTGATCATGCTGATATAGGCTCTGTTACACTTAGAAAGAGAGTACACTTTGCTTTAAAGGAAGACTTTTCCCCAGTAACTAGTAAAGGCATAAGATTGTTTTAAATCACAGACACACATTTTACTTTTTAGTAACTGTGCATGTTTCTAAAAAAAGTCCATATGTGTAATCACAAGAAACTAGCGGAAAAAATTAGGGTGACAAGAGAATAAAAAATAATCCTCATCATCCAACTCCTGAAAAATCAAGATTGTGCTGTACAAAAGCAAATAAAAAGAGATGATTGCAATTAAGAAACAATGTGGAATCTAAGAAAGCCAATCTACCTCTCCCAAACTATTAAAACCTGCATTTAAAGCATCCATTTCTGGTAAGAATTTAAGGGTTGGGGGGACCTGTGGTTTTCCATCAGTGTAATTTTCAGAGTTTTTTTAAAAATATGTTTTTATTGCCCTAGCTAGTTTGGCTCAGTGGGTAGAGCATCGGCCTGCGGACTGAGGGGTCCCAGGTTCGATTCCGGTCAAGGGCATATACCTTGGTTGCGGGCACATCCCCAGTAGGGAGTGTGCAAGAGGCAGCTGATCGATGTTTCTCTCCCATTGATGTTTCTAACTCTCTATCCCTCTCCCTTCCTCTCTGTAAAAAAAAATCAATAAAATATATTTTTAAATAAATAAATATATGTTTTTATTGATTTTAGAGAAAGGAAAAAGGAGAGATAGAAACACCAATGATGAGAGAGGATTATTGATCGGCTGTCTCCTGTACGTTCCCTGCTGGGGATCAAGCCCACAACTAGGGCATGTGCCTTGACCCCAATCAAACCGTGACCTCCTGGTTCATAGGTCAACACTCAATCACTGAGCCATACCAGTCGGGCATGAAACAGTTTTTAAAGTTCATTTAAAGCTGCTATTAAATAAGCATTTAGATTGAGCTATAGATGGGTGTAATTCAATAAATTCAGTAAATGCATAAACAAATATTTCTCAAAACTAACCTGACTCTCTCCATATGTCTTCAAATTATTCTCTATGCTAGTCTTATGCTGAGCCACAAAGGGTATTTAAAAGACATACATTTTGAAAATAGATTTATTTTCCAGTTTTGAGATATAGAAGAATATTACAATTCCCTAATTTTTTTTTATAAAAGTAAATTTGATTCATACTTATCTCCGATCTTTTTAAGTGGTATTTGGCATACGGCCTTCTCTTATGGCTGCCTTCCTTAAGTTAATGTCCAATCAGAAGTTAAAGATGGGCTAGGGCCAAACTCAGATCTATAATAATTTTTTCAAGAATATATACATTCTCTCCCAGGAGAACTCTGCTGTCAAGACTTAGTATCCAATCCCAGGGGTTTCCCCGCTTTGCTTTCTCCTGCCTCTCTCGTCTACCACCAGTGGATTTCATGTAACCCACCTACGTCCCTTCCTTTGATTACAATGTATAAATAGATGTAACCGAGCATTCTCTCAATTCATTGAGGTTCTGCTTCTCGGCATATGTTGACAGTTTGGCTCAAATAAACTCACAACAATTCTTTAAAAAAAAAAATAGAGAGAGAGAGGGAGAGAGACTTGGTAACCCTGAGGGGCCCACGACCCCTGGGAGGCATTGCAGCCCTATTTTGGGCTTCCACCATGATCTTCCGTGGAAGGCCGCCCAAGCTCAGGCTGATTGTTTATGACCTTCTTCCTGAAGGTGACTCAGATACTGGTGGCAGCCATCTGCCATCTGGATGTGCTCACAGACTGGGAGCAGCTGCGGAATGTCTGAGTATTCAACAGGACCAGCAGCTGTTAGGAAGGCATGAGGAGTTGTTAAGGTCCTCCTGTTGCAGACACACCCTGGATTGTTTTGTTCAGGCTGATGAAAAATGGGGAACAGAACATCTGCCATCAGCCTTTACTGCTGCCTGCCCTGGAAGGTGTCTTAAGGCCAATGCCAGAGAAGTGCCCTCTTCTTCCCTGTAACTCCCTGTGTTCTCTTTACATGTCTCTCTCGATTTGTGCTCCAATATTTTACAGATGCATTATAGGCTTCCAGCTGTGACAACTGAAACATTTCCCTTCATAATCCTTTTTTCTTTATTTATGTTAGGCCTTTCTTAATTTGTAGTAAAAAGGTAGCAATGCCAGTGAGTCATCTACCAAAACTTGGGAAATAAAGAAAATGATTCTTTTAAATATTATTTGAATATCATTTGAATGTTAAACACACGCACGCACACACACACACACACACACACACACTGGATCAGAGCAGATTGTAGTAAAGTCACCTTAAGGAAAGTGCTAGCGTGCAGCAAACAGTAAGAAACTGAATCCATAAATTGACTATAACCATATTCTTTCCACTGCCATGGTATCATGTATTATTTTTGTACATAATCAGGCTTTCAACATTTATTTTTATTTAGAATGAACATGACTGTTAGTGTTATAGGTGGGTATGTATACAAAAGGCTGAGAAAGGCCAATGCAGGACCTGAAAATACTAAGCAAAGATCATCAGCATAGGTTTTTGATGGAATTTAGTTGGAAAACAAGCCTTATTATAATTCTGGGTATATGGCTATCAATGGTACTAAGACTTCCTTGGCCTCAGTTTCTCATTTATAGAATGGAGATAATTTTACCTGTGTTAAAGAGTTCTGAGGCTCATATTTGATAAATGCAATATGCTCAGCATTGTACCTGAATTATGCAGTAGGTTCACTGAAAATTAGTATTACTGTTATTGTTTTTATTGTTATCACTACTCAGATTGTGATGGGTACCATTCAAACTAACTAGTAGATATGAGCAACACATTTTAGAGGTAAAGAACATGGATTCTGAAGTAAGTTATACCTGTGCACAAGTTCCTACTTAGTTGTTTACTTGCTTTGTGACCTTGGGCAAGTAATTTCTCTAACCTTCCATCTCTTTACTGATAGATTGGGAAAGATAATAGTGTCTGCTGCAGTACTTTTGGGATAATGTCATACTCACAATAGCAAATGGCAAGTATACAATAAATATTAGCTGTGGTCATTATGATTGTATTGTTGGAATTTGTCTTGTTCTAAAATTAGGACATTTTTTGTAGCCGCCTTTGGGATTATCTTGCTAGGCTACAAAAGAAAGTAAGAGTGAAATCAAATTTACATGGCCCTGATTTATAACTATAAGAACTTCCTTATTAATTTAGAAAAAAGAAAACATGGGAAGAAAAATTGACTGGCTTATTAAGGAAAAACTGAGAAGCCCCAATGTCATGGGAAGGACGTGGGCCTGGCAGTCCAGGGACCTCTGTTACAGCCCAGACCTGCCAACAATCAGCTACGTTGCTTTGGCCGAGCCATTAACAACGCAACCTCAATATCATCATCTGTGAATAAGGCAATTTGGACAGATATTTCTAAAATTGAAAATTCTCTGAATTTGATCTAACGAGGTCTTATCATTCAACTTTGGCTCTTTGAGAAGGAAAATGTAGTGCTTTAAGTGGGGTGAGAGTAACGGAACAGCATAAAATATAAAAAAATGGTCCTTATTGTCTTCTTTTTCATGATAATTCTTTTCTCAGTTGATGTAATAGTTGGCTTTTTAAAAAGTTTCCCCCTAAAAAGTCCAGATGCTATGATTTCATCAACCACAAACAAATGGGGCAGGGCTGGTGAGGTCCTGGGAAATGAATATAATTCCTGGAAAACAAAGTCTATATCCTAACTAGTTGTCTCTCAAGGACTAGATGGACTCTCCTACCCATTAAGCACTCTGAAACCAAACAAATTCACAATTGATTGTAAATTTTCCATCTAGCTTAGTAATCTATTTAAATTATGAACACCAGATAACTTACATCAACTTATCTTGCTCTTGGATTTTCAAGTAAGGTATCAATCAACTGTGATTATTCTTTCTCTGGGTCCATAGAGAACACTTTTGGCCACTAACATGTTGACTATACACCAAACGACACTACTTTCAAATATTCAACTATTTCCTGGCCAAAAATCAATCTAAAGATTATAAGCTAAATCAACCATTCTCTTCTATTTTTGGCAGTTATTCACAAATACAATTTCTCTCACAGTTCAGGATATGAATATCTTTTCATAAATAATTAGCTACATGTGAAAACTTCCCAATAGCTAAATACATGGACTCGTAAGTGATATTGAACTCACAAATCTATTTTCTTTAGGTGCTTTAACTCATTTTCCCTGAATCATAGTATGCTTTAAAGTATGTGTTGGTGACAAAAAGGAAATGTATTACTGTTGGCTGCCTCCTGCAAGCCCCGTACTGGGGATCGAGGCCTCAACCAGGACATATGCTCTGACCTGGAATTAAACCAGCAACCTTTTGGTGCACTGGACGATGCCCAAACAAGTAAACCACACCAGCCAGGCCCCACAAATGTTAATATACTGATGTTTCTAAAATACTTAATGACAACTATGGCCCATGCATCAACTAATACAGAGAGGGTGGGGTCTGGGGGAGGATCAAGGAGTTAAGGGCAGGAGCTATTTATTAACTTGTATTTCACATTTCAATATTATGACAATTCATGTAAACACATTTATAACATATTGGATGACTATCAGATCTACCTCTAAATTTGAGGAACTTCCAGAGACAAGAGTGATGAAGGATCAATAGTTGTATAGAAAAAATCCCAATCCTAAAATCCCTAACACTGCTCAATCCCTCCCTTTACTTGGTATGTCTTCGCTACCTGGTAACTCCCTCATTAATTCCTGTGCTCAAGGCATCATCACATGCTAGAAACTTTTCTGACACCTTCCTTTACCCCCACTTTCCATCCACCCCCAAACTGGGCTAAATGTCTGCCCTTCTAACACCAACATATTTTCTATCACAACAATTGCAATTATACTAAATTGTAAGTATTATTTTTTCTATCTGTCCCACTTCCTCAGTTCTAAGTTTAGTTAATACACAAGAATCTCTGCTACTTAGAAGCAGCAAATGTAGTCTTATTCTACAGTGTCTTCTGGAACAAAGAAGACCCTCAATAAAGTTTTGCAGAATGAATAGATCTCCTAGAGTGCTTTTAAAAGTTCAAATTTCCAGGTTTCATCCCTAAAGATTCTGATGCATTTTTAGCAAGCATAGAAAGTGGTTCTAACCCTAGCCAGTTTGTCTCAGTGGATAGAACATCAGCCTGTGGCCTGAAGGGTCTGGGTTTGATTCCAGTCTCCCATCAAGGACATGTACCTTGGTTGCAGGTTCAATTCCCCACCTTGATCAGGGAGCATGCCAGTTCACATCGATGTTTCTCTCTCCTTGTCTCTCCCCCTCCCTTCCAACTCTCTTTAAAAGTCAATGGAAAAATATCCTCAGGTGAGGATTAACAAAAAAGAAAAAGAAAAAAGAA
Source organism: Myotis daubentonii (assembly GCF_963259705.1). Lineage (NCBI taxonomy): Eukaryota > Metazoa > Chordata > Mammalia > Chiroptera > Vespertilionidae > Myotis > Myotis daubentonii. The sequence continues at coordinate 146,314,889 of NC_081840.1, read as the reverse complement.
AATGATTCTCTTGTAAATGACCCAGGAATCTTTTTATTCTTAGAACCTAGACCTAGCATTTCTTAGAACCTAGATATACTTAGCATTTCATTAATTTTTTTTATGGTTTTCTATATCTGTATTTTATTTTACACTAGTAAAGTTAAATAACATACACCAAAAAAATCCCCAAACGTCCAACAGAAAATTTGTATAACAATATTAATACATGACAGAATAAGGAAAGAGAGAACAAGATGGATAGTTATATATAAAATGAGAAAAATAATTAACCATGATGAAAATAATCATAATATTTATTCAACTAGCAACAGAGGCTCAAATGTATAAAACAAAAACTAAGAATTACTTAAAGAAAATCAAAAAATCTAAAAATAAGCTAGAAAAACTAGGAGATTTCAAAACATAACTATAAGAAGCTGAGAAATACAAAAATAAAGACTATTAAGTCAGGTTTTATTATTACCTAAGATTATATTTTCCCCAATGAAATCTAATGTCTTAATAATTAATAATAGTAATAAATATATAAACATGTCAGAGAAAACAGAATACATCTATGAATACTGTGTCAAGAGTCTGCAATCAGTCCTGGGAAAGTAAAATTGCATAACCCTTAAGAGTATAAAAAACTTGCTCCTACCAAAAAACTTGTCAAATATATGGCAGATTTGAAGAATAATTATGTTAACTGCATCCATTAGCAACTGTCAAAAGGTTGAGTTGACAAGCATTTTTTTAAATTAAATCTTTATTGTTCACATTATTACAGTTGTTCTTTTTCCCCCCCCCATAGTTCCCCTCCACCCGGTTCCCACTCCACCCTCTGCCTTTACCCCCCACTCCCACTGTCCTCATCCATAGGTGTACGATTTTTGTCCAGTCTCTTTCCCCACCCCCATACCCGTTCCCCCCTGAGAATAGTCAGTCCACTCCCTTTCTATGCCCCTGATTCTATTATATTCACCAGTTTATTCTGTTCATCAGATTATTTATTCACTTGCTTCTTAGATTCACTTGTTGATAGATGTGTATTTGTTGTTCATAGTTTGTATATTTACCTTTTTCTTCTTCCTCCTCTTCTTAAAGGATACCTTTCAGCATTTCATATAATACTGGTTTGGTGGTGGTGAAGTCCTTTAGCTTTTTCTTATCTGTGAAGCTCTTTATCTGACCTTCAATTCTGAATGATAGCTTTGCTGGGTAGAGTAATCTTGGTTGTAGGTTCTTGGCATTCATCACTTTGAATATTTCTTGCCACTCCCTTCTGGCCTGCATAGTTTCTGTTGAGAAATCAGCTGACAGTTGTATGGGTACTCCCTAGTAGGTAACTGACTGTTTTTCTCTTGCTGCTTTCAAGGTTCTCTCTTTGTCTTTTGCCCTTGGCATTTTAATTATGATATGTCTTGGTGTGGTACTCTTTGGATTCCTTTTGTTTGGGGTTCTCTGCACTTCCTGGACTTGTAAGTCTATTTCTTTCACCAGGTAGGGGACATTTTCTGTCATTATTTCTTCAAATAGGTTTTCAGTATCTTGCTCTCTCTCTTCTTCTGGCCCCCCATAATTCGGATGTTGGTACGCTTGAAATTGTTCCAGAGGCTCCTTACACTATCTTCATATTTTTGAATTCTATTTTCATTTTTCTTTTCTGGTTGGGTATTTTTTGCTTCTTCGTATTTCAAATCTTTGACTTGATTCTTGCGATCCTAGTCCGCTGTTGGGATTCTGTATAATATTCTTTATTTCAGTTGGTGTATGCTTAATTTCTAGTTGGGTCTTTTTCATATCCTTGAGGGTCTCACTAGATTGATGGAGGGTCTCACTAAGTTTATCGGCAGTTTCTAGAAAATTCTTGAAAAACCTTATAAGTGTGGTTTTGAACTCTATTTCCTGTAGTTTGCTTTCCTCCATTTCTGTCATTTGTGAACTATTTCTTTGTCTCCACATTTTTTATGCTTCCTTGTGTTGATAGGGTGGCTTTCTGTGTTAGGTGTCTTGTAGGGCCCAGTGGCTCAGCCTCCCCAATTACCTGAGGTGGACACTCTTGGTGCACCCCTTTGTGCACAGTCTTGTTGTAGTTAAGCCTTGATTGTTGTAGGTATCACTGGGAGGAGTTGACCTTCAGGCCAATTGGCTGTGAGAGTCATCTGTGTCTGCTGTGGGAGAACTTCTGTGCTGGAGACACCCTTATGGGGCAAGACTTGCTTCAGTGGGGCTTTGGTGCTCACTGAGTCTGCCCCCTGAGTGTGTCCCTTATGGATCTGAGGAGTTGTAATCTGGATGGTCCCACTCTGACCACTGGGTACACTGGCTCTTGGATCTCTGAGGAGGTGCTAATTTAGCCTCTGCCTGAGGCTACCCAGCAGGAGCTATGAAGAGATTCTTCTTCTTTGTTTGGGGTTTGGAGGTGCCCAGATGAGGCCCAGCTGTGAAGCAATGAAAGCTGCTGTGGGGCCTTGGGCCTTTTTTTTTTTGGAAGTTCTGGGTGTCTCTGACCCAGCTGCAACTTGTTAGGTAATTTTCAGATTGCAAAGGGCCAGGCCTTTCATATGCAAAAGCCTCTGTGCACAGCTTGGGTGGGGCGGGGTCTCAGGGGATCAACAGGGCGAAGCAAGCAGCTATGGCTGCTCCTCAGTCCTACCCTAAGAGGCCTTGCATCTCAGTGTCCCAGTAATCGCTGCAAACACCTCTGAGAGAAAGCTGCCCTCGAGTTCTGCCTGATGCCAGACAGTCCAGTTTCTCCCCGTATGAGTCTGGGTCCCCAGAGACTCACCTGGAACTGGAGTTCAGAGCAGTCAGGAGCTTGAGACTCCCTCCCGATTGAAATACAACCATGTCCTCAGCTTCCAGCCCTTTCGGCGTGCGCCTCTGTACCTCTGCACTTTACTTCCACACCTCCTCTGAGTCTCAGTGTGCTTTTCTCTTTCCTTCTAGTTGTAGAATTTCCACTCAGCCAGCCTTCCTGTGGTTCTGGATGATGTCTGTTTTGTCTTTTAGTTATGTTTTTGAAGTGGTTGTTCGAGACAGCAATTTCTGGTATTTACCTATGCTGCCATCTTGGTTTACCTCATTAATTTTTTTAAACCACTTGTATTAATTTGCTAGGGCTACCATAACTAAGTACCATTGACTGAGTGGCTGAAGCTACAGAAATTTTTCTCTCAGTTCTGAAGGCTGGAATTCTAAAATAGATGTTAGCAGGGTTAGTTCCTTCTAAGGACTGTGAGTAAAAGATTTGTCCAAGGAGTCTCTCTTTGGCTTATGAATGACCATCCTTATGTTCACCTGGTGAAATCCCTATATTCATGTCTTTGCCCAAATTTCTCTGGTTTAGAAGGGCACCAAATCACAATGGATTAGAAGCCCATCCTATGGCCTTATGTTAACTAATTACAAATGCAAGAACCCCACTTCCAAATAGAGTCACATTCTGAGGTTCTGGAGGTTAGAATTTCAATATATGAGACACAATTCAACTCATAACACCAGCTTTTATTTTGTTTTATCTGACTCCTCTCCCATGAGAAATGTACTGAATAAATGACAAACTCTGAAGAGGTCTGCTAATTTTGCTGTGTCATTGTTAAAATGTGCTACTGGCATTACATGTATACTTAAATTTACACAAGAACTATGTTCTTTAATAGTTGTGCTAATCAAAGTTTTGCTAATTTATGTTTTTAAAAGGCATATAAGAATATGCCAATTAAAGTAGCGCTTTGAAAAATCCTTATGTAAACTTTAGAATCTTTCTGTTAAAAATAATTATTCTCTTGTACTGATCTTGAAACTTCAATTCAGATTTTCTTGAAAGCAGGGCATTTTTAAACTAGAAATTATTCTATGGTGAAGACAAATTCTGAACAGATATGAGGAAAAAATTTTGGACCTCTAGGCAAATCCATGATAATGAACTACAGAACAAAAGAGAAGTTTTACCAGAAAGTATAATTATGTGTACCAAAGTTTAAGCTTCAAAAATTTAGACTAAATAAATAAAGAAAACCCTAAACCTTATATTTGAGATGATGGTGCTGATCCAAATTCCAAATTAATTCAAAATATATTATATTAGAGTTCACAATGTGTTAGAGGCTTTGATTTATATAAAGACATAGACCTTGTCTTCAAAGAGCTCATAGTCAAGTTATAAAGATGTGTAAATAAATAGCTCTGATAAAAGTCAGCCTGTATTAGGAGTAACCATGGACTCAAGATGTTTCTAATTTTAAAATATTGTCCCAAAATTCCTGTATTTTCACATTAAATTTATATGTCCTGATTCTTCCTTCCTCTCTCCCTTCTTTTCCCTCCTTCCTTCCTTTCTTCCTTCCTTCTTTCCTCCTTCCCTCTCTCCTTTTATTCTTTCACTATAGTCATTTTTTTCATATTATAAATACTAGTCCTATATTTGTTATATACATTGAAGTTTCCCAAATTGTCTTTTGATTTTTTCAAGATTTTTTTAAAAAAACAGAGTTTGTACTAATACCTCTCTATGGGTTTGTATTCTCTAAGCATCAATTTCTCTATATCATGATGGAGATAATTATAGTATTTCTTACAGAGCAGCACATTTTCAAAAGAACTCATGTGCTTATAATAATATCTGGCATAAATATTAGGTGATCTTCCCTCTTCTGATTATTAGAGATCTTCTGTTTTTATTCCTAAGCATTTTCTATTTTTCTGGCTATTACAAACTATAGCTGCTTTGGAAATATTTTGATAATGAGAGTGTTTGGAATGGAGGGAATGTTATTTTACTGTCATATTGTCATGATTTTGTATAACTGAAAATATTCAAAAAAGTTAAATTGTCATTTCTAGATGCCTTTCATATTGCATGAACAATTTGCCACATGCTGTTCCTTCTGCTTATTTTCACTAATCAAACAAGAATTTATTACATAACCAACTTCCACAGATTACTAAACAAAGGAACACCATTCTTCAGTGTTTTTCAAACACATTAGAGGAAGTCATCTGATAAATTGTGTTTGATTATAGGCATGTGAAGTGAAGAGGATGAGAATCACAGCAACATTTTGTAGTTGTTCCAAATTACCAAATGTATTTTGATCTTAGCTTTTCCATGACATGTAACCAGATTATGTAATTGTAAATCCTTAAAAACATTTTTAGCTGTGATAATAATACAATTCAACAACAACAAAAATACGGCAATTTCCTTGGCCAGGATACATTGACTGAAAGGAATTCAATGGTTCTAATAGATTTAGGTAGACAGGCAAATATAAATGATTGCTGAATGTTGTAAATGTAAATACAGTAGTCCCTCTTACCCCTGGGGGATATGCTCCAAGACCCCCAGTGAATACCTGAAACCACAGAGGATACCAAACCCTATACATACTATTTTTTCCTATACATACCTATGACAAAATTTAATTTGTAAATTAGGTACAGTAAAAATGAACAATAATAAAATAGAACAATTATAATATACTGTAATAAAAATTAATGTGAATGTGGTCTCTCTTTCTCTCTTAATTATCATATTGTACTGTACTCGCCCTTCTTCTGATGATGATGATGTGACATGATACAATGCCTACATGATGACATGAAGTGAAGTGAATGGTGTAGATCTTTTCGGACCAGAATTGACTGGGGGTAACCAAAACTGCAAAAAGTGAAACCACAAGTAAGAGGGGACAGCTACGTATCAGCTGCAGCATTGGTAATATGCAGTTTTGAGGATGTGTATACATAAATTATAACAGTAAAATAAAATAGAGAACTAAAGCCATTTAATTTATTTTTTAAAATATTTTCTTGATTTTTAGAGAGGGAGAAAGGGAGAGAGAGAAACATAGATTGGCTGCTTCCTGCACACTGCCTACTAGGATGGAGCCCGCAACCTGGGCATGTGTCGTGTCTGGGAATCGAACCAGTGACCTCTTGGTTCATGGGTTGAAGCTCAACCACTGAACCACTCCAGCTGGGCAAAATAAAGCCTTTATTTTTTACAAAGCCCACGCCTCTCTCTCCATTTGCTTACATTATCTGACCCCTTCTTCACTTCCCATTACATATATCAACATTTAGAAACATAATGATATACATGGATATTTGTTGATTATATATGTTGGACCATAACAACTCCTTTGTTCGTTTCTGATAAATATAGTCCAAGGAAAATAACCATTTAACTTCTCTCTTTCAGGAGCTTCTGGGACATGCTTGGAAGAATTATACTGCCATTCTTTTCACCCATGCAGAAAAAATAGAAGAGGCTGGGTTCAATGAAGCTGAATACTTACACGAGGCCTCTGATACATTGCTGACCCTACTAAACTCTGTTCAGCACAGATATATTTTCCAGCATAAAAAAGGAACCTCGCTTAATGAACAAAGAATAAAAGTCTTAGAAAAAATAATGGAATTTATAAGAGAAAATAGCTACCAAGTTCTTACCTTTAAATAACATTTAGATAAAAGGAAAAGAACATTGGTTTTAATACCAGAAACTTGGTTTCAAAAGGGTCTTTGTTAGAATGGATGTGGACCATGAGAATGCCAATATCCTGACAGTGAAAGTGTACACTGGTATACACACTATGGAAATTACCCAAATGTTCATCAACAGTAGCATGGATAAGCAAATACTGGTATTTCACACAATAACATGTTATATGGTAATGGTAATGAATGAACTGCATGTAACAGTATCAATGAATTGCCTAAACATAATGCTGAAAGCAAGAAGCCAAACAAACTCCACAAGTGTTGTCACAAACTTGATTTTCAATATTTGAGTACCTTTTTCATATATTCTTGTCTTTGATTGGTGTTTTCATCTTACACACCTATTGCTAACAACAATTTGATCAATGTAAAGTCATATCTTACTGTTACCTTAATGTCCCAGACTACTACTGAATTGAAGTATTTTTTTATAAGCATGTTGGTCATTAGATTTGCTCTTCTATGAATTGCCTCTTCATATTTATTGTATTTTTCTATTGGACTACTTCTCACAAAGATTCTGTGTTTAACCAAAACTTTAGAAAGGCTCCTGAAACTTCTCCAGGCCCATCTGTGCCTTGTAAAATCTAGTTTTAGCAAGAACTGGGCTGCTTAAACTAAGTCAGTTTAACAAGAATCCTCTACCTTCTTTTTTGGATTGGATTTCTCATCCTCTATTATCCCCCTGGTGATGTTGGATCACCCTTGCTTGTCTGCGGCAAAGATCCTGTTAGGTTGATGTGGCCAGATTCCCCTGACCCTTGGTGCTTCCTCTTGGTAACTGTCCATCCACAGATCCCCACCCCTGCTACTTGGCTATAAATTCCCACTTCCCATACTGGGCCCAATCTATCTCCCCACTATAAAATCCCATTGTGGTTCCTATATCTATCTTGGTATTACCATCAGGTCTGCCTTACCAACTTTAACAGTGCCACTGAATATATTTCTCTTGAACACCTCTTGCTTGGCAAATTGGAAGAGCTCTATCTAATCTAATAAAAGACAAACATGCAAATTGACCATACCTTCACTACACCTTAAGTGACGCCCACCAGCCAATCAGAGCGACTATATGCAAATTAACCCAACCAAGATGGTGACCAGCAGCCACGGAGCTGGAGTGAGCGGGAGGCTTGGTTGCTCCAGTGATGGAGGAAGCCAAGCTTCCCGCATGGCATGGCCAGCTCTGAGCTCCACTGAAGGCAACAAAGTTTCAATTATAGAAGATAAATAAACCCCAGATACCTGCTTTCAGCCGGTTGTGGCCACGGAACTGGAGCGAGCAGGAAGCCAAGCCTCCTGCCTGCCGTGGCCGGCTCTGAGCTCCACTGAAGGCAATAAAGTTTCAATTATAGAAGGTAAATAAATAAGAGAATTAAAAAATAAATAAATAAAGGAGAAGCTGGGAGCTTTCGTCACTGGGTGGCTTGGGCAGCCTGAAAACAGCCATCAGCCGCTCACCCAGGTTGGCCAGGCACCCAAGCGTGACCCCCCACCCTGATCCGGGACACCCTTCAGGGCAAACTAGCCGGCCACCACCCGTGCACCAGGCCTCTATCCTATATAATAAAAGGGTAATATGTAAACTGACCCTAACATCAGAAAGACTGGGAATGACTGGTCACTATGACACACACTGACCACTAGGGGGCAGACGCTCAATGCAGGATCTGCTCCCTGGTGGTCAGTGCGCTCCCACAGGGGGAGCTCTGCTCAGCCACAAGCCAGGCTGATGGCTGCCAGTACAGCAGTGGTGGTGGGAACCTCTCCCGCCTCCTCAGCAGCACTAAGGATGTCAGACTGCAGCTTAGGCCTGCTCCCCACTGGCAAGTGGACTTCCCCCGAGGGCTACCAGGCTGCCAGAGGGATGTCTGATTGCCATCTTAGGTCCAATCCCCCGGGGAGCGGGCCTAAGCCAGCAGGTGGTCATCCCCTGAGGGGTCCCAGACTGTGAGAGGGCACAGGCTGTGCTGACAGACCCCCCCCCCCCCCCGAGTGCACAAATTTTTGTGCACTGGGCCTCTAATATTATAGATAATAGTCCTCTATCTGCCCTTCATGATGCATTTTTTTCAATTCTATTACTTATCCTTTAACTTCGTTTATAGTAACTTGTGTCAAATTAAATTTGTAAATTTTCATCTAGTCATATATTTCTATGTACATGATATGAGGTAGGATTTTAGTTTCATTTCCCTTCAGATATGTAATCAATTATATTTGCTTTACTTATTAAATAATACATCCTTTTCCTACTTATAAAAGGTAATCTGAAATAGGCACATGGCGATATATATCCTTTATTTCTGATCTATTATGGATTCTTAATTATTTGCCATTATCAATTTTATTTATAGTACTGTCAATATCAGAATAATTAAAATAATTGTATATCAATGCTTGATATCTAAAAGACCAAGTTTCCCTTGTTGTGTTTTTTTTTGAAAATATTTTCTGGCTACTCTTAGGCATTCATTTATATTTTCAGATCTTTTTTCCTAATTTCAAAAAAAATCTGTTTTTGTGGCTGTTTTTATGACAAATGACGTTTTGTGATATTAAATGCCCCCTTGCAAACATACAGGATATTTCTCCATTTCAGTTTATTATTTATTTTATGTTACTATAATTCTTGCATTTCTTTTTCTTAGTTTTGACTTGATAAAGTTTCTATTATTTTCACTTTTCTTCTTGATAATTTGGAAGTTCTCATACCCATTAAAGATTATTCCCTTGCTCCTGAATTCAGAACCAAGAATATACTTCTCTACTACTGTTTGATAACAAGGTAACTACTATTTCTTTAACCAAGAACTTTCATTCCCCACTGCATCATCCATTAACTATGAAAATATGATCCTTAGAACACTTTCATCTCGATTTTTCTCCTTCCCCTGTCCCCCCTAGGGAAGAAGTCTTTGGAATGCTTTTCCTTTCCCCATATTACCAGATTTTGCTAAGATATTTAATTAAATTATTTGACTTCCCCTTACAGATTGCCCCTTCTGTTTCAAAAGTCCTCTCTTTTACGATTTACATGGTAGTTTATCATTAGCTCTTTTACCTTAATATATAAAATTAGAAAGTCCATTCCTCAATAGTTTTCTCTTCATCTCCCCCATCTTTTGTTATCTTTTTGGTTAATGTATTTTCCTAATATCCTCTGAATTCAAGTATAGTAAAATTCTAGTACAGTATCCAAAACTTATTAAATTTCAGATATGCTCTTTGATGCACCATTATTCAACAGCAATCTAGCTCCTCAAAGTAATCAGCATCATGGATGCAGGGAAATAATTTGTTAGTTGGTAATGGAATAGTTGAATCATAAGAACAGTGATGCAATGACATGAACATCTGTGCTGTGCTCCACCTGAAGCTGTTGTCAGCTTTTGCTGAACAACAGTGTATCCATTTAATAAATTCACTACTATTGGAGATAATTACAACTTGCAACAAAAGACCCTTGTGACCAGAACCAGCTCTAGGTAAAAATAAATGTCCAGGAAGTTCATCTTTGGTATCCTGCCTTCAGAGTCTACAATTTGCAATCTTTCCTCCAGATGTCCAATCTGTATGCTGTTCTTAACTAGAAGACAAAAATATCTTTACTAAACTTTATATTTGACTTTGAGTGGTAGGCACACAATGCAACATCCAGATCAAGTATCAAGTATAGAAATGTATACTTGAAACCTATATAATCTTATTAACCAATGTCACCCGATAAATTTAATAAAAAGAAAATAAAAACATTGAAAAACCAAGTAACAAACAAACAAACAAACAAATTTTATATTTGAAAGTGTTTTGAATATTTTAGAGAACTATGAGACAGCACATGATATTTTTGTGCAGCTGGGGTTAGAGTCTCATTAAGTACATATCATCTTAGGGCATTATTAACTCGCTCCTAATACTTACCAGGTCTGATCCTTACTTCAATTAGCAATCTCAGATTTATTTATTTTTTTTTTTTAGTTATGTTTATCTACACTCTGCCTTATTTAAACAGAGAATTTTCTTAGATTTTTCTGTTCTATTGATTTTCAGAAATATCAAAGTTATTTTACAAATGGCTGTTATTTAATGTTAATACTGGCATTGCTAATTCCCAGACTTTTTTAAAAAAAAATTTTAAGAGAAAGTTATCCTTTCACATGAAAAATTAAGGTTTTTAAAAAGTTACTTCTATCAAAATCACTCTCTTTAGCTAAAGTTATCACAAGTGACTTTTAGTTTGCATTTTTCATTAATCTTTTTCAAAGAGAAATCAGATTGTGGTGTTGATTCTGGATGATTCATGCACCATTCTTTCCAAATTCCCCAGGTGCGAAAAGTTGAGTGGTGTTTTAAATTAACAAGTATCAGCCAAATATGTAATCTTAGACCTGAAAAGTTAAGTGGTTGCATATATTGAGAGCATTTCTCTACTAGGATATATAATATTCTAATGAAGCAATTTACAAAAGCAAATGTAAAACTTTGTCAGAGCAGCCTTGATATGAAGAGTCAGCACATAAACTCCACAGTAGAAATGAGATTTAGGAATTTCTATTTGAACAATTCCATAGGCATCATGTAACAGTGGGAAAGGCAAGAAAAGTAGTGCCTTCATTAGAAAATTTTTTTCTTTTTTCTTGCAAGTATTAAGTCCCTGGCGTGTTTCTGCTGCCGTTAGCATTTTAGCCTGCCAGATAGGAAATGATGTTAATGAAGACATAAAGTAACACACACATATTTTACTCAAAATCCAGAGAATTGGGCATAGTGTGTGTTAGAAGAGGGGTGGGAATATGGCACAAGGGAAAAAACAAGGGAATACATAAGGGTTAAAAAAATACAGTATACAGTAATTCACACTCTGAAAATTGCATATGGCTTACTTTCAAACTAACAATTATTTCATTGTTCAAGGTCCTTTCTCCCAATTTTCGAAGTTATACTCCTATGAATTATCTTGCTAAGATTTATCTGAAGGAAAAACCGTAACTGTGAAAAGTGCAATAAGCAAGAATGTATAAGTCACTAACTCTTTTCCATACCAACAAATTGGTATTTGAAGATCCAGTTTTGTAGAGGCATACTAGCCATCAGTAACCACAGACAGTCCTTGGGTTACATCGGTCTCAACGTACATCGTTTCGTGGTTATGTCCCCAGCTCCCATTTATTTATATAAAAAAAAAAGTTCTGTCATTTTGACGTAGGTACATATGTGCTTTATGTTTTTTATTATTTATTTACCACAAGTAAGAGTCAGGAATTGATATCTTTTACTTTTTTTTTTTTCACTTCATTACTGCTGTGTATGTGCTCCATGTGTGTGACGGAGGTGCTTATGTAGGTGGGTTCCAACTTACAGCGAAAATCACGTTACTTCGCGCCACAGGAACGGATCTCTCTTTTTTTTTTTTTATTGCTTAAAGTATTACAAAGGGTATTACATATGTGTCCATTTTATCCCCCCGCCCTAGACAGTCCCCTAGCCTTCCCTATTCCCCAGTGTCTGACATAACCCAAGGACCTACTGTATCCTTCTTTTCATTATTATTACAAACTAGAGGCCTGGTACATGAATTCATGCAAGGGTGGAGTTCCTAGGCCTCGCTGGTGATCAGGGCCAATCAGGGCTGGGTCAATTGGGTGGAGGGCCAATTGGGGCCTGCTGGCCAGGGGGACAGGGTGTGGGAGGTTAGCCACCAGCCCCAAAAAGGAAGCCAGCCCTTGGACCCCCTGGGAAAGGGGCTGCGTCCACCACCACCCACCTCCGGTTCCCAGTCCCAGCTCAGGGCCCGAAGGCCCCCGTGGGGTCAGGAGAGGAGGTGATAGTTGGTGGGCCGGGCACGGAAGGAATGAACGCTGGACACCGATGCCACCAGCTGGCTGCAGGGGGTTGGCTGTGGGAACATACTGACCACCAGGGGGCAGCTCCTGCATTGAGCATCTGCCACCTGGTGGTCAGTGTGCTCATAGCGACTGGTCAACCAGACATTCTGGTCGTTTGGTCCTAATAGTCACTTAGGCTTTTATATATATACTAGAGGCCCGGTGCACAAAAATTTGTGCACTGGGGGGGGAGGGGTCCGTCAGCACAGCCTGTGCCATCTCGCAGTCTGGGACCTCTCAGGGGATGACCACCTGCTGGCTTAGGCCTGCTCCCCGGGGGATTGGGCCTAAGATGGCAATCAGACATCCCTCTGGCAGCCCGGTAGCCCTCGGGGGAAGTCCACTTGCCAGCGGGGAGCAGGCCTAAACTGCAGTCTGACATCCTTAGTGCTGCTGAGGAGGCAGGAGAGGCTCCCACCACCACTGCTGTACTGGCAGCCATCAGCCTGGCTTGTGGCTGAACAGAGCTCCTCCCATGTGAGAGCGCCCTGACCACCAAGGGGCAGCTCCTGCATTGAGCGTCTGCCCACTGGTGGTCAGTGTGTGTCATAGTGACCAGTCATTCCCAGTCCTTCTGCTGTTATGGTCAGTTTGCATATTACCCTTTTACTATATAGGATAGAGGCCTGGTGCATGGGTGGGGGCTGGCTGGTTTGCCCTGAAGGGTGTCTCGGATCAGGGTGAGGTGCCGGGCCGGCCTGGGTGAGGGGGCTGATGGCTGTTTGCAGCTGGTCACACCCCCTGCAGGGTGGGGCTCCCCACTGGGGTGCCTGGCCAGTCTGGGTGAGGGGCTGAGGGCCATTTTCAGGCTGGCAGGTGACTGAAGCTCCCAAACTCTCCTTTTTTTCTTTTTTATTCTGGGATTTATTTACCTTCTATGGCTGTCACTGGAGCTGAGAGACGGCTTTAGCTCTGAGGCTCGGTTCCAGCTCTGAGACCTCGGCTGCTGAAAGCAGGTATCTGGGTTTGTTTGGCTTTTATAATTGAAACACTGTTGCAACTCCAGCTCTGAGGCCTGGCTGGCTGAAAGCAGGTTTCTGGGGTTTGTTTAGCTTCTATAATTGCAACATTGTTTCTTAGAGTGCAAGCTCTGAGCCCAGCTGCGGCAGGCAGGGAACACTGGCTTCTTCCTTCACTGGAGCAAGCAAGCCTCCTGTTCGCTTCAGCTGCCTGGCTGCCGGCCGCCATGTTGGTTGGCAGTTAATTTGCATATCGCCCTGAGTAGCCAATGGGAAGCATGTCGGAGGTACAGTTAATTACCATGTTTGTCTATTATTAGATAGGATATATAGATTTCAGGGTTGTTATCAAAGTAGGACTGCAAATACGGTATTAACTGTAAAGAGTTGTTCCTGGTTAAAATATCTGCCTATCTATCATTTATCTATCTATCTATCTATCTATCTATCTATCTATCTATCTATCTATCTATCTATTATCTATAAATAACTTAGTGCCTTCCCTCATAGGTTGGGATAAATTGTTATTACAGGAACAGTGCCCTCAACAGTACACAATTCAAAGAATCAAGGCATGTGCCTCTTTAGAAAGGCAACTGCTGCCAGCAGCAACAGCCTGGTTTTGCCAAGTAATTCTTCCTAAGAACTTCAGCAGCAAAAAACAAACAAACAAACAAACAAAAAAACCCCAACAACAAAAACCTGATCAATTCTCTTTGTAATGACTTCCAAGAATGTTTAATGATTTCATGACTTCCCGGAGAATCCCCTAAATATTCCACTAAAGAAGCTACCATACTCTCCTTACATGAACTACTAGAGCTTAGGTTTTCTTTTTATCACTATCTTTCCCCACAGTTTAAACAAAAGTTTAACTTTTCATTCACAGAAAAGAAACCATGTGACTAACTGACATGGAACCAAGTGTATTGTAATGGAGAAGAACACAGAATTAGCAAGAATTGGAAGATCTAGGGTCAGCTAATTTTATCTTAGCACAGGCATTTATTTAACTTTTCTGTTGATTCTTTGGGGTAAAATGGCTGGTGCACCTCTAGGGAATTAAGAAATTGGTAAGGCTTGTGAAAGTATTTTATTAGCTATAAAGCATTAAATATCTTTTTAATAAATAATATTTACTGTTTTTAAGTTTCTTTTTTTAAATACATTTTATTGAGTTTTTTACAGAGAGGAAGAGAGAGGGATACAGAGTTAGAAACATTGATGAGAGAGAAACATCGATTAGCTGCCTCCTGCACATCCTCCACTGGGGATGTGCCCGCAACCAAGGTACATGCCCTTGACCGGAATTGAACCTGGGATCCTTCAGTCCGCAGGCCGACGCTCTATCTACTGAGCCAAACCAGTTAGGGCAGCATTAAATATCTTAATACTTATAAAATAAAATTCGTGACACTAGACAGATATTAATATATCACTGTAACTTTTGTGAGGAAAGGGCATAGTTATTTCTTAACTAAATATTTGAAGAGCAAAGCTTCCTCCACAAGAAAGCAAGTTGAGTTACTTAAGGTTAAGTAACTAGTTTTTATTTTGTACCATGTTAATAAAGTTAGTTTTCACACCATTGCACAGCACTTATAACCAGGACTTTTGTCACAATTTAGGTAGCTAAAGTACATAGTTCATATTGTTCACTTTTGATATTTTTACATTTTAAAGGTACAATATATAATTTCCCTGGAAAATTGAGGAGGTATACTTATACTCCTTTAATGCCCCAGTATAAGCAATAAGGAGGTGCTCCCACACCCACCAAAAACTTGAAAATATGAGTGCTTCTATTTGTGTTAAACACAACAGTTAAAAAATACTGTCTTGCTAGTCTAAAAAAAATACAAATCTATTTTAGACTTTTATCAATATTAAACCAGTGAAAGAACATCAATGAATAGGGCTGGCTGGCATCTAAAGGTCTAAAAAATGAATTTCGGTGCGAGTGCAGAGAAAGTTTTAGTAATGAACATCTCTATCAAGGAAGAGATATTACATCTGGTGTACAGGAACCATCAGGTCTGCTGGTAAAGACAGGGTCACAACCTATATGTAATATTCCTTAAGACACTCTGTTTAATTTCTGTACACCAAGTAATCTCCACAAGAACTCAACTTCTCGCCCTAACCAGTTTGGTTCAGTGGATAGAGCATCGGCCTGTGGACTGAAGGGTCCCAGGTTCCATTCCAGTCAAGGACATGTACCTTGGTTGCGGGCACATCCACAGTAGGGAGTGTGCAGGAGGCAGCTGATCAATGTGTCTCTCTCATCGGTTTCTAACTCTCTATCCCTCTCCTTCCTCTCTGTAAAAAAAAAAAAAATCAATAAAATATATATATTTTTAAAAAAGAACTCAATTTCTCAGGAAATGTTTCCAAAACACTTGTTTCTGGAGAAGAACATCACTATCATAAACTTGTATCAACATAATGTGCATCTATTATATTACTGGCATTGTTTTAAGTACTCTAGGTATACTAACTTACACAATCTTCACAACTCTATGAGGTAAATATGTTATTATTTATATCCATGTTACACATGAGGGAAGTAAGGTATATAGAGGCTGAACAATTAATATAGAGACAGTTAAGTTGTAGAGCTAGGAATCAAAACCAGGAAATCTGGCCTCAAAACCAGTAATACTAGGCTCCATGGATCTCTCATCATCTTGGGGCCTGAAATGCTAAGGCTCAGACACTGGGACCTGGTTAAACTCATTAATATTGTTCTACGAGGCCCTATCCATACCTTCTAGCTTTTTTTTGTTTTGTTTTTTAAAATATATTTTATTGGTTTTTTATAGAGAGGAAGGGAGAGAGATAGTTAGAAACATAGATGAGAGAGAAACATCGATCAGCTGCCTCCTGCACATCTCCTACTGGGGATATGCCCACAACCCAGGTACATGCCCTTGACCGGAATCGAACCTGGGACCTTTCAGTCCGCAGGCCGACACTCTATCCACTGAGCCAAACCGGTTTCGGCTCAATAATATATTTAAAAAAATTAAAAATAAAAATAAAGACTGAATAGCCCGGCTGGTGTGGCTCAATGGTTGAGCATTGATCCATGAACTAGGAGGTTCATGGTTCAGTTCCTGGGTTGCAGGCAGCCAATCAATGATTCTCTCTCATCATTGATGTTTCTATCTCTTTCTCCCTCTCCCTTCCTCTCTCTGAAATCAGTAATAATAAAAAAAAAAAACATTTTAAGAAACAACTACTGAATGGAGCTAAATTGATAACTTAATTGAGTAATGCTTTTATGTAACTTGAAGAATTAGTTATAAATTATATTAGAATTATTTAAATAAATTTGTTATAATTAAGTTAGAAAATACAGAATCACAAAATACTTTGTCCCATTCTTTATTCCAAAAATAATAGATCTTGAGTACAAAATAACTTTAAAAACTCATTTGTGTTTAGTTATCAACATATGCTAATAATGCTCTGCTAATAAACAGTTTTTCAGAAAGATCAAATTCTATTATGTGTCCTGGCCTACCAGAACTCCATGGACTTAAATAAATGAATTTTACTTATACCTTTTATAACCTGGCATGCAGGATTGTTGTAAAATTTTTGTGTTTGCTTCTCCTTATTGGAGGCATAACTAACCAGTGCTAGAACAGACTTTTCTTTCAAACAATATCTATATGCCTACCTCCATAGATGCATTTCTTTTTTTGGCAGCCCAAATCACCAGTCATTATCTCAAGGCTGATGAACTTGAAGCTAATGATTCTTAAGTTAATTTTCATTGTTCCTAGAATATCTAGAAGGTGAGTGAAAATAGGCAATTGATATGTTAATGTATATTAAGTTTTTGGCTGACATTTCTTTTAATATATGGACAGTGGTGGTTCATGAAAAAGCAAACTTTATCAATCTTAAATGCTCTTCTAAAGATAAAGAGCTATAAATAATGTTTTATTAGATGCCCAAGGAATCTTTAGGTCAGCTAGAGTAAAAAAATAGACTGCTGCTTTTATGGTCAATTATTGGAAACTATACTGGCAACACTTCGCAATGTGTTTATGCTTCATAGTCCAAATTTATTACCACTTTGCTCAATGAAAAGAAAAGTTCAACACACAGTTGGAAATTTCAGTCTTTTTAAAAAAAATTGCCTTAAATATACAAGTTTGGGTTACTTTGGCAAGAAATGGCAATAATGTTCAAATGCCATGTCTCCTAGCTTTTATGATGTTTGGCTCTCAAGAATCAACACTTGTTCATTTTCAATATTATTGTAATATGATTAGTCGATAAACCTTGCACAACTTTTAACTTATCATTTTTTAAGAGGAGAGGGCATTTATAGCACAGATACACAGTATACTAAAAATCCAAGGACTTGAAATTTCACGTATCATGTGCCTATAAGAAACTAAATGCTAATCTAGTTCAAGTTATCTAAAAATGCATAAAGAAAAAATCTGCTCACATCAATATCCCTGCTAAAAAATAAATCACCAAAAAACATAGGGCATTTCCTCCCTACATTATAAAGGGTCAAAAATCATAGGTAAAAATACAGTGCTTCTCCAATCATCTGAAAACAATATATACTAGGTAACAGACTAGTCCAGTCTAGAAGACAACACAAAAATGAGGCAGTTATATTTGAGGCATAAGTGACAAATATATTTCTTTTTATTGGCATCAAAGTTTTTTCCAATGCATTTCAGCAATTGAAGTATTTCGATGTAATTTTATTTTATTCCACTGTTGGTCATAGTTTGAGCCCTGCACACTCCCTTCCCTTTCACCTCAAAGGGAGCTCCTTTGTAGGTGGCCACACACTTATCATTGGTGTAAAGGTCAGGCTGGATCTGCTCCCAAATCTTCTTCTTAGGATTCAGCTCCTTGTCAGGCTCTCCTGTTGGGGAAAAATAAAATTATATAACTAATATATTAATACATTGTCCATGGACATTTCTAGTGTAATGTCTTGGCACTACTTTCTGATCTTTAGACCTGATCAGAATTTTAGCATTTACTGTTAACATTTATTTTTATGATGTAAGCAATTTATATTCTTGACTAGTAAAATATATTTTGTCATTTCCTTACAAATACTGAAGATCTTATTTTTCACTCTTAAATTTTGCAAATAACATACCTTAATATATTTATTCCACAAATTTAAAAATATAAGATACTCTTAAAAACTGTGAAGCAATGACAGCATAATTTCATGTTATATTTTTACATGTGGCAGAAGCAGTATATGCTTTACTATATGTTTCATTATACAAAATAAATGTCTAGATTATTGCTATAGTGAATAAAGATTTCTTATAAATACTAGGAGCATGGCTTACATGTTGGGATTATCTAGCTAAATATAACTACCTTGGGTTTCACTTGCTGCCCATTCCATTTGGTGAGATGGAAAGAAGCAGAAAGGGGTAATGAGACAAGGACTAACATTTTCTAAAAACCAGGAATATATGCTGTTGCATGCAATTCACACAATAACACTGACTCTAATTTCAAATACAGAGAAACCGGGGCTCAGAGAGAATAAATCATACAATGAACAAGTGAAGTCAGGATCTGACACCAAAACTTTTGTTCTGCTAATAGAGCACTTGCTTCCTAATATAATAAACTATGCTTTAGGAAAGAAACAGCATTCTGACATAGGAATGCCCCATCCCCTCTTTAAAATAACTCACACTATAAAGTTTATGATCAATAAAAGTCAAACCGTAGAATATATCTGCCTAGGCTTAAAGAAAACCAATATACCAAGCAACTCTCCATTTAATCAATGATAAGGAAATAGAGAACAAAGTTTAATATAACAGCATTTTAATACCTAGGATATTCAATAACATTTGGAATGAAGACTCGGTTCAAGAAACAATTTTTGAAAAGTAACGTATCTCTTAAGCATTAGCTTCAAACGAAAAAGGATTTTCCTGAAGGTAATAAAAAAATATTACTGAAGTACAATTTAGTAATCATAGAAATATAACTTTCTAGACCTTTTTTTTAGCTACCTCCCAAGTTGAAATCTCTGGGAATTACTTTAAAGAGACTCTTTCTGAACAGTACTGGAACTAACTTTATTTTATAACTTTATTACATCTTACGATTATCTAGTGTTCATTCTCTATTCACACTTAGACAGGAATGACAAAACTGAGCGTATTGGCTGGCCATGGTAGCGTTGTTCTTTTATTAGCTCTTCATAAGCTGCCACGAAACTGGCAAGAACATACAAAAATGTCCTCTGATATGCAGGTTTTCAAAGATGACAGCTTTAATTGAATGATGTATTCACATTAAAAGAACATGCAATGCAACTAAAACTGAAAGACAGACTATAAAAGTGAGGATTTCTCTTAGTTCTTTAAGACCACTAGATTGGACATTAATTATTATTAATAAACAGAATAGGAAAAAATAAGACTATATAAAGTATAAGATTTTTATTTTTTTGTTTCTAAGCCATTCCTATTCTAAGAGCAAAATCTTATTTTGCTTTTGCACAAATCATGTGGAGTAGTGAGCATTCCAGAATTCTGAAAAGATGGAGGCAGAAATACTGTTCAGGGAGGCCTGGTATTAACCCCGAATCCCCCTCGTCCCCACACAAGAGGTGCTCACTAACTGATGAAGAATTAATTTAAGAAGCAGAGTGTCCAAGATTTGTGTAAACGCTTCTTATGAAGACCACAGATTGTGTAGTAACTTCTTGCTGAATGCAGATGTAAGCCCCAAGTACAAAAAGCTGTGGTACTGCAGAAAATTAAGCTACTTGAAATGTATAGAAAATAATATTCATAATAATACTTAGCACATATCATGCTTACTATGTATGTGGCAGTCACTGCACTGTTTTACATTTACAGGCAGTCCTCTAGTTACCTCAGACTTGACGTACGTCGTTTTGGGGTTATGTCGCCATCTCCCATATACAGTATTTATAAAAAAAAAATGTTCCGTCATTTCAACATATGTACATATGTGCTTTATGTTTTTTATTATTTATTTACCACAAGTAAAGGTCAGGAATTATTATCTTTCTTTTAATTTTTTTTTTTTTTACTGTTTCATTTCATTACTACTGTGTACTATGTGCTCCATGTGAGTGATGTAGGTGCTTTTATGTAGGTGGGTTCCGACTTACAGCGCGATCGAAAATCGCCATAGGAACGGATCTCCAACGTAACCCGAAGACCTATTGTATTTACTTATTTAACTATCTCAATAAAGCATATAAAATGATTAATTATAATCAATTTATAGGTGAGGAAATTAAGGTCCAAAAGTTACAACTAAGAACTTAAAAAAAAAAAAAAAGGCAGGTAGCTAAGTGTTTCAAAAGTTAAACCTCACAAAACACATATGATATAGATACCATTAAAAAT
The DNA here is from genome assembly GCF_963259705.1 of Myotis daubentonii. Lineage (NCBI taxonomy): Eukaryota > Metazoa > Chordata > Mammalia > Chiroptera > Vespertilionidae > Myotis > Myotis daubentonii. Next base: position 146,294,141 of record NC_081840.1, on the reverse strand, counting down.
AGATAGAGCGTCGGCCTGCGGACTTGAAGGGCCCCAGGTTCGATTCTGATCAAGGGCATGTACCTTGGTTTCGGGCACATCCCCAGTAGGGGGTGTGCAGGAGGCAGCTGATCGATGTTTCTCTCATCGATGTTTCTAACTCTCTATCCCTTCCTTTTTGTAAAAAAAAAAAAAAAAAAAAAAAAAAAAAAAAAAAAATCAAATTAAAAAAACAAAAACCACTTATTAAAAACAAACAAAACAAAACAAAAAACCATCTTCTTATAAATGAAAAAGCTGGGACTCAGAAAGGTTCCCAGGTCACTGACCACTTGTGGAGCCAAGATCTGAAAGGTTTAAACTTCTTATATAAGACTAATAATTTTCAAGTAATAAAGATTTGAACTAAAAATAAACTAGAAACTAATAAGAGGAACCTCCAAAGCTTAACTGTTGTCTTTTAACAAACAAGACTCAATACCTGAATACTCTGAATGTAGTTTCTGGATTTTAATAAATCAATAGATGAAACAAAAATTTGTGATTATTATTAAAACCTGTCACATTATGATTACTGAATATAAATCAGAGTGGAAAATCTTGGATGCAGTGTTAACCTTCTGGCTTATTGAGTATGCTTCTGAACAAAATACTATTTGGTAGGGTATAAAGCTAGCTGGAAAGTTTAATGATGAAAAACATTTCTAATATTTTAAACAATTTTTTTAATGAACTGTATTTTCCAAAGAAGTCTTCCATCATTCCTGTGTGTTATATCCTTCTTCTAAATCTTATTTTTCTAATTTTCTTCCCCTTTTTTCCCCCCTCCCCTCTTTGGCATGGCTATGCGAAGAAGGTAAGTGATGATATCAATAAAAATTCTTCAAGCTAAAAACTACAGAGCCTCTGAAATTGCTAAACACGTGCCAATAATCACCATTTGGAAATGGTTACATATATTGTAAGAGAACTAATCATTCAGAGATTATTTTAGGCCAACTAATTTTAAACAAAACGCATAGGGAATAGGAACTATTTCAAGATGAGTTTGTACAGATGTAAAAAGCTATGACCACCTTCTCAGCATTAAAACCTACAAAAAGCAATAAATACAAATTCCAGAGTCCCAGGCATTCACAAATCTAGAATAAGAACCAGAGATTTCATTTTAATTGGGCCATTCTTTTGTATAAAATGCTCATAAATCACCAGCTTCTCTTTGATATTTACCACAGCCATTAAAAACCTAGTACTAACTTATGTTTGATAAACTGAGTTTTTGAACTATAATAATTGTAACTGTTGCACAAAAACTAAAGTATAACTTGGCAAGTAGGGGTCAATTAATTTGGCAAAGCTAATCAGCAGGGGAAAGTGGTTTGGTGGTTTGATAGGAATGATCTTGCAATAATGAAGGCAAATATTTAGGCCTGTTCTTAAATACTGCTTTGTTGTTGTTTTTAACATGTTTCACTACATTTCTTTTTATTTATTCATTAACCAATTTATTGAGCTCCTACTCTATGCCAGGAATTTTTCTAGATGATAGGAATATAGCAGCGAATAAGAACAAAAAAGAACAATCTTGATTTCATTATGCTTATACATCTCTGTGAACAGACATTAAATAATGTACAGTATATTAGATGATAAGTATTTTGGAGAAAAATAAAACAAAGATGACATTTAAAAGATCTGAATAGGATGAGGGACCAGCAATGGTGATATCTCAGGAAAGAGTCAGTGGCTCAATTAAAGTGACTAAGGAAGAAATTGGAGAGTCTGTGCAGTTAATAAGATAATGAAAGGCAACCATAAGGACTCGGACTTGCACTCTGGGTCAAATGGAAAGCTTTTGAGCAAAGGAGCAATATAATCTGACCTAAATCACTCCGCCTACTATAACTGAAAATAGACAAAGTGCATGGGCAAAAGCAGGGAAATCAGTCAGAGGCTTTTGCAATAATTTAGAGAAAGGATGTTGGTGCCAAGACCAAAGTGGTGGTGGAGGAGATATAAGAATGATTCCGGGTATGTTCAGAAGGTAGACCCACTATTATTTTCAGAAGGAGAAGCTGCATGAGAAAATAAATAGCAGTTGAGAGAATGGAGTTCTGGTCAGATGATATGGAAAATGGGAATTCTGGGGAGAAGACTGGGATATGTATTCTCTCTTCAGACATGTCAATGAAGTCCAGAAGGCAGCTAGAAAAGTGACTGGATAAAATAGCCAAGGAAATAATGTGTGTGTGAGGGTGGAGAGAGAGAGAGGGAGAGGGGGGGGGGGGAGGGGGAGAGAGAGAGAAAGAAACACAGCAAAGTCTGAAGCACTTCAATGTTGTGAAGTCATGCAGCTGAGGAGGAACCAGCAAAGGAGAGGAGAAGGGCAGCCAGTGAAGCAGGAGGCCACCAAAAGAGCAATGCCAGATGGCAAGTACATGAAGAAAAGGGCTGAGAACTAGCCGTGGATATTTCGTTAGAGAGTAATTAGTGATCTTGACCAGAGCAGGTCTGGTGGGACAGGAAAGAGATAAAACTGACTGAAATAGGTTTTAGAGAGAAGAATAAAATACAGATAAGATCCTTGTCTTTTTAAAGAATAAATGGATCCAAAAGCGAAACACTCCTGCATGCCATGCAGGCTTTACAATTAACCATAACTTATATTTATAATTAAGATTCAATATCAAGAGAAATAATCATGGTCCAGTGCATTTTCAAAAATAAAATAAAAAAGGCTGTCATTGCCTTTGTTTTCTAGCTATAATATTATTTTCAAGTTAATTTTTGCTTGGTGCTTTAGGGACCAGTTACCACTTTTAAATATTAAAATTTATAGCTTCACACATTTATGATTGAAAAAAGTATTGAGTGGGGTAGTTTTTTAGCCATTGTTAAAAAAAAATATTGCTTGGCATCTTCTAAACTCAATGGACATTTTCGGTTCTACAGTTAGAGAAAAAAGTTGTTAAGTATAAAAGCCTTTCCAAGGCCGAATAGCAATTCAAAGGTTTGAACCCCAATTGCAATTTCTATACCACACTTAAGTATCATAAAATATAAATCTCTAGACACTGAGCACATCAAGTGAACATGTACCAGTAGACACCTTAAGTTTTAAAATGTAAAACAGATGCTGAAAAAAAAAGCACTGATAGATCATGGCTCTTTCTGGAAAAGAAAAAAAAAGACTAATGGTGTGTTGTGTAGTATTAGCTGTTATTTCCTTTCAGATTAACTGCTACAGAAGCAGTAACTGATGTGGAACCATAAGCAAGATGAACAATAACAGACCTTATGCCCCCAAATTTATCAATTATTCAATGCTGTTTGGCTTGGTTAAGCCTATTGTAAGTGATAAGAATTCAAGCAACCTCATGGGCCATTTTAAAATTAGGTTTTCCAACCCTGCTGGTGTATCTCAGTGGTTAAACATCAACCTATAAACTAGGAAGTCACAGTTCAATTCCTGGTCAGGGCTCAATCCCCATTAGGGGGCGCGCAGGAGGCAGCTGATCAATGATTTTCTCTCATCATTGATGTTTCTATCTCTCCCTTCCTCTCTGAAATCAACAAAAATATATTTAAAAAAAATAAAGTTAGATTTTTCCCTTCTTTCACTTTACAAATATTTTTTCGTAAATATCTTCCTAACAATTCATGTGCTAAGTCACAAGGGGAAACTATGAATTAAAAAAAAAAAATCAGGCTTTGGAACAATATACATATAGATACACCAAAAAAACCAAACAACTCAGAGTGAAGAATGTAGTAAAGGCAAGAAATCCACATGGGCTATTATCATCTCTAATCCTGTCACTGAGTAAAACTTACTCTCAATTTACTCATCAGAAACATCCAAATAACAATGGACTTAACTGCTGAAATGCTTACCTGTTAATTCTACAAGTAAGGGAATGAAATATGTCATTGAAATAAAGAGCTATATACCTTCATTAACGAAATACTCCAGATTAATTCACAGCAAGCAACAATCAACAAACAAAAATGCTATAGTATTAGAGACTCAGGCACATCTGTTTAATCCTTTTACTAATTCTTCATAACTTTAAGCAAGTAACTAAATTGTGCCAGGCCCCAGTTTCCAAATCTGTAAAATTGTGAGTTAAAGTAGATGATTTATTCCATTTCTAAATACAAGACTCTACAATTTATATTAAAAAGAGAAAACTCAAAAATTGTATTACATCTTAAGTATTTAAATAAAAGGGAAGGCAAATGTTAATCTGGCAAGGTAAACAAATATTTGTTGTTTTTTTTCCCAATGCGTGTTGAATCCTAAAGGAAAAGATCACCTTTATTATTCCATTCCAATTTAGTGAATGAAACTTCTAAATAGAATTTTAGGTGTCAGGCAGGTATAGACTTACTCCAAAATATGAGATTTGGGGAAATGTTTTGATATTGTTTGTGGGAGAAGAGTGGTGATCATATGCTGCTAGAATCTAAAGCCACCAAGCTGCTTTTGAGAAATGATTCAGATTGTTATTTTCCCAAAACCCTATTTACCATAAAAAAGCACAGACCATTATGGTTTTGAATCTACCAACATTCAACATATACAGAGGCATTCAAAGTCATGGTACTTGTTAAACAATCCTTGCATTTTTTAGATTAGTCTACTTTGATTAGGAAGGGGTAGTTTAGTTTCAAGGAAATTAACCTATAATTTCATCCACTTTTCTATCATATTCTAATGTCAAAATTCTTCATATCCTAATATTTCATCAAACACAATTGACATAGGATAAAAAAACAGGCCTACATAATCACATCAGTCTGGCTATTAAATTAAAACTCAGCTCTTCCTACAAATATATCTCCAAATCAATTGACTTATAAACCTAATTCTATGTCTTTTTTAAAGTTGGAATATGTTTATTATACAGTATCTAAGTTAAACTAGAAGTCTAAACTACAATAGTAATATATGACAGTGCTCATATTTTTAATTAAAAAGCACTTATAAATCAACAGCAAAAAAGATGCACATCTCGATATTAATATGGAAAATGACATGAGTAGCTAAAAGTATTTAATAAATAGTTAAAAAGGTGTTGAGATCACATTAGTAATCAGAGTGGTATATTAAATGAGATATTATCATTCACCTATAAAATTACTAAGTATGAAAAACACTGGTTTGGTATGGATGTGGTAAATTGTTGTATTTTTTTTTTAATTGAGCTTATTGGGATGACATCTATACTAATAATAGAGGAATATGCAAATTGTCTTGGATGCCGTCACAGTAACAGTAATGACAGAATAGCACACTGTGTGGGACAACCAGGCCGGCGGGGGGGCGGAGGGGGTGTAGTTAGGGGCAATCAAGCAGTCAGGCAGGTGAGCAGTTAGAAGCCAGTGGTCCCAGACTGTGAGAGGGATGTCTGACTGCCGGTTTAGGCCCAATCCTGGGTCATCCTGGGGATCGGGCCTAAACCGGCAGTCGGACATCCCCTAAGGGGTCCTGGGTTGGAGAGGGTGAAGGCTGGGCTGACGGTTATCCCCCACCCCGTGCATGAATTTCGTGCACTGGGCCTCTAGTTGTTAATTAAATTACATAGGGTACAGTTGTACAATTCTATAACACATCATCTGTATATTGTATTGTGTGTTCACTACCCCAAGTCAAGTCTCCTTCCATCACCATTTATCTTTCCATATAACCTCTTCTACTTCCCTCTGGTAATTATCATACTGTTGTCTGTAACTATGAGCTCTGGAGTGTTTCTTTTTTTCTTAATCCCTTCACCGTTTTTTTCCCAGCCCTGCAACCCTCCTCCCCTCTGACAGCTGTCAGTCTGTTCTCTATGAATTTGTTTCTATTTTGTTTATTATTTTATTTTGTTCATTAGATTCCACATCTGAGTAAAATCATAACCTAATTTATTACCCTAATTTATTTCTCCTTCTCCCATTATTCTAGTCAAATGAATATCCTTCAAGTAAATTCAATCTTTTAATTTCTGTCTATCCTCTTTATAAGATCTTCCCTCTTTAATGAAAGAAAACTTTATTCGACATCTACCAAGCATTCTTTCTCTTCTGCTTCAAAGACCTGTTTGAAAAAACTTTCTCATGCATTATAAAACTTCATCTGTCTCAGGAGCACTTACTGGAGAAAATAAGCAATATGAAATGAAACTTCCTTTCAGATTATTAAAATAAACATGTCCCAGCTGGTGTGGCTTAGTGGTTGAGTGCCAATCTATGAACCAGGAAATCAAAGTTCAATTCCCGGTCAAGGCACATGCCTGGGTTGCGGGCTCAATCCCCAGTGGGGGACGTGCGGGAGGCAGCCGATCAATGCTTCTCTCTCATCATTGATGTTTCTATACCTCTCTCCCCTCCTCTGAAATCAATAAAAATATATTTAAAAATAAGATAAAATATGAAGTTTTACTTAGAGATTTTCTCTATATCCTAAAGTAAAGTAAAAGCATATATAAATATATTAGATGGACTTCGAGGATTATATGAATTTCCCCCATGTCAACTTTTCATCTCTTTGTATTTATGTGCTACATTCTGAGATAATCTACATCTTAAATAATTTTGTAGCACATTAATTTGTTTTATGACCACATCACACTCTTCTGCTATAAGGGGTTATATTTAGTATTTTACCTAAAGCAAAAACTCTCTCTGGTGTTTTATGTAATGTGTTCATTAATGAGGTGGGAGATAGGTAGATGTTTGTGCTTATAGCAATAATCTTGAGCCAATAGCAATAATCTCAATAATAATGGTCATTTAATGTAAAGCATAGTAAATCATACACAGGATTTAATTTTAAACTTAAACATTATAAGCATCACTTTGTGAACATTAATTCCCAAATAATTTTTAATAATGGCTAATAAATACTTACCAGGAAAAGCATCAAAAGTAATTCTGTCTCCAGGAACAGATCCAATAGGAGGTGCTAAGATTTCAACTTTTTCTGGTGAACTAGCACACATCACCATTGCTTGAGATAATATTCCCCTCATCTTTGCAGGTTTTAGGTTACAAAGTAAAATCACCATCCGATTTTGCATCTGTATCAAAAACAAATAGATGATTAAGATGTATAGAATTTGGAGTGATTATACCTAGAATACATTAAGGTACACTCAAGATGCTAAGTATCAAACGTTCTATTTTTGTGGATGTATCTTTATCTTTGTGTATTCTGAATCTTTTATTGCTGTTATAAAGCCTTATACAAATATGAAAAAAAAAATTTACAACCTGACAGTGCATTACAGTTGAAGGACCAGAAAAAAGGCTTTTCAGGTAAATATTTATTTATCTATAATATATTTTTATTGTTTTCAGAGAGGAAGGGGGAAGGAGACAGAGAGAGAAACATCAATGATGAGAGAGAATGATTGATTGGCTGCCTCCTGCACGCCCCCTACTGGGGATCAAGCCCACACCTGGGGCATGCGCCCCTGACCAGAATCAAACCCAGGACCCTTCAGTCCACAGGCCAGTGCTCTGTCCATTGAGCCAATCCAGCCAGGGCTTTAGGTAAATATTTAAAGAAATGACTGAATAAAGAAAATGTTAAAATAAAAACAAAAAACAAATTTAGTTTAAGGGACCTCTGAGGCAATATCAAACACACTAACAGTCTCATTATAGGATACACCACATTAACGAAAACTAAGGACAAAAAACATATGATCTGCCCAGCTGGTGTGGCTCAGTGGTTGAGTGTCAACCCATGTACCGAGAGGTCATAGGTTCCATCCTGGTCAGGGCATATGCCCAGGTTGCAGGCTCGATCCCCAGCAGGGAGCATACAGAAGACAAATGATGCATTGCTATTGCTAATGGGAGATGGCAATGTAACCATGAAACAACGTAAGTCGAGTCTGACATAATCTGAGGACTGCCTGTATATAGAAAATCCTAAAGACTCCACAGAAAAAATTTAAAACTAATAACTTCACTAAAATTGAAGGATACAAATATTTGATATTGGAAAAATTGGATAGATATGTGAAAAAAAGTGAATCTGGGCAACTTTCTTATACTCTATAAAAAAATTCAAAATGGATTAAAGGCTAAAATGTTAAGTCCTGAAACCATAAAACTCCTAGAAGGAAACATAGGCAATAAACACTTTGATCTCAATCTTAACATTTTGTTGGGTATGTCCCCCTGGGTTGGGCAATAAAAGCAAAAATAAACAAATAGGACTACATCAAACTAAAAATCGTTTGCAATGAAAAGGAAACCATCAACAAAATGAAAATACAACTTAACAAAAGGGAGAAGATATTTGCAATGACATTATATCTGATAAAGTTATAAAGACTGTATTAAGAACTCATACAACTCAACATAATAAAACACACCAATTCAACTAAAAAAGGGTAGATGACCTGAACAGAAATTTTTCCCCCAAATAAACGAACATACAGATGAACAACAGACATATGAAAAGATGCTTAACATCACTAATCATCAGGGAAATAAAAATCACATGACATACCACTTCACACCTGTCAGAATGGCTATTATCAAAAAGTCAACAAATAATAAGTGTTGAGAATGTGGAGAAATGGGAATCCTTACGCACTGATGGTTGGAGTGTAAAATGGTACAGCTACTATGGAAAACAGTATGAAAGTTCCTCAAAAAATTAACAAGAGGCCACCATCCAATGAGGCCCATACCAAGACGCATCATAATTAAAATACCAAGGGCTGAAAACAAGGAGAGAATCTTAAAATCAGCAAGAGAAAAGCAGTTAGTTACCTACAAGGAAGTACCCATACAACTGTCAATTGACTTCTCTAGAGAAACTCTGCAGGCCAGAAGGGAGTGGCAAGAAATATTCCAAGTGATGAATAACAAGGGCCTACAACCAGGATTATTCTACCCAGCAAAGCTATCATTTAGAATTGAAAGTCAGATAAAAAGCTTCCCGACAAGAAAAACCTAAAGGAGTTAACCACCAAATCAGTACTACATGAAATACTGAAGAATAGTCTTAAAGAGGAAGAAGAGATAAAAAATATGAACAAAATGACAATAAATACATATCTATCAATAATTGTATCTAAAAATCAAAATAAATGAACAAGAAATCTAATGAACAAAATAAACTGATGAATAAAATAGAACCAGAGGCATGGAAACATGAAACTGACTAAGGAATCTCAGAGGGAAGGAGGAAGTTGGGGTGAGAAGAGATTAAGCAAAGCTCTTCTATACATATATGCATTACAGACAATAGAGTGGTGAAGGCCTGGGGGGTGGGGGCAGGAACCAGGAGGAGGGGGGCAATGGATGGAAAAAAAGGGGGCATCTGTAACACTCTCAACAATAAAGATGAAAAAAAAAAAATAGACCAAAGTTTCAAATTCCAAAGGCTCCCTCTTTGGGAGGTCTTCATGAATAAGACTCATCTTCAACAAATAACTTGAAAATGCCACATATAAAAAAAATGTTTTATACAATTATATGTAAGAAATACCATACAGTTAATCTTTCAAAAGTCAGATGACATCTGTGGATCTTTACCTTTGAAAAATACATCAACCTATAAAATATTGTATGCAATTTGGGGGGGAGGGGGGGATTAAATGTCCCTGCTTCATAAATATTTAATAGTACTGCCTTCATGGGTTAGATACAGATGTGTATAAAGAAATTTGCTTATGGCTGTGAATGGCAGCTTTTGGAATAGAAACAGTCTGCAACTTGTGAGAACAAAAAAGATAAAGCCCCAATGAGGAGTTTTTCCAATTTAACTGGCTTACGACCAGTTGGTTCTTTTCTCCAACATCCATTCCTAAGTAGTTATGAAGGAGACCTCATCCTATACAAGATGAATATAAAGAGAAAAAACATACATGTGGCAAATCCATAAATTTTTAATAGATAAGAAAATCTTTTTCACTCATCCCCTTGTTAGAGCAGCTAAATGATCCTATTAATATGAGGCAGAACACGTTACCCCTTAGCTCAAAAAACCTCTAGTGGTTTTCATTTCAGAATAAAAGCCAGTCTTTACAATGATCTAAAAGACCCGATGTTATTTGGCAAACTTATCTCAGATTTCATCTCACATAATATTCCCCCTTACTTTGCTGTAGTGAACATCAGAGGCATACATTTGATTCAGCAATCTATAATGCTCTTCTACCAGATGGACATTTGACTTATTTTCTCAGACCTTTTACTTAAATATCACTTCTTTATAAGGCCTTCCTGAATTACTTTATATAAAATGACATAATCATCCTAGCATCAATCTCCCTTGATTCTTCCCTATTTTATTTTTTTCTTGATATTTATTATTTAACACTAGAGGCCCAGTGCACGAAATTTGTGAGGGGGGGGTGGTCCCCTCAGCCTGACCTGCACCCTCTCCAATCCGGGAGCCCTCAGGGAATGTTCTACTGACAGCTTAGGCCTGCTCCCCGTTGTTCTCTGCTCTCTGCGGGGCCTGCCTGCTCCACACCACGCCAATGGGCAAGCAGGCACTGCTGGGTGCTGCCTGTGGGCTGTGCTTGATGCTCCTGCGTCACTGGGTGCTGCCTGCGGGCCGTGCTTGCCTGCTGGGCTCCTGTTGCCAGGGCACTGCCGCCAGTGTCCCAACCTGGCCACTATGGGTGCTGCTATCTTTGTCGTGGAATGATGGTTAATTTGCATATTATTCTTTTATTAAATAGGACTAGAGGCCTGATTCGTGCACCAGTGGAGTCCCTTGGCCTGGCCTGCCGGATCGGGCCGAAGCGGGCTCTCCGACATCCCTTGAGGGGTTCCGGATTGCGAGAGGGCTCAGGCCAGGCTGAGGGACCCCATCAGTGCACCATCTGGGCTGGGGAGGTTGGCCAGCCAGGGAGGAACCACAGGAGGGTTTCAGGGTGCGTCCGGCCCATCTCACTCAGTCCCAATTGGCCAAACCCTAGGAGCAAGCTAACCTACCAGTTGGAGTGTCTGCCCCCAATGGTCAGTGCACATCATAGGACTGGTCAACTGACTGCCCCCTGGTGGTCAGTGTACATCATAGTGAGCAGTTGAGCGGCCTTAGCATATCATTAGCATATTATGCTTTGATGGTTGAACGGACAACCAGACGACCGGACACTTAGCATATTAGGCTTTCATTATCTAGGATAATATTGTATTACTACAGGCTCGACTTGCACAAAATTCGTGCAAGAGTAGGCCTTTCCTTCCCTCAGCTGCCAGCACTGACTTCCCTCTGGAACCCGGGACCAGACTTCCCTTGCAGCCTTGGCTTCATCCGGAAGGACGTCTGGTCTAATTAGCATATGATGCTTTTATTATTATAGATTATTATAGATGATTTCCTGATGTCACACAGGAATGTGAACCTCACAAAAGGATTTAAAAAATGAACACAAACAAATCTATCATCTTAATTTCATTGCTTTGTCCCTTGTCTAGCATACAGTTTCTGGTACATTGCAGGAGCTCAATAAATATTTGCATCTAGAAAGATGAATTAATAAATGTAAAGATTTATCCAAGTTCACAAATTCAATAAGCAACAGAGTTGGCAATGGACAGAGAGGCAGAACTATCTCAATGTTGAAGTCTATGGTCTTTGCAATATCCCTGAAGTGCCATGGGGCAGAGAAAATAGGTAGATGATTAAAATTACCCATAAGATATCTTGAAAGAGCAAATCAAAAACTATTACTGTCTTTAATTCATGCCACTGTCATTGGAAATACATATATATATATGTATTACCATACATATACATATGCTGTATACATATGTGTGTATAAAAAATACTTATTTTTATACTTTTAAATATCTAAATAACAAAGTACAAAATATCTAACTTTTAGCAACTAAAGGAATAACATTAAAATCTGCAGTTCAATCTCCATGATTTCCTCCCCTGTTTTCTCTTAAAGTATGAAAATATTTCTTTAGTTAAAAGAAATGAAACCTGTTCTTTTATTTTTATTTATATATTTTTAAAATATCTTATTGATTGATTTTGAGACAGAGAAAGTGGTAGAGGGAGTAAGGGGGGGGGAAAGAGAGTGCAAGAGCAAAACATTAATTTATTGTTCCACTTATTTATGCATTAATTGCATAAACTGTATGTGCCCTGACCAGGGATAGAACCTGCAACCTTGGTGTATCAGGATGATGCTCTAACCAACTGAGCTACTCAGCCAGGGCTGTTGTTTTACTTTTAGATTGGTGTTTCCTAGGTTTATATAACAGTGATTTTAAAAAATTGAGGAATAATAAAATTCCATGAGAAACAATGATAATACACACACCTAAACACAGTATTTTACATACACCAAACTAAAAACATTTTTTAATTGAGAAAAATGTATCTTCTTTTCATCCTTATGAGTCCAGTCCTAACATATGGATTTTTTGCAAGAGTTTAGTAGTTTTCTGTACTTTTTTGTGTAATTCATCACATTCAAACTAATCAATTGAACTAATCAATACTGGCTCCTGTTGTTGGTCATCTAATACTAAATTATATGGAAAAAACATCTAAAGAAAGAGGAAATGAAAGCGTCATGTGTACGCAGAAGTTAGTTGTACAAATTACCTGGTCAAGAGGAACATGATTCACCAGGCCACTGACAACTGTCCTTGGGGCTGCTTCTCCAACATCTACTTCTTCTACATACAAAGAATCTGCATCAGGATGTTTTTTAGCAGTGATGATACAACCAATTCGAAGATCCAGACGGGAAACATCTATTGGTTTGGAGTCAGCACTTCCTGCCACTGATTGTTGTTTTTTTTCCTTTTTCTCTCCTAAAGAATATTTATAAATGGGTAAACATCAGAAGTAAAACAAAAATAAACTAGAAAACACTTCATAACATTGATACCGATGAACTTAAAAAGAAAAAAAAGTGTTTATATCCTACCTTCACTTAAATAACAAAGGAAATAATTATTTATCCAAGTCATAGCATCTTGAGCCCTATTTTAGCTATTTCTCTGTTGAATAACTACCTTTATCTCTAGTTAAAGGGACAAAAAGTTGGTAAACTATAGTTTATGGGCCAAATCCAGCATGCTATTTCTGTCAAAGTTTTATTTGAACACAACCATGTTTGTTCATATATATTTCGTCTGTGCCTGGTTTTACACTATGACAGAGGTGCATAGTTGTCACAGAGCCTGTAAAGCTCAAATATTTACTAAATGGCCCTTTACAGAAAAGAATTTGCATTTCCCTGAAACAGAGCTGTAGAAAATCCTTTACAATTTTTACTGTGAGTCTTTAGAAAGTGAAACATACTATATTTAGAAAGAATGCCATACTCTGTAGCCAACTGATGGAACGAACTACAAATATAATTTCCCTGATAAAATATTTCTCTCATCAGTTAAACATACTGATAAGTATAAGTAGATAGGGGCTGTACATCCTCTCCTACATCATTTTATCATTAGGTGGTATGGTTACACTGAAAGCAATTCAGACTAATTCCTCCACTTTATAAAATTTATTGAGAAGTAGGCATAAAACAATGATACAGCCTATTCTAAAACTTGAACATCCCCATGCCTTAGTTCAGAAACTATACTTTGACTATAATATCCTTTTCCTATCTTCACAACTTTGCACCTGTGACTTTTCTAAATGACCCCCCCAAAAATTTACCAAAAATTCAGTCACACTAGATTACATATGGGCTTCTATACTTCATCTCTACATTCTATGTTTTTAGTTATGCTGGTCCCTGTACCTCAAATGCCATACTCTTATCCTGTCGACCTGATCAACCTTCACACATCCTTTAGGGTCCAGCTTCTGAGTTCCAATATCATACTGTTTCTAACTTTATTCTAGTTCATGAAAGTCTGAAACTTCTTTCTGACATCATTATTATAAAAAATGTTGAGATCCAATAAACCAGTCAAGAGCCAAATAACCTTAAAGTAAAATACCTTTCTTTTCAAGTTTCTCTTTCACCTTCTTTTCTTCTCCTCCTCCTCCTTGTATCTGTTCTTTGGCACCAGAAGATATGGGTGTGATTGGCATAAATTGTATTACATTTTCAGAAACCATGGAATTAGCTTGCAGTGGAGTACCAGATGGAAATGGTATTTGTTTCACTAAAACAGAAAATAAAATAAGTAATGCCATTTACATTAAACTGACAAATAAGATAAAAACTATGAAATTGTGAATCACAAATATAAACTGTTTTAAAAAGAGAAATTCACTGTATATGATTATCGAGTCTCTATTTGTCCGAGATTGTAAAAAGGTTGCCAAAAAATTAACTAAATTTTAAACATGATAAAAGAATACAGTAGATGCATGTTTCTCCTTTAATCACTAATGATTAAACTGAAGAAATTACAGATAACATAATAGCTAAAATGTATTATGGATTTTTAAAAAAATTATGGATTCACTATGTCGCAGACACTTTTCAAAATGTATTACATGAATTAACTCATACAATTCTCACGAATACCTTAAGCAGCAATTTCTATTCATATTCCCACTAACAAATGATCATCCTGAGCCAGACAGAAGTTAAAAAATTGGCCCATCACATACACGGTGAATAGGGAAATATAATTTATACTCAGGAAATCTATCTCCAGAGACTATCTTTTATGGTTTAGTAAGAGAGCATGTTTATCACACAGGTTTTGTATATATTGAACAATCAACTGAGTATGTGTATTCATATTAGTCATTTCTGTATCAGAATTAATAGATTCATAATTCTACTTCAAAAAAAACTTTTTAAAGAAAATTTCTAAAAAAATTTCTTCAGCAATATTAAAAACTTTTATTATATTGATAATATTTGAACTATTAATATATTGATATTATTTTACTGTATTCCAAAACTTTTAGTCTTGGAAAACATTAACTAGCCTCAAATTTTTCACTACCAAATGAAATTCTCTCTAGGTGGTAGTTTTAAGCATACATTATTAGTTTTTACTTACTTTAATTTAACTCACTTAAGGGAAGAGGAGTTCATACTACAGTATTCAAAATAATTCACTTACAGAATGATGGTCAAAAGAAAGCAGTAAGTATACTTGGAACTGCTTAACTCACCAAGGAAGAATTTTCCATCATATAACCAAATGGCTTTGTGCATGATACTTTGAAATTGTAATAGGACTATTATTATTAGTGTTTCATAATAATGTAAATTTATCTAGACTCCTTTAAAATAATTCAATAAAATTTTTAATTTTATTTATAATAGTTGAAATGATAATTATCTATTTTGATAATTTAAAAACTGTACAAGTTCATACAAACTATATTTCTAAGTTTCAATTTCCTCATGTAAACAAGGGTATTTATATACACTTAATTTTAAGGATAAAAAACATAATGTATGTGAAACAACTGACAACACAGTGCCTAGAATATATTAAAACTTAATAAATATTAACTAAATGTTATTATGACTTATTGTCAGTAATTATTTAATAGGGAATGGTGATGGGCAAGTTGAAGCATAGCAGAGTTAAAAGCATAGGTTTTGAACCCCAGCTTTGTTTTTTTTGCATAATCTCAGGCCAGGTCACGTGGCTTTTCTGTATCTCCATTTTTCCTTCTGTAAAGGAGGACAAATATGCAAGAAGGGATGCTATGAGGGTAAAATAAAATTTTAAAAAAGCATAATACCTAAATTAATAAACAATAAAATAAATAATAATTACTATTTTAAGTAAAACTATGTCATTTCGATATTTAATCACCTCCATTTTTAATTTCTGCCTGAATTAGCTCTTGCTTCAATTCTTCAATTTCTTTCTTCAATTTAGCATTTTCAACTCGAAGTTTCTTCTCTTCTCTCAAAGTAGACTGCAAAACTAAGATGAAGAAAATCTAGTTAAGTACAGTATAGCAGTGTTTTCTAAATGGTTCCTTATGAATACTACTAGAAAAGAGGGTATAGCCAGTATACACATAGGCAGGATAATTCTAATAAGCAAATGTTTTTTTGGCCAGTTTCTTTACATCAGAGTTATGTATTATTAAAACAACATGGTATTTAAAAGAGAGAAAAGATAATCTGCAAAATAATAGAACAGAAAAGGTTTTATGAATCATTTTTCTAGCTTCTGTAAAGATGCTTATGAAAATTTAACAACCTTGCTCAAAGTGTCAATAACAGATAAGACTGTAAGAGAGATAAATATTAGATATATTAAATTATTTAATTTTTAAAAGTCTGAGGTCTAATTACCAAACAAGAAAAAACTATTCTCATTTATTTTGGTCATTGCCTTGTAAAAATACCTAAATAACCCTTTATAATGTCTCAGAAGCTTAAGTGAGCAAACATTTAATGAGTGAAATAGCTACAAAAATTTGCTCAAGACATAATATAGATGTGTGGTAAAGGTGAGCAATTGGATATACAAAAATATCAAAGAAAAAAACAATGATTCTCAGTGAGGTTGGTAGTGCTCCCAATGTGGAATTTTAAAAGCCTGAGGGATTTTCAAAATATTGGGAGTTATTCCTGGCATTTACTGGGTTGGGACCAGGAATGCCGGATGTCCTAACGTATACTAGATAAAGATTTTGGAATTTTCATTACAAGAATAACATTGGCTATTGAAAAATAAAATATCTTTAAACAAACAAAACAAAGGTCAACCTAAATCCTACAAGCAGAAATTTAGATTTGATATTTTTATACACATCATAGCAATTTCTAGGTAAAATATAAATAAGTATGGAAAAAAATTAAAAGTCATTTCAGACAATGCCATAGGAGTAATATAAAAGTATACATTCTCACCCCTGGCCAGGTAGGTGAGTTGGGTTAGTGTCATCCCGATACAACAAATTTCCAGGTTTGATCCCCAATTAGGGCACATACAAGAAACAACCAACGAATGCATAAACAAGTGGAACAGTATATCAATGTTTCTCTCTCCTCCTTTCCTCTCTCTCTCAAATCAATATAAAAATAATTTTAAGTATACATTCTCTTTTATACAAGTTTCAGTACATATTTGATTTCACCAATTTTCCTTCATTTTTAATCTCTAATTCTATGCCAAATTATTTTAAGCGTTATTTCCCCCAGAAATCTGAAAATAATACATTGTTTCCTCTATATATCATACATTCACTATATATCAATTCTAATTTATCTTAATTCTAGACTATCATTTCATTCCAAATTAAAATATTAAAGGAATATAAAAGTTATCATCAAGATAATGTAATAATTTATGTAATACACACTTTTTCTTGGTCTGTCAACATATGAATTCATTTTAAGTATCTTCTTAGAAAGTTTAAATTTTTCTTACTTGCTTTTTCCTTAAGAAGAGCAACTTGCTGTTTAAGATATTCAATAATTTGATCTGCCTCTGCACCTTTCTGTTCTAGTCTCTTCAAAACAGCATCATTGGTTGCCATTTTTGCCAAGAAACGGCAGAAAATCCTAAATGAAAAAAATGAAAGTGATAAATTATACTGTTGAAGGAATAAATTTATTTTACAGGGCATTGTGAACAAGCAGTCTAAAAAGAAAAATGTTTTCTACTGTATCAGATCAATGTTACAAAAAACACCACTTTTCCTACAAACCAAACCAAAGACAGAATTTTAAGGATGTAAAGTTTTAAAGAAAGCGTTAAAATACTGCAGAACATTATCACACAAGACAGAAATACAAAAGGAAAAGAATAGCAATAACCTTAACTAAGCTATAACCAAGTACCATACCTGTGTTCCAAAGAATTGCTGAATTCCTTCTTATATGTTACTTTTGCATATTGCATATTCCTACAATTTACTTAATTATGTATAATGTTAAGGAGAAACGTGATTAGGAAGTACAAATATTAAAAGATCAACAATTAGGAAAACATCAATATTAACCATATGCTTACTTAGAAGTAATGTCAATATGTATACTGTGTCCTTGTGAAAGAAATTAGAATTTTAATTTTATAATAATTCATAGAAATTAGAAAACATACTGTCATGTACAGAAAAATGCATATAAGCAAAAATTCTGAGATTAATCATGCTAAACTGCCAAGTACTTCACATTAAAAATGGTTAATCCGCCCTAACCGGTTTGGCTCAGTGAACAGAGTGCCAGCCTGTGAACCAAAGGGTCCTGGGGTCTATTCTGGTCAAGGGCATGTGCCTTGGTTGAAGGCTCCTCTCCAGCCCTCCAGCCCGGGTCCTGGTTGGGTGCGTGCAGGAGGCAACCAATCTATGTGTTCCTCTCAACACATCAGTGCTTCTCTCTGTCTTTCCCTCTCTTTTCCACTCTCTCTAAAAATCAATGTAAAAATATCCTAGGGTGAGGATTCAAAAGAAAAACAAAACTAAGAAAACAACAAACCTACACTCTTCTTCCAGGGCTCATAATCATTATTTGCATATTAGTAGGAAACATTGGCATAAACTTATGCATTCTACTCATATTATTGAAAAATCTAGTAATAGTTAATCAACAAGTACTGGAAAACTTTCCAGAACTTCTAATTCTAAAAACAATAATAGCTCTTAGCATTTGACAAAAGTCATGTCAACACATAGACCTGACTAGAAACTAATCTAAAATATCTCACAAGAATTTTTTTTAAGATATTGGGATCATAAGTAATTTTGCCAAGATAACCAGTTATTTAGGAGTAGAGAAAAAGTGGACACTGGTTAGCAGCTGGTGTGTTATATAGTTATTCTTAAAATAGAGGCCCGGTGCAAGAAATTCATGCACGGGGGGTGGGGTGGGGGCCATCAGCCCGGCCTGCACCCTCTCCAAAACAGGACCCCTGGGAGGATGTCTGACTGCCTCTCGCAATCCAGGACCACAGGCTCCTAACCACTCACCTGCCTGCCTGCCTGATCACCCCTAACCGCCTCTGCCTCACCCCGCACCCGGGACCCAGGATTCCCTCCTCCAGCCTGTCACAGACACCCGGGACCCAGGCTTCCCTCCCTCTGGCCAGCCACAGCCACAGGGGACCGTGGGTGGGCAGCTTCGCCCAGGCCACAGGCACAGGCGCCCAGAATGGTGGGGCAGGCAGCGTATCCCTCTCCCAGGCCACAGCTGCAGGCACTGGCTACCAGGACTGCGGGGCGGGGACTGTCCCTCTCCTGGGCCGCAGGCGCAGGCACAGCTGCTGGAGCCCAGGACTGCGGGGCTTGTCCCTCTCCCAGGCCGCAGCCTCAGCCGCTGGTGCACAAGACAACGGGGCAGGCAGCTTGTCCCTCTCCTGGGCCGCAGCCCCAGCCCCAGCCGCTGGCACCTGGGACCACAGGGCGGGCGGCTTGTCCCCCTCCTGGGCCGCAGCCTGGCTGGTCCCCATTCCTCTCTCACGAGCTCATTTGTGCCTGGCTGGATCCCATTCCTCTCTCACGAGCTCATTTGTGCCTGGCTGGTCCACATTCCTCTCTCCCCAGTGTTGAGTGTCAGAGCCCTTATGGCATGAGGGCATGATGACCATTTGCATATTAGCATTTTATTATATAGAATTATATTTTGCCCCCAAAACTTGATTATTGCCAGAGAAATTATTGTCCTAAGATACTCTTTTAATGGGGCTTCTTTTGTGTAGTATTGTTGATATAGTGGCAGCTGAAAGTAACCTAATATGCCCTGGCTGGTTTTGTTCAGTGGTTAGAGTGATGGCCTGAGGACCATAGAGTCTTGGGTTCGATTCCCAGTCAAGGGCATGTACCTCAGTTGCAGGTTCAAGTCCCAGCCTCCTGGGGGGGGGGGGAGGGGGGCATGCAGGAGGCAACCAATGAATGTGTCTCTCCCCGCCCCCGCTTCTCTCCCTTCCATTCTCTAAACAAATCAATGGAAGAAATACCTTTGGGTGAGAATTAAAAATAAAGTAACCTAATATATTACTATGTTATATAGCATGATTTATGGAGACTAGGAAAATTATTAATTATTGCATAATGAAATGAGGACTGTTCATTAGTAGTCAGAATGCAGAGCATTCTCAAATTTCAAATTCAGGTGCTCTAAAATTTATGTTTTGTTGAAATTTTTTTAATACACTATTTTTTAGAGTTTTAGGATCTTAGCAAAATTGGGCAGAAAGAATTCAGTGAATTTTTTCCCCCCTTTCCTTAAATCAGAACAATATACATCATTCTCATAAAACAATTTTTTTCTCGGTGGTTATGGCCAGTTGTGTACCTTTGTCTAATTCAGCCGTGGGCAAACTACGGCCCGCGGGCCGGATCTGGCCCGTTTGAAATGAATAAAACTAAAAAAAAAAAAAAGACCGTACCCTTTTATGTAATGATGTTTACTTTGAATTTATATTAGTTCACACAAACACTCCATCCATGCTTTTGTTCCGGCCCTCCGGTCCAGTTTAAGAACCCATTGTGGCCCTCGAGTCAAAAAGTTTGCCCACCCCTGGTCTAAGTGGTATGTATGGTTTATTCTGGATTGCTTTGTCTTGAGCTGGAGCTGAGAACTGTTATGTACCAGTTCTTTTATTTACTACTAGAGGCCTGGTGCACGAAATTCGTGCACAGGTGAGGTCCCTAGGCCTGGTTGGCGATCAAAGCGTGAGCGTCTGACGTGGAAGGGCAGGTCCCAGCTGACCTCTGGGCCCTGGGCAGCACCTGAGACCCAGGGCACTCCCCTCCACCTGAATCAACGGGCCCTACCCCGGCTCCCTCAGTGCCCTGGCCCCCGCCACTGCCGCTGGTTGCTGTCTGCGGGGCGATCAGGCCCTGCTTGCACCTGCCGTGGCCTGGCACCACCCACTGACCTGCTCCACCATCCCACTGTGGTCCTGCTCTCGTCAGGGTCCATCAGGGCCGGCAGCGCCTCCACTGCTGCCTGCTGTCAGCGCCACATCACTGACACCCGCCATGTTCCATGCTACCCTCTGGTGGTCAGTGCACGTCATAGTGAGCGGCCGAACTCCCGGTGGAGGGGACAATTTGCATATTAGGCTTTTATTATATAGAAGAATGTATGTATGTATCTATTTATTTTTGTTAAGCTTTACTTGAGGATATTTTATCCACTGATTTTTTTTTTGAAAAATTTATATATCTATGCTTCCCTTATTTTTTTTGCCCTTCATTTTCTTAATTTAGAAAATGAAGGATACTTATCACCTGATTTCACCTACTTCCTTGGCATCTATTTCAGGGCTCCTCTTTGACCTGTACTTTATGTTCTTCAGACTTTGTTCCTGATCACTGGCCTGTTGGGATTACAACTATCACCACACAGATTAGGGTTGCCTTTGTATTCCAGGGTTAACAGTGTCTGTAACTGAAAGGAAATGCTTTTAAGCAAGGCAAAACAGACTTCACCACTCCCTGTTGTCTTCCATTTATGTTACCTGCCAAATCACTAAAAATAAAGTTCACAACCTTAATTTTACTGATAGTCCCTGATTTTGAGCTATATGCTCAGTTTATAGTAGACAGAAAATTTAAACATGTTCTTGAGAAACATGGATATAAGAGACACATAGATTGGTTGTCTCCTGTGCAAGCCCTAACCAGGGCTGGGATTGAGCCTGCAACGAGGTATATGGCTTTGACTGGAATTGAACCCAGGACCCTTCAGTCCACAGGCCAACATTCTATCTACTGAGCCAAACTGGCTAGGGCTCCTTGTGGCTTTTAATATGCTAACAGGCAAGGCTTTCTCACAGGTGATAATGTTAATAATAATAATAATAATAATAACAAGTAACATTTGTGGAGTATTTACTATGAGCTGGCTAAGTGTTTTCATAGACCACCTACAAATACTGTAATTATCTCCATTATATGGAAGAAAGCTTTAATTAAAATTAATTTGTCCCCGGTCATGTGGCTAGTTAGTAAATGAGAATTGAAACTTAGGTCTGTCTGATTCTGGAGTTACTTCTTTTATTGCCCAAGCTATAGTTTCCCTAAAGAATATAATTGTGAATCATTTCTCAATGGATTTAACCATGGAATCCTTACCTAAGAACATACATTAATATTTATTCAAATCAGTATTCTCTAAAACTGTTTGGGAATGCTGGCTTAGTCTGTGCTAAAATAAAAGAAAAAGATTATGAGATTAAAATAGATATCTTTATTTACATGCACAGTAATTATAAATACAAACATTTAGGGAGAGAAAAAGGACAGACAGATTGAGAATAAATCTCATTTTGATACATCAGCATAAAGTTGATGAATATTCTATTGATCTGCCCCTAAGATCTCCCCTAAATGCCCTGCCTTTAAAGCCCCAGAAAATTAAAGGCCCACCAGAGAGCACCCCCACGCGATTGCCTTTTTCTCCTCACCTTGCTCCCCACCAAGCCTGGAAAGTATCCCCTTACTTCTAAGGGGCCCCCTGAGACTTGCAACCAGGGGAGCAGTGGGCAGCAGCAGCTCATTCTGGTGTACACCCTGATCCTGTCCCCAAGGCCCCTATTTTCTGACTTCCCAGTGAGCCAAAGCAGCCCAGCCTAGGCTCTCCTGTTGCTTCTCCTATGCCCTTCCTTGTTTCACTCTCCTAAGTATATTTTTGCTGTGTTCAATAAATTCTTGCTTGCTTTTCTACACTTTGTCTCTTGATTGAAATTTTTTCTCAAGAAGATAAGAACCCAGGTCTCCTCATCTCCTCCTGTCCCTGATAACATCTTTTTGCCGTTGTCTCTCTCAATTGCAGTGTATCTTCAATAAATTCCACTTTATTTTACTTTCATTTTCATTGACCTTAATTAAGTCTTTTCTGCATAGAAGAGAAAAAATGAGGTCCCAGCTGCAACCCCAATAACAATCATTTTATCAAATCTAAGAAGCTGTGGTAAGATGTTCTAATAAAAACTTCGTAAAAGTTGAAGCTGATTTTACCAAATATATGAATTTAACCTGCATCCTAATCATTAAAACACACATATAAGATTATTCCTGAAATTCTTATCATTTCTGAATGACTTCCCTTTACCTCAGCAATCTCCTCAGTAGTCTTCCCCACTCTGATTCTAAATTGCCAGTAATTTCTTTTAAATAACCCCCTGCCTCAGGCTCTCTATGTTAGGAACTAAATATAAACAAGTAAGCTATTGTTTTGAAATGGAAGTTTTAAGTTCAGGTTTTAAATTTTACCTTATAGTATAGGATCTCTAAAGGTATTTAAAATTGTCTCTCTGCTTCCCCAAAACATCCGATTCTACTGTTTCAGAATTACAATTAGGTAAACACTTATAATCTCAGATACTTTACTACATTTCATCAAATCTAAGATACTGTCAATTGCAAAATGGCTCCAATAACACGATGCCCTATTATTTTATGTAAACAAAAAAGGCCACTGCTGATAACTCAATGTTTTCTTATCATTTAGTCAGATCTGTATCATTTATTGAAAGACCTCTTTTATTATTATTATTTTTAAAATCCACATTCAAGAATATGTTTTTCATGGATTCCAGAGAGAGAAAGGGAAATGGAGGAAGTGAGACACATCAATGGTTGCCCCAGGGTCAGCAGGGAAGGAATCACAACCTGGGTATGTGCCCTGACCTGGAATAGAGCTGTTAGGTAGGAAGTTAGACAAGAGAGGCTGGAGTGGGGCCTACCCTGGGGTCCTGAGAGGGGTCAGACCAACACTGCCTTCAGACTGCCACTCTATGACACACTACAATTCATTTTTAAAAGTCTTTCCCAAGTCTAATTAAAAAAAATTAACTCACCACTCATTAATACTCTTACCTATCAAAACTAAAAACACTAAGAATATGCCCAGCAAGTGTGGCTTGGTGTTGAGCATGGACTTATGAACCAGGTCATGGTTCATTTACAGGTCAGGATATATATGCCTGGGTTTGGGGCTGGATGCTCAGCAGGGAGTGAACAAGAGGCAGCTGACAATGATTCTCTCATCATTGATGTTTCTACCTTTCTCTCCCTCCCCGTTTCCTCTCTGAAAGCAATAAAAACACTAAGAATATGACTGGCTATTTCTTACCAGCCCGCCTCAAGCCACCATCATGTCTGCTCTGGATTGTTGCAAAGGCCTCCTAATGATCTTTCCTCCATCCTGCCCCCGCTTCAGTCTATAATAGCAGCCAGTGAGATCTTTTAAAAATTGAAGTCAGGCCCTAGCTGGTTTGGCTCAGTGGATAGAGCTTCAGCCTGAGGACTGAAGGGTCCCAGGTTGATCCCAGTCAAGAGCACAGGCCCGGATTGCGGTCTCCATCCCCAGTTGGGGGCGTGCAGGAGGCAGCCTATCAGTGATTCTCTCTCATCACTGATGTTTCTATTTTTCTCTTCCTCTCCCTCTCTGAAATCAATAAAAATACTTAAAAAAAGAAATAAAAATGAAGTCAGATTCTAGCACTCCAAACCTGCCCATGGCTTAGATGCCCTCAAGATCCTTCAAGGACCTGCTCCTGCTTTCCCTGACTTTTGTCTCCAGCTTTAACAACTTCACTCAACTCTGACCCACAAGATTTCCGCTGCTCAGGCGAGTTTCTGCTTCATTGCTTTAGCATGGCCGGTCGCTCTGCCTGGCTGCACGTCACCAAGATTTCTGTATGGTTAATCCTCTCCCCTCTGTCCTCTCTTCTGCTGTAGGATAGCCACTTTTTCAGTGAGACCTTCCCTGGCCACACTAAAATTTCAATCTTTATCTTCCTCCTCGGCTTTATTTTGCTCTTTAGCGATCATTACAACCTAAACTATGGTGTGTTTTTCGTAACTTTGTTTAGCCCTTGTCCTCCTCGATAGAATGTTAAGCCGGGGAAGCATGAATTTTGGTCTGTTTCGTTCACTGCTCTGTTCCCAATGCCTGGAACATAGTGGGCTCAATAGATGAATGAATTCCTGTCTCCCGCTGCTCCCCACTCCCACGTCACCACCACGCCCGCTCACAGTCCTTTGACACCCACGAGCGCGCACTAAAATAAACATGTTGTGAATGAAAGCATCGCCTCCCTCGACCCCGCATCCCATTTCTCAAACTTGGCTCCTTCAAAACGCCCCCAGCTCTTCCCTACTTCCTCCGGCCCAGATGGGTGCGTGTGAAAGTACCAGAGCTTCCCACTGGTACCCGCAGGCCGGCTCTCACCTCCCAAGGGCAGGTTAGGGAAGGGGGGACCCCACTATCGCAACCGGCCCACCCCAGACCCCCGCAGACGTCACTCACATGAATCAGCGCCCCGGGAACCCGGTCAGCCTCCGCCGGGAGCTAGGAGCCTCCCGCAGGCGACGGCGGCGAGAAAGGACCCAAAGAGGTGTCCCACCGAAACGCCTGAGCGCCCCATGGATTCACCTCGCAATCCGTGGGCCCCGCCCCCCCCCTTGGGTGCAGCCACGCCACGCTTCCAGTATGCCATGCAGGAACGCCACCCCCCCGGCCCTCTTCCTCGGTCGCGACGTTTTCTCGCTCCGTTGGGCAGCGGGCAAGACGCCGGGCGTCGGGGTCTTTCGTCCCTGGCGCGGCGCGGCGGCCGTGAGGTCAGAGGAAACGCCCGGGCCAAGAGGAGGGCGTGGGGAGACGGGGAGCTGTCAGGGTGAGGGCCGGGCTCGCGCCTCTCCCGGGTTCGGAGCCGGGCACCTCCGCCGGCTTGGCACGCAGGCTCCGGACCGTGCGAGCTGCGGGCGCTCCCGGGGCCGCCCCTTTTGCCGCCGCACCTGACATGCAGGCCCCGGTGCCCTAAGCAGTAGCGGCGACCCCCGCCAGAGAGACAGCCCTGGGGCCCTGTGTAGAAGCTCCTTCCCCTTGTCTCGGTGTCCGCCTGCGCCCCCAGACTCTGAGGCAGGTATTGGGGTTTCCCGCAGGTATTGGTCGTCGTGGGTGGGGCTGTAGAGCCCGGCAGGTGCAGCGAGGGGCCCCGCCTACCGCAGGGAGAGGCTGAGCGGATCCACCAGGATGCGGACTGCTTAATCTGCGTGGTCCCCATCCCTGCACACGTTTACCCGAGTCCTCTGAAAGGAATCCCTGCTTCAGAGGAAGACTAAAGAGGGGGTTGGAGAAGGTGGAAATGGCCCTGTTGCTCATCACAGATGGGAACAATTGCTTTGGTTTGTTTCTGGTTGGCAAAAGTTTAGACCAGCGGTTCTCAACCTGTGGGTCGCGACCCCTTTGGCGGTCGAACGACCCTTTCACAGGGGTCGCCTAAGACCACCCTGCATATCAGATTTTGACATTACGATTCATACCAGTAGCAGCATTACCGTTATGAAGTAGCAATGAAAATGATTTTATGGTTGGGTCACAACATGAGGAACTATATTTAAAGTGCCAGAAGGTTGAGAACCACTGGTTTAGTCAATGGCTGAGATGTAATTTCCTTGTGGAGTGGAAGAAAATGAACAGGTGGGAGCTACTTTCGAATCCTAACTAGTTGCTTTTACAAGGACCCGATGTCCCTGCTTTTGTTTGGGACAGAAACACGACTTCCTGAGGGGAAGTATATCAAATTAATGAACTAGTTTCATTCTCTCGTTGAAACGTGTAAACTGTTTTATTATCTTTTGCCCATTTTTTTCCCTTTATTCTCCAATTTGAGTCATTTCAACTCCAGATTCTTTGAGGGCACAGATTGTGTCTTGTTCACTATAATTAGCTTGGCAACTGGAAAACCACCTGGCAGGTTGTCTAGGGTCTCCAAAACATGGGTGACTGAATGAATTTTCAAACCTAATTGCTTACATTGTTGTTATTCCTCAACTGATCTCTCATCTCAGCTGTTTCCCCCCTTGCTAGCATTCTTCCATTCACCAAGTGAGAAAATCTCTGTATTTTTTATGCATGAGCCTAAGAGGCATTTAAAGCAAAACACCGGTGACATGTTTTGTGCTAAATAATGTGTGTTTCTGAATAATTTGCATTTTCTTCATTTGGTTATTTGATTTTTAGGTGTCTAAGGGATAGAGGCATCTAATTGTAATCAAATATTATAGAAGGACTGCATAATAAAATGCAACAGTTTAGTGTCTCCCTTTCTCCCCTCAGTTCTATTCTTAAGGGATAACCACTTTCAACCTCACCTAATTTTAGGTTTGCATGTTGCATAATTAGTTCAACTACTAATTCTTTTTTTGAATTGACTAAAGATAGTCCACATCATCCACAAACGTCTCTTCTACAAATAGTTATTACAATATTTAGTTTTCATATTGATTAGTTCTAAATAAATGTAAACTCAATTTTTTTTCCACATCAAATTTCAAAAATATATGTTGGCTCCTTATTTGGTAAAATAAGAAAAGTAGTGACTCTAGTTTATCCTTTACCACTTCAGAAACCAAATCTGCTCCTACCTTCTCTTAGCTGGATCTTTACTTACAGGTTGCCAGATTTGTAATATTAACATCAAATTGATTCTTTTTCACTTCCTCTACAATGACAAAAAAATTATATTTTACAGTGCTTTATTTTTTAGACCATGTGCTTCTTACAATGTTTTTAACCCCTCCACACTTTCACAAAGGACTTTCTGATTTATTTTGAGGAACAGGTACATATGCTTTCGTCACCTAGGCCTTCCATGTTGTACTTTCTTCACCATGTATTCTCACTGTTTGTATGAGAAGCTTCCATTTCATTTCTATGCTTGAAGATGTTTCCCTTGGATCCCAATCACTTTCTGTTTAATTTGAATAGATTCTATTCTAGTCCTTTTGTGCAGCTTCTTTCCTGGGTTACATTCATTGAACTCTTGAGTAAGTTGCAATGATTTTTGACCCAACATCTTCAATTATTTGCTTTTCTCCTCTAAAGAAACTAAGATATGTGGGTGGTAATTTTATTTTTTAGTGGGTGGTAGTTTTATTTTTTATTTGTTTGAATAGCTGTATATTATCATGTTGCTGTTATGGTTGATAGTTTTGCTGGGTATAGAAACCAGATCTTCCAAGAATTCACCATCTAACCTTCAGTGTTGCTCATGAGATGATGAAAATGTCAGTCTGATCTTAATTTGTTGGTGCCAGAATTATTTGTTTGCTCTCAGAAATTATTAAAATTTTTATGCCTCATTTTTGAAAATTTGTTATGATATATCTTTCTTAAATATATTTTTACTAGAGGCCCGGTGCACAAAAATTTGTGCACTGGGGGGGGGGGTGTCCCTCATCCCGGCCTGTGCCTTCTCGCACTCTGGGACCCCTCGGGGGATGACCACCTGCTGGCTTCGGCCCACTTCCTGGAGGGATCGGGCCTAAGCTGGCAGTCAGACATCCCTCTGGCAGCCCAGGAGCCCTCGGGGGATGTCTACTTGCCAGCGGGGAACAGGCCTAAGCTGCAGTCTGACATCCTTAGATCTGCTGAGGAGGTGGGAGAGGCTCCCACCACCACCACTGTGCTGGCAGCCATCAGCCTGGCTTAATGCTCAGCAGAGCTCCCCCTGTGGGAGCGCACTGACCACCAGGGGGCAGCTCCTGCATTGAGCATCTGCCCCCTAGTGGTCAGTGTGTGTCATAGTGACCAGTCCTTCCCAGTCTTTCTGCTGTTAGGGTCAATTTGCATATTACCCTTTTATTATATAGGATAGAGGCCTGGTGGGGGCCAGCTGGTTTGCCCTGAAGGGTGTCATGGATCAGGGTGGGGGGTCCTGCTGGGGAGCCTGGCCAGCTTGGGTGAGGGGCTGAAGGCTGTTTTCAGGCTGGCCACACCCCCTTCAGGGTGGGAGTCCCCACTGGGGTGCCTGGCCAGCCTGGGTGAGGGGCTGATGGCCATTTCAGGCTGGCCACACCACCTTCAGGGTGGGGGTCCCTACTGGGGTGCCTGGCCAGCCTGGGTGAGGGGCTGATGTCTGTTTTCAGGATGGCCACGCCGCTCCGGCCACCCAAGCTCCCAGCCTCTCCTTTTTTTCTTATTTTTCCTTTTTCTGGGATTTTTTTTATCTTCTATAATTGAAACTTTGTAGCCTTGAGAGGAGGCCAGGTCCCTGGCAACCCAGGCTCCCAGCCCCAACTTGAGCAGAGGCCATAGCAGGCTGTAAGCAGGTATCTGGGATTTATTTATCTTCTATTATTGAAACTTTGTAGCCTTGAGTATAGCCCAGGGCCGGCCAGAGCAGGTGGGAAGCTTGGCTTCCTACATCACCGAGGGCAACCCAAGCCTCCTGCTCACTCCAGCTCCATGGCCACAACCATCTTAGTTGGGTTAATTTGCATACTCTCTCCTGATTGGCTGGTGGGTGTGGTTTGAGTGTAGCGGAGGGACAGTTAATTTGCATGTTTCTCTTTTATTACATACTCAAGGCCCGGTGCACAAAAATTTGTGCACTCGGGGGGCAGGGAGGGTCACTCAGCCCTCCCTGTGCCCTCTCACAGTCTGGGACCCCTCAGGAGATAACGACCTGCTGGCTTAGGCCAACTCCCGGGTGGCAGAGGGCAAGCCCAATCCCTAGGTGCCTGCCTCGCAGCTCCTGGTTGGGCTCAGAGCAGGGCTGATTGGGGAGTTGGGGTGTCGCCCCCTGTCATGCACAGAGCAGGGCGGATCAGGAGGTTGCGATGCCACCCTCAGTCACGCTCAGGGTAGGGCCGATTGGGGGGTTGGGGCGCCGCCCCCTGTCACGCTCAAGGCAGGGTCGATGGGGAGGTTGCGGCGCCACCCCCTGTCACACACAGAGCAGGGCGGATCAGGGGTTGTGGTGCCACCCCTGTCACATACAGAGCCAACCGGTCAGGGGGTTGGAGAGCTGCCCCCTGTCACGCACAGAGCAGGGCCCATCAGGGGGCTTGGGGCTCTGTACCCTGTCAACACACAGAGCAGGGCCGATCAGGTGGTTGGGGAGCTCCCCCCTATCAGGCACAGAGCAGGGCCGATCAGGGGGTTGGGGCGCCTTCCCCTGACACAAACAGAGCTGGGCGGATAGGGAGGTTGTGGCCCCACCCTCTGTCACACACAGAGCTGCAGGGCGATCAGGGGGTTTGGGCGCTGCCCCTGTCACGCTGATCCTGGTGCCGGGAGGCCTCGTGGCTCCGCTGATCCCGGTGCTGGGAGGCATATTACCCTTTTACTATATAGGATAGAGGCCTGGTGCACGGGTAGGGGCCGGCTGGTTTGCCCTGTAGGGTGTCCTGGATCAGGGTGGGGGTCTCCACTGGGGTGCCTGGCCAGCCTGGATGAGGCGATGATGGCTGTTTGCAGCTGGTCACACATCCTTCAGGGTGGGGGTCCTCACTGGGGTGCCTGGTCAGTCTGGGTGAGGGGCTGAGGGCTGTTTTCAGGCTGGCGGGTGACTGAAGCTCCCAACCTCTCCTTTTTTCCTTTTTTTTTTTTTTTATTCTTGGATTTCTGGCTGTCACTGGAGCTGAGAGCCGGCTTTAGCTGTGAGACCTCGCTGCTGAAAGCAGGTTTCTGGCTTTGTTTACTTTCTGTATTTGAAACTTTGTTGCGACTCCAGCTCTGAGATCCCAGCTGACTAAAAACAGGTTTCTGGGGTTTTGTTTAGCTTCTATATTTGTAACAATGTTTCTTAGCAGCTCAGAGCCCAGCAGCGGCAGGCAGGGAATGTTGGTTTCCTCCGTCACTGAAGCAAGCAAGCAAGCCTCATGTTAGCTTCAAGCTGCCTGACTGCCGGCCGCCATCTTGGCTGGCAGTTAATTTGCATATCACCCTGATTAGCCAATGGGAAGGGTAGCTGATGTATGGCTAATTACCATGTTTCTGTTTTATTAGATAGGATGATTAATTTTAAAGAGGAAGGGTGAGGGAGAGAGAGATAGAAACATCAATGATGAGAAAGAATCGTGGATCCACTGCTTCCTGCACACCCTGTACTGGGGATCGAGCCTGCAACCCAGGTATATGTCCTGACAGGAAATGGAATCATTACTTTCTGGTTCATAGGTTGATACTCAACCACTGAACCACACCAGCCAAGCTATTATGATATATCTTGGTGTGAATTTATTCTCCTTGCAATGAACTTATTGAAAGGTGCTAGAATAAATGTCTCAGGTTAGTCTTTTTTCATATATCCTCCTTGAAATTATAAGACTTTTTCATTTTAAGGTTTATGTTTCCCTTCATCTATGGGGAATTTTCCCCTATTCTGTTTTACTTTTATTCTCCTTAGTTTTTATCTGTTCTTTGTTTTGAAACTCATTAAGGTAATTCTTTGCTTGATTCGCATGTCTATTATCTTCTTGTATGCTTTTATCTATTTCCCTTTTTACTCTATGTTCTACGCACATGTAATTTTGTAATCACATCAAGCACTCATTTAATTATTCTTTTCTCATATTTTCTCAATTTTCCTTGTTTACTTTTTGCTTTTTATTATCAGATGACATTTATATATATTAAATAGTGTCAAATTGTGGTCCGTAGTGATTCTACCAATTTCCATTCAGTTTCTTCATATCCTCCTAATATGTACTAGTGGTCCAGTGCATGAATTCATGCACATTGAAAGGAAATTAATTAGAAGAAATATTTTAATATTGCTATTTGCGCTTTCTCTATAATAGAAGTGTCAACCAAATTCACAATCGACAATGACAGATTGGAACACACGTGTGCGATTGGCACCAGCAAGAGCTTTATATGTATCACGCATGTGCGAGTCAACTTAAGCCTTTTATTTATATAGAATAAACTTGTTTAATTAGAACTGCTTTCTGATTTAGCTAAACTTTTTCCAGCCCAGTGAAGCACCCCAACTTCTCTTTCAGGAATCGTCAGCAACACAGTAAATATCAACACGAAGCAGATTATTATTGTAGATCACGCAGGGAGAACAAAGGGTAAAATATTTAACTGCAGCATTGTTTCACTATATTCTGCACAGTGAGAAAACTAGAAGTCATTTTCAAGGTCAGCCATTTCTTACTTTTTTTTCAGTTGGGTCAAGTTTCTTAGCTTTCTAAATCTCTGTTTTCCAGTGAATGAATAGAAAATAGGATTCCATTGAGTCTCCTATCTACTTACTCCAGGACTTCTGCGAGGATCAAATGAGATGAGGCGTGGGAAAATGCTTGACAAACATTTGGTTGAACTGAACCTGGCTATAAAGCAGGTCAGGTTCCTGGGCTGAAGAAACTCCAAAGAGGCTAGTCACTAGGGAGAGGAAACAGGGCATTCCTACGTGACGTTATTACCTGGTGCCCACAGCTACAGTTTCCGGGCTGGGCTGGACTGTGGCCGCATTTTGTGCCATGTTGTCTCAACAGCATCAGCTGCGATTTGGTGGGATGTCACTCCGGGGTGGTGATGGGGCCTGTTTCCCACTTGGGGGAAGCCTAGTGTTGCTTTGTGGGTGCCAGGTCTGCAGTGCTGTCTCTTTAAATAGCCAGTGCATCTCACAGCCTCTCCTGCGTTGAGTGTCTGCCCCCTGGTGGTCAGTGTGTGTCATAGCAATTGGTCGGATGGTCGGGCACTTAGCATATTAGCCTTTTTTATATATCAGATTTTAAAAAATGTACTTCCCATACCTCCTGTTTTATGCAATGAGTGCAATATCTTCTCAAATCTTCCTAAATATATTAGAGTTGAATTTTGAATTTTTTAAAAATATGTTTTTATTGATTTCAGAGAGAAAGGGAGAGGGAGAGAGAGATAGAAACATCAATGATGAGAGAGAGAATCATTGATCAGCTGCCTCCTGCACGCCCCCCACTTGGGATTGAGCCTGCAACCCGGGCATGTGTCCCTAGCCAGAATCAAACCTGGGACCCTTCAGTCCTCAGGCCAATGCTCTATCCACTGAGCCAAACTGGCTAGGGCTGGATTTTTTTTTATTTACAGAAGTTATTTTTGTTGCCTCTAGAGCAGATTTTTTTTCTTGGTTTATTTTATTCTTTTCCTTTTGTTCTATAGTTTTTCCTTAGCTATCTAGTGATTCCTGGACAGTTCATTATTTAAGAATTAAAGAAAGCTGTCTAGGAGCTTTACACATATGGACAGGATTATTGATTAACATACTCTGTTTTTGGATGGTTGAGTAGACAGTCAGATCTTAACTGGCGTCCTATAAGTTCCAAAATTAAGAGGAGATCTATTTTGTCTGAATCTGAAGCCTCCGATCTTAAGGGGCTGGGAAAACTTCTTGACTGTGTTATAGGTTGTAACTTCCATCTTTCTGTTTCTTGTGATAGTACCCTTCCATATGCAAAATCCTTTACAGTATTTTCTTGAAGTCTTTCATCGGCTTGTGGTTCTTTTCTGTTCTCTTTCTTGTTATGAGTTTATATATTTTAAAACAGTTTAATTCTTTTGATGAGGTTTCTGGTCAGTCATATATATGAGAAGTAGCCTATTACCTTAATTTAGAATTCCAGATTTTTATTGTGAAAGCTGAGAAGGGAAGATTGCAGTGCTTGATCAATAGAATGTCTTTTTAATGATACACCTGGGCAGGAGGGAAATTTTATTCAGGACCTTTTTTGTTATGGTTTCCTTAATGTAAGTCAGATTGATTTTGGAGCAAGTTTCTTAATCTCCAGGCTGCTCTATTGCACAACTCTGAGGCACCATATGTTTTTGAGTCCATGCTAATAAGAACCCTCAGGATCTACACATGGAACATTTATCTCAAACCTGGTGGCAACAGCATTTGTCAAGATTCTTAAGGGGACTAAAACAAATCACATGTAAAACACCCAGCACAAAAATGAAAATGGATTAGTCATTTAAGTAACATAGTGCCTTCTGTTATCTAGTTGAATTTTTACTACTATTAAGAGTTCTTGATTATTTAAAGTGTCTGGTTGGTATCTCTATTTCCTATTTCGTGAATTGCTTCATCTATAAAAAGGAAAAATTCTTGGTAGTCTAGGGTTATTCAAGCTTTAGGTAAAGAGAAGAGCCTTATTGAAATTAATATGCAGTAATGAACTACCTCTAAACTCAAAACTGCCAAGCATCATTGAAAAGGAAATGTTCTATCTTTTCCTTTGAATGCTATTGAAAGTGTTTGACTTAGATTTAGAACTGCAGTGTAAATTTCTGATTGGTAGTTTTTCTTCTTTGATATTATCTTGGAATTTTTAAACTTGACATCTTTTTACTTTGAAGTATTCAGATTGACATTTTCTCCAAGTTATATATTTACTTGAGGCCTGGCCCACAAAATTCATGCATGGGTAGGGTCCCTAGGCCTGGCCTGCGATCAGGGCTGATTTTCCGCAGCTGCCAGCAGCCAGCCCCACCACCTGTGCCCACCGCCACCCAATTCCCCATCAGGCGATCGGAGACTGCTGGCCATGGGGAGGGACTGAGAGGTTGGCTGGCAGGGCCCATTGGGTGATCAGGGCCTGCAGGCTGGGGGCAGCTCCTGTGTTAAGTGTCTGCCCCCTGCTGGTCAGTGTGCATCATAGCTGACTGGATGTTCCGCTGTCCGGTCGATTTGCATATTGTGTGTGTGTGTGTGTGTGTATCTATAGCTATCTATCTATAT
This sequence comes from Myotis daubentonii, assembly GCF_963259705.1. NCBI lineage: Eukaryota > Metazoa > Chordata > Mammalia > Chiroptera > Vespertilionidae > Myotis > Myotis daubentonii. Next base: position 146,259,815 of record NC_081840.1, on the reverse strand, counting down.
ATAGTTAATCATGTTTAAGGTGAGAAAACACTGGTTTAATGTTTGGTTGATCTGTCAAAAAATTCTTTCCTTTTCCAGATTATCTTGGAAGATCTAGGACTCGGAGATGTTTCCCTTGAAGGATGTCGAAATGGGTGCCTTTACCTTCTTTGCCTCTGCTCTACCACATGATGTTTGTGGAAGCAACGGGCTTCCTCTCACACCAAATTCCATCAAAATTTTAGGGCGTTTTCAAATCCTTAAGACCATCATCCATCCAAGACTGTGCCAATATGTGGACATTTCTAGGGGAAAACATGGTGAGTTGTTATTTTTTCTCCATTCTGTGTTCTTTGTTACCTTGGTTAGGTTACAAATATACAATGAAAGTATGAAAAAGTCAGTACCTGTGTCCATGCGTGCCTTTGCCCTTCACTCCAGCCCAAACTCCTGTCAGTAAAAGCTCTAGTCACTTGAGGTTTCCTGACTACATTTGAATGATTTATGGTATATTTCTCAGATCTGAGAACCAGGATTTTTAATTTTCTCTTTCAGGGAATCCACATATCCTTAAACATATCTATTCACCTCTGTAAAAAGGAAATGAATGTTTTAATGTTAGAAACTTTATACTTTATTGGACTGTATTTTATGATTGAAAGTAGTTTGGACTCTCTTTGAATCAAAAGGAGTTGCTAAAAAAATTTTTTCAGCGCTGCAGTAGTTTTTTCACATAGGATTCCAAGTAAAGAACTGACATAGAAAAGTTTAATCCTATTGGTTAAAAAGTTAATGTTTTACCAAGAAGATATTTACTTCCTTTTTAATAGTATAATGGGGTTCTTCCATATCCTGTATCTTAATCCATTCAGGCTTCTATAACAAAACACTACAAACTGAGTAGCTTATAAAGAACAAACATTTATTTAGTTCTGGAGTCTGAAAAATCCCAGATCAAGGCACCAGCAGATCGCATGTCTAGTGAGGCCCATTTCTTCACTGATAGTCATCTTGTCACTATAACATCACATGATAGGAGAGGCAAGGGAGTTCTCTCAAGCCTCTTTTACAAAAGCACTAATCCAATTCATGAAGGCTCTGCACTCATGACCTACTCAAAGGCTCTACCCCCAAACACCATCCATTGGGGATTAGATGTCAACCTATGGTTTTTAGGGGGACACAAATGCTCAATCTATAGAACACGTACCAGTAAAGATGCTTATGGTGGCAATATTTTCTTTTTAATGATTGATTTTAGAGAGGGAGAGGAGGGGAGAGAAAGAGACACAGAGAGAAAGAGAAACATCAATTTATCTTTCCATTTATTTATGAATTCATTGGTTGATTCTTGTATGTGCCATGACCGGGAATTGAACCCGTAACCTTGGCTTATCAGGATAATGTTCTAACCAACTAAGTTACCCTGCCAGGGCCATCATGGCAATATTTTTATTATTTTAAAATTATTTTTGGAAGCTTAATTGCATGCTGAGGTTCCATTTTTAAAAACTGTTTTAGCTGCATCTCAGTCAAATGTATTTAATTTTTCTAACAATAATTTTTAAAAGCTAATCTTATATACTTGCTGTTATTGAGCTTTTTTCCTATAAAAATGGCATTTTCATGTGTTTTAGCTAATATTAAAGGTTCTCAATAAATGCAAACTACATTTTCTTTATTTTATTTTATTTTTTTGCTGAAAAATAAGTAAAATGAGAGTTTCTAGTAGTTCAGACTATGCCTTAAAAACATTTGCTCTCACCAAAACCGGTTTGGCTCAGTGGATAGAGCGTCGGCCTGCGGACTGAAGGGTCCCGGGTTCGATTCCAGTCAGGGGCGTGTACCTGGGTTGCGAGCACATCCCCAGTAGGAGATGTGAAGGAGGCAGCTGATCGATGTTTCTCTGTCATCGATGTTTCTGACTATCTCTCTCCCTTCCTTTCTGTAAAAAGTCAATAAAATATATCTTAAAAAAAAATATTTGCTCTCAAAGTTTTATAGACTTTGAGTAGAAAAATGTTTTTTCTAATAAATATAATTAATGGTTAATATTTATTGAGTGCCTATTATGAATTACACAGTATTCTAAATGTTTTAAATATTTTAATTTTATCCTCATTACATAACCCTGAGGTAAAAACTATTATTCTCATTTTACAGATTAGAATATTGAAACATAAAACAATTAAATAACTAATTAGGAACTTTTTGCATTTTTGTTGTTTAAAAAAGATAAAACTTAGTGCTAAAGTTTTTATTTAATAAATGGCTTTGATAACATGAATTAATGTTTAAAAATTTATAGATATCAACCTAGTTGGTTTGGCTCAGTGGTTGTTGTGTTGGCCTGTGGACTGAAGGGTCTTGGGTTCAATTCCAGTCAAGGGCACATAATTCAGTTGCAGACTCGTTCCCCAGCCCCATTTGGGGTGCATGTGGGAGGCGATGTGTCCCTCTCACATCAATGTTTTTCAAGTTCTGTGTCTCTCTCTCCCTTCCACTCTCTTTAAAAATCAATGGGGAAAATAGCCTTGGGTAAACAACAAAATGATAGATATCATTTGGGACTTTTTACATGATTAAAAAATTGATATTGTCAATTCCTGAATGCCTCAAATACCCCCCTCCACCAATATACATCCAATTACAAAGTACAAATTCTAAAGAGTTTTCAGTTGTCAGGTTGGCCAAGTTCCAAAACCACTCTAGGAAAGTTTGGCAATATAGTATATACTCATTATCATCTGTAACTAGTGACCATAATTAATCTTGCTTATTTTGCATCTGCAAATTTGAAATCTGTCTTTCTTCACTTGTCTTCTCAAACTGTTGCCACTTTGCTCCGTCCTTAGGACATTTTCATTCTTGTATCCTCGAGTGCCCTTTATTCCTTTCCACTATGTCTGGAAGTCTGTTTGGAGCTTCAGTTCATGTAACTGGGGTCTTACCCTCTGTCCAGGCTTTCTTTTCTTGGGAAAATGACTCAATAGTTCTAGGTACTGGTATTTCCTAAGCGCCTTCTTTTCCTTCCTTTACCTAAATGAGCCCCTGTAAATGCTGAACCAGGAAAAATCTTATTACACTAGAGGCCTGGTGCACGAAAATTTGTGCACAGTGGGGGTGGGGAGGTCCCTCAGCCCAGCCAACACCCTCTCACAGTCCAGGAACCCTCAGGGGATGTCCTGCTGACAGCCTAGGCCCACTCTCCACGACAGGGGTCCTCCAACTACGGCCCGCGGGCCACATGCAAATACAAATATTGTATTTGTTCCCGTTTTGTTATTTTACTTCATAATAAGATATGTGTAGTGTATATAGGAATTTATTCATAGTTTTTTTTAAACTATAGTCCGGCCCTCCAACGGTCTGAGGGACAGTGAGCTGGACCCCTGTTTAAAAAGTTTGAGGGCCCCTGCTCCACGGGGAGTGGACCTAAGCAGCAGTCTGGCCTCCCTCTGCGGGAGGCAACTGGCCAATTAGGGGAAGGCGACACCCCCATCACGCCTCTGCTGCTGCAACTGCCAGCCGCTGCGGCTGCCTGAGCCTCGGCCCTCACAGCCACCATGGCTTGCCTGAGCCTCGGCCCAGCCCTCATTGCCTGAGCCTTGGGCCCTCACAGTGGCAGCCGCCATCCGCGGCCTGCCTGAGCCTTGGGCCAGCCCTTGCAGCGGCAGACGCCATCCGCAGCCTGCCTGAGACTCAGGCAGCCGCTGCAGCTTTGTCTAGAAGGATGTCCAGAAGACATCCGCTCTAATTAGCATATTACCCTTTTATTAGTATAGATAATTTTCCTGGGGATCACTATTGATGACTTTGCACAGGAACCTTTTTTTAGCTATCAGTATCAGGTAGGAATGGATCCCCTTAGACAGTAATCTCTGTTAGGGCTGAAGCCAGTTCAGCAATCTGGGTAGTCCCTTTAGGCCTATCCACCATCGTGCTAGTTACTCTGCTTCCCCTGCTTGCTCTGCTCCTAGATTTCGGCAGCCCTCTCTTCTAGGGTAACATAACTCACAGATATGTATAAAATTTGTACAGTTTAAATTTGGCTGCCTAGAATGAAAATATCAGTGGTTATCAAAAGCTCAGGGAATTTGATTAACTTGTTTATATTGGCAGTGCTCATTGTCTTGAAAAATTGTATGTATAAGGACTAAATAACCAAATTGAAAATGTGTTTATGTAAGGGTCTGTTTGTTCCAAAGCGTCCCAGGCATTTCAGTTGCATTTAATTTGAAAAATTTGGAAGTTTCTACTCAACAGATTTATTTTTTTATTAATCTTCATCCAAGGATTTTTTCCCCATTGATTTTACTGAAGAGATTAGAAGGTAGGGGGAGAGAAAGAGAGAAACATAGATGTGAGAGAGATACATCTATTGGTTGCTCCCGCATGAGCCCCCACCGACCAGGGTAGGAATCGAGCCTGCAACTGAAATACGTGCCCTTGACAGGAATCAAACCCAGGACAGAACCTTCAGTCCACAGGCCAACGCTCTAATCACTTGCCAAACCATCCAGGGCTCAACAGTTTCCTTCCCGAATAAAGTTTTCAGTAATTTAACAACACATGATTTCGGTTTGGACTCCACTTAATTGCCTTATCAAAGAATTTTGGTTTGGGTTTCTTTTCTGCCTTTATGCCGTTCTTGCTATGCAGATATCTTATATCTTGTCATTGTTATTCCCTCACTTCCCACCTTCCCCTTTGTATTTGGCGTCACATGTGACATATGGTCTGTTTTAGTAACATTAAGTTTTCACACGTTGGATTAGCTCAGAAATCAGGCTTTCACTGTTTTCTATAGATCATTCAAAACAGAGTTCAAGATGATGTTAGTTTCTTGCTAACTTAGCAGGATTAAGTATTTAATCTCAAGAATAGTGGGCATTTTATTAGAATTTGAGATCTTTGTTTATAAAAGTGAAGTTGAGGAAAGTATCTTCCTATCTAATAAAGAGGGAATATGCTAATTGACTACCATGCCCTCAAAGATGGCAGTGCCCATAGCTAATAAGAAGGGAATATGCTAATTGACTGCCACACCCTCAAAGATGGTGGCGCCCAATCCCCTCAGCCCTGCTGGGGCACCTGCCTCTGGAGTCCCCCAGTCCCACAGCCCCCCAGCTGCCCAGGGCCGGCCCAAGGCACAGATGAGCCTTAGCTGTCGGCTGCCCAGCTGCCCAGGGCCAGCCCAAGATGCAGGCAAGCCTCAGCAGTCAGCTGCCCAGCTGGCCAGGGCCAGCCCAAGATGCAGGCAAGCCTTGGATGGTGGCTGCCCAGCCGCCCAGGGCCACCCAAGGCTCAGGTAACCAGGGCCGGCCAAGGCTTGCACTGCCAGCAGTGGCAGCAGCAGAGGTGTGATGAGGGCATTGCCTTCCCCTGATCGCCGGGTCGCCTCCCACCCCTGAGGGCTCCTGGACTGTGAGAGGGGACAGATCAGGCTGAGGAACTCCCCCGCTCCAGTGCATAAATTTTCATGCACCGGGCATCTAGTTAAAATATAAAAGGCAAATATAGCATGAAATACTTAAATTAACAAATTTAATGTTTTCCTTTTGAGATTGATATCTCATCAGTGTTTAGAAGCAGAGTAAAGATTGTAAATTGTAATGCATCCCAGTTTATTTGAAATTTGTTATCCAGAAATATTTTGGTCATTGCTAGTGAAATCATTTTAACTAATAGATTTTGAAATTCAGGTAGAGAATAGTAGAATTGTTAAGGACTGACAACATAATTTATTCTGTATTTCTAGCTGCATATAATTTTAATTGAAGTGTCTATATCAGTTCAGAGTTCCTTCAGAGTAACAGAACCAATAGGATATATTTGAGGATATTAATTTGTAGTAATTGGCATATGTGATTTTAGAGGAGGGATGGGTAAGTCTTCCTTAGAGTAGCTTCTTCTCTGTTCTTGGGCCTTTACTACTGATTGAATCAGGCTCACCCAGATTATCTAAGATAATCTTTCTTACTTAAAGTAAACCTATTAGAGATTTTAGTAACATATAAAATACCTTCATGGTAACACCTAAATTTGAATAACTGGAGGCTATATGCTAGCTATCTTGATTCAGAAAACTGACCATCACAGTGACCTAGTGACAGTACTGTTTCTTAAGCATAGAATTATTTTTGTCAGTTGCACCATATAAATATTTATTTAAATATTACATTTAAAACGTAATGCGCTAGTCTCAATTTTTATTGTGAATAACAAAAGAATGATGCAGTAACTGTCCTATATAATAAAAGTGTAGTATGCTAATTTTCCCCTCAACCAGAAGTTCATCCAGTAGTTTGACCAGGAGGCAGGGCCGGCTGGGGGAAGGGAGAGAGACCCTGGCCAGCCAGTGGTGGTGGCTACAGGAGGTCCGGCCAGCGGCAGCAGCAGGTGACTGGGAGAAGGGAGGGAGTACTGGGCCAGCAGCTGCTAGGGACCCTGCCAGTGCACGAAATTCATGCACTGGGCCTCTAGTATTCTAATAACTTTTCTGATTACCTGAACACATTTACAAATTACCTTTTTGTTAAAAAATTATTTAATTTTTCTTTTAGTCCTCTACTTATTCAACTCCTTTATTATTTTTCTTGCTTAATATTGTGCTCTCTTCAATTTCTTATCATTGATTTCAAACATAAAATTCAGGCTGTATGTACAACATAGTGATACTTGGCATTCATCAGATATTTGTTAGAAGAAATATTATTTCACAGTTCTTATATGTTCTCTTTAAAGTTCATCTTAGTGTTACATTTGTTTTTTATAAATATTGCTGCTACATTGCTGACCTATATTTGGTACATGATTCCTAAATATTTTTGTCATATTTTCTGTGAAACTATATTATTTTTATAACAAACAGAAGTTATTTTCAAACAGCAATCCAGAGTTTCAGGATGAAAACTCTCTAATGATTTCTTGGAAAAACTGGATTGTATTAGAAACAGTGTTTTGCTCTATACTTCATTACCTCTGGACCTGTAAGTCTATTTCTTTCACCAGGTAGGGGAAGTTTTCTGTCATTATTTCTCCAAATAGGTTTTCAATATCTTGCTCTCTCTCTTCTTCTGGCACCCCCATAATTCAGATGTTGGCACGTTTGAAGTTGTCCTAGAGGCTCCTTACACTATCTTCATATTTTTTTATTCTTTTTTCTTTTCCGGTTGGGTATTTTTTGCTTCTTCATAATTCAAATCTTTGACTTGGTTCTTGCGATCCTCTAGTCTGCTGTTGGATCTCTGTATAATATTCTTTATTTCAGTCAGTGTATGCTTAATTTCTAGTTGGTCCTTTTTCATAACCTCGAGGGTCTCACTAGACTTATTGAGGGTCTTACTAAATTTATCGGCAGTTTCTAGAAAATTCTTGAAAAACCTTAAAACCGTGGTTTTGAACTCTATATCCAGTAGTTTGCTTTCCTCAATTTCTGTCATTTGTGACCTGTTTCTTTGTCTCCGCATTTTTTATGCTTCCCTGTGTTGATAGAGTGGCTTTGTGTGCTAGGTGTCTATAGGACCGAGTGGCTCAGCCTCCCCAAATACCTGAGGTGGACACTCTTGGTGCACCCCTTTGTGGGCTGTGTGCACAGTCTTGTTGTAGTTAAGCCTTGATTGTAGTTGGTATCACTGGGAGGAATTGACCTCCAGGCCAGCTGGCTGTGAGATTCAGCTGTGTCTATGGTAGGAGAACTTCTGTGCTAGAGACACCCTTATGGGGCAAGACTTGCTTCAGTGGGGCTTTGGTGCTCACTGAGTCTGCTCCCTGAGTGTGTCCCTTATGGATCTGAGGAGTTGTAATCTGGATGGCCCCACTCTGACCACTGGGTACACTGGCACTTGGATCTCTAAGGAGGTGCTAATTTTGCCTCTGCCTGAGGCTACCCAGCAGGAGCTACAGAGAGATCTTCAGATTCCTCTTCTTCGTTTGGGATTTGGAGGGGCCCAACTGTGAAGCAGTGCAATCTGCTGTGGGGCCTTGGGCCTTCTTTTGGATGCTCTAGGTCTCTCTGACCCAGCTGCAGTTTGTTAGGTAATTTTAGATTGCAAAGGGCCAGGTCATTCATATGCAAAAGCCTCTGTGCACAGCTTGGGTGGGGCAGGGTCTCAGGGAATCAACAGGGCAGAGCAAACAGCTATGGCTGAGCCTCAGCCCTGACCTACGAGGTCCTGGGTCTCAGTGTCCCGCGGTAATTGCTGCAAGCACCTCTGAGAGAAAGCCGCCCTCGAGTTCTGCTCGCTACCAGACAGTCCAGTTTCTCCCCGTATGAGTCTGGGTCCCCAGAGACTCTCCCAGAACTGGAGTCAGGTCCGTGGGGAGCTTGTGTCTCCCTCCTGATTGAAAAAGACAACCACGTCCTCAGTTGCCAGCCCTTTCCACGTGCACCTCTGTACCTCTGCACTTTACTTCCGAACCTCCTCTGAGTGTCAGTGTGCTTTTGTCTCTCCTTCTAGTTGTAGAATTTCCACTCAGCCAGCCTTCCTGTGGTTCTGGATGATGTCTGTTTTGTCTTTTAGTTGTATTTTTGAAGTGGTTGTGCGAGGCAGCAATTTCCGGTGTTTACCTATGCTGCCATCTTGGTTTCTCCCTGAAAGTGATAGCTTTTATTTAGAGCATTTTTAATTTTAGTGTTTCAGCCCATTCTGTATGATGCCACCATCTCAGAGAGTTTCAGCTTCCAAGATCTGACTATTCCATATCCTGCCCTCACATTTCACTTGACTGCCTGTATGTATACCATTTCCCATTTCTACTCCCCCATGTAAGACCAGACCTTGAACTAATTGTTACCAAGTTAATTCCTTTTACTGGATTTCCTACTCTGAAATTCTCCTTTCCTATCTTCTATCTCATTTTTCTACCTTTGCTACTTTTTATTTTCACCACACCTCTGTGTGATTTTCACTATTCCTTGTCTCATGGCACCTTCACTTTTTTTTTTTTAAATCCTCACCCGAGGATACTTTTCCATTGATTTTTAGAGGGAGTGGAAGAGAGAGGGAAAGAGAGAGAAACATCACATCAATGTGAGAGAAATGCATCTTTGGTTGCCCCCTGCAAGTGCCCTGACCTGGGCTCAGGCCAGTGAGGAACCTGCATCCAAGGTCCTTGCCCTTGACCGGAATCAAACCCGGGATCCTTAGGTCCACAGGTCAACGCTCTATCTGCTGAGCCAAACCGGCTAGGGTGCACCTTCACTTTTTTTATCTTTGCCATCTATATTTTGTGATAACTTTCTTAGCTAACCTTGAATCCACTTTGTATGGATGTTCACAGTATTGCAATTTCTTTTAAACCCTTAATCTCTTCTGAAATAACCTTATTAAAACCCCATCCACTTGTAAGCCCCATTGTACTTTTCTCTTGTTCTTCTTATGTTAATTCGTTTACAAATATACATACATTTGCTACTATGTCAGACAATGTGTTAGTTACTAAGGTTACTGATGAAGGAAAAAGTATAACCCTCAGAACTGTGCTATCTCATTCATAGATCGGTTAGAAAATAAAATTACATCATAATATTGATTGTGCCTAACAAAATTTTTATTATATAGTTTAGAAGGCCCCAGGATATTACAAACAATCCCACGTCACTTTTCTGTTCTTTCTCTATAGTCATGATTCAGAATATTTCTACTTTTCTCAAGTTCCTGCACTCAATTTCACAGACCTTTTGTTGGACCCAGACTATGAAAATAATCTGTTCCTAGCTTCTAATTTTCCCTTCCCTTCAAAATTTTTTTATATCTTCACCCAACCTTCTTCTTCTCCTAGTCTATGTCAGAGGAAGGATCACTTTTTTCCAAGGTTAGCCTTTCTATCTATTTTTCCTGATGTGTTTTCCATGGGAGAAAAACACAAGATGAAAAAATATTATTTAATGTATTGTTTTATTACACATTGATCCTGTTATTATACATATTTGGTAATTATGTAGTTAATATAGAGTTTGAAAATCTCTTTTAAAATATCATTTGTACTATATGTTAATATATTTAGTGAGGTGTATTATTTTGTTATTAAAATGTATAAAATGTTGTAAAATGTTAGTAAAATGTTATTAAAATATGTATATAACATATAAAATGGATTTGTTTTGTTTTATTCAGAGAGACTGGTGGTAGTGGCTGAACACTGTGAACAGAGCCTAGAAGATTTACTCCGAGAAAGGAAACCTGTGAGGTACTATATAATATCAGGAAAATTAAATGAAAAGCAGAAGTTAGCAAATAAAAAGCCATTTTAACTAGTAACGGCAATGTTTTAGTTTCTTCTATTATTATGATAAAACCCAGGTGCAGATATTCATTTAGGGAAATTTAATTCATAGACCTCATAGAAATTTATCATTGACATTATCCAGTGTTCAACTTTTGTGAAGTAGGCATTCTCTGAAGCACTTGACAAAAAAATTCCTATGGAGAATATATGACAATTTGAAATCTTTTTAGTACTAAGCAGTTCTGTAGCTGAGATTAAGAGTATTTTCCTGAAAGGGGTACTTGGTAACTGATACAGGATACTAGTATTCCTAGGGACACAATGAACTGTATTATTTTCAGACCCTTTTGAAGAGTATAGAAAAATAATAATATGGCTTGGGTGAAATTTAATGCAACAGTTTAAATTCAATTATTTCAAGACTCAGTATATTTATTTTCTATTTCAGGCATTCTTGGCAAGAAGAGCATATGGTCTAAGTTTTATTATAAATATTCTATTAAATGAGCTTCTTCACAGATTTTTTTGAAAATATCTTAAAATTATCAAAAATATTTTTTTAATGCATAAAGAAAGCTATACCAAACCAATGAAAAGTGCTTTCCAAGAGTCTTTATAGGATTATAATTATTCTAGTTTAAAATTATTATTTTTAGTGAATACTTTTTAACTGCTGCTCTGTTCTAGTTGAAAATAAATCTTTCTCAAGGGAGAAAAATATGTATCTTACTAAATGGTAGTAATTTTATAAAAGTAAAAGAAATAAATTGAATAAAAGTACTTTTAGTGCTCCTTTAAATGATTTGGTTTTAAGCAGTCTTTGGCATGAAACATGCAGTTATCAAGTATATTATTACCTTACTTGCTTCTTTAGAAAAGTCTAATCTGACCATAGGAATTAAAAATCATTTTTCTATATACTTAGAAGTAACTCATGCTCACTTAGTAAATGTGTTTTATAATTATAATTCTTGCATGTCACACATTTTTTATTTTCTTTTTAAGAATATATTACTCTTTGATCACCAGTTTAAGTTTATACTTTATAGGCTACAGATGCTGTGAAAGATATTTAATGTTAAATTGAAAACCAATTGTAACCACATCTTTATGGGAAAAAAAAAACACACTTTATTTTCATTCAGGCTGGATTAAATGAGAATAAAAATTTATAATACATTATATATGATGAAGAAACCTCTAACTAGTTCAGGGGTGGGCAAACTTTTTGACTCGAGTGCCACAATGGGTTCTTAAACTGGACCGGAGGGCCGGAACAAAAGCATGGATGGAGTGTTTGTGTGAACTAATATAAATTCAAAGTAAACATTATTACATAAAAGGGTACAGTCTTTTTTTTTTTTTTAGTTTTATTCATTTCAAACGGGCCAGATCCAACCCGCGGGCCGTAGTTTGCCCAAGGCTGAACTAGCTAGTCAGCTTTGGACAATTCTCTTAATCGTTTTCCTTATCTGCAAAACAAGGAGTTTCACTTGATATAGGGATCATTCTAAAGGACATTGTTGTCAACTTTATATTGTATTTAATATGCATTACATTTGATAATATAATATTTACCAATTGCCTTTATAAGTACATATTTTTATGTTTTCTTATACCAGTACTAGAGGCCCGGTGCATGAATTCATGCACCAGTTGGGTCCCTCGGCCTGGCCCGTGGGATTGGGCTGAAACCAGCTCTCTGACCCCCAAGGGGTTCCAGATTGCAAGATGGTGGAGGCCCGGCCGAGGGACCCCACTGGTGCACAATCGGGGCCAGGAAGGGATGCAGGAGGTTGGCCAGCTGGGGAGGGACCACGGGAGGGCTCTAGGGCATGTCTGGCCATCTCGCTCAGTCCCAATCAGCTGGACCCCAGCAGCAAGCTAACCTACCAGTTGGAGTGTCTTCCCCCTGGTGGTCAGTGCACATCATAGCGACTGGTCTACTCTCTGCCCCCTGGTGGTCAGTGCACATCATAGCGAGCGGTTGAGTGGCCTTAGCATATCATTAGCATATTACGCTTTGATTGATAGAACGGCTGACCAGACACTTAGCATATTAGGCTTTTATTAGATAGGATACATATTAAAGTATTATTGTCCTTTAAATGGTAGATTTCCTGACAGAAGAATCTATGACAAATCTAAGTGTAAAATCATAGTGCTGTAATTTAAAAGGATAAATTGTTATAGAAACTCTATTTTATGATCCAGCAATCCTACTCCTAGGTAGAGGATCTGCTCAAATTCTGGGCCCTAAGTAACTCATTTGCCTCAGTCTAGTCTCTACCTTGCCTTGGTACTTAACCAAGAGAAAGGAAAAATACATGACTACCAAAATATTTGCGCAAGAATAGTCTCAGAAACATTATTCTTAGTAGCAGCCCCAAACTGGGAAGAACTCAAATGTCCATTAGTGGGAGAGTGGGGTAAGCAAATAAGGGTATATAAGTCAATAGTACTGATATTTGCAACAACATGATGAACCTTAAAATTATTATGCTGAGCAAAAGGAGCCAGACACAATAGATTATATTCTTCTATATATGTAATGTTCTAGAAAAATCAAAACTCATCCATGGTGGTAGATATAAAAATAGTAGTTGGGGGAAGGGGTAATAGAAGAACTTATTTAAATGGCATTGAGGGACCGGAATGTTGTAATGGAAATTTTTTACTTTTTGATCAGGGTATTACATGGTATATGTTTTTTTTAAAACTTGTCAAAACTCACTGAGCTATACACCTAAAATATGTACATTTCACCTATGTAAATTATACCTTTTTTAAAAAAATGCTTTTATTGATTTCAGAGAGATGAGGAGAGAGGGAGATAGAAATAGAAATATCAATGATGAAGGAATCATCTATTGGCTGCCTTCTACACGCCCTCTACTGGGGATCAAGCCCAAAATCTGGACATGTGCCCTCACTGGAAGTCAAACCATTACCTCCTGGTTCATTGATTGATTCAACCACTGGGTCACCCAAGCTGGGCTATACCTTCTTTTTAAAAAAAAGTTTGTTGAGCTATTTTTTATCTGTAAGAAAGCCACAATATTATGTTGTTAATTAAGATGCTTGATCCAGTGGCATACTTCTGTGTATTTCTTTGTTTCTATAAGGAGAAATAATTTTAATTAGTTATTGCTTCTTAACAAATTACCACAACACTTAGTGGTTTAAAACAGCTATAAACATTTATTATTTCATACAATTTCTCTGGGTCTGGAATTCATAAATGGATTAACTGGGTTATTCTAGTTCAGGATCTCATGAGGTTGGCATCAGTATATCAGTTGAGACTGTAGTCATCTGAAAGCTTGACTGGAGTCAGATGATCTATTTCTAGAGATAGCTCATTCATTTTGTTTCAGTTGTTGATAGGAGGCTTTAGTTCCTCCCTGTCTAGATGGCCTTTCTACAGTCTATTGGCTAGCTTCGGAGCCTGGTGGATAAGAAATAATGTTCTCAAAATTACTCAGTATTCATTGATGGTATTTGGGGCAGAAGAAAGGAAGTACTTTACCCTATGAAGAGAGAAGGTAGAGTATGAAGAGAGTATCCAGAAGTACTAGAGCTGGAATAGGGTCTCCACAGACATAGCTATGCTACTATCCGAATTGCTCTGTATCGGAATTGATGTTACTCATGGTCTTGTTTTCTCAGCCATTCCAAAGGACTTCGAAACTACTAGAGTAGTTTTCTGATCATCAGGATGATAAACTGTAGTATGTTTCTTCTGATCTCCACGTTTTCCTCTCTGTGCATGTATGTTCTTCCTTTACTTATTAAAAGAACTGAGGCGGGAAAGAGAAACTGGTTACTCAGAAGAGATATTTCCATTTTCATTGTTTTACCTCAACTCTGTCCTTTTGGTTTTTTTACTTTCACTTGTACTATAAAAGGATAAAGTTGATGGATAAGCATGTTTTGCCAATAAGAATAAATCCATTAGCTTATGAAATGTTTTCTTTTTCTGTGTTCATTATCCTTGTTTTAGAAATGATAAATCTCATAACAGTGAACACCAGTAGTTTCAATAGTGTGAAGGTATAAAGAAGCCACCTTCTTCAATGCCTTTGTATATGTCTTCATGAGGATAAAATGTTATAGGTGAAAGCATATTCTTTGAGCAAGTAGATAAACATAAATAGGATTAAATGCAAATTTCATATTGTCTTTTATGCCATTTACATTTTACAACAGTCTTTTTCATTTATTTAAAATAGAGCATACAGCCCTGGCCAGTGTGGCTCAGATGGTTGGGCTTTGTCCTGTGCATTGGAGATTGGGGAAGGGTGGAGCGGGAGTTGCTGGTTTGATAACCAGTCAGGGCACATGCTTGGGTTGCAGGTTCCATCCTGGTGAGGGGCATGATGGAGGGAGCCAATTGATGTTTCGTTCTCACATAGGTGTTTCTCTTTCTCCCTCTCCCTTGCTCTCTCTCTAAAAATCAATTAAAATATTAAAAAAATAAAAGAACACGCAGTCACTTTTATGTATATATATCCATGTAATATATATATATATATATATATATATATATATATATATATTTGTAAATAAAATACTATTTTTTTCAGCATTATGGTCATAGACTAAAATTCAATATTTTCCTTGTCCTTTTTGGAATGTTACATTCAGCACTTACTGTCTTTGAGTTGAAATGTATCTGTGTCAGGGTCAGTTTTAAGTTGTTAGCTGATCCATCCACCTAAATTAGCTTTGTGGAAAACTGATTGACTTTCCACATATTTGGATTGCATTAGCTTCCAATAAAAGAGCAGGTTTCATGTGCAGAGTTTATGTGCTGAAATTTTAATTAATTCTGTAACCTGTTTATGGAAAGTGAAAAGATGTTCTTATGGCTTATAAACCACTTCTTTCCCCAACTGCCAAAAGTAAACACCCTGCACCTGTAAAAAAGGCTGATGCAGAGTAAACAGGAAATATATTTAGATGGAATTGCAATTTGAGACCCATGAATTTTACTTGTCCATCTGCCTCTATTGCAAAACTGTAAGCTGCTAGTTGTCTGGTAGTTATTTACAGTTGATTGTCTAAACTTAAACATCATTCAAGACGTATACCTTACTGGATTTACATTTTAACATCTGGAGGTTTCAGGTCCTACTAGAAAATTAAGCATTCTCTCTTTTTATAATTTTAATGGCTGTAGAACCCTTTCAAGAATTCATGTTATCCAAACTGTATGACCTGGAAGTATTATTGAGTCAGTCTTTTGTAAAAAAAATTATTTGTGTAGATAGTTTGATAACCTGGTTTGAAAGAGAAAACTCCTCACCATTTTTTAAGAGTCTACTCAAGCCTGAATATGAATAATTAATAATTGGAGAAAGCTGTTCTCCTTTTAATTTTTTTTTAATGTTACTTGTTCCAGAGTTCAATTTTGTCAATATTTCTCTCCAGTTTTAGTTAACTGATCAAAATTATTTGTTGGAAACATAGAGGCATGGAATTAAGTTAAGCTCCTATAACCAGTAGGTTTCTAGAAAAAAACTAAAGTGTTTAGAAGATTTGTTTGAAAATCATTTCCTCTTTGATGCCTGTGAATATATGCTTAATTGCTACCCTGAGCCAGATTCAAGATATTGAAAAATGGAGAAATGTAAATCTCAACTCCTTTCTGAAAGATTTTCCAGAGAATATTAAAAAACAGATACATTTTCATCACTCTTATTAAAGGAAGCATGAGGAAATGGTTGGCTTTTTATGTGTAGGTGCTATTTAGAAAGCATTTTCCCTTTCTGTTTCTGTTATGCAGAGCATGTACTTCTGCTTAATCTATAAACATGCCAGCAAGTGTAGTTCATAGACGGATAGTCAGCAGAATTTTGGCACATACAAGAAAGTTTCTGCATTGTCCTTAAATTTGCAAGTGAAGAAGGGTGAGTAGTGCAGGTATGTTTCTTTAATAAAATGTAGTTTGTCATATGTTTTTAGGGTTATGGTTCTGAAAATTTACCAGAGAATGTTCAGCATTGCAGAGGTTGTACATGGAGACGTTGATGGGAAGCAGGCCTAGCCTGTAGCTGTTCACTAGCTTGTTGGAAAACATGATCTGATTTAACTCAGATGAGTAAGTTTTACTTGACCCTATTAAAAGATTGCCTACTCGAAGAATTAGATATTCAAAGAATTTGGACACATTGTAGAATGCAGTACAGAATTGGATAATGAGCCACATGGCATAGTCATCGGAAATAGATAGTAGTATTCTTTTTAGGATATTACCAGATGGTGGAAGTTGAGGCACATTTTCTTTCTTCAAGGGCCCTAATTCCAAAGTGCATTTGAAATTATTGCTGTGTAGTCAAGTAACTTAGAGATTTATATAATTGATACATATTTTTCTTTCTATTTTATTGTTTTGTCTAAAGAGAGAAAATAATACCAAAAGATGCTCTTTTCCCAGGCTTGGAATCCTGCAGCTACCTTTTGCATTCTCCCTCTCCGGTATCCTATATGCTATTCATTGTCAAGTATTGTTAATACAGCCTTGATGCTATCTCTTGCATCTCTGCCGTCCTCTACAATCTTTAGTTTAGCTCTTCATTATCAAATAGCCCGACTATTGCACATGGCAACTTTCTCCTAACTGGTCTTCCTGCCTTTAGTCTTTCCATATTCCAATCATTCCTACTTTCTGCTAGTATATTAATATTTTTAAAAATCAGTTCATTCCCTGCTCAAAAACATTTGGCTGCTCTCGATTTTGTGTGTGTATATGTGTGTGTGTGTGTGTGTGTGTGTGTGTGTGTAGAAAATGCATTATATAGTCATCAGACATGACTTCAGTCTAATTCTGTATTTCCAAATAGTGTCTAAATTGTACAAGTAGTTTTTATTATTACCAATATATACTTGAGAAGATTGAGTGCCAGAGAATTGAAATATACCACGAGAACTGTGCTATCTTTTTGCCCAACAGCGTATTTTCATTCCTTAGCATAATGTATAGCACTTGTTCAAGGAATTCACTTAACTCACTCTGTAACCCTCTATACCAGTGGTTTCAACCTTGGCTGCACATTAGAATCACCTGGGCATCTTTTTAAACTCCTGATTTCTGGGCCTCATCCTCCAGAAATTCTGTTTCTTTGTTACTAATGTTGTGGCCCTACCCCATAACAAAGAAACAGAATTTCCAGAGGATGAGGCCCAGAAATCAGGATTTTAAAAAGATTCCCAGGTGATTCTAATGTGCAGCCAAGGTTAAGAACCACTGCTCTATACTAAACCACTGAATCAAAGCAAAAATTGTGTTTTCCTTCTCCAAATTTCTTTATTATATTGGATCTCTTTAGTTGCAAGGTAACTTTCCCCTTCTACATTGTAATAGTTTGCCTGCAATTATAGAATTAAGAAAAGTATGGTTTACCTTCCCTAATTAACTATACCCTTTGGCATGTATACTATAATTTTTCACTTTTCTGTGTCCTAAAGAATAACTTCTTATAAGAATTTGTGTATAGTTAATGTGTTGTAAATTAATTTGAATGAACTAAATGTTTTTAGTTTAGTCACACAGTTTGAATTCTACTTCCCTATTAACTTTCTTTTAAATCATGTGCCATAATTTTATTTCCCAGACAAATGACTTTTGGTGAAAATATTATGCAATTGTTACTTTGGTAATTTGTTAATTATTTTCTTGAAAATTTTTAAACTATTTTTATTGTTGGTACTATTACATATATCTCCATTTCTCCCCCCCTCCCTCCCATTGCCCACCTTCACCCAATCCCCGCCCCTCCTTCCCTCCCATCACTCACTGTTGTCTGTGTATATGGGTTATGCATATATGTTCTTTGGTTACTCTCTTCACCTTCTTTCATCCAGTGCCCACTCCCCTCCCCTCTGATAACTGTCAGTCTGTTCCATGGGAAATAATTTTTCTTTTTAAAAACAGAATGATTAAAGGAAACAACTTGTTGACTTCCATTCTCATCGTTCTGGGGAAGAATGCACTTCTAATTTCATTCAGGTTGTTGGCAGAATTCAGTTCCTTACAATTGTAGGACTGAGATTCCTGTTTACTATCTTGATTACTGTCCATTGGAAACTGCTCTCACCTTTTAGAGGCCATCTGCAGCTCCAAAACTAACAATGGAGAATCTTGTTCATATCACATCTCCCTCATGCCAGGAATCTCTCATTTCCTCTGTCTCTAACCTCTAGATATAGATTTCAAGGACTCATATGATAAGGCCAAACTCACCCAGACAACCCCCATTCTTAAAGTCAGCTGTGCCATATAACATAATGTGATTATGGGTGTAAAATTCATCATATTTAGTGTTGGTGGTTATGCAAGGTGCATATCAGGGAGCAAATATCTTGGGGACCATCTAAGAATTCTGCCTATCACAGTTTATTTAGTAAAAATTTGGGGAAAGTTTTTAGTGTCTTAACAAATTTGATCTTTGGTTTTCTTGTTTGTATTAGTAAGTCATTGTGGCTGAGATGGTGGAAACTGTAGTGCAAGCATGTCAAACTCCAAGGCCAACACAGGCCAAAAAAAACAAGGTTTGTTTATGTGAGCCGCAAAAAAACCCCAAAAGCTTCAATTTTCATAGAAATGTAAGTTTATTTCAATAGAGACATTCTGAATACAAAGGGCTGAAATAAATGAGTAATCGTTAACATAAAATAATAGAACATTTTAATAAAAAATAATATTACTTTTGAACATTAACTTACCAGACACTGAATAACTGTACAAATTAATAAGCGTAACACAAATAAACCTGTTTTTCTTGTTCTCCGAAAGTGAAATATTTTCTGTTGTGCACACCAAACAAGTCAGTACAAGACTAATGACATGGTAATCGGCTGCTAAAACATTCACTGTTAGTATTAATGGAGAGAAATGGTGCACCTGCACGTAAGGGAAATGAATGCAACACGATTATAGTAATTAGTCATTAGCGAATGTTGTAGTTCGTTATTGATAATTATGTATAACAGGATATTATAAAAGTTAAGTTACAAAATTTAGTTACCTACCATTTTATTGGCTGGGCCGCAAAAATACTCATTGTGGGCCATATGTGGGCCATGGACCGCGAGTTGGACATGCTTGCTGTAGTGTGTCAGGAGTCACCAGACCCACTCCCAGCTTCCGTGATTCACTGGAAGCAAGCAGGGGATTCACAAGTCATTGGACTAATTGGTTACATTGTACTCATTTTGTTATAGCAAAAGTGTCCAAAGTAAAATCAATAAAGGTAAGAAAAGTGGGGCTAAGTATGGAGAAAAGCAGGCACAAAGCTTTCTGGAGTCCTCTCCTAGGAGAGTTATACTAGTAGATGTACTTAATTCCTCCAGCAGCTAATTGTGGCATGTGCAAAGTGTTGTCTGTTAGAGAAACTTGCCTGAGTCTGGGCGTCCAGGGTGTTTGTCGGGGGTTAGTCACGAAGGCACTTGAGAGTGAAGTTACTGATGCTCTAGACCCCCCAGAAAGCAAGCAAGTCTTCAATCTAAATCATTGTTTGCACAAAATATCTAGACAAGCTAGAGTGGTTCAAGGCCTCCAATGGGCAAAACCTTCTTATGAGTTAGAACATTCAAAAAGCACAATTCCCAGGCGCCCATAAAGGGCCAGTCAGAACAATAGGCACATTTGGGGAATGAGGAAGGTTTGAGACTGATGAGATTCCTTTTTGAGGAAGTGTTAAAGTAGATTTTATAGCCACTTCCAACAATTCATGCAGGATGTTATGACTTTGTAAACTAATGGTTACCAGTTTCATTTAGTGTTTGTGTAAAGACTTTTTTTTTTATTCATCAATGAAGTATTAGTTTTCTATTGCTGCTATAACATATTGGCCACAAATATTTCAGCTTAAAAGAATACAAATTTATTATTTAACTAGTGGCCCGTTGCACATTCCTGCATATTGAAAGGAAATTAATTAGAAGAAATACTTTAATATCGCTATTTGCCCTTTCGCTACTAGTATAAATAGAAGTGTCAGAGTTGAAAGAAAATTAGTAAAATGCATATGAAAATAATATATAAATCTATACCAATAAAAGCCTAGGTAGCCCTCGCACATGATGTCGCCACAAGATGGCCGTGCGCACAGGGGAGGTGAGGCCCGGTGGCCGCTCCGCGCAGTGAGGCCTGGGGATCCTGTGGCTCCACGTGACACAGAGGAGGCTGGTCCCGGCGTCTCCACCGTGTCGCGCGGATGAGGCGGGTCCTGACAGAGGAGGCGGGTCACAACAGGGAAGGGCAGTTGGGGGCAATCGGGCCAGCAGGATAGCAGTTAGGCATCTATCAGGCTGGCAGGGGAGTGGTTAGGGGGCGATCCATCTGGCAGGCAGAAGTGGTTAGGGGCAATCAGGCAGGCATGCAGGCAAGCAGTTAGGAGCCAGTGGTCCCAGATTGTGAGAGGGGTGTCCGATTGCCGGTTTAGGCCCGATCCCTGTGGGCCTAAACCAGCAATCAGACATCCCCCAAGGAGTCCCAAATTGGAGAGGGTGCAGGCCGGGCTGAGGAACACTATGAATTTCATGCACCGGGCCACTAGTTGATTAATAAATAAACAATAACAACATGATATAACAACAACAAAGACATGATATAACAACAAAGACAATATAAAAACAACATTGATAAAAACAATGACTGATAAATTGATTAAACTTATTCTGATATCTCCATTTATACCACATTTAGAGTAAAAACACTTTCAGAGTGCTTGACTAATTTCCCTTTTGATGAAGTATTTACAACTTTAACTTTAACATAACATGCTCTTCAAACTCAAGAGAAAGCAACATAACTGACCATCTCCAAAAATGGGTTTAGGTAGGAATATTCCTACTCTGTCTAGAGTTTGTCCATGTGATTTGTTAATGGTCTTCAGACATGTTCTGTCGACACTGCCGCCACTTTCTTTCAGATTCAGAATGTCAACAAAACCAAATTCACGATCGACAATGACAGACTGAAACACATGTGTGCGATTGGCACCAGTGAGAGCTTTATATGTATTGCACATGCACGAGTCAACGTTTTTTTTTTCCCTAGTTTTTTTTTCTTTATTGATTAAAGTATTATATATGTGTCCTTATCCTTCTATTGGCCCCCTACACTCCCCCTACTCATGCCCTCACCCCCCTGGTGTCTTTGTCCATTGGTTAGGCTTATCTGCATGCATACAAGCCCTTTGGTTGATCTCTCCCCCTTACCCGTGCCCTCCCCTACCTTCCCTCTGAGGTTTGACGGTCTGATCGATGCTTCTCTCTCTCTCTGGATCTGTTTTGTTCATCAGTTTTTGTTGTTCATTATATTCCATAAATGAGTGAGATCATGTGATATTTACCTTTCGCTGACTGGCTTATTTTGCTTAGCATAATGCTCTCCAGTTCCATCCATGCTGTTGCAAATGATAAGAATTCCTTCTTTTTTACCACAGGGTCGTATTCCATTGTGCAGTGCATGTCATAAGTACTGGCCAGTTGGACGGACGGTCGGTCACTTAGCCTTTTATATATATATAGATAGTTCTGTAGGTCAGAAATCTATTGGGTTTGGCTGGTTTCTCTGCTACAGGTCTAAAACATGCCAAAATCAAAGTGTGAGCATTCCTCTGGAGAGAACCCATTTCCAGGCTTATTCTGGTTGTTGGTAGAATTTAGCTCTTTCCATGAGGTTATAGAACTGTGATCCCCATTTTTTGCTGTTCACCAGGAGTGGTTCATAGCTTATAGAAGCCACCAGCATTCTCTGGCTCCTAAGCCCATGCCTTTATCTTTTTTTAAAAAAAAAATGTTTTTATTGATTCCAGAGAGGGGAAGGCAGAGGGAGAGAGAGCAATAGAAACATTAATGATTAGAGAGAATCATTGGTTGGCTACCCCCTAGTGGGCATCAAGCCCCCAATCCAGGCATGTGCCCTGACCTGAAATTGAACCTTGACCTCCTGGTTCATAGTTTGATACTCAACCTCTGAGCCACACTGGCCATGCCCCATGCCTTTATCTTTAAAGTTAGTAGCAGGAGGTCCAGTCCTTCTGACACTGAATCTCTGAGCTCTGCTGCCTTTTCTTCTATCACTCTCTCTCTGACTCTTCTACTTTGCTCTTTTATTTTAAGGGCTCATGTGACAACATTAGACCCATCTGGAAAATTTGTGTAATCTCCCTATTTTAAGATTAGCTTATTAGCAGCATACTTCCATCTGCAAAGTCCCTTCACAGCAGTAGGTAGTCTAGTGATGGATTGAATACCCAGGTGACAATAGTCTTGGGAGGGCATCTTTAGAATTCTATCACATTTTTTATACAGGTAAGTACTGAAAAGTCTTTCCTCTTAAATCTAAATTTCATATTATTAATTGTACCTAAATTTCCAAAAATGAGAAATGATTTATTAATTAAGCACTATTAATCCTTTCAACAATTATAAGCATGTTTAGGCTCTGTATTATTGATGAAAGAAATTTTTCTGAGTTATTCATGTTGCCAGTTGTCATCAGCTAATAAAGTAGAAATGTAATAGTTTAAATTCAAACTTCATCGTATGCTATTTTCCAGAATAATTGTCAAGAGTAAAGGAAACCCTGTGTGTACTAAAATACTTGTTGGAGAGAGGGAACTGTTGCAGTGTCCATGTACCAAAAGGATGGTCAGAAAACTTGTAAATATATTGATGTAGAAGGCTGACATGTTATTTTCCATTAGAGACACTTTTTTAAAAAAAAAATATGGGATCCTTCACGAATTTGCATGTCATCCTTGCGCAGGGGCCATACTAATTTTCTTGTATCCTTCCAATTTTAGTATATGTGCTGCCGGGGCTACAGACATATTTTTTATCCAAACGCATTAATTGAAATTTTTAGTGAAGTATTAGATTACTATATTTATAAAAAAGGGTGGGGGAAACTTGAGTGAGGAAGATGAGGAGACTGGATTTAGGATGGGGAATATATATAACAGAAATTATAAACTCATTTGAGTCCAGGCAGATAATTTAAGGTAGTGAAGTATAATGAGGTGATACTGGATTAAACTGGAAAGCAGATAACACCTTGAAAAGGGGCCACTAACACTCAGCGTTAGCCCTTATTGCTCTGTAAGACTGTGTCTGGTGTTACAGCCTCTTTCAGTTTTTCAAAAGAACTCAGAATCTGGATTCTTAAGTGAAACCTCTGAATTTCTGAACATTTCAAGTAATTAAAAAGTTATAAAACACCATGATCCAGACAAAGCAAAGTAATGGGTGGATTTGGCCAATGAGCAGCCAATTTGCAATTATCTAATATAAGAAGTTATTGCTAGAGGAAGATAATATTTCTTCAGTGCTTTGTCTGATTTAAGTGGATGGGATCATTGTGAAAAAGAAAGAAAAATGGGCTTTTAACGTTAATTATCATTCCCTTATTTTAACATATTTGGAAGAAAAGGTGAGATATCTGCATTTTATAATTTTACTAGTGAGGTGAGAAATTATATACTTTTGAAAGACTTCTTGTATGTGTTCTAGCAGAATGATCTGAGAATGAAAGGAGTCATCTGTGTTGGAAGTTAATTTCACCTATGAAAACTTTCTGTTTAAAACAATCAACTTTGTATAGCCTCAATGGTCAAATGCCAAAGCAATTTTTTTCATTTACTCATTTTTTACCTCCTATTAAATCAATTCCTTTAGTAAGTGAGAACGCTTTAGCATATTAAGGTGAGAGATTTGTGCTTAGAATTTGCACTGACTTCAAGGAAACACTTTGAATTTTATTTTGTGGTACCATCCATACCTGTGGTCGGTAAACTGCAGCTGGCGAGCCACATGCAGCTCTTTGGCCCCTTGAGTGTGGCTCTTCCACAAAGTACCACGTGCAGATGCGCACGTACAGTGTGATTGAAACTTCGTGGCCCATGCGCAGAAGTTGGTATTTGAAACTGTGACTTTTTTATGAGCAAAGCATCATAAAACCATATGAATAGTCATATCCCAGACTTAGAGCTTTTAACTTTTATTTTGGAGTGAGAATTGAATTGTAAAATATGCCCAGTTTCACAACTTAAGGAAAGTACACTGATTTTTTTTAGGCCTGTTACAAAATAATTTTTAGGTAAACAGTTAATCAGTGAAATTTCCATTTTAAAACATCTGAATCTGAGGCAAATAAATTCTTAAATTTAGCATGGATGGGTGTCCTTTCAGGCTAAAAAATGTGTGCCCGGTAGTGAGATGAATTAATTTCCTTTTCCAATTCTCAAAGCTTTCTTTTTTCTCTTTTTCTTTAGAAAAAAAATTGCTCTGTTAAATATTGTGATATTTTAAACAGTATTTAGTGAGTGATAAGTGGCAAATTAAGAGCCTCAAAGACATTAGTTAATCACTAAAAATATCCCCTCTCCAAATTTTTTAATTATAAACCAGTGAATCATTAAAAGTTAATATGCTGATTGAGCCCTTTTGTCTTGAAGTTACAGAGGAGAAATTAGGTTAAAGATAACATTAATCATTAGTATTTTTTTCCTCTCCATTTCTTAAATCACACAGTAGCTTACTATATTTTATCTGTTTCTTCTGCCTTAACATTTATCTCAGGCTGATACCAAGTAAGGAAGTTTTAGACCAAACGGAAACTGTCTGTGGGAGTGATCAGGTTTTATAAGGTGAAAGAACATCTTGAACTCATAGAATCCAGAAGTGTGTTTCCTCCCTTGGTTTGCTGACAATATGGGTATTTTGGCTTGTGGAGTGGCCCTTAGAAATATCATGGATTATAGATCTGAGGAAATAGCATGTGTGGTTTTAATTACCACCTATACAGGAATGACTTCCAAATCTAACTCAGCAATCCTGACCTCTCATTCTTTGTTCACCTCTATTTCTTGCAATCTGAATAGCATTTCTTCTTGGAAACATTGCAAGAAAACAAAAAAAAACCTGATGTTTTGAGGGTGATAGGAGTTTCTTGTGCTTTTTATCATCTTTATTGAGATACTATAATTGATATAAAAGAAACACTGCAAAACATTTAATATGTACATTTGTGGCGTTTGGACATATGCATGCACCTATGAAACTGTCACCAGAGTCGAGATAACAGACATATCCATCACCTCCCAAAGCTTCCTTTTGTCCTTTTTATTTTTGTACATGATAAGAACAGTTAATATGAAACCTACCCTCTTAACAAATTTTAAGTGCACACTACATTGGTGCTGTGTTGTAGAGTAGAACTCTAAAACTTATTCATCTTGCAAAATTGAAATTTTATACCAATTGAATAACT
This sequence comes from Myotis daubentonii, assembly GCF_963259705.1. Taxonomy (NCBI): domain Eukaryota; kingdom Metazoa; phylum Chordata; class Mammalia; order Chiroptera; family Vespertilionidae; genus Myotis; species Myotis daubentonii. The sequence goes on along the minus strand of NC_081840.1, from coordinate 146,234,320 downwards.
CACATTTTCTTCTCTACAACCTCCTGGCAACCACCATTCTATTCTCTGCTTCTTTAAGTTTGACTGTTTGAGATACTTCACATAAATGGAATTATGCAGTATTTGTCCTTTTGTGTCTGGCTTATTTCATTTAGCATAGTGTCCTCCAGGTTCATACATATTATCTCAAATGCAGGATTTTCTTATTTTTTAAGGCCAAATAATATTTAGTTATATGTATATATCACATTTTCTTTATTCATCTGTCAATGGGCATTTGGGCTGTGAAAGAGATCCTATATGGTATGTCTTAAATCTGACAAAATTAGTTCCCCTCATTGATTTTTTCCTAGTGTTTTCTTATGTGTATTTATAATATTCACTATTCTTACCACACACACACAAAGGGACACAAGGAAACTTTTGGAGGTGATGAATGCGTCTGTTAAATTGGTTGTGGTGATGGTTTCATGAGTGTATGCATATGTCTAAATTCATCAAATTGTATACATTATGTATATTTTTTGTATATCAATTAACCTCAGTAAAATTATTTTAAAAATAATAAAAAACTTCTGAAAGACACTGAAGGAGACTTGAAGAAATGCAAAGACATCTCTTTTTCTTGGATGGAATAATTCAAATTCATAAAGATGTTGTTTGTTGTTTTTCTAAATAATATACAGATTTAATGGTAACCCAAATCACATTCCAAACACTAACCAGTATTGATATTTTTTAGCTAGAAAAATTGATTACAGGAATCTGTCTTAACAACTTAGTCTAATTCACAGTTTTAGCCAGATATTAATGGATTATCTTTTTACCCATTATACAATGGTTCATTTTTCTTTCAATATAAAAGAGACTAGAAAAAGAGGTATATTTTCAGCGAATGAGTAGTAGTGGCGGGGGAAGGGGGGGAGGCATAGCCGTTGCGTAAACTTGAGCAATTTTTGTTTTCTTGGCTTACTGAAGAATTATACATTCTCTTGTAAATGAAGATAACACTTTTCTTTTTAAAAATGTTTTTATTGATTTTGAGAGAGAGAGAGGAAGGGAGTCAGATAGAGAGATAGGAACACCAGTGAGAGAGAGAGAGACAACAACCGGCTGCCTCCTGCATACTCCCTACTGGGGATCAAGCCCACAACCGGGCATGTGCCCTGACTGAGAATCAAACCTGGCATCTCTTGGTTCATGGGTCGATGCTTAACTGCTTTGGTCTGGCTGAACTTAACACTTTTGAGTCATTGATAGTATAATATACTTTTCTGAGCTGTTTTTTCATTAGTGGTGAGGATTTAATCTTATTATCTGTGCCCTCTTTCTTTATTATGTAATGTCATTGTATGCATTTACTGAGATATTTGATACATATTTATTGAACGCCTACCATATAGGTCCTGTGATAGGCACAGTGAGCGAAAAACTTACACAGAAATTATTACTGTAAAATTAATAAGCCCATCAACTATTAACTTTCAGAATAAAGAGTAGTGCAGTTCTACCTGGGTGGAGGCACTGGATGAAAAGCCATTATGGATTTTGTCAAAAAAATTATGGAAATGATAAAATAGTTCTAGAATAAAGAAGGATATCAAAAAGGGGCTGGTTGAGATACAGAGGAGTCTTACAAAACAGGTTTCAAGGTCTCGATAAGATAAAGAGCAGCTCCTATGGAATGAGGAGCAGAGAAGTATAGGAGATTGTAGTTGAAAATTGGGATGTTAGTAGAGAGATTGAGAAGTGTCTTATTGTGACAAACTATATTTAGAGATATCTGCTATATTTAGATGAAAATTTGTGGCTATGAACATGTGAGGCCAACCAATTCTTATCGACAATTAAACGCATGATCTTGACCTCAGTGTGCTTTAACCAACCAAGCTAAATGGCTGCTGATAATTTAGGAATGATTGAATAAAAAGAACACTGTAAATTTTCTTCAAAATACATATGGAAAGGGATAAAAATATATACTTGGTATTCTCTTTAACTTTTTAATCTTTCTAAAGATTTTTATTTTTTTAGGTCTGTTATTTATTACCAATTTAATACATAAATGTTCATGTTTTCGTTTCCTTGTTAGAGGGAAAAGATGGTAATTCTCATCTGCTAACTTAATTATTGGATTATCATTGTAGTGAAATTCTTTTGAATTTAATTGTATTAAAATTATGAATTTATGCCCTAGCCAGTTTGGCTCAGTGGATAGAGTGTCAGCCCATGACTGAAAGGTCCCAGGTTTGATTCCAGTCAAGGTCACGTACCTCAGTTGTAGGCTCAATCCCCAGCCCTGTTAAGGGCATGTGCAGGAGGCAACCAATTGATGTGTCTCTCTCACATTGATGTTTCTCTCTCTCTGTTTCTCCCCCTCCCTTCCACTCTCACTAAAAGTCAATGGGAAAATATCCTTGGGTGAAGATTAACAACAACAAAAAAATACGAATTTATAAATCTGTCTTTTCAGCTATACCATCGACTTTGTGATTGTGGAGATCCAATTCTTTATCTTTGTGTCCATGGAGTCTAAAGATGCAGGGGCCTAAAAACACAGTACTGAGCAGTTAATAGCTACTTAACTGTGTTAGAGTATAAATAAAAGTGTTTTAAAATGTGATCTTGCTTAATTGTAAATTATTTACCATATTATTTTGAAAGCTGCCTTTTGGTCATATATATGTATTTCCAATCACCAAGGATTCTTATGATCACTAAACTTTTCAAATTGTTAGGGATAATAGTAACAAAGTAAATGCTACCCTCCCAGTCTTTGGGAGTGACAATAGTAATTGCAAGTTTCAAAAAGAGAAGAATATTTTATGACCTGAAGTTTAATTTACATTTTCTGGGTTAGTGATGGATTTTTTTATTAACAAGTCTCTGATTTGGGAATTGTGTAGGACAGTGGTCGGCAAACGGCGGCCCCTTGAGTGTGGCTCTTCCACAAAATACCACGTGCGGGCGCACAAGTACAGTGCAATTGAAACTTCGTGGCCACACTCAAGGGGCTAAAGAGCCGCATGTGGCTCGCGAGCCGCAGTTTGCCGACCACTGGTGTAGGATAAAGTCATGTTGTCCCCTGATAACATTTGTTTTTAATTGTGTGAATCACATTCTTTTAATTTAACTCTCCTTCTAGAGGCCTTTTCCATTAAATTGTAATGTACTGACTATTACTGGGGATAAGATTTTTTTTTGCCTTGCTGTTGCATTAAAATTGCATTAGCTACTTCAAAATAAATTTTTAAATGGTTTCATGGTATAATTTCTTTGCCATATTAAACAATAAAGCTTTAAAAACAAATAAGTATGCAAAATTCCACAAATACTGATTCCTTCTAATTATACAAAATAAAATTTTTTCTTCTTTATACCTTATATTTTAAAATAAAATTAAGTATTAAAAGTACAAAAGGGCAAAAAAACATATTATTTGAAATGAAGAGTACTGAGTCCATTAAGCATCATGGCTAAGTAATAGCTAAGAAAAGCTATGCCATGAGCTTCAGTTTTATTTTGAACTTTTAAAAACTATTGCAATGTGTATGCTCATCAGAAAATAGCATAAATGTGCTTTTTGACCTGCAAATATTTTCCAATTATATCTTATAATCAATTAGCACAAGCAAATAGAGGAAGTAGAATATGCATTTTTCTGTGTTCAGCTGTTTCAGAACTGCTTTAGTGGAAAACACTTTAAGGTTTCATTTTCATGAGAAAGATGCCTATATTGAAGTAGTGTGCAACTGAGGTCCTCTAGTGTCACAGCTGAATATAACACCAGCTTTTAAGATTTTGTGAAGTTTGTGGAGAGAGAGAGAGAAAGAGAGAGAGAGAGAGGAAGGCAAGGACAAGAGCAATTACTACTTTAGAATTGACAGCATAAAACCCAATGAACTAAAAACAAAAAAAAAACTAGTTTTTATTTATTAATCAAATCTTAAGGAAAATTTTCTTTGTTTTCGAGAGAAATAAGAAAGGGTTGTCATGCTTTCATATTCACATTTTATTAATGTAATTATAGTTGTTTAAAAGTTTGTAATAGTTTCCTTTACATCATTGATTTATTTTTTGAGAATCTTAATGAAAACTGTAAATTCCAAATTGTTCTTGTTTCACACATTCCGTATTTGCTTAGGACTGGCTATTGTGGCAACTTAATATGGTAGAAACTATTGATAAAGAGGCATAGTTTACAGGTTAGTTTAAATAAGCATTCTTTATTAACTTTTTTTGTTTTTTTAAACACTTCATTGAGAATATCAACTTATTTCTTTATTTTAAAATATAGCTCACAACCAGAAAGTACCAGATAATTGAAGAAAAAAAATAGTTTGAGAGAAAGAGAGCCAAGGGAGAAAAAAAACCACAGACAGCCTTACCCAACATGATCCAATGAAAAGGAATAACTAGATAACAGAAGAGAGATCCTATATTAAATAGAAGAGTACATAGAGCTAAAGGCCATGCTCATGGGAATTGAAACAGAAAGTTGATATAGAAAATAGATCCAATTTTCATCTGCCCACCAAGAGTTTCAATTAAAAGATAGAGTGGAAGTTGACACTAATGAAAGATACAATAAATCAACTTTTTATTAATGTTTCTGTGTTAATGGAATATGAGTCTTAAAAGGGCACACCTAATGTTACTAGCACAAATGCATAAATGCCCACAGTATAGACATATTGGGCTAAAATGTTGTCTAACGATAGTGAAAAACAATCCTGAAAGCCTCCAAAGAGGAATAACATGGCATCTGCAGCAAATTTAGAATCAGGCAGGCATTAGACTTCGCCCCATGAATGAAGAACACTCAAAGACAGTGAAGAAATCCAAGTTTAAGGGCATGAGTAAGATATTGAAGACATGCCATGTTTTAAAATTAATTTCCCCTTTGAACTGCTGTGCATTCTCCACCTTGAGGACTTGCTTACTGTGCCCTCTGCCTGAATCACACATTTCTGAGAGAACTGTATGTCTCTTTTACTTCCATTAGATGTCTGCATAAATATTACCTACTTAATGAAGCTTTGCTGGATCAAAATGTTGCTAAGTATATCTACACTAATAAAAGAGAAAAATGGTAATTGGCGTACGGCGCTACCCTTTTCATTGGCTAATCAGGGCTATATGCAAATTAACTGCCAACTAAGATGGCAGTTAACTGCCAACAAAGATGGCGGCTAATTTGCATATGTAGGCACAATGCAGGGAGGCGAAAGGGAAAGCAGGAAGAAGCCCCCTGCCACTGACAGTGATTGGAAACCCAGGGGGGAGCTAAGAGCTGGGGGGCAGGGCAAAGGCGGCCCTGGGGAAGGAGAATCAGGCGCCTTTGCCGCCCTGGCCAGTGATAGCAGGAAGTAGGGGTGGAGCCAGCGATGGGAGCTCGGCATGGTCGAAGCTGGCAGTCCCGGGAGCTAGGGGTCCCTTGCCTGGGCTTAAAGCGGAGCCCACGATCGCGGGGCTGCTGCCGCTGCAGGTCCCCGCTGCCCGGGCCGGACACCTAGGCCAGAGGCGTTAGGCCTGGGCAGGGGCGGAGCCTGCAACCGCGGGCAGCTGGGGGTCCCCTGCCCAGGCCTAACGCCTCGGCCAGAGGCGTTAGGCCTGGGCAGGGGCAGAGCGGGAGATCACGGGGAGCTGGGAGTCCCCTGCCCAGGCCTAATGCCTTGGCAAGAGGCGTTAGGCCTGGGCAGGGGCAGAGCCTGCAACCGCGGGGAGCTGGGGGTCCCCTGCCCAGGCCTGACACCTCTGCCGGAGGCCTCAGGCCTGGTCAAGGGGCCGATCCAGTGATTGGTGATCGGAGGGTGATGAGGGTCAACTCCTCTGGCCGAGGCATCAGGCCTGGGCGGGGGGCGGAGCCGGGGACTGGGGGGATATGATGGTCCCCTTGCCCAGGCCTGAAGCCTGGGTCAGAGGCGTCAGGCTTGGGTGGGGGGTGGAGCAAGCGATCAGAGGGAGATGGGGGTCCCCTGCCCAGACATGATTCTTGAGCCAGAGGCCTCAGGCCTGGGCGGGGGTCAGAGCCAGTGATCGGGGGGAGATGGGGATCCCCTGTCCAAGCCTGACACCTCTGGCGGAGGCGTCAGGCCTGGGCAAGGGGCCGATCAGGCGATCAGAGGGTGATGGGGGTCTACGCCTCTGGCCGAGGCATCAGGCCTGGGCAAGGGGCAGAGCCAGCAATCGGAGGGGTCTGGGGGTACCCTGCCCAGGCCTGACGCCTGGGCCAGAGGCATCAGGCCTGGGCTGGGGGCAAACCAGTGATGGGGGGAAATGAGGGTCCCCTGCCCAGGCCTGACGCCTGTCAGAGGCGTCAGGCCTGGGCAAGGGGCCGATCCTGCGATTGGAGGGTGATGGGGGTCAACGCCTGAGGGCTCCCAGTATGTGAGAGGGGGCAGGCTGGGCTGAGGGACACTCCCCCCTCCCCCACACCCAGTGCACAAATTTCGTGCACCGGGCTCCTAGTCCTATATAATAAAAGCCCAGCGACCGAACAGCGGAACAACCAGAACAACCGATTGATCAGTCACTATGACACACACTGACCACCAGGGGGCAGACGCTCAATGCAGGAGCTGCCCCCTGGTGGTCAGTGTGCTCCCACAGTGGGAGCGCCCCTGGGCTGACTGGGATGAGCGGCACTCCCACAGCGGGTAGTCCCCGCAGGCCAGCCCCCCCACCAGTGCATGAATCCCAGCACTAAAAGCTGGCGGTTGCTAAGCACCGTCCTTGTGGCAGGCGAAGGCCATGTACTCTCCATGGAATCTCAGATAATCCCAGAACTCACCTCAAAGGGTTGATCTAAAGGTTTTTATTCATAGCTTTAAGAATGGAATGAGATCATCAGCTTTTAAGTAGTTGAGGAAAACACATGGCTCCTTTTTCATTCTCTTCCTCCGGGCTTCTTGTGAGAAGACAAATACCTGGCTCCCATGGCCCCACCCTGAGTGCTGTGCTGAGAGCTCACTGGCCCTTGGCTCCCAGTGAGTGTGCCTTCCAATGGCCTTTACACCTAGCGCCACTGCCTAAGCATCTTACTCAGCCTGTATCACTGACTGAGCACCCACCAGGCGATGCCCAGGTGCTTGCAGAGCAGCAGGGAGCCAGCCGCTCTGTCCTATGGAGAGGAGCATGCGTTGCACCAGGACAGGACGGGGGTGCGGGGAGGAAACCATGAAAACATGGGAACGAAGCCACATAGGGGCTCCGCGAGGGGAAGGGCAAAGGGAGGCTCACTGGGAAAGTGGATGGATGGAGGAGAGTCAGGCGAGTGCCTGGAGAAGGGCATCGGGCAGAGGGGACAGCCCACGGAGGGGCAGTAGGATGAACAAGAGGCCAAATGGAAGGGGGTCAAGGCTGAGTCAGGGGGCACATCCTGCAGGGATTAAAGGCCCATGAGAACCTGGCGTCCCCTTAGTGCAGGGGGAGGTGCTGGGGCTGTAGGTGAGGACCCGCTGGGCTGATGCAGTGGGACACACCCTCTGGCTTCTGTGTCAGGAGCAGACTGGGGGAAGCAGAGGCAGGGAGACAGCAGGAGGCGACAGCACCCTCCCAGAGGGCGATGCGGAGACAGTGGATACTGTGGTAGACCAGGTAGTGGCTTTGGGGTGTGCTGGAGGGAAGCCAGAGTGTGAAGATCGATGTGGCAGGGAGGGGGAAGGAGGCCACATGCTCCACTCGGCCTCTGGGAAGGCAGGGTCTCCAGTAGCTGCCAGCGGGGGGCCTGGGGGTCAGATCCCATCTGTTTTGAGGGTCTGACTGTAAAACCCAGAACTTAGTTTGAACTCCACACGAGGGACGTGGAATTTTCATGACCAGCCTCCCACCATGACATCCAGGTGGCGGGTCATTCCCATTTCGCTGCCTTAATCCCTCCACATCCCCTCCCCGCAAGCTCTCTTCAGTGATGACTAGTACTTATCGGAAACAAGCAAATGATTTTATTTTTGGTACAAAAAACAGCAAAACAGAATGGACAGTATTATGGAAAGCAAATGTTGAAAACTAGGAAAATGAAGCCCCCTTGTGGATACACAGATCAGCTGGAACCCGTGTCATGTGTGACACAAAAGGGCTTGGGGTCCAATGCAAAAGGCTTGCCTAGGTGGTCCAACTCCAGTTTTCAGGACAGAGAGGCTCCCACACTACAGAACAGAACAGCCGAAACCAGCCCGGTGCTTCCGGAGAAAGAAATGCTCCTGAGATGCTGGGACAGGGCGGTCAACATCCAGATCACTGCTTCTAACTCCCACCCCAGGCCTGTGGTGCTCCCAGCTCTGCCCCTCACTCCCCCTCCCACATCTCCTCCCAGGTGAACTGGGGTAGCCCTTTCCATCCTCTGCCCTCCTCAGCACTGATGGCAGGTAGGGAAGGTGGGGGATCATGCAGGGAATCTGAGGGCCGCGAGGAAATGCCTGAGACAGTGTCTGTCCACCCACCCGTGGCTGAACCGATTATCACAGAGACCTCATGAGTGTGTGTTTAGAACCTGTCTCTGCCACTGTGTAACTTGGCTGTTTTGAGCAAGTCGACCTCTGGAGTCTTAATTCTCTCTCCTTTAAAATGAGAACAAGAGTCCAGCAGGCGTGGCTCAGTGGTTGAACATCGACCTGTGACTCAGGAGGTCAAGGTTTGACTCCCTGTCAGGGCACATGCCCCGGTTGTGGACTCAATTCCCAGTGTGGGGCGTGCAGGAGGCAGCCAATCCATGACTCTTTCATCACTGATGTTTCTCTCTCCCTCTCCCTTCCTCTCTGAAATCAATGGAAGATACCCTCCTATATAATAAATGCCTAATATGCAAATTGTCCCCTTGATCGGGAGTTTGACCACTCACTATGACATGCACTGACCACCATGTGGTGGTGTGGAACATGGTGGGCGTTGGCGATGAGGCACTCGCAGCAGGTGGCAGTGAAGGTGCTGCCGGCCCCAGTGGGCTTCTGGGTGAGCCAGGCTGCAGCCGCCAGGACTGCAGGGGCCGGTTGGGTCCCCATGGGTTTGTGTAGGAGCCGTTCTGAGAGGCTGGCCAGGTAAGAGCACGTTGCCCACCCGGCTTCCATGTGGCACTGCTGGGTGGCCCAGAGGCCCTCACTGCACCCTGGCCCACAGCATCTGGTCACGCTCACCGCATCTCTGCATGGGGACTCGGGCGCCATGACTCAGGCAGAGGGGGGCGTGCGGGGGCCCAGGTGCTGCCCAGGGCCCAGAAGTCAGCTAGGACCTGCCCTTTCATGCCAAACGCTCGTGCTTCAATCGCCGGCTAGGCCTAGGGACTACACCTGTGCATGCATTTCATGCACCGGGCCTCTAATATATATATAATTATACATATGTAATTATATCGTACATAATAAAAGCCTACTATGCTAAGTGTCCGGTCCTGGTCATCTGTTCAACCAATTAAAGTGTAATATGCTAATGATATGCTAAGACTGCTCAACCGCTCACTATGACGTGCACTGACCACAGGGGGCAGGCGCTCTGACCTGTAGGTTAGCTTGCTGCTGGGGTCCAGCAGATCAGGACTGGGCGAAATGGATCGGACATGCCCTGGAGCCCTCCCACGGTCCCTCCCCAGCTGGCTAACCTCCCAAGTCCCTCCCCAGCCCCATTCGTGTACTGGTGGGCTCCCTTGGCCTGGCCTGCATCCTATTGAGTGCACAAATTTCATGCACCGGGCCTCTAGTATATATATATATATATATAATTAGCAACCTGCTACCCTACATTCTCTATTTTCTACTTTTTATCATTTGATCACTATATGTCATATTATATATTTACTTATTTACCTTGTTAGCCTTCAAGAATGGAATGCAGGTTTTTAAATCTCATTTAAAAATTAACAATATAAGTAATGAACATCAGAACTTGGGAAAGGAAAATGGGAAAGTTGTAGAAGTGTATTAATTATATCATTGTGCATAGTGAATAGCTAATTATCTGTATCATAAAAGGCCTGTGGTTGTGACACCCTAACAGCGTCATAACCAAACGAGCCTTGACTCTCATGGTGGGCGGGGTGGGGCGCAAGCTACTCGCAGTGGAGAGCTACTAGCAGCAGAAAGCTACTAGCAGTGGAGAGCTACTAGCGGTGGAGAGCTATGAGCGGCAGCAGGCAGGGCGCAAGCTATGAGCGGTGATGGGTGGGGTGGCCAGCTGAGGCAATTGGAAGTGAGCTCCTCGCACACAATTTTTCGTGCACACTAGGCCTCTAGTCCTATCTAATAATAGACAAACAGGGTAATTGACCGTACCTCGCTATGCTTCCCATTGGCTAATCAGCGAGATATGCAAATTAACTGCCAACAAAGTTGGCGGTTAATTTGTATATGTAGGCAGGAAGCGGTGGAGCGAAGACTGAAGGTGGCTCCGGTGGGAGCAGCAATCAAAGCGGCTCTGGCCGGAGCAGCGAAGGCTTTGAAGGTGGCTCTGGCCAGAGTGAAGGCCTGGGTCCCGGGTGCCCAAGGAAAACCAGTGCAGGCAGCCAGGGGAAGGAAAGGCCTATTGCACGAATCTTTTCGTGCAACAGGCCTCTAGTATTAAATAAAAGTCTAACCACCATAAAAATTGAAACAGAAACTGCTAAGGGTGGTTAGCTCTGGAAAGTCAGCATAGGATGAGAGGAGAGAGTGATTTTAGTTTTTCATCTCTGGTTCTTACGATTTTTTGGAAGAGGCAGTCATATTGCAACTTTAAAAATAATGTTATTCAGCCTACTTTTTTTAAACATCAGTTTATTGAAGTGCAATTTACATGCCTTAAAATTAACCATTTTAATGTACAGTTTAAACCTGCAGAAGGTTGTTGCACAAATATGTCATGTACCCATAATCAAAATTATGATCCTTCACACTCAATTTCCTCCTTCATAGTCACCCATTCCCCCTACCTAACCCCATGACAATTAGTGATCTGTTATTTCATCTTTTTTACTTTTAATTTGTCTTTTATTTAATGTGGGTTTCTTATAGCCAGAATATAAATGAGTATTCTTAATTCTTATACATTCTGATCATCCTTATCTTTTAATTGGTGAGTTTACTTAATACATTTAATGTAATGATTGATACATCTGAATTAAAATCTGTTAGTTGTTTTATAATTGTTTCATTTGTCTTTTGTTCTTTTCTTTAATTCTGCCTATTTTCTGATTGACTATTTTTTAATAATTCCATTTTGTCTCTTGTTATTTAGCTTGTTAGTTTTTTAAAATTATTTTTAATGGTTACCTGCAAATTTTAATTTAATTTTTAAAAGTCTTAATTCAAAATGTCAAGAAATGCATAGAAAGGAAATCTAATATCAAAATGCTGGGTGGAGCATTGGGTTCGAATGAGTTTCCCCTATTTTTCTGTATATTATTTCTAACTCCCCACATGAATGATGTCTGATTATTATTTTTTTTTCTTAATGGAAAGAGATGGAGAGGGAAAGAATAAAAGAAACTGGGCATCTTTGTGGAAGATGTCCTAGGGGAAATAAGATAAGAGTTAAAGAAAAATGTTTGATAAATCATAAAGTACTAGAGGTCGCTTTGTGGATTGATATAGAAAGTAAGATCATGTCTCTCTGCCATAAAATATATTGTAGCTATTTTTCAGAGACTTAGCTATTTTTGTTTTGAGCAAGAGAGATGATTTTCATTGACTTGGTAGAACCAATCAGCCATCTATCTGAAACTTTCTTGACAGTTTGGCAAAGCCAAACCTACAGAATGTCAGTTGCACACCACCTCAATTAAATTCTCTTCCAGGAGAGAACAGATGTGCTATTAGTGTAGCCTTTAGGAAACTGTAGGATCTTTGTCAGATGAATCCTATTATAGTTATAAAACTCAAAATATGTACAAGTGAATATTTTAGAAAATGTATAGACTATTTTCTTTTAATAGAAGAGGAACAGTAAAAAAATCTAACTTTGAATTTTGTCACAAAACCTTATCTCATTCATTAAAATTGGTTTTTATATCTACTTTGTAATTGATCTGTGACTTTCTGTTTCCTTTGTAGCTATTCAAAGGTTTTGTGCATAGCATTTGAGGTACTCCAGGGCTTGCAGTATATGAACAAACATGGGATAGTACATCGGGCGCTGTCTCCTCATAATATCCTTTTGGACCGAAAGGTAATTGCCAAATAATACATTCAATGTTTGTTTATTATTTGAGGTTGGAAGCTACTGAAATCAAGCCCACTCAGTTAATCAGATAGTAGGATATGAATATTTTTTAAGATTATTCATAACAAAAAGACTGTGTGAAAGTTATTGATACATCTGTGGTGTTAGAAAAAAGCATATGTAATCCTATCTAATAAAAGAGAAACATGGTAATTAGTGTATGACCGCTACCCTTCCCATTGGCTAATCAGGGAGATATGCAAATTAACTGCCAGCCAAGATGACGGCCGACAGCCAGGCAGCTTGAAGCTAATATAAGGCTTGCTTGCTTCAGTGATGGAGGACTCCAATATTCCCCACCTGCTGCTGCCGGCCTCTGAGCTGCAACTCTAAGCAACTATGTTACAAATATAGAAGCTAAACAAAACCCCAGAAACCTGCTTTAGTCGCCAGGCTTCAGCCAGCAGGATCGCAACATTGTTTCAAATACAGAAGGTAAACAAAGGCCAGAAACCTTTTAGCAGCGGAGGCCTAAGAGCTGGAGCCTCAGAGCTAAAGCTGGCCCAGAATAAAAAAAGAAAAAAGAAAAAAAGGAGCGGTTGGGAGCTTCAGTCACCTGCCAGCCTGAAAACAGCCCTCAGCCCCTCACCCAGACTGGCCAGGCACCCCAATGGGGACGCCCACCCTGAAGGGTATGAGACCAGCTGCAAACAGCCATCATCCCCTCATCCAGGCTGGCCAGGCACCCTAGTGGGGACCCCCACCCTGATCCAGGACACCCTTCAGGGCAAACCAGCTGGCCCCCACCCGTGCACCAGGCTTCTATATTGTAAAAGGGTAATATGCCTCCCAGCAACGGGATCAGCGTGACAGGGGGCAGTGCCCAAACCCCCTGATTGCCCTGCGGCTCTGTGTGTGACAGGGGGTGGGGCCACAACCTCCCTATCCGCCCTGCTCTGTGTGTGACAGGGTGCGGCGCCCCAACCCCCTGATCTGCCCTGCTCTGTGTGACAGGGGGCGGTGCCCCAACTCCCCTATCAGCCCTACTCTGTGAGTGACAGGGGGGAGCTCCCCAACCCCCTGATCGACCCTGCACTGTGCGTGACGGGGTGGCGCCGCAACCTGCCCATCGACCCTGCCTTGAGTGTGACAGGGGGTGGTGCCCCAACCCCCAATCAGCCCTACCCTGAGCGTGACTAAGGGTGGCATCGCAACCTCCCAATCCTCCCTGCTCTGTGCATGACAGGGGCGGCACCCCAACTCCCCAATCAGCCCTGCTCTGAGCCTGACCAGGGGCTGCACCTAGGGATTGGGCCTGTCCTCTGCCACCCGGGAGCAGGCCTAAGCCAGCAGGTCGTTATCTCCCGAGGGGTCCCAGACTGCGAGAGGGCACAGGCCAGGCTGAGGGACCCCCCCCCTTCCTCCCGAGTGCACGAATTTTTGTGTACCAGGCCTCTAGTTAAATTATATAAGTCCATGTGTTTTTCACATGCATTATTCTTTTTCCCCAAAAAGTCAATTTCTGACATCCATTTTTTCTCTTCCATTCATTTCCTAAAAAAATAAGCATTGTAGCTTCTTGATCCACACCTGCTCTGAATTTGCTTTCATCTTAAGAAAGCCTCTCAATTTACATATTTTTCTCATAGTACAATTGCATTGTATTTTCTCCTCTTTATTTTCCCCCCCATTTTCTCTTCTATATTTTACTCTCCATTTACCACTTGTTCACACCTAGCTCCCTTGTTTTGGAGTGCTGCTTCTCTACTTGCAAATCGAATGGGTGATTAGTAAGAAGCTATTCAACCCTTCTAAGAGATTTATGGGTAGCAAGAATGATATATGTTCAGGAATAATCATAATTTCATTCTTTTTCATAAGCATATGAAAATAATTTTGAAGGAATCTTTTCTGGGGAATTATTTTCTGTTAGTAGGATTACTCTTTTTCCCAGTTTCTCTTCCAGACTTTCAGTACAGTTACCCTATGATATTAAAAATAACAAAAGAGAATATGGTACTTATGAATTTCATGTTTATAGCAGTAAAGTATCTAACCAATCTGAATTTCTTTAAATTATAAACATTTTGTAAGGCTTAGAAATAAAGTTCTGAGATAAAGGAAACAACCCAATTTTAAAATCTACTTATTTTTTTTAGTGTTAAATATATAAAAGGGGAAAATTTAAGAGACTTATAAAATATATTTGCCTTTTATTAAGAACCTCAATTTTGTGATAATTATGACTATTCTCAAGCAAATAAAAAATGGTTGGAAATATAGAAGATTCAATAATATTTGATGATTTCAGACCTGATGTTTTCAAGTTAAGAACTCTCATGTCAGAGTTAAATTATAATGTTATGAGTGGACTTGCAACATCCTGAAAAAAATATTTTGTGAAAATTTCCCTAAAATATTCTAAGTAGGCATTCAAGGCAAACAAGAAGACTTACTTTTTTGCTTTGTCAGAAAGCCTGGAAAGTACAAATAGCAAAAGGTGTTTATGTTTGTGTATGTATATACATACATATATGTGTGCATATACATACATATAAATATATATTTACATACATACAGTATGTTTGTAAAAAGTGTAAAGTAGACTAAACATTGGCAAGTAGGTTTTTAATAAAATTATGGTAAATTTATATATATATTATAATGTATCTGACTATATAATGGTTCCTATACTTATAAAATGTATAATGATATTTTTCCTGCTAATATTAAAATATTTCATACTTATATCTTTCATTTATTTTGGTAGGGACATGTTAAATTGGCTAAATTTGGACTTTATCACATGACAGCTCATGGTGATGATGTTGATTTTCCAATTGGGTAAGAATATGTTTTCTTTTTTTAGTTCTGTCTTAAAATTTGTAATCTTTGTTATAGCTTTTCTTTATTAACATACCTTACTTTTTTCAAATACTTTTAAAAGAGTAGACAATGAATTTTTCCAGCATCCAAAAGTTCCCTGATATTGATCTTTCATTGAATTGGCAGAGAGGCTAAGAGATTATTGACCTTGTTTACCTTATATTTTTGCTAATTAATTTTATTTCATTCAGAATTAGGTAAATGTGAGGCAAGAATCCTGACCAGATTTTCACGTAATGATTTTCACTTAATGTGTGTTCCTCAAAAGACTGAGAAAAATCACTCTCGTATTATTTTTCTTTGTTTCTGAGTTTAATTCCCTGTTTTTAATATGTAATTGCATATTAAGATTCTAGCTTAGTCTTTGTATATTTCAGAGGTAACATTAGGGATAGCGTCTATAACTGAAAGTCTGTTTTTAAGTTTGAGTGATCCCTTCTGGTATAGAAATCCAGGTTTATGCAGGCCTCTAAGAAAAGAATGAAAGTTTTTTCATACTGTACTCAAAGGTGTGCTTTTGACATAGATCTTAGTGTTATATTTATTGTGTGGTGGCTTTTTAAACATTTTAAAAATATAATTTTTCAGTGTTTAAAATTGATATTATTTAAGATACATAAGAAGTTATAAACTAGTACAAGGAATTCCTATATACCCCTTACTCAGATGCCTCAAATATTAACATTTAACTACATTTACTTTATCTTTTTCTTTTCTCTTATACATATTTATGTATGTGTGTATAAATATAGTTTTTAATCATTTAAATGTAATTAGTGCATAAAATGGCATTTACACCTAAATATTTTAACTTCTATTTTCTAAAGTAAGATATTTTTGTACATCCCACAAACTAATTATCAAAACCAGGAAATTAAAATTGATATAATACCATTTCATAATCTAGGGACCTTTATCATACTTTTCAGTTGTTGTGTGATGTTTTTAATAGTATCTATTTGTGTTTTGCTGTTTGGAATCTCTGAAATCACTCCATCACTGAGAATTGTGTATCAGAGTAATGGAGTGTGTTTCTGCTTAAAAAATTAATTAGATAATTTTTATAAAAGGTCTCATTTATAAATTACCCTTATATCTTTAAAATTTAAATTGTAGATTTCTTACTTAAATTTTTCATTTGTTAGGACATACCCAATCTTGAAATAAACTGTTTAGTCATTCTTTCCTTTGTTTATTAAGAAAATATTTATTGAGAACCTTCTCTTCTGGCCGCTGATAGATAAAAATCAGTAAAAATAGGTTCCTATCCTCAAGAGGCTCATGGTTTATTGGGATTGTTTTCTGTTTTGATGGCCTACTTATTAAGGTGCATAAATTCATAATTTTGAACTTTTGCATTTCAAAACTTGTGGTCATAGGCAACAAATAATTGTTGTTAGAAACACTAAAACTTATTTTGTAAAAATAGCCTATACTTTCCCTAGCAGGTTTGGCTCAGTGGATAAAGCATCGACCTGGGGACTGAAAGGTCCTGGGTTCGATTCTGGTCAAGGGCACATGCCCGGGTTGTGGGCTCAATCCTCAGTAGGAGGTTTGCAGGAGGCGGCCAATCAATGATTCTCCCTCATCATTGATATTTCTATCTCTCTCTCCCTCTTCCTTCCTCTCTGAAATCAATAATAAAATAAAATAGCCTGTACTATGTTTTTTAAAAAACATTTAACTATAATAAAAAGTACGTTCAATATAAAGCTCTATCTAGTACCTTCATTATATGTGATAATTATCTTTTGAAGTACTTTTGAAGAGCTGTAACAAATGTGATTCTTTGTGCTTCTTCATTTTGTTTGAATCAGTTTGGCATGAGAGAGAATCCCAAAAGTATAACATAAACCAAAATTAATTTGTTACCTTTGACTTAAAGGTGCTTTAGGTTATAATGATGAATAAAAAAAAGGAAGTGATTTTTCTTAAAGTACATCAAACATTTTTGAACTTCTTTTGAATCTAAAATACTTGGATAGAATTGGTCTTATGTTGCCATTTGGTCTTGCTTACTTTGAAGTCTTAGACCCAAAGGGTCTGAACAGAAAGTATCAAAGAGCAAAATGTGAAACATTAGCCAGGAAAAATAAAGTGATCAAAAGCTAAGGCATGAAAAAAAATATTTACACCAGAAGAAGCTTACAGTTGATTCAAAAGACAAATATTAAGGAACAACAAAGTAAAATGTTAACATCTGTTTCAAAATATTATAGAGTTAGAAATTGGACATTGATTTTAGTGGGTCAGTAGCTTAATACCTTGTTAAAACTTGAAACAGATGATGAAAGTCACTTATATTTACCTCACCAGCCATATAGCAAGGCTCTGGTAATTTTCTCTGAGTGTTAAAATACTATGTTAAAGAAGCGGTACTTGTTAAAAGGAGATAATCTACATTAAAGAAGAACTTTAGGGCTTATTGTTTTCATTGATAAATTTAATCATCCTTGATTGGAGCAAGGGCCACCTCTATGCTTCCAGAGATCACCAGTCGGAGTTTTAGGTATAGTAATCTTCTGTGTGTGTGTGTGTGTGTGTGTGTGTGTGTGTGTGTGTATATATATATATATATATATATATATATATATATATATATATATATATAAAGCCTAATATACAAAGTGTCTCCTTGGGAGTTCGACCGACCGAGAATTCGCTCGCTTGCTATGACGTGCGCTGACCACCAGGGGGTGGCATGGAACAAAGGAAGGCCCCGGCTGGCAGCTGGCAGCCAGGGAAGGGAGGACCTGGCTGGCAGCCACTAGGGACCCTACCCGTGCACAAATTTTGTGCACTGGGCCTCTAGTTTACCTATATTGTTGCTTAACTTTTTACTATCCATACTATTATTTTTTTGAGTTAGATGTGTTGGGAATAAGGATTAAAAATGACCAATTTGCCTTTTGGACATATTATGGTGATGATAAATATACATTACATTTGTGTCACATTCTCCATTTTTATTCGACACTAGAGGCCCAATGCACGAAATTTTTGCAAGGGGCTCGGCCCCTGCCACCGCAGCAGCTACCTCTGCCTCAGCCCCCGCCTGCCACTGTGGCCATCTCTGCCTTGGCCCCCTCTTCCCCCACCCCCACCCTCCCACTGCGGCTTCATCTGGAAGGTCGTCTGGAAGGACTTTTGGAAGGACATCTGGTCTAATTAGCATATTATGCTTTTATTATTATAGAAAGATGTATATATTCACTAATATATAACAGTTTTATTAGGTGAGCATTATCATTTCTACTTTAAAGATTAAGAAACCCAGATCATGTAAAGAATATGTGTTAGGACTGAAATCAGAACACATGTATTATAATACCAAAGCTAGTGCTATTTCCACTAGACCTCAGTTGTTTCAAGAGATAGCCCACATTCATTTAGAAAAGCAGTATGATATCTTAGGGTAAAATGCCATAAAACTTGTGTATGAGAGAAATACATGGACAAATTAAAAGAATATATTAATATCACCCTCATCATTGTATTAAAATGAAAAGGAATTAAAAAACCTAATTTGCCTATTTGAATTTAAGTTATACTTCATGACTTAATTAACTAGTATTTTACAAATAAATAAGAAGTATTGACAATCATAGTGTGAGGAGGTGGCTGTAGAAAAACATAGGAAGAGAAATGGAAGTATTAATTGAGTGCCTCCATTACATTTATTACATAGACTAGAGGCCCGGTGCACAAAAATTTGTGCACTGGCGGGGGGTGTCCCTCAGCCCCACTTGTGCCCTCTCACAGTCTGGGACCCCTCGGGGGATAACGACCTGCTGGCTTAGTTCCGCATCCGGGTGGCAGAGGGCAGGCCCAATCCCTAGGTGCCTGCCCCGCAGCCCCTAGTCGGGTTCAGAGCAGGGCTGATTGGGGAGTTGGGGTGCCGCCCCCTGTCATGCACAGAGCAGGGCAGATCGGGAGGTTGCGATGTCACCCTCAGTCACACTCAGGGTAGGGCCAATTGGGGGTTTGGGGCACTGCCCCCTGTCACACTCAAGGCAGGGTCGATGGGGAGGTTGTGGCGCCACCTCCTGTCACATACAGAGCAGGGCAGATCAGGGGGTTTGGGCGCCTTCCCCTGTCACACACAGAGCAGGGTGGATCGGGAGGTTGTGGCGCCACCCCCTGTCACAGAGCCGGCCGATCAGGGGGTTGGGGCACTGCCCCCTGTCAGGAACAGAGCAGGACCGAAGGGGGGTGTTGGGGCGCAGCCCCCTGTCACTTTCAGGAAAGGGCCATTCAGGAAGTTGTGGCACCTCCACCCTGTCACGCACAGAGCAGGGCCGATGTAGGGGGGCGGTTTGGGCACCGCCTCCTGTCACAGAGCAGGACCAATCGGAGGGTTGGGGCGCTGCCCCTGTCACACACACAGCAGGGCTGATCAGGGGTTTGGGGACCTCCCTCCTGTCACCTACAGAGTAGGGCCGATCCGGGAGTTGGTGCACCGCCCCCTGATACGCACAGAGCAGTGCAGATCAGGAGGTTGGGGCGCTGCCCCTGTCATGCAGAGTAGGGCCTATCAGGGGGTTGGGGCACCGCCCCGTCACCCACAGAGCAGGGCCTATCTTGGGGTTGCGGCGCTGCTCCCATGACGCTGCTCCAGGGGCCGGGTGGCCTCTCCACTCCTCTGATCCCGTGGCCCTGAGGCCTCTCTGCTCTGCTGATCCCGGGGCTGGGAGGCCTCTCTGCTCCACTTATCCTGGCGCCTTGAGGCCTCGCGGCACCGCTGATCCAGGGGCTGTGAGGCCTCGCTGCTCTGCGGCTTCGGGGCTGTTTGGCTTCGCTCCACCTCTTGGAGCCTGCGTATGCAAATTAACTACCATCTTTTAGCTTCTATAATTGAAACATTGTATCGTTTGGAGCTGTTGCTTCAGGAGCTCAGAGCCGGGGGGCGGCAGGCGGGGAACCTTGGCTTCCTCCATCGCCAGGGCAACAAAGCCTCCTGTTCGCTTCAGCTGCCTGTCTGCCGGCCGCCATCTTGGTTGGCAGTTAATTTGCATATCGCCCTCATTAGCCAATGGGAAGCGTGTTGGAGGTACAGTTCATTACCATGTTTGTCTATTATTAGATAGGATGTTACATATACTTAAGTGTATTTTGATTAATGTCATTGCAGGGTGGCGTAATAAGCTAATTTCATTGAATCAAAAAAATTAGATGGTTGTGCTCATGACTAAATCTGATAATAAATAAGCAAAATTCTTCAACAAATAGAGCAGAATTTTACTCCTTTTCGTTTATATTCTAAAGCTATATTTGTTCCTTTCATGTCCAGGCAGTAGGATTCAAACTTAGCAATTGCCAATAAGTATGATTCTTACATATGACCTGCTTTTTAAATTGTTGTCTACTGACATTTTGATAAGAGATTAAGCAAAAAAAGACATATATATATATACATATATATATATATATGTATATATATATATGTGTATATATAGACACATAGACACAGATAACAGTGTGGTGATAGAGAGAAAGAGGGGTGGGAGCACATGGAGGTGGGCTAAGGGTTATAAATGGGGATGGAAAAAGACTTTGGGCTATGGGTGCACAATGTAGTGTGCAGATATTTTGTTGAGTTGTATACTTGAAACCTGTATGGTTTTGTGAGCCAATGGCATTCCAATAAATTCCATAAGAAAAATAAAATAAGTATTATTTTTTTTTAGCAAAAATATACTAAGCATATCTTATATTTAAGTTTTGTTGGTAGTTGCTGAGGATTTTTAAAAATGTATATTGTACCAGTGTCCTCAGGTAGTTTATTTAGATAGGAGGGTAAATTTTTGTATATTAATTATTATAAGCATAAAAATGTATAATACTACATATTGCATATAGCCTATTACATAAAATATAGAACAAGTAAAATAAATAGCTGACACTCAGGATGGACCCATAAGAAAGATACTAATAAAATACTATGGGGATCACTGAGAGGAGAAATAATTTCCATCTCAACAGACCTACTTCAGGTTTCATGGAATTTATCAGAAAAATAAAAATAGTATAAGTCTGATAGAAAGATTTTGAATGTAATATGATTGTCTTCCTAATTTTCTACATTTTACCATTGAATTTCCTACTAAAAATTTCCTCGTACTCAATAAATATAAATATTTATCTTTAGTGAAATTAAACTATATCAAATTCTCATGGAACCTATGACCAAATATAGTAAAGTATTATTTTTTTAATTTTCTTTATTGATTAGGGTATTAGATATGTGTCCTTATTCCCCCATTGCCCCCACATCCCCAAACCCCCTCCTTCCACTCATGCCCTCATCCCCTGGTGTCTGTGTCCATTGGTTAGGCTTATATGCATGCATACAAGTTCTTTGGTTGATCTCTCCCCCTTACTCCCACCCTTCCCTACCTTCCCTCTGAGGTTTGATGGACTGATCGATGCTTCTCTGTCTCTGGATCTGTTTTTATTCATCAGTTTATGTTGAAAAGAGAGGATTAAAACAACAACAACACTTCTCTGACAGTTATTAGTTAACCTAATCAGGAAAAAGGCAGAGAGCTCAAGTGCACAAAGAAATTATGGTAATCCTATCTAATAAAAGAGTAATATGCAAATTAGCCATCATTCCATCACAAAGATGGCGGCGCCCATAGCCACAACATGGCGGTTCCCAGTCCCCTCAGCCCCGCTGCTGAAGTGTCCAGGCCTGTTGGCCAGGCAGGTGGCGGGGGAGGTGAGGGAGGGGCGAGTGTCAGGCCCTGTCACCCGGCTAGGGGCCGAGGGGCCGAGCGACGAGGCATGATCCGCCCACTCTGCTCCACTGCTGATGGAGTATCTCAAGGCAGCGGAGACAGGAGGGAGCGAGGCAGTAGAGAAGGGCGGGCTTCGCTCCCTTCTCTGCTTTGCTCCGGCTGCAGGAAGCCCTATTCTTGCAGGAATCTTCCTGCAACGGGCCTCTAGTAGAAATATAACCAGAGATTTAGAGAACATTAAAAGACTTCAATAGACTCTTTTGCTTAACTCTGCAAATTTGAAAGCTAAGATGAAATGGTTGATTGGAGAGGAAATACAAGTTACCAAAATTACCAAAGAGAACTTTAAAATCTGAAAACACCAATTACAGAAGCGTAATTAATGTTGCCTTTCCCAAGAGAGATAACTGGACCAGACTCGGGCAAATTCTACCAAACCTGTAATGAATGGTTAAATTCATTGCTGTTTATAATTATTATATACTAGAGGCCCGGTGCACAAAAATTTGTGCACTCGGGGGGAGAGGACAGGGGTCCCCCAGCCCGGCCTGTGCCCTCTCGCAGTGGGGGACCCCTTGGGAGATAACGACCTGCTCCCACGTGGCAGAGGGCAGGCCCAATCCCTAGGTGCAGCCTCTGGTCGGGCTCAGAGCAGGGCTGATTGGGGAGTTGGGGTGCCGCCCCCGTCATGCACAGAGCAGGACGGATTTGGAGGTTGCGATGCCACCCTCCGTCACGCACAGAGCAGGGCCGATAGGGGAGTTGGGGCACCGCCTCCTGTCATGCGCAGAGCAGGGTTGATCAGGGGGTTGGGGTGCTGCCCCTGTCACTCACAGAGCAGGGCCCATCAGAGGGTTGGGGCTCCGTACCCTGTCACGCACAGAGCAGGGTCGATCAGGGGGTTGGGGAGCTCCCCCCGGTCATGCACAGAGCAGGGCCCAACCAGGGGGTTGGGGAGCTCCCCCCTGTCACTCACAGAGTAGGGCAGATCAGGGGGTTGGGGTGCTGCCACTGTCACACTCAGGGCAGGGCCAATGGGGAGGTTATGGCTCTACCCGTCACACACAGAGCAGGGCCCGTGGGGGGTGGGAGGGGTTGGGGCACCGCACCCTGCCACACACAGAGCAGGGCCGATGAGGGGGTTGGGGTGCCGCACCCTGTCACACACAGAGCCGCAGGGTGACCAGGGGTTTGGGGAGCTCCCTCCTATCAGGCACAGAGCAGGGCTGATCAGGGGGTTGGGGCGCCTTCCCCTGTCACATACAAAGCAGGGCGGATAGGGAGATTGTGGCCCCGCCCCCTGTCACACACAGAACCGCAGGGCGATCAGGGGGTTTGGGCGCTGCCCTCTGTCACACTGATCCTGTTGCTGGGAGGCATATTACCCTTTTACTATATAGGATAGAGGCCTGGTGCATGGGTGTAGGCCATCTGTTTTGCCCTGAAGGGTGTCCTGGATCAGGGTGGGGGTCCCCACTGGGGTTCCTGGCCAGTCTGGGTGAGGGGCTGAGGGCTGTTTTCAGGCTGGCGGGTGACTGAAGCTCCCAACCGCTCCTTTTTTTCTTTTAATTCTGGGCCAGCTTTAGCTCTGAGGCTTGGCTCCAGCTCTTAGGCCTCGGCTGCTGAAAGCAGGTATCTGGTTTGTTTGAGTTCTGTAATCTAAACACTGTTTCAACTCCAGCTCTGAGATCCCGACTGGCTGAAAGCAGGTTTCTGGGGTTTTGTTTAGTTTCTCTATTTGTAACAATGTTTCAGACTGCAATCTCAGAGGCTGGCAGCAGCAGGCGGGGAACGATGGAGTCCTCTTTCACTAAAGCAAGCAAGCCTCATGTTCACTTCAAGCTGCCTAGCTGCCCGCCGCCATCTTGGCTGGCAGTTAATTTGCATATCACCCTGATTAGCCAATGGGAAGGGTAGCAGAGGTATGGCTAATTACCATGTTTCTCTTTTATTAGGTAGGATATGCTGAAATATATTTTAAGGAAAACCTTTCAAAATCAACACTAATAAAAGAGAAAAATGGTAATTGGCGTACGAGCTACCCTTTTCATTGGCTAATCAGGGTTATATGCAAATTAACTGCCAACTAAGATTGGCAGTTAACTGCCAACTAAGATTGGGAGTTAACTGCCAACAAGATGGCGGTTAATTTGCATATGTAGGCACAATGCAGGGAGGCAAAAGGGAAAGCAGGAAGAAGTCCCCTGCCACTGACAGTGATCGGAAACCCAGGGGGGAGCTAAGAGCTGGGGGGCAGGGCAAAGGCGGCCCTGGGGCCGCCTTTGCCCTGCCCCCCAGCCATGATCGGAGAATCAGGTGCCTTTTCCGCCTTGGCCAGTGATAGCAGGAAGTAGGGGTGGAGCCAGCGATGGGAGCTGGGCACGGTCGAAGCTGGCAGTCCCGGGAGCTAGGGGCCCATTGCCTGGGCCTAAAGCGAAGCCCACGATCGCGGGGCCGCTGCAGCTGCAGGTCCCCGCTGCCCGGGCCGATCCTGTGATTGGAGGGTGATGGGGGTCAACGCCTGAGGGCTCCCAGTATGTGAGAGGGGGCAGGCTGGGCTGAGGGACACTCCCCCCGCGACACACACACCCAGTGCACGAATTTCGTGCACCGGGCCCCTAGTATTTTAATAAGCTACTATAACATTAATCCTAAGACTTTTTAAAGGTACTGCATAAAGTGTTTAAATACAAATCTTACTCATTAAATTTTACTTTTAAATTTATTATAACGATATTACATATGACATTATGTTATTTTATGATATCCTTATTGACAGATGACTTGATTACCTATAAAAACTACTCAAAAGAATCCTCTTAAAATTATTAGAATTAATAAAGATGTTAATGGGAGAAGAAAGGGGGACATATGTTATACTTTCAACAGTAAAGAGGAGGACCCCAGGGCATTTCCAGCCCATCTCTCCCAGTCCTGATTGGCCGGACCCAGCAGCAAGCTAACCTACTGGTTAAGGGTCTGCCCTCTGGTGGTCAGTGCTCATCATAGCGACTGGTCAAATGAATGGTCGGACACTTAGCATATTGGCTTTTATTATATAGGATATGCTAATGAGGTATTTAAGACTTTTAACTATTCCTTTGAATGTGCGCCATTATTCTAGGAAAATTCTAATGACTTTCGTTCATGCTCTGTATTTTAAATGTTTCTCAAGGCCAAGCCCAGATGAATTAATGCAGGACAAGATGTTCAGTGAAGTGTCACCTTTATACACCCCATTTTTTAAAAGATTTTTAAAATTAATGATTCCTTCAGGTACATTGTTAATATTTCACATGTCAGTCTTTACTTTCCAACTGATTTTTTAAAATATGTTTTATTGATTTTTTACAGAGAGGAAGGGAGAGGAATAGAGGGGAAGGGAGGAGCTGTGGGTGGAGGGCCACATATATATATATATGTTTCAATTGCCAAATTGTCAAAGATTAGAAAGACTGTCACTCTCAAGTGTTAGAGAAGAAATAATGAACAGGAACTGTCATACACTGCTAGTGGGAATATAAATGGATACAAAGCCTTTCAAAAAACCTTTGTGATGATATAAAGTTAAAATTGCACGTGTTCTATGGCTTAGAAATTAAATCCTAGGTTTATCCTCTTGGGAAAACTTTTGCAGATATACACTGTATATAATATTCTGAGCAACACTTTATAATATTTTGAAAACATCAAACAATTTAAATAACAATTGATATTAGAATGCATCAAGTATTATATTATTCATAAAATAGAAGTAAAATTAATGACTTGCCCTAGCTGGTTTGGTTTGGTAGATAGAGCATCGGCCTGCGGACTGAAGGGTCCCAGGTTCGATTCCAGTCAAGGGCATGTGCCTTGGTTGCGGGCACATCTCCAGTAGGGGGTGTGCTGGAGGCAGCTGATCAGTGTTTCTCTCTCATCGATGTTTCTAACTCTCTATCCCTCTCCCTTTCTCTCTGTAAAAAAATCAATAAAATATATTTTTAAAAAATTAATGACATCATAGCTACATGCAACAATATTGATGACTTTCAAATAAATAATGTTGATTGAAAAAGCAAATCACAAATGAATACTGACCAGTAATATGAAGTTCAGAAATATGTATGACTAAACAATGTACTTTTTAGGGATACAAATATATGGTTAGACTATAATTAGAAGAGAATTACAAACACAAAAATTTCAGCTATGTGTTTCTTTTGGGGTATAATAGGGAGACACAATTAGGGAGAAGCAGAGATGGACCTTTAGTGATAATAAGATGTTCTTTACTTCAATTGCTTGGAAAGTACACAGTTGGTCATTGGAACTTTATTTTTTTATATTTTATTCATATTTAATAGTCTGTTTTTAGCAAATATTTATTCATTATTTACTAAGACAGTTTTCAAGAAAACTTGTTATATTGGTGAATGAAGGTAAGGGGAAATAGTCACTCTCATGTATTGCTTATGAGAATATAAATTGATACACCCTGAAAGAGCAACTTGGTGATGATATCCTATCTAATAAAAGAGAAACATGTAAATTAACCATCCCTCCACTACGCTCACCAGCCAATCAGATTGAGTATGCAAATTAACCTGGCAAAGATGGCATGCTAATTTGCGTATGCAGGTGTCAAGTGTCCCAGGAGGCGACAGCAGCTGCAGGCTCCCAGGACCATTGCTGGCCCCTGGAGGCGAGGCCAGCCACACCTAGCCATGCCTGTGGGCTCCCGGGGACTTCGCCGGCCCGGAAGGCGAGGCCGGCCACGCCACGCCACGCTTGCGGGCTCCCGGGACCTTTGTTGGCCCCAGCAGGCGAGGCTGGCTGTGCCTAGCCACGCCTGTGCACTCCCAGGACCTTCGCTGGTGGAGAGCAGAGCGGGAGAGCAGGCAGAGAGTGGGAGGATTAGAGGACTTGGCAGAACAGGAGGCTGCTGGACATAGAGCAGAGTGAGAGAGAGGGTGGCATGGAGGGTGTGGCTCCCTCTGTCACCCCAGCTTCCTCATCACAGCTGTGGAAACTGACAGCAGGGGGGAGGAAGTCCCACCCCCACAGAATCAGCCAGAATCAATTGTTGGTCAGACAGCTCTCAGTGGCCTGACAGCCAGGACTCTCATTCACCTGCATCTCAGACCGTGACAGTAGAGAGGTGGGACTATGTCTAAAGAACAACTTTAATACAACGTAGCTCTGCAGCTGAAAGATGCCGGTGTTATCGACAGAAAATGTCTGCAGAGCAACGTGCATCTGATCTTGAAAGAAGGTGGCGCCTGCGACAGAATGTATCTGAACACCAGCTACTGGAAAAACGACGCTCTGATGCTGAAAAACACCAGCGTCATCGACAGAAAATGTCTGAAGACCAGTGTGCCTTTGAAGTTGAAAGAAGGTGGTGGCGACGACAGAATATGTCTAGAGAACAGTCATCAACAAGTACTACCAATACTGGTAGGAACTGCCTTCTCAGCGAAAATGGAGTACTTGAGGATGCAATCCTTGAACATAGTTGTGGTGGAATGACTGTTAGATGTGAATTTTGCCTATCACTAAATTTCTCTGATGAAAAACCATCCGATGGGAAATTTACTCAATGTAGCAAAGGGAAAGTCTGTCCAAATGATATACATTTTCCAGATTACCCCGCATATTAAAAAGATTAATGACAAACGAAGATTCTGACAGTAAAAATTTCATGGAAAATATTTGTTCCATAAATAGTTCTTTTGCTTTTGCTTCCATGGGTGCAAATATTGCATCGCTATCAGGATATGGGCCATACTGTTTTAGAATACACGGACAAGTTTATCACCGTACTGGAACTTTACACCCTTCAGATGGTGTTTCTCCGAAGTTTGCTCAACTCTATATTTTGGATACAGCCAAAGCTACAAGTAAAAGATTAGCAATGCCAGAAAACCAGGGCTGCTCAGAAAGACTAATGATCAACATCAACAACCTCATGCATGAAATAAATGAATTAACAAAATCGTATAAGATGCTACATGAGGTAGAAAAGGAAGCCCAGTCTGAAGCAGCAGCAAAAGGTATTGCTCCCACAGAGGTAACAATGGTAATTAAATACAATCGTAACAGTGACCCAGGTAGATATAATTCTCCCCGTGTAACTGTGGTTGCTGTCATATTTAGAAACTAAGATGGAGAACCTCCTTTTGAAAGGGACTTGCTCATTCATTGTAAACCAGATCCCAATAACCCAAATGCCACTAAAATGAAACAAATCAATATCTTGTTTCCTACATTAGATACAATGACATATCCTATTCTTTTCCCACATGGTGAAAAAGGCTGGGGAACAGATATTGCATTAAAACTCAGAGACTACAGTGTAATCAACAATAATACTAGACAAAATATAAGGACACGAGTCACACAAATGCAGTATTATGGATTTCATCTCTGTGCGGCACATGCTCAATCCTATTTTAAATGCAGGAAAATTAACAGTTTATCATGGATTCATATT
This sequence comes from Myotis daubentonii, assembly GCF_963259705.1. Taxonomy (NCBI): domain Eukaryota; kingdom Metazoa; phylum Chordata; class Mammalia; order Chiroptera; family Vespertilionidae; genus Myotis; species Myotis daubentonii. The sequence continues at coordinate 146,206,111 of NC_081840.1, read as the reverse complement.
CTAAAATGGAGGCCAATCAGCTGAAACCGGCAGTCCAACATCCTCCTAGGGATGCATTAGTGCGCGAAGCAGCAGATGGCCGGGGAGGAGCCTGAGCTCGGGCCAGGCATCGCTCCTGCTCATCCCAGCCCTGCTGTGCCTGCCACCTCTGCTGCTCAGTTGGCTTGCTGCTGCTCTGCTGCTGTCTCTGCATGCCTGTTCTAGGTTGATACCAGCACACTCATGACCAAGAAACAGGCCCGGGCTCAAGCCCAGTCAGTCCCAATGCCGGTGCCGGTCTGATCCCAGTCCTGGTCTGGATGAAGGTGGGGCACACAGGGGGAGTGATCCTGGGAGAGGCTCGCACCACAACAGCTGCGCTTACCAGCCATGAGCCCGCATCTTGCTCCTGTTGGTCAGCTGTGCAGCGCTCCTGCTGTGGGAGCGCACTGACCACCAGGGGGAAGCCCCTGTGTTGAGTGTCTGCCTCCTGGTGGTCAGCGTGCATCATAGTGACTGGTCAAATGGTCACTTAGGCTTTATATTCAGAGATATGAGTGTATATATGTGTGTGCGTGTGTATAAATTTTAAATGCATATACCATATGACTTTGTATTGCTACATCTAGAAATTTGTCTATTATCTCTACATATATTTGTGGGAAATGAAATATTTATAATCATTTCAACATTGTTTATAATAGGAACTTTCAAAATGTTCATCAGAGTTTGCTCAAATAAATTAAGTACATATGCACATTTTCTGACAGTTTTCCAAAAGAATGAGGCAAAGCTATACTTATTGTTGTAGAATGATCTCTATGGCATATATAGAGTAATGTGTATAGTATGCTGCCTTGTAGGGCAGTGGTGATGGGTGGTCAAGTTTACATGCACATGAGTATGTATGAGTGACTGAAGCACAGAGATGGGAGAGTCTTAGCTTCTAATTTATATATTATTACAACATTTTTACATTTCTACTAGTATTCAAAGTAATGAATACTGTTTTGAAACATAAAATGTTCTTTACTTCTTCCTAGCTTTGTTGTTGTTCATAGTAATAATCCATTTTTTAAATATATCATTATAGGTATCCATCATACTTGGCACCTGAGGTAATTGCACAAGGAATTTCCAAAACGACTGATCATATACCCAGTGAAAAACCATTGCCTTCTGGCCCCAAATCAGATGTATGGTCTCTAGGAATCATTTTATTTGAGCTCTGTGTGGTAGGTATAAAAAAACATTAAAGTAATAAAATTGTGTGTTTCTTAGAATAACTTTTTTAATAGGAAAACTATTTGGTAATAATATCTTTTTGCTTTGCAAATTGACTAGATATGAGGAGAAATATCTTAATTCTCAATTTGACTTTTAACAAAATCCTGTTTGACAATTAATTTACCTATTATTTTGGTAGCTCTAGAAATGTTTACACTTTTACTAATTGTAAATTTTACTAAGTGTAAATATCATTTGGTATTTCTAGAAATTTTTATCCTTGTATTAAGTACAAAAAAATTTACACTGTACAAAGTTAAAAACTAAGCGTTGTATAAATGTTTAGACTAAAACTGCTTACATTCTTTGATACGTTCATGCTCTCTCCCTTCTGTGGTCTTTCTTTTTAGATACCTTCTCTTCTCCTGTTCTCTTACGTTTCCTATAAGACTCATTTTATATGTTTGCTTTTTCTGAGGCCTTTCCCAGATATCCTCTATATCTATTAGTGTAAAGAATAAACTGCTATAAAAACAAAGGAGTTAAAAATGCAGTAGTTTAAAGAACATAGAATTCAGTGGTTCTCAACCTTCCTAATGCCGCGACCCTTTAATACAGTTCCTCATGTTGGGTGACCCCCAACCATAAAATTATTTTCGTTGCTACTTCATAGTAATTTTGCTACTGTTATGAATCGTAATGTAAATATCTGATATGCAAGATGTATTTTCATTGTTCGCGACCCACAGGTTGAGAACCGCTGAAGATGTTTTTCTCCCTCATGTAACAGCCCATTGAGGGTAGAGTGGGCTTTATTCTACAGCTAGAGGCCCGATGCATGAAAATTCATGCAAGAGTAGGCCTTCCTTCCCCTGGCTGCTGGAACCAGCTTCCCTCCAGCACCCGGGACCTGGGCTGCTTCCCTCCTCCAGCCACCAGCAGGCACCTGGGACCCAGGCTGGCTTCCCTCAGACCACCTGCAAGCACCGGACTCCGCTGGCTTCCCTGTGGCCCCAGCTTCATCAGGAAGGACATCCAAAAGACATCCAGTCTGATTAGCATATTAGGCTATCAGGAATGGCTCCAGCATCTAGTTTCCAAAGTTCTCTCACTATCACTTTTTTTTAGCCATGAGGAAAGGAGAAGAGTGATTCATGGTAACTATTTAAGGATGTGATCTAAAACGGATCAACACTACTTTTCACTAGTGATAATTTACACATGTTGCTACATATAGGTACAAGGGAGACTAGAACATGTTGTCTTCAGCTGGACACCTAAATATTGAGAAAGGAGTTGAAAATTGATTTGGAGGAGCAACTAACAATCTGTCGATTCTACCTTCAAATATCTGCCAGCCTTTGGTTACTATCTTCTTTGCTCTCCTCTTCTATTTTGGCATTTATCAAATTTGTCTACTTTACTTGGACTACGAGGTTATTTGATGCAGAAATTTTTATTATTTATCTATTATATCTGTCTTCCAAGGAACTTTCAAAATATTTTGAAAAATTAAGTCACTAATGTTTACCATATTTAAGAATTAGATTGACATTATTTTTCTCCTTTTATATATTTTTGAATTAATTCAAAGCAGAGGTAGTAAAGCATAATAGTTATGAGATAAGCTTCTGTAGTCAGAGAGAACTGGGTTTAAATTCTGATGCTGCAAAGAATAGCTGTGTGAGTTACGTTAGCTAACTAACTTCTCAAAGCCTTGGTTCCACTACTATACATAACAATAGTGTCTATATTGCAAAATTGTTGAAAAAATAAAATGAAATAATGTATATAAAGTACTTAGTATAGTGTGTTACAGAGTGAACAATCCATAAATGTTAGCTTTTATTATTATTAATTATGCATAATATCCTGGCAGGAGTGTCTTATTTGTTTGAGCATAGTCCTGTGCAATGAAAGATTGCTGGTTCGATTCCTGGTCAGAGCACATACCTGGGTTATAAGTTCGATGCCAGGTTGGGGCACGTATGGAAGGCAACTGATCGATCTCTCTCTCTCTCTCTCTCTCTCTCTCTCTTTTTCTCTGTTTCTTTCTCACTCTCTCTCTTTCTCCCCCTTCCTCTCTCTGAGCATGTCCTCAAGTGAGGATTAAATAATAATAGTAATAAAAATAATAAATATGCATAATAACTTTTGTCATTTACATATTGGCAGTTCTTTCTCTAAGGGAAAATGTCAGATATTCTGATTCTTTGCTATCCTTTGTTTAGACCATCTTACTTTTTTCATTGGTATAAAATAATAATAAATCTTATTGCTGTTTAAAATCATAGACAAATTGAAAAATTATTTTTGGAATATGAAAGCGAAGTATAATATATGTAAAATATACAGGTTTTTTTTTCTTTTTATTACCATCAACTATATCTAAACTCTTTATTAATGATCTGGGTATGTCTTATATGAATATTTCAATTTTTAAAATGTTAAAGAGTATTTACTGTATGTATATGTTGTATATATAGCATCATGACAAATGCAACAAGGAATAAACTGTGATTAAGACACATTGTGAAGAAGTTTATAAAGTAATTCAAATCCATACATTTTGAAGATAAACTCAGAGAGCTGTGTGAATACCAAGAAGGAAATATTAATTTCATTATGTGGGCTTTATGACATTTTAAGTGGTACTCAAAGTTTAGACAGTTTAAGGATGGCAAACTGAACGTGAGCTTAAATCTTTCTCTGCCTCATCAAACAAATACTAAGATATAAATTAATAGCATACCAACAGCTAACAAAGGCAACTTTGGTTATACTAGAAATTCAAAGAAAATAGATGAGAAGCTATTCCAAGACCATTTTGCTAGGAATCTCTGGCCATATCACCAGAAAGTTACTAAAGTCACTTTGCCACCCAGAAGGTTCCCTAGTCTAAATCAGTGATGGCAAACCTTTTGAGTTCAGCGTGTCAGCATTTTGAAAAACCCTAAGTTAACTCTGGTGCCGTGTCACATATAGAAATTTTTTGATATTTGAAGCCATAGTAAAACAAAGACTTATATTTTTGATATTTATTTTATATATTTAAATGCCATTTAACAAAGAAAAATCACCCAAAAAAATGAGTTCGCGTGTCACCTCTGACACGCGTGTCATAGGTTCACCATCACTGGCTAAATGATGTGTAGAATCCTATATTAAAACATGAGTAAATATCTAAGAAATACCAAACATCTAAAGAAGACCTCTGCTAATGAAAACACACACACACACACACACACACACACACACACAAGAATTTACACTTGATTGCTAAAGGGAGTGGAAGGGAGAGGGAGAGACAGAAAGAGAGAGAGACATCAATTGTTTGCCTCCCGTATGCACCCAGACCCTGGTGGGATCGAGCCTGCATAAGTTTTGTGTCCTTGACTGTAATAGAACCTGGCATCCTTCAGTCTTAGGGCCAACATTCTATCCATTGAGCCAAACTATCCAGGTCCGCATTTCTAATTTTATAAGTCTTTGAGAAAGTTTTTTTCCTTTTATTTTTTTCTTTTTAAATCAGAGTTTCATCTTCTCTATATAAAAACCATGCTATCTCTTCTTAAGCTTTCATATTCTAAGTCTATTTTAAGGGACATATAAGTTTTAATTTGTTTATAATAAGAAAAACATAATACTAAACATTTATGAAGCATATCTATGTGCAGAAAATGCTATGTATTTTTATACATTATATAAATAACCCTTACTGTAAATATTCAATTTTAATAGATGAGAAAAGTGAGCCTTAGGTGGTTAAGTAATTTGCCCAAGTTGTGTAACTGGTAGTAGAATATCAAATTTGACACACAGTAGTTGTTCGGCATATAGTCACTGAAGTTATAAGTGTTTGATTCCAGACTGCATTCCAAGGAGCCCCCTGGAGCCAATAAAGAAAACAATTAAAGCCTGACCAATGTGCCTCAGTGGTTGAGTGTCGACCTATGAACCAGGAGGTCACAGTTCGATTCCTGGTCAGGGCACATGCCTGCGTTGCAGGCTTTATCCCTAGTATGGGGCATGCAGAAGGCACCTGATCAATGAGTCTCTCTCATTATTGATGTTTCTGTCTCTCTCTCCCTCTCCCTTCTTCTATGAATTCAATAAAACTATATAAATATTTTAAAAAGAAACAATTAAAATATAATGTATGTGTCTTAAATATACCAGTTGCTCTGTGAGCACAAAGGATGGCTAAGTTATTGTGGGAGAAGGGACTGTCATGGAATGTGTCTTAATAGAGACAACAGATTGCCTGAATTATAATATGTAAGTAAGGATTAGTTGGGCAGATGAAAGGGTAATCTGAGTCCTTCCCAGGAGGAATCTTGTACTCTTAATAACATTCCTGGTAGCCTGGAATCCATCGAGACATTCAAGTATGTATGGTCTCAAAAGTGAACAGTGCTTGAGATCAAACTAAAATGTTTAAATGTTAAATATTATGTAACATATAAAAAATCATTACCTAACCAATAATTTTTCTTTAATGGAACTAATTTTAAAAATCTAATAAAACTTCTGAAGAGAAATAGAAGTACCTGATAAAATTATTTTCAGCTCTGAAAAAAAAGGCCTCCTAAGAAAAAACATGCAAATGTTTACATGCATTCTTTTCCCATTTTATTTAGGGAAGAAAATTATTTCAGAGCTTGGATGTTTCTGAAAGATTAAAATTTTTGCTTACATTGGGTAAGTATCTTGCAGTTATATTTCAAATGTAAATATAATCTTTACTGAGTGTTAATAATCAAATACACTGAAATATCCTAACTTTCTTTAATTTTCTAATGATCAGTGATAAGCATTAACAGGACAATTTAAGAAGTGCCGTAGATGAATTATAGTAGAGCTTTCCTTATTTACTAAGGAATTATGCTGTGGATGGATGTAAAATTAGCCTTATGATAGCCCAGTAAACTAACATGTGAAATCGAAGAGTGAGACTATAAAATTATATTTTTCTCTAGCAGTTTGCCGTGAAATAATATATCAACTTTGGAGCTTTCTCTTTTTTTAAAAAAAATATATTTTATTGATTTTCTACAGAGAGGAAGGGAGAGAGATAGAGAGTTAGAAACATCGATGAGAGAGAAACATCGATCAGCTGCCTCCTGCACATCTCCCACTGGGGATGTGCCCGCAACCCAGGTACATGCCCTTGACCGGAATCGAACCGGGGACCCCTCAGTCCGCAGGCCGATGCTCCATCCACTGAGCCAAACCGGTTTCGGCTGGAGCTTTCTCTTTGATGATTCATATGTGAATGGGTCAAGAATAATGTTTATTTTTCCTTATAACAAGTTCATATGTTTTATATGTATATTAGATATAAATATTTGCAATTCAAATTTATAAAAATGTGTGTATCTACTTTAGAGTGGAATAAATTATAAGCATGTATGGTAAAAAAAAGAAGAGAAAAGGAGTGATAGAGCACTTTATGTAAAAGAGTGATAGATTGATGTATAGATTAATAGAGTATACAAATAATGTGTACAGGATATTATTAATAAATATTAATACTAATGAATTATAAATAAAATGCCATAAAATTTTACCATATTTACCACATTTAATTTTAAAGTGATAATATAGCTGTTAAGGAGTCTTGGAGATTTCTAAATGTCATCTGCAGACCAAACTTATACTTTAAGTCCTCAGAGAAATGTATACATTCTCCAAATTGTATATAATAAAAATAAAATAGTTTTATAATCATGAAAAGATAATAAAACCTTTAAAATACACACATATAGTGAAAAAGCATCGACAAGAATCTTTGTCTCCTATGATCACTGCTTTATTTCACTTACTATTAGGCGGCTTTATTTCAGTATCTATGATTCAATTAAAATTTAGTGTTTGAAGTCTTTATTTTTACCACTATACATAAGGAAAGTTTAAAAAATCACAAACTTTTTAATATTCCAGGTCCCAAAACAGAATTACATAATATTTTTTAAAAGTATCAGAGTTCAGTACCCAGTATGTCTGATAAATTAGAACAGCAGCATTCATTCGTATACTTTTTCTATTTTTTAGACTGCGTGGATGACACTATAATAGTTCTGGCTGAAGAGCATGGTTGCCTGGACATTATAAAGGTTTGTGGTTAATCTGTTATTGAAAGTTTGTTTATTTTGCATATTTGGGATCCAATAGCAAGCTATTTTAAAGCTGTGTTTATTTGGGAAAAGTCCAAATAAAGAGTTTGTAAAAAAATCAAAACACAATGCAATATAAAGATGATGTATCATAGAGATGTACACTTGAAATCTATATTATCTTATTAACCAATGTCACCCCAATAAGTTTAATTAAAAAGAAAAAAATAATAATAAAGATGAAAAAAAACAAAACATTTGAGTTTGTCAGGTAAACACAAATCTTTAGAACAAAAATAAATAAAATATCCTAGGTTAGCAAACATTTGAGTAAAATTTACTTTTTACTGTATTTTTTATTGTTGATAGTATTACAGGTATCTCATTTCCACCCTCTATTGCTCCTCTCCTAAAATTTATTTTTAAGATTGGTCATTGTAAATAGTTCTTTTTTCTCTTTTTTTTACCAGGAGCTTCCTGAAAATGTGATAGATCTTTTGAAGAAATGTCTGACCTTCCACCCTTCCAAGAGGTTGATATTAAGAGTTTGGGATTACACAGATCCTTAACATATAAGTAGTTAATTTTTTTCTTGCTGGTTTTAATGCCAATGGATTTAATAAGCATATTTTTATATATATATATATATATATTAATAACTGTTAGTTATGGCTTTATTATATGGTAATAAAAGAAGAAAAAATAATGAAGCCATGCTCAGAAAACTAGAATATACCAAAAGAAGTTACTGGTTCATTTCCTAGTCTCCAATATAAAAAAAATCAGCTAAACTGTGAGGTATACATATTCCTCAATTAAAATGATAGAAGAGAAATGAGAACAAAAGTTTATTGGCAGTATATATTATAGCAAAAGACTTGGATAAATGGTGAGGTAAGCTAACAACTGTTGATTACATAAAAGGATTTCTTAGAAGTTGTATTATTTCTTTTCATTTGATGATGTCATTGTTAGCCATATAGTTGTCCCTAAACTCCCTCAGGTATATAATATTTAAAAATAGCCGAAACCGGTTTGGCTCGGTGGATAGAGCGTCGGCCTGCGGACTGAAGGGTCCCGGGTTCGATTCCGGTCAGGAGCATGTACCTGGGTTGCGGGCACATCCCTTTTGGGGGATGTGCAGGAGGCAGCTGATCGATGTTTCTCTCTCATCGATGTTTCTAGCTCTCTATCTCTCTCCCTTCCTCTCTGTAAAAAATCAATAAAATATATTAAAAAAAATAATAAAAATATATTCTAATTTGTCTTTAGACAAACATTTTTGTCAAGGCATGTTAGGAAGAAAGTAATGATATTAAAAGCATAGTTTTGGGTAAATAGGCCACATTAAACTAAGTATAGGAAGAAACTAAGAGGTATTGTTAGTGTATAATTTTATTATTTAATATATTCAGTAAAGCAGATACATGGTAATCAAGCTAAAATTGAGACACTCATATATAATAGTTTTGGTAGATCACAAGGTGTAAAAAGCATAACAGAGGTAAAAAATTTAGCATTTACTACCTACAGTCACTTGATTGTTTTATAAATGTACTAGAGGCCCAGTGCATGAAATTCATGCACTCGGGGGAGTCCCTCAGCTCAGCCTGCACCCTCTCACATTCCAGGAACCCTCAGGGGATGTCTGACTGACAGCTTAGGCCTGCTCTACGTAGAGAGTGGGCCTAAGCCATCAGTCAGACATCCTTAGCACTGCCACGGAGGTGAGAGAGGGTCCTGCCACCGCTGCTGCGCTCGCCAGCTGAGAGCCTGGCTTCTGGCTGAGCGGTGCTTCCACTGTGGGAGCACACTGACCACCAGAGGGAAGTTCCTGCATTGAGCGTCTGCCCCCTGGTGGTCAGTGCGCGTCATAGTGACCGATCGTTCCACAGTTCAATCTATTTGCATATTAGCCTTTTATTATATAGAATACTTTTAGACTCCATGAAGGAGGGCTTTATTATATTACTAGAGGCTGGTGCACGGATTCGTGCACTGGTGAGGTCCCTCGGCCTGGCCTGCGGACATCCCCTGAGAGGTTGGACCCCACCAGTGCACGATCGGGGCTGGGGAGGGACCGTAGGAGGACCCCAGGGCATGTCCAGCCCATCTCTCCCAGTCCCGATTGGCCGGATCCAGCAGCAAGCTAACCTACTGGTTGAGGTGTCTGCCCCCTTGTGGTCAGTGCTCATCATAGCGACTGGTCAAATGAATGGTCAGACACTTAGCACATTGGCTTTTATTATATAGGATATGCTAATGAGGTATTTAAGGCTTTTAACTATTTTTTTGAATTATTCTAGGAAAATTCTAATGACTTTCGTTCATGCTCTGTATTTTAAATGTTTCTCAAGGCCAACTCCAGATGAATTAATGCAGGACAAGATGTTCAGTGAAGTGTCACCTTTATACACCCCATTTACAAAACCTGTCAGTTTGTTTTCATCTTCTCTGAGATGTGCTGACTTAACTCTCCCTGAGGATATCAGTCAGCTGTGTAAAGGTAATGATAAATAAGAATAAGCAATAATATAAGCCTTGTTTTTAAAGAGAGTACTCTTATCCTAGTTTTGAAAGTATCAACAATATATGTAATACATTAGTGAGACTTTATGGACACTTATCTTGGAATTAAGAGGTAACTCTGGGCATGTTTAACATAGCATTTTATATAACTAACCTAACTTTTAATCCCTTCAATTTAACTTACTTTGAGCAGGAACTTTAAGAATCAAGGAGAGGATGTGGTACCACACAAAAATTTACTATGCAAAACAAAGTCCCATTTTCATCTCAAATCTTTATACTACAATCAGGTCTTCTAATTCCCAATGGAATTTTCATTACATCAACATTTATATATCATACTAGAGGCCCGGTGCACAGATTCATGCACCAGTGGGGTGCCTCAGCCTGGCCTGTGCCCTCGCAATCTGGACCCCTCGGGGGATGTCAGATAGACGGTTTCGGCCTGATCCCCACAGGCCTGATCCAGACAGGAGGGAGCCCAATCCAGACAGGAGGGAGCCCGATCCCTGCAGGCCGGATCCATACAAGAGGGAGCCCAATCCTGTGCATTGAACATCTGTCCCCTGGTGGTCAGTGCGCATCATAATGACTGGTCGACCGGTCATTTGGTTATTTGGTCGCTTAGGCTTTTAGATAGATGATAGATAGATAGATAGATAGATGATAGATAGATAGATAGATAGATAGATAGATAGATAGATAGATAGATAATCTATTATAAATGATCTCTAAAAATTGTATTGTTGATAGAACATTCATACTGTTATACTTCACATTTTAAGAGAATATCAGCTTTTGTCTTTTTATCTCTCTGTGATATTTACACCTCTCAGAATGTGTGCTGTAGTGACACCAGTAAGTTACTCTTATACTGAAGAGTTATGAAATAAGTCATAGCAATAAATAGTTACTAACCATTCATTCAATTAAATATTTATTGAGTTTCTACTTTGCTTCACACACTGTACCTTCAAGTAACATTCATGCCAAATGGTGAGGCAGACAGACATTTAGTCACAGAATTATGATTACAAATGAAGGTCTGTATGAACATAGCAGAATGGAAGCATAGCCTGTGTGAGACATCAAGAAAGACTTCTCCAAAGAGGCAGCAATTGACTCAAGACATGAAAGATAGGGCAGTTCATGTTGTTTGCCTACTCTATGTTTTTCTGCCCTTAATCCTTTTACATAGATATACCTTAGATATACCTGATATATCTGTGACCCAGGTGGTAAAAATTCCACTTTTTCTTAAGAAACTGAACGTACATTTCATATTCTGTGCATTTTATAGTATGTATATCCTTAAGGATATCTTACTATGCTTTTAAGTTTTTACTGTTTTAGAATATTAGCTATTATTGTCTGTTGCCTTTTAATAAAAACAAATAGTGAGATAACTGTGATTCTCTTTAATTTGCCATTAATAGATATAAACAGTGATTACCTGGCAGAAAGATCAATTGAGGAAGTGTATTACCTTTGGTGTTTAGCTGGAGGTGACTTGGAGAAAGAGCTTGTCAACAAGGAAATCATTCGATCCAAACCACCTATCTGCACACTCCCCAAGTAAGAAAAGAAAAATGTTGGAAATTTTTTAAAAATGTAGTAATAAATTTTTTAAAAAATTGGGTAGCCATTCCAACTAAGTGTTTATCACAGCTATTGGATGTTAGTAACTTATTTTTTTTAATGAAGTGTCTATTAAATTCTCATCATTATTTTTATTAAATATTGTTTGTTTATAAGTAATACGCTTATTTTCATATGAATTTATTATAGAATAGCTTGTAATAATTGATGTTCAATTAATGGAAAAGGTACAAGTCAGAAAGAACAGTAATATTGAAGAGTTAATCAGCTAACGTGCCCTATTATGAGAAACTATTTTCTATTTGCAATTATAAATCATATATATGAGGTACTTCTTGTCTTAGAGATCATTAAAGTGCTAAGTCAGTGTTGAGCAAAATCTGCACAACTGCACAAGATCCTGGACACTATTCTGTAAGTTAGATTGGAATTTAAATAACAATACAACCTAAGGGACAAGGTTATTGCTGTTCCCTTGCTCTTAACATTTATTCATGTAGATGTGAATCTGAATCTCTTGAGTTTCAACCAATGCTCTAGCGTTTTAATTTTAGATTTTCGGACTAGATTTTATCATTGTAGGTTATTGTAGAAATCACCTGATGATCATTTCTTTCCCTCACATGTTAAATTTTAGGTTAATTATTTGAAAAGACCATTGGCTCTCTACTTTTTTCTCTCTTAAACTAATTTTTCAGTATTAACTTCAGTTATACTGTGCACATTGAGTTAGGTAGAAAACCAAGAAATAAGATGAGAGAAATTCTAAGAATAAATACTTTAAAGGATATATAAATTCTCAAAAGTAATTTTCTAAAATTCTAAACAAATTTCATACATTTATTATTTGATATCCTTTCCCCTGTGAAATCACAGTCATTGTGTAAGGTTTTTCTTTTTTCTCACTTTATCATTCTTCACTCATATATACTTTCTCAGGGTCACATTTGAATAGTATCAGCAAAGTAACTTTTGTGTTGAATCTGACAAGATACAGTGTAAATCACACTCTGATGTTGCTAAAATGCTTTATGCACTATATTCATACTTACTCAACATATATTTTAAAATTAGAATTGTTTAGAGAATTTTCAAACAGCAGTTATATTTTTTATTAACCCATTAAATCTAAAATTTCTTTTTTTCATGAAAGAGTTCATGATTTAGAATAAAATTTCTTTTGTAGAAGAAACACTAAATTGGATTTTGTGTACCCATTAAAATAATAATTTTTTAAAATTTCTTCTAGTTTTCTCTTTGAAGATGGTGAAAGCTTTGGACAAGGTCGAGATAGAAGCTCACTATTAGATGATACCACTGTGACACTCTCATTATGCCAGCTAAGAAATGTAAGATTGTTATTTTAGCAAACTTGCCAGAAAACCTTTTTTTTTTTTTTTAAGATACCTTACAGATACACATGAAGCCTTGAATTCCTCCCTAATTTCAAAATATAAGAGAGTTTCTTTAATGTATGAGCCCACGTATAGCATTATTGGAAATGCATCTGTACATCTTCAGCTTTAGTATATATATTGTCTCATCGCTCAAAATGTGGTTTTATTTGTTTACCTTTGTACCATCATAAGAGTTCTCATTTCTCCACATACTTGGTAATACATGGTATCATCAAATTTTTTAAAAATTATTGCTCCAAAAGGACCAGAATGGTATTTTGCTATAATACTAATGTTTAATTCCATGGTTATAGTGTAGATATGAGTTCTTTCATGTTTTTTGACTGTTTACTTACCTCTTCTGTGTGTGAGTGATTCATCTTTTGCCAATTTTTTTGAGTCATTTCTTACTGAGTTGAGGGCTTTTAAAATGTATTCCAAATACAGGGTTTTTGTTGGCTATATGTGTTGCAAATTTCTTCTAATCTGTGGCTTCTTTAATTTTTTGAATAGTATCTTTTAATTAATAGAATTCTTACTTTTATCAGTGTTTTTATAGTTCACTGTGTTTTATTATATTTTACTTACTGTTACTTATTTAAAGTTATACCAAGATTATAAATATATTTTGTATAATGTTCTATATTTTGTTCTAAAAGATTTCATTAAAAATTTATTTGCAAAAACAAAAAAAATAAAAATATTTTTTCTATAAATATTAGAAAAAATGTTAACATTGCTGATTTTTAAAGTAATATGGAAACCAAAGAATAACTTTTACCTTACACTTTCTGTACAAGTGTTTTTGCCCTTTTTTGCCTTTGATATGCTAAAATTTTAATTAATAAAAAATAGCAGAAGATAGATCTAAAAGTAATATTTATGCCTTAAAGGATAGTAAAACTCAAACTTTAAAAATTACATATCAATAATTCAGTCAAACTTGGGGAAATACTAGTTTTCTACTTAGAATTTTTATCCATGAAAGAAATACCTAAAGATTTAAAGGCAAAATAGGATAAGTGCATACATGGCGTGTCAAATTTTAGAAAGAAGCCATGCATAAAACCAGTGTTTGCCAGATTCTCATTGTTGGATGGAAGATTTTTTTTTTGGCTTTTAAAAAGTCTGTGAATAATGCTAATGGAAGTGCGTAAGGACTCTAATCAATAGAAGGTCAGTGCCAGCTGCACACGGAGCTTGACCCTCTGTGTGAATCCCATAGGAGCAGACACTCTGTCTTCAAGTTGGGAGTTGCACTGAAGAGCAAAGCAGCAGGCAAGGTGGCGATAACTTTAATCACCCTGCTTAGGATGTGTCCAAGATTTTACTATACTATGGCCTGTCTTCTTACGTTTTTGAAGAATACCTATAATCCTGCATGTTATGTTATTATTGGAGAAACATTTTATAATGACTTTTAAAAAAGATAATTAAGAGAATTGAACTCATCAATATTTGAATCATACATATTCAAAATATGTTTTAAAAAATTCTTTTGAATTTTATTTTATTAGTACCCTTACTATTGTCTTAGTTTGTAATAATTACAAAGTAAAAATAAGTAAATTGAATTGAGTTTTAAATTAAGGGGTATATATTTTTAAAGTACCTTTTAAAATAACCTTCATCTATAATAATAAAAGCATAATATGCTAATTAGACCAGACATCCTTCCAGACAGCCTTCCAGATGAAGCCAGGGCTGCAAGGGAAGCCCGGGTCCAGGGTGCCTGCCGGCGGCTGGAGGGAAGCCTGAGTCCTGGGTGCCAGAGAGAAGCCAGTGCCGGCAGCTGGGAGAAGGAAGGCCTACTCTTGCACAGATTTCGTGCATCAGGCCTCTAGTATAATTTAACAGTGTATTATCCATGTATTAAATTTTATACTAATTTCAGTAATTCTGAATTGTGTTTGGAAAATATCATAGTAGATGTCTAACATTTACAAGAGACACCTGTAGGTAAAAATAATCAATGTACAAAAACTATTCAGAGCTAAACTTAATCACTAGAGGCATAATATATTTGTATATTTATGATTGGAATGGATTTTAAATTTTATACTTCTCAGTACCTCATATAAATTCATAAATTTTATATTATGTTGCTTTTGAGGTGCGGTTCAGCATTTCTGCCTCAGAGTCTCACACATAATATTTTCTCTTTTAAATCACAGAGATTAAAAGATGTTGGTGGAGAAGCATTTTACCCACTACTTGAAGATGAGTGAGTATATAGTCTCTTTTTACACTTATTTTTCTTCACCGTTTATGTTAGATTGGTAAGAAACATATATGTTCAATGAAGAGCATTTCCTAAATAAAACACTTAATATGGAGGTGGTTTTTTTTTTTAATTTTTTGCCTTTTTTTTCTCTTTTATAGCCAGTCTAATTTACCTCATTCAAACAGCAGTAATGAGTTGTCTGCTGCTGCCACGTTGCCTTTAATCATCCGAGAGAGGGACACAGAGTACCAGCTTAACAGAATCATTCTCTTTGACAGACTGCTAAAGGTAGGGATGTAATGTGGAAAGTGTTCTAAGAGCCCATATACAATACTTATTTTTTTTTCCATTTGTAATTATTAGAGAATCTTGATGTCATAAGAAAACTAATTTTTATAGCCTGTCTTTTCTGATAAACATTTAATTACAAAAATGATACATGTTCATAGTAAATAAAACTTAAAAGTAAAACAAAATGTAAAAAAGTAAAAATGATGTAGGATTATATGAAAAAGCATATTAGATAATAGATTAATATCCAAACTGTTTAAAGAACATTTAAAAATCTACAGGAAAAAGCACTAATATTGAAAGAGAAATGGATAAAGAATATAATGGAAATATAACTAGTCAGAATAAATCTATTCAAAATATTTATCCTCACTAGGAATGAAAAAAATTTTAATAGGTTTTTTTAAATAACCAAATTAGTAAAGTGAACAAAGGCATATCAAGATTGGAACTCTTATTCCTTGTAATAAGTGTAAATTGAAATGGTGCATAAGGCAATTTAAAAGTATATATGAAGAGCCTTAATGATATCCATACCCTTTGTCCTAATAATTCTTTTCTAGAACTCTCTCTTAAAGTACAAATTTATAAAGGGACAAATGTATATGCAAGGATATAGAAGTAGCCATAATAATAACACATTTATTGAATACTTTCTGTATGACCCGATATTTTACAAAGTGCTATGCATAAATTATTTAACCCATATGAAGCTGATAGTATTATTTACACATGACTCCTTGATAATTCTTTCAGATCACAAAATAGAGAGAAATGATTAAAAACAGAATCAGCTCACCTCTTCGGTTATATTATACAAAATTTACAGAATATAGGGAACCATTCCACTGCCAACTTAATATCCTATATAATAAAAGCCTAATATGCTAAGTGTCCAATTGTCCAGTCGTCTATTCAACCAACCAAAGCGTAAAAATGCTAATGATATGCTAAGGCTGCTTATCTGCTTGCTATGACATGCACTGACCACAAGGGGGCAAACAGTCGACTGGTCAACCAGTCGCTATGATGTGCACTGACCACCTGGAGGCAAATGCTCCAACTGGTAGGTTAGCTTGCTGCTGGAGTCCGGCCGATCAGGACTGAGTGAGATGGGCCAGACATGCCCTGGAGTCCCCCCACAGTCCCTCCCCAGCTGGCCAACCTGCTTCATCCCTTCCCCCCCCCCCCAGCCCCAATCATGCACTAGTGGGGACCCTCAGCCTGACCTGCACTCTCTTGAAATTTGGGCTGATGGACCTCCAGTCCCCCAAGTGCACAGATTTCATACACCAGACCTCTTAGTGTATTAATAATACCAAAGTAATAACACCAAAGATACTTTGAAATTTATTTAAAATCTCTTTCAATTTATCACTGATATATATTCCAGACTTTCTAGACTAAAATATGCTACTTGATAATTTGAGACATTTTTCGTATCTTTCTTTCATCTGTAGGCTTATCCATATAAAAAAAATCAAATCTGGAAAGAAGCAAGAGTTGATATTCCTCCACTTATGAGAGGTTTAACCTGGGCTGCTCTTCTGGGAGTTGAGGTAAGAAAGAAAAGAGAAAGAAGTTGGTTATAATAGTGCTAAGAAAGAAGAAAGTAGGAAAGTGCTTTCCAAATATATATTTTTCAAATAGAAAGTTATATAGTAAAATATAAGCATTGAGAATATTTGACAATTTTAAATGAAAGGACTAGAGAAAAAGAATAGATTAACAAAATATAATTGAAGATTTGTTAGATTTATATTATTTAATATTTCATTTAGTGGAGCTCATAGAAATTATTTTGATTATTAATTTTCAAATCAGATTATTTTAAGACTATATATACCAGTTATAAGCATATTATCCTGCCTATAAAGTATGTGTATGTTTATTTAGGAATAGGATTGTCTATTTATAAGTGGTTCTAAATTTGGAGAAATCCTCCATCAATTTGAACCTTATAAAAAATCATTAACAGCCCTAGCTGGTTGGGCTCAGTGGGTAGAGCATCAGCCTGCAGATTGGAGGGTTCCGGGTTTGATTCCAGTCAAAGGCACATGCTTGGGTTGCAAGCTCGATCCACAGCAGGCGGCGTGCTAGAGGCAGCCGATCAATGATTCTCTCTCATCATTGATGTTTTTATCTCTATCTCCCTCTCCTTTCCTCTCTGAAATAAATAGGAATATAGATTTTTTTAAAATAATTAACATAATTTAGCGCTTTTTTGGCACATCTATCCCACAAGAACCATGCTGCCAAAACAAACTACTTTGTCTTGTACAACACCTAATCCGTTGGCAGTGAGGAAAGGAGAGGTCCCAAAATTATTACAGTGACTTGCAGTACTAACAGAGAACTCTGGTAACAGCAGTCATGATAATGGGCCACATTCCTGCCCCGTTTTTTTGGTTTGTTTGTTTTTGTTTTGTTTTGTTTTTGTTTTTTTATTTCCAGGCAATTTCTTTGTCATCCTTCAGATATTCTCTTATCAATATCTTATGGATATCCATCATGTATTTTTTTCCTGAATTCCCTCAACTATTTTTAATTCTTTTCAACTCCCTGTTAAAAGAATTTTATTTATTTATTCCTGATTCCTTTGATGATATTCTACAAACATCTTTGAGTTTGGCTGGCTGCTTTACAAGAATGCCTATTGTTCCATATAATACATTAATAGTTAGAATTGTTGAACCACATAATGCTGAAGTTCAAGAGGACTTGTGAGGTCAGGTTGTCTAAATCTGTCATTAAATAGACGTACCATAGAAGCTGATGTACCAGCAAGTAATGTCATAATTTTGAACCCCAAATTAGTGGCTCATTCTACATCATTACAGTAAAGCTAAGTTAAAAGAATTGTTCCATGCTTGGTCTTATTGAACATGACTAAATTTGAAATGGTTTATTCAATTATTTCTTCTGTACCAGTATAACTAAAGTGTAAATGATCCATTTAATCCCTTGGTGATTCCATACCTACATGATGTTCTACTCTTAAATTTATTTCAAACTTCTGCTTCCTGTGCTGAACTAGCATTCCTTTAAACAGGTCCATGTTATTTTTTCTTTTATTACCAACTTTAACAGGACAATTGTGGGATGTCTTCCTGTTCTTCCTTCCCCCCCAAACTGACAATGTTTGAGGTAACAATGAGTAGAGAGTAACAAGGTTGTATTGTGCTGTAGAAACTAGGGTGTTTGACTAAGTATATTCATTTGCTACTTGACTCATCCAACACTTTTGTCTTCTGGAACAAAATGGCCAGTTGTCCTGGATTTTCATCACAGATTATCAAAACTGTAGAGAATTTTTGTAAGAGATATACCTTGGTTTTTAATGTTCCCATCTATAATTGGGTGGGTTTTCAAAGATAGATGATTATTTATCTACATTAATAATTTATCGAGGATATGATGAATTAATATTATTCTCTTTATTTTTTTCAGGGGGCTATTCATGCCAAGTATGATGCAATTGATAAAGATACTCCAATTCCTACAGATAGACAAGTATGATTTAGATTTTCTTAAACAATCTAAGATAATTTTGCCAAATCTTTAATTTATAGAAAGGCAAGAGAGAATTATCTTCTTTTCATTATGCTCAGCAGCCATCATATTGTTATGCTGTTCGAGTAAGCATAACTTTTGTATCAGAAGTTAGTGAATTAGAACTGTCCCTACAAGGAGTATAAGCCAAGTGACTTTTCTTAGTAATTGTACTTTATCTGTAGAATCTGCCCTTTATATAGTAAAGAAAGATTTTTTTGGAAACTATATTGATACATACCTTTTCAAAAGAAATGGTCTGTTTTCCTTAAGTGTACAACCTTTTTGTTGTTTCCAGAGTGTTAATATAGAATTCAAAAACTTTAGATACCAGGATTATGTAATTGGTCTATTCTGAAATTTATAATAAAATTTTTTTTCTTTACCTTGGGGTTTATTGGAAATCACAGTTTCATCTTATTGTTTTGCTGTTTTACAGATTGAAGTGGATATTCCTCGTTGTCATCAGTATGATGAACTGTTATCATCACCAGAAGGTCATGCAAAATTTAGGCGTGTATTAAAAGCCTGGGTAGTATCCCATCCTGATCTGGTGTATTGGCAAGGTAACTTTTTTCCCCAATTATTAAGACTCTTTTTGAAGTATAGGGAGCATGTTGCATGATTGTTTCAAAAATTAAAATATCAAAACATACTTGGCTTTGAGAAAAGTCAATACTAAAGCTATGATCCATATAGTGAAAGGTTTATATGAGAACTTCTTAAAAAAACGTTGCCTATATGCCAAGTAGAGATCATTTAAAGGCATGTTATTTAATGAGAAAGTTTGCCATCATGTTAATTAGGAAAGTAGAAAGAACATTTTGTGTGATTGTAATCTTTGTGGATACATTGTCTCAGTGCTTATGAAAATAATAAAATAATTTTATAGCATAAATAGTTTGGGGCTAGTTCAGTGATTCTCAACCTCCCTAATGCCACGACCCTTTAATACAGTTCCTCATGTTGTGGTGACCCCCAACCATAAAATTATTTCGTTGCTACTTCATAACTATAATTTTGCTACTATTATGAGTTGTAATGTAAATATCTGATGTGCAGGATGTATTTTCATTGTTACAAATTGAACATAATTAAAGCATAGTGATTAATCACAAAAAATATATGTAATTATATATGTGTTTACTGACGGTCTTAGGTAACCCCTGTGAAAGGGTCATTCGACCCCCCAAAGGGGTTGCGACCCACAGGTTGAGAACCGCTGGGCTAGTTGATATTTTACCTTTTATTATTTACAATTTATACTTAACCTGTTTATTGGAAATTAGGGAATAGGATACCACCCTAAACTATTTATTTTATTTATTATCTCTTTAAAAAACATCCTTAATGTTCCATATCCTTGATTTTTACCATTCTCATTATTATTTTGATGGTCATTGATAAATTCATGCATGAGAAATCCGTTACACCCAGTCCTATATTTGAATTTGTTGTAATGAACAGTGTTGTTATTTTATTTAATATTTAAATTCTCTATTTCTGGCTGAACTTAAAATTAAGCTATTATTTTTCTTAGCTCTGTCCATTTTAGAGAAGTCCTGTGTCTTCCAAACAATTATAGATAGATTTATGTACGTTCTTTCAGTATGACAACATATGAACAGCATTATTATCAATAAAAGGAATATGTCACATATTTGTATTTCACTGCACAATTTTTAAAGGGTCTTTTTTCATGATACCAAAGAAGCATGTAAGACAAATCTCCTCTAAGATGAGGAAATATGCCTGGGGATGTTAAGTCATTGCCAAGAACACACAGGGTCAGAAATGGGATTATATCCCAAGCCTTCTATCATCTTTACATTTTGCTATTAGTATATTTCTCTCTTAAACTCATAATAATATTGGTAATAATAAAAGCTGATTTATGTTGGGCACATACTATGTGCTAGTCATTATCAGTTACTCCCCACAGTGACCCATAGATAATATATTTCTGGATGAATAGTACTTATAATGCTTAATCTATAGAGAGGTAATGCAGAGAACTGAATAAGGTATATATCTACAGTTCTACTTAATTATGTTTATTTGAATTCTTTTCTTCAACCCCTCCCCATCAGGTCTTGACTCACTTTGTGCTCCATTCCTATATTTAAATTTCAATAATGAAGGTAAGCTTATTTATCAATTAAATAATTGTGGTGCATATTATTCTAAAATATTTTATTCCAACATGAAAGGTTTTTGTTTTTATTATAAGGATCTTGCTTGCTTTCTAGGAGATAGTATAAACATCTATGAGATAATCTGTTGTATAATTTTAGAGCATGTGAAGAATTTATTATTGGAGAGTTTTTTATTCCAAAAAATTCATCTACTTTGGTGACCATTTTTATAAACATAGGAGAAAATTTTGACTTATTTAGAGATTAGGTTTAGCCTGTGTATATTTCCTAAACAATTTATAAAGGAATTCATATTAATCTTGTATCTCCAAAGCCTATTATTTCAACCACTACCTTCTTAATGAAAACTTTACTCATTCTCCCTCCTAAACCCAGCACTTTGTATTTCATGAAAATATTTGTGTATATTTTGTGTTCTAGTTATTTATTACTAATATAGTAATCCTTTTTTTGGTTAGCAGCTTTTTAAAAAAAATTTTTAGTGATTGATTTTAGAGTCAAACAGATAGACATCAATTTCTTGTTCCACTTATTTATTCATTTATTGATTGATTCCTGTCTGTTCCCAGACTGGGGATGGAACCCACAACCTTGGCATATGGGCATGACACTGCAACCAACTGAGCTACCCAGCCAGGGCAGCAGCAGCTTTGTTTAATGATTGATTTTTTTTTCTGTTTTTATTCCCCTGTTATAATGCCTTTATTATAGTAGATTTTTCAGTAAATATTTGTTACACTTAACAGACTCAAATCTCTAAAGATATCACATATAAAAAGTATTTACCATATACATAATGTAACTCTCTAGAAGCCTTAATCTCAAAATCTTTATTTTTTTCAAATTCTATTTCATGTCAAATTTTGCATAGATTTCTGGAAATAAGTAGAGATAGCATAATCCCAGAGAACTAAAATTTTGTAATTTTAATTGGTTTAAAAATACACTGTTCTATGATATTTCTCATTATCTAGACTACAAGTATGCTATGTTTTGTTAGGTATAGGCCATTATTACACATATTGCTTGAAGAATAGTAAGCAATCTGTATTTGAAAAAATAATTTATGACTAGGGTTCCTAAATCCAAGTTCTGAGGCTTTTTTGTTTGCATCAACAAAAAATAAGGATTTTTTGGTTTGTATAGCTCATTAATAATGGCCATGATTGGAGATTTTTAAAAATTTGTAAAGTTCAGATAATAAAGGTTCTTATTATGGGATAACAATTTCTATAGTAGTTTGAAATTGAAAAGTTACTAGGTGGTTTTCTTTTGTTCAAATTATTTTCTGTTTTAAAGAGCAAATGGTTTTGTTTCTTTAAATTTGTGTTTTCATCTATTATTGGCATAAACTTATTTAATAGTAGTTAAATAATTTATTGCATGCATTTGCCTTATTCTTTCTTAGCCTTGGCGTATGCGTGTATGTCTGCTTTTATTCCCAAATACCTGTATAACTTCTTCTTGAAAGACAACTCACATGTAATACAAGGTAAGCATTAAATGCCCTTGTCTTTTTAAGGGAATATATTATGTCATGTAACCAATACTCAGTTAAATTTATGATTTTGACCCAAAAAATAGGTTGATAATGCTCACTAAAACCAGTGAAGAGATCTTAAGTTTAGTCTTTATTCCAAGTCCCCAGCAAATTAGGGTTTTTTTTTCCAATGACTGTTCAATATCTGATCTCTGTTCAGTTCAAATTTAGGCATGCTAGTTTAAGAAAATAAAAGTCTTGCTATTTGTCTCTCTCACAATTAAAATTTCCCACAAAAATTTTCACCATGGACCAAGCTTATTATGAATTAGTAAAAAGTTTAAACAGTATTTAATTATGTAAATAAAGAGAATATTAAAAACGCTTCTCATTCATCTCATCCCCATGCTTGAACGCCCAAAATATTCGTCTTCTGTCTTCTACTTTCCTAAAATACACACCTTTCTTTAGAGTCCAAGTCATAGCATAACCCACTTGTGAATTCTTACATGACTACGCTCACTAGCCACAAACTTTTATTATAATTCTCCAAACTCCTTTTTAGTACAAAGTAACAAAAGTGAATAATAAACACTTTTGAATCAGGCAAACTTTGTTTCAAATGTAAATTGGGTTAATTATTTCATAATCTTGGACAAATAAAGTATGTTTGCTAGGTATAATTTTCCTAATATCTAAAATAAAGGTTCTTGTAAAGGTTAAACATAAAATATGTAAATGCATGGTGTATAGAAACTTTCGATAACACTAATGACTTTTTTATTATTGTTACTATTATTATTTTATTGTTATTGTTATTAAAATTATTTTGCTAATCTTATTATTACCATGACATTATATATCATGTCTTATCTTTAAACAAGAGTCTAAATGTTTTAAGGGCAGAAAATTTTCTTATACTTTTGTATTTCTTTTGGAACTTACTACAAAGCTGGTCACGTAGTTTTCCCATTTACTAATTGTATGTTACTTTTCAGATACTGCCTTCATTTAAACTTTTTATTTATTATTTATGTCATCAATGCAACTACATTTTCAACAACTTGAAACTAGTGCTTTGTTTTATTTATATTTATGTCATTATGGTTTGATATAATTCACTCAGTTTGAATACATGAAGTGGCAATTACAGGCTATGTGCAGTTTATTAAACATTCTCAATAAGTGGGATCTCAATTAGCAATATATTCACTTAGCATGAGTATAAAATTAGAGTATCAGAAGTAAATATAATGAGAAAATAACTAGAAAGGCAGTAGAAATGGAAATGTAAATTAAATAGATAAAGAGGCTAAAAATAGAAGGAAGAAAAGAATATGGATAAATAGTGCAGCACATAAAAACATTTATTTTTCCAGCATCATTTACCTCAAAGTATAGAGAAAAATAATTTAAATTTTTAAAAAGCATTGTGTGTGTTTATAAGTACACCAAGTCATGTTCAGCACTCTGTGTCTACAATGTAGATAGGTACTAGAAATTGGTATAATGATCCAGTGTCTCTCCATTAATTTTGAAATGCAAATTCTATTGATTTATATTTGTATTTAGAAATGTTTTAAAATGGATATGCCTAATACCCTGCATGTTCCTAGAAAGTGGACTTGTATAAAGTTGGGATTAATTTAAGAATGTTTTTAGAGAGCAGCAAGATTTTGCTTTGATTTTTTTTATAATGAAAGATGAGTATGTTTTTTAGGAAGGAAGTTTTTTTTTCTTGTAGGTTAGTTTAGTAAAGGCATCCAACTTCAAGAGTCATGCAATGTTATCCTCTAAGAATTTATGAAGTGATGTCCTATAATAGCGTGGCTTGTATCTTACTAATTGGTATGCATTTCACACTTACTCATAGTTTCCTTATTATGCTTATCAATGATGTTTATTATAGAACTAGAGGCCAGGTGCACGAAATTTGTGCATGGGGGTGGGGGGTGTCCCTTAGCCTGACCTGCACCCTCTCCAATCTGGGAGCCCTCAGGGGATGTCCTACTGATGGCTTAGGCCCACTCCCTGTGGTTCTCTGTTCTCTGCGGGGCCTGCCTGCTCCACACCACGGTGACGGCCATGCAGGCTCTGCTGCCTGCGGGCCGCGCTTGCCTGCGGGCTGCGCTTGCCGGCTCCCAGGTTGCTGGGTGCTGCCTATGGGCCACACTTGCCTGCTGGGCTTGCACTGCCTGGGCAACGCCGCCAACATCCCGCCCCAGCCTCTATGGGCACCGCCATCTTTGTCGTAGAGTGACAGTTAATTTGCATATTACTCTTTTATTAGGATGGATGATGTACTCTGTAAGATTCCAGCCATTCCTGTCTGAAGAAGCTTCAATAAAGGCCCAAGTTCTTGTAGAGTTTCTCTTGTAGACTGGGGACCCCGTGGTCAATTGGTAGCTCCACAAGCCTGGCAGCTAGAAATCTTATCAAATCCCCCATAGGACTGTGAGTGAGGAATCACAAAGGAAGGCCAGAAACCTGGGGTGTACTGGCCAAATGAGAACTGAGGGTTCATGGCCTGGTCCAGTTCCTTCCTGCCCAACGTAGCTTAGTTGGTTAAAATTGGTCACCAGTAGGCTATTGCATGAAGTCTGCCCCTCAGTACTCTATGTTCACATGCAACACTTTTATTGTATTCCCTACCTCCTGCTTCTGCCATCCCATAATACTCTTGAATGAATTGTCAGGCCCACTAGTGTACGACATTAGAGATTTTGCAATAAATTATTTATGCTGGTAAAAAAGAAATGAGTATATTTAAAACACCTTGGATGATACTAGAGGCAATATACAATGTAAATAATCTGTCAAATAGTGACTGAAGACAAACTGAAAACACTAAAAGTAAAAAGTAATCATGTTAGTAGTTGTGCAAAAAAGGTGGTTCTTCAATCCTCAGTTAAATATAAGTCAGAAATAGAATGCTGTTATTTTTAAAGTTAATGTGAACTTGTAATATTAGCTGAACTTTCATATGTAAAAGCCTGGAAATACTATTTTTTCAAATTTGTCAGGCCCTTAATAAAGCATAGTGCCTAGCTGGATTTTTGTACTTTTAAGAGAGATGTAGATATTTGGAGAATCTTCAAAAAGCAATTAAAACAGAACTTATACAATGAATTATCTATAGTATTTATTAGATGGCTGGATGATGTCTGGATGACCAGTTTTCAAAGGGTCATATTAAATAACTTCCATTACAGTAATTGTTATTTTGGCTCTGTGTAGATACCTATTTTAAAATACAGAAATTGCCTTAGCTAGTTTGGCTCAGTTGCTAGAGCATTGGCCTGTGGACTGAAGGGCCCCAGGTTCGATTCTGGTCAAGGACACATGCCCGGGTTGCTGGCTCAGTCCCCAGTATGAGGTGTGCAAGAGGCAGCTTATCAATGATTCTCTCTCACTGATGTTTCTATCTCTCTCCCTTCTTCTCTAAAATAAAAAAATATATATATTAATAAATAAATAAATAATAAAATACAGAAATTATTTACCTCTGAAAGTTTCATTTTCCCAGTAATTGTTTCACATTGCAGATCAGTGTGTGTATCATCTAGTGATAATGAGTTTTCAACATGAAAGAGTTTTCACTCTTTTTAACTACAGATTTTGTTAGTATACTGTTAAAAGGCTTATTATACAAGTATGACAATATCTTATTTAATATATGAAAATGCAAGAGAAACCATAATGTACACCATATGAATTTGGAGACACTGGTCAGAAAGGCCAAAAAAGACTTTTTTAAATTTGATTCATTAATCAGTGATGTATTTTAAAAGTTCAATATTATAATTAAAAGACCTCTCCAAAATTATTTCTCTAAGTACTAATAATTTTATCAGTTATAATTTGTATAAATTTGTGTTTAAAATCTTGAATTAGTAATTAATTTTGAAACTTTTTAAAGCCACAGTAGATGTTCTCTAACATTATGAAAAATTTAGCATGTATATTTTCCCAAGAAACAATAGACATGGCATTTTAAATCATTTGTTCAGTTTTTATATTGACTTTATATGTTGACTCTCTCTGTGTCTCTCTCTGTCTATATATATATATACTACAGGCCCAGTGCACAAAAATTCGTGCACTCAGTGGGGTGGAGGGGTCCCTCAGCCCTCTCGCACTCTAGGACCCCTCGGGGGATGTCCACCTGCCAGCTTAGGCCCACTCCCCAGGGGATCAGGCTTAAGCTGGCAGTCAGACATCCCTCTGGGAGCCTTCAGGGGATGTCTGACTGCAGCTTAGGCTATGGAGGAGGCGGAGAGGCTCCCGCCATTGCCACACCACTGTGCTCGCAGCCATTAGCCCAGCTTGTGGCTGAGTGGAGTTCCCCCTTTGGGAGTGCACTAATCACCAAGGAACAGCTCCTGCATTGAGAATCTGCCCCTTGGTGGTCAGTGTGTGTCATAGCAACTGGTTGTTCTGCCATTAGGGTCAATTTGCATATTGCCCTTTTATTATATAGGGTAAGTGTGTGTGTGTGTGTGTGTGTGTGTGTGTGTGTGTGTGTAATATTACATAAGAAAAAGCATTGTTTGAGTGACTTTAATCTTTCAATAAATAATTGCCCTGCACTGACCTGTGCCAGGCACTGCTTAAAGAATTGAGATTCTTAAGGTAAATAATATTGAATCCTTTCCCAAGAGATTTCATAGCCCAATATTGGAAATAAATGTGAAAATAACTAATTTTAAGTAATGAGTTAAGTGTACATGTTATTGTATTAGAACAGAGGAAGATGGGGAGGTGTTATTTTGATTATTTTGACTTTTTTTTCTTTTTTTTTTTTTGGTCCCAAAGTCTGGAAAGTTTCATAAAAGAGAGGATACTTATTAGTGAATTTGAAATTTGAGTAGGAATTTGGTGAAAAAGGAGAAGGACATTCTTTTTAAAAAATATATAGTTTATTGATTTTTTTACAGAGAGGAAGGGAGAGGGATAGAGAGTTAGAAACATTGATGAGAGAGAAACATTGATCAGCTGCCTCCTGCACACCTCCTACTGGGGATGTGCCTGCAACCAAGGTACATGCCCTTGACTGGAATCGAATCTGGGACCTTTCAGTCCACAGGCTGATGCTCTATCCACTGAGCCAAACCGGTTAGGGTGATAAGGACATTCTTTACAAAAGAACAAGGAAGAGCATTGCAGTAAAAACATGAAAATGAGTATATAAAACAGCCAGTAGTCAAATCTGGTACATGGAGTTGGAAAGAGAAGAATGGAGAGCAAAACAAGGAGCTGAATCCATATAGTGATTATTGGTTACTAAAGTTTATGGAAGAACAGTGGTTTCTTTTCCTACAAAATGTTTATTTTAGAATTGCATTTAGAAATATTCGCATCTCATTTTATTGGTTTCCCTCTTTGTCCTTCCCCACCATTTTGTTTTATAGTGTTTTAAGGTTTAAACTTCAAAGTAGCATTGATTTTGTTTGACATAAATATCACACGTACCCTTTGCTCCCACAACTTTTGGAAAGTTTGTATGTCATATGAAACTGATTAATGGCTGTTTGTAAAATTGCATATTTATTTATTCACTTATCTCTACAGAAATCAAAAGTTTCTATATTCAATAGCAACTTTAATTTTTTTATTTTAAAGTCTTTCATATAATACATACGATTTGTATATTTATAGGACCATAGAACTCTTTGCTTCTTTTGATGAGAGAAAAATTATCTATTTATTCAAGATATCTGGGTTTGTTGTTGTTGTTGTTAACCATAGTGTTATTTACTATTTGCCTGCAGACATTTTTAAGAAGATAATAAATTTAATTATTTCTGGCCTAAATTAATATTCATCATTCTAAGCACTATCAAATTTTCCCCTGCATGTTGCTATTGAGTTGATAAAATACCAACACACAGTACTTTAAAAATTAATGTACTAATTTACAAACTCAGGGTTTTAGCCTCTATGTTATCTAAGATTACTAAAATTACTCTAAGATGCAAAGCCTTAGAGTTCCGGTTGGATGTGAAAGATGGGGGGGGGGGGGGATTTGAAAGGGATATATTGAATATAGTTTTAGAGATATTGGAAAATAGGCTTATAACTTGTAGGACAGACATACTTTCTGCCATTGAAGAAAGAAAGGTCAGCTTTAGGCAAGTGAAGAAAGAGGCAGCCATTTAGCTATTAATATTGGGAATAAATCCTTTGTGGAAAACCCAACTATACTTTAATGTCATTTTGCACTTAAGAAAGGAGCAACCTAGAAAACTGTTCTATAAAACTTTTACACTGTTCTTTGAAGTTATTGTACTAGGTTTTGTTCCCAAAAACAATAATTGGAATTTTGGCACAACATTAAACATATTCTTGTACTGTTTATAAAACCAAGGCATATTCACATTTGGACCATTGTAAGATGTGGTGGCTATAAGTCAGACAAGCAAAGATGAAGGGAGATACTATATAAAGTCACAATAGGAAAGATGGAGGAGTATACCATATAAACCTGGAAAAGAAAATTGGGTGGAAATTTCCCTAATCTTTTGTTTCCCTGCATGTCTTTTCAAATCCTTTGAGGGCAGGGGCAGCATCTTCTTCGTTGTGCTGTTCCATTAGTCCCACCCATAGCTGGGATGACTATAAACCTAAACTGTGATATTTTTCAGTTAAAAGGGGCACTGAGTGTACTAGTCACTGAGTCTATAGGTGGCAGTTGAGACTTTCCCAGGTAAAGTAGATGTACGGTCACACTACATTCAGTAAGTCTTTGAGGAAAGGGGAGGAAAGAGGACAGATGTCAAAGTCTAAAAAGGACAGATGTCAAAATCTAAAGTCCAGCTGTCAAATGTGAATATAGAACTTCTCTCTCATTAAACAATAACAGAGAGGGTAAATATGCAACTTTATTATAAAGGTTAAGTATTTGAGAAAGCAGTGAAGTATATGTTTAGTTTAATGCATGTCTTTGTCATGAATGATTTAATGATTGCATATTGGGGATATTGGGAAATAGTATTGAATACATTGAGTGTACGGCCTTGACATTTTCAAGAATGTCTTGCATCATGTGTCTTATCACCTCTTTGAAGCAAGACATTTTTCTGAATATAAAAAGCCATGCTATAAATGATCTAAAGCCTGCCCCAAGCAACCAAAATTTATAACTTATATTTACATGCAACTTATTTTTATATATTAAATAATATATTACATATAATAATATAAAATGAACATATACATGTATTTATTTGTGTATATTATTTATATCACAAGTATATTATAGACACATATATAAATGTAGCCATCAGTGTTTGGCAGAACACAAGTACAATGTTTTCATGCTAAATCAATTAGCCATGTAATGCCACATAGTACTTATCTTTTTTCAAGCTCAAATAAGAATGATATTTAGTAAATGAGACTAGTTGCGGAAAATTGCCTGACCTGTGCTTTTTAAAAGGTTAATAATTATATGGTTTCATCAACATGCAGTTGAGTTCTTATGATTGTTGATGTTACATACCTCTGGTTTTTGTGTAAATTAGGACTAAAAATATAGCATCACTAATTGGAAGGAGAAAAATGTAGTTAAAAAACAGTTAAATCCCAAAGTTTCTTCTTAGAGGAAAATATGAGACAATGGATAGAGAAAAGAATTTTGTTGCAGTAGAACAGACATTCAGTCATGAAAAAGTATTAATCCAAAGTATTAACCCATTTTTTATTTAGTACCCATGGGTAAAATTTCATATTAAATAGAGAATTTAGCTTTATTGTGGTATTGAATACAGTACTTCCTCATCTTTTCTCTTTGGCTTTGGTGCTTCTCTTTGTAAAACATGTGACATTGCTTATAGGTAAACTAGAGACCCAGTGCATGAATTTCATGCACCTGGGGTGTGGGGGGTGTCCCGAAGCCCAGCCTGCACCCTCTCACAGTCCAGGAACCCTCAGAGTATCTCCAACTGCTGCAGAGACGGAAGAGGCTCCCACCACCACCGCTGAACTCAACAGCTGTGAGCCCAACTTCTGGCTAAGCAGCACTCCCCCTGTGGGAGTGCACTGACCACCAGGGGGCAGCTCCTGCGTTGAGCAACCCAAGCTTCCAGCTGGATCTGGGCTCTGCTCAAGGCTACAAAGTTTCAATTATAGAAGATAAATAAATCCCAGATACTTGCTTCCAGCCTGCCCTGGCATCCGCTCAAGGAGGCGCTGAAAAAAAGGAAAAAAGGAGAGGCAGGGAGCCTGGGTCACCGAGGGGCATGGCCATCAGCCCCTCACCCAGGCTGGCCAGGCACCCCAGCGGGACCCCCCACCCTGAAGGAGCTGTGGGCAGCCTGAAAATGGCCCTCAGCCCCTCACTCAGGCTGGCCACACCCCCATGGGATGAGGGTCCCCACTGTAGGGCTTGACCAGCCTGAAAAAGGCCCTCAGCCCCTCACTCAGGCTGGCCAAGCATCCCAGCGGGATCCCCACCCTGATCCGGGACACCCTTCAGAGCCAACCAGCCGGCCCCCACCCGTACACCAGGCCTCTATTCTATATATTAAAGGGTAATATGCAAATGGACCCTAACAACAGAACGACTGAGAATGACTGGTCACTATGACACACACTGACTACCAGGAAGCAGACGCTCAATGCAGGAGCTGCCCCCTGGTGGTCAATGCACTCCCACAGGAGGAGCTCTACTCAGCCACAAGCCAGGCTGACGGCTGCCAGCACAGCAGTGGTGGCGGAGCCTCTCCCACCTCCTCAGCAGCGCTAAGGATGTCTGACTGCAGCTTAGGCCTGCTCCCTGCTGGCAAATGGACATCCCCCGAGGGTTCCCAGGCTGCCGGAGGAATGTCTGACTGCCAGCTTAGGTCCATTCCCCTGGGGAGTGGGCCTAAGCCAGCAGGTGGACATCCCCTGAAGGGTCCCAGATTGCGAGAGGGCACAGGCCGAGCTGAGGGATTCCCCCCCCCCACCTGAGTGCACAAATTTTTGTGCACCAGGCCTCTAGTATAGGATAATTATAAAAATATTTATGATCATTAGAATCAAAATTTTAATTGTGGAAAATAGGGGAAGGCTACTTGTACTAAGAGATTGTCAAAATTTTACACAAGTTCTTGAAACTTAAAAGTAAAGAACTTTAAAAACTAAAAGAGAATAATAGACATTATATTAGGAGGTTATTTTCATCAAATATTTGGTTTGAAAAACAGATTTATAACTTTATTGAAAGAACTAGTTGAGGTTATTAATTAAGAAGAAATCTTTCATTGGATTACTGTCATTTTTGAAATACGTTTTAATTTTGTTTTTAATATGTTCAAAATGATGGTTACTTGCCCTTGAGTAGATTGTTACAAGTATATTGTTTAGATTAGTTCATAGTTAGTAAATTGGAATAATAGTAAGTTGTTGGAAAAAATAAGAAAATATTCCTTACAATGCAACTGAACCCTATGAATTAGTATAGGATTAGAATCAACACTTACTTGCCTACTGTATTCCTATTTTCTTGTTAGCATGATGTTAATTCTTATTTCTAAATATGCCAAATGCAGAGTGGAAATAAGTTAGAACTGGAACAAATGCCTATGTCTGTATATATTATCAAATTTGAGATATAATTATTCTATTTGGTACTGCTATTGGTTACACTTTCCAAACATAAAAGAAATTCAATTTAACATTACTAAATTAAATGTATTTGTAGAACCTAATAGGAAAACATCATTCATCATGTGTATAATTTGTGATTAAAGAAATGAACTAATTGGTCTGAAGATGGAAAATAAGCTATATCATAGTTTGTTGGTATGTTTGTTTGGTAGTTAGCAGTAACTGATTAAAGTGGTAACAAAATCAAATTATCTATTAAAGCACATTTTAATGGAGAAATTAACTTTCATTCAAAATATAAATAAACTAATGTATATGAATTTGATGTTTTATTTGAGGTACTGGGTGAAAATAACGATTGTCTTAAATTTTATTGTCATTTCAGAGTATTTGACTGTGTTCTCTCAAATGATTGCATTCCATGATCCAGAGCTGAGTAATCATCTCAATGAGATTGGATTTATTCCAGATGTAAGTACCTGGCACATTATTAACATGAGGTCAAAGATAAAGCAGAAATTGGCAGCATGAAAGAGTGCTGTTTTTAAAGTTTTGTTGTCATAAGAAGTCCAATCTGAACAAGTTCCTCATACTAATTACAGTCTTTTGTTAGTAGTATAAAGTCGGTGTGGTTACCTTCCAGGAACTTGAGATTTCTATCTCAAAAGGAATGATACTGTAGTCTAACTTCCACTTAAAAGAGGCTTGACTCCCTGTCACATACTGCAGGTGAGTAATGGGCTAAGCAACACCATTGCTACCCTTTGCAAGTCAACTCTGAGTTTCAGCTTAATATGAACTGTAGAGACGCTAATGAAGTAAGCCAAAATCTGGCAAAGCTCCCAAGGTAACGTATCAAGCAAAACACAGAAGCTACTTAAGAATCCACTAAGTTCAGATTACCTAATTCTATAAAAATAGGCCCAAGTCTCATAAAATCCAAGTGAAAACCCTTCACAACACAGTTTAACATAACACTAATATGTTTTTCAAACAATTTGATTTTACCCTATTTAAAAGCTAATAAATGAGCCTTTTACTGTTTAATGGCTGTTGGTGGAAAACACAAGACTCCTGTGTCAGAGACAAAGGACTTTCACTGACAGCAGAGCAAGCGACCTGAACATTCACATATTTGTGTTGGTTCCCCAAATATGTTGGTTCACATATCTGTGTTGGTCCCACTGAGACAAAGTAAAGGGTCTAGGTGGTACTTGCATATGCGGTGAATTACGTTATAGGAAAGAAACCCTGATTTTAGGGAATTTGAATTTTTAAAATGCCTTCCCTTTGCTCTAGAGAGAGAAAAACACTCTCTTTTTCTTCCAAGGGTATACCAGTAAGAAAACTTGTCCTTTGCTGCAAGGGGAGATTCTGTTTCTGTTTTCCCAGGCTGTTCTTGTATACTTATATTTGAAAAGATAATCCAGAAGAAAGGACAGTCAGTATCTCTGTTCAAAAGGAATGCAGAAGTACAAGAAAGCATATTAAAATGTTAATAGTATTCACTAGAAGAATAGAAAAAGAAAGTATAACATTTTTTATTGTTGATACTATCACAGATGTCCCCCATTTCCCCTGCCTTGGCCTCCTTCAAGAAGTGACACCCGCCCGCCCCCCCCCCCCACACCCCCGTGCAGCTTGTTGTCTGTGTCCATAGCCTATACATATGTGTTCTTTGGCTAATCTCTTCCATTCCCCCCACCTTTTGCCCCTCTGGTAACCAAAAGAAAATAAATACTATGATATTAATATAAAACAGAAAAGAAAACAAAAAACAGACCCCCTAATATATGGAATTTTGTATGTGACAGAGAGGGATCTATTAATCAATTAGCAATGAAAGGATTATTGAATAAATAGCCCTGATAAAATTAGGTAGCTATATGGAGAGGAGATGGGATTCAAAGTTCAACCCCACACCATACATAAAAATAAATTCTAGGTTGACTGAAATACCTGAATGTGGAATGTCATTTTTATAATTTCCATTTAGGAAGGAATTCTTGCAGAATTCATACAAAGTACAACATATTTTGAAAAGAGAGAATTTCAATAGAAGAGTGGTACAAAGGAGCCTTCCATTCTATTGATAATATATTACTTGATTTAAATTATTTTGAAGCAGTTGTGGCAAAACATTTGTTAACTCTGGGTAGATGAGTACAGTGGTGTTCGTTAAATGCGCTGTGTAGGGTGAGTTAATTATCCAATCCTATCTAATAAAGAGGGAATATGCTAATTGACCCTCACACCGTCACAAAGATGGCAGCACCCACAGCCAATAAGAAGGGAATATGCTAATTGACTGGCCCGCCCTCAAGGATGGTGGTGCCCACAGTTAATAAGGAGGGAATATGCTAATTGACTGCCATGCCCTCAAAGATGGCAGCACCCACAGCCACAAGATGGCAGCACCCAGGCCCCTCAGCCCCCCAGCCACCCAGGGCCATCCTAGGCTCAGGTAACCAGGGCCGCCCGAGGCTCAGGTAACCAGGGCCGGCCAAGGCTTGGCTGCCGGCAGTGGCAGCAGCAGAGGTGTGATGGGGCGTCGCCTTCCCCTGATCGCCAGATAGCCAAACGCCCCTGAGGGCTCCCAGACTGTGAGAGGGGGCAGGCCGGGCTGAGGGACCCCGCCCTCTAATGCAGGAATTTTCATGCATCGGGCCTCTAGTCTACACTAATAAAAGACAAACATACAAATTGACTGTACCTCTGCTACACCTTAAGCCACGTCCACCGGTCAATCAGAGCACCTATATGCAAATTAACCCAACCAAGATGACGGCCGGCAGCCACAGAGCTGGAGCAAGCAGGGGGCATGGTTGCCCCAATGATAGAGGAAGCCAAGCTTCCCAGCTGCTACAGCTGGCTCTGAGCTCCACTCAAAGCAACAAAGTTTCAATTATAGAAGATAAATAAACCCCACATACCTGCTTTCAGCCAGCAGTGGCCACGGAGCTGGAGCGCCCACCCTGGCCAGCTCTGAGGTCCTCTCAAGGCTACAAAGTGTCAATTTTAGAAGGTAAATAAATCCCAGAGTAAAAGAAAAAAAGGAGAGGCTGGGAGCCTCTGTCACGGGGGGGGGGGGGGGGGGGTGGGGGGGGTGAGGCGGGTCTTGGACAGCCTGAAAAT
Source organism: Myotis daubentonii (assembly GCF_963259705.1). Lineage (NCBI taxonomy): Eukaryota > Metazoa > Chordata > Mammalia > Chiroptera > Vespertilionidae > Myotis > Myotis daubentonii. Next base: position 146,170,835 of record NC_081840.1, on the reverse strand, counting down.
GGCCCTCAGCCCCTCACCCAGACTGGCAAAACCTCCATGGGTGAGGGTCCCCACTGGCCAGGCACCCCAGTCTGGACCCCCACCCTGAAGGGGGTGTTACCACCCTGCAAACAGCCATCAGCCCCTCACCCAGGCTGGCCAGGCACTCCAGCGGGACCCCCACCCTGATCCGGGACACCCTTCAAGGCAAACCAGCCAGCCCCTACCCATGCACCAGGCCTCTATCCTATATAATAAAAGGGTAATAGGCAAACTGGCCCGAACAGCAGAACGACTGAGAATGACTGGTCACTATGACACACACTGACTACCAGGAGGCAGATGCTCAATGCAGGAGCTGCCCCCTGGTGGTCAGTGTGCTCCAACAGGAGGAGCTCTGCTCAGTCACAAGCCAGGCTGATGGCTGCCATCACAGCAGTGGTGGTGGGAGCCTCTCCCGCATCCTCAGCAGCGCTAAGGATGTCTGATTGCAGCTTAGGCCTTCTCCCCACTGGCAAGTGGACATCCCCCGAGGGCTCCCAGGCTGCCAGAGGGATGTCTGATTGCCAGCTTAGGCCCAATCCCCTGGGGAGCGGGCCAAAGCCAGCGGGTGGTCATCCCCCAAGGTGTCCCAGACTGCAAGAGAGCACAGGCCGGGCTTAGCGACCCCTCCCCCGCCTCAGAGTGCACAAATTTTTGTCCACCGGGCCTCTAGTAATTTAATAATTTTGATAGATTATCATTGTTCTATTCATGCTTACCTCTCTGCTATGATCCCCTCCTATAATTACTGGGACATTTTTGTATAAATTCTTATAAAATGGTATTCTCTTCAATACCATTATTATTATGAAAGTAATATTGCTTTTAATATGTAGTATGATTAGTCTTAAGAGACATTACTAAGTCATGCGGGATGGGAGAATGTGGCAAATGCTGTGCTTTCCTGTGCCCCAGCCATTGATTCTCTGTAGCAGTCCCCTAATCACTGTAACAATGAAATGCTTACACCTATTTCTGAAATATGACTCTGCATGTATTTCCAAACCCCCTAAAGGGAATGGTTCCATTACTACTGAGAATTCTAGAATAAACAAAGAGAAATGAAGGGACAGAGTGTATATCTTATTTGGAGAAAATCCCCTTTTCTGCAACTATTCTCTTGTCAGAAAGAATGGGCAAATGAAAGGTAGTTAACAAAGAACATTAAATTGGTGATAGGAAGATTGGTTTTGAAATCTTTTATCCTGATTTTTGTTGTTTTGTTGTGTTTAGTTGTCCTGTTTCTTATCTTTAGATAATATGAAAATTTCAAAACTATTTTTAAATTTATCTTTGAAAACAGACTTGAAGTTGGTTTGGGGGAGGATTTGATATTTTAAATATAGAGATTGTTGACAATTAGTAGTAGTGTAAGGGGTGTGATAAAATGGTGAATTTTTCTAACATTTTTCTTACTCTTGTAATCACTTATTTTTAGTTGCATTTTATTCATTTATATGTGCAGTGTTTCTTCCTACCCCCCTCCACCCCCCTGGAATTATTATCTTCATTGCTTTACATTTAAAATAATTGTTTAGGGAACTTTTCTGTACCTCTAACAATACAAATGATTCATTAAGGGAAAGGGTAATACAATCCCAAACTGAGTTTCTTGCTCAATAACTAATCCTCTCAAAGTAAGCCTTCATTAGTCTTCCATCATTGAAATGCAGGCTCCCATTGCAGGGAAGATTGTGATTTCTGGCTTCTTTCCATTTCACAGAGCTCTGAGTGCTGAGCACTGCTGAAGCCTGAATAGTTAGGGATATTGTGCACTGATGTGATGCTTAGATTTTATATGTCATGGTAGTTATGTGATTTACATATAAATAGGGTGAATAATCTATATTTGGCAGAGTTGAGACCAGGGTGATTTTTATCATTTTTGTCTTCGTGTATGTTTCTACCTCTGAAAATATACCAGGACTTTGAGATGAGAAGAGGAAAGTACGCTTTTTCATTTTTAAAGAAACTGTTTTCCTGAAATGCTATGAATAGCATTAAACTTGTAAATTTTGAAAAGTTGTCAGTGGCCCTTAAGAGAAATGATAAGGGCTATATCTCAGTATTCTATGTGCTTTTGAACTGATTATCATTCCTAAAGATAAAGCGAATAAATTCAATGGTAAGCAAATTGGCTGGCAAAATCATTTTTACTTAACTGCAATCTTTTTTTAAAATATATTTTTATTGATTTCATAGAGGAAGGGAGAGGGAGAGATAGAAACATCAGTGATGAGAGAGAATCTCCTGCATGCCCCCTACTGGGGATCGAGCCTGCAACCCAGGCATGTGCCCTTGACTGGAATCAAACCCGGGACCTTTCAGCCCATAGGCCGATCCTCTATCCACGGAGCCAAACCAGATAGGGCTTAACTGCAATCTTATGGATGTCTATGCTACTACTGACATTCTCTTTCCTTAAAAGCTGACCACTGTCATTTTCAAAGTTATATTCAACTGAGCCTGTGCTAACAATGTGAAAGGATTGCCCAGAAATACTTTTGTACTTAGTGTTTGTTTTCTTTACTCATTTGTTCATTTATTCCTGGCCTTCATATTACTGTTATATAAAGAAATTTTACATTTTAAACTATTGACAATGAGCTTTTTAGATGTGGTTACAGGATAAATTAGGAAAGTGCACCTTTTTTAGAATTTTTCATAACAAGAGTCCCTACTAATCTGTCTTACCTTATCTGAAGAGTGCCGGGATGTGTCCTTTTGTCTGGCTGCTGCTAGGGTGACCCTGACAGTAGTCCTAAACCTATTCTACTAACCTTGGATACTTCAAGGCCCTTGAATATGTGTGACTTGTTGAGCTCTCTTTCTTACAATAGATCTTTCATCTATGAAACATTTGTATAATATTTTAAAAAATCACATTCATTAATATCACCACTGATCTCATCCAAAAAATCTTTAAGTTTTGGGAGGCTGCAAGCTCAGAGTGGCAGATACAAGTTTTCTAAAATTTCAATCTTCATCTAACAGCTAGAAATTTTTCTTAAAATAACAGGCTCATTTCATTTTTTTAGAAATGTCTGCCAAATATCCAAGTATGAAAAAAATCATTATTTATATGTCATTCTTTCAAATAAAAAACGCTATTTTTTCTTAAAAGCACCTACACTGATTCACAGCTCAAACAATTGTCCAGGTGCTATTTCTCAAGAAAACCCTTGTGCTTCATTCATATACAGCACAGGTGCTTTATGCACACTTCACACTTTGTCTCATGAGACATTAAAAAGATGGTAATTCCATGAATACTTTTTACTTCTTCACAAGGATATGACTATTATACTTTAGTGCTGCTACCTTGATTTGTGGTAAGGTGTCAGCAGTTTTATCCACTAGAGATTTTGCACCATTAGCTCAAATATTAATACAGTAAAAAAAGAGCGAAAAAAATCTTAGTATTTTTACAGAGATAGCTTTTAGTTCATGGACTCCTGACGAGTCCCAGAGGATCTCTAGGGATCTGTGAGTCGGATTTGAGAAAGCAGATATGAGAGTTAGTACTCAGATGCTGGTATCCAATGAGCGAGAATTCCAATCCTGACATGTCAACTTACTAGGCTAAATACTTAAGTTAGTTTCTCTTATGCACAGTCCTCTTATTCTTAGTATTTACCTCATAGTATTATTGTGATGATTAAATGAGATAGTACATATAACCTGTTCAATAGAGTTCCAAGTACACAGTGAGTGTTAACGATGAACCATTATTGGTGTTTTACTTATTAGCATCTGATAATGTTGCACTACTTCTTTGGTTATATTAGTACTAGAGGCCCGGTGCACGAAATTTGTGCGCGGGGCGGGGGGGGGGGGTTGTCCCTCAGCCTAGCCTGTACCCTCTCCAATCTGGGACCCCTTGGCTCCTAAGCACTTGCCTGTCTGCCTGCCTGATTGCCCCCAACTGCCCCCCCCTGCCGGCCTCGTTACCCCCAACTGCCCTCCCCTGCCAGCCTGATGGCCCCCAACTGCCCTCCCCTGCCAGCCTGATGGCCCCCAACTGCCCTCCCCTGCTGGCCTGGTTACCCCCAACTGCCCTTCCCTGCCAGCCTGATTGCCCCCAACTGCCCTCCCCTGCTGGCCTTATCTTGCCCCCAACTGCCCTCCCCTGCAGGCCTGGTTACTCCCAACTGCCCTCCCCTGCCAGCCTGATGGCCCACAATTGCCCTCCCCTGCAGGCCTGATCTCGCCCCCAACTGCCCTCCCCTGCAGACCATCTTGTGGTGACCATCGTGTGACGATGTGAGGGCAGCCATCTTGTGACAACATTGCATGAGGGCATCGCATGACACCACCTAGGCTTTTATTATATAGGATGATTTACATTTAGGAAAACATGATATCACAGGCTATAATAGATATCTTATTTTGCTGCCTCAGTTAATGAATACTTTGCCAGAGGAGACATGATACTAATAACAATAAAGACTTTCTTGTTTTTCAGAATTGGTGACATTGCCACTCACCACTTTAAATTTTAAACTTTTTTATTTGCTTGTTTTTAAGGTACTTTTCTATCTCCTAGAAAGTTACATCTTTTATAGTCTTTTATGCAAAGTTAATCAATTGTTTTAGAAATTTTTGGAAAGTTTTTATTGTATTCAATGAGATAATTCAAAGGTACTCTGGAAGTGTAACTAATCCTTCCCAAGAATGATTGTGTGGATCTCAAAACCATTAAATGATCCAAGTGATTTTATTATTAACTAGAGGCCCGTTGCACGAAGAGATTCGTGCAATAGCCATCCCTTCCCTTGGCTGCCGGCACCGGGTTTCCTCCAGCCCCTGGGACCCACGCCTTCGCTCCGTCCAGAGCCTTCAGTCTTCGCGGCTCCAGACGAAGCCTTCAGTCTTTGCTCCACCACTTTGCCCCTCTGTATGCAAATTAACTGCCATCTTTGTTGGGTTAATTTGCATACTCTTCTGATTGGCTGGTGGGCGTAGCGGAGGGATAGTTAATTTACATATTTTCTATTATTAGATAAGATTTCTATTTTATAGGGTTTTTTAATTCAAAATTGCAAACCTTGGTAAAAATAAAAAAGAAAGAAATATTTATGCGTTAACTTATTTTTTTAAAAATTTCAGTATTAAGGAAATAATTATTTGCAAAAGATGTTACTATTATAACCTTTGATATAAAGAAAAAGAAAACCATTTACCTTCTGGGTCCAATGGACCTTTTAAATTATTTTTTAAAATAATTTGTAGAAGTAGGACAAAGGCATAGTAAAAATAATGTACTTAAAATTTTTAGTAAGAATTTCAGCCCTAGCCGGTTTGGCTCAGTGTATAGAGCATCGGCCTGTGGACTGAAGTGTCCCGGGTTTGATTACGGTCAAGGGCACATGCCCGGGTTGCAGACTCATCAGTGATTCTCTCTCATCATTAATGTTCTGTCTCTCTTTCTGTCTCCTTCCCTCTCTGAAGTCAATAAAAATATTTTTAAAAGAATTTCAACATAGCAAACCCAAAATTTTATTCCATATATTCCTGTTTTTGAAAATATATGTATGTGAGGTGTGCAGTATCCTTTGATACTGTTCATCTGTCATGCATAAACCTGGAGCATATCCATCATGTAAAGCCTGATCCAGATTTCAAATACACACCTAATAGATTTGGCTTTTGTGGTTCTTCTTATACTTACATGATCAAAGCATAATTATCAAAACAAAACATTTACAGGGCTCATAACTTAGTTAAAAATGTTTTTTTTCTCTCATACGTATAAAATATTTTCATTTTTAGATTTAGGAACACAAATTTAGAATGATAAATCTAATGATTTGTTTTTGTTTTTATTCATCTGTTTTCTTCTAATCACTTTGTAAACACATCTACCTTTGGCATTTGTCCACTTGAATTGTATCACATTTTGTTGCAGAAATCTCATTTCAAAATTACTCTCACACATCTGTTTAGCAAAATAGGATGGTTCAGGTTTATCTTCCAAAATATTGTGTGATGAGGTCTTTCCCATTGAATTTTAAATTTGTTTACTTTGTTTCTTGTGTTTGAGGAAATTCATCTAAGATACCATCATCTGAGCATTCACATTCTGAAATGTCACTAATATTACCAACATTACCATTTCACTAGACTCTAGATTACTACTACCAATCTTCTGATTGATCTAATAATTGGGAAACATCCTCTGTCAATGTTCTTCTTTTTTCTAGTAGTGGTGGAAAATGAAAAATTCTGAATTCTCAACTGTGTATATTAAAATCTTTAAAAGAAAAAAAAATAGACAATAATGGTATCTTCACATATCTTTTGTATCTTTTTGAAAGATGATGTAATGCTTTGGATAGCACAATAAGAAAAATAAAAGGTGGTATAATAGTGATTTATTTTTAACAATGTACAATCCTTCTATGCAATTCTATCATTATTCTACTTTTATTATTTTAATCTTTAGCATAGTTGGAAATAATTGAATATTTAGTTAGAGAACAGTAATAGTCAAATATTCACAAAATAAAGGATCTTATAGAATTTGTAAAGTAGAAGAAAAAATTTTATGTAAGAATATTTGTAATTTTCTGAACTCACAGTACCTGAAATGGAATTGAGGGATGTTGATTCTGAGAGCCAGCAGGACTGTGAATAATTTAGCCTCCTTAGGCTATGCCTACCTTTAAATGAGTTTACCTCAACCTGTAAAATAATACCTACAATTCCCAGTGTTGAGGATTCCCTTTTTTTTTTTTAATTAAATCTTTATTGTTCAGATTATTACATTTGTTCCTCTTTTTCCCCCCCCCCCATAACTCCCCTCCTCCCAGTTCCCGCCCTACCCTCCGCCCTCACTCCCCACCCACTGTCCTCATCCATAGGTGCACGATTTTTGTCCAGTCTCTTCCCGAGTCTCCCACACCCCTTTCCCCCCCAAGAATAGTCAGTCCATTCCCTTTCTATGTCCCTGATTCTATTATAATCACCAGTTCATTCTGTTCAGATTATTTATTCACTTGATTCTTAGATTCACTTGTTGATAGATGCATATTTGTTGTTCATAATTTGTATCTTTACCTTTTTCTTCCTCTTCCTCTTCTTAAAGGATACCTTTCAGCATTTCATATAATCCTGGTTTGGTGGTGATGAACTCCTTTAGCTTTTCCTTATCTGTGAAGCTCTTTATCTGACCTTCAATTCTGAATGATAGCTTTGCTGGATAAAGTAATCGTGGTTGTAGGTTCTTGGTATTCATCACTTTGAATATTTCTTGCCATTCCCTTCTGGCCTGCAAAGTTTCTGTTGAGAAATCAGCTGACAGTCGTATGGGTATTCCCTTGTAGGTAACTCGGTTTCTTTCTCTTGCTGCTTTTAAGATTCTCTCTTTGTCTTTTGCTCTTGGCATTTTAATTATGATGTGTCTTGGTGTGGTCCTGTTTGGATTCCTTTTGTTTGGGGTTCTCCGCGCTTCTTGGACCTGTAAGTCCATTTCTTTCACCAGGTGGGGGAAGTTTTCTGTCATTATTTCTTCAAATAGGTTTTCAATATCTTGGTCTCTCTCATCTTCTGGCACCCCTATAATTCTGATGTTGGTACGCTTGAAGCTGTCCCAGAGGCTCCTTACACTATCCTCGCATTTTTGGATTCTTTTTTCATTTTGCTTTTCCGGTTGGGTGTTTTTTGCTTCCTCGCATTTCAAATCATTGACTTGATTCTTGCGCTCCTCTGGTCTGCTGTCGGGAGTCTGTATAATATTCATTGTTTCAGTCCGTGTATGCTTAATTTCTAGTTGGTTCCCCAATATAACATCGAGGGTCTCATTAGTTTTCTTGTAGATCTCATAAAGTTTATCGGCGGCTTCTAAACAGTTCTTGAGAGACCTTAAAAGTGTGGTTCTGAACTCTATATCTTCCATTGACAATTTTGTCCTGTTTCTTTGTCTCCGCATTTTGTTATGCTTCCTTGGTGCACCCCCTAGTGGTCTTTGTTCGCAGACTTATAGTTAAACCTTGATTGTTGTAGCTAATCCCAGGGAGGGTTTGACCTCCAGGCCAAGTGGCTATGAGAATCAGCTGTGTCAGCAGTGAGAGAACTTCTGTCCTCTAGGGAGGTGCTAATCTAGCCTTTGCCTGAGGCTATCCTGCAAATGCCTCTGTGCAGGGCTTGGGCGGGGCGGGTCGCACAGGATCAACAGGGTGGGCTGGAGAGAGCAGTTATGGCGGCTCTCAGTCCTGTCCCCAGGGGCTCTGCCTCTCTGAGTTCCAGCACCCGCTGCAAAGCTTGGAGAGAAAGCTGCACTCTCTCTGACCGAAGCCAGACAGTCCCGCTTCTCCCGTTTGAGTCTGGGTCCCTAAAGACTCGCCTGTATCTGGAGCTCAGAGTCTGCGACTCCCTCCCGATTGAAAACAACAACCGCGCCCTCCGCCGCCAGCCCGTTCCGCCCACTCCGCACCTCAGAATTTGACTTCAGCACTGCGCCTCCTCTGAGTGTCCGTATGCATTTCTCTTTCCTCCTAGTTGTAGGACTTCCACTCAGCCAGCGTTCCTGTGGTTCTGGGTGATGTCCCTTCCGTCTTTTAGTTTTACTTTTGAGGTAGTTGTTCAAAGCAGCAAACTCCAGCGTTAACCTATGCCGCCATCTTGGTTCTCTCTCCACACTCCCTTTTTTTTTTTTTTTTTTTTAACCTTCCACTACCACCCTCCTTTTTCTAACAAAGCTTGTGTATCTTTTGTGAGATGGCTACATGAAGCTATCTCAGAACTTTAGGGTGTTAAAATCCTTCCAATTACAGAAACTTCTGGATTGTTATTAAGAATGATAATTATAATTTCTATACTGATGTCATATGCCATATCCTCTGCCAGGTGTTTCAGATCCAATTAGCTAATCTTCACAACTATCCTAAATGTTCAAAGAGATATGTAACTATAAGATCACAATTTCCAGAGCTTCAAAGTTTCAAGAAAATATATGATGGTCTCTACTGCCTTGAAAACTTGTGAGCTTTTAGGCATCCTTTTCTTGACTGGCTAGACTAGACGTACATTTCCCTAATGCAGGGAATTAATGCAAGGCATCAAACTAATGATCAATATGTGGCTTATAGTAATTTAAATATAAAAATATTTCTGATGAGGTAAACATAAAATATAGTATGCTCATAAGAAGGTAGATTATAAAGACCTCCCCCTTTTTAATAATTTTGTAATATTTTTTATAGAAAGAACATGTAATGTTTGTGAATTAAAAACACTTTGACAAAAGATTCAGAGTTTATAAGAAATATTTTCTTTCTAAATCTTTCATTCTTATACATTTATAAGTTTTTGAGCCACAGTTTTCTGCTCTTCAAAATCAAATTAATGAGGCCCCTGCCTTTTTTTCCCTATGATATTTAAGGTTGTTATATTATCAGCCCATATGGAAAAGACATCATGAAATACTAAATATCATTATTCTTTCTTGATGTTGCTAGGGGGCAGTATTTACTCAGCTGACTCTTAGCAGACTAGCAAGAGTATATAATTTCATAATCTAGAGAAAATAGTCAATGCATGTTAGATTTGTTTTCACTAGGTTTCAGTTTTCAACTTGAAATCAGAAAATAGCTAATAACATCTCTAACTTGATAAGACTAATTTTAGGTATTTTTTGTATTTGCAATAAAAATTTTATTATTTATTTGTTATTTTAAAAGTTAAAACCTGAGCCAGCCTAATATTCAATATTACCTTATTTTGCTAGGAGTTTTTGTGTGTATCAGCCTATATTGTGAAGAAATAACTAATATTTTAAGAAATTCTCTAAAATGAAAATATCAGAAAAATAAGTAAGTAAGTAAGTAAATAAATAAATAAATAAATAAATAAATAAATAAATAAAATGAAAATATCAGTTAAGATTGCCTAAATCTTAAAATTATAGGGAGGTGGGGATGGCCAGTGAGAGGTCAATGAGGGGAGACATATGTAACACTATATTTAATACTTTAAACAATAAAAAATCCTATATAATAAAAGGCTGATATGCAAATTGTCCCCTCGGGAGTTCGACCAACTGAGAGTTTGACCACTCACTATGATGTGCACTGACCACCAGGGGGCAGCGCGGAGCGAAGGTAGGCCCGGACCAGCAGCCAGCCGCCAGGGGAAGGAAGGCCCCAGCCAACAGCAGGCAGTCAGGGGAAGAAAGGCCCCGATCGACCCTGATCGCCAACCAGGCCTAGGGACCCTACCCATGCATGAATTTTATGCACCGGGCCTCTAGTTTAAAAATAAAATAAAATGAAGAAATATAGAAAGAATAACTAACAGGCATTACAACCTCACAGAATATATTACCTATGTATTTATCTGACTGTAATTTAGTTGATAAGAGGTGACTTGTTGCTGAGCATCTAAGGGCCCAGTGCATGAATTCGTTCACCTTGAAAGGAACTGCGGGCCACAAGGCTGGGTGGGCAAAGGGGCAGGTCTCGGCACATCCTTTGCACCCCTGCCCGACCCCTCCTGCCACGTCCCCCAATCCCCTGTCTTCTGGCAGCCCCACTTCTGCCACTCTCACATGTTGACAACACGAAGCGATTGGGGCCAGCACCAGCAGCAGGTGCGAGTGGGGCCGGCATGGTCAGCAGGTGTGAGTGGCAGCTGCTGGCCCGATTGCCCCTCAGAAGCAGGGGGAAGTGGAGAAGCCCTCAGGGGCTATAGGGGCCTGCAGCCACCACTTGCACCTGCTGACAGCGCCAAGCGAGCGGGGCTGGCACCAGCAGCAGGGGCGAGTGCTGGGCAGGACCATGGCATACGAGAGCAAAGAATTCTCAGTAACCACCAGAGGCCCACCCTGATGACAGCGACTGGTGCCACACCTTGATCTGGCGCCCCCGCTCACCTGCTCCACCATCCCACCGCAGCCAACGCCTGCCGTGCTCCGCGCTCTGCTGCCAATGCCCACCATGTTCCACGCATGCCCCCTGGTGGTCAGCACACATCATAGCAACCAGTTATTTGGTTGTTCAGTTGTTCCACCATTTGGTCTATTTGCATATTAGCCTTTTATTACATAGGATATTTAAGAAATTAATTCAACTTGAATTATTACTTTTCAATATCAAATATGCTATATTTTACTTTTTTAATTATTTATTGATGATAGAGAGAAACATGGATTTGTTCCACTTATGTATGCATTCATTGATTGATTCTTGTCTATGCCCTGATTGGGGATCAAACCCTCCACTTTGGTGCATTGGGATGACATTCTAACTAATAACCAATTGACCTACCCAGCCAGAACCTCATTTCTCTTACTTTTAATAATTCTTTTTATAATTGTTATCAAAATATAGGTATATAATTTAAAATTTCAAGTTTGTTTTTTTCAATACTTTTGACTACTTAACATAAAGGATTTATTAAATGTGTTGACCAAGGGAGATTTACTGATTTTCTCATTATTTGATACTTATTGAAAATTCCTTAAGAAAATGTATAATTTCATGATTATTTGGAACTTTTAATTTACCCCTTTTGATTATCTTTATTATATATTTCATTCATTCTTTCAACAAATATTTGAATGTCTATTATTTATGTGCCAGGCATTTCCCTAGACCCCAGGTACATCAGTGGAAAAAACAGGCATAATCTCTACCCTCATAATCTAGTGGGGGACAGACAATAAAGATAAATATACTGTGATATGTTAGATAGTGGTAAGTTTAAAGAGAGGGGGCAATAAACTAAAACAGAGACATGGATGTTAGTACTCACATGGAGGAATTGAATTTTAAGTATGGTAGCCTAGGAAAATCTCACAGAAAAGGTGACTTTTGAATAAATGCCTTAAGGAACTGAAGAAAAGAGTAGTTTATGCAGAAGCAGCAGCAAGTGCTACAGCCCTGGCATGGAAGCATGCCAGGGACATGGAAGGAGCAACCAGGAGACTGTGTGAGTGGAGCCCAGTGAATAAGGAGGTGAGGTCAAAGATGTAATTGGAGGGCCAGATTACATAGGGTCTTATAGGTCAGAGTTAGGACTTTTGCTTTTATTGTCAGTGGCAGAAAGCCACTGGACACCATTGAGCAGAGGAGTGGCATGTTCTGATCTAAATACTCTAATCAGATAATTGAGGCTGCTATGGTCAGAGAAGCCTAAGGAGAGCAAGGATGGAATCTAGAGGACTGCTTATGGGCTAATGTCAGTAATCTAAGCAAGAGATGATAGTGGCTTAAATCAGGAAATTGGGAGTCAGGGTGGTAGGACTTTTCATATTCTGGATATATTTTGAAGGTAGAGCCCATATAACTGCTGATGACAAATGTACAATGTAGGAGAAAGAAGAGTCAAGAATGATTACAGAATTTTTTTGCCTGAGCAATTGGAAGAATAAAGTTGCTCTTACCTGAGATTTATAAGACTGTATTTGAAGGCACTGATTATGGAAAAAGTGCACGGAGCTTAGTTTGGGATATGATCTGTTCTGTTAAACATACAAATAGAGATGTCAAGTAGGCATTTGGACACATGAATTTGTAGTTCAGGGGAGAAATTGGAATGGAGCTATTAAAACGGGAGTTCTCACACTGTATGTAATCATTTGGAGAAAGAGAGAAAAGGTCCAAGCACTGAACATGGGCACACCAATATCTGTCAGGGAGATGAAGAGGAGCCAACAAACAAGATGGAGAAGAAGCAGTCAGATAAGAAGAAAACTGAAAACTAGATGAATGTGAAGTCTTGGAAGCAGACTTGGCGGCAGGGGAAGGGGTGGGGCGGTTTGAGGAGATGAGGGTAGTCAACGTGTCAAACTGCTGAAACTGGCCATTAGATTTGGCTAATCTTTCATGTACAAAAGAGTAGTTTTGGTGGTGAGGTGGAGGCAAGAACATAATTGGAATGGACTGAGAGAATATTTAATGAGCAACTACTGCTCTTAATGAAGTGCAAGCACCTTTCAGGCTAGAATTATGCTTTGTTCACTGCTATATCCTATCAGTTAGGCAGAGAGTGTGAATTCTCCCTTACCCTGACTTTTGTTCTACATAGATCTTCAGCAAATTGCATAGGCCCGCTCACATTAGAGAGGACAATCTGTTTTACTCAGTCTACTGACTCACATGTTGACTTTTTCCAGAAACACCCTCACAGACACACCCAGGATAATGGTTAGCTAAATATCTGGGCACCCAGTGGCCCAGTCAGGTTGACATAAAATTAACCATGTGATTATTGTGTTGCTTTCTTTAAATCCGCCATTTGGCTATTTTTATTATTTGTTCATCAGTTCTTTGTTCTCATTTTCCATTTTCCCTGCCTTCTTTGGATTAATTGGATTTTTTTTTTCTGTGATTCTGTTTATCTCCTTTGTTGGCATATTAGCTGTAACTCTTTGTTGTGTTTTCTTATTGGTTTCTTTAGGATTTACACAGTGGTCCTCAAACAGGGGCAGTTTTGCCTCCCCGGGGATTATTGGCAATGTCTGTAGACATTTTTGACAAAACCGCGCAAGTGCTACTGGCATCTAGTAGGTAGAGGCTGGGTTACTGCAAAAATCTTAAAATGCAAAGTACAATGACTCCACTCCTTGACTAGAAAGTTATCTAACCCAAAATGTGAATAGTGGTGAGGTTAAAAAATTCTAGTCTATATTATACTTCTTTAACTTACAACAGTCTGCTTTCAAGTAATATTACACCATTTCATATTTAGTGTAAATACAACAGTTGTCCTGGCATTTGTGGTGTTGTCCTATATTTTATTTCTGCATATGTTATAAGCCCCACAACAAATTGTTTTTGCTTTAAGGAGTCAATTATTTTTAAATATTTTAAAAATAAAAGTATTTTGTATTTAACCCCATATTTATAATTGCTGAATCTCTTCATTCTTCTATGTAGATCCAGATTTTTATCTCATATCATTTCTTTCTGCCTAAAGTACTCTTTCTTCAGCATTTCTAGTAGTGCAGAACTTCTGGTGATGAATTCTTTCCGTTTATGTGTAGGAACCTTTATTTTACCTTTGTCTCTGAAAGATATTTTGCTGGGCATACAATTTGACGTTGATAGGTTTTCAAGTCTTTAATACTTTAAAATTTTTCCTCCACTGCCATTTATTATGCACTGTTTTCAAAAACAATGAAAAACATTCTTCTTATTGATGTCTTTTTCCCTCTGGCTAAATTGTAAGGTTCTTTTCTTTACCACTGATTTTGAGAAATTTGAGTATGACACTTGCTGTAGTTTTATTCATGTTTCTTGTGTTTCAGGTTTTTGAAATTTGGGATCTATTAGTGTATGTTTTTCCCCATCAAATTCTAAAAATATTCAGCTATTATTTCCTCAAACATGCTTTTTGTTTCCTTTCCTGTCTTCTCTCCTTTGTAGTCTCCAAAGAGGCTCATTGATGCACAGGATGTGTGTTTTTTTCCTCCTCTTTGTTTTACTGCTTTGTTCGATTGCTTTGTCTTCGAGTTCACTAATTTTTCTTCTGAAATGTCTGATCTGCTATTAATCCCATTCAGTGTATTTTTTTTATCTCAAACATTATATTTTTCATCTCTAGAATTTTGACTTCTTTTTTTGTACCTGCTATGCCTCTACTTACTGTGTCCAATCATTCTTTAGTTCGTTGAATAAATGGAATACAGATATAAAAAGTATTTTAATGTTGCCTACAATTGCATATATCTATAATAATAAAAGTGTAATATGCTAATTAGACTGGACAGCCAAATTACCTTCTGGACGTCCTTCCAGATGAAGCCGTGGAGGCGGGGGCTGAGGCAGAGGCAGATAGGTGCAATCAGGCAGGCAGGCAGAGTGGTTAGGGGTGATCAGGCAGGCAGGCAGAGGCGGTTAGGGGCTATCAGACAGGCAGGCAGGTGAGTGGTTAGGAGCCAGCAGTCCCGGATTGGGAGAGGGTGCAGGCTGGCTGAGGGAAACCCCCCGCCCCATGCAGGAATTTCATCCGGATTAGGAGAGGGTGCAGGCTGACTGAGGGACACTCCCCCCACCCCGCTGCAGGAATTTCATGCACCAGGCCTCTAGTATATATTAGTGTGTGTGTATGTATGTATGTATGTGTGTATATATATATATATATATATATATATACACAGTTCTGTGTTCATTTTGATTAAATGATTTTGGTCCTCATTATAAAACGTTTTTCCTGCTGCTTTGCATTACTTTTTTTAGTCATTGTGAATTTTGCTTTGTTGGGTATTAGATATTTTTATGTTATTGTAAATGTTCTTGAGCTTTATTTTGAGGTGCAGTTAAATAACATTTAAACAGTATGATTCTTTCCAGGCTTGCTTTTAAGGTTTATTAAGTGAGACCAGGGTAGCATAATTTGGGAGCATAATTTTCCCCATTACTAAGTCAATACCCTGACACCTTGTATTACAGGGTTTTGTTGTTTTATTTTTTGCTTTTTTATCCTGGCTGGTGATAAACTGAACTATTCCTGGCTCTATGTGAGGCTGGCGAGTTTGCCTTCTGAGTCATTCAAGTGGTTTCTTCCCTTCTTTGTGTAGTTTCCTCAAATGCATGCCCTCTTCAGTTTATGGGGAAATGGGTTGTTAGCTAGTTGCTAAAGTAATTCAGAAAGACTCCTAATGGCAAACAATTGGCTTTGATCAGAAGGGTAGAGGGAAATGTAATTGATGTCATGTCCTTAAAAGAAATAAAGTTGAATACTAGTGATGTAACTAATTTCTGATTTTTTTTAACTTAAATTATGCTGAAGAGCTTGAATTTTGTTATATTTTGTTTTCTATAATCCATAGAAAACATTGAAGTCACACATCTTTGTACTCCTCAGTTCTCCCACTTGTGATGTTACTTGAAAGGATTCCTATCTGTTAACGTATAAAAATGATCTAGTGGAGAGCAATGGGCTTTATTTCACATACAGTACTTAGATATCAATGTAGTAATGTCATTATATTTATGGTTCTTGACTGGCATTTTGGAAGCATAAATACTCAATTGTGTGCAATACAAAGGCATATTGCAACTGTACTCGTAAATTCATAATTGGTAGGTGGTGAAATATTTATTTAAACTAAATAGGTTGGTTAGAAATATTTTTTTAATAGGAGCCTATATTGACACAGAAAGTAAAATTAGAGCTTTTTCAGATTTTTTTGTAAATCATTATTGATTTTTGATACTTGCAATTGACAAAGAAGATTGTACTCTACTTTTAGAATTAAGAATGATTTCTCACTTTTATAATCTCACAAAATTAATTGAAAGTGTGTGTTTATGTATTTATTTTTATTCCCAGACAATAAACTTAGGAAAATAAATTTGCCACTCAGCTAAAGGACCAAATTATTTCATTCCTAGATCTTATCACTTTTAGTCTGTTATGAAGCTTCCTATTAATTTAGAAAGCATATGCTTTATAACACCTTTTTAAGAGACATTTTGGGTATTTATTAAATATCTCATCAATTCTCAGAGATAGTAAGGGTAACTCAACACTAATGAGGACCACTTAAATCTCAGGAATATTTTTGTACTACTGGAAAAATACACCCTTGCAATTAGCATACTAGTGTTCTGTTTGGATTAGGCATTGTCTTGAGTGTATCTTTTGATGAAAATGAAGGCATTCTGTTGAATAATTTTTAGCATAAGGGCTATATGCAGCATTTGTAATAGATACCATTATTTAATAGAATATACGTGATAATAATTACAATTATCTACATTCTGTTTTATTTTAATTAATGTAGTGAACCAATGTATAGAACTTGCTTTACCATGCAGTTTATTAGTAATCATTCTAATTATCTCTTCTTTATCCATCTGTCCCCATTACCCCTTTTTTTTTCCCACTTATAGCTCTATGCCATCCCTTGGTTTCTCACCATGTTTACTCGTAAGTATCATTTTCCCTTTCCTTTTGCTATTATGTTAGCTAAAGGATAACTCCATTCTTCTCCAGTATATTTACAGTAGTATCAGCAGATATAATTACATAGTCATTCATATGTCTAATGTAATAGAGTCTGGTAGAAAAAAATATTAATCGTTCTGACTGCTGAATATAAAAACGAGTATTATATTGAAAGAAAACCTGTTTTACATATTGTGACATTCATAAAATTTATTCCTTCTATTGAAAAAGAAATTAATATTAACTATAGGATTTACATAAAGTTTTGGAAGGCAACTTTTACAACCACATTAGGCTTAAGTTTTTACAGATTCTCTAATAATAAATTCTTTTATTTCCTAAACTAGAATTCCTTTAGAAATTAAACAACTTATGTGAATGTATGATACTTTTACCAATTACAAATATTAATACAGTGATCATTCTGCTTAAATATACACACATGATAAGTGAAATACAGTATTTGAAGTAAATCTGTATGCATTGGCCTGGAAAATATCTACAGTATTATTAAATGGAAAAAAAAATGTGAAAAATAGAAAATTGTTAATTGGATTTTTTTATGTGAATTTAATAAAGTATTTAGAGTGCATAATAGGAATGAAATAGTATTAAAGTTCAGCTGGTGAATAAACTTAGAATAATATTACTATCTGGAAAATTCTAGGAAGAAATATGTTGTCTGGGACAACAACACCAACATTCATAATGAAGGTTAGAAAATGTCATGTGTTTGACCAATCTGATTATCAATATTTTAAGATTCCTTAGGAAGCAATACATTTACAAAGCCAAGTAAACATTTTATAAAACAATTTGATAGTACATGTTCTTAATAGTTTTAACCATAAAGTAATGGACATATGTCTAGTTAAGCAGCTTGTTATTGTTTTAATTTTTATTTTGTTTTATATTGTAATTAATTTATTTATATTTTGTCACTTTACAGATGTATTTCCACTGCACAAAATTTTTCACCTCTGGGATACCTTGCTACTTGGAAATTCCTCTTTCCCATTCTGTATCGGAGTAGCAATTCTTCAGCAACTGCGGGACCGGCTTTTGGCCAATGGCTTTAATGAGTGCATTCTTCTCTTTTCTGATTTACCAGGTACAGATAGAAATAAATGGAATCACTAAATGAAATTTAATTATAAGATAACGAGACATTCTTATACCAATTTGCACAAATCATCACTTAAGCCCTCAGAAGCTCTTCTGCTTGAGCTTCGTCCCTCTGTAAGTCTCTCCCTTGAATACTGCCTCTTCCACCGGCCCAGCATTGTAGATACATTCTAGCTCACTCTGGTTTACTTTCATGTCAGTTGTCATCAAAAAGGTACAAGAGCTAAGGGTAATACCCTGTTTTCCTTTTTGCTTAGGACAGACCTGTTTGACTTCAGCTGGTAGAGAATAAATAAAGGCCACTTGGGAAGGTGTTTGAGAATCTCTATGTATACAGAGATGTAAATCATTTGAAACTTGCTTTCTCCTATTGATAGCTTCTTGCTAACAATTTGACAGATTTAGAAAAGGAAACAATGTCCTCTTGGGAGGGCCAACCACACTCTAGGGCAGTGGTTCTCAACCTGCCTAATGCCACGACCCTTTAATACAGTTCCTCATGTTGTGGTGACCCCCAACCATAAAATTATTTTTGTTGCTACTTCATAACTGAAATTTTACTACTGTTATGAATCGTAAACTAAATATCTGATATGCAGGATGTATTTAGGCGACCCTTTTGAAAGGGTTGTTCAACTGCCATAGGGGTCGCGACCCACAGGTTGAGAACCGCTGCTCTAGGGAAACTCCACGTCCCATAATGCAGGGTAGTAAGTTAAAGCTATATATTTTGTTTAAGTGAGGAGTTTATAAATTTAGGAGTTGAATGCTTAAGTGTAGAAATGGTTGAAAAGATGAAAGTAACATGGTTACCTAGGATATAACAATCTGTGGAAGAAAAAACTGAACCAAAATGTATTTCAGGTAGAATTCTACTTTATTCAAACAGCATTTTATTGGCTCCAGTCCTTCTGCTGAATTTATTGCTGACCTCTGTATTTTCAGGCAGGCACAAATGACTGCTGATAATAAACACTTAAAATTACTCAAGAGATAAATTTGCCTAAAACCAAAGAACAAAAGAAAAGCACATTAAGGTTATATATTTATTAATTACTCTCAAGAGAAATAATACACCTGCTGCCTTTCCTGATTTTTTTTTTATTCTTTAATGCTTATTGCATTTCCTATTTATTGCTCCCTTCATTGTAGGCATTAAGCAGCAGAGATGATAGATGCTTAGTAAAATGTGCTAGTAATGGCATGCACATATCATGGATTTGAAAGGCTGAGTGAATTAAAGTAGGAGCCAATAACATATTCTGTCATCTTTTCCCCTTTGAACTACATTACCAAGATTGTGTTTTTAAAATATATCCATTCATTTATTCAACAAATATTCATCGATTTCCTACTAGGAATGTGTATTTATAATAAGTGTATGTGTATGTAAGTCTGTAATTTAATAATCTTATTTCTGGTTTATCTTTTTTTTTTTTTACTGATCCAGAGAATTCATGCATAATTATTTAAAGGTGATCCAATGGTATCCTGTAACTGTGGCTGACGCGTCTAACTTTGGTTATCTTAATTACATGTGGTATTACCTTCTAGTTCCAGTAAATTACTTGCCTGGCTGGTGCATTAGTTCTTTAATTTTTCAGTGAGGGAATTCAGCTTCCCTCTCAGAATTGCTCTGTAGAATCAATAAGATTTGGAATGTTAGGTGTGTGGATGTATTCCTATACCCTAACTAAGGTACTGAGTGGGGAGTAAGTTAGGAAATGGGTGAGTGGGCATGGCACTAGGAAAGATAATAAGTTAAGTTTTAGATATGTGCTTAAGATGTTTATGGGACCTAGATTGAGAAGCTGAGGCACTATTAGGGATTTTGAGTGACAGAATGACAAATATAATTTGAAGATTAGTCAGAGACTAAAATTTCCTCAAATATCCTTCTTTTTTGTCTCCCCTGTTATCTTTGTGTTTCCCTAGAGATTTCTTTTTAAATAAGTTCTTTCATTTGTATTATATATCAACAGGAGCGCTATTGATATGTAGGTAAACTGTAGGGAAGGGGAAGTGTTTTGTAATCCTCTAATTAGGTCTCAATCTTTTATGAGGCCTCTGTTTCTGGGTTGTGACCTTCTCTGGTGCTTCTTATTGTCTGCCCTTTAGATGAGACAGGAAGGCTGGAGGGAGCCAGAGTTGGGTATTTCCCTTCCCCCAGGTCACTTAGGCTCTGGTAAAATGGTTCCCATGCATGCAGGCTTTGTTACAGAGAACAAGATGATCTGGGCATATTTGAAAATGCCTCATTTTCCACTTTCTCTGGTGGAAGCAGAAGATTTTTTTTATGATCTTTATGATATTTAAAGCACTTTAAGATATATAGTTGTCTAGACATATATTAAGTTAGACATGTAGCTATTTCCTGTACTTTTTATTCAATCGAATATTTTCTCCCTTTTAGATAGTGTTCCTCCATCTGTTCACTTTGATCATATTTTCCTTTAAATCCTTGAATGTATTTATAGTAGTTACTTTAAAGTCCTATCTGCTATTTCCAATTCTGGATCATCTTTTGGGTCTATTTCTATCAACTTCTGTGTTTCTTCATTATAAGTCATATTTTTCTGCTTTGCATATCTAGTTATTGTTTATTATATAATGTATATTGATAAAGATACATTGCAAGGAGTCTAGGTTTTATCTTCTTTTAAAGACTGTTAACTTTTGTTCTGCTAGATAATTAAATAACTGCTGAGTCCTTTTATTTATGTTAATTTGGTTTTAGTCTCTTTTAATTCTCTCTTAATTCATGAATGTGGCATGTCGAGGTTTTTAACTAAATACCCAAGGTGATCAATGGGAAATCTCACTTACTGCACCAGACTCCAAAATCTCTCAACAATTACTCATCTTTATGGTCGGTCCCTCAGCACTTACCATTTCTTAAGTATAGTAAGTCCAATTTTAGTTAAATTAAATTCAATAAACAGTAGGGTGGCTTTAATGGACCCATTGGCATGGAGAAATATCATTTAGCCCTAAACCTAAGTTTATACATTGCTAAGTCTCATGTAGTGAGTTCATTTCAGAAACTAGATTGTGAGTAGGAAATTTGGGCAAAGTCAATAATCTCTACTTGTAACAACTCTGTATCACTTTTAGAGTTTACAAAGATTTTAAAGTATTTTATCTTGTATAAATATCACAACTATGTTAATAAGTAGTTTATTTTATCTCCATTTTGCTCTTGAAGTGATCTTGTGGAATGCTCATTATTATGTAAGTTAGTAACTGGCATTTGGAGTCCAAGTGCAGTACTTTTCACTATACAAGATAACATATTATTTGTTTACAAAGTAAGTTTTTGGAGGTCAGAACAATTCCATATGTGCAGTTTCAAATGGTTCAAACTAGTAACTTCGTCAGTTCAGTTCTGATTTCCTCAGAAACTCATTTTTAACTATGAAAATGGCAATAGCTGATAGTAGATAAAAACCATCAAGTAAAATACTAGCCATTTTTTCTTTCCACATGTGCGAGCTCTTTCTCAGTGAACAGCAAATAAAATTTCCATTAAAAAAAAAAGTTTAACCTAGTTTTAATATAAAGCATTACCTCCACAACTTCTCTTATTTATTTATTTTTTAATATATTTTATTGATTTTTTACAGAGAGGAAGGGAGAGTGATAGTTAGAAACATCGATGAGAGAGAAACATCAATCAGCTGCCTCCTGCACACCCCCTACTGGGGATGTGGCTGCAACCAAGGTACATGTTCTTGACCGGAATCGAACCTGGGACTCTTCAGTCCACAGGCTGACGCTCTAGCCACTGAGCCAAACTGGTCAGAGCAACTTCTCTTATTTAAATAAGTCATGTATTCTAGTTGTGGTTTGGATATACAAAATGATTTATCTTCCATCCTTAGCAGTTCTCCTGGCTACTTATTCCCTAACTTCCTCACAGAACAACCATGAGCTTGGTATCTCAAACAATAACTATCCTACTGTTAACTACAGAAGAGAGCTGTAGAGTATGTAGCCTTTTCAGACTTTTTCCTTCATGTCTGCTCAGAGCTTTATAGATCATTAATATTTATTACTGAATAATATTACAAGTCCTTGGACTTTGAAAGATAGAAAAGAATATTTTTTAAAAGACGATCTTTTTCTAAAGAGAAATTACCAAGAGCAAAATAGAAAATTAACCTATATTCTAAGTGTGTTTAAAACAAGAAGGCAGACTAACTGGAGTCTAAGGCCTGATGCTTTTGTTGTGTTGTGTTGTGTGTTTTTTATTTTAATTGAATTGCTAAAATTTTTCATGTGTTTTATATATCTGTAAATTTATCTATAAAACCTCGGGTTCGTACTATATGCTGAAATAATCTTATTTCTACTTCATAACATTCTCGGGAATTAAGTAATATCAACCCTAGGATTGAGAAAAGAGATGCAGAAAAATGAGTTGGCCAGAGCTATACAACTTGTAGTAATTGAATTGAAATTCAAGCCCAGGTCATGCTGCCTCCCATGTTACTGCGCTTTACCTTATATCATTTGTTCTACTGCTTTCTGAGAAAATATATTAACTGCCAGAAAGCTGTATAACTCATAACCTAACTTTCCCAACCCCTTTGAACCAGAGTCTTTAAAGCTTGAAACTTTTCTAAGTAGGAATGACAAATTGTACACATATAATTATCTCTCCTCTCCTCTGAAATATCAATGAAGTGACAGTAAGAGAATGAAAAAAAAAAAAGATAATCCTAAAACAACAAGAATGTAAGAAGAGTATGAGTAGACAAGAAATGTTACCAAATATTTGGAAGATAGAAAGCAATTCCACCAGACGTAACTCACTTAATAAACCAAAGAAAGCTGAACCCTTCCTGCAAAGAAGGATACCAGCAAGAGGCAAGCCAGTTCTTGATGCAAAGCACCAGCCTCAGGAATTGAAAATGAATGGAAAATTGGACAGAAAACTAGAGAGAATCAATTGAATGTCTGCATAGAAATAGTTTCATTCCTCCCACCCCTACAGATCTTTGCTCTCACCAAGAGTCTACTCCTGATACTCAGAAGAAAACTTAAAGATAGGAACTGATGTAGATTATGTGTCCTGAAGCTTATGCAATGTGAGGAAGCAGCCTGTTTAAGATGATATGAATTACAATACAAATGTGGGTCATTAAGAGGATGTTTTGACTGAACAAAGTGATCATAACCAATTAATTACAAAACAGAAAAATAATACGTTTATGTATTAAATATCTGGCATACCTCTGTATTTTCTCTCTCTCTCTCTTTTTGGCTTCATACTTCATATAACAATAATTGTGCTATATTTTCATAGAGAAAATAGATATACCTTTCCACTGGCCAGGTTAGTTGAAATTTGTTTTTGTTTTGTTTTTGTTTTTAATATATTTTCATTAATTTCAGAGAGGAAATATGAGGGAGAGAGAGATAGAAACATCAGTGATGAGAAAGAATCATTGATTGGCTGCCTTCTGCACAAGCCCACAACCTGGCAATGTGCCCTTGACTGGAATCAAACCCGGGACCGGGACCCTTCAGTCTGCAGGCCTACACTTCTATCCACTGAGCCAAACCAGCTAGGGCATTTTTGGTTTTTGTTTTATTGATAGTAGGAATGCATAAAACATATAACAACACAGGTATAGTCTCTGTTTCTTATAATGCTACAGGTTGTTAACTATGAACACAAAAATGCTATTATGTAAAATTCCTATCAAAAAAGTAAAAAAATAAAGAAGTTAATGGTATACTTATAACTGTATCTGTAACATTATCAAGTATACTTTCAGAAAGAATGTATTTCTCTTTTGATCAGGCATTGCTGATTACTAGATTCTCTGCTTATAAGTTTGTATGTTTAATGTCTGAAAGACCTTCTCAGTTTGACTTTTGGGGTGTGTACATAGCAACTGTGTTTCTCCTACCCATAATCTGGTGCTGGAACACATTCTTCTTGTACTACAACCTCTGCTTCTGTATAGTGGGTAGCGGAAGTACTGCAGGAAGTCATTCCTAGAACTAACAATAACTTTATACTATCAAAAATAAACAAAGCAAGATACTAATGTGGTAAAGGTAGGTTTTAGTCAATAATATACTATTGCAATAAGGAGGTGTTCACCTTCAATTGAACTCAACTTCAATTTGTACAGAAGTGACTGGACATTTTAAAAGGAGAATGAAGGAATAGGGAGGTAAGTGACTAGAACTCAGAAGATTCAGCGAAGTGAAAAATTAAAAAAGTTTGAAGGGGGACATTGGTTCATAGGAAGCCTGTCTGGGTTTGCTAATTGGCACTTTTGAAGTCAGATCTCCACCTTCTCAGAGACTAGGAGACAGGGACCCCCTCTTCAGGTGTTGGCTGGAACAAGCAGTACATTCTTTTGGCAGCCTTGATTTTTCTCAGGCAGGCACTTTAAGAGGGGGCAAAGGTCATCCTAGGGTTGTGGCCTGGAACTATTATAAACTATGTTAGTGTTTTGTTCAAGTCTTTCATAGGCCAAGGTGGAGGCATAGTCAAGAAAGGACATAAAGAAGCCTGGCTAGAGTTTGGTCAAGGAGAAAGTCTTTTTCAATACCCCAAAGTGATTATAAATCATAGAAATATATCACATAAAACCAAACTAAATGTATTCCTAACTTAGCTTATTTTTAATTATATCCACAGCCACTATAATGTTGCCCAACATAAGAGGAAGCATAATGGAGGGGATGGGTATAAATAAAGATGGCAGTCTTCACTGATTATGGTTTAGATATCTTTATTTTTGCAAAAACATGACCAAAGGTAACAGTAAATTTGGTGAGGTATTCTTTGGGGTAATAGAATCAGAGAGTCTTGAGACCAAGGAGTCAAGAGCTTAGTATAGAGCAGGAATGAGGAATGTATAGTTTCAACCCGCAGGTCCATCCATGATCAATTCCCCGAATGCTGGCAAGGATTCATTTAGGCAGATCACAGAATTGTTCTCTGGAGAGATGTCCCTAGAAGGAGAAATACCTTACGTAAAAGTCCTCTAACAAATAACTATGTCCCCAATTTACCCTATTGTAAATTCACCAGTCACCAAGCCCTGCCCACACCCACAATACTCCCAATATGATTTTTAGTGTTGTTCTCTTAAATATGTATTGTCAGAGATCACCAAAACTATAAGGAAAGCCTTCCACTAAATGACACAAATCAGCACAAACTGAGTAAGGCATATCCTCAGAAACATAATTATGAGAAGACATTACAACCATGAAAAATCAGAATTTTTTTTTAACTAACAAAGAAAATAAAATATTTATTGGTAATTAATAATGATTTTGAAATTCAATGACCTTTATAATAAAGGACTGATGATAAAGTTTAGGAAATTAAACAGAAAAGTAGAACAAAAATACATACTGAAAGTAAAAGTAAAAGGCAAAATTATCTGAAATGCAATATGTTCAAGATTCTAGTAGAAGAAGAGAGAACAGTGAAAAAGGAATTATCACAGGCATCAAAGTAGAATTTTTTCTGTAACTGAAGAATTATAAAAGGACCATCAAATGCCTAGCACAATGAAGTTGTGTGCACTTAACGTATATCATGACACTTCAGAACACCAGGGATCTTAAAAGTATACAGAAAAGAGGAAAATCACATACAAGTAACCTCAACTCCTAATTGTATCAGACTTCTCACAAGAAAATGGAGCATTGTCTTTTATAACTCACGTTCAACTCTAGAAGACTATGCCTTGTCCAATAATTAGTCAAAGGCAGAATAACTATATTATGCACCCTTTCTTAAATGCTGCTGGAACATATGTTCCACCAAAATGATGGAGTGAATTCAGAAGAAATAGATAATATCTTAACAATATAAGGGTTCAAATATAGGGGAAAGCCAAAGGGAATTGGATAATTGTAAACAGAGGCAGCAAAGCTATTCATTGGCGCTAGGAAACAGTTCATAGCCATTAAAACTAGAGGAAACGGCTTCAAGGCGAGATGTCTTTTTCACCTATTCTCACCCAAGTGAAATATGATGTGTTTTATCACTCTGAAAATAGTTCAGTATTTCTGAGAGATAGGGAAGTAATGGATGAGGATAAAGAAACTGAGATTTAGAAACATTATTTCTGTCCGAGTCACAAAGTACTTCACGGAGCTTGGAATGAAACCTGGGGAACCATAATCCAGTGTACATGCTTTATTCACAATGCATTCTATCAAAATTATTATGCAAGATGCAAAACAGCAGTGTCCTAAAATGAGAGGTTACTTTTTAAGAATAATTGCATATTTAATGTACAGTTTACAAAGTACTATTGCATAATATTTTGGTTAAGTGAATGGAGAATGGGCTATCAGTACTAATAATCGTGGTGAAATTGGGGGGGGGGGGGCACCAGTAAATACTGAAGATTCACTGTAAACTTTTTAGTGTTGACAGGGTGTTTTGGAGGCAGGTGCAAATAACTTTTCCTTTGCCAGAGATTTAAGGACTGAACTACAACCTCTGACCCGAACCATTGACTTGGGCTTTTACTGAGTGGCAAATGTGTCCACTCATTTGAGCAGTGCAGATGTAAAACCTGTCATTGTCGTCTGAAATTCTTTCCCTTTGGAGATTACAGTGTTAAATGGCTTAACTTTTTTAAGATGACAGTTTTCTCTCTTTAGCTGCAAATTTTCATCTTATCCATATTAACTGTAAATTTTCTAAAATGAAGTGAACATATCTCTGCTTAAATGGAATAGCGAAACTTGTTTCAAACTTTGATTTTTCATCTGGTTGATGTCTGTTCTTTCTCCAGAATATCAAGAGGATAATGTTATAGAGGTTTTTGGGGGAAAAAATTTAACTGCATTAGCCATTGCTCAAATAGACCCATGTCTAAAAACATGTTAACTGTGGGGTTTTTAAAATATTATGTTAGGAATAGCGTATGGAGTGGTGAAATCTGACCTCTTAGCGTAGCCATGGAAGTAACCAACTCTGAAATTGGTAAACATCACTAATCGCAGATGCAGGAATGCTTAATTGAGTAACTGGTCTTCCCAAACCTGCTGACCAATTCAAAATCCAAATGAATTGGAAAATAAAATATGTCCTATAATCCTTTAACAACTTCAGACATTTTCTACCTATAATAACACACTTAATATAGTAAGTCACTTAGCTTGCTTATGTCTTAGCTTCTTCATCTTCAGCAGAAGTTAGAAAGGTTATAATACCTGTCTACTAGAATCATTGTAAGAATTAAATGAGCTAAGTGAAAGAATACAATGCCTGGCACATAACAGATGCTCAGTAAGTGTGCAATTCCCCCCTTTCCTCCAAGGATTTCCCACCTTACAAACAGCAGAAAACTCTAAATGCATGGCTCATGTACCATCAACAGAATTTACTTAAGTGGCTGTTTCCTTCTCCACTTCATATATGTATGAGTTTCTCATTTCAAAAAGAGAAATTGGGAATTTATCTCCTTGTAATTTAAAACACATAACCTATTTTTCTACATTGCCTATCTGAACTGACACACTTGGACTTTCGCAGAGGAATTGAGAATATCTGCCATTTACTGATGTTAGGAATACAGAAAGGGAAAAGTTCGTCCATGCTAAACTTCTTCATCCTGGTCAACTTGCTGAATTTCTCCTGCCCCTCTGTGATCTCTACGCTTTCCCTCTACAGGACTGGTTTAATCTTCATCAGATAGTGACCTCCTAAAGAGCTGCCGTGCCATCGTAACATACCAGCAAAATTTGACATTCTAACAAGTTTGAAATATGTATTCTTTCAAATATGCTTACATTTCAAATCTGAAAAAGAAAAGGAAATCTATGAAAATTTTTCTTTTAATCAAGTTCATTTAATCTTTATTTAAACCTTTCTGCATTTAACTCAAGAAATTATTTTTAAAAGAAGTACTGAATTGAGATTTTAATAAATAATAAAATTTCCCTGATTATTTTATATCTCCTTTAATAATTGGAAAAGTAACTTTTAGTACATTTTACTAGAAGCCATAATGAATCAGCTTCTGAATCTTTTGCCTGCCCACTCCCAAATTCCTCAACTACTAATTTACTTTGGAAAAGTAAACTATAATCAGAATAAATGAGGCAGATTCTTAAGTAAGAACTATGTAATATCTATGATGTTAATTAGTAATGTACTGAATTTAATTAATTATATACTGAAACATACATATATGTGTAAATGTATGTGTATACGTTGATAATACCAAATAAAGCACACATAGATATATATGCATGTATTGATGTACGTAAATTTATATGAATATGTATATTTATAATACAAAATGCCCCCTAACATTTCAGTCAAAAATATGCTAATTAATGCATACATTATTTTTTTGTTGAAATCTTTTCTAATTAATTATGATCCTAGGCATGTGTCAATATATGCAGTTAGGAAAGGTTGTGTGTGTGTTTTTTAGTAAACATAGCAATCCAATTTTTTCTTTTCAATTTTCCATCTAGAAATTGACATTGAACGTTGTGTACGAGAATCAATCAACCTGTTTTGTTGGACTCCTAAAAGTGCTACTTATAGACAGCATGCTCAACTTCCAAAGCCAACTTCAGATAACAGTGGAGTCAGAAGTTCAACACCTTATTTCTCAGAGTGTCCAGATACTCCAAAAACAGATCTGGTATGTATTTGAAGATTTATGAACTCTAAAAGATGTATGTTAAAGTTAATATACTGTAGTATCATTATTGCTCCTAATAATATCACTTAGGTCCTTTTAACATAGCTATTTTCTAATATTTGATTTTATTCATGCAACTACTTCAGAAAATTTTTGTGTCTATTTGGTTATATGGTTAGGAAGATTGGTTTAACATATTCCTTCAAGTAACAAGTTTCACTTTTTTTCTGTGCAATCATATCTGTTTATATATCAGTTTGTTTTATACTGAGAGAATTATGGAAAACAAAGAAAGAATATAAAAATAGAGGAAGACTGAGAGTTGTTAATAAAATAAGAATGTACATTTACTGATTGTTGATTGACAAAAGAAATAGAAACTTACTAAAAAAAATTACTTACTGTATTTATGAATTCTCACCTGAGGATATTTTCCATTGATTTTTAGAGAGAGTGGAATGGAGGGGGAGAAACAGAAAGAAACAACTGACTGAATTTGATTTGCTAGTATTTCTGGTATTGAATTTTTTCATCTATGTTGATAGATGAGATAAACCTATAATTTTCTTTTCATCTTTCCTTGTCAGTCTTTGCTCATAAAATTGTATTTCTTTCTTCTTTTTTCTGCTGTGTAATCAATTTGTATAAAAGGAATTATCTGTTTCTTATAGAGTAAAACTTATCTTTAAAACTACCTTTTAATCAGAGAGATATTTGATTATTCTCCTGAGTCAATTTTTATGTTTATGAGGTTTTTTAATATCCATTTAACTACCATGCTTACTTTATCAAAATCCTATTTTAAAGTATTTATTTTTCTAATTCTTATATTCTTATAATTCTTTATACAAAATATTTTTTTTATTTTTTTACATTTTATCTGAAATTTTGTCCCCCTTTTTCCTCCTAATTTTGTTTATTTGACATCTTCTTGGTATGATAGAAAGTAGATACAAAAAGATTATTTCATGCATGCCCTATGAAAGCATTTTCATTAAATTTAGGTTAATCAGAATTTAGATTTATATATTATGTAGTCTTTTGGGTTCTATAGCAGCTTAAAAAAATAGCTTTTGTAAATTGAAACATAAACTGCATTCTGTGGCTAGTATAATGGAAGTTTGAAAACTTCTATGAGAAGGAAACTTCAGTTAACTTTAATTTATACATTCATCTATCATATTTATTCCCTGAAGCAGACCATGGTAGTAGAAAAAGTATGAATTTTGAACTAGATGAACTTGGTGTCCAATTTCAGCCCTACTCCATTTTGGTTTTATACTCTTGAATCATTTATATGACCTCCCTATTTCCCTTTTTGTAAAAGTGAGCATAATTACTATAATTACTACCTTGCAGTGTTGTTTTAAGAATGATATATGTAAAACACTGGTAATAATCATCATTCCTTTTTTAGTAACTGAAGGTTAAGTGTTTCAACTTTGAAAACTACCCAAGAATTTTATGACAATCTTTTGTATCTAAAGTATTTGTACAAAAGAAGAGATTTTCTGGTATTCTTCTATTTCCCCGCAGCTATGCTAGCTTTATTACTGTCACTGCACATTTAGAAGTCACCATAAACAGTAAGGGGAGCAAGGGAGAGAGGCTGGCTCTCCAACAGGGAATCTTTCTGGTAGTTTTGCCTCAGTAATTTTAGTGTAAGATTTCACTGTGACCTTTGTGTCTTAGTTTTAACACTATTTTGATCTTGAAGCAACTATAGAATTGCCAAAAAAATTATTTTATCTAGTGCCAATATCTGTCCAACTGACTTTTCCTTAAGAGCTAATACTCTGCTTAACAATCCTACCACTGCTTATTAATTGAAATATCCTATCTAATAATAGACAAACATGGTAATTGACCATACCTTTGCTATGCTTCCCATTGGCTAATCAGCAAGATATGCAAATTAACTGCCAACAAAGATGGTGGTTAATTTGCATACATAGGCACAAAGCGGCAGAGCGAAGACTGAAGGCGGCTCCGGCCGGGGCAGCGAAGGCTTGAAGGTGGCTCCGGCCGGAGCAGCGAAGGCTGGAATGCAGCTCTGGCTGGAGCTAAGGCCTGGGTCCCGGGTGCCAGAGGAAAACTGGTGCTGGCAGCCAGGGGAAGGGAAGGCCTATTGCATGAATCTTTTCGTGCAACAGGCCTCTAGTATATAAATAGAATGAAATGGATTTATTAAACTGAATATATTTTGGAAAAAGATTGTGGTCAACACTGGAACTATTTCATATGTTTCTTTGTTAAATTATAATCACCCTGTTAATTTATTGAGGACTGGTATAAGTTATATGTACACTATGGATAAACAAGAATTATTTAGTTCTTGATTATGAACACTACCCCGGAATGTTATTAAATAAAGTAAATTTTATTTTATTTATATAATGCTAACTGCTTGCAGATACTGTCATAAAGTAAGCAGAACGGTCATTGAATTATCCTCAGTTTAAGCTGTACTTTAAATGTGGATTAACTATGAATTTACTATAGATAAAAACTTTAAAATACATTTGTATACTTTAGGTTAGAATAGCTTCTAAAAGTCTAATATAAATGTCAGTCTGCAGTTTTATATATATAGTAACACCACTGCCTTTTATAGTTTGAATAGTTTAAAAATAAGACCACAGTGCATCATAATATTCACGTACTCAGTTACATTATTTTATCTTTGAAGAAAGTATTTTTGCCCCCATTTTAGAGTTGAGGAAATTCAGAAGACTACTTAATGCAAGTTAAATTTTAAGTTGCCATTTTATCAGTAATGTAAATGTTGTGTTATTCCCTTGTATTTATTGAAATGTATACATTAATATACATCACTGTAGTCATAGATTTTCAAGCAATTTTTTGTGATTTTCTTCTATTTTCCTAATGCATATGTGCTTGCTATACTCATGCAATCACCTATATTCCTGCTATTAAATAAGTTGAAATGTTTTTACAATAAGGTAAAAGAGGAAACAGTTATGTTTTACTCATAGATTATGTTGAGATTAGAATGCAAATCTGAAGGATAGCTAAACACCATTTCCTGAAGTTATTCAGAGCCAGTAGATGATTCAGGAACAATGGGGTTTGCCTTGCATTTATTTTCTTTATTGTTTATATTGTAATATCAGTATCTAATGACCTCTCCATAAGCAATCTGAAACTATAGAGCAAGAGTTAATACAATTTTAGTAAAAGATGAAGACTGGAAATTCTTGTAGCTAAATATAGAATTGGTCAGATCTATACAAGGTAAGTAAAATAAAGAAATTTGATAGAAAGCAGTATTTCTTAAAATTTGTTTATGCCATAATGTGTATAATGTATTCTTAGCACCCACACTCAGACCAAAAGTTAGCAAAAAAAAAAAAAAAAAAGCCAGCATAAGAAAAGAAGGGGTAGTGGAATTCAGTGGTAAGATATAAAAAGAACTTGATTTACTTGATTAAAATATGAATTTTTCTCTTGTAGTCCAACTTTAGACAAGAAAGGCAAAAAGATTTCTAGACTGACACCTTAAGGAATTTATTAAGAATTCTAAGCACCCTATCAAAAGTTATCTTTATAATTTAGACTACTATAACAATCAGCTGAGTGAGCTACATGGCAACTGTTATATAATTTTGTATTTAAAATATTTTTAAACTATAAAATTAATACCAAATAGCAAAAAATAATTTTTGCGTAATGTATTTTTCACATTTTAAATGACAACATAAACATATAAAAGATTATGCATATATAATTTCAACATTGAGTTATATGAATAATAATGGGAATTATATGAATACTAATTAGGTAAATAAACCATCTGAAATATAATATA
Organism: Myotis daubentonii; assembly: GCF_963259705.1. NCBI lineage: Eukaryota > Metazoa > Chordata > Mammalia > Chiroptera > Vespertilionidae > Myotis > Myotis daubentonii. Next base: position 146,138,315 of record NC_081840.1, on the reverse strand, counting down.
AAAATAATTTCTATTTGACTTTAGAATATATTTTATATACTCTGTACAGGTCTATTAATAAAATACAGATAGTCTTTACAGCATTTACTTTTTTAATAGTAGAAGAAAAGAAAGCATTGTTGAATACTTGATTGAAGAAGAAACAAACAGCAGCTGATTTCATTTCTCATGGGCATTTTTTATTTATTTCACTTTACTACATATTCAAAGTACTGCTGAATTTATAACATATGAAAGAGAATTCAGGAAATAATTCAGAAATTTATGATCTTGAACATCTCTGACATAGAATGTCTGCCTTCTCTCAAATCTTCAGTGGAAGCAGAAGATTTTCTTCATGGACAGCAATAGAAGGCAGTTGCTTTTTTTATCACAAAAAAACAATCACATTTTTAATGGGGAAAGGTTAAAGTTGCTGGTGTGTGCAAAGGCTAAATAGCCATCTTAGATGGTGATTAAAGAAAATTAAATTTATCAAGAAAAAGAGTATGAGAGATGGGGATACCCAAAGGGAAGGACTACACAGAAAAAAGGGGTCTTGGAGACAGGTTCAGGATTTAGCCAGGGATGAGCTGCCGCTGCCCATTGCTCCCCTGGTTGCAAATCCTGTGGGGTCTCTTAGAGGGTTAAGGGATACGTGCTCATGGGAGAATGGCACGGGCATGCTCCTTGGAGGGAGAGCGAGCACTGGGTCCTTTGTCCTGGAAATCTTAGGGGAGGTCTTAGGGGAGGGTCTTAATAGAATATTCATCAGCTTTCCAGGTGTGCTCTTTCAGGGTCCTGGTCTCCACTGATTGGTTGGCACCAGGGCAGGAGGTTATTAGTCACTGCAGCTGGTCCTGAGGCAGCCATGGCGCCACTTGTCTGGTTTTGCTGCTTTTCTGGGCCTGGAGATGAAATATAACTGAGGCCTAAATGTTATCATTAGGGAGGAAAAGGTCAGGGGTTTAAACCGTCTGACCAGTGATATGAAAGATCAGGGCTCCAAACTGCATAACCAGTGATATGCTGAGGGAGGATAGGTTACCCTGGAGGTGAGGTTCTTGTTTTCCCACTTTTGCCCCTTGCTAGGCACCCAGAGCTTTCTACCCTGGTGAGTTTCTATACCTGCCCCATTATCCTTGCTCTAGGGGTCTAACAGTATCACCTCTTAAAATTGTAGTGGGAAAAAATTGCCAGCAATAAGGAGAGGTTTCTATAGTCTTAAACATAATAGTTGATTGCAGGATAAACTGGCAATCAATAAATTAGTTAACCAATAACTTAGGTTGACTCTGGTACTTCACTTTTTGTTTTGTTCTCTGTACAGGTGGCAACCATCTTCACTAATGAACTGTTCCTGGTTAAATGGGGCAAAGAATTTCTAGTTAAGTAAATAAAACACTAGGTTGAGAATTAGATGGGTCAGTGACATTTGTTATGTTGAAAATTAGCTTAGACTATAAGGGAATTGGTATGGCAAGAGGAATGGGAAAATCTCACTCCAGGGAACATTTAATGTGGGGGAGGTGCATACTCAGCATTAGATTAGTAATTTTCTAACCTGGGGGAAAATTTTGTGATACAAGCTATGAAAGTTAATTTCAATTATATTCTCTGCTGATAGAGGTACAAAGGATGTATAGTGATTGTCAATTTGTAACAGAATTCTCTGTCTCGCACCACCGAAGTGTCCCTAGGGTATATGGATAATCTGTGTAATTGTTAAAATCTTTGACCAGCATCTCCTTCCTGTCCTTTTACCGATCTACATTTTAAAAGAGCAAACTGCATCCTTCAGTTGTTCTTTGGCCTTTATTTTCCGTATGTCCATACATGAAGATGTGCACCAAAGTGAGAATGAAGTATGGTTGAGCCAAGCTGAGTGGTTTTTTTCTTTTTCTAATTCTAAGATTTACCAAAGCTCTGCTGTGTTCTTTTAAACATAAATATACCTGTCTATTCAGATACATCTTTAAACATTAAGTGGAATTATTGGAAGGGGAGTGGACATTATAACTTAATTCTGTGACTATTAGATTTGGGGAAAGGAGAGAAATTTTTGGAATTCTTCAAGTGAGATGCCTTGCAGTGCCTTATCGACACTACTGAATTGTTGATGAATTAACTGCTTCTGGCTCCATCTCAACACTGGCTTTATTAGCAATAGAATTACATGTGTAATTTTCAGTTTCAAGTTTATAGACATACTAAAGAAAAAGCATGTCAGAGACATTAGGTCTTTAAACCCAATGGAATTGTGAATGTGGGTAGCTGTGTGTTTTCCAGAGGTTGTTTGTGTTATTAAATTTGCTATCTTCTGTTTGGTTACATAGACTTGTCAGATTTCTATTATTTTTGAGAGTACATAATATTATAACAGTGAAAGCTACTGCATTGTACTTTTGCTATCGTCTTCCATTTTTACTTTGAGATTCAAAACATCTTAGAATCATTTAGCAGTTATTACAGAATCAATGCAATCCTTCAGTTCTTAAGTCCTCATAATACTACCACCTATATGTGGTGAAAAGATATTACTGTTGTCCTATTTGTATAATAATTATTGGGCAGAGGTTATGTTTAAGATATTGTTATCATTTGTATTCAGAAGTAATTTTCAAGTGATCATGGAGCTTCACAAAAAATAAGAAGTGGAAATAAACAGACAATATTTTTCAGATCATTATTTAGTCAAAGTGGAAATAGTCAAAATAAAAATATCTCGTATCACCTAGAAATTAAAAATAAACCACAAAATAAAATAAAGTAAAATATACACCATACCCTCTTTTTTAACTCTTCAGAAAAGGAAGATATTCTCATTTGAAAATTCCAAATGAAATTTCTATAATATCTAGAAAATAATATGAGAATCCTATACATCAGAACCTATAGGATACAGCAATATAGGTATTTCTCATCACTTTTATAATGCCTTACCTATACTAGATATTTATTGTCTTTATCAAGTTATGTTATTTCAAGTAGCTTTTGAAAGATAGATAGGAGATCAGTAATTTTTTTAATTTATCTTTATTGTTGTGAAAGTATTACAGATGTCTCCCTTTTTTTCCCCATTGACCCCCTTCACCCTGCACCCCACCCCCAGGCCTTCACCACAGATTGTCTGTGTCCATGGGCTATGCATATATGCATGTAAGTTCCCCTGTTAATTTCTTCCCCCCAACCCCAACCCCGCCTTCCCTCTGAGATTCCTCAGTCCATGCTTTTATGTTTTTTGCATCTATTTTGTTCATCATTTTTTTTTGTTCATTAGATCCCACATATGAGTGAGATCATATGATACTTATCTTTCTCTGACTGGCTTATTTCACTTCACATAATATCCTCCAGGTCCCTCTATGCTGTCTCAAAGGGTAAGAGATCCTTCTTTTTTTACTGCTGCATAGTATTCCATGGTGTAAATGTACCATAGTGTTTTTATCCACTCATCTACTGATGGGCACTCGGGCTTTTTCCAGATCTTAGCTATTGTAAATTGTGCTGCTATGAACATAGGAGCGCATACATTCTTTCTGATTGGTGTTTTGGATTTCTTAGGATACATTTCTAGAAGTGGGATCACTGGGTCAAATGGTCGTTTCATATATAACTAGTGGCCCGGTGCACAAAATTCGTACAAGGGGGGTGTCCTTCAGCCCGGCCTGCACCCTCTCCAATCTGGGACCCCTCGGGGGATGTCCGACTGCCAGTTTAGGCCCAATCCCACAGGATACACAGGGATCAGGCCTAAACCGTCAGTCAGACATCCCTCTCGCAATCCAGGACTGCTGGCTCCTAACCGCTCACCTGCCTGCCTGCCCGATCACCCCTAACCACTCTGCCTGCTAGCCTGCTCACCCCCAACTGTCCCCCCTGCTGGCCTGATCACCCCCAACTGCCCTCCCTCCTGGCCTGATCGCCCCTAACCACCTCTGCCTTGGCCCCGCCACCATGGCTTTGTCTGAAAGGAAGTCCGGAAGGTCTCCTGGTCTAATTACCATATTATCCTTTTATTAGTATAGATTTTTTTGAAGAAACTCCATACTGTTTTCCATAGTGCCTACACCAGTCTGCATTTCGACCAGCAGTGTACTAGTGCTGTGAGGATGTAGAGAAAATAATTTGTTTTTAATCACCATGAGCAATCTTAACACTACCCTAATAAAAGAGTCATAGAAAATAAAAATAATAATGCATATTTATCTAATTTTGTTTTACTTGCTCTTTCCTGTGTATACTGTGCTTTGGTAAAGAACTGGAATCGTTCACATTTCCTCTGCTAATGAGGGAACTTATAAAACTATGTAGTTCTACTGTTAATGTTCTGGTGTTTTAAGTATTCAGGGGCCAAGATCTTATGATAACACTCAGCTTGTGACTTTGAATATTAAGTACTTAAAGAGCTGAAAGAAGCTGGGCAGTTGTAATTATTCACCGTAAAATAAAAGAGTTCTTAAATATACAGGCCTGAAGTTATATTTTAAATAACTTAATGTAGTTACTCTAATCATGCATGTAATCATCTTTTACTTTGAATATACCTTTTTTGAGTTTTATAGTCTAAGCCTACCAGAGATCCTTTCTTCTTATTATTGATATCACCATATTGTATATATATGTTGTATTTAATTTTATTACATTTTATTTGAGTTTAGTGCTTTCATCAATATATTCCACCCTATTGTAAATATCATAGGGAAAAATATATAACTCCATATATAAAATGAGGCTATATAAATGGCTGAAAGGGGAAAAGATGAGCAAAAGAAATGGCATATTCTTAAACTCTGTGAATTTAATTTGATTTTATTGTTCTGTATTTTAATTAATTATGAGCCCATATACTTAGAAGAATGGTGTTAGTGGAAGCTGAGTCTTTAGCAAGAAATGACTTGGCTAGTTGAGAGGACAACACACCATCAAGATTTCTGAAGTCCATCTAATGTTAAAAAGAGAATATTGCTATGAACAGTTTCTAAGCAGGAGGAGAATATCTTTGACCTGTCTCTAAGCTAAGTCAGGGTTTTCTTTCTGTTAGTCAGTAAGAGAACTCCTCCAACTTGGATAGAGCTAGTGATAACTTGTTTCTCAAGTTAAGGAAGCAAATAGCTGATGTTGAGTAGTCTGTCAGAATCAAGGACTGGCTGGCTTAAAATTATGTGGAAAAACTATATTAACATCATATTGAGGAAAATGAAGTTTACTAGAAACAGGTTTATTATTTTTAGAATTTGTGCTACTTGTTATTTTTTAGTGTTTAATAATTTAGCCAATTGTTTTATTTACATATAATTTACATTTTGTGTATTACTTATAATAGCCTGTCATATTTTCATCCATTTTTCATGCTAATGAGATTACAAAACTATCCAATTATTATTGTTAGCTATTCATCCTGAGAGCAGCATTAAAATTTCCAGACAAATTGTTGGTGCTAAATATCCTCACATCCTTAAAGAAGGAGTAAGTGATTACAAGAATATCACATTACTGTCTCAATTACATGTAAATCTAAAGATAGAGAATATCACCATTCTACAATAGGTTCATATTTGCATGGCTAAATTATTCTATTATGTGTACACATACACACATACAGAATGTATTTATCTTACCCTCTAGCACAACTTATTTTTTTTTATCTTAGGAAAAACTTTATTGAAAAAGTATTTTTTCTTCAACATTATCCATTAACATGGTTGCAGCTTTGGCTTTTTCTTTTTATTCATTTATTGGGGTGACTTTTGTTAATAAGATTATGTACCAGGTGAAAAGTCAGAAAAAGCTAAGAAACATATAAAACTGAAATCAACAAATGAACAAGCAAGAAAAACAAACAACAATGCCTTATTTTGTTGTTGTTGTTAATCCTCACCAGAGGATTTTTCCATTGATTTTTGTCTTTTGGGGAGAGAGTGGAAGAGAAAAGGGGAGGGAGGGAGGGAGGGAGGGAGGGAGGGAGAGAGAGAGAGAGAGAGAGAGAGAGAGAGAGAGAGAGAGAGAGAGAGAGAGAGATTGAGATTGGTTGTCTCCTGCACACATCCTGACTGGGACCAGAACCAAACCTGCAACCCAGGTATGTGCCTTGACCAGGAATTGAACCCGCGACCTTTCTGTGCATGGACTGACACTCTAATCGGGCACCCTGACACTCTAATCACTGAAAAACACTGACCAGGGCAAAAATACCTTCTTCTTATGCTCACTTCACTTTTTATTCGACCTTCTCCATTCCCCTGATGAAAGTCACAAATCATTCTTTTCAACTGTGTGCTCCCATTTGGTCTCTTAGGAACCTTCAGAACAGTTAACTGTTCTCTCTTTTACAAACATGACTTTTCCTGATCTTGTTTTCCTCTTTCCTCTCTGTTACCTTCACTCAATGTCTTTCACTGTCTTCATCAGTTTCCATATCATTATATGTAGCAATCCTCAGGGTTCTGTGCAGGCCTCCTATTCTCCCACAAGACAGCAATTAGACAGTCCTATACACTCGCATCTTACATTTGCCATGAGCCTGTTATTAGTTGCAGTTCTAGCTTCTCCTGTTATTTCTAGGAGACCTATATAGCCAATGCCTACTCAACACAAGCAGCCTCTAATTAACATGTCCGAAATGGAATTTATTTTCTTTTCCCCCTAAAGCCACTGTTCCTTCAGAATTTCCTATATGAATAATCACCATTATCACTTCCCAACTTATTCAAGTCAGTTTCTAAATTCATCCTTGACTCCTGCTTCTCCTTCCATGTTTAATCAATCAGAAAGCCCTTTTCATAAATCTCTATTTCCCACTAACTCTGATGCTATCATTTTAGTCAAGTTCACCATCATCTCTTACCTGCTGTCTTTCCTACAACAGTTTCCTGCATCCTTTCTTGTTCCTCCCTAATCCCTTCTTCAGACTTCAACTAGCTTAACATTGTAACCTTCCCCCCCCCCCCTTAAAACCACAGTAGTTTCATTGCCTCATACTTGTGGAGGCTAAAAGTTCAAAATCAAGGTGTTGGCAGAGCCACACATTCTCTGATGGCTAGGGTTGAGAATCCTCCTTGGCCTCTTCTAGCTCTGTTTCCATAAGACAATGTATCTGAAAGATGGTCTTCAAAATGTTCTATAATACTTGCTAAACTGCATATTTGAGTCTCCACAAACATTCCATATCTACTAAATCAATCTCTGAGGGCTGACTCATGGATTCTCTGTTTTTGCTAAGGTCCTGGCATAATTCATAACATGTGCACACAATTTTCTCATGGCTTTACAGCTAAATAGAAATGTTTATTCATGGGAGGAGACTCAATGATAAGATAGTCATATTTATGGTTAATTGTTATTTTTGTATTTATTCTTTGCATATTTGTATACTAATCTACTTGTTTTATAGTTATTTATATCTAACCTTTTTTGGCAAGTTAACTCTCCTTTCTTGAACCGAAACCACAACCTGTTTCACAACTCTGCAATCGCAGCCTGCTCACTCTCTGACCCTCTCTTTTTGTTTTTTACTACCAAGGACAAGCCCTCTTCTAAATCTCTCTTCCTGGCTTCCCCACCCCTTCCTGTTCTGCAATCAGAGGAACTGACCTACAACATTGTATTTCAAAAACTATTCATGTAGGAAGAAATTAGAATGTGAAATTCATACAGGACTCAAAAAACTTGTTTCCGCCCTAGCTGGTTTGGCTCAGTGGATAGAGCGTCGGCCTGCGGACCGAAGTGTCCCAGGTTTGATTCTGGTCAAGGGCATGTACCTTGGTTGCGGGCACATCCCCAGTAGGGGGTGTGCAGGAGGCAGCTGATTGATGTTTCTCTCTCATCAGTGTTTCTGACTCTCTATCCCTCTCCCTTCCTCTCTGTAAAAAATCAATAAAATATATTATAAAACAACAACTTGTTTCCTACTGCACTACACTTTATGATTTCTCTCTTGAAATCAGTAAAAGATAACCCTATTAAATCAAGTCAGAATGAATATAGTGATCTTAGTAATAAGGGCAGGGTGTTAATATATGAGTACATATGAGTATAAACACAGTTGTCATATAACATGGAAAGCATCAGTAATTAAAAGTGACAAACTGTTCTCCCTCCTGCAAACTTAATAATATGAACAATTTTGCCTCCAGAGAAGAAATGTAAAGAAGTGAGAGAAATATTGGTGGGGATTAAGGAAAAGCAGGAGAAGGATAATGATTTTTTTTAAGTCTTTAATTTTCCTTTTCCTTTTTTCCTCATCATTTTAAAAGAATTTTGACTAAGTTTTATTCATTCAGCAAATATTTATTACGCACCTACTCAAACACTTGGTAATTTAATTTGTTAAGGCCTTTACAGTTATAGAGAGGTCTTCATTTCATAGTAGTGTGGACTTGTGGACTGCATCTCTTCACAGTGTCTTGCTAATTGAGGGTACTTGAAGACAGGTGGTTGGGAACAGATCTTCAGTTCAGACGAATGGGAAGAAAATCATCAATGCCCATCCTTGTCCCCATGATCACCATGATGTTCATTCTCCAGCTCCAAATGTCATTTAAAAGAGAGGCTGCCAAGTCCAGAGTTAGCAGAGTTGTTACCATCCTATCTAATAAAAGAGAAAAATGGTAATTGGCGTACAACGATACCCTTTTCATTGGCTAATCAGGGCTATATGCAAATTAACTGCCAACTAAGATTGGCAGTTAACTGCCAACTAAGATTGGCAGTTAACTGCCAACAAGATGGCGGTTAATTTGCATATGTAGGCACAATGCAGGGAGGCAAAAGGGAAAGCAGGAAGAAGCCCCCTGCCACTGACAGTGATCGGAAACCCAGGGGGGAGCTAAGAGCTGGGGGGCAGGGCAAAGGCGGCCCCAGGGCCGCCTTTGCCCTGCCCCCCAGCCATGATCGGAGAATCAGGCGCCTTTTCCGCCCTGGCCAGTGATCACAGGAAGTAGGGGTGGAGCCAGCGATGGGAGCTGGGCACGGTCGAAACTGGCAGTCCCAGGAGCTAGGGGTCCCTTGCCTGGGCCTAAAGCGAAGCCCATGATCGCGGGGCCGCTGCAGCTGTGGGTCCCCGCTGCCCGGGCCTGACGCCTCAGCCAGAGGCGTCAGGCCTGGGCAAGGTGCCGATCCTGCAATTGGAGGGTGATGGGGGTCAACGCCTGAGGGCTTCCCAGTATGTGAGAGGGGGCAGGCTGGGCTGAGGGACACTCCCCCCCGCACCCCCCACACACACCCAGTGCGCGAATTTCGTGCACCGGGCCCCTAGTTTTATATAAACTGCCTTTTCAAACCACAGTAAGTTCCCAATTTGGGGTGTAATGTAATTCAGCATACCAGAAAACTATTTGGCAGGTGGAAATATTATATCAGGAAGGGATAAAAACATGTTTTAGATTGTTTGAAAGGATAAACTTGGCCAAAATCTCAAATCCTTTGTAGAATGAAACAGTTAAAAATAAATACAATTACTGAAATAACTCAAAGGTCATTCTGTACTTCTAGGTAAAGAAACTGTAAATTGTGATTCAAATTTTCCTTACTTTTCCTAGTGACCCTTCATGCTTTTCACATTTAAAAATCTAATTGTTTAGCTGCAGCAGTACGAAGTTTGAAACATTTATATGTTAAATACATGTCCCTATATTTTTAAACGTTCACTATTATCCTTTTTTTTTGTATGATTACCTTAGAAAATCGTACTTCATAGTTGCATATTAAAAATGTTTCTTCCTCTGAATTATAGAAATCTCTGGGTCTTCTCATCCTACTCATCAAATTACTAAGTGCCACTTTTCTAAATGTGGACATTTCAGTTGTGCACAAGTCTGTTCTGAATGGAGCAGTGAAATTAGCATAAAAAATGCCCAGAGCCGGACAAAAATGAATTGTGACTGAAGGAGCATTAGATTTCTAGAGTGTTTTATTGATGATTTTTTTGCGGGGGAGGAGGGGTAGCCTGGGAAGAAAAGAGAGATGTTTAGAAGTTTTTGGTAGGAGGATGTTGGGGGTGAAGTTCTTAATGGGAAACACAAAAGAAAATAAATATTATTATCATCTTTGGTGAAATAACAATTGTTGTATTTAGTAGAATATCCTATTTAGGATTGGCCCAAGCTAGTAGCTGAACTGATCTGAGAAGGCAGCTCACACTTCCTATAGACATCAGAAGATGCTTTGAATCAGCATTAGCATATCCACACAGCAGTTGCTAGGAAGGTTATGTTGTGACAGTTTTTTTATTCCTTTGCAGCTGATTTAATTAATTATTGATTTGAGATAGCTTCTGTAGCAATGTTTTTCCACAGTAAGTTTATAGAATATATTTTCTTCATGAAGAGCCATGGGCACAGATAGGATAATTTCAACTTCTAATGTATATCTGGGTCTTGCATTGTGATCTGCCTTATGCAACCTCAAAGTACAGGGCTGTCCTTTTGTGTATCAATGACATTCCATAGCATTTAGAAAGAAATGGATTCTGGCACAATTCTGCAGAAAGGCTAGCAACAACAGACATAGTTATTATATGCAGGAGTCATTGCAATGACTTTTACAATTCCAGGGTATAAATGTCCTGTTTATTCCAGCCCTTCTCCCAGGATATCCTATAACATATGCAAACTAAATAAACAAGCCATGTTATGAGACATAAACCTGTTACTAAAAATTCATTTTGTTAACCTGATTTGTACAGGTGCCAACACAGGATTTAACAAATAAAGGTATATAATAAAAAAAGAAAAGACAGCTTTTATCTGCAACAATCTCACATCTTCCAGAGAATCATTGCTAAAGGTTATTTCTTTTATCCTTTCCCCCAAAGTCAAAATGAGCAAATAAAAAACCTTGCTAAAAAAAAAGAGAAGTTACTACTAATTTTTTTTAAAAAAAAAAAAAAACCTTGCTAAACTGGAATTATTCCAAAATACATCAGTATGAATTCTAGTTTATTGTTCAGAAATCCTACAGAAATTAATTAAAGCAAACACTGAGCAAACAGGAGTCAAATTGAGTCCTACAGACTTGACTTAATTGATAGATTTTAAACTTTATACTTATCAAATAGATATTTGAATTAGTTTAAGATTAATATAATGTTTGTTTTCTTTAATAAACTAAGTGGTCCCCATTAAATCCAAATACCCCTTATGATAAATTAGATTCCCACATGTATTTATATTCATTTCTGAATTCTTTTTTCATTTATATTCGTTTCATTTTATTTCTTTCTAGTACCAAGAGGCTATTAAAATAATATTATACATTTGGCACTGTGTTTTTACATGAATTATAGAATGTCTTTTCTCACTCCCCTGGGGAGAAATCATTTTGGTATATATGTTGTGATTGAATTCAATGTATGTATAAGTAGGGAAAATAAACATATTGTTTATTTTATAGTTTTCTTTTATGTTTCTTGTTGGTATTTGTTCATATTTGAGCCTTTCTGTTGCTGTTATTATTGAGATGTTTTATTTTTATTATATTTTCTAGTATTTTAATCAATAGAAAGATTGTTGATTTTACAAGAAGTTTGGTGTAGTGATTAAAAATGCAGACATTACTTTTTTAATCTCAGCTCTGCCACACCAGGTGTGTAGTTATGCAATCGTTTTCTTTGTTGTCCATAAAATAGAGGTAAAATATTAAATGTTTCATAGAATTACAGAGGATTAAATTAGTTAATATGTATAGAACACTGCTGGCACATGCTGAACACTTTAAGTTTTCATTATCATTAATTATCATCATTGTCATTTATCAGCCAATTGTTGTTCTCATTGTTTATAAGTTTTTCACTTTTCCTAGTTGTATATCATCTGCAAATTACTGATAAGTTTTCCTCTTTTCCAATTTTATACATTTTATATATTTCTGTTATTTAATTGATCCACCCAATTCTTTATAACAGTGTTAAAGAACAGTGGTAATAGAGGATATCTTTATATTATGCTTAGGTTGTTTGTAATGTTTTGCTGTTTTTTGTCTTAAGAGATAAATTTTCTCATGAAAAGATCATGAATTCTGATTTCTTGAGTTTTATTAAATGTCTTTTCAACATGTTTTAATATTCAGTAGGAGGTTAAGATAAGCCATAACTTTTGACTCCTAAATTCTGTCTTATGTTTCAGCTTTGGGAACCAGTTCTAAATGTAGGCTCTCTATGCAGAGAGCATCAGTCCTCCCAGAAACTGCCAAACTTTAGTTTAAGCCAGTTATATTTAAGGTCTTTGCTTGCCATTGGGTGAAAATATCATGAGAGTTCATAGAATGGGCAATCCTGTGAATTTGGGAAGGAGTTGGAAAAATATTGACTAGACTTGAAGAGCAATGTGTATGTGGGAGAGGGAGATCTCCACACATTCTTCCACAGAGATTCACTGAAGCTTCCAGCCAGATAATATTTGGTCATTTATTTGACATTCTTTGGTTCTATAGTGAGGGAAGTGATGGGACAATTTCCCAAGTAACAAGGAAAACCTGAACAAAAATGGTAGCACTTATCTCTACTAGGGAAAGGGTAGCAGTGAAGTAAACACCCCAATTCAAGTAAAGACTGTACCTTGGAAAGTTAGAGTTTGGGATGAAAATGTCAATGAGACTAACTAAAATACTGTGACCTCTAAGCCACCAGCTGGCTGTACCCTGAATCTCTGCTGCCTTTGAAAGCTGATCATAACGATCTATGTGGAATCAGTTCTCTGACATTCCTGAAGGAAGTATCACAATTCCACTTATAGGAGTTCAGCTGAGTGGAGCTGCTGTCATGTTTAGCTTTTTAATCTTGTTTCTCTCAGCCTATAAAATGTATCAGGTTCTGGTATTATTTTGAAAATTATTTCCAGAAACTTACAGAAACATACACAGTAGCATTCACCACCACTCCTGGCATACATTGCCACATTGACCCCCTTTTTGCCCCAGAAATCACTTATGCGAGAGTGTTCACTTACTGTAACCTCCATCTTTTCTGCCCTCACTTCAACCAGTTTAAACTATGAAATATTTCCCAGCTACTTGTCTTGAAATGCATAAGCTCTTATTAGTATACGTTTATATAAGCATGTTATGCTTTTTGAACAACACTTTGCTAAGCTTCACAATTTGAATCGCTCCTGAATCCCTGTAATAGAAACTGCTCTGCTGATGTTAAGTATTATGTACAGGTTTCCAACTTTTGTCCCAGGAAGTAAGCAGGCATTTTTGCACCTTTTGCTAATTGAAAAATCAATCAGAAATAAAGTCATAGAATTCTATAGCTAATATATAAGATACCTACCCTGGTCCCTTCCTTTTATACATGAAATAATTGAGGACTAGAGAGATGAAATATCTCTAAAATGTTATTATATATCAAAGGGGAAATTACTCTCCTTACAGAAATTTAGTTTACACATAATTTTTCAGGGGCACATCTGTGAAAATTTTAACATAAATTCATAATCACTGAAAAAAACATTTATGTCCACTGTTCTTTGGGTTTCATATTCATGTACATGATCTCTTTTTTATTTGAGAAAGAGAAATATCTCTCTAGTGTGAGAACTACATTATGCAGCATCCAGAGCATGACGGTTTTATTTCAAACTCCATTTCAGATGCTCTATGTCTGTAATAGAAATAGCAGGCTCCCCCTGTTTTCTCTAAAACCAAGAGGGAGAAATAAAAATACCAACATGCCACTGAAGCAATTTATTGTTTTAAGTATATGAATAAATAGATCCTTGTAGATTGATAGTTTCTGAAGATAGTTTTTCATTGTTAAAATTCCTTTGAGATGATAGTTAATGTCTGTGCCATTCACAAAAGCCTGTCTCATACGTGAGCTTGAAATATGTAGCACTAAAAAAGAAGAGTCCGTTTATTATAGACATGTGGAAAAATAAAAATTGATGAATATTTCCCTAAAGAATCTCAACTTTATGTGTTTCCAACTCTTGTTAATTGTTTGCGTAATTTAAGATTTCTCTCAGCAGACTGTATAGATGTACCTGCTAAATTTGGGATTTCTTTCTGCCTTTTTTCATTTTTCTTCAAATTGTTTACTCTTTCTCATGACTTAAACTTCAATTTCTATGCTTATAATTCCAAAAATATGATCCTCTAGTCATGACTTCCCCCAAACACCAGTTTCTGTCTCTAAATGCATTCTCAACATTTCAGCTCGGTAGACCTTATGCAACCTTAGTTTTACATATCTAAATCTGAACTTGTCATCCCCTTATCTACTGTCTGTCACTGCTACTATCTTTTTCCCCCCAATCATCCATATTCAAAACATAAGAACCATTATTTACTCAACCCTACCCTTTATCTTCCATCTGTTTTCTTATAGTGCCTTTCATGTGTCTTTCTTCCTTTCCCCTGTCAGTCGTCCACTCCTTATTCTGTATCATGACAAACCAAGTTGCAGTGATTCAGGAGTGGATGGGAAAAACAAACTAAAGATGAGAAGGTAGAGGGTTAGTAGCTGGGGGAAAACCCACCACTTGGAAAGTAATTTTCTTATCTGCTATAGTGTTTTAATTTATTTTCCACTGTGGGTGGGAAAATATTGGGTATATTTGTAAGCCAAGGAAAAGTAGTGAAAAGAGAAAGACTGAAAGTAAAAAGAGATAATAAATAGAACAAAGCTGTCAATTTCCACTGTCATCACTTAATCTAGATCTTGATAAAATCCACTTTTTTAATTTGATTTGATTGTTGACATTATAACAAATGTCCTCTAATTTTCCCCCTTTTCCCTCTCCTCCCAGCCCCTACCCCAACCCAGGTCTGCACTACACTATTGTCTGTGTTCATTGGTTATGCTTATATGTATACTAGAGGCCCGATGCATGAAGTTCGTGCAAGGGGCTCGGCCCTCGCAGCAGCGGCAGCTTGCCTTGGCCCTTGCAGCCCCGGCTTCATCTGGAAGGATGTCCGGAAGGTCCTTTGGCTGTCTGGTCTTATTAGCATATTACACTTTTAATTTTATAGTTGAGTTCTTAGGTTAATCTCTTCCCATCCTTTCTATTATCCACCCTTCCCCTGCCTGAGATATGTCAGTCTGTTCCATACCTCCATGTCTCTGGTCCCTTTTTGTTCGTCAGTTTGTTATGTTCATTAGATTCCACTTACAAGTGCAATCATGTGATATTTGTCTTTCTCTGACTTACTTATTTCACTCAACATAATACTCTCCAGGTCCATCCATGCTATTGCAAAGGATAAGAAATTCTTCTTTTTTAAAGCTACATAGTACTCCATTGTATAAATGTACCACATCTTTTTTACCTACTCATCTACTGCTGGGCACTTGGGCTATTTCCAGATTTTAGCTACTGTAAATAATGCTATGAACATAGGGGTGCATATATTATTTCTGATTCGTGTTTTGGGCTTCTTAGGATATATTCCTAGAAGTGGGATTGCTGGGCCAAATGGTTGTTCCATTTTTTATTTATTTATTTTTTAGTAAATTCCACTCTCAAAAAAAAAAAAAAATCCCATAATGGCTGCACCAATCTGCATTCCCACTAGCAGTATACTAGGGTTCCCTTTTCTCCACATCTTTTTCAGCACTTGTTTGTTTCTTTATTGATGGTAGACATTCCGGCAGGTGTGAGATGATATCTCAGAGGAATTTACAAAAAAATGAAAGAATATACTGCACTATGTCCAGCACGGGCATGTTCAATGAGCCTGAGGAGGGGCAATGAAGGATTAAAGAAGACAGACAAGGGAATACAGCTGGGGCTCAGTGGGACGCTGCTTCTCTAATGGAGAGACAGCGCCATGGCCTGCAAGCTGAGTATTTTATAGTCAGCACACAAAGCAAAACAAGGGTAGTGGTCAGTATGTTTACAATGTTCTTGTGAGTTTCACCTTGCTTTGGCAGCACTTGCTGCAGCTCCCACAGTCCATTAGCTATCTAGGAAGGAACTAAGGAGGACTATAAGGTCAAACTTAATTATGCTAGGAGGGCTCTGCCCTCCAAGCTGGCACTTGTTTATGGCCCTGCCACAGGTCAGTCCAAGGCTTGACCCTAGAGCCGCTCCCTACATTTCCCCCTTTTTTGTTTTTAAGCTACTACAATAAACATAAAAGTAAAACTTGAACATCATGAACAAAACTCTGGCTATTAAAACAATAACAAAACAATGCCAGTGCAACACAGCAATAAGAGAGAAATCAAACTACAGACATGTTAACATTTTTAGCTACAAAATGAAAGTTTCTTTTGCTGCTGGTGTATATTTACTCAGAGTCCTTGGACTTGGCTGCACGAGACTTTACAGAAGACTAGCAGCTAACCAATGCTAGCATAGCCAGAAACATGGTTGAGGGAGTAGCTTACACTTCTTGCTTTTCTACCACCTGCTGGGCTTCAGTCATTAACTTCTTCAGCTGACCCCATGTTGGCACCTCGGCCCCTTGTGTAGCCTTTGTTTCCTTCTTCCGCATTGCTATCATTGGGGCAACTCTCAGTCTTTTGAACAAAGGGACAAGGAGCTTCTCGGGGTCCATTGTGGTGACACACATAATGCTCTGGCTGCATTGCTCCTTCTGGAAAGATACAAAACACAACCTCTTCCCCACATCATTATTGGATCTGGTAAAACTCTTGTCTGGTTTGTGCATCCTTCCACCGGGCTAACTCGGCCAAGGCTTTTGCACTGGACGACCAAAGCATTTCAGCCGCTGTACAACGCTCTGCATCATAATTCAAAAAATTTAACACATAAACATCCTCCTCCCCCTTTTTATTTTTGTAATTTCTTTTTAAGAAGCCAGTCTAAAGATCACACCAACATGGAGAAGGGCAAATCTGAGTGTACTGTAAACGGGCCCCGGGCACTGGCTGGCCTATTCCTGAAGCCCAGCCTACCTCTAGAATTGTGTTTCTACATCAAGAAATTGCCCAAATTATTTTTTAAGATGCTTTTTATCTTTATTTTTTTGTTAATCCTCACCTGAGGATATTTTTCCATTGACTTTTAGACAGAGTGGAAGGAATGGGGAGAGACAGAGAGAAAAACATAGATGTGAGAGAGACACATCCATTGGTTGCCCCCCGCACATGCCCTAACCGGGGCTTGGATTGAGCCTGCAACCAGGGTACATTCCTTTTACCAGAATCAAACCCAGAACCCTTCAGCCTTTTACCAGAATCAAACCCAGGACCCTTCAATCCATGGGCTGACACTTTAGCCACTATGCCAAACCAACTAGAGAAAAGAAAAAAAAAACAAACTGCTTTTAAAGATACACAGTGCTCTCATAAGGAAAAATCTTCCTCATCTCTTTCACATTTGAACCAAGAGCTTGGTAGTAGTCAAAAGTATAATGTTTTCCTATATCTGTGACTAATAAAAGTGTAAGCCTCAATAGTAACATGGTTACACAGTAGACTGGGAGATTGTTTCTTGTTCTCCTGTGTGCTTATAGTGATTGATATCAAGAGCCTGAAGATATTTTTTCTGGCTACACTTTGTCTCTATAATATTCTCAATATTTGTGTTATTTGTATGTTTCTTTCAGTCAAGAGAATCTATCCCATTAAATGACCTAAAGTCAGAAGTTTCTCCCCGGATTTCAGCAGAGGACCTGATTGACTTGTGTGAGCTCACAGTGACAGGCCACTTCAAAACACCCACCAAGAAGACCAAGTCCAGTAAACCGAAGCTCCTGGTGGTTGACATCCGGAATAACGAAGAGTATCCTTTGTACATGCGGTTTTGGAGGGTGGTCCTGCCTTATTCATATTGATTCCTTTACATTTACAGGGCATGTGGTAAAAACAATGAACATATCTGGGATTCCTCTCAATTCAAATAGCTAAGTAACTCTCAAGCCGGATGCCATAGTAGAGTTGCATAATGTTTTATAAGATACTATTACATACCAGAGGCCCAAAAATGCTTTCCAAACAAAACCAGAATGTTGGGATATTTTATTAGTTTTTGTGTTTCTCTAGTGTCTGTTGTTCTTGGGGGATTTGAATCCTTCCTACTCTGGCTAAAATTTCAGCAAAGATGAGAAGTATTTACCTGGTCTAACTCATAGGCTAAAGAGGGTTTGCCAGATCTCATCATTAAATTTATTATAATCTTCAAAATATTGACTTATAGAGAACATATTTTTCACTGACATTAAATGTACCATAATTTCTGGTGATTTTGTTTGGCATTAAAGTATAAATGAGTACAAATTAGTAACAGTTCAATCTTTATCCTAATTTTTTCATCATCTATTAGATTTTCAAATTTGTTTTTGAACAGAGCAACTCCCTTTTAAAATAGTTTTTCTTTGAAACGCAATATATAAAATATAAATGAAGACTTTTATAATTAATACTAGAGGCTCGGTGCATGATCGGGGCTTGGGGGGGATGCAGGAGGTTGGCCAGCCAGGGAGGGATCGAGGGATCGTGAGGGCTTCAGGGCATGTCCAGCCATCTCAGTCCCTATCGTCAGGACCCCAGCAGCAAGCTAACCTACTGGTTGGAGCGTCTGCCCGTGGTGGTCAGTGCACATCATAGCGACTGATCTACCAGTCAACTCTCTTCCCCCTAGTGGTCAGTGCAAGTCATAGCATGCAGTTGAGCAACCTTAGCATATCATTAGCATATTACACTTTGATTGGTTGAACGGATGACCAGACACTTAGCATATTAGGCTTTTATTATATAGGATTCTTCATAAGTTAACATTCATAGCATTTCCTAACTATAAATGAAGATGATATGTAAGTGAGGGTTAGCAGGTTAGTGGATTTTCTCATATGCTAAAATTGCCATATAAATTTTCATGTGCATATTTTTAATCACAATTTTAAAATGAAATTAAAACCATACATTTGCAGAACTTCTGAAGCAATTTGTAGAGTCTTTGATTACTGAAAATACTATTTGAGAGCCCACTAATTCAAATGATATATCCCCACCTCTTTGTGAAAAGTTACTACTTTCTATTTTCCCTAAGCTGTGAGGTCCCTGAGTATGATGAGAGTATAAATGTTCATGTCCCTGATTGTTCAGGCTTCGGGGATACTGGAAGTTCATTAGCAGAGTAGGTGAGTGCTGACTCCCAAACAAGCATTAATTTCCAGTTGACTGGTCAGGGGCCCCTGGTCTATAAGTTCTTCTTATTTGTTACTTCAAAGGCTTAAAATACCTTCGATTTTTTAGCTTATGTTTCTTTTGGTTGAATCTTTAGTCATAGTTTTTTATAAAATTATCGAACAGCATAGCATCATAGTGTAGTACCTTATTTTCATTTTAAAGGCTATTATTAAAGTAATTAAAATAACTTATGCAAATAGCACTCTTGTGAGATTTTCTCTGGGATAGGGAGGGCACTTCTCAGTGCAGGTTTTATAACCTGATTCAGGGAAAGTCAGAAAGTCCTTTCTGCACATGTTGTTTCTCAAATTTCTTCAGTTTAAAAAATTCCATACACCAAGATGCTATCTTTGAGAGTAGCCTGTCCTGAACCTCCTCAACTGAAAGTCTGTTAAAGCTTCAGGCATTTACCTTGTATTTTAAATATTCTCAATTAACTTACAAATATCCTGCAAGAGGAAATATTTTAATCTGTTACCCATTTTTATGATTGTAGGTGAGGAGAAGTGAATCAACAATCTAAGGAAACTGCCACTAAACTTGGTGTGAGCAAGTGAGGGTGGGGAGTTCAGAAAAGGAAGGCTGGGGGACATGGAGATGGCTTCACCCACCTGACAATAAAGGCATAATCCCAAATGTAGAATAAGAATAAACCCTACAGATTATCTGATGTAAGTCCTTAATATGAGAGCTGAACAGCTTATAACAAGGAGGCTAAACAGCGAAATTTTTGTGGAAATCTTATTTTATTTTTGTTTTTATAAGGAAAAAATATAAAATGTCAATCTAAATAACAGTAAAGTCCGTTATGTCTGTTCTCCAATACATTATTGGGATTTCAGAAAAAAACATTATGTAATTGCAGATTTTAAAGAGGCAATAGAAAATGTTTCTCATGTAGTGGCATACATTCCATAAGTAATGTTACTAGCATCAAAGATATACACTAGCCGAAACCGGTTTGGCTCAGTGGATAGAGCGTCGGCCTGTGGACTGAAAGGTCCCAGGTTCGATTCCGGTCAAGGGCATGTACCTGGGTTGCGGGCACATCCCCAGTAGGAGATGTGCAGGAGGCAGCTGATCGATGTTTCTCTCTCATCGATGTTTCTAACTCTCTATCTCTCTCCCTTCCTCTCTGTAAAAAAATCAATAAAATATAAAAAAAAAAAAGATATACACTAGCCAAATTTGTTTTCTTCAATAGTTGTAAATAGTTTGAGTTACAAATTTCTTGGAGTTCATATTAAGAGTCGTGTTAGTAACGTAAACAAATGTGGTCCAACTGGTGGTATCTGTAAACAGAAGTACTTTGAAGGGATGTTATTCTCATGCTTGATGTCAAGGCTGTTTTTGCAGTTTTATTTGTAAACTTTTTACCTTTTTTTTTTTAATATTGAAAGCTAAGGGAAGACAAGTTCAGTTTTACTTTTTTTAATTTGAAAAACACATAAACTTAGTTGCTTTCATTATTATACCGTGCTTTTCATTCTTAGGCATGTTAGCATTATTCTTGCCTCTGTGCCCTAAATAATTAAGTTTTTTAAATTTCTTCACAATAATTAAGAGATACTTGTATGCAGAGCAGGGTAGGTACTAATGAGGTTTTGTGAGATTTTTTTTTTTCATCCCATTTGGGTGGAGGTTCAGACTACCCTTATCTGAATGGATCTGGTGTACGTGGGGGTACGTGGTAGCCACTGCTGAGGAATGTCTCCTCTATCTGGATTAATCGTTAATTGTGAGAGGTCCATTTATTGTTGATGAGCTCCTATTTGCTCCAAGACCCAAGTCCTGAGTGCCATGCAGTCTCATTTACTCAGCCAGTTAATCCTGTTTGAAGACTACTTTGCCCAGCAAGGGAGAACCCCTGTCCACTAGGAGCTCACAGTCTTGTGACTAAGACAGACGCATTAAGTAGATAATTAGAATACAGCCTGAAATGTCTATGTCTGAGGCATACCCAGAAGGCCATGGGAATATAAGGATGGTCACCTAAGCCAGATGGTGCCTGAGGTAGGTCTTCCCATTGGTGAAGAGAGAGGACATTTCAGACTGAAAACACATACTGTCTGGGTGCACAGGGTGTGAGAAGGACACATTCAGTGAATTACAAGTACTCTGGATGTGCGTGGTTGGAATATATGAGGATGGGAAATGCGACCAGAGTAGGCAAAGGCAGCTTCCTGGAGAATGTTGCATAAAAAGTTTGGATTGTATTCCAAAGGCTATAAGAAAGTACTAAAGAATTTTGACCAGGTAAGTGGAGGAAGGATGAGAGAGGAGCTCCTGTCCAGGCAAAACTAGAAGAATGGAATCCCCCAGAGATTGGATGTACATAAACATCCCTTCATATTCATAGCACAAAGAGTGAGGATTCCAGATGTACCCTAAAATAAACCAATTGTATTGGGCCCTTTGGGTTAGTACCTATGCTGGAGAAAATCCAGAGAGATAATTTTTGTTGCTGTTTCTTTCCCTTTCTTATCCTGTGTATTGACAAAGGAGAATTATTTATCATGGCACTTCAAGTATTGATAGGTAGTGGTGCCACTAGCTAGGAGGGACCGGAGGCATTTAACATATTTGGCACTGACACATATTCTAGGTTTGGCACAATTCTGAAACTTAGTTACTCAGTAGATATGTAAGATCTAGTATGTTCTAGGCACTATATTCAGCATTGTAAGAGTTTCATAGATGTGATAAAAATAGATCCTTCCTATAAATTGTTTTAAGTCTTGATGGAAGCCATGTACATTAGTATGTTTTAGACAAGATCTAAATAATGTCATGAGAGGTATACACTGTGGGTAGAGAAACTTTCATGAAGGAATCTTAAAGAATGATTAATATTTGAACACTCAGAAATAAGGAAAAAAGCATTTAGGAAGAGAAAACTATAGGAGCTTGGTAAGACATATACTGGAAACAGTATATGACTCAGTTTGGTGGGAACTGAAGTAGTTAGGTCCTATTCATGAGGGCTGAACTGAGAAATCTGAGCTTTGTTTTAAAGGTCTCCAGGGAAGGTTGTTCAACAGGTGTGATCATCAGAACTTTGTTTTCTAATTTTTAATCCAATAAAATGGATTTCCAAGTGGCAAAATGAGAGTTGGGAAAAAACAGAAATCTGATGCAATAGTCTAAGCTCAAGGTAATGAGTGTCTGAAATAGGCAAGTAAGTGGTAATGGGAATAGAGAGACAGGAGGATGGGATTTATTAGTGCAACAGGATGTTAGATGTTGCCACTGGCGAGATGTCAGAAATGAAGTTTTAGACTGATATGAGAGACGGTGATGCCATTCAAAAAAGCAGCAATAGATTTAGCAAGGAAAAATGATGCTATCTAAAGATGTAACTTTTACATCAATTAATGCTGTTTAGTTACATTATATATGAGAAAGGCATGGGTTTAATTCCATATTTCCTTATAGCTATTGACTTTCTAAAGTTGTAGCCTTTACTTCGGGCTGGCTCTGTTTAACTAATTATAATTAGTTAACATGGCAACAAACAAGTTAATATAAAGGTGTGATACCTTCATAAGTGGTCTGGTGAAATGCTGGTATGCTCTGGATAGAGAGATATAATGTCACTAAGTGTGGTACGCAACAAAAATGCTGTGTTCTTTTAGGATTTAGAAAAACATAAGATGCTTTCTGTGTTCAATTTTGAGCCATCAAATATGTTAAAGGAATTTTAAAATATTTTTGTAAAGTAAAAGAACTTTCTAGAATATGAACATTTACCTGTGTAATTTACCTATACAATATACCTGTATTATTTTTAAAACTGCTATTTATTCTATCTGCTTGATTAAAGTATAGTGCATGTATTAGCAGTATTGTTTTGAAGACTGACTTACAAATACAGAAAAATCTTCATGTTTAGAAACTGAGAAAACAGTGCCCATCATCCTTACCTGTTAATACTATTCTAATAATTGGTTGTAAAAAAATCTAAGTACTTTTTCTGGTTTAGTTGTATATTGGGTTACCAAATTTTGTTTAATGTGAAAATGTATCTTTGTTATAAGCCCACTCTTGAATGCTTTGGTAATGTCTGCCAAATGGAATGTTGAGCAGAGTGTTATGTTTTGGGGGAAGGAAACAGCTTACTGCAACAGGATAAAGTCACCAGTTACCAGAGAAAAATGTTTGCCGATCACAGAGTGCTATCAGAGTAGTAAACAGCTCTATTCAAAAACACCTGACCAGATGACTGCTATAATAACCAGATGTTTTATAGCTACTACTAGTAGCCCAGTGCACGAAATTCGTGCACATTAAAAGGGAATTAATTAGCGGAGATATTTTAATATTGCTATTTGCCCTTTCTCTATAATAGAAGTGTGAGAGATGAAAGGAAATTAGTAAAATGTATATGAAAATAATATATAAATTTATTAATCAATAAACAGTAACAAAAGGATATAACAACAGCAGAAGCATGATAAAAAATGACAAAAACATGATATGAAAACAACAAAAACATGATATAAAAACAGTGATGCAATGACTGATAAAGTGATTAAACTTATTCTAATATCTCCCTGTACACCACATTAAGAGTGAAAACACTTTAAGAGTGCTTGACTAATTTCCCTTGTGATTAAGTATTTAGAACTTTAACTGTAACGTCACGTGCTCTTCAAACTCGAGAGAAAGCAACATATAACTGACCATGTGCGAAAACGGGTTCAGGTAGGAATATGCCTACTCTGTCTAGAGTTTGTCCTTGTGATTTATTAATAGTCATCACAAATGCTGGCATCACTGGAAACCGTCATCGAATCAATTTAAATGGGAGGCCAGTGTCAGATTGGGACAAATTAATTCTTGGAATCAAAACAACCTCTCCCTCTGCAGATCCTGTTAATACTTCAGCTTCGATAATGTTAGGTCGTAACCTTTTGATAATAAATCTGGTACCATTACAAAGACTCCATTTACTATTGAGATTTCTCAATAGCATGATGATTGCACCCACTTTCAATTTTAATTTATGACGTGGCATTCCCGAAGGAGTAATACTATTAAGAAATTCGATGGGAAAATTTTCCTTTTCAACATCATCTGTGGAATCAATGGAATCATCACTCAAATATGTGTGAAAATCTCCATTAAGTATATCCAAAATTTCTTCATTTAATTTTTGAACATGCTCATTTTTTGGACAAAGAATTGCACGTTTAGATACATTTTCAATATTATCTATAGATATAGTATTTCCAAAGGTAGCTTCAATAATAGATCCATTACAAATCATTTCACAGGGGATTTCAGTAATATCCATTCCTAAATGAAAACTGCTATCAAGTTTGCCATCTCCAAGTTTTACTAACCATCCACTATAAGCAGAATCCTCTGATCTCATATTTGTTGTAGAGACCACTTTCTGAAACATCCGCAAACATTGCAGAACTTTAAACTCGTTTGTACTATAGCCAGTCACATAGGATGCGGTACAATACTGAGACATTGTCGAAAATCCCCTCCAGGAAGGAGAACTTTCCCACCAAATACAACATTCAGACTCATAATTTCTCTTAGTAATCTGTCTATGGCGTTCATAGCATGCTGGATGCCATGGTGCATTCATCAATAATGAGAAGTTGGACCTTTTTAATAGTTTTAGCAACTTCGCTCTTTATATTGAGTCTAGAAATTGAAGTTTCCTTTAATGGAATGGGTAATTTATATTGGGAATGAAAGGCGCTTCCACTGAGAAGCAATTCCTGTAGACGCTGTGGGTAAAACAATACCACCACAACCTCTAATATAATGTATTAAAACTTTATACAGATATGCAGGTGAATAGGATTCCTAGCTGCCAGGCCCCTGACAGCAAGCTGGCCACCTGTCAATTCCATGAGGAATAGGGCTCCCTCCTCCCTCCGGGGTGCAGGTGAATGGGGTTCGGGGCTGGTAGGCCACTGACAGCAAGCTATCCAACAGCAGATTCTGTGAGGAATGGGGCTCCCTCCTCCCTCCTGTCAGGGTCTGGTTTGAAGGCCGGCCACACCCCCTATTGGGCCAGACCCAGAGTTCTACCACACTGTGGCCTCCGCCTCAGCAACCCAGGACTGACTGCTGCTGGGCACTCCTGGCACTCCGAGGATGGGTTCTTCCCTCGGGCCTCACGGGAAACAGCTCGGGGAGGGCACACCCCTTGGCAAGGCAACCCAGAACTCAGTACTTCCACGCTCTGCTCCAAGGGTAGGTTCCTGCCTGAAACCTCGCCCTCCAGGAAACAGCTGGGGGAGGGTGC
Source organism: Myotis daubentonii (assembly GCF_963259705.1). NCBI lineage: Eukaryota > Metazoa > Chordata > Mammalia > Chiroptera > Vespertilionidae > Myotis > Myotis daubentonii. The sequence continues at coordinate 146,112,969 of NC_081840.1, read as the reverse complement.
AGCTGTTTCCAAGACGACCCCTACAGGATTGACTTCCGGTTGGTCGAGCTTTGGGATGTGATGTTACATCCAGGGTTTTTATATAAGTAGATTATTCCATAGTCACCGATTTTCTAAAATGTTGCTGAACAAGTTGTATATAGAAGACACTCAAATGTGACATTAGCTTATAACGCTTAGTATAGTCTGAGCATTGTATTTTATCTTTATTTCTGATTTTCAAAGGAGAGAACCTGATTGGCTCAGCCTGCATCAGATAACCCTTCACTTCTCCTCCCTGCTATGCTGTCAATCATAATTGTGGCAGGATCATCTGATACAAACATGACAGCTGAGGGCTCACCCTTTCATCAGGGTCAGTAGTTGAGGCCCTTTCAGCAAGAGGATGGGGGGCGGGCAGGCAACTCAAACGTGTCTGCTATAGTATTTGACCAAGATAGGTTTGTATTGCTTTTGCTACTATAAAAACACTAAAAAAAAAAAAAAAAAAAAAAAAAAGTTCATGGTTGATAAGGGCTAAAGGCTTTTTGATAAAATACCTAGCAACTGATTCAGTCTGGTAGATGTATATACATTTGCAAATAATATTTGAGTCATTAGGTTCTTTGTGTTATCAAAAATTTTCATTTTAAGGTATGTTCTTACAATAAAAGTGCTATCAGACTAATGACATGCTGAGAACAAAGTCATTACTAGTCATGAAAACTGAAATTGAGAACATTGGATAATTGTAAATGTTTGAGAGAGTAGTACTGATAAAAACCAAGGAAGATCTGCCAATGATCATGAATTCTTTGTCCTTTCTAGAAGACTCTAAACAATGAGATACTAATGTTCTATCTTTTCATTTTCAGAACTTTTTAATAGTCCTCTATTAATGCCAAATGTTCTTTAAAGGAAAAATGAGGAAGAAGCAGCTGACTAAAATATTTTAAATGTAAAGTATGTGGTCAGTGTGCACCATCTTTCTTGAGACTAAGAGCCTCAAATTTCTTCTGTCTCCATTCCATTTCTTTACCTAAATAACTTTTATTAATTCTTCAAATTTTAACTCAGCCATCACTTACTTTCTCAGTGAAAACTTACCCTGTCCTCTCCAAATGGACATATCCTACCAAAACATCATATATATCTCCTTTAGACCTGTTTTTACAGTTGTTTTACTTATGTGAATTGTTATTCAACGGATAATAATACTTAAGAATGTCTTTCTCTATAGACTCTATATAAATAATCATCTTTTAGTTGTACTTTTTAAATTGTACTTTTTACTTACTGAGGAGGGCATATATTTTTTCTTTAAGATCTTAAGGTATTTCTAAATATTTTAAGCTAATAGACTCTTTTCATTCCAAAAATAAAATTTATAGTCAATGAAACCATCAGAACCCTGCCAAAGTGCAAATATAATAAGCATCAGTCCCTTTAGAGACCATAAAATTGAAGAGTGGAAATGTTGGCTAAATTTACTTGAGAAATAAACCAACAACAGAACTATTTCCAACCAGTGCTGTTGACCTTAACAATTCTAAACAGAGTCCCATTTAGCAATCACTTACCCAAAGGAGATAGAATTTTGCAGTATCAAGTTATATCTGGGAATGTCTGCTTGGCTATATTACTTTCAGAGCTTAGGAGTAATCATAGTAGTAGTAATGAACTTAAAGGCATGATTATTATGTGGCCCATGCAATTGCCATTGATTTGCTGCATCCGGACCACTTTCACAATGCTTCATTTAGTCAGGAAATTCTTTACATCTTTGGCCAGTCATCTTCCTTTCTCTTTTCCATTACATTTTCACATTTAACTTTTTTTTTTCCTTAGAGGTGCCTTATTTCATTTAGATAAAGTACTCATGTGAGCATGGAAGATGTTTAGAACTGTCAAAAATTCATAAATAAAGCCAATGAATCACCAAAGTAGTAATTAGTAACAGTTTATTGTGTGCACACCAAAGAGACAATTTGCAAACCAAGAACACTCAAACCAAAACATCAAATAAGGCTCAGAGGCATAGTGTCATAATGCAGCATATACAGTGTGGAGGCAATGACTGTTTATTGGTCACAGTATTCGAATTTTCTTAAATGAAAGGAAATTGGTTAGCAGTTACTTCCTATCAATTTGGGGGAACAAATTGAGTTTCACTTATGATTTTCAGAGGCATAGGCAAGAAGTGAACCAGGTCAAGTCAGCCTCGCTTGTCTTGGAAATTAAGCTAAATTAAACTTTACTCGTATGACTAAACCGGTTTTGTCCACTCCAGGAATTTTCAAGTCTGGTCTCTGTGTTTGATTTTTATGGTACTATCTTCTGGGAATCAATTACCCTTCTCTCTCTCTCTCTCTCTCTCTCTCTCTCTCTCAAGTCTGCACACAAGTGTTTTCCTTAAACTTCCCTTCTCAGTTTTATTCGGGGTCACATTTCAGGCAGCATCAACATTCCATTCAGCACTGCCTTCACCGCAGAAGGGGAACTTACCCAGGGCCCTCACACCGCTATGCTCCAAAGCTTCAAAGGAAAGGTCATTGTCATCGTGGGGAATTCTGCAAAGTACACAGCAGAGGTAAGTGTACTCAGAAATGTCATGTGTGAAGAATAAGTTATTTACCTGCCTAGTAGAACAGATTGTCTAAAAGTTTATTTCTTCAGGAGTAGATTACATAGCAAATGAACTTTGAAGATCTACCTATATTCTTACATAGAAGAGTTTGTCAGCCTTTTCCCAGTAAAAGGATTCAAGCTTTCTTCCTTAGTGTGCAACATCAGGTTCAATAGTAAGTTTAGAAAGATCCAAATGATAACCTAATAGCCTAAGGTGTTCTTTAAAGAAAACACTACTTTCTGAAATTGCAAAGAAGTAGCCTCAATTCCTTTGATTGGAGAAAAACATAGGAGCTTGATTAAAGATTCAGAAAGCTCTTGGTGGACTTTGTTGGATTTTCAGCTTTGTTTACTCTAGGCTCAAAGCTTTTTGATGATAGAGAATTCAGGAAGGATACCAACTTTACATAGGAGGAGTAAGTGAAACAAAACGACTTCCCTCTCCCCGACTATGTTCTAAACCAGGGGTCCTCAAACTACGGCCCGTGGGCCACATGCAAATACAAATACTGTATTTGTTCCCGTTTTGTTTTTTTTACTTCAAAATAAGATATGTGCAGTGTGCATAGGAATTTGTTCATAGTTTTTTTTTAAACTATAATCCGGCCCTCCAACGGTCTGAGGGACAGTGAACTGGCCCCTTGTTTAAAAAGTTTGAGGACCCCTGTTCTAAACAAACTGAAAAATAAAACAAAGAATGTGAAGGTCAAAGATACCACCTTCATTTTTTAATTAAATGTATTGGGGTGACATTGGTTAATAAAATTATATAGGTTTCATGTGTACAATTCTATAATATGTCATCTGTCTGTTACATTGTGGTAGTAAAGGGTAAAGGGGGTCAAATATATGGTGACAGAGTGCCGGGGTCCAGCCCCAGCAGGTCCAGGGGTCCCCAAAGGTGTGGACGGAGTCGGCGAAGAAGGAATGACACGGAGACAGCGTTCAGTTGATCAGCAGCCTAGCCAGGATCTCCAGCCAGGATCTCCAGCCAAGTTCTGGTCTGGATCTCCAGAGAGGTTCTGCTTCGGATCTCCAGCCAGGTTCTGTGGCCATGTTCCCTCGCTAGGTTCTCCAGCCAGGTTCTGTCCAGGTTCTCCAGCCAGGTTCAGTCACCAGGTTCTAGTCAGGTTCTCTCGCCAATTTCTGTAGTCAGGTTCAGTCCAGGATCTTTTGCCATGTTCTCTCCAGCGAAGTTCTTCTGTCTGTAGGTTCTGTGTAGGTTCTGTCTTCTTGGTTCTCTTCTAAGTTCTGTGTTCTGAGTTCTGTCTTGTTACATCTGTATTTATACCAGTTGATTCAATCCTATCAATCTCTATTACAAAGGTTAGGGCGTTTCTTATCTCCATTCCAGGGAGTAAAGATTATGTAGCTTAAGCATGATTGTTCATAGTTAAAGTGATTAATTACCCGCCTGGCACTTAGTTGAGGGGTTTTATTCCCTCCCTAACTTCAGGGGAAAATCCCTACCTGGGGATTCAACCTTTCTCGGAGAGGTGACCTTGGTTAAAACACAGCGCCAAGAAGGTGAGCAAACATATTAAGAACCGTATGCTATATATGCCAGGTCCCTTGAAACAGCAAGGATGGACCGGCTCCCGGCAACAGAGGATATTTAACTTTGGGTAGTAATCCAAAAAATAAAAATAAAAAAACTTTACAAAAGGCAAGTTGGAGAATATAGTTTAATATGAGAGCCAAATGGGCCTGCTCACAAAGCCTCCAGAATTAGAGAACACATCTAGATGTAGGCAATGCTAAACCAGGACAGCCCTTTTTCTAAAGGGAGGGGAGAATCTGCTCCTGGGAAAGTCGAAGAGGTGTTGTTCTCCCTGCAGGTAGCTCATTCCCAAAAGAAGGGCAGGATGAGCCTTCCCAGATCTACCAATCACTCCACTTCCCAGAGCAGGGAAAATAGACAAACAGAAAGGTTAGTAATATACTTAGAAAATTTTCTTCCTCAAAGGAATTAGCAGTGGAGATACAATATTCCCCTTTAATATGTGCATTCCTTTATGTCTGAATAAACAGAATAATCCAGAAATGTGAACACTGGAAATGTAGTCAGATGAGAACTTTAATACTTTTGGACATAGGCCATTTTTGTCTCACAAGTACAGGGCTAATGGTAATATTGAGTTTTGACACTAAATGAAAGTCATCCTTCAAGTTTCATTGATGATTAGTAAAAAATCATGAATCTCTCACCTCTCTTTTATATATCTAGAGTCTGACAGGGAACAATCTAAACATACTGAGAGAAACTCGGTATAACTAATGATTAATGTGCAATTTTAAGTAAATGAAAACATCTTTTAATTTAGAACTAAAGCCATGGTATCTAAATTATTGTGATGTGATTTGTTAGCTAATGATTAATTTTATTTTCCAGTGCTATTATTTGCATATATCTGAATTTTAGGTACAATTTTACATATGATGATAGTATAAAAGTTCTAGAGTTTGGGAGTAACACCAGCAAAATGGCAGAATAGGCAGCTCTATCCTGTTCCTCTGTGGAAAGATCAGCAAGTAGGAACTGTACTCTCTTGAGTAAAAGTTGCAAAAGCAGGCCTTCTTGTCTTCTTCCTGACCTTAGGGGAAAAGCTTTCAGCTTTTCACCATTGAGTATTGTTAGTTGGACTTCTTCATATGTAGCTTTTATCATTTTGTAGAAATTTTTTTTCCTCATGTTGGTTTATTGAATATTTTGATCAAGAAGTGGTGTTGAATTTTTTCAAATGCATTTTCTGCATCAACTGAGATGATTGTGAGTTTTCCTCTTCTTTCTATAAATGTGGTATACTATATTGATTGATTTTCATACATTTAACTATCCTTGCATTCCTAGCATAAATCCCACTTAGTCGTGGTGTATAATCCTTTTAATATGCTCTTAAATTCAGATTGCTAGTATATTGTTGAGGATTTTTGCATCAGTAAATACTGGGGGTACTTGTCTGAAGCCTTGTTGGGTCTGTGTCTGTTTTGGTATACTAGTGAGTATTATGCTGGCCTCATAGCATGAGGAAGTCATCCTACCTCTTAAGTGTGTTGCAAGAGTTTGAAAGGATTGCTGTTAATCCTAGCCAGAGCAATTAGGCAAGAAAAAGAAATAAAAGGTATCAAAGTTGGAACATGTGTTCATTTCTCAGGACTATGGTAAAAGGTAACACCAACTGGGTAGCTTAAAACAACAGAAATTTATTCTCTCATAGTTCTGGGGGCTACAAGTCTGAAATCAAGATGTCCCTCTGCGACTCTGGGCGGAATCTCTCATAGGCTGTTCCCATCCTCTGGTGGTAGCCAGCAATCCTTGTCACCCACAAAATGGGAGAGAATATTTGTAAATCATATATCTGATATCAGAATATGACATCAACACACAAAGATCAGTTATATATCTATTTACAACTCCTATAACTCAACAACAGAAAGACAACAAATTTTAAATGGACATATATTTAGACATTTTAGACATTTCTTTGAAGATGATACATAAATGACCAAAAAGCACATGAAAATATACCTAACATTAGGGAAATGCAAACCAAAACCACAGTAAGGTACTACTTCACACCCAAGTATTGGTAAGGATGTGGAGAAATTAGAACCTCCTCCATTCCCTATGCATGGCTGGGGGGAATGTAAAATGATGCAATTTCTGTAGAAATAGTTTAACAGTTTGGCAATTCCTTCAAAATGCACACATAGAATTATCATATGCCAGCAATTTCATTTGTAGGTAAATACCCAAAAAAATGGAAAACAAGAGCTCAAACAGATACTTGTATGCCATTGATCATAGCAGCATTATTAATAGTAGTCAAAGGGTGGAAACAATACAAGTGTCTATCAATAGTTGAATGAATAAACAAAATGTGATATATATATACAGTATACAGTCTGGGACAATAATAGGTTTATAGTTGTGAATATGCAAAACAGAGTTTATTCTCATATTATTAGGTATTAATTATTGCATTGTTTTCCATATGAACAACTGTAAACCTACTTTTGTCACACTGTATTATTCGGCCATAAAGAAGAGTGAAGTCCTGATTTATGCTACAACCTGGATGAACCTGGAAAACATTATTTTAAATAGAAGTAAGCCAAACACAAAGGACAAATATTCTATGATTCCACTTATATAAAATATCTAGAAACTGCAAATTCTTGGGAAGAGAAAGTAAATTAGTGCTACTAGGGATTGGAGGAGGGTGGAATATGAGTTCTGCTTAATGGTTATGCTGCTGGAGGAATTAATGGGCCCGATTTCTCAGACACGAGTGGAAGTGTGTTTCTTGGGGTACCACTGAAATAAGCATTTTCAGAAGCCCCCGTGGAAGACTGAGATGTGATAAAAGGCTTTATTTGTGTGGAGTTTTATTCCTTGAGTTATAAAGTCCTATGTCCCTTAACCCAGTCCTGAAAAAGGTACAGCTGGGAGCCCAGCAGAGCCAAAAGGAGAGCCCATGTTCAGAGCTTTCTTTCATGTTGCAGTTGGGTCCAATTCAGCCTCAGTCCAAATTCAGCCTATCAGTCCATTGTGTGGGTCCCCCTGCCATGAGCCACATGGCCGAGTGCAGGGAGCGTGCCCTCTGCAGCAAGAGTCACAGGGCACAGGCAAGCAGGAGAGGCAAGAGCCAAGAGCCCTGTGTGTGAGAGAGAGGGTACTTCCTTTGTTCAGAAGTTTACATATTCAGGTTTTGCGCCCTTGCAGTGGCCATGCCTATTCTAGCTTCAAGGTGTGACTGACAGACAGGTAGACACCTTCTCACATCACTCAGACCTTACTGGGCATACGTCCAAACTGCCTTTGTCCAGTCCCTTCCCTGTCAATCAGCAGGAACAGACTTGGAGAGTGTTAAATTAGCAAAGCTGTATACATGGCATGCCTATATTATCTAGTCCTCCTTTACTCCTATCCTGTTAAATAATAGCCAGATAATTACAATGCTATCAGGCACAGAGTTTCTTAATGGAAGGATTAATTTTGAAAATAATTAGTGGTCATGGTTGTTTAATGCCACTAACTTGTATACCTAAAAATTGTTAAAATGGCAAATTTTATGTTATATATATTGTACCTCAATGTAAAAAAAAAGTTCTAGGGTTCAATGTGTCCAGGCTACCCAAATTCAGTTATTCTCAGAGTTACAATTCTTGGTCAAATGTAGTAGAAAATCTTTTATTGGAGCTGTTCTGATTAGGTCTCAACTTTTTTCTCTGGGGGTATTTTTTTAAAAGCAAAAACAAACAAACAAAAAAACAGTGATTTCCAAACAAGTAGCAGCTTTTCTTCTAAATTAAAATCAGTGCACTGCAGCTGGCAGCTGGCAGAGTCTGGTTTTGAAAAGACCAAGGAGGCCCCAGTTGAATGCTATGCAAGAAGCAGAGGTGCCAGTTACAAATTATCTTTGCAAATGTTTATGATTTCATGTCAGAGTCATATTTGGACTGGGAATGTTTTGTTTGCACACAGTAGGCACTCCTTGTAATTTTTCTAGTTTTACATCTTCTGTAAAGACCTAATAAAAGAGCTAGACTGAAAATCCAACAAATGACAATATTAAATAAAATAGACCATAACTCAATAAAAGGAAAAGGCTCTCAATGTTGAATTAAACAAGTAGCAAAATATCATTGAACAACTGCAAGAAGGAATGAATAAACCACTTGTCTAGAATATGATGCTATTATAATCACCTATTTGACATGCAAATTAAGACCAGTGTCTTCTGTAATACAAATGTGAAGGAATTACTCTACAATGACCAGATGTGTTGGATATATTGTCTAAAATCGCATAGAAGACAACAAATCTGAGAAATACTGCTTATTCATGTACCTTAATAATTATAATCAAAAGATACATAATGCCATTTTAAGTATGTATTCATTAACTATTTCCTGTAATTACAATTGATTAGCCATTTAGTGCTATTACATGGTTTCTTTACAATTACCACTTCATAAATATTTTATATTTGGCCTAGCTTCCACATCATCCTATCTAATAAAAGAGAAACATGGTAATTGGCGTACGACCGCTACCCTTCCCATTGGCTAATCAGGGAGATATGCAAAGTAACTGCCAGCCAAGATGGCGGCCAGCAGCCAGGCAGCTTGAAACTAACATGAGGCTTGCTTGCTTCAGTGACGGAGGACTCTAACATTCCCCGCCTGCCGCTGCAGGCCTCTGAGCTACAACTCTAAGCAACTATGTAACAAATGTAGAAGCTAAACAAAACCCCAGAAACCTGCTTTAGTCCACCGGGCTCCAGCCAGCAGGATCGCAACATTGTAAGCAAAGGCCAGAAACCTACTTTCAGCAGCGGAGGCCTAAGAGCTGAAGCCAAGCCTCAAAGCTAAAGCTGGCCCAGAATAAAAAAGAAAAGACGGAGCGGTTGGGAGCTTCAGTCACCCCCAGCCTGAAAACAGCCCACAGCCCCTCACCCAGACTGGCCAGGCACCCCAGTGGGGACCCCCACCCTGAAGGATGTGTGACCAGCTGCAAACAGCCAGGACACCCTTCAGGGCAAACCCGCCGGCACCCACCCGTGCACCAGGCCTCTACCCTATATAGTAAAAGGGTAATATGCCTCCCAGCACCGGGATCAGTGGAGCCACGAGGCCTCCCGGCACCAGGATCAGTGTGACAGGGGGCAGCGCCCAAACCCCCTGATCGCCCTGCGGCTCTGTGTGTGACAGGGTGCAGTGCCCCAACCCCTTGATCGGCCCTGCTCTGTGTGTGATGGGGTAGAGCCATAACCTCCCCATCGGCCCTGCCCTGAGTGTGAGTGTGACGGCACCCCAACCCCCTGATCAGCCCTGCTCTGTGGGTGATAGAGGGTGGCGCCCCAACCCCCTGACGGGCCCTGCTCTGTGCATGACAGGGGGCAGCGCCCCAACCCCTTGATTGGCCCTGCTCTGTGCGTGACTGAGGGTGGCATCACAACCTCCCAATTGCCCTGCTCTGTGCATGACAGGGGGCGGCGCCCCAACTCCCCAATCGGCCCTGCTCTGAGCCCGACCAGGGGCTGCATCTAGGGATTGGGCCTGCCCTCTGCCACCCGGGAGCGGGCCTAAGCCAGCAGGTCGTTATCTCCCAAGGGGTCCCAGACTGCGAGAGGGCACAGGCCGGGCTGAGGGACCTCCCTTGCCCCCGAGTGCACAAATTTTTGTGCACCGGGCCTCTAGTATATAATAAAATCCTAATATGCTAAGTGTCTGGTCGTTTGGTTGGCCATTCAACCAATCAAAGTATAATATTCTAATGATATCCTAAGGCCACTCAACTGCTTGCTATGACGTGCACTGGCCACCAGGGAGCAGATACTTCAACTTGTAGGTTAGCTTGCTGTTGGGGTTCTGACAATCAGGACTGAGTGAGAAGGGCTGGACATGCCCTGGAGCCCTCCCGCAGTCCCACCCTGGCTGTCCAATCTCCCCAGCCCTGATTGTGCATCGGTGGGGTCCCTCAGCCTGGCCTGCACCCTCGCAACCTGGGACCTCTCAGGGGATGTTGGAAAGCCAGTTTCAGCCCAGTGGCAGAATTAACGGTTGCTATGATGCACACTGGCCACCAAAGGGAGGACACTCAATGTAGGAGCTGCCCCCTGGTGGTCAGTGCGCTCCCATGGGGAGCGCTGCTCAACCAGAAGCCAGGCTCACGGCTGGCCAGTGCAGCAGCAGTGGCTGGAGCCCCTCCCACCTCCACAGCAGCACTAAGGATATCCGACAGACCTAAGCCCTCAGACAGACATCCCCTGAGGGCTCCTGGACTGCGAAAGGGTACATGCCAGGCTGAGAGACTCCCCACCCCCAAGTGCATGAATTTCATGCACCGGGCCTCTTGTTAAATATAACAGAAAACCTTTAGAATCTGCTATTTCTTATTGAGAGAAAACATTATTTTTCCCCAGGAGAGGGCAAAAAAGGAGGACTACAAAGATTTCAGTTTAACTACCGTCTCATGTAGATTCTTCTCTATGCCATAATTAAATACTATTAAAGAGCACTTGTCAGTTAATCTTTAATTCACATTACCCAACAGGTTAAATCAGTGGTTCTCAACCTGTGGGTCATGACCCCTTTGGCAGTCAAACGACCCTTTCACAGGGCTCTCCTAAGACCATCCTGCATATCAGATATTTACATTACAATTCATAACAGTAGCAACATTACAGTTATGAAGTAGCAACGAAAATAATTTTATGATTGGGTCACAACATGAGGAACTGTATTTAAAGGGCCAGATGGTTGAGAACCACTGGGTTAAATAAAACAGTGAGTTATTAGATAATCAAGCATATTCAGATATTTTGTGAATAACATTATGTCAGCATCAAGAAAAGTCAGATCGTCCCATGCAGGTGAAGTGGAGGCCCAAGTGCTAATGCTCCAAGCGGGGATCAGGTTTGCGCCCATCCTTGCTGCTGCCTGGCCAAATTTAACTTAACAAGGCAAACAGGTATGGACTGCACCTGTTGGTAGGGTTGATGGGAGTAGGAAGACCTCTGTGTCAAAACAAGAGTAAAGCCAATTCAAGCTTTGTGTCACATTTTAAATGGAAAATATGGCAAGGACTCATTCTTGTCTCATTGATTTCTTAAAACTCAAATGAGAAACTGCATCTTTGATTGTTAAACTAGCATTAGGTTCCCTGGATATAGAGGGAAAACAGGCCAGTATTGTATGTACAGAAAACCCCATAAAAGATACTTCTTACAAAACTGAAATGTGCTGAATTAATCTAGCCAGCATCTAAATGTGAGTAAGGCAATATTTTCTTGGCTTGACAAAACACCACCATGAACCCACCTCCTTCCTAGAAGTAAATTATAATGTTTAGCAAGAACGATAACTTAGCACGATGGCATACTTTAATGTGGTATTGGGTTATGTTTTCTCCTCATGGGATCCATCTCTGGAGCCAGTGATAGGTCTCAGACTGAAATAGCCAACAACATGGACCAGAACAGAATGAAACTCCAATTGGTGTTTCTCTACCTTTAGTGAGTCTTTAAGAAAAAACCATAAACATCATATTGCTGTGTTGGTCACAGAAACTCACAAGACTTTAAAAATAATTGCTCTCTATATAAGATTATATTCTGTGGTTATCTGACCACTAAGATTTCTTCCTGCTTGTGCTTGTCTTGTCAGTCCTTTGGGAAGTATTTGGCACAGCTGATTTTACCCTTAAAATGTTATATTCGTGCCCTAACTGGTTTGGCTCAGTGGATAGAGCGTTGGCTTGCGGACTGAAGAGTCCCAGGTTCGATTCCAGTCAAGGGCATGTGCCTTGGTTGCGGGCACATCCCCAGTGGGGGGTGTGCAGAGGGCAGCTGATTGATGTTTCTCTCTCATCGATATTTTGGACTCCCTATCCCTGTCCCTTCCTCTCTGTAAAAAAAAAAAAAAAAAAAATCAATAAAATATATTTTTTAAAAATGTTATATTCATGGCATTATATCAACACTTTTTTGTCATCGAAAGAAATAGTCATCTGAGAACATAAAAGCCAATGGCAAGTAATGTCGTGTGTTATTATTCTTTCCTTCAAAACAAAATGAAGCAACCCTTCCCCTCCCCCCCCCCCCCCGAAAAAAAGAAAAGAACGAAACATATATTTCTGGTTACAATTTGATTCCAAAACCTAGATAAGAGAAAGATTTTGTGGAGATTCTGTGACTAAACAGTGTGAGTGGCTGGTGCTTTCTACACATGGCAAGTAAGGATTAAATTTAAAATATGGCGCCCTAGTCAGTTTGGCTCAGTGGATAGAGCCTCGGCCTGAGGACTGAAGGGGCCTGGGTTCAGTTCCTATCTAGGGCACATGCTCGGGTTGCAGGCTCAATCCCCAGTAGGGGGCATGCAGGAGGCAGCTAATCAATGATTGTTTTTCATCATTGATGTTTCTATCTCTCTCTCCCTCTCCCTTCCTCTCTAAAATCAATAAAAATATATTTTAAAAAAAGTTTTAATATGGCATTGTTTTCAACTGAAAATATTCAGATTTATAATAAGTAAAGCCTGCCTTTGAAGTTATTTTTAAAAATAAGATAATAGTCCAATTGTGTTCCTTTACACTCCTCTAGGGGCCAAGGTAATTTGGTCTTTGGATTTTAGGTTGGAAGTTGTTTGTACAGCAATAATATGAGGCTTCCACCTTCCTGTCCCACCCCATTATTTCCTGAATCCCTTAACCAAGCTAAACCAAGTTTTATGATCTTGTGATGATCACTGATAGCCCTTACCATTGCCGGTCCTTTTTTCTCTCTCTAACCCTGTCTGCTTTCTCCCTTTGCTCAAGCTCTTCCTATAGCCTTTGGTCCTGAGCATCGGAGATGATCATACTCCGGTATGTGCTCACAGGGGACCAAGTGACTCTGAAAACCAATCAAGCGTGTGTGTTGTCTCTACAGTACACTTCCCTGGCTCCAGATAGTATCTACCTAGTTCTTCAGATTAATGTGATATTTTTAAGCCACTTTGTGTGAGATCTTTTACCTGACAGAAAATGTATTAGGCCTCGTTATGATTATACCTTCTGCATTTTGATAAAGAATGAGAAGTGAATCTCCTTTATGAGTTCCAAATATGCAAGGAATTCTTTCTCCCTCTTGTTAGACCTATAATCACTGGCTATGGTTAAACTTGGCTTTCTTCCTGACTTTTTCCTTGTCTTCTTGTCAGCAAATATTTTGGTCTGTGGATTTATGTCAGATTATAAGGAAACAATTTACATATTAATGCAATTTGAGCACACTAGATATCCCATGAGGCTTTACAGTAAAAATTATCCTATATAACGGCATTTGTTAAATGAGGGAGGATAACTTTTAAAAGACCCATGAATTAAAATAAAAGCTGCCCCGTAGGTCCCTATTCACATAGTGTTCAAATGTTATGTGAATAAAAAGCAAGGTAGGAGTTGTAGTAAAGAGGACTTTAAAACACCTAATCCTGACTTTGGTTGTCTGTTTGTTAACACGTTTACTAGATTTATTTTGTGTACAAAGCAGTTTTTAAAAAGACAGAGGGAGCTCATTTCCAATTCCCTGGAAAAACTGCCAAGTCATCATCTGAATCCTGTGGTCTCTGGCACCTATATTCATGACCCATCAGAGGATGAAAGTTATGTTGTTTTATTATATGTTATTCTACACACCACCCTGCCCTCCACAGCCCACCATTTAATTAATTACTCCTTACCGCAGGAATGTTTGTGGCTAAATAAAAACTAACCATAGTTGCCCTCCCACTTGACCCTACAGAGGTTGGAACTTGGCTGTGATCCATCATTGTCGTAACTGTTTTGAATCTGAGTTTTAATTGAATACATTCTTTTCAAAGCACAGTATACTACTGTATGGAATATGACCAGTGGCTTGGATGTAGTATGGGTTTACTGTTCTCTGTTGTCTAGTGTAAACAGAAGTTAAAGAATGATTGTTGCTGAAATTCTAGCCTCAAATATCACAGATCAAAGGAAAATGTCCTGACCCACAATGGTATTAGATGATGGAATTTTATCAGAAGAGGCTTATTCTCTACTGTGAACCAGTGTACTTTTTTTATTAGAACAAATTTTGTCATATCTAAAAATATTTTCTCTTATTTTTTTAAATATGAACTTTAAAAAATTTCCAGGCAGCCTTTCCTGGGAGAACTGTTTGACAGCATAACCTATTGATAAACACTAATCTGTAAGTCTACATGAAGATTCCAATACCTAGACACTAGGTCACAATCAACTAACATAAATTTTAAAATTAAATGAATTAGCATAGAGGAAAATTTTTTTAACCTGGAGTTTATCATGAGTTTTAGAAGGTCTTTGATCTAATTGAAATTATATTTAAGTGTTGTACATATTTGTCTTTTATTGAAAGTGATAATACATCTATAGCTTTCATCTGATTACCAAAAGTATATGTGACCCAGTAAATGGTAAGAGTCACGTATAAATTACTGTTCCATTAAAAACAGTTCACATGAACACTGATTTGTCCCCATTGCAGACAAATCTCCCTCTTAAGTTTGAATCTATATACTTGCAAGGTGTAAATGGCTTTCCTGTTCAAGAATGAATTGGGGGACAAAGAGATGAAAGAAAGAAACTAGTTTATAGTGAGTATTTACGCTGAGTCAAGCATTTAGACATATATCTAATTCAATCCACCCCAAAATGCTTTTAAGTGCACCACTGAAGTGGAGTAATATTGCACATTTAACAGGTGGAGAAACTAAGGCCAAAAAGCTAATAAGTGACTTACCCACAGCTAACCAGTGACAGAACCCTGATCCAAACCCTGTGCTAACCACAAAGTTCCTCCACTTTCCTCCTACCACCCAGGCTGTTTGAGTGAAACAGTGAATTCTCTCACCCTCCTGACTAATGGCAACAAATAATATGAAAATTATTGTTTGTCTTATCACCCTGTTAATTAGGTATGAAATTCTCTCATCCCCTGCACTCACTGTCTTTACTCAAGTCACCGGTATCTCCTGCCTGACTTGCTGCAGCTTTACATTGTCCCTGCCTGCAGTCCCCTTCCCTCCTCCAGCTGTACTCTACAACCAGAGTGAACGTTTTGAAAGTAAATATAATCATTGTCAAAATGCCTCTGTGACTTCCCATTGCCTCCAAAATAAAATTCAAACCCTAATCATGGTTTCTGGGTTCTTTGTGATCCGGACTCGGCTTTGTTTTCCATCCCTCTCTGCTTCCCTCACCCTCTAGATTCCAGCCATAATTAACTACTTGCAGTTTAGTATATGTAGTTCTTGTTTTGTTTTGTACTGCTCTCTCTATTCTTCCCACTTCTGTTCAACTGGGTAACTCCTGTTTGTCTTGAAAAGCTGTTTATATAGTATTTCTTCATGGAACTCTTTCTTAGTTCCTCAAGCCTGGAACTAAGTACCCTTCCCAAGTGCTCATAGAAAACCTTTTACTTACTCGTATAATGTCAGTGGGACCACTATCATATGTAGAGTTTCTCTGTACATTAGTAAAAAACCCATCCTCCCTTTAAGAACAAGAGCACCGTAAGAGCACATGCTTGGAGAGAGGATGGGCTGCATTTCATGCTCCACTTACCCCTTTTCCAGGTTCTCTCATGCAGAGACAATCTGCACAGCCATAATGGTGGTTCTATGTAGCATTTATCAAATGGCATTGTAATTGCCTGTTCACTCATCTGCTTCTCCCACTAAACTCCAGGCTCACGAAGGATGGGGATTATGTTGCATTCATTGTTATACCCCCCAAGCCCTAGCATAGAGCCTTTCAAATAGTAAGCACTCAATAAATATTTGATGGTTTAATAAATGACTAAGTTCATGTATAAACACATGAAAATAGTAGTTTGCTGTCAAATAGCATTTGCAAAAATTGGTAAAAAGAGGAAGACAAAAGAAAAATACACTGAAATCAACTACTAATTTAATTCAAGGCAGCAAACACTGATTGTCTACATGGTGGAAACTGTTATGAGGAAACAGAAATGAAAAGGACATAGTCCTTTGCCCGCAGTAAACTTTTAATGTAATTAATAAGATAAGACATGTATACAACTGATTAAAACTCAAAGCAGAATGTGGCATGTGCTATAAGAAATTTATAAAGTTCTAGAAAATCATTGAGAAGGGGAAAATTTTCCAGTTAAATGAGGGATTCCTAAAGCTTCATAGAGAAGGTGATGACAGACCTAACCTTTGAATTATGGGTAGAATTTCAGTGAGGAAAAGTGTTGGGACAAGGGCCAAAGTGAGCAGGGAGCATTCCAGGCAAAGGAAAGAGCACAGACTGCAGGTAAGGCTGTTTCCAGGAGAGTGGAGAGTCAGGTGATCGATGGCCTTGAATGCTGTGCTGAGGAGTTTACGTTTCACAGTGGGGAGCTATTAAAGGTTTTTAAGAAGAAACATGACACAATCAGCTATATTTTAGAAAGTCACTTGAAAAATTACTTTTAAAGTGTCTTCTCCCCCTTTTACCCTTGATCCCAGTGAAATAGGACTTTTCAAACACCAAAAACTAGAGATCAGTTTAAGAATTTCACTCTCCCTGTATTTCCCGTCTATTTCAATGCATGTTCTTCCTGATTCTACCTTTATGTTGATCTGTCACAAGCTTGCAATTTCCCATTATCTAACTAGTTTCTAAGCTCCCAGTGTTAGCAAACTCCAGTGGCTTCAGGGGAAAGACCTGTATAAGCATAACCAATGGACATGGACACCAGGGGGCTGAGGGCATGGCGGGGGGGGGGGGGGAATGAGGGAATAAGGACATATGTAATACCTTAATCAATAAAGAAAATACTTTTTTTTAAAAAGGGAAGAAGTTAGGTGAGGGTGGGGGAGCTTTTGAGAAGGAAATAAAGTGGGGGTGGGGGGGCAGGAGCTGGTAGGAAATGGAGCATGTTCCCAACAGAGGGTGACCTGCACAACCAAAGGTATAAGGAATGGAGAAAAAAATCATGATCCTGGGTAGGTGGACACGGGACAGATCAAGGAGACATGTGGAAGTCCGTTTTTTGCTAGCCATCTAGAAGACTTCTTGGATCAGTCCTTCAGGTTCATTCAAACTTAGGGTCTCAAACTGTTTATTGCCGTTGCTCCAAAAACATATTACAACTAGTTTATAGGTCCTCTCTGGGACATTGTGTGTGGGATTTCCATAACTAACAAGTTGACAATAATATAAAAAATTATCTAATATAGCCCTGACCAAGTGGCTCAGTTAGTTAAAACATCGTCCCATATACCAAAAGGTTGCAGGTTCTATTCCCAGTCAAGACACATATCTAGGTTGTGGGTTCGATACCTGGTTGGGTTGTGTATGAGAGGCAAGCAATCAATGCTTCTCTCACATCTCTCTCTCTCTCTCTCTCTCTCTCTCTCTCTCTCTCTCTCTCTCTCTTTCTCCACCCCCCCCTTCCTCTCTTTCTAAAAATCAATAAAAACATATCCTTGGGTGAGGATTAAAAAATGTTCAATATAGATTTGAGAATTTTTTTAACTATCATTGGAAACCTACATGAAAAAATAGAAATATTAATCACCTCTCGAGAGGGAGATTGAAAACAGAGGTAGGAGAAATTTACCTCTCACTATATACCCTTTTAGACTGTTTGAATTGTTTACATGTATATTCATTGCCTATCCAAACAAGTTTAAAAGAGAACTAAAGAAACACATTTATTTCATAGCATAAAGAAGTATGTGTCAACATGTGAGTAATTTAATTTCTATTTAAAGCCAAATTAATGTTACCACAGTGACAGCAATAGTATCTTTAGTTTTGTTTTTCACAGCTTAAGAAAAAAATGGGATTGGGCAAATACAAATTTTGTATATTCTCTATAAAACTGGCTTCTTTTTTCCAGTTTGCAGCACATCTTGTGAAGATGAAATATCCAAGAATCTGTATTCTAGATGGTGGCATTAATAAGATCAAGCCAACAGGCCTCCTCACCGTGCCCTCTCCGCAAATATGAAGAACCAGGAGGATGACTGTTGAAAGGACAGAGGGGCGTCAGCTCCCAGCAGCGCAGCTCCTCACGGCCTTACCGCGCGAAGACAGAATGAGGCTTCAGAGGGTTACATTTCCATACAGTGTTGTCATGAGACTTTTTTTTAAATCTCATGACCCAAATGTTCAACTACCCAGCAACAAACTTGACTGTACATGTGTTGTTGAAAGAATTTTCTTAACAGTGAAATCTGATCATGTATTTTTAGCACATTGCGACAATAAGCCAGAATTCAGCTGACAAGGCAGACGTAGCATTATCAAGAAATCTTACTTGCACTAAAAAAGCTGTCTTCCATTGCACTGAACAGACAGCCCTAACAAAGGCATTTAGAAATATGGATTGAATGTGAGCTAAAATCATCGTTCCATGGTAATGAAAAGTGAAAGGCTATTCATAATGCATTCCTTATAAGTAAATGCTACATTTCTAAATCATTTTTGGCCCAGACAAGTTGTGTGTGTGTTTAGAGGAAGAAGAATTTACTCATTGAAAAAAGTAATAATAGTCTTAAAGAAATGTGAAACCATTCAAATTAGATAGAATATTCGTTCAGCTTCTGTAGCAGAGAAACCCCAAATAAGAGTGACTTAAACAAACTAGAACTTTCTTTCCATCTCACTTTGTCAGTCTAGGGACAGTATGTTTTGTCATAATAACTAAGAACTCTGGTGTCTTATTGTTTTACCACCCCCAACACACTGTTTCCATCTCATGGATCAATATGGCTGCTCAGCTCTCACCATCACATCTGCAATTCAGAAGGAAGAAAGGCAGGAAAGAAGTTTGGAGGGGAGAAAGAAGGAAGGAAGAAAAGATGAAAGAGAAGAGAGAATATGCTTCTTCTCTAAGGACAAAAACCAGAAGTTGCACATATTACTTCCCTTACATACCATTGGCCAGAACTTAGATATATGGCCACACCTAGCTATAAGGAAAACTAGGAGTATAGCCTTTGGCTGAGTGGCCATTTACCCAGCTTAAAAGAAAAAACAATCTGATAAAAGGAGATCACATATTGAAGAACATCTAGCAGCCTCTGCCACATTATTCTAAAAATTAAGTACTATACTTCCCTGAATCATAAACATACCACAATTTTGTGTACCATGAAGGAAGAAAAATGCAGCCAAATAAACTGTGACACAGCATCCTATATAATAAAAGCCTAATATGCAAATTGTCCCCTAGACTGGGAGTTCAACCAGAGGTTGGGGCTGGCTGACCAACTGCTGGAAGGGAGGCCTTGGCTGGCAGTGGCAGCAGGCAGCCAGGTGAAGGGAGGCCCCAGCCAGCAGCCAGCAGCTGCTAGGGACCCTAGCCATGCATGAATTTTGTGCACTGGGCCTCTAGTCAATTATAAGATGCATCCCCATTTCAAAAATGTGAAAAATATGCATCTTAGCATTATTGAAATAGAGTATATCTTTGACTATCTTCAATTTTATTTTAACTAAAACATGTTCTTTCATCTTTAACTTATGTTCCTCTGTAATGTTAGGACTACCTAGGAAGAACATTTTAATAAGAGCCTCAATTCAACTTTCTGGGCTATGGTTTTATTGTTGCTGTTTGTGTTGAGTTTTTGTATCTATTTTTTTTTATTGAGATAATTTACATACCATAAAATTCACTTTTTAAAATGTACAATTCAGCGTTTTTTCTTATGTTCACAAAATTGTGTAATCATCAAATTTCAGAACATTTTCATCACCCCAATAAAGAAACCCTGTACCTGTTAGCAATCGTTCCCCCTTAATCCTTTCCAAGGTCTTTGATTTAATTGTATATAGAGTGTGATTGATTTCTAACTAACTTTATTCTTGCATGTGGGTATCAAGTTGTCCCATGGGCCAGTACATTTTGTTTGTTTTTCTCAATTAAATTATAGTAATTCACCAAATATGTTTGGATACATACTATGTGCAAGACACTGACATAACTAATAATTATATTATTCTGAGATACCCTACATTATATAGAAAAAAAAATTGTAAGAATAAACAAGAAAACAAAATTTTGCCACAATTTCTCTAACATCATTTTTGGACTGTCATCTTCCCTGGTTAGAGAAGTATTAAATCCTCCTATCCTTTCCTTCAGTCCTGGATGACTTCTGTGACTTCATGGTCATAATGCAGCACTGGTGACCATTTGGAAAGAGGGTCTGAGTCCTAACTTAGCCTTACTGGGCAAGCAGAGAAGGATGGATGGGTGGGAATTTGGATTAAATAGGTGGTAGGTAGTGGGAGAGGATAAAGACCTAGTGCTGGAGGAGAGTTGTGTGAGAAGATAATAATAGCTAACCTTCATCACAATTTCGCATTTATTCTTTCTTAAAACTTGATACATGCTGAAAAAAATGGAAGGTTACTAAACATTCAAGTTATAAATAACATTTAATGTTCTCAACAGTAAAAAAAGAAATAGCATAAAATCACTGCCAGGTGTACATACAGAGCATGGTATTCAATAACAGATGGTTTCAACAATAATGACCTCAACAACTATTTGTTGAAATAAACTGTATAAACCACAATTGATAGAGGTATTTGTAATTATATTATTGACTTCTACATTATCACTGTCAGCACTGTTTTTTGTTGTTGTTTTCTGGCATCAGCAATCTCTTCCTTCTTCCTGGAATGCCCTTAAGACCTCTACTAACCCCATAGACACACACACACACTGTCTCTCTCTCTTCATAATTCCACATCAGTAACATCTCCTCTAGGCTCTGACTTTCCCATGCTAGCCTAAGAGCCTCCAATCTGCCAAAGTATCTCATTTATCCTTGTAATAATAGACTTATTGCATCATTTTGCAATTATCTGTTCACATTTGGGCCTGATATTAAAATATGAGCTCCTTTAATGTCAGAGACCATAATGTACAACTCTTGTTCTTTTCACCAACCCATTGCACTGGAAATGCTTGATAAATATAAAATTGAATTGAATGGAATCTCCAGCTTAGGGATTTTAGGATCTCTTATGGATAGAAATATGTTAAAACAACCCAGGTAATTTTTTTCAAGTGTCAAACTTACCTGGTACCTGATAAAGAAAAATAAATTAAAACTCAATTCACTGAGTGAAGAAAGGATCTCTAATGTACCACCCAGCTCTAAAATGTTATAATCCTAGACGTTGGAACACATAACTTCCAGCAACAGGGTAGGCTAAGCTAGTGGCATCCCTTTTCCAAAACACAGAAATGCTAGATTAAAAAAGAATATTAAAAATTTTTAAAACTTTACCAAAGTTGAAAAAAATCAGAAATTCCTTGATGTAAGATAAAAAGAGGAACTGACACACTATCAGGCCCATAGGATAGCAGATCTATATAATAAAAGCCTAAGCGACCTTTATGGTGGAACAACTGGAATGACCTGTTACTATGATGGGCACTGACCACCAGGAGGCAGATGCTTAGCGCAGGAGCTGCCTGCTGGTGGTCAGTGCGCTCCCACAGGGGAAGCACCACTCAACCAGAAGCCCAGCTCATGGCTGGCAAGTGCAGCAGCAGTGGTGGGAGCCTCTCCCGCCTCCGCAGCAGCACTAAGCGGTAAGTAGCGAAGGGTCCCGGACTGGGAGAGGGTGCCGGCCAGGCTGAGGGAATCCCCCTCATCCCCCCCACTCAGTGTAGGAATTTCATGCACCCGGCTTCTAGTCTAAACTAATAAAAGAGAAACATGAAATTGACCGTACCTTCACTAACTCCAAAGCCACACCCACCAGCCAATCAGAGCGACTATATGCAGATTAACCCAACCAAGATGGCAGCCGGCAGCCACGGAGCTGGAGCAAGCAGGAGGCTTGGTTGCCCCGGCAATGGAGGAAGCCAAGCTTTCTGCCTGCCCTGGCCGGCTGTGGCCTCTGCTAAAGGCGACAAAGTTTCAATTATAGAAGATAAATAAATCCCAGATACCTGCTTCCAGCCAGCCTCCACTGGGAGCTTGAGGCCGTGGCCAGCCTGTAAACAGCCATCTGCCCCTCACCCAGGCTGGCCAGGCACCCCAGCAGGACCCCCCACCCTGAAGGGACTGTGGCCAGCCTGAAAACGGCCTTCAGCCCCTCACCCAGGCTGGCCAGGCACCCCAGTGGGACCCCCCCCACCCTGATCTGGGACACTCTTCAGGGCAAACCAGCCAGCCCCCACTCATGCACCAGGCATATAATAAAAGGATAACATGCAAACTGACCCTAACAGCAGAATGACTGGGAATGCCTGGTCACTATGACACACACTGACCACCAGGGGTCAGACGCTCAATGCAGGAGCTGCCCCCTGGTGGTCAGTGAGCTCCCACAGGGGGATCTCTGCTCAGCCACAAGCCAGGCTGACGGCTGCCAACACAGCAGTGATGGCGGGAGCCTCTCCCACCTCCTCAGCAGCGCTAAGGATGTCCAACTGCAGTTTAGGCCTGCTCCCTGCTGGCAAGTGGACATCCCCCGAAGGGCTGCTGGGCTGCCAGAGGGATGTCTGACTGCCAGCCTAGGCCCGATTCTCCAGGGAGCGGGCCTAAGCCAGCAGGCGGACAACCCCCGAGGGGTCCCAGACTGCGGGAGGGCACAGGCCGGGCTGAGAGACCCCTCCTCCTGAGTGCACAAATTCTTGTGCACCGCGCCTCTAGTATTAATATAAGACCCTAAGAACTGAGATGTTAACATGCACATGGGGCTGGAAGAGACAGCCATGAGCCTTGAGTTGGTATTAAGACCACAGTGTGACAGTCTCAAAGAACTCTGTTCCATGAAATGTCTAGGAATAACTCCCACCAAATCAGGAAGCTACAAGGGGAGGTTGTCCTGGCCTGCTATTCTGAGTGAAGGAATTTAAATCTGATGTAGACAGATGTAGGTATTCAATGGAAAAGCTGAGGTAAGTCCCCAAATTAGAATAAGCTTTAGAGCATGTGTTCATCTGACTATTTAAAAATGACCACAATGAGCCCTAGCCAGTTTGGCTCAGTGGATAGAGCATCAGCCTGCAGACCAAAGCATCCCAGGTTCAATTCTGGTCAAGGGCACATGCCTGGGTTGCAGGTTCAATCCAACATGCAGGAGGCAGCCAATCAATGATTCGCTCTCATCATTGATGTTTCTATCTCTCCCTTCCTCTCCCTTCCTCTCTGAAATCAATAAAAATATATTTAAATAAATAAATAAATAAGACCATAATGAGTTATATCAAACATTTGGAAAGCGTAGATGGTGCCAGATCTTTGTTTGACTCCTCTGTTTTCTCCTCCCAATAGTTACAAAAACACAATATGGTGCATCCTCTCTAATGGATCTTATGCAGTGGTCTCCCTCGACCAAATCCACTCTAAGGGGAGATGGCAGCTGTAGGGTGGGTGGTGTTTCCTTCTATCAGAGTCGTAGTCCTCTTGTTGGTATACACACTGGCTTTATAGATGCCTGCTGCTAACCAAATAATGCATGTTTATATGGATAAACATTCAGTAAGCCAAAGAGTGGAAGCAAATGAGTATATTTGTGATATATTTTTGGTTGTGTATTCAAACAAAGACCCTTCACAACTGCCAACTTAGATTTTATATGGAAGAATAACAGGGAAATGTTACAAATTTTAACTGTCAGACACTAGAAATTTAGCATATGCAGTTGTTCTCACACAACCTTTAGGTTTTGCAATCCAGCTTTATCTCATTTACTATTAGAAACTAGAGGCCCGATGCACAAAATTCATGCAAGAGCAGGCCTTCCTTCTCCCAGCTGCCGGCACTGGCTTCCCTCTGGCACCCGGGGCCCGGGCTTCCCTCCAGCTGCCGGCAGGCACCCGGGACCCGGGCTCCCCTCACAGCCCTGGCTTCATCCGGAAGTTCATCCAGAAGGATGTCTGCTCTAATTAGCATATTATGCTTTTATTATTATAGATAGTACACATTGTAAATAAGCTACTTAAAACGTTAGCTGCCCTTTTCAAAAGTTACATGCATTTATATATTTTCTGAGTAATTTTCTTGTTAATAATGGGAAACAAAAATAAGTTTCTAGGGTTAATGAGAAAATTAAAATATGGATTATTTGGTGGTAATGCTTTAACTTGAAATCCCATTATTACAGTTTTTAAGAATAGAACATATACTGTTCTATTCTTAGAACATGTACTGTTCTAAACTTTTTTTAAAAAGTTACAGATATATACATGGACAGTAATATTTTCAAAAGTTGAATCTTTTAGTGTGGCAGGAAGCAATATTTAGAATCTGATCTAATGCTTTAAGTGCATTTGTTATAGCTCCCAGATTAGTCTTAAGCCAACACAGGACAGTGTTTTAACCTCCACTGCCCAGGGGATTAATAAATAATATCTGAAAAGGATAGCAATTCAGTGCCTTGGTACTCATCTACGCACTGTTTATTGGTCACAGTGAGCATTAGAACAGAAGGGGGTGTGGCCAGTGTTATTGAAATTCTGCAGATAATGTAAACTAAAAATGAGTCCTGTGAAAGGGATGAGAAAGGATATTACAGAATGCCAATCTAAGAGGAGACATTAAGCCTTAAGCTATAAATATCACAATCTAACTATAGAATCCTGAATTTGCCAAGATCCAAGTTTACACTTCATGAGACAAGCAACTATATTAGCATACTTTTCAGTCTTTTAGGGTAGAATAATTTAGTATTTTAAGGCATATGTTGGGCTGGAACTGGCTCTTAGTGGCTGGGAGAGCTGACTGTACCCATTTATTTATTTCTCTATTTTGAAAGCCAGTCAATAATATTTACCAGAAAACCACTTATTTTAACCATTCTATGGTTGTTACATTGTCTCTAAATTACAAATCGTGAATGCAAAAGGAATTTTAAAGTTCATCTAATCCAAACATCATAATTTCAAACAATAAGAACAATGAAATAATTTTGCAAAAATCATGTACTAATAAAAGATCCACAATTACAATTCTGTTTCCCTGATTTCTAATCCATCTATCTGCTTACCACAGATAGAGAAGGGAGAGGACACCAATTTCAAACCATTACATATTTATTACAGGTCAACGTTAGGTCAGGCCCTGTATTCTATGATGTGTGGGATACAAAAAGGAAGCACTAAAAATGTTGATTAAGCTCATTGTTGACTCTATGATGTAGAAGTGCCACTTAATATCAGCTCCAAGCAGATGACACTCTCACTAGCCCTATCATATCCACCCATAAAATAAAGATTTTTTAAAAAGAGAGAGATGAAAGGCCAAATTTGACCTTTAACCTTTGTCTTCTATATCTTAGCCAGGGATCAGGCTCAAAGAATTGGGAAAGCCCTGGTATCAGTGTCCCAGTCGTGTGTGGAAAGCAGAAGGGGACCCGCAGAGAGTGGGAGGGGATAGCTAGTTTCTATTCTATTAATCATAGAAGAAATGGAGGTCATTTAGGTCATTTACTAACTTAAAATTTTATTTTTATTCTTTGAGATAAACTATCCTGATAATTTTTTTCAGATGGCATATCTTTTCTAAAATCACCTTTAAAATCATTGATCATCCCGTGTAGCCTGCATTCATCCTCATGGACTCTATATAGGGTGAGTCATTAGGGGTCAAAAAGGCATGTGAGGATACAACTACTGGATTGAGGCCAAATGACACAGGGTAATTGGCATAGTGGTGTGCAACCAAGAAGGAGGGTTGTCATTTGTTCATTTGTTGAAATATATTTTTATTGATTCTGGAGAGGAAAGGAGAGGGAGAGATAGGAACATTAATGATGAGAGAGAATCATTTATCAGCTGCCTCCTGCACGTCCCATACTGGGGATTGAGCCCACAACCTGGGCATGTGCCCTGACTGGGAACCAAACTGTAACCTCCTGGTTCGTAGGTCGACGCTCAACCACTGAGCCATACCGGCTGGTTGAGAATCGTGGTGTGTTTTTTTAATGGGTAGTGAGGAGTAAAAGTAATCTCTGCACTCATACATTATTCTTGATTACATATGGCAACACAAGATGACGGGATAAAACATTCCATGTCTGTCCGTCCCCCTCCTGCCCTAGCATGACAGCTCTGCAGAGGCCTTGCTGAGATTTGCCTTGGGATGAAGACCTAGCCCGAGCAACTGGTGTAAACAGGCAGAATTCTTTCCAGGGATTTCTCCAATTACCTGCGTATGGCAAAAAATAAATAAGTTATCACGAAATATTGATTCAGAGCTAGGAGATTCGTTTCAGTTATTTACTTTCCCAAATTAGTCTGACAGAGACTGATCAGTGTTAGAAAGCTTTTAACCCTACTTTGAGCCACTACAACTCAATGGCTATATAGTCCCACCAAATTGTGGTGTATAGTATCTATGTTTTGTTTGTAACAAGATTTTTTTAAATATCAACATGCCTTATTTTTAATGTCAAGTAGTCATTTTGATTTATGCCACCCTTTGGAAACTAAAAGTCACAAGATGAGTGTTTTCCTGATAACAAGGTAATTTTTTAAATGCCCCTCCCTTTTTTACATTAAATTAGCTAATATGAATCCTAACCAGGTCAAGTCTAACAGCATCCCAGGTAACAGAGAAGGACTACTTCAGATTTCAGAAATAAATATGTCTCTATATATTTATCTGGCTGCTGGTTAACTAGTATTTTATAAAACCTATTGGACATGAAAAGTGCTATTTGGGCATTTAAGCACATGTTCCAAAATTTGTTCACTTCAAATCACATATTTTTTAAACTGTGTATGTGTAAGTGAATAAAATAATTAGGATATAATTTTAATAAATAATTTACATCTTAACTCATTTCAATATAGATTCTGGAAATGTCATTTTTAACATGAATTCCATGCAGCAATGTAACAACTATTTATAATTTCAGTGGTGACTTACATAACTTACATAAAGCAAGATGTTGCCTACTTATACAGACATTACCTCATAAAATGATAGTACCTCACTATGTCAGGCGCCTATAAGTAATTGTATGACATTCTGAAATGAATTTAAAACTGCCCCTTTTGATTAAGTGCAGTAATATCAGAATTCATGTTAAAGTTCATATGTCAGCCAAATTAATTATATTAAATTGAGAAGAATGAATTAATGAGAAAATTATTTATTGTAATTATTTAACCCTTTTAATTAGCTTGTCCTGCTTGGGACATTCATTGAGCGTTCTAAAAAGCTGCTAGACATTTATTATAAAGCTTGATTGAAATGTTATATGAGTGTATTACTGGGTGTGTGCTTTATTACTTATCAGCTAGAACAAAAGGCTACCTTTTAGGACATGATCAAAATGCTAAATTAAATATCTGGTGCAAATGAGTTGTAGAAAAATAACCAAATGAAAACAGCAAATTGTAAAAGGGTCCCACTGACAACTCCAAAGGCTGTAATTTCGAATGCAGACCTTTTTCCTGACACGTCCTGGCCCCAGGCCCTGTTTTCGCTCCTCCCTGAGAGCATAGGAATGATTCAGCTATCTCCAGGGCAGGTGAAACCTCAACTCCTCCAGGACGCCTTTCCCTCGAATGGCATATGTAGTTTTGTTTGCCCAGGTCTTGGGAGGTTGGAATGAGGAAGAACTGTGGGCTGAGGTTTCAGGTTGGCTGGTAATTGTTTAGTGTTCATGTTTGAGAAGGGTCGAACTTTCTCAAGGATCTTTCATTTCCTAACACTAAATACCCTTCAGCCCACCAGCATCATGGTAAATCCTGCTTCCATTTAGGAAGCTCAGCCTCCACTGTGGCTGCCTTCAGAGCAGGGGGTCCCAATCTCCCATTACAGAATTTTAGCTCCAGACACCTCAAGAATAAGAAAATATGTTTCAAGATCCCAATTTATCATAGTGTAAACTGTCCAATAAAGTAGCAGGATACAAAATAAATATTCGGAAATAAGTTCCATTTTTTAAAATATATTTTTATTGATCTCAGAGAGGAAGGGAAAGGGAGAGAGAGATAGAAACATCAATGATGAGAGAGAATCATTGATCGGCTGCCTCCTGCACACCCCCTTACTGGGGATCGAGCTCGCAATCCAGGCACGTACCCTTGACTGGAATTGAACCCACAACTCTTCAGTCCTCAGGCCAATGCTCTATCCACTGAGCCAAACTGGCTAGGGCAAGTTCCATTTTTATACAACTAGAGGCCCAGCGCCGAGACCCAGACCCACCGCACTGGGCAGGAGGTGGGACCCAGACTGACTCCCGCTGGGCCAGGCAGGAGACAGGACCAGACTGACTCCCGATGCACTGGGCGGGACGCCCAGACCCAGACTCACTCCCGCTGCGCCCCAAGACCCAGAGTCAAGTCTCCGCCCACCCATGTGCACCTCGCCATGCACGCAGCCCTGCCCACTCACACACGCCTCGCTGCACACACAGCCTCCTGGTGACCAGTCTTTGGTCGTTACGACGCGGCGTCATGGTCAAAGGGTTTTTATAATAGAGATAATGCATTATCAAAAAGAGAAATTAAGAAAATAATCCTATTTACAATTGCATTCAAAAACTACCTTGGAACAAATTTAACCAAGAATTTTCTATTCTAGGAAAATTATAAGACATTGAATAAATTGAAGATACAAATAAATGAAAGCATATCCATACTTATGGATAGAAAGAATTAGCATCGTAAAAAGACTACCCAAAGCAACCTATCGTTTCCATAAAATTCCTATCAAAATACCAATGGTCTTATTCACAGGGTTAGAACAAATAATCCAAAAATTTATATAGAATCACCAAAGACCCCAAATAGTCACAGCAATCATTAAAAAGAACAAAGTTGGAGGAGTCACACTACCTGACATCAAACTGTACTACAATCAAAACAGCATGGCACTGGCATAAAATCAGAAATATAGATAAGTGGAGCAAAATAGCCCAGAAATAACCCATACCTTTATGGTCAATATTTAACAAAGGAGGCAAGAACATACAATGGGTAAAAACAGTGTATTCAATGAATGATGTTGGGAAAATTGGGCAGATACATGCAAAAAAATGAAACTAAACCACCTTCTTACACCATACCCAAGAATAAATTCCAATGGATAAATACTTAAATGTTAGACTTAAAGCCATAAAAATCCTAGATGAAAACATAGGTAGTAAAATCTTGGACATTTATCATACCAATATTTTTTCTGATATATCCTGGGCAAAGGAAACGAAAGACAATATAAGCAAATCAAACTAAAAAGTTTTTGGAAACCATCAACTGTAAAGGAAACCATCAACAAAATAAAAAGACAACCTACTGAATGGAAGAAGATAATTGCCAATGATACATCCAATAAGGGGTTAATATCCAAAATTTATTTTAAAAAAATTCATACAACTCAATACCAAAAAGAATGAACAATCCAATTAAAACATGGGCAGAGGACCTGAATAGACACTTCTCCAAAGAGGACATACAGAGGGCCGATAGACATATGGAAAGATGCTCAGTGTCAGTAATCATCTGAGAGATGAAAATTAAGACCACAATGAGATTATCATCTCACACCTGTCAGAATGGCTTTCATCAGTACCTCAACAACAAATAAGTAGCGGTCTATAAACAGTATGGAGGATCCTCAAACAATTACAAATAGAACTACCTTATGACCCAGCAATTCCACTTCTGGGTATATGTCCCCCAAAAAAACAAAACACTAAATCAAAAAGATATATGCATCCCTATGCTCCTGGCAGAGTTACTTAAAATATCTAAGACATGGAAGCAACCCAAATGCCCATCAATAGATGAGTGGAGAAAGAAGTTGTAGTACCTATATACAATGGAATATTACTTGGCCATAAAAACAAATGAAATATTACCATTTGCATCAACATGGATAGACCTAGAAGGTATTATGCTAAGTGAAGTAACTCAGAGAAAGAAAAATACCATATGATTCCACTTATACTATGTGGAATCCAAAGAACAAAATCCAATGAACAAACAGAATATAAACAGCCTCAGAGATGCAAAGAACAAACTGATGGTTGCCAGTTGGAAGAGGGGTTGGAGGCCTGGGTGAAAAAGGTGAAGGGAGTAAGGAGTTTAACTGGGAGTTACAAGATAATGGGGATATAAAGCACAGCATAGGGAATATAGTCAATTGTTGTTAGATAGGACAAAGGTCGAAAACTTGGGCAGTTCCAAATATTATTCCTTGCTAAATGTTAAAATACAGCACAGCATTTTGCAGACGCAGCAGTAACAGGCTGAGCTGACAGGAGCTCAACTGGAGGAATGTGGCCAATTGCAGAGAAGAAATCGACCTGTACATAAGCAATAGCTAAGCCGCCCTTCAAGGAGGCAGGGCTGTGGATAGGAATCCCGTCTCCTTTATTTGCTGCAAGTAAATAAAACTACCTTGCAACCACCAGGTCTCATTTTTTAATAGAAAACTCAGGTGGCAAATCCCTTGAATTCAGTAGCAATAATATTGTAGTAATATGTAGGATGCCTGGTGGGTCCCTGAAATACCCAGGGGCTCACTTCATACATTGTATAGTTGCCTAACTGTGCTGTATACCTGAAACTAAGCCTATCTAATAAAAGGCTAATATGCAAATCAACCAAACCGTGGAATGACCAGTCGCTATGATGCGCACTGACCACCAGGGGGCAGACGCTGAACGCAGGAGCTGCCCCCTGGTGGTCAGTGCGCTCCCATAGGGGGAGCGGTGCTCAGCCAGAAGCCAGGCTCTAGGCAAGCAGACATCCCCCAAGGGGTCTCTGACTGTGAAGGCACAGCCCAGGCTGAGGGACCCCCTCCCCCTCCCCCAGTGCACAAATGTGATGCACTGGGCCTCTAGTATAAAATAATATTGAATGTCAACTGTAACTAAACCTTTTTTAAAAAATCATAGGAGACTATGAAGATTATAGGAGACAACTGTGTCAGCAGCAACAACAAAAACCAGGAAGAAGGAAACCCAAAATCAAATTTGAATTATGATTGCTCTTGGCAATAATGGGGGTTAAAGAGCAACAGTTTCCGAGTACAGTCTGAAGAAAGGGCTGATAATAAAGGCAGAGAGTGCGTTTCAGCAAGGTGAGGAGCAGGTTGAGAGAGCAGACGCTGTTCCGGGATCCCAGGATTGTTTGACCTGCCAAGAAGCAAAACCAAAGACACAGCTCCTCCCTTCCCAGGAAACGAAACCTAACCCAGTGCAGACTCGGGCAGCAGAAGATAAGAGAGGCTCACACTTCCTGCAGCCAGCTCTGCGGCCAGCAGCTCTCCTGTCCCTGCCGGAGCGTCACGATGGAGCTCAGCCTAACCCCGGCCAGAAAACTGGACAAGTTCATCGAAGACCACCTCCGGCCAGACACGCCTTTCCGCAGGATGGTCAAAAAAGCCGTCAATGCCATCTGCAGTTTCCTCAAGGAGAGGTGTTTCCAAGGTGCCCCCCACCGTGTCCGGGTGTCCAAAGTGGTGAAGGGCGGCTCCTCGGGCAAAGGCACGACCCTCAGAGGCCGCTCTGACGCTGACCTCGTGGTCTTCCTCAGCGAGCTCAGAAGTTTTCAGGAGCAGTTGGATCGCCGAGGGGAGTTCATCTGGGAAATCATACGACAGCTGGAAGCCTTTCAGAGAGAGACGGGAGTGGAGTTTGAGATCCACAGGCCTCGATGGGAGAAGCCCCGCGCGCTCAGCTTCGTGTTCCGGTCCCCCTGGCTGGACGAGAAGGTGGAGTTTGATGTACTGCCCGCCTTTGACGTCCTGGGTCAGTGGGCCGAAGGTCCTGAGCCGCACATCCACGAGGGCTACAGACCTGACCCCCAGATCTACGTCCGGCTCATCAACGAGTGCACACGCCTGGGGAAGGAGGGCGAGTTCTCCCCCTGCTTCACCGAGCTGCAGCGAGCCTTCCTGCGGCAGCGGCCGACCAAGCTCAAGAGCCTCATCCGCCTGGTCAAGCACTGGTACCAGCTGTGCAAGCAGCGCCTGGGGAAGCCGCTGCCGCCGCAGTACGCCCTGGAGCTGCTGACCGTCCACGCCTGGGAGCGCGGGTGCCAGGAGACCTGCTTCAGCACCGCCGAGGGGTTTCGGACGGTCTTGGAACTAGTCGTGCACTACCCGCAGCTTTGCGTCTACTGGACTAAGTATTACGACTTCGAAAATCCTGTCATTTGTCAATATCTGATGACACAGCTCAGGCAACCCAGGCCCGTGATTCTGGACCCAGCTGACCCTACAGGAAACGTTGCAGGTGGAGGCGGCTGGCAGCGGCTGGCACAAGAGGCTGCAGCCTGGTTGAGGTACCCATGCTTGAAGAATTGGGATGGGTCTCCAGTGGACTCCTGGGACACAGGGCTCCCAGGAGAGAGAGAAGATAGATAGCTCGACCTGCACAACAGATGGTGATGATGGACAGGACTCTGAATACCATACCTACAAACGATACCAGGAGGACGAGAGCTGGACATGTGCCATCCTCTGAAGCCAGTGTGTCTTCGGGGACAGGGCTCCAGGGCCATGTGGGCCCGCCTCCTCCTTCCCAGGGGGCCACTGTTGATTCAGAGAGGATAGAGGACTGCACCAAGCCAGCAGTGAGTAGGGCAGACCTAGGACCAAAATCCAGGTCTCCTGACCCCACCCTTCCCACTATTCTGTGCTTCTCTTCTTTCATCAGCCCCGCCTCACCCCACCTATTCTCAGACAACAAGAGAAATATAGACAAAAAGAGTGGAATTCCAGCCTTGACTTTCTTCTGTGCCTGGCGGGAGGGTTTCGGTCCCATTTATTGTCACTTGCAATAAAAATAATCACACAAAAAAAGAGTAAATTGTCAAAAGACCACCTTGAAAAAACAATACATGTTTCAGTAAGAGGAGAGAGAACCCATCGGCCTGCGGATTGAACAGCCCCAGGTTCGATTCTGGTCAAGGCCACATGCCTGGGTTGCAGGCTGGCTCCGCAGTGTGGGGCGTGCAGGAGTCAGCAATCAATGATTTTCTCTCATCATTGATGTTTCTGTCTCTCTGTCCCCCTCCCTTCCTCTCTGAAATTCAATAAAAATATATTTTTTAAAAAAGAAAAGAAAGAGGACAGAGAAGAGAGCTTTTCTCTCTCTGACTAAACCATGAATGAGAGGGAGTCTGCAGGAAGAAGAGGCCAGGAATCAGAGAACCTAGATTCTTCTGGCCTCTCCACTGTTACTCTCCGAGCGTCCCTGTGCAATTCAAGTGGGCTCTCGAAGGTTCCACTCCTCATGTGTAAAGTGGAGATAAGAGCGTTGAGCCTCTCTCCCAGACTTATATTGAAGCCCAAGGGAAAGCATTTTTAAAAAAGGAAAGGTAATACTCAAATGTAATATGTTCACAATTTTATAGAAGTCATAACTTTTCTGAAAATCTATCAAGCCAAAATTTTTATCTATCATGTTGTTTTTTAAGAAGAAATAGACACAAAATAATTACTTTTACAATCCATATGTGTGATTCTATTGTGCAACATACACAGAAGGGAAGACTTCATGAGCAGTGTTAACATAGTACACTACACGCTGTAATTAAAAGCAACCATTTCTGCTAATGTGAACATTTTATTCAAGATCTTTTTAGATTTCTCATTGTTTTACTTACCACCCTTCCCCTAACAGAGTCAAATATCAGAGGGAAGGCAGGGGAGGGTGGAGCAGGGAAGAGATCAACCAATGAACTCATATGCGTATATGCATAACTCAAGGACACAGACAGTGGGTAGTGAAGGCTTGGAGGGAGAGAGAGAGCAATGGGGGAAGAAAGGGGACACATGTAACTTTCAACAATAAAGATTAATTTTAAAAAATGAGAACAGAAAAAAAGAACACCCTCTTTTCACAATCATCTAAATTCTCTTCTGATAGAATCTGGCAGTTTGAGCTTTCCCAATAGCCATCTACACCTAGAGGACAGAGATGAACTTTATTTCAAATCCACTCTTTCCTTCTGTTTTATCTCCCTGCTCCCTTGCAGCTCTCTCCTGGACTTCAAAGCGGCTGTGTGGTTTGCCTTTCAGAAAATCAGTGGCTGGTAGATGAAAAGCAGCTCTTGCTTATCTCCCACCTGCTCAAGGTGATTCTGCTCAGGAGCATCTGTGTGAGATCCACTGCCATGTTTCCTTGCAGAGCGGAGAAGTAAAGTGATTACATACTCAAAACCCACCATAAGGAGAGAGTGATGCCCATTTTAAATGGATAGAATCACATCACATGCAAATATATTCATAAGAATAAGTAGAGTGATGGAGTCCTGGTGTTTAGAGTATAAATGTAGTGTTTCTGGTTGTGACCCTGATTTTTTTTTTTTTTTTTGGAAAGGCTATGTCTAAGCTTGTTATGGTGTACAAAACTTTATAGGTAGTTTATCACATTCTCTAATAGGTACCTGGGAAGTTATTTGAACTTAGTCGGCTTTAAGGATTATGACTAATAAAGGGCATTAGTAAAGGAGTGTGGGTAGGTGTCTATTTCTACATAGGTAATAAGAAGCATTATTTTCCTACTGCAGATGCAGCCAGAGTTGCTGATACCCTTTTCAAAGGGCGATGTCACAGTCTAGCCCTGCCCTATCACAGGCATTGCTTAGCCCTCAATGTTCTTTATATTCCAAGGCCATTTCTTGGACCAGTGCTGGAAAAGAGACCTAAAAACACATACATTCCACAATACCATTGACACAGGGTTTTTTGGACTGGAACAGGCGGTGTTCCCCTGGGCAGGATGGCTTCCTGGATTCTTTGTTTGTCGGAGTCAAATGAAACCACGGACGGAAGATGGCATAGCAAAGGTGGAAATGTATTGAAGAACAAGCATAGACTCCTGCCTGGGCAGTGGGAACGAGTCCCACCGAGTTCCTCTCCCCCGGTTTATAAAGGCTGCAGATCTTTGTGCCTTGATAGCCCCTCTGATTGGCCACTAATTCCCTTTTGATTTGGTCACTGTAGCAACTCCTGAGCTCAAAGGTCAAACCTCACATGGGACATATGAGGCTCTTCTTCTTTATTTTGTAAAAACAGTAGGTCCTCGGTTACGTGGAGATTCCTACGGAGCAATGTAATGTGATTTTCCACCTACATAAGCACCTCCGTCACTCACATGGAGCCCATACACAGCAGTAATGAAGTGAAACAGTAAAAAAAATTAAAAGAAAGATAACAATTCCTGACCTTTACTTGTGGTAAATAAATAATAGAAAACATAAAGCACATATGTACATACATCGAAATGACGAAACTTCTTTTTTTTTTTTTAATAAATAAATGGGACATGGCGAGGTAACCACAAAACGACGTACGTTGAGTCTGATGTAACTCAAGGACTGTCTGTAAGGACTGTCCCAGTTCCCTTATCTTATGGAGATGTATCTGCTGCCTCTCCCAACTTCCTTGTCTTATGGAACTGTAACTTCTGCTGGCTTCCTGCTTCCTTGTCTTATGGAAATGTAACTGCTGCCTCTTCTAATTCCCTTGTCTTATGGAAATATAACCTTTGTAGCTCTGTGTTTCTTCCATGGACCCCTTAATTGCAAAAATTCCCTAAACCTGCCTTTTTCACCCCTAAAAATTCCCATTTCACCATCAAGTCATAAGTATGCTTTTTCTGGGGCCCCATGGTCGATGGCTTTGCTTCAATGATAACACTTTGTTCTGCCTCTGTGATGTAGCTAGTGGATTATAGTAGGTTATGTCAAGTTTTGGTAGTTGTTTTTTTTTTCGGGGGGGGGGTTGTGTGTGTGTGTGTTTTTTGAGGGTGGCGGGGGTAGTATTATTAAAGCAGAGACCTAAAAATCCCTGCCAATCACAGCTCCTCTCTACCAAGTGCCCAAATGAAATTTACACACCAGGGAAAAGAGCAAGTGCAAAACAAGTACCGATTTATGGCTGGGCCAGTGATCACTATCCCCGAGCTCAGAGCTGTTGTAAACCTGGATTAAAACCCATAGCTGAGACTCCGGCTTGTGGCAGAGTCTAAATCTTGGAATCCATTTTCTAGTTTATCATATGGTATGGGAGCTAAAACAAAAGATCAGTTGGCTTAGCATATAAAGAGGTAAGAGCAACCATCACAACAAAAAATGTCCAGGTAACTAAAGGGGCCTGATTTCAGCTTACCAACTATACCACTTGCAATGGACTAAAAGAGCTAACCTCTTAAAACACAGGAATATTGCTGTATTAGCCAGGGTTCTCCAGAGAAACAGAATATATGTATATATACTGCTATGTATACAGTATTATAAGGAACTGGCTCACACAATTACAGAGGCTGGCAAGATCTGCAGGGTGAGGTGGCAAGCTGGAGTCCCAATAGAACTGTAGAACTGATGGGGTAATTCTTGTCAGAAGGCCAGCAAGTTCAAGACCCAAAAAGAGCTGACATCTCTGTTCAAGTTCAAAGGCAGGAAAAGGCCAATGTCCCATTTTTGAAAGTCATCAAGAAGGGAGAACTCTCTCTGACTTGGTGGATGGTCAACCTTTTTGTTCTAATCAGGCCTTCAGCAGATTGGATCCGGCCTACCCACACTGGGGAGGGCAATCTGCTTCAGTCAGACTACCAATTCAAACGTTAATTCATCCAGAAACACCCTCACAGACACACCCAGGATAGTGTTGGACCAATTATCTGGGCCCTCTGTGGCCCAGTCAAGTTGACACATAAAATTAACCATCACCTGCCCAATAGTAAGTGTGGCCCAAAAACAATGTTCCAGAACCAGACCAGTCAGATTAGCATGTCCTCCGTTTGTGAGGTGGAACAAGGAAGGAGAACAGGCAAAATGTGAGAGGGATTCCTCGTCGCTAAATCTATGACTCTTTCCCCTCTCTAGACTTCTTTGAAGGCAGGATGAGTCGCATTTTCACTTCACTAGTCCTCAGAGAAACTAGCACACTGTCCGCACAGAAGTGGGCCTCAATGAGGGTTTACTGAATGAATGAAGAGCATCACTGTTCACAACATAAAAAGCGTCAATCAACAATGATTAAGTCCCAGGTATGTGGCTGCACCCTGGGATATGCAGTGGATGATAATTTTAAAGAGACAGTGCATGGTCCTGGTATAAGGGTTAGCACAAACAAAGGAACTTTAAAAGGGAACAGTGACATAACTGTACAGCACAGGCTGCAGATGTTGGGAACTTCCCCGTGAGCCAGGGCTCTCCCTAATGAGACCACTTCTCAAGGTGGGGGCTTTCGTCTGGACTTAAACACGTTGCCACTTACGGGATATGTGAAGTTGGACAGATTGTTCTGCCTCCTTCCGCCTCAGCTTCCTTATCCGTTAAATGGGATTGATCCATGCCTCCTTTACAGGTGGGGTCTGGGGTGTGAAGATGAAAATGGTTATAAGACATATAGGACTTAGCACAGAGCACACATAAAAATAAAGGTAGCTGTTTTTATACTTTTTATTGTTAACCGACCAGAGGAGAGCTTTCCACCTTATTGTTAGCTCACCCTTGAAAGCACTGTAAACCTCAGAATGTCTCCTTGCTTGAGGTCTTTTTCCACCCATTCGGTGGGAATTAGCTAGCCAAGACAGAACAAGTGCTGAGGCTGGCAGGGGGCACTTTGAAGGGCCAGAGAGGAAGGAAACAGGACCTTCCTTTCAGCGGCTCACTCTAAAGCCGGGGCCACAAGGAGGGCAGGGAGTGTTACACAGCCATGAGCTGGCTGCTGCGGAAGTTGTTGCAATTCTTGCTGATCTTTGGGGAAGTTAGTAAAGCATAGGAAATATGGTCAATAACATTGCGGTAACTATGAATAGTGGCCAAGTGGGATCCTGGAATTCTAGAGGGGAACACTATGTAAAATATATGACAGTCTAATCACTAAGCTGTATACCCCAAACCAACACATAATAAAAATACAATAAAGCAAAGATAAATACAAAAATAAAAGTAGTCTAATTGTTTAACCTAAAAAGACAAAGATAAAACAACAAACAAACAAACAAAAAATCCCACCACCACAATATGTAATTCCTTGGAATAAGTTTTATATTGAGACTTTGGATTTTTTTTTTATTTACATGGATTTTTTAAAAATAAATCTTTATTGTTGAAAGTATTATATAGGTCCCTTCCTCTCCCCATTGCCCTCTCCCCCCACCTCCTCCTTGGGACTTTTAATTTTAAAATGACCTTAAACATGTCTCGTATTACAAGTATTCATACCAAATAAAGCTGGAGTTTAAAGTTAGCAGGTTATGTTTATCTTTTGTTGTTGTTGTTGTTGCCTTATTGACTTTCCTCAAGGAAAAGTACTGGCTGGCCATATAGGAACTTTGCTTCCCCAGGAATAGTCTTCTGTGTGTTGAAATGCCTTGTCATGCTTGGAGGAGGAGCAGCTGCACATTTTGCACCAATAGATCGCCCCGCTGCAGCGTGCAGAGCAGCATGAGGGAAAGCAGTGGGCGTGTGCAGTAGAGTCAGGAGCTGGGCAGTTGGCTCTCTCCTTCCCGGCTGTGTGATCTAAGATGTTCATTGTAACCATGCTGAGTCTGCCACGTGTGTTTAATAATTATGTGGGCTTCACGGGGTTGTAGTGAAGATAAATGTGATAGTGTAACTTATCCAAGTGCCTGGCACACAGGAAAGACCTGACACCTGGCATAGCTACTATAATCTTACCTAATAATAGACAAACATGTAAATTGACTGTCTCTCTGCTATGCTCACCAGCCAATCAGGAGAGTAGGCAAATTAACCCAACAAAGATGGCGGTTAATTTGCATACATAGGCGCGAAGTGGCGGAGCAAAGATGGAAGGCTCCAAGCCAGAACGGCGAAGATGGAAGGCTCCAGGCAGGAGCAGTGAAGACGGAAGGCTCCGGGCTGGAGCGAAGGCCTGGGTCCCAGGTGCCAGAGGAAAACCGGTGCTGGCAGCCAGGGGAAGGGAAGGCCTATTGCATGAATCTCTTCGTGCAATGGGCCTCTAGTGAATAATATAAGTTGCCTCACACCCATGCTGGTGTGTGCTTTCTCTAAACTCTCCTGCCACTGAAATGCAAGCAATGGTGAAATTGGGCAGGCAAGATGGGTTCTGGCTGCTAGAGGTAGCTTCCTTTGTTCATGGTGTCTCCAGGCCAAGGACAGGGTAGGAAATACAAGGAAAATGGAAAAGCAGCCAGCGATGCCCTGGAGGACTTAGAACATGGCCAGATGGAGGTGAGTCAAAGTGCACCAATTATAGAGAACACTTGCCAGATTTGCTTGGAGTGTTAGGGAGACCCTATTGCTGAAATCTAATGAGGAGCAGGCGTGTACTCTGATGAGTAGAAGAAGAAGGCATTGCATGTAGAAGGAAAAGAATGCCCAGCAACTAGGAGCTAAGAGGAAGTGGGAATCAGAGGAGGTAAAAGTAGTGAGGAACGCAGGAGGGGCAATCTACTTTCTTCTGGCACCGCCCAGGCCTGTGTAAAAACAAAGATGGAGGCACTGTGTGCAGAGGGAATCCCAGCATTCTGGTTTCCTGGATTGGGATCTGGGGCTCACAGCTCAAGTTATGCACATACTCTTGATACCAAGGCATGGCCAGAAGAGGACTGGAACCCAATCTCCTTCCCTACCATTCTATCTCTTGGTCAGCCTTGCTTCTTGATGAGGCCTAAAACCAGGAGTCAACTAAGATATCTGTCTTCCTTTCTATCCCTTCACCCACACACACAGTCATTTAAAAAAACATTTACTAAGTCCTGTTGACTATACTTAACTAGAGTAAAAAGGATAAATAAAAGTAAAGTGGCTCATAATAAAATACCATATTTCAACACATAAATGCTGAAGCAGGACCACTCTAGAAGAAATGAAACTTGTTAGTTGCTTGCACCAACATATCCTATATAATAAAAGGCTAATATGCAAATAGACCAAATGGTGGAACGACCAGTCACCAGGATGTGCACTGACCACCAGGGGGCATATGCTTAATGCAGGAGTTACCCCCTGGTGGTCAGTGCGCTCCTACAGTGGGAGTGCTGCTCAGCCAGAAGCTGGGCTCACGGCTTGAGTGCAGCGGTAGTGGCAGGAGCCTTTCCCGCCTCTGTGGCAGCGCTAAGGATGTCCTACTCCCCAGGGGGCTCACGGACTGCGAGAGGGCACAGGCCAGGCTGAGGAACCCACTTCCCCCACCCGCCCTGAGTGCATGAATTTCTTGCACTGGGCCTCTAAAAATAAACAAGCTTGGATTTAATAAAGGTGAGACTAGCCATGGCTGGTGTTGCTTAGTGGTTAGAGTGTTGGCCCTCACATTGAAGGAACCTGGGTTCGATTCCTGGTCAAGGGCATTTACCTGGATTGCAGGTTTGATCCTCAGCCACAGTCAGGGCATGTCAGGGAGGCAACCAATTGAGATGTCTCTCTCACATTGATGTTTCTCTCTCTCTCTCTTCCCCTCCTTTGCTCCCTTCACTCTCTCCAAAAATCAATGGAAAAATATCTTCGGGTGAGGATTAACAACAACAAAAACGGTGAGACTATACTTACTTATATGCATATCAGATGGAACACTGAACAGGCATGCAGAGTGAATTGTGGACTACCCCATACATTAGGGACATCAGACATTTCTGTCCACCAAGTGCCAGCAGGATTTCAATGGTCACAAACAAAACTCTCCCACAAATTTCCAAAATGGGGTAGTTAATAGCCACTCCTGTTTGAGAACCTCTGGTCTAAGTGATTTAGGAACACCTGGGCTCCCTCCTCAGCACAGAGCCCCCGAAGGCTGCTGCCTGCAGCTGTGCTTGCCGCCTTCCTGAAGCAGGGCCTGCCTGCCTGCCTACGGCTGACGCTCTGGCCTGCCTCTCTTCCTGAGCTAATACCCAGAGCAGTGCTGTGAAGGCTCTCCCGGATGGGTGCCAGATTGATGGCTCTGACCAGTTTGGCTCAGTGGACAGAGCATTAGCCTGGGGCCTGAAGAGTCCCGGGTTCGATTCTGGCCAAGGGCTTTTACCTTGGTTGTGGGCTCAATCCCCAGTAAGGGGTGTGCAGGAGGCAGCTGATTGATGTTTCTCTCTCATCGATGTTTCTAACTCTATCCCTCTCCCTTTCTCTCTGTAAAAATCATTAAAAAATATGTATTTTTAAATGTTTAAATAAATAAAAAAAATATATAGGATGTCTAGTTAAAGTTGAATTTCAGATAATCTATAAATAATTGTTTTTACCCCAAATAATGCACAAGACATATTATACTAACATAATTTATTTGTTTTCCTGAAAATTGAATTTAACTGGACATCCTGTATTTATCTGACAACCTTACCCCAGTGCACCTTACATGAGGATCTAAGCAAATTTGTTCTCCAGGGCACTGGTCCAGTCAGGAGACCGTAAGAACTAGGCATATAGGACAGCATTCCCCAAAGGGAATTCCATGCAGCGTTAATTCTACAGAGTGCTCTGAGGGAAAAAGAGGCTGTCGATCATAACTCCTCTCAGAGATTCAGAACACATATCTCATACTAAAGCCTAATAGGTCTTTTCACAAAGGTATCCATTTCATGATTAACCTGGTATTTCATGACCTTATTTCACCTATCACCGGCTCGGCAGGCGGCCGACCCCAGGTGGCCACACTCAGGCTGTGTGGGTACACCGACTCCCTGGGCCTCAGTTTCTCATCTGTAGAGTGGACAAGTTGAATGAGATTCACTTGGAGATCCTGGAGTTCCTAAATACTGGAAGATTCAGCTTTCACACTTCCTCTCCCAGGGCTCTGCTCTGGTCCCATTGTTGCCCAGTGTCACCTCAAGCCAAACTCCAAAGTTGGGACAAACGAAAAGATTAAAGCTCGCCGTGTGGATGAGCTGTCTCCAGGAGCCGGGCTTCTCCGTCCTCACTTCGGCTTTGATCCAGCAGACGCCGTAGTGTTGATCTCTGTAATTCCATGGGAAAGACATGGGAAACCCAATTATAATAGCAATAATTCAACAGCCTAGCAAATGCCAGATATAATTTGGACTTCCTCCCTAGCATGACAAATGATAAACATATGAGAGCAAAAGCATGTTCACCTCTGACAAAGGGCCTTGAGTAGGTTACTGAAACTCTCATTCACAGCAAATTGAGTTCCCTTGGAAGGTGAGCTTGTGTCTCCGCACAACACGTTTTCTACAGAAATGCTCCACATGGTTTAGGCTCCCAGGCCCGGCCCACAGCCCATTTAATACATGATGAGACTATAGCTGCGCCTTGTTTATTGCACTTCATAGATGTTGCATTTTTACAAATTAAAGGCAAGACCCTTCACCAGCAATAAGATTAAACTCACTTTATTGCGATGCTTTATTATGGTGGCCTGGAACCAAACCCTCACTATCTCCAAGGCATACCTGTAGCTCCTCACTCCCACCCATCAGTAACTTCACCGGTTAACTAGGGACACACACACAAAAATTGCTACCCCAAAATATGATGATTTCTATCATCAGAGGGAGAAGGCCACACAAGGGTCATTCTTTAGCATTTAAGGGGAACCTACTCCCAGAGTGGTGTCAATCAACAATTCATACAGAAGGAATGTGCAAATTTGAAGTTCCTAAGTCAAATCCTAAATTGCCAGAATTCAGGCACGTGATGCCTGCTTTAAAAGCAAAACCTGGAGGATCGGTGTTGTCTCATTTTCTGTGGTGGCAATGGAAGTGCTGGCCTGAACCTAAATTGGAGTTCTGAGTACTGCTAGGATCCGCACACGCCTGGGCGAGCCAGTCCCGTTGGTGGGCAGGAGCCACCTACAGGATAATTGTTGGGACGGGGGCCTGGGGCAGCTTAGTGTTGAATTAGAGCAGGGGCTCTCAAAAGTGGTCCCCAGACCAGCAGCGTCGGCATCACCTGGAACTCGTTAGACTGTAAAATCTCGAGTCCCACTCCAGACAACCAAATCAGGCTTAGGAAACCTTCTGTGTTTTAACAAAGCCTTCAGGTGACTGTCAAAAATGCTAAGGTGTGAGAAGCGCTGGGCTAGGGTGTCGGCCTCCTGAGTTTTTATCTGCACTGCATGCACAGAGGGGGCTCCGGGCAGAAGATGAAGGAGATGTCCTCACAGAGCTATGCATGACCTGACAGCTTGATCATGGCCACCAAGGAGGCAAAAGTGACAGAATGGGGGTGGGGATGGGGGGGTGGGGGGGACCAGAGGCCTCCGTCCAGGGAGAGCTCCAGAAGTACAGCACCTCCCAGTGCTGCTGACCAGGCTGCTGGAGGAAGGCAGAAGGCAAGGCTCCTGGCACCACATCGGCACTGTGGAGGAGACCACTGGCGCTCTTCAGAGGTGAGGAGAGGCACAGCCACCCTCAGGGGGCTGCTTGGTCCCCAGCCAGGGAACCCTGAACAGAAGTGCGTAAAGGCTGTTGCTTGGGGGCATGGAGACCTCCTGAGGATAATCAAAAGTGAGTGAGAACTGAATGGAGCTGGAGTCTCCAGGCCTTGCAGCTGGGGGGAAAGGCTGTGCTATTTAGACTATTAGCCTTAATCTAATCCTGTTAGGCTGGTGAGGCCTGGGGAAGCTTGGGTTACAGGGGGATGGAAATTCATCCTTAGCGCAGGGTTGAGCTCATAGAAAACTTCAATGCCTTCATGTCTCTCTGATGACTCTGTGGTATAAACACTACGCAGAGAAAAATATTGACCTGGATTTAAAAGCACAGAAGGACCATCCTTCCTCTTACGCCCCACCCACACACACACACACTCACACTCACACACACACTCACACTCACACACACACACACACACATACACACACACTCACTCACACACACTCACACACACTCACACATACATACACACACACACACACTCACACACACACATACACACACTCACATACTCACACACACACACACTCACTCACATACTCACTCACACACACATACACACACTCACTCACATACTCACACACACACACACTCACACACACACTCACTCACATACTCACACACACACACACACACACTCACTCACATACTCACTCACACACACATACACACACTCACTCACATACTCACACACACACACACTCACACACACACTCACTCACATACACACACACTCACTCACATACACACACACACACACACACACACACACGCGCGGCTCTGGATGGCACACTGCGCTGGGTAATTACTGAGGGCTTCCTGGCTGACAGTGAAAGCCGCTGGCTCCGGCATCAGTCAGAGCCACAGCCTCCCCTGACAATTACCCCATCAACTTCAGCCCCAGGAAGATAAATGAGTCATTCAGAGGTTTCTGGAAGCTTCAGTCCCAGCAATGCCTCCTGGGATGCCGTGGTTTGGCAGGCTGGGCTCTCCCAGGCTCTCACAAAAAGGGTATCACATTTCTGACCACTTTTCCTGTGGTCGTACTTGTTCCTCCTCCTTTGAAGTTCATGACTTTTAAAACCTTGGCCTCTCCCTTTCCCCCTGCTAGTTTCCCCTCTTGTAA
Source organism: Myotis daubentonii (assembly GCF_963259705.1). Lineage (NCBI taxonomy): Eukaryota > Metazoa > Chordata > Mammalia > Chiroptera > Vespertilionidae > Myotis > Myotis daubentonii. The sequence goes on along the minus strand of NC_081840.1, from coordinate 146,068,414 downwards.
CTTAAAGGCAGTCAAGCCCCAAAGTGGGGGCCATTGTTCATTGCACCCTTCAGGGTCACTGAAGGGAAGAACTGGTGATGGCTTTGGCTGCGGCTGCCCCGGGGCCGCCAGGAAGTTGGCAGCCTGCTTGGTTGGCAGGGCTCGGCTGGAGCCACACTAAACAGCAGCTCATCTTAAGGAGCCGCCTTCTTCCCAGGATGTCAGCTTAACATGAATATCGTTACTTTTTTTTTTTTTTAATATTGGTACTTTTTAAGCTACTGGGTCTCTGGTAATTTCATTCTCCAGAAAGCTTTTCTAGAAAATTAACTTTGGAGAGTATCATGTGTTACACTGATTCACCCCAGACACCCTCAGCATGGAAGTTAAATCTCCAGGCTTCAGTCAGCACTGGTTCCTAGTGAGCATGGCACCTCCCCCAGGGCAGCAAGAGATCAGACCCACAGGGAGACAAAGGTCCTAAAATTCCCGACAGGGGCTCCCTGCCCACTCGCTCCTGTCCCCTGTGGCTCTGTGCCACTGGGTCCTGTAATACAAACCTCACCTTGCCCATCTTTCCTCACCAACTTGCAACCGAACTTCCTACCCCAGGGAGCAGGAAAGTAAAACCACAAATCTTGTCTGATACCAGGATCCGGGGAGAGCCCTGTCTGTAGGCAAGTCAGCCTCAAGGACCTAGCACTTTCCGAAGAGCCCTGTCCAATTGCCCCCCTTCCAGAGAACCGAGGGTGAAAAATCCCCTCCCTGGCACCTGCCCTTCAGTCATTTCAGTGAGGGGACCTCCGTGCTGGAAAAGGGACTCGATGAAATGAGGCAGAGGGAGCGAGAAGTGAGCAGTGGCATTGCGAACCGCACAGGGAGCCCTGAGGACCCCGGAGTGGCTGTCTCCGTGGAGGCCGCCCAGCGGGGTCGCCTACGCCCTGTGTGTGTCAGACTCGCAGGGCCGGGTGCCAAGCACAGACTGGCAGGGCTGAGCACACCGGGCTCCCCTGCGTCGGGACAGACTGCTGCAGGACAGACTGCTTCAGTTCTGCGGTGGACATAAATTTCTAAACGGGGATCAGGTGTCTCCTGTCGAGGCCAGAATAGCTGGTAACAATGGTTTCTTTGGTGTTCTGGGAAGGCAAGGCTACTGGCACCCTCAGCCATGTCCCCACAAGGGGACACGGCTCCATCTTCACTGTGTCCCCTTCCTTCCTCCCCTTGTGCTGCGTGATAAACCCCCAGGTATCATCCGTTTCACCTTGAATGAGCCCTCTTATCCTCCCGTATCGATGTCACTGCCACTTGATTCTGAGGTATTGGGATGGGTGATAAACGGCTTTCCCTTTTATAGAGGGCCTAAAAGACAGGATAATAAGAATAAACAGGCTCATTGTCAACAGAGGACGGCCATTTACGGGGACCCCTCCTGCCTCGCAGAGGGCCTCCCTACTCTGGCAGCCCCAGACAGAGGTGGCTGGTGGGGGAGGCAGGGGCGGAGGCGTCTCTGCATTTGGGAGCCTTTATTTAAACTGGTTAATGCGCTGCCCCTAAGTTGAAAGTCTTTCTGGCCTGGTATCAGTAGTAGCGAAAAGGAATTTTTGGACTGGAACCCGGGTTCTTTGTCCGCTGGAGTTGAAGAATGAATCCACAGACAGAAGGTGATATAGCAAAGGTGGAAATTTATTAAGAACTAGAGGCCCGGTGCACTTGTGGGGGGTGGGGGGGATCCCTCAGCCTGACCCGCACCCTCTCGCAGTCTGGGACCCCTCACTCCTTACCGCCTGCCTGCTCTCTGCTCCTACAGCTTGGCTCACTGCTTCTTAGCACTCCTGCCACCACCACTGCACTCGCCAGCCGTTAGCCCAGCTTCTGGCTAAGCGGTGCTCCCCCTGTGGGAGTGTCTGCCTCCTGGTGGTCAGTGTGCATCATAGTGACTAGTCGTTCTGGTGATTCTGCCATAACGATCACTTAGATTTTTATTATATAGATAAGTACAGACTCCCACGTGGGGAAGGGGAAAGAGTCCCACCGTGTTCCTGTTTTCATGGTTTATAAAGGCTGCAGTTCCTGTGTCCTGATATTCCCTCTGATTGGTCACTATTCCCTTTCGAATTGGTTACTATAGTAACTTCTGAGGCCCTCCTCCCTCATTGTCCTCTTATTCCTTCTGGGCTTTTTTCCTTCTTTATTTTGTAAATATAGACCTTTTTTGGTTACTTCCAGTTCCCTTGTCTTATGGAAATATACCTGTTGCTGCTCCCTTGTGTTATGGAAATGTACCTTCTCCCAATCTGTAGTCCTATGTTTTTTTCCATGGACCTCAATTCTAAAAATTCCCTAAACCTGCCTATGTTCCCCTAAAATTCCTGTTTCAGTAGTGAAGTTAATGAATGCGCTAGGTTCCCATTTCATGTTTCTCTTCCTAATCAACCTTAATCATAGTTTACTCATTCATGATCTCATAGAACCCAGTGGTGAAATATACATCTCCTTTGTTTTCAGACTAATAGTGGAAATAGTTACCAAGTAACGGATATTTCCAGGGATGGCTTCCCTCATCCCATTTGGTGGAAAACAGTCTAGTCTGTCCTTGGGACAGAAATCTTGACCTAACTAACTAAGTGTGGCCTGAGCCCAGAAGAGGCCAGGATTCCTACCCTTTAAACTAACTGTTTGAATGGGAGGCCTTGTAGGGTCGTAGCAAGGGCCTGGGGTCCAGCATTAGCCAGTGGGTTTCAGCTCCCAGCTCCACACTCACTGACTATGACTGAGGGCAAGCCACTGTGAAGCAGGAATTTTGGGGAATATAGGCAGGCTTAGGGATTTTTTAGAATTGGGGTCCATGGAAAAAACACAGGGCTGCAGCCTGGGAGAAGGTACATTTCCATAACACAAGGAAGCAGGGTGCAGCTACATCTCCATAAGACAAGGGAGCAGCAACAGTTGCATTTCCATAAGACAAGGGAACTGGAAGTAGCCAAGAAAGGTCTATATTTACAAAATAAAGAGAAGAAAGCCCAGAGGGAATAGGGGAACAATGGGGAAGGAGGGAGGAGAACCTCACAGTCTCATGTGAGGTTCAACCTTCGAGCCCAGGAGTTACTGTAGTAACCAACTCCAAGGGGAATATTGACCAATCAGAGGGGATATCAGAACACAGGAACTGCAGCCTTTATAAGCCATAGAGAAAAGGGATTCAGTGGGACTCTTCCCCCTCTCTACATGGGAGTCAGTTCTCTGGGACTCTTCCCTCTTCCCACGTGGGAGTCTGTACTTGTTCTTCAATAAATCTCCACCTTTGCTATACCACTTTCTGTCCGTGGATTCATTCTTCGATTCCAGGGGACAAAGAATCTGGGTTCCAGTCCAAAAATTTGGTATCAACTCTTTGAAGGTCAGTTTCTCCATAAAATAGAGGCAGTAATCCCTCTGGTAAGGATTCAGTAATCTAATTTAGGCTAAATTTCAGACACTCTCTCATCAGTCATTGTACTTCCTAGATCTTAATTCTGTACTCTTTTCTCTTTCATATTTTATTTATTTTATTTTATTGTTTTTTAAATTGATTTTAGAGAGGAAGGGAGAGGGAGAGAGAAAATAAACAAACATCAACATGAGAGAGAAACATCGATTGGTTGCCTCTCGTACATGCCCCAACCTGGGATTGAACCTGAACCCAAAACCTAGGTATGTGCCCTGACTGGGAATCAAACCCACAGCCTTTACATGTATGGGATGACGGTCCAACCAACTGAACCACACTAACCCAGGCAGTTCTCTGTTTCATATTTTAAATTAAGTTTTGTCAATGAGCCAATGGAAAAACCTCATAGCAAATGAGGCATCGAGCAGAGTACTCAGAAAGTTGTTACCACAATAGTAGAGCAAAATTATCCCTAGATGAAAAGCTGCTCTGGTACCACCTAGCAAGCTTAAACGCAAGCCTCAGAAGTATCAGATTTTTTCTAAATAACTAAGTTCTACAATAGAGCTCAAAAAGTATAAAAAGGAATACAAAAACATCCGGCACCCATAAAAAGAGAAATCACAATTTTAGGCATCCCATAAAAGAATTACCAGACATGCAAAACAGAATTTATGGGTCATAATGAATAGAAATATCAGGACTTAAAACTGACCCAGAAGCAAATCTATAATCGGTACAGAAGGAACTTAAAATAGTTATGACTATATTCCGTATGTTGAAGAACACAGGGGCATGTTAAGAAGAGATATGGAAAATATACAAAAAGAGCCAAACTAAATATCTAAAGATGACAAATATAATATCTAAGACGAAATATTATTATGTAAAAGTACATTAGACATTATGTAGTAAAAAATTAATAACTGAATACAACTGAATTTTCTAAAATGAAAGACAGCAAGGACAAAATTAAAAAGGACAATAACAATTTCAAAAGGCCTGATATTACCTGTAATTGATGATCCACCAAAAACAGAAGAAGAAAAAATATTTAAAGAGATAATGCAAAATTTTTTTCAATTTAATGAAACCTATAAACCCACAGATCCAAGACACACAACAAAGCCAAAGGACACACACACACACACACACACACACACACACACACACAAAACTACACTAAGGCACTTCAGAATCAAATTGCTTAAAACCACTGGTAAGGAGAAAACCTTAAATCAGCCACAGAAGGAAAGACATTATGTACAGAGGGGCCAAAGAGAAGAATGTCAATAGATTTTTCTTTAGAAACAATGTAAGACAAAAGGTAGGAAACCATTTTCTTTGAAATACTGAAAGGAAAAAAATATCTGTCAAGCTAGAATTTTATGCCCAGAGAATATGTCTTCTAAAAACAAAATGAAGACTTTCAATATATATAAAGGCTGAAAGAATTCATCATTAGCAGACCTGCTCTATAAGAAACATTAATGGAGTCTTGCAAAGGAAAACAATACCAGATGGAAATCTGGATCTATAGAATGAAGAACAAAGCACTGACTGATAAAAGCTGGGTAAAATATAAAATATTTTTCCTCCTTTAAAAAATATCTTTTAAAAGATGGAAGACTTTGTAGAAGTAAAACATATGACAGCACTAGCACAAAGTCAGGAAGAGGGAAATGGAAGTATCCTTTTGTAATGTTTTTATACTTCTTGTGAGTGGCATGTTACTTAAGGTTAGACTATGATAAAATCTATACTATAAACTCTAAAGCCAGCACACACACACACACACACACACACACACACACACACACTCCATACAATAAGAAAACCAAAGAGTTATAACTAAGAATCTACCAGAGGAGATAAAATGGAGCCATAAAAACAATCAACTAATCTAAAATAAGTCAGATTAAAAAAAAAGGAAAAGGGGGACAAAGAACAGATGGGTGAAATAGAAAACAAATAGCAATATGGTAGATTTAAAGCCTGCCATATCAATAATCAAATTACATTTAAATTATCTAGACACTCCAATTTAAAGAGGTTGCTTGTTAACTGTGACTACATGTTACCTGCAGAAAACCCTCTTTAATATAAAGACACAAATTGATTAAAAGTGAAAGTCTGGATAGAGACACACCAGGCTATACCCCTACACTGCACCATCCCTGATTCTAGCCAGAAGCTATAGCTGGTCTGTTTCATGGTGTTACCTGAAACTGTAACAGAGAGAAAAAAAATTTTTAAAGTTTGAAGTCTCCTTCCTCAGTCACAGCTTGGAGACACCTAAGTCATAATACAGTTGCAGGATTTGCATCTTTAGAGAACCTTCAGGTTTGGTGATGGTCTTTCACCTTACAGGGAAGAGAGCTACACTCAAGTATGTCATAAGAACATAAAGAAGGAAGGGGAACCAAAATATCTTGCAGAACGGAGCGGAAATTGCAAAATTAGATGCCACAGAGAACACAGTTACGACTCAGGCCAGAAACAGCTCTGTCCCCTGGGCATCAGTGGCTCCCTCCTCTAATGCTCTGCTTTTCTCTGCCCCTGATCCTACTGCACGGCTAATTCTGCCTCAAGTCCAGCTCCTCGGGAGAGAGGCTCTGGTTGGGCACAGGTCGCTGTCCTGTGGAAGGCTCCCTGTCAGGCAGGGCCCAGCAGGAAAACACAACCTGTGCCACGTGGGGCAATAGGGTCTAGTTAATATAGTCCTGCTGGGACACCCCAACAGGCAAACAGGGACAATGAGGCGATTCAGAGTCATTACCCACCTCAGGCTGAAGAGGAAAACGAGGTGCTTCCAGAGCGCAGAAGCCCAGGTGGCTCCATGTGATGCCCAGCAGAGAGCAGGACAGGCAGGGAACGGGTCTGAGAGCAGCACCAGCAGGTTGGGGAGCAGCCACATTGTGCTTGTGGGGCTGAGTTCTGACACAGACCAGCCAATAAGAGATTTTCTGTGGGTCACATGACTATCCCGGGTCTCTTGGTTTGGAGGGATTTGAAAAGCGTGGCTTTGACACTGGGAATTACCATATGAGGCTACGTTTGGTTAAAATCTTGTCTTCCATCTTTTTCTTAGGAATTATTGGAATTTATGGAATGCAGTTTTAGGTTTGTTTGTTTGTTTGTTTTGGGGGTTTTGTGTGTGTGTGTGTGTGTGTGTGTGTGTGTGTGTGTTTTAAGGTCTCCAATAAGGCTCATTGTTAGCATTTTATTTTCCATCAGGCCCTGAAATGATGCAGATCATCTTGGCAATTGTAGCTCAATTGCTCCACAGTTCTGTGCCTAAGGCAGGACCTGCAGGTTGTGTTTTTGTGCCTCAGTGTTTCAAAGAAAAGGAAACTGATGAATTTCTGACCATGGCATCCTGAGGATGCTGCCATGGTCATGTGATGTCTGACGCACCAGCACATTTGTAGAGTGAGTTTATGGTGTGGAGGTTGTGGCTGCTAGAGGGACATCTGTCATGTGGAAGAGCTGGATTGCTTCTCCAGTGTTGGTCTGAAAAGATGTTTGTTGCATAATCTCTCTGACAGAGCTTCTATTATTGCTTGGACAATTTCTTTGTTTTGTTAATCCTCACATGAGGGTATTTTTTCCATTGCTTTTACAGAGAGAGAGTGGAAAGGAGGGAGGGAGGAAGAGAGACAGAGAGAGAGAGAAATATCTATGTGAAAGAGACACATCAACTGGTTGCCTCCTGCACTAGCCTTGCCCAGGGGCAGGAGGTAAACCTAAAACCCAGGTACATGCCCTTGACCAGGAATCAGACCCATGAACGTTTGGTGCTTAGGCCAATGCTCTAACCTCTGAGCAACACCAGCCAGGGCTGCTGGAACAATTTTCTTTTCATTTAAATTATTTATTGTTTAAATATTACATATGTCTCCCTTTTTTCCCCACTGACCTCTCTCCGGCCACCCCCACCCCCCAGCACATGTCCTTACTCCTCTACTGTCTGTGTCCATCAGTTATGTTTATATGCATGCATACAAGTCCTTTGGTTGATTTCCTAGCCCTACCTACCCTCTGCCTTCCCTCTGAGGTTGGATGGTCTGTTCAATGCTTCTATGTCTCTGGATCTGTTTTTGTTCATCAGTTTATGTTGTTCATTATATTACACAAATGAGTGAGATCGTGTGATATTTATCTTTCTCCAGCTGGCTTATTTAACTTAGCATAATGCTCTCCAGGCCCATCTATGCTGTTATGAATGGTAAGAGTTCCTTCTTTATTTTACCACAGCACAGTATTCCATTGGGTAGATGTATCACTGTTTTTTAATCGACTCATCTGCTGATGGGCACTTAGGCTGTTTCCAGATCTTAGATATGGTAAATTGTGCTGCTATGAACATAGGGGTGCATATATCCTTTCTGATTGGTGTTTCTGTTTTCTTGGGATATATTCCTAGAAGTGGGACTATTGGGTCAAATGGGAGTTCCATTTTTAACATTTTGAGGAAACTCCATTCTGTTTTCTACAGTGGCTGCACCAGTCTGCATTCCCACCAGCAGTGCACAAGTGTTCCTTTTTCTCCGCATCCTCACTAGCACTTGTCATTTGTGGATTTGTTGATGATAGCCATTTTGACATGTGTGAGGTGGTACCTCATTGTTGTTTTGATTTGCATCACTCAGATGATTAGTGACTTTGAGCATGTTTTCATATGTTTCTTGGCCTTTTGTATGTCCTCTTTCAAAAAGTGTCTATTTAGGTCCTTTGCCCATATTTTTAATTGGATTGTTTATCTTCCTTTTGTTAAGTTGTATGAGTTTCCCATAAATTTTGGAGATTAAACCCCTATCAGATATAACATTGGCAAATATGTTCTCCCATGTAGTGGGCTCTCTTGTTGTTTTGTTGATGGTTTCTTTTGCTGTGCAGAAGCTTTTTATTTTGATGTAGTCCCATTTGTTTATTTTCTCCTTAGTTTCCATTGTCCTAGATTCAATGTCCTGTAGTCTTCTGAGTACAGGTCTTTTACCTCCTTAGTTAAGTTTATTCCTAGGTATCTTAAATTTTTGATGCAATGGTAAATGAGATTGTTTTTATTGTTTCTCTTTCTGTGAGTTCATTATTGGTGTATAAAAAAGCCATAGATTTCTGGGTGTTAATTTTGTATCCTGCTACATTGCCAAATTCACTTATTAAGTCTAATAGTTTTTTGATGGAGTCTTTAGGGTTTTCTATGTACAATATCATGTCATCTGTGAATAATTACAGTTTTAGTTCTTCTTTTCCAATTTGGATGCCTTATATTTCTTCTTCTTGTCTGATCACTATGGCTAGCACTTCCAGTACTATGTCGAACAGGAGTGGTGAGAGTGGGCATCCCTGTCATGTTCCTGTTCTTAGGTTTCAGTTTTTGCCCATTGAATATGATGTAGGTTTGTCATATAAGACTTTTATTATGTTGAAGTATGATCCCTCTATTCCCACTTTGCTGAGAGTTTTTGTCAGGAAAGGGTGTTGGATTTTGTCAAATGCTTTTTCTGCATCAATTGATATGATTATGTGATTTTTGTCTCTCAATTTGTTTATGTGATGTATCATGTTTATTGATTTGCGGATATTGTACCAGCCTTGCATCCCTGGAATAAATCCCACTTGGTCATGGTGTATGATCTTTCTAATGTAATGCTGGATCCGGTTTTCTAGAATTTTGTTGAGGAATTTAGCATCTATGTTCATCACAGATATTGGCCTGTAATTCTCTTTCTTTGTAGTGTCTTTATCTGGTTTTGAGATTAGGGTAATGCTGGCTTCATAGAAAGAGCTTGGAAGTGTTCCTTCCTCTTAAATTTTTTGGAATAGTATGAGAAGGATAGGTTTTAGTTCTTCTTTGAATGTTTGATAAAACTCCCCTGTGAAGCCATCCAGTCCAGGGCTTTTGTTTGCTGGGAGTTTTTTGATTACTGTTTCAATTTCATTGATAGTTATTGGCCTATTCAGGTTCTTTTAATTCTTCCTGGTTGAGTTTTGGAAGCTTGTATTTTTCTAGGAATATATCCAGTTCATCTAGGTTGTCCAATTTGTTGGAGAAGAGTTGTTCATAGTATCTTTTTACAATCCTTTGTATGTCTGTGGGGTCGGTTGTTACTTCAACTCTTTCATTTCTGATTTTATTTATTTGGATTCTCTTTGCTTCTTGGTGAGCCTGACTAGAGGTTCATCAATCTTGTTTATCCTTTCAAAGAACTAGCTTTTGGTTTAATTGATCTTTTGTATTGTTTTTTTGGTCTCTATGTTTGGTTATTTCACTCTGATCTTTATATTTCCTTCTTTCTGCTTACTCTTTGCTTTTCTTTTTGCTTTCTTTCTAATTCTTTAACTTGTAGGGTTAGATAATATATCATTTTTTCTTTTCTTTTCTTTCTTTCTTTCTTTTTCTTTTTTGCGGTAGGCCTATAGAGCTATGAACTTCCCTCTCAGGACTGTTTTCAGTGTGTCCCATCAATTTTTGGATTGTTGTGTTTCCAGGATGCTTTTTATTTCTTCTTTGATCTCTTCTGTAAACCAATCATTGTTTAATAGCATGCTATTTAGCCTCCATGTGTTTGTATTTTTAATCGTTTTTATTATAGCTGATTTCTAATATTATGCCATTGTGGTCTGAGGAGATGCTTGATCTGATTTCTATCTTCTTGAATTTGAAGAGACTTTGCCTGTACCCCAATATGTGGTCTGTCTTTGAAAATGCCCCACATGCACTTGAGAAGAATGTATATTCTCTAGCTTTGGGGTGAAATGTTCTGAAGATGTCAATTGGTTCCATCTGATCTAGTGAGTCATTTAGGATTGTTGTTTCTTTGCTGATTTTTTGTTTAGAGGATTTATCAAGTGGTGTCAATGAGATATTAAAGTCCCCTAGTATAATTGTATTGCTGTCACTCTCTCCCTTGATATCTTCCAGAAGTTTTTTTTTGTTTTTTGGGTTTTGTTTTTTTTAATATATTTGGGTGTTCCTGTATTGGGTGCATATATGTTTACCAGAGTTATATCCTCTTATTGAATTGCTCTCTTTAGTATTATGAAGTGGCCCTTTTATCTCTTGTAATGGCCTTCACTTTGATGTCTATTTTGTCAGATATAACTATTTCTACCCCAACTTTCTTTTTCATTTCCATTTGCCTGAAAATTTTTTTCCATTCTTTTACTATCAGTCTGTGTGAGTTCTTTGTTCTGAGTTGGGTCTCTTGTAGACAGCAAATATATGGTTCATATTTTCTTATCCATTCAGCTACCCTATGTCTTTTGATTGTAGCATTTAATCCATTTATGTTAAAGGTTATTAATAATAGGTACTTCTTTGTTGCAATTTTTATTCTTTATGCCTATGTTCCTTCTTCCCTATTTCTTCTTTTTACAGAAGTCCTTTTAGCATTTCTTGCTTTATTGGCTTGGTGGTAATAAATTCCCTTAGCCTTTTTTTTTGTCTGTGAAGCTCCTGATTTCCCTCTCAATTTTGAATGATAGCCTTGCTGTGTATAGTCTTCTTGTATTTAGTCCCTTGCTTTGCATGACTTTGTATATTTCATTCCATTCTTCTGGCCTGTTGTATTTCTGTTGAGAAATCATTTGATTCCTTGTAGGTAACTTTCTGTCTCTCTCTGGCAGCCTTTATGATTCTCACTTTGTCATTGATGTTTGCCAATTTAATTATGATGTACCTTGGTGTTGGTCTTTTGGGATTCATCTTGTTTGGGACTCTATGTGCTTCTTGGACTCATGTGACTATTTTCTTCCCCAAATCAGGAAAGTTTTCTGTCATTATTTCTTCAAACAGATTTTCTATTCCTTGCTCAGCTACCTCTCCTTCTGGCACCCCTATTATACGATGCTGTTTAGCCTTGTGTTGTCCCAAAGCTCCCTTGGGCTATCCTCCTGTTTTTTAAGATTTTTTTTCCAGTTGTTTCTCTGCTTGGGTGTTTTTTTCTACCTTGTGCTCCGACTCACTGATGTAGTCTTCAGCTTCTTCTAGTCTACTGTTGAAACACTCCACTGTATTCTTTATTGCCACTATGTCATTCTTCATTTCCTCTTGATTCTTATTCATTTTCCTCTTGATTCTTACACGTTATTGACTTAGTCTTCCATCCTTTACAGCATCCTTATAACCATTGCTCTTAATTCTTTCTCTGACAAACTTCTTGCTTCCATTTTGTTTATTTCCTTTTCTGGTGATTCTTCCTTTTCGTATGAGGCTTGTTTCTTTGTCTCTCCGTTTTTGCTGTTCTTTTGTGATTCTTTCTATGTATTAGATAAAACTGCTATGCCACCCAGATTTTTTGAATTTGTCTTATATTGTAAGTGTTTCGTGGGGCCCAGTAGTGCAATCTACCAGGTCTTCTGGGCTGGGTATTCTAGGAATGCTCCCTACTTGGGATATTTGGGTTCTCTTGGTGTAGGTGGGTCTTGAGTATTATTGTCCCATTTGTGGATGGAGTCTCCTCTCAGGGTGTCTGGTTATGTAGCTTGCTCTCTACCATATTTACCAAACAGCACAGAATACAACTAGACAAGACACAACACAAAGGGAACAAAACACAAATGTACTTACAAAACCAATAACCTCAATAAAAATGACCACCAGAGAAAAGAGAAATAGGAGAGAGAAAACAAAAATGATATTGAGGGGGAAAAAAGATAAGAGAGAAAAGAAAAAGAAGCAAAAAATATGTGGGGAGAAAATACCATAAAACAAACAAATAAACCAAAAAATGCAAACAATAAACACCCAGGAAAAAGCAGAGGGGACAGAATTTGTAGAGGCAGGGCTTATATACAGAAAGTAAGGTTAAGGAATTGAATGAACAGGGGAAGGACAATGGTTCAGTATAGAGGAGGTAGAAAGAGAATGGATAATAAGAAAAGGAAAATCAATAAATAAACAAACAAATAAATAAATAAACAAAAAATTTTTAAATTTATTTATACATTTATTTTTGGAAAAGGAGAATAGAGGAGAGAGCAGATAGGCTTGAGTTTAGTGAGTAAAACTAATTAAACAATTAGGAGAAGAGGAGAGCAAGAGAGGAGAGGAAAAACAAAAGCATAAAAATTTGACTAGCAAAGAAAGTTAAAAGAGAAGGGTGCATGGACTTGGAGCAGGGGAGAGGAAATTAGATATATGAGTAAGCCTACAATAATAATAACTCATCCATAAAGCAGATAAAGAAGATCAATTTTTAACAAGGGGTAAAAGGAAAGGAATGGAAAAAACAAACACAGGGACAGGAGAAGGGAAAACTGGATGAAAAAGGGAGAAATAAGGAAGGAAATGGTAGAAAAAAGATAAAATAAAACAACAATAAAAAATAAAAATAGGATGAAGAAAAAATAATACAACAAATGATTTTTTTAAAAAAATAAGGAAAAAATTTTTAAATAAAAGATAAAAAATAAAACAGTGAATTGTCGTTCACATCAGCCAAGTTTTAATGCCCCCTGGGGGCTGGTTTAAGATCCCACTCTTCTCTTCTGTCTGCCACTTCTCAGTTTCCTGTCAGGTAGTCAACACCGTGTTGCAGTTCCAAGCCATCCACCGCTCCTTTGTGCCTGTCTCCACAGCCTTGGCTACAAGAAGATGGGACCAATCTGTCTTCTTTGCCTGTCTGCCTGCTGTCAATCTTAATCACTCAAGCATCTGTTTCTGACAGGGCTTTAGATGAGGGTGGTGCAGTATCACTTTCTGGGTCTGAAGGGCACCTCTTCAACCCAGTCCCTGAGGGTTCTTTGGGGCTATTCAGAGTCTTTGTTTTCTTTGTAAAGCTCAAGGTATAGGTTGGGTGTGGCTGTATTAGCTGACTTGAGGCTGCTGGGTGGGGCTGGCTCTTCAGGAGAAAAAAATGGCTGCTTAGGTTTGGAGGGTCATGAATGTCTCAGTGCCAGATTCCTAGTCATATCTCCCTGTCCTATTCTCCTCCACAGCCTCTCCCCAGACTCCACAGATCTGCGCCTTCACCTGCACTGCAGCCTCAGGTTTGTAATTGAAAGGTCCTATGAACTGGGTTTAGCGAATAAAAGCAAAGGTGAAACAGAGGCAAAATAACCATGCAACTGCGAGTTTCTCTCCCCCCAGCACCACGCGGCTCAGGAAGCTCTTCAGGCTGCCTTTCTAGACACAGCCTCTCGCAGCTGTGGACTTAGATCTAGATTCCCCAGCCACCAGCAGCCCTGTGGACTTCCTTTCCACAGTCAGATGTGATGCCTGTCTCCAAGGCAGACTTGGTGCAGTGCAGCTTCACTCTGACCCTCTTGGCTCGGTGGTCCTGCATCTCTCTCCAGCCAGATCCCCGATCCTCCCACTCTCCAGGCCTCCCCTGCCCTTCCCAGCTGAAATTGTCTCACCAGCTGTGTCTAATTCGCCAATTCCGGGCGGATGTTATTCAATTTAGTTGCTCCTTCTATCTGCTGTGGGACTAGGTGCAGTACATGTTTGCCTGTTCGGCCACCATTTCCCCCCTCCTGCTTGAACAATTTTTGATGAAACTGTTTGATTTAGCTTTTTCATAGATTGTGAATCTCATTTAACTTAGATTTGTGTTAAATTTGGCAATATTTAAAAGGGGAAGATAAAAATTTTCTTCTTCTAGGCCCGTGGTCGGCAAACCGCGGCTCGCGAGCCACATGCTGCTCTTTGGCCCCTTGAGTGTGGCTCTTCCACAAAATACCACGTGCGGGCACGCACGTACAGTGCGATTGAAACTTCGTGCCCCATGCGCAGAAGTCGGTATTTTGTGGAAGAGCCGGTATTTTGTGAAAGAGCCACACTCAAGGGGCCAAAGAGCCGCATGTGGCTCGCGAGCCGCGGTTTGCCGAGTCGCAGTTTGCTGAGCCGCAGTTTGCCAGCCACTGTTCTAAGCTATATTCTTGGTTAACATGTCCATAAAGATGTTCATTGATTTGCTCCTTTAACTGAATGGAAAGATCTTTGAACCTCTAGTGTGAAACATGTCACATGTCTTGCTTTGGGCACCCAAGTCTCCTCATCTGTGCCATTTTATTTCTTCTCCATTAGGATATAAATCCCCTAAGGGCAAGGGTATTGTCTCATCACTCCATAGCCCTGCATCTATAGACTAATTCCTGGCACACAGTGCGTTCTTATATTTGTTAACGGGATTCAGTGATTAGCATCATTTAGCTTAAGAAAATAAACCCTGTACAGTACCTGGGGCATGAGCACCAGAAATAGCACACGGGAGATGGTGACTTCTTGAAAAGGATGACACAGGGCATAAGTCTGCTCATACTGCTATGATGACATGTCACAGGCTGGCCATTTAAACAACAGAAATTTATCTTCTCACTGTTCTAGAGGAAATCAAAGTCAAAATGCCAAAAAAAAAATCAGTTTATGGTGGGTCCTCTCTTCCTGGCTTACAGACGGCCACCATCTCCCTACATCCCCATATGGCCTTACCCTGTATGCACTCATTGGCAGAAACAGCTCTGGTGTCTCTCTCTTTTTAGATACCAGTCCTATCATGTTAGGGCCTCTTCATAGATCTCATTTAACTTTACCTCCCTAACGGCCCTGTCTCTATATAGTCTATGGTATTAGAATTTCAACATGTGAATTTGTGGGGGATATAATTCAGTCCATAACACACATGTTCATTCATGTGTTTTGTTTTTATTTCCTAGTCTAAAACAATGTGGTCTATAGTGCCTTGGAAAAATTGAACTTTTTAAAAATATACATATATTTTTTATTGATTTCAGAGAGGAAGGGAGAGGAAAAGAGAGACAGAAACATCAATGATGAGAGAGAATCATTGATCAGCTGCCTCCTGGATATCCCCACTGGGGACCAAGCCTGCAACCCTGGCATGTGCCCCCGACCAGAATCAAACCTGGGACCTTTCTGTTCGCAGGCCAACACTCTATCCACCGAGCCAAACCAGCTAGGGCAAAATTTAACTTTTTTATATAAAATTAATAATAGTTGTTTGGTATAATCAAATATCTAGACAATATTCAAATTTCTCTAAGTATCTTATTGTTTATAATTTACACATGTAAATTAGGATACAAATAAGAAAGGTCCGTAAATTACATTTGGTTAATATTCTCTAAAGTCCATTTTAATTGACTTTTGCTTTTCTTTTTTCCCCCTTGTAATTTATTTGCTGAGGAAACCGAGGTGTTTGGTCAGTAGCTTCCCACATTCTGGATTGCTTTCCCATGGTTGTTTAACAAAGTTCTCTGTTCTCCTTATTCCCTGTGAACTGTTACTTATGAGTAACAGTAACAGGGCTTGAGAGAAATGAGACATTTAAACTTCTAAAATAATTTCCTCTGATTAAGTGTCCTCTCTGTTAAGTGTTTATAGAGAAAGCGAAGGTGAAGATTTATTCTCTGCGGGGGGTGAGGGAGGTGGAGGGGCTGCTGCCGCACGTGGGGAGCACCGCCCTGTGGCCCTGTGTTGTGTGCCTGTGCTGTGTGCCGTGTGCCGTGTGCTGTGTGCTGTGTGCCCTGTGCTGTGTGCCTGTGCTGTGTGCCGTGTGCCGTGTGCTGTGTGCTGTGTGCCCTGTGCTGTGTGCCGTGTGCTGTGTGCTGTGTGCTGTGTGCCGTGTGCCGTGTGTCATGTGCTGTGTGCCCTGTGCTGTGTGCCGTGTGTCGTGTGCTGTGTGCCGTGTGCTGTGTGCCCTGTGCCATGTGCCGTGTGCCCTGTGCTGTGTGCCATGTGCCGTGTGCTGTGTGCTGTGTGCCCTGTGCCGTGTGCCGTGTGCCGTGTGCTGTGTGCCGTGTGTCGTGTGCTGTGTGCCCTGTGCTGTGTGCCGTGTGCTGTGTGCCATGTGCCGTGTGCCGTGTGCTGTGTGCCCTGTGCTGTGCCGTGTGCTGTGTGCTGTGTGCCGTGTGCCGTGTGCCGTGTGCCGTGTGCCCTGTACTGTGTGCCGTGTGCTGTGTGCCATGTGTCGTGTGCTGTGTGCCGTGTGCTGTGTGCCCTGCGCTGTGTGCCGTGTGCCGTGTGCTGTGTGCCGTGTGTCGTGTGCTGTGTGCCGTGTGCTGTGTGCCCTGTGCAATGTGCCGTGTGCCCTGTGCTGTGTGCCATGTGTCGTGTGCCGTGTGCTGTGTGCTGTGTGCCCTGTGCCATGTGCTGTGTGCTGTGTGCCCTGTGCTGTGTGCCCTGTGCTGTGTGCCGTGTGCTGTGTGCTGTGTGCGGTGTGCCGTGTGCCGTGTGCCGTGTATCGTGTGCTGTGTGCCCTGTGCTGTGTGCCGTGTCGTGTGCTGTGTGCCGTGTGCTGTGTGCCATGTGCCATGTGCCGTGTGCTGTGTGCCCTGTGCTGTGTGCCGTGTGCTGTGTGCCGTGTGCCGTGTGCCGTGTGTCGTGTGCCGTGTGCCCTGTGCTGTGTGCCGTGTACTGTGTGCCGTGTGTCATGTGCTGTGTGCCGTGTGCTGTGTGCCCTGTGCTGTGTGACGTGTGCCGTGTGTCGTGTGCTGTGTGCCGTGTGCTGTGTGCCCTGTGCCATGTGCCGTGTGCCCTGTGCTGTGTGCCATGTGCCGTGTGCTGTGTGCTGTGTGCCCTGTGCCGTGTGCCGTGTGCCGTGTGCTGTGTGCCGTGTGTCGTGTGCTGTGTGCCCTGTGCTGTGTGCCGTGTGTCGTGTGCTGTGTGCCGTGTGCTGTGTGCCATGTGCCATGTGCCGTGTGCTGTGTGCCCTGTGCTGTGTGCCGTGTGCCCTGTGCTGTGTGCCGTGTGCTGTGTGCTGTGTGCCATGTGCCATGTGCCGTGTGCTGTGTGCCCTGTGCTGTGTGCCGTGTGCTGTGTGCTGTGTGCTGTGTGCCGTGTGCCCTGTGCTGTGTGCCGTGTGTCGTGTGCTGTGTGCCGTGTGCTGTGTGCCGTGTGCTGTGTGCCCTGTGCTGTGTGCCGTGTGCTGTGTGCTGTGTGCCGTGTGCCATGTGCCCTGTGCTGTGTGCCGTGTGCTGTGTGCCATGTGTCGTGTGCTGTGTGCCGTGTGCTGTGTGCCCTGCGCTGTGTGCCGTGTGCCGTGTGCTGTGTGCCGTGTGTCGTGTGCTGTGTGCCGTGTGCTGTGTGCCCTGTGCAATGTGCCATGTGCCCTGTGCTGTGTGCCATGTGCCGTGTGCCGTGTGCTGTGTGCTGTGTGCCCTGTGCCATGTGCTGTGTGCTGTGTGCCCTGTGCTGTGTGCCCTGTGCTGTGTGCCGTGTGCCCTGTGCTGTGTGCCGTGTGCCGTGTGCTGTGTGCTGTGTGCCCTGTGCCGTGTGCTGTGTGCTGTGTGCCCTGTGCTGTGTGCCCTGTGCTGTGTGCCGTGTGCCCTGTGCTGTGTGCCATGTGTCGTGTGCTGTGTGCCGTGTGCTGTGTGCCCTGCACTGTGTGCCGTGTGTCGTGTGTCGTGTGCTGTGTGCCCTGTGCTGTGTGCCGTGTGTCGTGTGCTGTGTGCCGTGTGCTGTGTGCCATGTGCCATGTGCCGTGTGCTGTGTGCCCTGTGCTGTGTGCCGTGTGCCGTGTGCCGTGTGCCGTGTGCCCTGTGCTGTGTGCCGTGTGCTGTGTGCCGTGTGTCATGTGCTGTGTGCCGTGTGCTGTGTGCCCTGTGCTGTGTGCTGTGTGCTGTGTGCTGTGTGCCGTGTGTCGTGTGCTGTGTGCCGTGTGCTGTGTGCCCTGTGCCATGTGCCGTGTGCCCTGTGCTGTGTGCCATGTGCCGTGTGCCGTGTGCTGTGTGCCCTGTGCTGTGTGCCGTGTGCTGTGTGCCGTGTGCCGTGTGTCGTGTGCTGTGTGCCGTGTGCTGTGCCATGTGCCATGTGCCGTGTGCTGTGTGCCCTGTGCTGTGTGCCGTGTGCCGTGTGCTGTGTGCCCTGTGCTGTGTGCAGTGTGCTGTGTGCTGTGTGTCGTGTGTCCTGTGCTGTGTGCCATGTGCCATGTGCCGTGTGCCGTGTGCCCTGTGCTGTGTGCCGTGTGCCGTATGCTGTGTGCTGTGTGTTGTGTGCTGTGTGCCGTGTGCCGTGTGCCGTGTGCTGTGTGCCCTGTGCCATGTGCCGTGTGCTTTGTGCCGTGTGCCGTGTGCCGTGTGCCGTGTGCTGTGTGCTGTGTGCCGTGTGCTGTGTGCTGTGTGCCTTGTGCTGTGTGCAGCTCAGGTGGGTGTGCACCTGAGGAAGGGCCACTGTCTGCAGGACAGCAGAGGAAATCCACCCATAAGAAAACATTTGAAAACTTGGGAAATTCTGCTATCGTCTCATTGAAGGATGCCCTAGAAGCCCAGACATCCCCCTTTCTCTTATACCACTATGCTGTGTGAAAATGCACGCTAAGATAAAGCACAAATATCACAAACTCATCTGGGGCTGGATGAGGCGTGAGAAAAACGTTAGAGCATCGTGGCAAGACTTTCCCTGATGCCAGTGGAGCTTCCTTCCAGTCACACATTTTCTGAAGGGGTTTGAGGTCCCTGCAGCGCACAGGGATCAGCAAGGAAAGGAAAATGGATAGCTCCAGCCACACCCGGAAGTTGTCAAATTAGACATTATCCCAGCAAGCAATCTGCATGGTCAGACACTGGATAATCCAAACCTGCCCTGGCATGAATGCCGGACCGGCGCTCAGCCACCATCTGAACCACCAGAATCTACTTTTGTATCAGAGTTCTTCTCAGCCTCACAATATCCATACCCAGACTGGAGAGTGAACTCCACAACATGGACACTGAGCCAGTTTTTGAATCACAGGACATAGGAACCCAAGCTGGCTTTTACTTGCAATCCTGGAGTTATAAGGGAAATTCTGACTTCCTAGGCCTGGAAATGTTTGATACGCAGCCACAGACAGGCCTCAACCTCTGGTTAGACAACGACCCCTCCCCTGCCTCTGGGATGTTTCCTGAAAACACTTCACCTTTTCCATGAGTGCTGATTCATGTGACACAGAAACAAACAAGGAATTGTCACTGCCAAAGACACACCTGCCCTAGGAAGCACGTTCAGGTGATGGAAACACAGACAGTGAGCACTGGCTCTGAAAACTTGGGGAGTCTGTTCTTCGCCAGCCATGAATGATGGCTTTTGTCCAACTTGATCTGGGTCCCGTTCCATGTTTGTTCTCTAGAAGCTCAGACATGTGCGAACTACATGCAGACTCCAACTTCTACACGTCAGGGGCACCCACGCAGTGACATTTACAGTTTTCTTCTAAAATGAAAAAATAGAGAACAGGGCCAACAGCATTAGCTACATTGGATATAGTTGGTTATGATTTCTTTCATTCTTTGTAGTTATTTGTCTTTTGTACTATAAACATGAAATTTGTATGTAAGTGACTGTCATCCTATACTAATAAAAGAGAAAAATGGTAATTGGCGTACAACTGATACCTTTTTCATTGGCTAATCAGCGAGATATGCAAATTAACTGTCAGCCAAGATGGCGGAACCGAGAGGCCTCCCGGCCCCGGTGATCAGCGGAGCCGCGGCCCCGGTGATCAGCGGAGCCGAGAGGCCTCCCGGCCCCTGTGATCAGCGGAGCCGCGGCCCCGGTGATCAGCGGAGCTGAGAGGCCTCCCGGCCCCGGTGATCAGCGGAGTCCAGAGGCCTCCTGGCCCGGTGATCAGCGGAGCCGAGAGGCCTCCGGGCCAGGGATCAGGGGAGCCGAGAGATCAGGGGATCCGAGAGGCATCCTGGCCCTGGGATCAGCGGAGCAGCGAGGCTTCCCAGCACTGGGATCAGTGTGACAGAGTGCGGAGCCCCAACCCTCTGATCGGCCCTGCTCTGTGCATGACAGGAGTGGCGCTGCAACCTCCCTATGGACCCTGCCTTGAGTGTGACAGGAGGTGGTGCCCCAACCCCCCAATCGGCCCTACCCTGAGCATGACTGAGGGTGGCATGGCAACCTCCCAATCCGCCCTGCTCTGTGCATGACAGGAGGCAGGGCCCCAACTCCCCAATGGGCCCTGCTCTGAGCCCGACCAGGGGTTACACCTAGGATTAGGCCTGCCCTCTGCCACCTGGGAGCAGGCCTAAACCAGCAGGTCCTTATCTCCTGATGGGTCCCAGACTGTGAGAGGGCACAGGCCAGGCTGAGGGACCTCCTCTCCCAACCCCGAGTGCACAAATTTTTGTGCACCGGGCCTCTAGTAAAGTATAAGATGCTGACCTATATATTTTTAAAGGGTTCCAATTAGAATAATTCTAGTATCCAATACCTTGTGCCTGAAAATGTCTATTCACTAAGACTAACGAAGCCATGAAGACCTTAATGGCAGCAATAAAAAATGCACCACACACGCGAAAGGCGGCCACCTAACATTCACTCATTTTAGTTTTTTGTTTACTCAATTTTGAAATGTAGAACAGAATGAACATCAAGGCACATCTCAGGCTTTATTCCTAATCTGCACAAATAAGAAGCAAAAACATAATCTCAGGCAGCACCCCTCACCCTCTGGAGACTCCGGTTAATGTTTCTAAGTTGCTCTAGAAACAATTACCCTCAGTTCGGAAACACACAGGCTCTCTAGTTTATACCAGCTCCGACCAGTTCGTTATGTTCACAAGCAACAGGTTAGCAAAGAGGAAACATCTTCCCTCCAGCACCCCAACATGCTTTTCCCGAGTGAGAGCCAGGTTATCTAAGGTATCCGGAAAGACACTTTCCTGGTGATAGCAAAACCAGTGCGTCCAAAGGTCTTGAATTTAGAGATAAATGAGGCGCCTAACAGAGGCTCTTTGAGAAAGGTTTTCTCACTGGAAGTCCATTAAAAAATGACTTTATTAATGATTTACTCTACAGGCCACTGTTTGTTCAGAAGAATTTGTTCATAGAATTTCTTTTTTTTTTTTTAACTTTTTTATATACACAAATGTGGATGAAACATAAATCTAAAAGCAACAAGTTGCCGAAACCGGTTTGGCTCAGTGGATAGAGCGTCGGCCTGCGGACTGAAAGGTCCCAGGTTCGATTCCAGTCAAGGGCATGTACCTGGGTTGCGGGCACATCCCCAGTAGGAGATGTGCAGGAGGCAGCTGATCGATGTTTCTCTCTCATCGATGTTTCTAACTTTCTATCTCTCTCCCTTCCTCTCTGTAAAAAATCAATAAAAAAATATATATTAAAAAAATAAATAAATAAATAAAAGCAACAAGTAATAATTAAAAAAAACACACACACACCTACATAACATCTCCCGGGGCAAGTAATAGAACATTGCCAGACCCTAGAAGTTTTCAGTGTGTCCCTTCCCTACTATTCTGACTTTTATTATAATTACTTCCTAACTTTTTGTTATCTTTTTACCACCTACGTATTCAGACACCCCTAAAATCATAATTTAGTTTGACTTAGTTTTGGACTTTATATAAATGCAAGCACACAATATGTATTATTTTGAAATTCTTTTGAACATTATATTTATGAAATCCACATTGTTGCTCATAGTAATTATGATTTTTTTCTGTAGACTTTTGGGTTGGTTCCAGCATTGGGTAATTATGAACAATGCTGCTTTGAGCATTCATACATATAAATGTCTGGGGAATGAAATTTGCTAGAAGGGGGACTGCTGGGATGCATGCAAGACATATTTCACCTCAACCAGACAATCCATTTTCCAAAGGAATTTGTACCAATTTACACTTCCCCCAGCAGTGGGTAATGTCATGGCTCTACATCCTCCCAACTGTGTTATATAAGACTTTCCAACTTCAGATTTGATTTTTCCAAAAGCTGCCACCTCAACTTTTAATAAAACATAATCTAACAGAAAAAACAACTGCATTAGTCCTGTTGCCTCCTTTCATACAAGTGACAGTGGCCCAGAATTTGGTTTCATTTAATATGGTTTCAAGGCTTTTCACAGGGTGGGGCCATCTCCTGAGCGTATATTTCACTCTATTCAAATCTTTCAGAACTGAACATTGTCTACCTCTAATGATCAGGTGCATGGAGGGAATGAGGTTTAAGAAGAAATTATTATGAAGCATCAAAATGACATGTCAAGAGGCAGGCTATTTGCCAAGAGAGCAGAAGCAGAAGCAAGACATGGCACCACCAGTCTTTGCAAGGTGAATGCCATCTGACCACTTAACTATTGTAGGTTTTCCCTTTCTTTCAGATGGACTAGAAAGTGATAGAACTGCTGGTGAAGAAAGCTGTAAACACTCAGCACACTGCCCACATCCGTTGCCTTCACTTAGTGAGGACTTGCTCTGCCTGCCTCTCACTGTCAAGAAGGGAAGGACCTCCCCCACCCACCACCCCTTTGTAGTGCTGCTCAAAGATTTCAATCAGAGTACAGTCACAGTTCGTTAGAAGATCACATCTAAAATAATGCTGGTGAGAGTCAGAAAACCACTTGAGAGTTAACAGGAAACATTCATTTGAAACTAGAAATGCAGATAGAAAAACACATGTATTTCAAGTGTCCTAGAATAAGGAAATTATGACTGTTCATTGAGCACATACAAATGACTTTGTATCAAGCAATTCATATACTAGTACATTGTCATACTGAACCTTCCCAACAATCTGAGATCTGAATTCCTTTTCCCCTCCCCATTTCCCCCAAGCCTCTTCCACTTGGGTCACTCCTACTCATGGTTCAGTGCTCATCTTAAATGCCTTTTTTCCAGGGAGCCTCCCCTGACATCCCAAGCCCAAGTTGACTCTAACTCCCATGCATTCCCATTGTCCCTGTGCTTCTCCACCTTAGAACTTCACATACCATATTGTAGTTTCCTTTTTGGGGGTCTCTGTTTCTCTATCAGATTGTAATTTCCAAGATAATGGAGACTATTGTAGTTGTAACTCAGCATTACCTCAGGCTATGGTCTAAAGTGGAGAGCAAAAAATATATGGTGAATAAACGAATGAGTATCCTCATTTTCGAGAGGAAGTAGAAGCAAAGGCAAGATCAGAGTCCTGGGTGGCCAGAACTCCCACTTCTGTGCTCCTAACCGGCACAGGGCCCTGCTTCCCTGTGAGCAACTTCTGTGCTGTAATGGGCTGGGCACTGTGCTGCATGCTTTTCACACCGTGTCTCCCTTAACCTGCACACTAACTCTGAGGGGTGGGTCTCCCCCACCCTGCCTTGACAGATGAGGAAACTGAGGTGAAAGGAGTATAATGTTTTTAATACCAAGGGCTCACAACCATTAAGTTCACAGTCAACAGTCAAACCCCTTAAACTGTCCCACTCATCCCCTCCTCCACTCCCCCACCAGCATCTCTCTCTGTATGTTGGTTGTGCCAAATTTGGCTTTTGTAAAGGAGACCAGTGTTCATGGAGTAGAGAGTGAATGTGCTTTGGAATAGTGGCTGGGATTAGCCTCAAATTCTTTCTTTTCGTTTACTAATACCTCTTGGATTAAATACATTGACTAAGCAATCTCACATGTTACTTAACAATAAATCAGAAACTTGAATGACTCAGATTGAGTCAGCTGGTCTGTGGTCAAACACAAGCCTATGCCTCCACAGTGGTGTAACCTGGGCATGTTCCTAACCCTCCCAAGGCTGCTGTTTCTTGTTTCCAATTGAGGAGGACAGTGGTGTGTCTGCCATGAGGTTCTGTGAGGACTGGATGAAGTCACACGCAAAAAGCCATAACACAATGCCCGGAGCATACATGGGCTCATTAAATGTGGGTGGAGTCGTCAGGGTGCTTTTGTTGCCAGTACAGAACACCTTGATTCAACTAGTTTAAACAACAGAAAGTACTATGTCAGGTAATCTAACCAAAGCTCAGGTGGCTCCACAGTTAATTCAGGGTTAATTCCTCAAGGATTCGATGGCTTCTACCTCCCCAGCCTCCACCTTGACCCTCCTACCTCATTCCTCCTCACAGAGGTTAAACCCCACCCTTCTACACTGAACAGTTCTGGACATGGTCCAGGGTTTGACTGTAGCAGAATTCTTTGCCGCTGTAAGACTCAGCACAGACAGATGGCTGAGACAGCTGTAGGTCCCTGTGGGCTCATGCTGCCAGTGACTCAGTCTTCCTCACTCCTACCCCCAAGAGCAGGCACCAGGAAACATGGTAGTGCTATTCCTGCTTCCCTTCCCCACCTCCTCTACTTAGTTCTCAGATCCTCCTCAGGCCCCGCCTGGGAAGTTCTGCCTTCCCTGAGAGCAGCCCCTGAACCTGGGGGAATGTGAATTCCCTGTAAGGCCCTACTCTATGCTTTTCTAGATGGAAGTCGATTGAAGAAGGAATGTGAGAGTGGGGATTAGTGGCACTTCCTCATGAATTCATGCCTTTTGAAATATATTTTTTCCCCAAAAAAGTAATAAAGATAGAAATTCCAGACACAGAAAAACCAGTGGGGGTGAACCTTTTAACACTGGGAAACCCAGCTTTTTCTGAAGAGTTTATCTTGTTCTTTCTTGCTCTTGATTTTTAGATCTGGTTTCCAAAGCAAAACCTCAAACCAAAAAAATGTAAAGATACAGAAAACCAGAAACAGGTAAGCATGAAAGTATCCACAATTCCACATTACTTATAAAACTATTACTTGTGTGTGTGTGTGTGTGTGTGTGTGTGTGTGTGTGTGTCTGTGTGTCAGTGCTTTTTGCTATGCAAATACTTTATTTTAAAACAGAGAATTTTAACCTATATCTATCAGTTTGGTGACTCCTTTTCTAAGTACTATAGCATGAATATCCTATCTAATAAAAGACAAACAGGGTAATTGACCGTACCTTTGCTACGCTTCCCATGGGCTAATCTGGGCAATATGCAAATTAACTGTCAAGAAAGGTGGCAGTTAATTTGCATACGTAGGCACAATGATGGGAGGTGAAAGGGGAAGGACGGAAGAACGGTGATCAGAAACCCAGGTGGCAGGCTAGAGCCGGGGGGCAGGGCAAAGGCAGCCCCCCGGCCCTGGATCAGAGAACCGGGGCCGCCTTTTCCCGGCCCCCAGCCGGTGATCACAATTGCAAAGCCAGGCCGCAGGCAAGGTGGCACCCCCGGGATCCAGGAGCCGCCTTGCCCAAGGCCCATGATCCTGATCGCGAAAGTCAAGGCATGACTAAGGATTTTTTGTACGTGTTCCACAGTCTAGATACAGGGGTGGGCAAACTTTTTGACTCAAGGGCCACAATGGGTTCTTAAACTGGACCAGAGGGCCAGAAGAAAAGCATGGATGGAGTGTTTGTGTGAACTAATATAAATTCAAAGTAAACATCATTACATAAAAGGGTACGGTCTTTTTTTTCAATAGTTTTATTCATTTCAAACGGGCTGGATCCGGCCCGCGGGCCGTAGTTTGCCCATGGCTGGAAGCAGAGTCAGAATCAAGAAGTGGAGTCTTACCTCAGCGCTGGGGTGTTTAAAAGTATCTAAAAATAGCAGTTCCATTGTGGAGTCCACCACCATGTTTGCCCCGACGGGAGGCATGCGAAGGACTTCCAGGGCAGCCCTATAACCTCCAGGTGGTGACAGCAGCTCTGGAGAGGGAAAAACTGCAGCACTACCTGTGTCCGAAGTGCTAGCACCGCAAATCTTGGCCTATCTCCAGCGCAGCAGAGAAAGGCTGAGAGAGGAGAGGTGGGTACGGCGGCTCCAGTGGTCCAAATCCTGTCATTGTCTGCATTACCTAGCCTCGGCGCCCTCCAGGGCAGCCTCAGTGCCGGTGCAGAGGAGGCTTTGGAAAGGGTGGTGGTGAGGAGGATGCCTCTGACTCCGGATACCCAGTGAAACTGCTGTCAGGAGCCTTTCTAGGGCTGGCAGGAAAACGCGGCAATGAGTGAAGAATACTGTCTCAAAATGAAGAGGTTGTTTTTTTTTTCCTCATCAGCAAAATGTGAATATTACCTAACCCACAGACTTTGCAAGAATTAATTGAAATAAAATTCCAGAAATCGTATAATGGCTGGGCTGAAGTAGATAGGTTGGTTGAGCATGAGCGTGGCCCTGTGCATGGAAAGGTTGCAGGTTCGATTCTAGGTCAGGGCACATACCTGGGTTTCAAGTTGGATCCCTGGTCGGGCTCCTAAGGAAGGCAACTGCAGGGATGTTTCTTACATTGATGTTTCTCTCTCTCTATCCCTCTCCCTTCCACTCTCTCTAAAAATCAATGGAAAAATGAACTAATACCATATCTACAAAAGTGGATAATCTAAAAAAAAAAAAGTGGGGGGCCCTAACTGATTTGGCTCAGTGGATAGATCATCAGCTTGCAGACTGAAGGGTTCCAGGATCGATTCTGGTCAAGGGCATGTACCTTGGTTGCAGGCACATCCCCAGTTGGGGGTGTGCAGGAGGCAGCTGATCGATGTTTCTCTCTCATTGATGCTCCTAAATCTCTATCCCTCTCCCTTCCTTTCCATTAAAAAAATCGATATATTTAGGAAAAAAAAACAGGTAAAAGAGGTTGAATATGTACTGTACAATTTAAAGTATGTAAAAAAAATTACTTTTTAGGGGCATATATGTTATCTATACTAAAAAAAGGGAATTTGCTAATTAGACCAGACATCTTTCGGACATCCATCCAGACATCCTTCTGGACAAAGCCACTGTGTTGGGGGCCAAGGCAGAAGCTGTTACAGGCAATCAGGCTGGCAGAGGAGGGCACTTAGGGGCAACCAGCTGCCAGGGGAGGGCAGTTAGGGGCGATCAGGCTGGCAGGCAGAGGCAGTTAGGGGTGATCAGGCAGGCAGGGGAGCAGTTAGGGGCGATCCAGCTGGCAGGGCAGCAGTTGGGGTGATCAGGCCGGCAGACAGAGGTGCTTAGAGGTGATCAGGCAGGCAGGCAGAGAGGTTAGGGGCAATCAGGCAGAAGTGGTTAGGGGTGATCAGGCAGGTAGGGAAGTAGTTAGGAGCATCAGGCAGGCAGCCATAGTGGTTAGGGGCAATAAGGCAGGTAAGCAGGTGAGCTGTTAGGAGACAGCAGTCCTGGATTGTGAGAGGGGTCCCGGATTGGAGATGGTGCAGGCCGGGCTGAGGGACCCCTCCTGTGCACGAATTTTGTGCACTGAGCCTCTAGTATTTCTATATTAATAGATGTAGGTCCCCAAAATAGATTTCAATGGCTGCTGAGTATGGGTGCACCACGATGTATTTTAGACAGCCAAAGTGGGGGGCAAGATTTTGTCATTACAAACAGCATCTTGGTACATAGTTGGGCAGTTGCATCCTTGGGTTTGTTCTTAAATCTCCTTATATGACTGAGTACTTGCACTTCGAACTAACTTTGAGTAAGGAATTTCTTTTCACTGATACCTGTTTTGCTAATCTTAAAATGGAAATGAGCCCTGCTCCTCAGGGTTATAGGATTAATAAAGAGAAAGGAAGCTGATATTATAAGGATACTCTTGATGCAGCTCTCTTAGAATAAAACATCAGATGAGGAATCCTTGAGGACCACTCTGCTTTGTGTTAACTTTAAAATTGATTGTGGGTGGTGTCCACTTTATCTGGATAAATGGGTTTGCTGTGTTTTAAAGGCATCTTAGCCCTGGCTGGTTTTGCTCAGTGGATAGAGCATCGGCCTGCGGACCAAAGGGTCCTGGGTTCAGTTCCAGTCAAGGGCACAAAACTGGGTTGCAGGCTCCTCCCTAGCCCCAGCCCAGGTCGGGGCACGTGTAGGAGGCAACCAATCGATGTGTCTCTCTCACATCGATGTTTCACTCTGTCTCTCCCTCTCCCTTCCACTCTCTCTAAGAATCAATGGAAAAATCTCCTCGGGTGAGGATTATTTTAAAAAATAAAATAAAGTAAAGTAAAATAAAATAAAATAAAGGCATCTTAATCACATGGTTTCTCTCCAGTCTTTCTAGTGTTTCAGGTACAAGAAATATCATTATAGGGATCCAGGCTGTGTTCACAGACCCAGCTCTTGGCTGAGGCTCCTATCCTCCAGAAATCTCAGTGTGTGAGCTGACTTGGGTGCCCTGGACTAATATTTAACCCAGCAGTACAAGCCACACGTCACTGTCCGAGGTGGGGTGGATTGATCTGGAATGTAAAGGTTTATTTATTTACTGGCTCCCTAATGTGCAGGTTATGTTACGAATGGTGTTATCCTGCCATGCAGGAAATGTGCACATGCTATGAGGCCAAAGCTTAAGTCAGGGCCTTAATGTTCTGACTCCAGTGAATGGTGATTTTCCACAACAGCAAAAAAGCTTTAAAGATACAGTAGTGGCAGGAATCCTGGCTTACTGAACCAGGAGCTAAGGTAGAGCAGAGCCTCAAATGGTACAGTTTTTAAAAAATATGTTTTTATTGATTTTAGAGAAAGAGAAAGGGAGAGGGATAGAGAGATAGAAACATCGACCAGCTGCCTCCTGCATGCTCCCTGCTGGAAATCAAGACTGCAACCCGGGCATATGCCCTGCCTGGGAACTGAACCAGTGATCTCTTGGTTCATAGGTTGACACTCAACCACTGAGCCACACTGGCTAGGCTCAAATGGTATATTTTGTCTTCATTCCCTGAGCCTTCTTTCTACACACACATACACACACACTTGCCAAATGCTTCTTTTTAAGGACCATCTTAAGTCTACCTTTGGTAAACCTTCCCTGATTTTCTCTGCCCTCTCAGATACTCCAGTTTTCTAAATTCTTGCAGCACTTCAAAGTCTATGCACTTAATTTCGACCTGTCTATTGTGGAGAGTGGCTACAGCATTTGGACAGGTTCAAGCCTCGGACTAATGAGAGGGCACGGTCCTCTCGTGGCGAAGCCACGTGCAAGTCCCAGCTTGGAGGGCAAAGCCCTCCCAGCACAATTATAGCCAAAGGCTGTAGTTGTAAGCTTGGCCTTATGGTCCGAACCTGTGGTCCCAGATGGCTAAGTGAGGTAGGCTGCTGGAGGTACAGCAAGTGCTGCCAAAGCAAAGCTTGATGGAGTTCAGGTGCATGTACTGGTAATTGAGTAGATTTGAAATCCACGAGAACATTGTAAACATCTTGACCATGCCCTTACTTTGCCTCCTGGAATCTGGCTTGCAGGCTGTGGCACTGTCTCTCCATCAGAGAGCAGTGTCCCACCTAGCCCAGCTTTATTCTCTTGTCTGTCTGCTTTAATCCTTCACCTCCCCACCCCCACCTCAGGTTCACCCCTGGCCGTGCTGAGCGTGTCACAGTCTACGTCACTATTTCATGTGCCCTGGATTTGTTTCTACAAATGAACTCGCTGAGGTGAGGGCCAGATGCACTTCTACCTCCACCCTTAGCCAGAATAAAGCTCAGAGGCGGTGCTCAGGCAACTGATTCAGACAGGACTGGCTTTCTCTTCTTGCTTAAATTTCATTGAACCAGCATTTATGAAGGACCCCTGTGCTCCATGCTCTTGACAAGGCACTTCATAGGCAATCACTTCTAAGTCCCTTGGATAAAGCACCATGGCATATTCACAATGCCAACCGCGCACAGTGAGCATCTGAGTAACATTAAAACAGAAACCTCTCCTGAGACCCACCCTCTCATTTTACAAAGAAAGTTCTGGCCCAGAGAAGTAAAATGACCTGCTCAAGGTGACGCAGGTATTTTTTCAGGCATTAAAACTGCAGCCCTTCATGAAAAAAGCTATAAGAGCTTTCATGTTCCTCAACAATGAGCACTACAAAAAAATACATTGCTCAGCAAAGTAGTTATATGTCAAGATTTCATCATAACGATAGACTCCACCCATTTAATTCCTTTGGTTGTGTAGAAAATTATAATTAATTAGAAGTTTGTCAAAGAAATCCTTGGGGAAAGGAACCATAAAAAAAAATTCACATCACTTTCTCTTCACACTTGATCTTAGCCAAAAGGCCGAGAAGCGATACACATCACTTTCTCTTAATGGGCCCAATAGAGCTTGATATGAGGACCAAAGTAATTGCTGTTTAAGGCAACACTATACAGCTCCCTTCATTAGTGCGCTCCCTGTCTGCAGCAGTTAATGTATGTTGGAAAACTGCAAGTGTCCTCAGCCTTGCTGTGGCAGGATCGTGTCGCGAGTCTGTCTGTGAAAAACAAACTGTAAGTGCAACAGCAACGCAGGCCGATTTCACAGCTGCACTGAGTTATGAATAATGAAAGTTTCACTTTGCAGAAGTATGTTTGAGTTATTCATTCAAAATTCCTTTACTGAGCACCTACAATGAGCAAAGCACAATGTTAGCAGATGTGAGGGCAACCCACCAGGACAGGGCTCTGTTACAGGAACAGAAGACGGGCTTACACCACAGACACTTGTCCATCTCATGTAATTCAAAGGAAGAGAGATTCTGGCTTCCGGTGGAGCTTGATGGCAGATGAGCCACGTCTAAAAGAACCGATGTTTTCTCCGTCCTTCTCTCTGTTTTCCGCAGGGTTAAGGTTGTTGTCAGGCTCCAAAGTTCTCATGACAGCTTCAGATGTTCCCCTGGTGGTGGCCAGTAACTACAGGACTGTCAACTTCCCACCACACCATCTAGGGAAGGGAGAGTCTGTGATAACTTTTCTTACAGTAACCAGAGGTCTACTTGGTTTTGAGTAGCTTGAGCAGCTGCCCGCATTTGAAGCTGTCACTAGAGCAGGGGGAGCGGGGTTCTCTGCTTGGACAGGTGGAGGGATGTGTGTGTGTCTGTGTTATAGGCCTGTAACAATTCAAACTAACTGACCAGCTTAAGCCAAGCAGAGTGTATCTTGCTTGCAGCTGGGGTGGGGACAACTCCACCTAAAGCACTTGTCAAGGATGGGGCTAGAGTGGTTTCACCTAGTGACATCAGACT
This sequence comes from Myotis daubentonii, assembly GCF_963259705.1. Taxonomy (NCBI): domain Eukaryota; kingdom Metazoa; phylum Chordata; class Mammalia; order Chiroptera; family Vespertilionidae; genus Myotis; species Myotis daubentonii. Next base: position 146,037,332 of record NC_081840.1, on the reverse strand, counting down.
TCTGTTGTCTAGAGAAGGGGAATGGAAAGTAGGGAAGCAAGCAACAAACATCTCCTGCCTTGCCCACCAGTGAGCTCAGGTGAGACAGATGTGAAGGTGCCCTGAGCGGGACCTGTCTGGGCCCCTCAGATGGCGTTTTCACTGGCAGCCGGTTACCTGGTGAAGGTGTTCACCCCTGAGAGGGCCGCTTCAGCTCTCAGTGGAGGAGTAAATTTGCAGGAAGGTGGTTGTGCCACAAAAGCTGGTTTAGGCTCTAACTAAAAAGCAAGATCTGGTCAGATCCTCCATAGAAAATCAGATTTGGGGGCTATTGTCAGCACCAAAAGCTAATCAATGCATGTCCCCCAGCACTTACCTTGGCAGCTACTTCTTCAACACACATTGATAATCTATATATATGCTAACATGCTGAGTGTCCCTCCCTCCATCTGACTGGTCACTATGACATGCACTGACCACCAGGGGGAAGACGCCCAACGCAGGAGCTACTGAGCTGCAGTGACTTGGCAGTGGCGGTTCTCAGGTGATGCAACCCAAGACGAGACAGGAGGGAGCCCAATACCTCGTGGGACCACGTGATTCCACCTTTGGCCATGGCTTATGTTGTTGCTGGGGTACTGTCTGCCCCAAATCTGGTTTACTGCACACTTGCGTTTACGTTCCACACCCTGTATGACAGCAACTTTGCAGAGTGCCCTCTCGCACTCTGGGGGATATTGGAGAGCCGGTTTGGGCCCAATCCCCATGGGCCAGGCCAAGGGACCCCACCTGCTAGAGGGACCCCACTCTCTCCGCAGACGCCAGGGAGGGACCACAGGGGGTTGGCTCCAGGGTGTCCCCGGCCCATCTCGTCCAGTCCCGCCCCATGGGCCACCTTCTAATTAATTTCCTTTCAATGTGCATGAATCCATTCACCAGGTCACTAGTATATTCATAATGCTGGCACTCAGGTATAACAGGAAAAGGTGAGATAATGTTCAGTTCATCTCAGGGAGACAACAGCGTAATGAGGCGAGAGCTTTGAAATGGCAGCTGAATGGCTCAGCTTCTAGTCTGGCTTGAGCTACTAATTCACTAGAGACACTGTCAACATGGGCTTTGAAGCCAGTTGACTCCACAGTTACTAATTGTGTGACTTTGGGCAAATTACTTAACTTCTCTGATCTCACATTTTCTCCTTTATAACATAAGGCTAATAACAATCTTATAGTTAGTGTGGAATCTCATTACATCTCAGTTTGCTCCCATGTAAACAAATGAATGTTGTCAACTGCCTGGTGGCTATAAGAGGTGTGTCATATCTGTGGAGTAGAAAAACAGTGGGAAGTGAACACGGTTCACTGGGCCTCACTAGGTGCAGAGAATTTGGAGGTGAACCCAAACCTTCTAATCCCATGGGCAGGTGACCCAGCCGCTCGGCTGTTCCTGGGAGGATGGGACAGGATCCAGGACTGGCGGGAAAACTGAGGGGGTCTCCATATTATCATTTGAAGATTTCCTGCTTCAATGATAGCCACTATTTCTACTCTAAGAGGGTAAAAGTCAGAAGCATCAGCCCCCGTGTAAAGCAAAACCTTGTCTCAGGAAAATTTTTCAGATAATTTCCACAAGAAATCCTCCCAGGCTCAGTCTCTTTTCCCCGCAGGAGGTGCTGGCTCCAACTGGGAACACACCTACACCTTCAAAACCAAGTCCAGTAGTGCGGCCAGTGCTGTAGAATCCTGGTTTGGGTTTTATTTCTGGTTCCACCCTCTCTATGTGAATTTGGACAAGTTATTGAAACTCTGAGCATCTGTTCGTTTTCTCATCTGTAGAAGAGGGCATGGGTACCACCCTGGCAGGGCAGCTGTGGGGGTCAGTTTGATGAAGCGTACTTGGCTCCATTCCCGGCACAGGGGTCAGGGGTGGGACTGTATTTCCTGAAGCTCTGGAGGTTAGGTATCTAGGCCGAGATATTTTGGGTCAGATAGAATCACTGCTGGTTTTTAGAATGTGGGCTCTGAAACCTATACTTCCTTTTAAATTAGAGGTCAAAGTGCCAGCTGGTCAAAGTGCCCAGGTGTTATTTTGAAATATGGCTCATGGGTTGGTGATCAACAGAATATAAATTCTATGGAAAACATGGATCAAGGAAGCCATCACAGAGGAGAGAATTCTAAGAGGAGAGAATTCCCAAGGAGACATTTGATGCCCTGTCCATATGCCCCACCTCTACCCGACACAGCCTACATCGTCTCCATTGTTTGCTTTAAAATGGTGTTGTCTGCACATGGTACAACTTGCTAGAGCCGTTCTGGTGCCAACAAGATAAGTAATGAAGTGGCATATGGTTTATTTGAAATAGTGTGAACATAAGAGCACTACTGCTACTTACTAGTATGAGTCTGGGCCTCTTGCTGAAACTCTCTAAACACCAATTCCCTTGTCTATAGAATGCAGATAATAATATTTCTTTAAAAGATTGCTGTGATCTATATATATAAAAGCCTTAGCGACCGAATGACCGAATGACTAAACAACTGGCTGACTGGTTGCTATGATGTGCACGGACCACCAAGGAGCAGAGCTGACCGATGGGTGCCAGACACAGGTATTATGGCTGGCCACCACAGCCAGGAGACCACAGCAGAGCTGCAGTGAGCCTACTGAGCAGCAGCAGCGGTGGCAGGCACAGCGGGGCTGGGATGAGCAGGAGCCTCAGGGGGCATTGGACTGCTGGTTTTGGCCCAATCCCTGAAGGCCACACCAAGGGACCCTACCAGTGCATGAATCTGTGCACTGGGCCTCCAGTGTTTAAATAAAATCATATTTGTCAGCAGCTTAGTCCATAGTGAACACTTCATAAACAAACTACTATTCTTTTTGTGTGTGTGTGCTTTTTTGGCTTTTTAATTTTTCTCTGGTTCTTTTCCAGTGTTGGGTGCATTTGCTCTTGTCCCTATATTACCTTTTCTAGATTCACACAACAAGAATGATGTGTAACTCATTTCTAACACTGTCTTGTCCTATTGGTTAATTAATGATTTTAGTTTGGATGCCAAAGGTTTATGCTCTTTAGGAATCTGAGCCCTGTTCATCCAGATAGAGTTTGAATTCCCCATGCCCTTTGACTCGGGAATATCTAAAATGACTGAGTACTCAATGGTAAACAGTCATGACCTTGTAGCCACTAGACAGTGACTTTCTTTGCTCTCAGTCTGTCTTCTGAGTAGAGTTCTCTACCATGGACTTGGTTACACAATGCTATTTCCACCTACATTGCTTCTTTCAACTTGGAGGACCCCCAAATCCTTTGCTGGGCTGATCCCTATCTAGGTTAGTGCTAGCTATGGACAAAATGATGTTTCCTAAAATTCATATATTGAAGCTCTAGCCCCCCTATTGTGATGGTATTTGGAGGTAATTTGGTGTAAAGGAAGTCATGAGGGTGGGACCCTCATGATGGGATTAGTGGATTAGTGCCCTTATAAGAAGACACCAGAGATTCTCCAGGTGAGGAGACTGAGAAGGTAAGCTGTCTGCAAGCCAAGAGGCAGGTTCTCACCAAGGAACCCAAAGAGCTGGCACTTGATCTTGCACTTCTCAACCTCCATGACTATGAGAAATCAATTCCTGCTGTTTAAGCCACCCAGCCTGTGCTATTCATTACAGCAGCCTGAGCAGGCTAGGCTAGTGTCCACCTATATTTCTTCCCAAGCTGATTAGACTATGAAAATGGAAAGTTAAAACCCAAATACTTCTCTTACACTCAAAAACTAGCTATAGGAATGAAATACCATTGTATGTTGATCCTGCTTTTCTGAAAATAATAGATATTTTCTACACATAAAATATATATGCTATGCCTCATAAGTGCCAATCACAATGTTAACATAAAAACATTCAAACCTGTAAAGAATTTTTGTGAGTTTATTTGAGCCAAACTGTCAACAACTGCTGGGAAGCAGAATCTCAATGGATTGGGATAATGCTCTGGAGAATGGTGGTATTTCACCTTGTTTTATACAGTACAATCAAAGGAGGAGATGTAAGTGGGTTACGTGAAATCCATTGGTGATAGATTAGAGAGGCGGGAGAAAGCAAAGTAGGGGGGACCTCTGGGATTGGATAAAAAGTAAAATGATAGACACATTACTTAGGTGGATACAGGATAGTTAACAGTCAGCAATTAACATGGTAACAATAACAATGAAGGGATTTGTGGTGTGTGTCCTGGCACCCAGGGCATTTGGTTGTGCCCTGAGGAGTGCGGAAAAAAGGGAAGTTGTTACCTTGACATTTCAATGATATGTTATCATAGAAGCAAAAAGACAGTAAGCTCAGGTAAGGTAAAGATTGACCTTGTCAGGGAAGATACCAGTCTAGGAGGTGACTAGCCACCATAACTACTTTAGTTAAAGTTTAATTTCAGACCATTCTTTGTGGTTACTTTAGGTCTTTGAGTTTGCAAGACTGCCGTGCAGGCCTTCCCTGAGCAAGTCAGATTAGCATGTGTCCCCTTTGGTCCACACTTCAAAGATCCCAAACTTTGATGTTGGAAACTGGTATGTATGCATGTGAATATAAACATATAGGTGAATATAACAAACATATTAACAGTAGGCAATCTAAAGAAGCCACCAGTAATAACAACAATAATAGTGCTAATGATAATATTACTACTACTACTAATGGCTTCCTATCTACTGAATGTCTCTTATGGCTAGATGCTGTGTTAAGTGCTATACAAATGTTGTACTATTAAATTAATCTGCATATAAATCCGCAAGAAGTATTATATCTCTTATTCTAAAATAAGGAAGCTGAGGGTCAGAGAGGCTGACTGGTTTGCCCAAGGTCACGCAGCTGGTAGTGGACAGAGATGGGCGTTACTAGGTTGCGAAAGAGGCGGTCACAATGATGATAAAGAGGAGTCTCCTGGGCCCAAAAGCCAGGAGGACCTGGGCAAGAAGAGGAGGACAGGGTCCATCAGGCAGCAGTGAATGAGTGCATAGCCAATGCCAGCGCATCCACTTCTCCCCCATCCCAGCAGCCCACACTCCCTGCGGCAAGCACAGACCTACAAGACAAGGGGGCTGGGATGCAGAGAGACAGCTGAAAATGTGGGTTTTGTGGGGCTGTAGCCACTGCTCGCTCATGTGACATCCTGTGTGATTGCTCTGAGTGCTTATCAAAGCCTCACTGAAGCACTCAGGGAAAGATGCTTTATTCCCTTTGGCCTTGAGGCATCTTGTTCAATCAGCTGGATTCTGTGACCAAAGAGGAAATAATAAAGACTCCCCCATCCCTTCTCTGCCTGCCCAAGAGACTTTGCACAGCCAAAACCACGGCCACTGCCCAGGAGGTTGGGGAGAGTCCTTTCGGACGCACACTTTGAGTGAAGCAGGACACTGTAGGCCCTGCTTGGTCAGTTGGTTCTCTACGCCATGCTATTGTCTTACCACTCTCCTTGTCAGAGAATTAAGGGCTTCCCCCCTCCCTATAAGGGAGTCTTTGAGTTCCAGTATAGAAGTATGTTCACCTCACTGCAGACTGAGTCGGTCAGTCATGACTCTTAATTTGGAGCATAGCAATTAGGGGACACATTGTTGCTCCTGCCCCAGATACCCTAGCTGTATCGCCCAGTAGAAGTTGTGACTCAGCACTGCGTTTCCCAGGCCATGGCCAGCGATCCTGTTCTGTCAGCATGACTCACCGAGGATGCCCACCTTTTGGGTCTCTGGAGCTGTGCCCTGGGAACTCGCCAGGCACATTTTCAGCAGGTTCCTTAGGCCTGGCTCCCTGCCCAGAGTCTCCACTGCAACATTGGCTCACCTCCTGCGATTTGGCTGGAAGCAGGAAGGACTGAACTTGGCTGACTGGCCCACAGCCCAAGTGCCCTCATTTCACCAGACATCCGGCTTTTTGTCTGCCTTCCTGACCAGCCCGTGAGGTTGCTCAAAACTCTGCTGCCCACAAAACTCCCATTCCCTTCCCTCCAGTGTCTCTTCCTGTAAGGTAAAGGAGAGAGACAGCCAGGTTTATCACACTTTATTAGTATTTAAGGGTATTAATTTATAGCACCTCTGTCTTCTTGAGATGCAGAGTAAACTGAAAAAGGCCCAATTATCAGTTAGAGACCAAAAACACTAGTTGTATCTTGCTAAAGCAAGATCTGAGAAGGCGCTTGGACCGGCAGCCTAAGTGGCTGCCTCCCCATTTAGTAAGAGATGTCCTCAGCCAGAGCAGCTAGACCAGTACAGGTCACCACGTTCCTCTTCCAGGGCCTAGGGTCTTCCCTGCGGGGCTCACAGATGGACAAAGAAATGTGGAGACTGCAGGGAGGCAGAGAGGCAGAAGGGAGGCCCCATGAGTCCCACCCAACAGGGAGCCATGGACCCAGAGTCTGGCCTGACACCAGTCATTGCTCCTGGGGCCAAGGGATGGGAGAGGAAAGGAGAAAGAAGGCAGCAACTTTCGTGCTACATCCTAAACTTGTGGGCTGGTGGGAACCCAGGGAGGGGGAACAGCAATTACCTCCAACCCCATTCTGAACACCATCCCTGTACACATCCAAGAGTTGTATGCACAAGCACAAAAGGGAAGACTTTTGAAGCAAGTGAGAATTAAAGGAAGAAAGAAGTGGCCAGAAATAAGTGTAAGGGTAGAAGGCAATATTAGAAATATGAAACATACTCAAGAATAATTCAAAGATTCAAATATCTACTATCTTCTAGACAGTTTTCAGATTACTAAACATTATACACTGTGATCTGAACATACTAAGGTGACAGAAAAGAAGGAAAGGAGAAGAATGGTTGACATTCTCAAGTAACAAACTATATACTCAAACTCAAAAATATACCTTTCATAAATTTTACTAAGTGGAATATTTTTTAGTGACGAATACTTTTTATTAAAGCAGTTAAGAGCCTGATGGAATATAAACTAAGAATCATATCTTCATTATTCAATTAGTCCAGGATTTTAAAAAATCACTAAAATAACCAGATTAACTCATTTTTCAGTATGGTACTGTTTTCATCTCTTTTGAAAATGCTGGGAGTTTAGAAGTGGCATTGCCAGGTCAAAGGGAAACCTGGCACCTTGGACAAAATAGCCTGTGATCTCATAGCAGAAGCTGCCAACCACTCCCACCAATGGGAGGATTTCCTTCATGCCCAAGGAAGTCACAGATTTTGTATACTCAGAGAACAGGAGGTGGGAATCAAGCCAGTGTCTAACAGTGTGTGCTAGTAGGCCTCCCAAGAAGTGTTCTAAGAAGGCCACACAAACTTGGGAGCGAATAAGAACTTGTTTGGTACAGCTGGCTAATGTCCTTGCATTCATCAAGTTGGAACCAACTTGGTAAGAATAGCAGTGTACACTTGACAGAAGTGCCCATCAATACTGTTTTTTAAAATACCTAGAGACTTAACATTTTTTATAAAAATAACTTGGTATGCTTTGCATACAAGCGTGATCCATTAAAAGAGAAATTTATGGCAGCTCTGTTCCTCAGTGATCTCATAAATAGATGAATAGGAAGACATTTGCTTTTGAATACAGGGTAAAAGCTAGCACATCAAAGTGGGAACAATTTTTGCACAGTTTCCTCCCAGGATTTAGCACTGCTTCTTGAAAATGCGTTGCGTGCAGAAGGACTTTCTTATGATCTTGGAGGAGACAGAGAAGGATTCAAGGTTGTTGACTTTTATACCGAAACAACAGACACAAATCACACTTACGCATATGAATAGGATACTCCGTGTGCATTACAAATCAGATGTATTTAAATGGACCATTGGATGATTACATGTACATGATTACATGATTTCATTCCACAGGGGTCTTCCTCTCCTTGGCTGGCTTTAGGAAGCAAGAAGTCCTATTGGGGAGCACATGTGTCAGGAACTATGGGAGGCTCCAAACATGAGGGCAGCCAGCCTCCAGCCTCTAGCCAGCAAGAAAATGGGACAGATTCAAGGAATTGAATTCTGCCCTCACTACATGATCTTGGAAGTGGTTCTGCCAATAGTCCAATCTCAGATGAGACCCCAGCCCTGGCTGACACCACGACTGCAGACTTGTCAGCCACCGGAGCAGAGGACCCAGTGACATCATGCCTGGACTTCTAACACACACACACACACACACACTGAGAGATAATACATGTGTATTGTTTAATTTATTTTTAAAATACGTTTTTATTGATTTTTATAGAGAGAGGAGGGAGAGGGGTAGAGAGCTAGAAACATCAATGAGAGAGGAACATTATCGATTGGCTGCCGACTGCACACACCCCTACTGGGGATCGAGCCCACAACCTGGGCATGTGCCCTAACCAGGAATTGAAACAGCGACCTTTTGGTTCCTGTGTTGATGCTCAATTGCTGAGTCACACCGGCCAGGCAATGTGTGTTGGTTTAATCTGTTAAGTTTCTGGAAGTGTTGTTAGAGGGCAATAGAAAATGAATATAATCTGTTTTGTACAGTGGAAGGACCATCAGTCATTGGTGTCAGAGGACATCTTTAAGAAAGTCCATGAAAGAGCCAAGTGAACAGATGGTGGTATAAATACCGCAAGTTACAGTTAGAATAACTGGAAGATCAGACAAGAGACTCTGCAATGTCGTGTTCTGAAATGACCTTGGAGAAAGTTCACTTCCCACATAGTTCCTACTAGACCAAAAAGATACTTTTAAACTTTAACCATAATGCAAATGCAGAAACAGTAGGCACATCTTTCTCATTCCTTAAAGCAAAGAACAGACTTCATAAGAAACAGAGGCTCGGAGGTCATTATTTTTCTTCTTTGTTAACAATGTAGCATGATGTGGAATGAAGAAACTAAATTAACAAATAAAACTGCTCTGAGCAAATTTTCTTCTGCCTGTTTTGTCTTCTGCCTCTGAAGCAGGACTTCTTCAGGTTGATGGTGCTGCCAGTAAGACGTCCTTTGGAGCAGTCAGTACAGCTGCAAACAGCTCTGAACAGCCGCTCCTGACAACAGGAAAGAGGTGCAGAGGCCCAGAGGGACCCTAATCTCACACTCCCCTGTGAGAGAGCAGACAGCCGAGCTTTCTCCGAACCTGGGGGAAGATCCTATATAATAAAGAGGTAATATGCAAATTGACTGTCACACCCTCGCACAAGATGGCCGCCCCATGTGGTCACAAGATGGTCACCACAAGATGGCCGGCAGGGGAGGTCAGTTGTCGGTGATCAGGCCAGTAGGGGAGGGCAGTTGTGGGCAATCAGGCCAGCAGGGGAGGGCAGTTGGGGGCGACCGGGCCAGCAGGGGGGGCAGTTGGGGGCGATTGAGCAGGGGAGCAGCTAGGCGTTGATCAGGCTGGTAGGCAGAAGTGGTTAGGGGCAATCAGGCAGGCAGGCAGGCAAGCAGTTGGGAGCCAACAGTACTGGATTGTGAGAGGGATCCCAGATTGGAGAGGGTGCAGGCTGGGCTGAGGGACACCACACCCCCCCCCCCAGTGCACAAATTTTATGCACTGGGTCTCTAGTATATTATAAAGCCTGATTGCGTTCAATTTCCACATGGGAACCAGGACTTCTGATTTGTAAAGAGGCATCTGCTACAGTGCTTGGAGAAAATCATACTGTATGTGATATGAGGAAGAATGAGTGACCTGACCAGGATGATTCTGAAGTAATACAGAGCTCAGGACAAGGACTCCTGGCTCTGCAAAAGCCATGTCACCATTTAGAGCGTTAAGAAATGGAAGTATGAATGCCAGCTCCAGGGTGGCCAATAGGGCTCAGTGTGTGATCCTAGCTTGAACTGATTGGGAAGGGCTGCCTGAGTGCAGATGGAAGGAGCCTGGAGGTGATCCCGTTGGGATGGAAGAGTGATAATGGCCAATGTGTTTGGAAGCCAAAGGACAGGGAGCCAAGGCGCACAGGTATCACACACGCATCTCTGAGGACACGTGAGGACAAAGCACTAAAGAGGCCCAACAGCAAAGGAACAAACCGCCTCCCAGGTTTAACCTCTGTTGAAAAACCTTTGGCCAACACTGTCAAGGCTAAAAGTTGACACCTTCCCATGATACATAAGGCAAGGTGTTTTGTTTTTGTGTTTTTCCATTTTGCTTATTTTGTTTTTACCCAGAAGCCCCTAGACTTAGTGGCACTTTTATGAAGAATTCTCTCAGCGTTTAATCCTAAGCAGTACAATTTTCATTAACATCTAGCAGTTTAAGTAGCTGTTGAAATTAAATGCCATTGAGAAGCAAAGCCAACACTATGCTTATCAGAAGGGCTCCACAGTCATTTAGACATACGATTGCAAGTTATTTTCCCAGCACTGGTCCTGGTCTGACCACAGATTTACTTGATTTTCCACCTGCAATATGACTCACAGGCACTTTGCCTTCTATAGTAAGCATCCAGAATGTAGCTGAGCTATCCATAAAAGCATCTCCAACTTGATGTTAGCCTCACTCTTACAATGCTGTAATTACCAAAGACTTAGAAGAATGACCCCCTCTGCACCATGCACACCTAACCCAGCAAACCTACCAGCTTCCCATACTGCCTGTTGCCTAGTTCCCTTCAGCAGCAGCAGCTGGGAAGGTGTGGCATGTTTTGTTGCCTGTTTTCTTATGTTCTTTTTCAGTAAAATGTGTTTGGATCTAAAATGGAAGATTCCCATTAGCACATTTCCCCTTCCCCGCTATTTCTATTTCTAAAGAACTACCAACTGCTCAGGCCTGGCTTTTCTGGGAATCTGCACTAAAACCTAGGCCTCCTACCCTACAACCCAGGCCTCCAGGGAATCTTTCCATGGTTCACTGGAGCCAGCAAAGAAAAGGAAAGAGGTCAGAGATTATACACAAATCGTGAATCACTTCCTGCAGCGTAATTAGGCTTCTGACGTGCCTAGAGGAGCAGTCTACGGAGGCAGTCCGAGGCCCAGAGAAACAACTCGCTGCTCACTGCTTATGCGCTCAGTAGAGTACTATGCGAACATTGAGATGAGGTAGAAGAAGCAGGTTGCACTTCACGGAAAGCCATTCCTGAGGCAGGGCCAATGACCAGCCTTTCCCTGAAGGTTTGAAGAGCGTAAGTAGAGATGAAACGAGAAGTGAGAGGACATGTAAACAGAAGCTGCCACGACTATTTATTTCCAGGTTGAGGTAGAAGGAGACCTTCTTTCTTCCCTTCCTTCTTCCCTCCTTGGTTCTTTTTAAATTTTCTCCATAGCCTACAATCGGCACTTATTACTACTTTAGGCATTTTCCAAAATGTCCACTGAGTTCTCCGGGTACCACTAAGTAGAAGGTCAGAGCTTGAAGCCCCTTCCCGCCCCTGGTGTTGCCCCACGGCCCCCACGGCCCCTGTGACTCGCCACAGCAGCTCAGCAGTGATAAAACAGCTTGTAAAATTAGACCTGCTGTTGAGTTTTAGCACTGGTACCTGCTATCCAAATGACCTTGGGGGATTTGGTTATTTAATGACCCTCAGTGACCCTTGTGAGGAACCTAATCCTACCTACACTCAAGCACTGTGGTCAAATGAGGAATTCATATATTATCAAATGAGACCAAATAAGATACTAAATAGAACAGTATCTGTGAACTGTAAACAATGTGCAATTGTTAACTCTTATCATAAGAGGACCTGAACCCAGTGTGGCCTTACAAGTGGGTTACGGGCAGGTGGAGGCGTAATCATTCACTTTTGACAGAGATGCTGTTATCTAAACCAAATCTCCCCAGGTGTCTCAAAGGCTTTCTAGTTATTTTTTCCCAACCCAGTATTTTATCTGAAAGTCTTTTAGTAACACTAGCTGTGACACATGAGGAAGGTGATATACAAGTAGAACAGTTTACGAAATGGACTGAATGAAGCCAAGTGTGGTCACTGGCTGCAGAGTCTGAGAATTACAGCACCAGGGCCACAGCACACGAAAAGCCCGATTCTCTCAGTATCTTCATGACTTCTCTGTGTGGGACTGGTTTTCTGCCTGGGGAGAGAGAGAACACAACCTTATCAGTAACAACTGCAACCCAGAATTGCCTTTGTGGCACCGACCCCAGTGAAGAATAGTTGCACAAATGAATAAGCTTCAATGCAAAAGGAAAAGAAAGTAAATGCATCTTTTTTGTGTCTTGCATGTCTACTACCTGCTTTCCCATAATGCAGTGCGACATAGCTAGGTTCTTCTATAAGTAGAAGCTGTTTTGCAGGAGCGCTAAAACACATGCACTGACAGGGAAGTGGTGTGTCATCTGCTGGAACACACAGACGGATGCTGACAGCCCTGTGGATTTTATTTTTCACAGGAAAGTTGCAGAAATTGTGCAAGGAAAACTCATAAATCCACCTGGAGTCACCCAATGTTAACGTTTTGCTTCATTTGCTTTATCTCTTCCTATTCATGTTTTTATTGTTGTTGAACCTTTAGAGAGCAACTTGGGAATTTTATTTTTCACAGGTCTTTCTTCATGAATTTCAGTGCCTGAAATTTATTTCCAAAAAGGTAACAATCATTTTGGAGTATTTAGCTTCATTTGGAATGTCTCCAATTCACTTTTCAAACAGCTGGTGGAAGGCCTCTTTGCTACAGTGCTTTTGGGTTCCAAGACTAGCCCTACCCCTTAACGGGTATCTTCCCTTTAAAAATCACTTCATCTTTCTCAAACTCACTTTCTTCACCTGTCTACCTCCTGTGTTGCAGTAAGATTAAGATAAATACCATGAAAAGCCCTTTGTAAACTGTAAGTTTCCTGTGTGTATACAAAATGTGATTATTTACAGACCCAATGACGTAACACCAACTCAGGTTCTCCTAATTATGGATTAGCCCTAAGCCCGCGCTGAGCCCCTTTAGGTCCTTGATGGGCCCGCAGCAGTGTTGTGTTTGCGGACATTCGGTCAGCCCGGGGAAGGCGGGAGCCTCTGTGCGTGTCTAGGACCCAGAACCACCATCCCTAAAGCGGTGCTTCCCAACATAAGCGAGCATCAGATGGCGGCAGGGCTGTTGAAGCCCAGGCTGCTGGGCTCTGGCCCAGGATGTGATCCGAGGGTCTAGGCGAGCCTGAGAACCTGCATTTCTAGCGGGAGTGCTGGATCCAGGACACACTGTGAGAACCCACGGCTCTCCAGCCTGGTCAGGCCGGGCAGGTGCGTCACGGGGGCTAAATGTGGGAGAAAGCTAAGCTCCATAGAAAAGCTTTAGAGCTAAAGTTGCTCTTCGCAAACCCTAGCAGGCATAGAGTTCCCCGAGGGACTGTGGTTAGCCGCGGATTTGGCTTTGTTGGGTTTGAGGTGGCTCACGGTTGTGTTCCTAGAAGTGACCAGGTGATGCTCATGTTGCTGGTTCTCCGACCATACTTTCACAAGGCTGAAAGGTCAGCCCGTGGCCACGCATTTGATTTCTATCGAAATGAGAGAGAGAGAGAGAGAGAGAGAGAGAGAGAGAGAGAGAGAGAGAGAGAGAGAGAGAGAGAGAGAGAGAGAGAGAGAAAGGAAGGAAGGAAGAAAGAAAAAGAAAGAAAGGAAGGAAGGAAGGAAGGAAGGGGAGAGAGAGAGAGAGAGGAGAGAGAGAGAAAGGAAGGAAGGAAGAAAGAAAAAGAAAGAAAGGAAGGAAGGAAGGAAGGAAGGAAGGAAGGGGAGAGAGAGAGAGAGAGAGAGAGAGAGAGAGAGAGAGAGAGAGAGAGAGAGAGAGAGAGAGAAAGAGAAAGAAAGAAAAGGCTGTTCCCTATTTACTTCTAAAAACCCCAAGTTTCCTGCTTTCCGCTGCTTGCCTGCTCTTCAGTAACTGGGAGCGCATGTTCAACTCTTCAGGGACCAAGGTATGTTATGCCATTTTGTCCTCATTATCTTGTTTAATGACAGCTTTGAAGGAGCTTACAAAACACACACCATACAAAAGGTAACTGGTTAAAATGCTCTGCACCCTGGCTCTCACCTGCCAAAGAGGCAAAACGATTTCAGGAGAGGAGACAGACCAGTACTTTTCATGCATCAGTTCAAACGCCTCCGGAAATTAAATCCTCATTCCTCTCTGAACCTCATATTTTAAAAATGTCATCTCAAGCATTTTTCACTTTTGATTGGTGTGGGACAGAAGCAGAACTATTTTGGAGGCAGAGCTACTAGAATTTGTCAATTAAAACATAAGTCAAAAAAGTGGCAGATTTCTTAATGACCTTGATATGTTATTGTTTTCATTCTGAGAAAGGGGGGATTAGCAACGGAGGGGGGGTTGGGGAAAGGGAGAGGGCTGGATTAATAAAACTGTGGTGATACAGTTTGGGGCTTGGTAAGTTTGGAGCTCCTCGGATTTGTCCAGTAATTGTTTGGAAATGTGGGGGAGGGGGTGTCGTGGAAGCCAAGGGACAGGAGGATGTCAGGGAGGGGGGTCAGCACTCCCACTGCCGGATGTGGCTGGTGTGGTGACATGTGGGGCTTGAACAGTGGAATCATATTCAAGATAACGAGCAGCCTTTAAAGAGCAGTTTGATGGAAGTGATGTTAGTGTTCCGTTAAGGAGTGAGACAGCAGTGGCAGTGAGACCCTGGAGGACTGGTTTCCTGCAAGTCACTCTGGACTCTAGAGTCTAGAGAGCCTGTGGAAAATGGAGCAGTTAGTAAGGAATTTAACCTCAGACCAACGCTTACCAGCGTCATCTGAGGAGCTTGTTGTAGCACAAGTGGCTGGGCTCCAGCAGAGTGCAGGTCACACACAGAGCCCAAGAATTTGTATTTCTAATACATTCCCAGTATTGAATGTATTGAGTACCGCTCTTTAGAAATCATTGATTTAGAATCATTGCGTATTGATCAGGCTTTCAATAGGCAATGATTGAAAATCATTGGCACTATTGATATTTTGGGCCAGAGAATTTGTTGTTGCTCGGAGCTGTCCCTCGCTTTATAGTTTATATATAGACTCTACCCAAGAGTAGCACCCTCAGGTTGTGATACCCAAGAATGTTTCCAGCAATACCAAATGTCCCCTGAGGGTCAGATTTGTCCCTATTTGGGAGTCACGGCTTTTAGGTCATTCAACACAGTTCAAGAAATGGTCCCGAGGGGGACTGGTCTGGAAAGTGGAGAAATGCATCAACCAGTGAAGCAGAGCCTTCTGGGTAGTAATCTATGCTCTTCCCAATGAAATTAGCACTTTATGAGCGCAGGGTCAATATTTAGCTTTTAATGAAGGAGCCCAGAAAATCAACTTGGAACTAACCACTGTCATTCCAAGTTGCTCTCAGATCTCTGCACCCTGGAGCCTTGAAAAGCATTTCTAGTAAATTGTCCGTCCTTCATGAATGTCCCTTCGTCCTCTCGACTGTAGGCTCCCTGGACCACTGCCTCGCACTTATAAGTGTCTTCAATTATGACTTTCTTATTGATAAAACCCTGCCGTTTGTTAGACAAAGCAATGTCCTGTACCAGGTTAGCAAGTTTAAATATTTCATATCCAAAGTTTTGTTGTCTTATTTGCGTCTTATAAGCAGCATATAGTTGAGTCTTGCTTTTTTACCCAGTCTGACAATATCTTTCTTGTAACTGGGATGTTTAGACCATTTAAAAATATTGTTAGAGTTTGGTTTAAATCCACCAAATTGCTCTTTGCTTTCTATTTGTTTCATCTGTTTATTGCTCTCTTTCTCCTCTTTTCTACTACATTACTTAACAATGCTGTTAAGATGAAAGGCATCTGAAAAATGATCAATTTTGAAGTGAACAATTCAGTGGCATCTACTATACCTAGTAGTTGCACATCTACTTGTGCAACTACTACCTCTATATTAAGTTCCAAAACATTTAAATCATTCAAATAAATCCCTAACCCATAAAGCAGTCACTCTCCATTCCCACTCTGGCAACTACCAATCCACTTTCTATTTCTATTGATTTGCCTATTTTGGATATTTCATATAAATAGAAATACAAAATATGTGATCTTTTGTGTCTAACTCCTTTCACTTAGCACAGTGTTTTTGAGGTTCATCCACATAGTAGCATGGAACAGTATTCCATTTCATGGCTGAATAATACTCCATTTATGGATGCACCATGATTGGCTTATCCATCTGTTAATTTACGTTGTGATTATTTTTAAAAATATATTTTATTGATTTTTTACAGAGAGGAAGGGAGAGGGATAGAGAGTTAGAAACATCGATGTGAGAGAAACATCGATCAGCTGCCTCCTGCACACCCTCTACTGGGGATGTGCCCGCAACCCAGGTACATGCCCTTGACCGGAATCGAATCTGGGACCATCCAGTCTGCAGGCTGACGCTCTATCCACTGAGCCAAACCGGTTAGGGCTACATTGTGATTATTTCCACCCTTTGCCTATTGTAAGTAGTGTTGCTCTGACATTTATGTACAAGTATTTGTTTAAGTAGCTGTTTTCAATACTTTGGATATATATCTAGGAGTGGGATTTCTGGGTCAGAGGGTAATTGTAAGTTTTACTTTTTGAGAACATACCAAACTCTTTTCCACAATGGCTGCACCATTTTATAATTGCACTGGCAATATCCAAGTTTTCTACATCCTCACCTATACTTGTTATTTTCTGTCTTCTTGATTATCGCCATCTCAGTGGGTGTGGAGTGATGTCACATTGTGTTTTTAATTTGCATTTCCCTGATGATTTATTATGCTAAAAATTTTAATGTATTTATTGGCCATTTGTATAGATTTTTTTGAGAAATCTCTATTCAAATCCTTTACTCATTTTTATTTGGGTTTGTCTTGTTGAATTGTAAAAGTTTTTACATATTCTGGATACTAAATCCTTATGAAATATACAGTTTGCATATATTTTCTCCCATTTCATGGATTGTCTTTACACTTTCTTGATTGTCCTTTGCACAAAATGTTTTAATTTTCATGAAGTCAATTTTACCTGCCCCATTTTTTGTTTGTTTCTTATGTTTTTGGTATCATAGCTAATAATCCATCACCAAATCTGAAAGCCATGAAAATTTACTTGAATGTTTTTTTTCCAAGTTTTATAGTTTTAACTCTTACATTTATGTTATTGATCAATTTTGAGTTAATTTTCATATATGGTGTATCAGTCCAACTTCATTCTTTTGCTTGTGGATATTGAGTTCTCCCGGCACCATTTGTTGAAGAGTCTACCCTTTATTCATTGAATGGTTTTGAAACCATTCATCACGGTCGAAAAGCAATTAAGCATATGTATGAGTTTATTTCTGGGCTCAATTTTATTCTATTGGCCCATTTGTCTCTCTTAATGCCAGTGCCACTTTGTGTTGGTTACTGTTGCTTTGTAGCAAGTTTTGAAAATGGGAAGTATGAATCCCCAGTGTTCTTCTAGTTCAGGATTACTTTGCCTACTTGAGGCTCCTTGAAATTTCTTATCAATTTAAGCATTGGTGCTCCAGTATCTTCAAAAAGTATCATTGGAATTTTGATCAGGATTGCACTGAATATGTAGATCACTTTTGGTAGTATTGACATCTTAACTATATTAGGTCTTTTAATCCTTAAGTACAGGTTGTCTTTTCATTTATTTAGGTTTCCTTAACATTCTTTCGGTAATGTTTTATAGTTTCCAATGTACAATTCTTTCATCTGCTTGGTTAAATTTATTCTTTGTTATTTTATTCTTTTGGATGCTATTGTAAATGAAATTGTTATCTCCGTGTTTTTTTTTTGTTGTTGTTGTTTTGTTTTGTTTTTGTATTGCTCATTTGCTGGTGCATAGAAAAATAACTGAGTTTTTTTTTTAAATTGAGGTATAATTGACATGACATTATATTGGTTTCAGGTGTACAATATAATCAATATTTGGATATATTGCAGAGTGATCACAATAAATCCAGTTAACATCCATCACAATACACTATTCTAAAAATTATTTTCTTGTGATGAGAAATTTTAAGTTCCCCTAGCAACTTTCAAATATGCAATGCAGTATTATCAAATATAGTCATCATGCTATACATTACATCCCATAACATATTTATTTTATAATTAAAAGTTTGAACCTTTTGACACTCTTCACCCATCTCACCTACTTCCTACCTTCCCTTGACCTCTGGCAAACACCAATTTGTTCTCTGTATATATCAGCTAGAAATTTTTTGTTTTGTTTTTGCTTTATTTATTTTAGATTTCACATATAAGTGAGATCATATAATATCAATTTTTATGTTTGACTTATTTCACTTAACATAATGCCCTCAGGATCATACACAATGCTGCAAATGGCAAAATTTCATTTTTTATTATAGCTGAATAATATTCCATTGGGTATACAAATACCACTTTTTCTATATCCATTCATTCACAATGGACACTTAGGTAGTTTCCATATCTTGGCTTTTGTAAATAATGCTGCAATGAACATGTGAGTGGAGATATCTTTTCAAGTTAGTGTTTTCTTTTTTTTCCAGATAAATACCCAGAAATGAAATTGCTGATCATATGCTAGTTCTAAATTTTTTAAATTTATATTTGAATTATAGTTGACATACAATATTATATAAGTTTAAGGTGTACAACATAGTAATTGGACATTTATATTTCTTATGAAGTGATCGTGGTAAATCACCAAAGGCACCATGTGTAGTTATTACAATATCATTGACTGTACTCCCCAAGCTGCGTATCACATCCCCATTGCTATTTTTATAGTAAGCAATTTATACCGCTTAATCCCTTTTTTAAAATATCCACTCTTTCCCCAATCCTGACTCCCATCTGGTCACCATCAATTTGCTCTCTGTGTTTATGAGTTTGATTCTGTTCCGTTTGTTCATTTATTTCATTTATAATTCCAATATAAAGTAAAATTATATGTTTTTTGGAACAACTACTTCAAAAGTGAAACCAAAAAACGGAAGGGGCATCACCCAGAACCACAGGAACGCTGGCTGAGTGGAAGTCCTACAACTAGGAGGAAAGAGAAACGCACACGGACACTCAGAGGAGGCGCAGTGCTGAAGTCAAATTCTGAGGTGCGGAGTGCGCGGAGCGGGCTGGCGGCGGAGGGCGCGGTTGTTGTTTTCAATCGGGAGGGAGTCGCAGACTCTGAGCACCAGATCCAGGCGAGTCTTTAGGGACCCAGACTCAAACGGGAGAAGCGGGACTGTCTGGCTTCGGTCAGAGCGAGTGCAGCTTTCTCTCCGAGCTTTGCAACGGGTGCTGGGACTCAGAGAGGCAGAGCCCCTTGGGACAGGACTGAGAGCCGCCATAACTGCTCTCTCTGGCCCACCCTGTTGATCCTGTGCGACCCGCCCCGCCCAAGCCCAGCGCAGAACCATTTGCAGGATAGCCTCAGGCAAAGGCTAGATTAGCACCTCCCTAGAGGACAGAAGTTCTCTCACTGCTGACACAGCTGATTCTCATAGCCACTTGGCCTGGAGGTCAAACCCTCCCTGGAATTAGCTACAACAATCAAGATTTATCTATAAGACTGGGAACAAAGACCACTAGGGGGTGCACCAAGGAAGCATAACAAAATGCGGAGACAAAGAAACAGGACAAAATTGTCAATGGAAGAAATAGAGTTCAGAACCACACTTTTAAGGTCTCTCAAGAACTGTTTAGAAGCTGCCGATAAACTTAATGAGATCTACACAAAAACTAATAAGACCCTCGATCTTATATTGGGGAACCAACTAGAAATTAAGCACACACAGACTGAAATAACGAATATTATACAGACGCCCGACAGCAGACCAGAGGAGCGCAAGAATCAAGTCAATGATTTGAAATGCGAGGAAGCAAAAAACATCCAACCGGAAAAGCAAAATGAAAAAAGAATCCAAAAATGCGAGGATAGTGTAAGGAGCCTCTGGGACAGCTTCAAGTGTACCAACATCAGAATTATAGGGGTGCCAGAAGATGAGAGAGAGCAAGATATTGAAAACCTATTTGAAGAAATAATGACAGAAAACTTCCCCCACCTGGTGAAAGAAATGGACTTACAGGTCCAAGAAGCGCGGAGAACCCCAAACAAAAGGAATCCAAAGAGGACCACACCAAGACACATCATCATTAAAATGCCAAGAGCAAAAGATAAAGAGAGAATCTTAAAAACAGCAAGAGAAAGAAACTCAGTTACCTACAAGGGAATACCCATACGACTGTCAGCTGATTTCTCAACAGAAACTTTGCAGGCCAGAAGGGAGTGGCAAGAAATATTCAAAGTGATGAATACCAAGAACCTACAACCAAGATTACTTTATCCAGCAAAGCTATCATTCAGAATTGAAGGTCAGATAAAGAGCTTCACAGATAAGGAAAAGCTAAAGGAGTTCATCACCACCAAACCAGGATTATATGAAATGCTGAAAGGTATCCTTTAAGAAGAGGAAGAGGAAGAAAAAGGTAAAGATACAAATTATGAACAACAAATATGCATCTATCAACAAGTGAATCTAAGAATCAAGTGAATAAATAATCTGATGAACAGAATGAACTGTTGATTATAATAGAATCAGGGACATAGAAAGGGAATGGATTGACTATTCTTGGGGGGGAAAGGGGTGTGGGAGATGTGGGAAGAGACTGGACAAAAATCGTGCACCTATGGTTGAGGACAGTGGGTGGGGAGTGAGGGCGGAGGGTGGGGCGGGAACTGGGAGGAGGGGAGTTATGGGGGGGAAAAAAAAGGAACAAATGTAATAATCTGAACAATAAAGATTTAATTAAAAAAAAAATTATATGTTTTTTGTCTTACTCCATCTGACATCTTTCACTTAGCATAATACCTTTTAGGCCCATCTATATTTTGTTAGTCAGAATGGCCTTAAGTAAAGGATGTCCTGTGGGGCCAGGACAGTCTCGCTGGTCACCTGGGCCTAGTGTTCCAGAGGTGTCCCTTGTGTAGGTTGTATGTGCTCTTATGTTGTAATTAGTGACCTGGTGCACAGATTCATGCACATTGAAAGAAAATTAATTAGAAGATATATTTTGATATTGCTATTCGCCCTTTCTCTATAATAGAAGTGTCGACCAAATTCACGATTGACAATGACAGATCGAATCACACATGTGTGATTGGCACCAGCGAGAGCTTTATATGTATCCTGCATGCTCAAGTCAACTTAGCCTTTTACATATATAGAATAAACTTGCTTAATTAGACCTGCTTTCTGGTATAGCTAAACTTTTTCCAGCCCAGTGAAGCACCTCAACTTCTCTTTCAGGTAGTTGTCAGCAACACAGCAGTAAATATCAACATGAAGCAGATTATTATTGTAGATCACACAGGGAGAACAAAGGGTAAAATATTTAACTGCAGCAGTGTTTGACTATATTCTACGCAGTGAGAAAACCTGAAGTCATTTTCAAGATCCATCATTTCTTACTTCTTTTCAGTTGGGTCAAGTTTCTAAACTTTCTAAATCTCCATGTTCTGGCTAATGAAAAGAAAATAGGATTCTACCAAGTCTCCTATCTACCTTCTCCAGGACTTCTGTGAGGATCAAATGAGATGAGGCATGTGAAAACACTTCACAGGCATTTGGTTAAAGTGTAAAATGTTTGCACCTGGCTATAAAGCAAGTCAGGTTCCTGGGAGGAAGAAACTGCAAGATGGTTAGTCGCTAGGGAAAGGAAGCCAGGCTTTGCTACGTGATGTCATTACCCAGCACCCACAGCGACCTTTTCTGGGCTGGGCTGGGCTGTGGGCCACATTTTGTGCCATGGGGTCTTGGCAGCGTTGGCTGTGATTTGGTGGGGTGTCGCTCCAGGGTGGTGGTGGGGCCTGTGTCCCACTTGGGGGAAGTAGAGTGTTAGTTTGTTGGCGCCAGGTCCGTGGTGCTGTTTATTTTTAAATGGCCAGTGTGTGTCATGGCAGCGCCTCATTGAGCGTCTACCCTCTGATGGTCAGTGTACGTCATAGAAACCAGTCAGACAGACACTTGGCCTTTTGTATATATAGACTGGGCCTCACTTGTTGCTGGCACTTCAGTGGGTGTGGTAAATCCTCAGGTTGACTGGATGTGAGGCTGGCCAAAGCTGCAGCAGATGAGCTGTTGCATGGGGGTCAGACCTGTGGAGTAGGACTTGCTTTAGCGGGGCTCTGGTGCCAGCCAAAGCTACCCTTTAGGGGTGCTGTATGTGGAGCTCAGTGGGGCTCAGGTATGGTTTGAGTCTGGCCACCAAGTATATTGTGTTTGGAGCCTCTTTGGAGGGTCTCTGGTGAAGGCCAAGGTCAGTTGCCACTTGTGCTGGGCTTGGGGCTGCTTGGTTGGAGCTACAAAGTGATCTAAGGTTGTTTGCAGCTTGTCCTGGGCATGGAGGTGCTTGGGTGAGGCTACACTATGAGCCAAGGCCAACTGCCACTTGTGCTAAGCTATGGACCCTTTGGTAGGTACTGTGATGCAAGCTGAGGATAGCTGCCCGGCTTGTGGCTGCTTAGTTGGAGCTATGTTACAGGCCAAGACTGGTCACTGCTTATGCCAGGCTTGGGTCCACCTGGTGGGATTTACGATGCAAGTTGAGTCTGGGTGATGCTTGTGCTGGGATTGGGACCACTTGGCAGTGAAACATGGGGTGCAGGGAGCAGATCTCTCCCTTGCAGTGCTTGCCTCACAAAGTTTGAAGAATAAAATTCACAGACAACAAGGACTTGCTGGTAAAAGTGTGGAAATTTATTGGAAGCAAATAGACTCCCAAGGGGATAATCCACTAAGGCTAAGCCTCTTTTTTCTAAGGTTTATAAAGACTGTAGTTCTTTGTCTCTTCATGCTCCCTTCTGATTGGACCCCTTCCCCATTTTATGACCCTGTGCTTTTCTAAGCGGTCACTCTTTTTGTAGAGTATCAGCTTCAGAGCCCTAAATCCACATGGTGCTCCCCTCTTTCTCTCATCCTTATCTTGCAACATTCCTTTATCTCCTGTGAACACGTGTTTCCCTCCTTCCAGCATCTCGACATTTCTCTGTCCTCTGTGAAAGTATGTTTCCCTTTTCCCCATAGTCTAGCTTTTCTTGATCCTCTGTGAATGTACGCCTTCCTCTCCCCTTATCCTGTGGCACCTTTCTATTCTCTGTGAGTGCATGCCTTCTGGCAGCTCCAAGCCCTCACCCATGCATTCTTCCCCCCTGGACCCTCTTTATTCCTAAGACTCTCTCAACCTGACTGTCTTATCCATAGAATTCCTTTCAGCAGGAATGACAATGCAGGCCAAGGGTGGCCACTGCTTGTGGAGTGTTTGTGGACCTTAGAGGGAGTTTTTAGTGAGATCCAAGTGTGGCCGCCACTTGTATTGGATTTGCAGACTTTTGAGAAAGTCTTCAGCATGAGTCTAACCACTTTTGTGAGGTTTACAGATTTTGGGAAATGTCTGCAGTAGAAGCCAAGGTAGGCCTCTTGTGTGGAGGATCTGATGGAAGAGGCTCTGGCCAGGCAAGCAAGTCAGCTGGGCAGGTTCTCAGGGAATCAGGACGGTGTTAGCCAGGTTAATTGAAAGCACAGATCTGGTGCCCACCTTCTGGGTGTGAGGAGAGTTCTGCAAAGGAACAATGGTACCTGCCAGTGCTTCTTTCCCAGGAGGAAGTTCCCACCCACATCCCTCCAGCCCTCTCCCTGGAGTTAGTTTAGTTACTCAGTTTAGTTTCTCCCCATCTGTCTCTGGTGCTTTTCAGCTGCTGCCTCTGCACTGGAGCTGAGAGCGAGTGAGTTTGTGAGGAAGTGCAGGCCCTTTAAGAGGTAAGAGATCAACTGAAGGACTTGTATGCATATAAGCATAACCAATGGATGCAAAATACTGGGGGTAGGGGAGACTTGGGGAAGGTCAATGGGGAAAAAAAGGAGACATATGTACTACTCTTTGTAATACTTTAAGCAATAAAATAAAATTGAAAAAAAAAGAGTAGCACCTTTGTGTCTAACAGCACTTTGTCTTTCTCAGGCACAATCCCCACTGGTTTTCACAGCCAGATGTTTCCCCACTGGTTTTCACAGCCAGATGTTTCCCCACTGGTTTTCACAGCCAGATGTTTCCCCACTGGTTTTCACAGCCAGATGTTTCCCCACTGGTTTTCACAGCCAGATGTGATGGGGACTCCTCTTCCTCACACTGGTGCCCCTGGGCTGGGAGCTTATTGTGGGGCTGTGACCCTCCACTCCACAGCGGAGACCTCTGCAGCTCAGATACCTCTTCTGTTTCTTAATTGCCACGACCTGCTTGTTCGGCGTCTCCACTCCTCCTTCCAGTGATGATGTGGCGTCTTTATATCCTTAGTTATAGAACTTCTGTTCTATTGGTTTCAGGTGGTTTTCAGTGATAGTCATTCTATAAATTAGTTGTAATTTTGATGTAATCATGAGAGGTTGCAAGTTCAGAGTTTACCTACTCTTTCATCTTGAGCCTCTTGGTAGTTCTATTTTTAAATTTTTAAGGAACCCCCATACTGTTTTCGATAGTGGCTGCACCAATTTACATTCCCACCAACAGTGCTCAAAAGTTCCCCTTTCTCTATATCCTAGCTTGCTACTTATTATCTTTTTTATCATAGCCATTCTAACAGGTAGGTTTCATTTGCATTTCCCTGATAAAAACAACTGAGGTTTTTTTTTAAATATATTTTTATTGATTTCAGAGAGGAAGGGAGAGGGAGAGAGAGATAGAAACATCAATGATGAGAGGGAATCATTGACTGGCTGCCCCCTGCACGCCTCCAACTGGGGATCGAGCCTGCAACCTGGACATGTGCTCCTGACTGGAATCGAACCTGGGACCCCCTGGTCTGCAGTCCATCACTCTATCCACTGAACCAAACCAGCCAGGGCAACAACTGAGTTTTTAATGTTAATCTTGTGACCTGAAACTTTGATCAATTAATTTGTTAGTTATAATAGATTTTCTGTGGATTCATTGGGATATTCTAGATGTAGGATCATGTCATTTGCAAATAGTAGTTTTACTTCTTCCTTACCAATACTTTTTTATTTCTTTTTCTTGCCTAATTGCTTTATGTAGAATATCTTGTAAACTGTTGAATGATCGATTTTCTTATTTTTAAAAATTTGATCTTTATTGTTGAAAGTATTATTATTTTCAACCACCTCTGCATTCCTGGCATAAATCTCAGTCATGATGTATAACTTTTAAAATGCTTCATTAGACTCAATTTACTAGTATTTTGTTAAGGAACTTGCACCTATATTGATAGGGGATATTGGTCTGTATTGTCTTTTCTTGTGTCTTTATCTAGCTTTGGTATCAGAATATTTCTGGTCACATAACACGTGTGAAGAAGTATTCCTTCGACTTTTACTTCTTCATCCTCACCTGAGGACATTTTCCATTGATTTCTTTTCTTTTCTTTCTTTTCTTTTCTTTCTTTCTTTCTTTCTTTTTTTTTTTTTTTTTTTTTTTGAGAGAGTGGAAGGGAGGAGGAGAGACAGAGAGAGAAACATTGATGAAACACATTAATTAGTTGCCTCCCACACGCGGATCAAGCCTGCAACCAAGGTACATGCCCTTGACTGGAATCAAACCCAAAGCCCTTTAATCCACAGTCTGATGCTCTTTCCACTGAGGCAAACCAGTTAGGGCCCTCAACTTCTATTTCTTGGGAGGCTTTGAGGATTGATGTTAACTCTTTAAATTTTTGTAGCCTTCACCGGTGAAGACATCTGGTCCTGGACTTTTGTTGGGATGTTTTGATTATTGCTCAGTCTCTTGTCATAGGTCTGTTAGAACTTTCTATTTCTTCTTGAGTATTTGGGTAATTTGTTTCTAGGAATTTGTCCATTTCATCTAGTTTATCTAATTTGTTGGCATATAGCTGTTCATAATATTCTCTTGTCTTTTTTTTTTTTTTATCTCTGTAGGGTTAGTGGTAACATCCATACTTTCATTTCTGATATTAGTTATTTGTATTTTCTCTCTTTGTTAGTCTGGCCAAAGGTTTTTAAATTGTTTATCCTGTTAAAAACACACACACACACAATTTTATTTGTAAATTATCTGTTGTTTTAATTTTGCTTACTTTAACTTGCTCTTCTTTGTCTAGTTTTATATGGTTTAAAGTTTAGATTACTAATTTAAGATTTTTTCTTTTATGGACATTTACAAATATAAATTTCCTTATAAACAGTGCTTTACCTGTACTCCAGAAGTTTGGGCATGTTGTTCTTATTTTTATTATACTCAAAATATTTCTTTCTTTTCCTTTGAATTCTTTTTTCCCATTTGTTATTTGCAAGCATGTTAATTTCTATATATTTGTGAATTTCCCCCAATAGTCCTATTATTGATTTCTACTTTTATTTCATGTAAGAATGTATTTTTATAATTACAATTTTAAATTTACTGTGATTTGTTTTATGGCCAAATTTATAGTCTGTCAACAGCTCCACATACTTGAAAATAATGTGTATTCCTGTACTATTGAGTGTTTTTAGATGCCTGTTAGGTCTGGTTATTTTATAGAATTTTTTTAAGTCTATTTCCATGTTGATCTTTATTGTTTTATCCTTATTGATGCTTTATCTTTCTCTTCCTCAAACTAGATAATCTCAAGTGACATATCTTTGAGTGAGTCTCCTTGCTGAATTTTTCATTTTTATGATGGTACTTATTATATTCGGAACTTCTGTTCTTTTAAAATAATATTTGTCTATTTTTATATTCTCTAGTTGTTGAAACTCTAAAGTTTTTTGGGTAAAAAAACACACCAGAACTTAGTGAATTTTTGTGGAGTAGATCTTGGAAGCATGGATTTTTAGGTCTCCCAACAGTGAATGTTAACAGAGATAAAGGCCCAGAGCCCTCTATGTATAATTCGGCCTTATTACTTAAGTTGGGGCTCAGGACCAGCAGCAGGGGCATTGCCTGGAGCTGGTTAGAAATGTAGAATTCAATCCCCACCCAGATCCACCAAGTCAAAAACTGCATTTTCACACATGATCTCCAGATGATTTCCATGCACGTTGAAGTTTGAAAAGCAATGGGCAAGGGCATGGAATCCACACTTTCAGAGCCTCAAGGTACCACGCACCATTATTTCCAGAAGAGCAATTTGGCATTTACTTACAGGACTTTGGTAAATACCCTTCTTCTTCTCGAAATTGAAACCCCACAAAAGAAAGTCTGCTTTCTATTGTATCCCCGAGCCAACAGCAGTAAGTACTCAAAAATCTGTCCAAATAAAAATAAAATAAAATGAACTGGACCCTGGAATCTCATACTTATCTGCTGCCTCCAAACCCCAACTTCAAATAGGTTTCAAAAGTGGTTTAATTTATTTAATTTTTTTGTCAATTACAGTTTATTTTCAATATTATTTTGTATTGGTTTCAGGTGTATAGCATAGTGGTTAGACAGTCATATACTTTATAAAGTGTTCTCCCCAATATTCCCAGTACCCACCTGGCACCATACATAGCTATCATAATATTATTTTAAAATTTCTTAACATATTCAGAAAACATAAGCTTTCTCAGATCTCCTAAGAATGAGTAAGAAGCACCTCTGAGATAAGGGAACTTCAGTTTTTCTTTACCTTTTGCTTAAAGTTTGTGTTTATTCAAAACTTAAGTGTCCTAGCTGCTAGTATTGGAAAGAAAGAAGCCATTTAACCATTTCTCTATAATTTTGTAGAACAGATTTTTAATCTTGCATCTCATTAATTTTTTCTTTATAGTTTTCTCCATTAGAAAAGGTTGTTGGAATATGAGTAAAATGTCATAAATAAAATCAACACCAGTAAAAAGGCTTTTCATATAATCTACACTAATAAAAGAGAAAGATGCAAATTGACCATACCTTTACAATGCCCACTAGCCAACAGGAGTGAGGATGCAAATTAACCCAACAAAGATGGTGGATTGATTTGCATACACAGGTGCTGAGCAGCCAAGGGTGGGGCAGGATGCAGCCACTCTGGGCCTCTGGGCAGCATGGGAAGGTGCAAAGGTGGCTCCTGCTGGAGTGAAGGCAGTGTCGGCAGCCAGGGAAAGGAAGGCCCATTTTTGCACGAATCTTCGTGCATCGGGCCTCTAGTTTATATATATTTATATATTTATTTATAGCTTATGCTGCTTTTCCATGAAAAAAAAGTTGAGACAAATGTTTATAACTAAGTGAGCTATAAGAAAACCAAAGTAATTTGCTAAAGTATGACATGTGTTATATGAACTGATTACTTTTCCTGTCCATGTTGCTGAATAATGACCTCATATTTTATAACCTAGAAAGCATAATAATGTGGGCAATTATCTTTGTCCCCAATCAGGCAAGCAGTAAATATCCTCCCAATAAAAAATAACTCAAAACAATAAGAAATAAACTACCGGTATTATTAACAGTGTTTTTATTTACAAAGAATTATTTTTATTTGGCTGTTTGGGAAACCACTGACATTTTTCACTTTAGAAAACATTAAATAATAAGCAAGATGTTATACAGTACTTTGGATAACTTCTTCCATCAGTTTAGTGCAATGTATTATTGGCACCTAAAAGTGGAATTTTCAATTATTTTCCCCTTTCACCTTCAGTTGTGCAGTTATATGACCCAAAAGGAAAAGAATCATTAAAAAGAGCTCTAAGGCCATATTTGCTGGCCCCTACTCAAAGGCTCACTGATTTATCCTCCCCTGCTGCCCTGCCTCCACCAAGTTAAATGACTAAAGGTATTATAGGCATACTATAGTAGGTATACTATTATACCTGTTGTTCAAAAAAACCCATTACCACTGCGGAACTTGGGAGACTCAATTGATAAAGAGAGAGTGAATTATACAAATTAGGTGAAGGAAAAGGCCTGGCAGTTGTGTTGGGCATGGTACTCTGTATCAGCAGCCAAGTTAAGTTGTCACACACATTGCAGAGAGAATGCACCAGTTAAAGTCTCTGTAAACTGTGCTCTTTGCTATGGTCTTTAAAAATCGGAAGCATTGTCCATTGAGCAAGTGAAAGGGTTATACCTTTTTCAAGAAAAACAAAACAAAACACATTAGAACATTGAAATACTAAAACATCTGCCTATTATACTCTCTTTTTGGAATAAAATATATATATATATATTTTTTTCTTTTTTTGTTTTAATACTGCTAGGTTTGCCATAAAGGAAAAGCTCAGCATTTGGTGGGCTTGTCCCCTTTTGATTTCTCTCCATTAGAAGCCAAAGAGGGAAATGCCTAAATTAAACCCAGGCCTAGTCCAAATTACTTAGTCTGGAGATTTTTCACTACACAGTAATAGGAGCAAAACATATTTTGGGAGATTGTGTAATCTATTACTCTTTCTTAAACACCCTTAACCACCTTAAATAGACAAAGTTTTATCTAATTTTTTAAAAGCCTCTGAGCTAGAGAGAGACACTCCTTTATAAGGGATTTTGGGATTCTAATTTAACAACTGTCCCTGCCAGCAAATGCTCCCTCATACTCTGGTCTAAGCCTGTTTCCTCTTATTCTATTCTTAGTGCCTGTGGAGAACAGCTGGCCACCATCCTCTCTGTACCAGCCCTTCATGCGCTGGAAAACCAGCAATGGTTTGCCCCTCAGTCTTCTCTTCTCCAGGCTAAATAATCCCAGTTCCTTTAATTTTTCACAACAGATCTTTTTTTTCCAACCCTTTAATCATCTTTGTGATTCTGGGCAAAAACAGCAGAAAATATGTTGATTACTTAATCAGAAGTGAGGAAGAGTCTCAGTAGTAAGCTGCATTTTAAAAACGATATTCTTTTTAATATAAAGTTAAAAAATGCAAGGAGGACATATATTAGTTGAGGGTCCTTCGATCTCAGAATTCCAATCCTGCCCCGTTGCTCTAGTGTGTAAGTGGGTCCTATTCCAACACACTTATTACCTCAAAGCCCGGGCCTACCCTACCCCATGCTGACTTGGTAGCACATAGGTTGTGACCTAGACCCACCTATGTTTATACTGATTCAAAAATTAGTATGAAATCCATTCCAGGAGAGCTGCTCCCAGGCTTCTCCCCAGCCTGCTCCCATAAACAGAACCCTTCCTCTGAAACGGCGGGACTGTCTCCAAGGTCTTACAGGTTACCAAGGAGAACCGTGTTATTCTGGGGAACGCCGTAGGTTTTTAAGTGAGAAACAGTGCGGGTTTTAGTGCTAACTGCAGCTTCCTGTCTATCTAAATCAGTGGTTCTCAACCTTCTGGCCCTTTAAATACAGTTCCTCATGTTGTGACCCAACCATAAAATTATTTCCGTTGCTACTTCATAACTGTAATGTTGCTACTGTTATGAATCGTAATGTAAATATCTGATATGCAGGATGGTCTTAGGCGACCCCTGTGAAAGGGTCGTTCGATCACCGAAGGGGTCGCGACCCACAGGTTGAGAACCGCTGATCTAAATGGTTTACTCTCCTTTGTAGAGATCAAACTCAAGGTACTTAAAACATTCATCCCTCCACTGCCACAACCTGACACCATTTCCAAAGTTCTCTTGCTACCGATCAAAGGTCATAGGACTGGACAACATTTCACCGCGTATTTTTAATTCAAGAGATCACAAGCTGCCTTTTCCCTTGCAACTGGAGTCGGTAAATATCAGGAACACGCAACTGTGTCATATCAATAGCACATTTACACAAAACACAATACCACTAACGAGGAATTACGTGCCCACTTTACATAATTGTCTTTAAAAGAAAAATACAGATAACAAGAATAAATGCATTTTGATATGTTACACACCCTTCTTTCATAAAGTGAATGGCAGTAAAAGAGGTCAGGCCAGTCCAGAGCTAACAGTGAAGACGAGAAACAAAGTTCACAAGCACATTGTACAGCGTATCTTAGGGGAAGTCAATACTACTCGTGGCACGACACTGGACAGATAACAGAATGGCCATCTGCACGAATTTCCTTTGAAAATGTCTCCCATACTTTGCTACAAGGAACACCTTGTCACCAGGATGAAGGATGGCATAGGTCTCACATGCTGAAGCCAGTTCCTACGGGATGTAGGTAGCACCCACAGACAGCTTGCATGTGTCTAACCAATGTCCCTTCTATGTCAAAGGGAGTGTCACTGTCCACTGGGATTGCACAAAAACAGGCCAAGATGTGGGTCAACAACCAGGCTTTCTCTGACCCACGGACCCACTCTTCTCCGAGGCCTGACAGAAGGGAGGAGAGGACAGGAGGTGAAGATCAGAAAAAGAAGAGGGAGCAACACAGGAGTTCATTGCTAGTTGCGGAGCTGCACGCGTTCTTCATAGCAGTGGCCTCTTTTCAAGCTCACGTCATCCAACCCGATCTCCCCAGTGTGGCCACGCCTCTTTTCACCTTTGAAGATGACCTAGGGAGAGCACACACACACACACCGGTCAAGCCTCCTGTGCCCTTCCCCAGGCCGGCTCATTCCGCAGAATAAAGGCAAACTCCCCCAGGTCTAAACAGTAAGCTTACTTAACAGAAGGAAAGACTAGAGAACCATGTCACCTGAGGCCTGCGTTCTGGTAGAAACTGAAATCCCCAGGAAACTGTGCATCAGACCCCGTTCCTCAGAACCAGTTACCCTTTAAAGCCACACTAAACTACAGGCTGCTTCTGTCAGCGATTACCAAGGTCAGAAGTAAAAAGACGGTGATGGCACGTAGAGGTGCGGACGTAGAGCCCAAGTCTAAAAGATCACCGCCATGCAGCCTCCTCTGACGCTGCCTAGCTCCTCCACTGGGCTCATGCAGCTCTGCTGCCAAACGGAACGGAGGCCAACGCCATCATCCCGTCGCAGCGTTGTTCTACTGGTGCACAGACCACGAACTTCCACTATTCTTGCATTTTATCTTTGATAGCATCCTTGCTCCTTTCCAAAACAAATGAAACCTGTCTCTGCTGTGATTTGAAATGATTTACCTTTTTAGTTCTTTAAAAGTATATATGTATATTAAGAAAAATTTTAAGAAAAAATCAGAGTAACATAAAATTTAAGACTCTGGTAAAAGCTGTATTAATGGAGCCTACCTTTTCTTTCTAAAAGGGTTTACAGAAACTATACCTACAAGCATAGATGCAGAATCTCCTCATAGTAATAGTTTTAGAAGCAGCAACGTAAAGAAGACACATCCCAAATAAGTTATTTCGATGAGGTGTTAGAGATCACCTCATTGCTACCTGTGACTTGGTTACTTAGGATAAAATTTATATATTCAGTCAAGCTTTCCCACACCCTGTCCTGAGCAGAACAATATCTTTCAAGTCTATTGCTCTGGATCCCACCCAAAGCTGTTTAACTATGGTCTCTCAGGCAAAGAGGGAACAATGGATTTTAAAGAAACATTTTGGAGAAAACCACTTTAGGGTAACTCATGGTGGTCAGAGTTTAAAGTATAAGGAAGGAAAGGAAAAGTAAGATGAGTTAAGCTCAACACCTCTGCCCTTTGAAGTTTCTCCTGATTAACATTTTTACTTTAATTATTCATTTTTTTTTTCAATAAAAGTAGGGGATCTACCCTAGGGTGGGGAGAGTGGTGGTCGTCAGAGGTTATAATGAAGAATGTAATAAGAAGCAAAAAGGGATTAAAGAAAGAGGCAAGGAATGGAGTTGTCATGCCCAGAAAAACACACGAAACTCTGTCTGAGCCCGAGTTACTAAGTAGAGCAATTCGGACCCCAGGCTTCTCCTATGAGAGGAAAACCTCCCAGGTCCACGTCCGTTGCGGTTCTACTTACGCTCTTGATGCCAGCCCCTCGCAGGCTGATCTGTGTTTGCCTCCAGCCATGGCCGCCATTTCTTCCCCACAGGGCTGCTCCGTGGGCCCCCTGTTTCCTCACAAACACCTGGAGCGCGCCGGAGTGCAGCCCAGTGACCCTGTGCCTGAACGACAGGCACAGGTCCCCTGACTGCATGAGGTGGCCCAGGGGCAGCACCAGGCGAGCGGCCTTCCCCCCGGGGCCCTTGGCTGCGGAGACGGCCAGGTACTGTCCACCTGCAATGGGAAAGCAGGGCCGTGTGTGTACCTGTGACATTCCTTTCCAGCACAAACAGTATGGGCAGTCCTCATCAACCTCAAAGTCATTGGCAAAGAGCCCCATGTTACTGCAGGAGAAAACCATGGCTTATTTCTATGCCTGTCTCAGATCCCATGGTTTTGTGTTTACAGAAAACACTCGCCCATTGTGCTCACGGAGAGGACAAGTTCTGCCAAGGACACACAGGAATAAGTAATCCTAACACTGTGACTACTTCCAGTGGAATAGGATCAGACACACACAGGCATGCACAAACCACACACTTTCACCACCTCCTGGTCCTCCCCAGGTTATGATGATGTTGTCAAGCCGGCTGGCTGATTAGGTGGCTGACGCTAAGTTGCCAGGGAGAATTTTTCTATGTGGGTAATTAACCTCCGGGCAGTAGAGCAGATGTGGTTTAAAGGGCATTAAATCTGTTTATTATCTCTCCTCCCTATTTTTATTTATTTATTAACTCTAGAGAGAAAACCCTTCAACAATGCCAGAGCTTGCCCTGGCTGGTGTGGCTTCGTGGGTTGAGCGTTATCCTGTGCACCAAGAGGTCGCCTGTTTGATTCCCAGTCAGGGCACATGCCTGGGGATGCAGGCTTGATCCCCCCCCAGGGGGGCTGTGCAGGAGGCAGTGGACCAATGTTTCTCTCTCTCACTGATATTTCTTCTCTCCCTCTCCCTTCCTCTCTAAATTCAATCCCATATAATAAAAGGCTAGTATGCAAATTGACCGAACAGCAGAACAACCGGCCGCTATGACATGCACTGACCACCATGGGGCAGATGCTCAACGTAGGAGCTGCCCCCTGGTAATCAGTGCGCTCCCACAGGGGGAGCACTGCTCAGCCAGAAGCCGGGCTCATGGCTGGTGAATGCAGCAGTGGTGGCAGGAGCTTTTCCCACCTCCACGGCTGTGCTAAGGATGTCCGACTGATGGCTGAGGCCCGCTCCCTGGATGGAGCAGGCCTAAGCCATCAATTGGACATCCCCCTAGGGCTCCCTAACTGCAAGGGGGCACAGGCTGGGCTGAGGGACTCCTCCCCCCATGCATAAATTTTGTGTACTGGGCCTCTAGTAAAAACATATTTAAGACAAAACTAAACAACAACAAAAAGCCAGAGCTTGGTATGCTTCTCACACTGGAGTGCCGCTCACCTCAGGAAGATGCAGAGGTGTTCTGGAAACCCTCCACTTCCTGGAACATCAGCTTTATTTAAAGATAAGCAGTTTTCAATGTGTTACATAGTAACAAATATATAATAAATATTTTTTATTACATCTACATGAACACAAAGTGTTAATAAAAACTGTCACTTTGGGCGGACACTTTGTCCTCAGCTCCCTGGGGCCACAGAGCGTGCCTCCCCATTGTTAGAGGAATTGCTATTGGGGGGAAAGTTTGAGCAGCAGTGAGTCGGGGGAGAGCTGCTTCTCAAGAGAAAGTTACAAGTAGTATTTGAAGCTCCATCCAAGTACAAATGACATTCCTCTCAGGCTGTTGAATTGGAGCCAACTGAAAACACAGTGTTTCAGCACTGATTTATCCACAGGAAACTGCGGTGTGAATGCTGAACACATGTATGTATTTTGGTAGAAACCCCACTTATTTTTCAATGAAAAGACAACCACTTATTTTTATGCTTAATTTGTATCAGGGATGCTAAGGTTTGGGGTGTCTTTTTTTTAAAATATATCTTATTGATTTTTTACAGAGAGGAAGGGAGAGAGCTAGAGAGTAAGAAACATCAATGAGAGAGAAACATTGATCAGCTGCCTCCTGCACATCTCCTACTGGGGATGTGCCCGCAACCCAGGTACATGCCCTTGACCGGATTTGAACCTGGGACCTTTCAGTCCGCAGGCCGACGCTCTATCCACTGAGCCAAACCGGTTTCGGCTGGGTTGTCCTTTTATTTGTCAAGTGACTTCTCCTCTCCCACATGCGTTCTGAGCAGTGGCAGGACCAGCAGGTGATGTCTGGGCCCGTAATTCTGTACCAGGCTGTGCTGAGTGCTCCTGGGGCATCTCATGAACCCTGAAGGCTGGCTTTACAGATGCAGAGTTAGGGCTTTGAGGTGAGGTCACCCAAGGTGTCACCCAGTGAGTGGCAGAGTGAAGGTTTGAGTTCAGAACTGTCTGACCTCTGTATCCGGCACGTGCTGCCCTCAGGTTGGATCACTGGTGTGCCTGCTTCTCTCCCCCAGGAGATGTCAGAACCCACAGTTGCCCCAAGCCACCCCAGGGCATCCCTAGCACATGGTAGGAGTGTAATGCCATCTGTTGAATAAATGATGTTCTAAGAAGACAGAAGAAAAAAAACCTGCAAAGAAATAGGTCCTTGAGTCATATACTTGACTGACCAACAACAAACACAATTTCTTATCCTCAGTCCACCCCCGCTGCCCCCATTAATCCAAATGGCATTTTAGGCCAAAATATTTAGATGGATTTTAAATGTCTCCCCATAAGTCAGCTTTTGAATTGTCACAGGTATTTTCCTTAAGACTAAGATATAAGGTTATTACAGTTAAACCTGCAAGTTTTAAGAAAACAAGGATTATCTTGAGTCTCTGTGGAATGTATACTAACATGACTGCCAGACGCTGCCTGTGAATAAGACAACCTAACAAACCAAGGCAGCCTAATAAGAGTCAAATAATCTTTTTAGAGGCAATTAAAACCCTAACGTGTAAAATATGAGCAAAGAGGCTACTGTTGCTCTCCCTCCATGGAGCTGCTCAGAACATTTTTGCAGTGTAATAACTTATGTTTTTTCATAAATACATCAGCCATTTTTTTATGACAAATACATTTTTCATAGCAGTTTGTCATTAATAATTTAGCCAGTTTTTTACTGAAGAACATTTAAGTTGTTTCCAGATTTTCACACTTAAGATAATACCATAAAGTAGTAAGACAAGCAAAAAAAAATAAAATAAAACAAAAATTTGCAACACATGAAATAGGACTAAGTTTCCTTTTCACATAAAGAGCTCAAAAATCAACAATAAAAAGAACACAAAAGAAAAATAAAAAGCATCTCAGAAAAAAGGACTTTTAAAATGTCAGCTTTTCACAATAAAATAACATTAAAACGAGATGACTTTCTACCAATAAGCTTGGTAAAGATTTTAAAAAGTAGTTTAATAAGATCAGTGTTGGGGCGGTCCTTAAATATTATTTGGAGGAGTATAAATTGCTATAACCCGTATGAAGGGCAACTCAGTAAAATCTATCAAAATTCAAGATGCAAGTTCCTTTTGATTGGCATTCCACTTCTAGGGTAAGACGTATTCAGACACGTCTGAAATGATATGTGTGTAAGGTTTTCACTGCAGTCTTGTTGAAAAACCGAAAGACTGGAAACAATGGAAATGTTCCTCAGTGGTTAAACACAAGGGAACATCTAAGGAATAATGGAGTAACTGTCATTAATAAGAATGAGGGTGTTCTGTATGTTCTGATATAGGACAATCTTCAACAACAATGGCTAAGGCTATTTTAATGGTAACTCGGGGACAGGCACTGCTTTAAATATGTTGAATAGATGCTATCGATTATCCCCGGTTAAGTAACGTGCTCAAGGTCAAAGCTAGTAAGCTGTGGGTGCTGGGTTTCAGCCCAGACATTCTGTATTTGAAGCTCGATCCAAGTACAAATGACATTCCTCTTTCAAGTCCTTGTTCTTCATGTCAACTCTCAGCGTAATATCCTTAAGTGACAAAAGCAAGGTACGTAAGAGGGTGCTTTGTGGTTGTATGGACAACTATATCTCTGGAAAGATAACCAAGAAACTGGTTGTATCTGGGAGGGTAACTGAGAGCCAGGGCTGAAAGGCAGCTTGTATCTTCACTGTGGATTTATTTTTCCGTTTACAATTTTTCAAAATAATGCTTTTTAATGCTGCACCAGACATACTTGTATGTACATGCTGGCATGCTTGTTATGTGTTTAAGTGAATTCCTTGCAGCTAGCAGTAGCAGACAGGGCACTGAATCAGCCATCTTTAACCCATGATCCCCAGTGATCAGAGTTCCAGGAAAAGGGCCTCAGGTGCAGCCTTGACATCTATGGAGAAGGGTGTGTCTTCAGGGCCACCGCTATATGCCTGCTGTGAATCACCACATCTGTTGACAGCACAACTTTCCATTCCTTAGAGCAGTGGTTCCCAATGCGGGGCACATGCCCCACAGGGGGCAATTTGATTTTTAAGGGGGGAGGCAATTCAAGAATGAGTTATTAACAGTGAATTTTTTGCATTGCTTATGGTTCTAGGGGCCTCATATACAGTGTGTCTATATATATAAAAGCCTAAGCGACTGGCCAGCTGGTAGCTATGATGTACATTGACCACCAGGAAGCAGATGCTCAATACAGGAGCAAAAACCACAGGCATGGAAACATGGAACAGACTGATGAATCTCAGAGGGGAGAGGGGAAGGGGGAGGGCGGGAAGAGATTAACCAAAGATCTTATATGCATACTAGAGGCCCAGTGGGGTCCCTCGGCCTGGCTTGCTGGGATCAGGCCAAAACTGGCTCTCCGACATCCCCCAAGGGGTCATGGATGGTGAGAGGGTGCAGTCCAGGCCAAGGGACTCCACTGGTGCACGAATCCGTGCACCGGGCCTCTAGTAAATATATATTGTGACATATTTATGCATTTCAGTTCTCTATCATATGTTTTGAAACTTTATTTGCTATTTTTTCATATCACTTCATATCATTTTTTTAAACAATTTCTTAGTGATTTCTTCCTCAGTACTTTAACTATTCTTTCATTCTTTTATTTTTCTCTTTAATGGATGCCATGTTCTTTGGAAGCTTGTTTAGACCAAGTTAATGGTCTTTTAGGCTTCCTCCATGTGAATAGGAGTTCACTTTTTGAATACAGTAATAAGAATTATGTGTCACAGGGGGAGGGGTGGTAATCAGGATTTTAGAGATGTTTTGGTGGGGCATGGCCAAGAAAAGGTTGGGAGCCACTGCTTTAGAGGAATGTATTAATTTCACTATCTCACAATTAACTTTAAGATTGAATGTGATAAACACAATCCAATGAGCTCAAGGGAGGCCAGCTAGCAAATGCAATCATTTTACAGCTGTTTCTCAAAGTTGTAAATTTATTTGAGAATTTTCTTTTCTTGGAGATATTAGCATAAAAGAATATTTGCATTTCTGGATCTTGGATAAGAAATGCATATTAAAACCAGTCCTAACTGTGGAAATCCAAACATATCTTCCTTTTCAAATGGTATAATTTAGGTAGAAACAATTTAGAAACAGCTAGCTTGGTAATTAGAGAATTCACAGATATAATTCATCAAATCGCTTATATTTATATACATACAACCTCACCTAAACTTCCTAGAAGAAAAACAGGCATTCTTCCTAAGAAGCTTATTTAGTATTTCTCCATCAGTATTTGGTTAGAATTCCCCACCACAGTCTAAAAAGCCCATCTGCAATGCCACCTTGATCCAGGCCATGCACTCCTAACCCTCGTCCAACCCTCTGCCCTCCTTGGGTCTCCTGCCCATCTTCCAAGCTGGAGCCCTGCTGCTCACCGCTCTCCTGTGGATTGCCTGGGCGTTCCATTCTCAGTCAGAGGCTCTCAGAGCTGGCGGAAGACGTTTTCTAACCCAATGCTTATCCAGTGCTCAAAACATCTTGCCACATGTTACCACCGACAGAGAGCTCCTTACTTTGAACAGCCTGAGCTCTTTTTAAACAGCCCTGACTGTGGGGAAGTTCTGTAGAGAGTGAGCCAAAGTTCATCTCTCTATAGTTGTCACCTACTGATCTGACGCCCATCCCTTTGTGGTGACAGAGCAATGGTGATAGACGTTGTCAGTCAAGTACAAAGGCAGCCCACTGTTTCTTCTTCAGGCTAAACACTCTGGTCCCTTCCCCTGCTCTTGCACAGGCTTTGGGACCCCTCTCCACCCAGGTCTTTCTGAATGACTGACACTTATCTCTATTTTTCTCAGACAAGAAAGAACCCACCAAAATGGATATTCTATTCTGGGAAAAAAAAAAAAAAGACCATATTTCTTGGGAAATGATCCAACATTTTGGCAGTAACACAGGGTTCAGTGCTCGCTTTGGCAGCACATCTACTAAAGTTGGAACGATATAGAGATTAGCATGGCCCCTGCACAAGGATGACATGCAAATTTGTGAAGTGTTCCATATTAAAAAGAAAAAAAAAATCCACACAGGGTTCACTCATTGGTTTCATTATCCACTAAAATTCTAAAGTCGTGCACACTTACTGCTAAGGCTCTTCTTCCCCTCCCACGGTAGGTTTTTGACCACGAGCCCTACCTTGTCCTCATCCTCATTAGATTTCACCCTCTTCAATGAGACCCGCGGATCTAATGTTGTGGAGCTGGCGTGTCAGCACAGCTCCACACGTTCTCCTCTGGCTTCGCGCCATCCAGTTTGGGAAGCCTGCCTTCAACAGCCACATTCATCAGCCAGTTCATCCCGGTCACTGGTAAAACCCTGGAGCAGCCCCAGAAGGTCACACACACTTCCCCGGGCGCCATCCAGGCACACTGGCAGCCACCGCTGCCTTTCCATTGGTTCTGTGCTATCACAGCCAAATCACCATTTCCAACTTTTTTTTGCCTGCCATTTTAATTTCCAATCCTCTTCTCATTTTTCTATCAGAGGGCAAGTGGAATTTGGGTCACAAGTCTAAACATCTACCTATGAGATGAATAATAAAAAAAATATTTAAAAGTACTAAATTGGCTTTATAATATGGTATTGAAATTCTAAAAATCAATAATTTTACTAACAACATAGACTACGTAGATGTGTAATGAATTCCTTTGAGTTTATTTAGCATACTAACAAACTACTCTCTCCAGTGTACTTTACTTGAAAAGCTTATTCATTATGACCATGAACATGCATGGCTGCTAACAATCCTTTCTTTGGTAGCAAACTACTTCAGGTCAGCGGTCAGTTGAATCCACAGGCCTGAGATTTGCTCATGGACCATGTGCGCTACCATAGGAGACGGAGGCCAGTCTGTGAGGGAGTGAAGACCCCAGAACAGTCCTGGCTGTTCCGGACACTGGACTGCCTCGGAGGCTGTGTGGGCAGCTCAGAGAGGTCTGGATGTGAAGTCCGTTGTTTTGCTCCGTGGACTTAGGGAATTTATGTACACTCTGGGCCTCAGTATTTCCTTTGTGGAATAAAAACAATATTTAACCTGCTTCACAGGGTGGATAAAAAGATATTAAATAAAATTAATGAAATGATGAATGACTCAAGACTGTAGTAGGTAATAATTAAATGTTGGTTTCTTTCTAATTCACAGATATATGTGACATTAATAATACTAATGTTGTCCTAATAGTCATAGGGATGTAAAGTACAGGACAGGGAATATAGTCAGTGATATAATAATAACTATTAGTATGTATGGTGCCAGGTGAATACTTGAATGATCAGGGTGATCACTTTGTAAATTGTGTAACTGTCTACCATGGCGCTATAGCCTGAAACTAATGTAAAATAATATTTGGCAACTGTAATTAAAAAATAACATTAAAAATGTATAATAATATTGTCCTGCTCAGAGTTAATCTTCAATGAATGAGAGAGCTAACAGGAGAGAGGGACTGCTTTGTGTGTATGCAGGCACGTCGTGAAAATAATAGCTAAAAGAAATCTAAAAAACCCATTTGAATTTATAGAATATTCATATTTTTAAAAGCTTACCTCAAATTCTCATTGTTCAATATTTGTCTAGTATTTTAATCTTAGGGGATTTAATGAAATATTTTAGACTAACATTTTAATACCTTCCTACTTGCGATGTGCATCAAGGATTAGCGCCAGAGGTATCCCCAAGGAACTTGCTAGAAAGGCATCAAAATCTACATTTTCACAAGGCCCTCAGCTAATTTGTACCAATGCTGAAGTTTGAGAATAACTGGTTTAACAGAGCATATCCTCTCTCGAGTTAACTTTTGTGTGTTTTCTGTTCTTCTATATAATACTTGGAATGGTATTTAACAACTAGGCTTTTAATTAACAACATCCTTTTTAGTTAACGATATACTTTTTCTTCACATATTGTCCCTTTCATTTCTAAATCTAGAAGCAGAAATATAAAAAGAAGTCAAACTTCTCATCCTTTCATTAAGTTGACATCATCCATAAAAGATTCAATTACTGAGGGGAGGGGAAAAAACAACAATATGTAGCTTTGCTTCCTGGAACAAGACAACAAAACATCTTGCAAGTACTAAAACTTTAGTAGGAAGTGTGCAATTTAAAAGCCTGTTAATTTTCCAAGGAACTATGTCTAAATCCACCTTACTATAAGAATATTCTTTAGTGGAATAAATAATGGTCATTATGACTAATTTCTCCAGCATCAAAGTTAGATTGGCATTTTTTTCAGAGAGGTATTCACAACTTCACAGAAATTTCAGGCTCCTTCAACTCTGTCTCAAATCTTAAAAAAGTGAAAAACTGCACGATTGAGAAAACAACCAAGAACTACTACCATGGCTGATGTACTTCTTTTATGCTTGGGAATGGGGCACGACAAGTAAATTGAAAATTATAAGTTAGAATAAGCCCACGTGTTTTATTCACCAAGCCTTTTAGTGAGTGAGCTACTCGCCTTCCCATAATATAATTCTAGTTGACAGCTAACAAATGGACTATGAATGCTGGACAAGATCTCTCTTTACCCTCTTAGAGATGTTACAGTGCACTTGACTAGCAGAACTGGGCCTTCCAAGGGGATCAACCTGACATGGGTCTGAGAGTTAAACTGGGCTTACCTGCTGGATCCCTCACTGGTTCCCAGTGCAAGTCACTGTCTTTCTCCCTGATCCATCCGCAAAGTCCATGGTCAAAATTGCAGCTATGTATCAGCACACCTGCAAGGAAATGACCAGAAAGGCGAGTAAACCACAAATGAACAACAGAAACGCACTTGTTAACAAGGTTATCAGTACAAGTGTTCTCTCCTATCCACACTTCACTAACCACCAGAACTTCTCTCCGGGAGATCAAAAGGGAATCACACGAATCCCTTCTCAGCACAATTGTGCCTGTGTGCTCAACGGCAAAAACACAGCACACAAGTGTTGCCAATGACGACCTTTTACATCATCACTTAAAAATATGAGTTCCTCCTCATCCTATCCTATATAATAAAGAGCTAATATGCGAATGGTCGTCACACCCTCACGTTGTCACACCCTCACGCCATAACTGCTCAGACCCTCAACACTGGGGAGAGAGGAATGGGGACCAGCCAGGCTGCAGCCTGGGAGAGGGACAAGCTGCCCACCCCGCGCTCTCAGGTGCCAGCAGCTGCACCTGTGCCTGTGGCCAGGGAGAGGGACAAACCACATGCCAGCAGTCCTGGACGCCAGCGGCTGCACCTATGCCTGCGGCCCAGGAGAGGGACAAGCCACCCGCCCCGCGGTCCCAGGCTCCTGCAGCTGTGGCCCGGGTGAAGCCGCCCGCCCACAGTGCCCTGCAGCTGCGGCCGGCCTGGGAGAAGCTGGCCCAGGTCCTGGGTGCCTGCGGCCAGCCAGAGGGAGGGAAGCCTGGGTCCTGGGTGCCTGCAACCAGCCAGAGGAGGGAATCCTGGGTCCTGGGTGCGGGGCAAGGCAGAGGCGGTTAGGGGCAATCAGGCCAGTAGGGGAGCAGTTAGGGGTGATCAGGCAGGCAGGCAAGCAGTTAGGAGCCAGCGGTCCTGGATTGTGAGAGGCAGGCGGACATTCCCCGAGGGGTCTCAGATTGGAGAGGATGCAGGCCGGGCTGAGGGACTCCTCACACAAATTTCATGCCCCAGGCCTCTAGTAATTTATATTAAATGCTGCTTTTATATATATACTCACACACACACACATATATATATATGTAAATTTTTTAAAATATAATGATGATTTGTCCTAGATAATCTGGCTCAGTGGATAAAACATTGGCCCAAAGACTGAAGGATCCTGGATTTGATTCCAATCAAGAGCATGTACCTTGGTTGCAGGCTCAATCCCTGATCCTGGTCAGGGCGTGTGTGGGACGCAACCAATCAATGTGTCTCTCTGCCTGTCTCTCCCCCTCCCTTAGACTCTCTTTAAAAAAATCAATGGAAAAATATTCTAGGGTGAGGATTAACAACAACAACAAAAAGATAATGACTCAATTACTTGTGCCCAACTGATAAAACAGCAGAGGAAACCAAGTTGAAAAAAAGAAGATCTATAATTTTCCTAGGTGTAACCTAACAATCTGTGATTTAAAAATTATTTTCATGAAATGGAGGAAAACAATAAAATGTCATTATAACTGTAGTAAGAATATAAGTGTCTTGGGGTGGTAAATATACCATACAATATACAGATGATCATTTGTAGAATTGTACACCTGAAACCCATATAATTTTATTAACTAATGTCAGCCCAATAAATTCAATTTTAAATAAAATAAGCATCTACCTGGATCATCCTTTGCTTCATCATCTGCACTGACTCCTCTTTCAATTTCAAATATTTCAAACAAATCATTTGAAGGATGCCGTGGAACTGTAAGAGAGAGAGAGGTTTTGAGAAAAGGGCAGTGCCTTTCACAGGGGCAGGGGACAAAGACCTGGGCACCCACTCATTTGGAAGATCCCAAAACTTTTCATTACACTTCACGTGAACATCCAGGAAGTTTCTTCTGCAGTGATGTATATGGTAACATTTATCTGTGTACAAATAAAAACTGGTTTTCACAAGTTTTTAAATTTCAACATGGAAACACATTAAAAGGTTTTCATCTGGAAGATACATTTTAAAAGAGCTACCGATTTCGAGTAACATAATCATCTCCATGAAATTCAAAATTGTGCCTCTATAGAAGATACACTGTGAACACCAGGTTGAAGATGTTTTGATGGAAATGCCTGCCACTGGGGTGAGTGGTTTGGTTTTCTAACCACAGCACCCACTCCCCTCCACGAGCTCCGCACACTGGTGCAGGCTCATCTGGATTTCTTACCAGGGCTGGCCTTGCTCAGGCAGGGGCCCTGGCTCCTTTAAGATCAAATCCAAAGGCCTTGGTGCAGCATTCACAGCTCCCTCTCCCCCCGACCTGACCCCACAGTGCCCAAACATGCCATTCATTTTCAGTCTCTGACTCTGTCGAGAGCTTGGGAGGCTCTTCCTGCTAATTAACCCGCCAAACTTTCTTCTTCCTTCATTGCCCGTGTAAATATCTTCCATCATTGCCCGTGTAAATATCACCGCCTGGGTGAAAGCTTTCATGCCCCGGGCAAATTAAATTCCCCCTCCCGCCCCCCTCCCCCTGTCGTTCAGACTCCTGTTTTTACACCTCTATTCCATTTTTTCATAGACTTGCAGTTATTTACACACACACACACACACACACACACACACACACACACGTCTGTCCCTCTGCTAGTCTCTGAGGTCCTGGAGGACATCAGTCATGTCTTATTCATGCGGCATTTCCGGGGTCTGACCTGGTGACAGGCACTCAGTGTTTACTGAA
Source organism: Myotis daubentonii (assembly GCF_963259705.1). Lineage (NCBI taxonomy): Eukaryota > Metazoa > Chordata > Mammalia > Chiroptera > Vespertilionidae > Myotis > Myotis daubentonii. Next base: position 145,992,888 of record NC_081840.1, on the reverse strand, counting down.
CAAATGTGAAGATCTTGTCAAGAAACCCATGCACTCTGTCAACCCTTTTCCTCACTGAAACAAGTGGGTCAGAGCTTAATTATCCACTTGTAAAAACATGGATTCATTTATGCCATCAGTTGCTTGTTCTTTTAACGTGTATTTGATTACCACCCATATGCCAAGCACTGTGGGAGGCCAAGCAGACAGGGAGAAAGGGGTGGGCCAGTTCAACAAGGACCTGGCCCTCATGGAGCCTGCCCTCGAATGAGAGAGGCAGACAAACTCGAAGACCAAGGAAGACCACAATTCTCAGTGTTGAGAAGGGCCAGGAAGGAAAACACTCGATGATGTCATGGAGAGTGACAGGTGGGAAAGGGAGTGGGAATGGGGGTGGGGGTGGAGGGAATTCTTGGCCGGAGACCAGAGAACACTCCCTGTTCTTTGGCAGAATTTAAATTAATTAGCTCTATTTTTATAAGGCAGGGAGTAAAAGATGTAGAACACCAAGGAACACACGTTAGTCAAAAGGGTTCTTTCTTGACAATGTTCCTATTATTTTTAGCAAGAATTTTAAAAATTAATAATCTCATCATATTTACACTAATTTCCTAAAAGCTTATTTCTTTGATTTTTTGCCCTGTTTGTTTCAAAAGCCAGACAGTAAAGCCCCTCACCTTCCGCCTCACACACTCACATATAAGCAGCCCGCGAAGAATAAAGAAGGGAAGCTAGTTCACAGACAAGCTCTTAGGGATATTACCTGATCACAGGTGCTCTGGGGTGAGGCAAATGCCCTCCCCCTTTCACACCCAGATGACTGACAGCAATGACATCCAATTATAGCTTTCCTTTCCTTGTTGAGGCTCTGAGAAGGAGACTGTCTACTAGAAATACTACAAAATTGTGGGCAATCACACTCCATTTCTCATGACAGAGAAAGTTAGAAAAACTCTATTAGGACCATCATGTCTTTGTTCCCTTAATCTTGTTGTAACTTATACAAGTTATCTCTGGATTGGGATAGCTCCAGTCTTAAGGTACCATATTTTAGGGACATTCTGCTAGCTTGTCAGCTCCCTTTTTTCCAGATGAAGGACTGTCAGGTGGCAAGAAGTCGAGGTGGACGGGGGAGGACCACTCCAAGGTTTCCTGGTGCAGGAGGACTGCTTTACGAAGGGGGATCAAGGAGGTCCTCTCTGAGGAAGCACCCTTTGCACGGAGAGAGGAAGAACATGGAACCTTCCAAGCAAAGTATTGGAGTAGGAGAAGAGGGAGCATTTCAGGCCTCAAGTACAAAGAAAGCGCTAGAACAGTTGGAGCAAGGCGTTCTCAGTGGCTAGGGGATGCTGAGAGACAGAGAAAGTGGCAGAAGAGAAAGGAAAGGACCAGATCACACATTTGGAAAACAGCAACCCAGAGAATTAGTCATCCAACAACTTGCTCAGTGTCAGATGCTCCATTAGTATCTTAAGCACTGGGTTTCCAAGAGCTATTCAATTCCGCAGCGGCTGATCATACACACCTTTATTTTCATTCACTGGGAAATGTTCCAAGGAATTTGGAGACCTGAAGTGCCCGGCAGCTGTGAGTTCTTACCACGGCGTGCGCTCTGCTCTGTAACTCTGCCACAGTATTCAACTCTCCTTCCTCACACACCGCAGTCTGGACTGCCAACAGCGTCCCACTGCTGTGCCAAGAGAAGGCACACCACCCATTTCATTCCCTGGTATAGTTTACCGTTTATGTGAAAACACTAAGGGAAACAAGCAGTGAGGGGAAAATCAAGCAGTAGGATCTCAACTACGTACAAGAGAAAGGAGGGAACAAACCAAAAATTTGGACTAGAAAAAAAAATGGTAAACAATACACCCATATGCTAATCGTGGTGGTCTGATTATTGGAAAGAAAAGGTATTTTCTCATTTGTTGGTTTGCAATTCTAAATTTTTAAGGTTGTTTATAAAATGAATTTCTACTATGAAAAAAACTTACCTAAAACATTGAAAGGAGGGAGACGTCTACCAGAACACACACACAGACCTGACCCCATGGCAATTATATCTGTTACTTGTGTTTTGTCTGCTCAGGGGACTCTGAATAGAGTCTTCATACCTGTTGTTGAATATGAGGCTATGAAATTGAAATGCATTTGTGTAATTTAAACATATTCTTTGGTTTTGAGAGCTAGTGTAATCACTGCAAAAAATGATAATTAAAATAAATGACTAGCCATGCCCCAAAGCACAAAGTATAACCAGGAGAGATGCGAATACATGATTTTCCTAATTATCCTTCCCTGCATCATATTTGGGCTAACAGTCAACTGAAATATATATAAACAAGTATCAACTCTTCTCTGCAGCTGAACCATTCATTCTCAAAACTAGAATGGTATAATTTTAGAGGTAGAAAAGGATAAGAGAAATCCAACAACACCATTCCTAGCATCTTTTCGTCCATCCTCCCCCCTCTATTCCATCCACATGCTAATGCAATCAATCAAGGAAGTGAGCATCCACTGGGTCCCCGGTGCTGGGCTAAGAGCTTGTTGTGAAGCAAAGAGCATGCTTTTGCCTTCAGAGGATCTACGGTCCAGATGTGAAGACACATCTAACCATTTCCCCAGGAAATGAATGCTTTAAAAGTGAGGTAGAGGAAGCTATGTGAGCATGGGGGTGAGGAGAAAGGGGGATAGCAGGCGGAGGACGGATGCGTGAACACCTCTGAGAGGTGATGCCTCTACCTGGCATGAAGGATGAGTTCCTGTGAGCTGGCATCCTAAAGAATGAAGGGGTGTGGGACCGAATGCTCATTAGAACTGGAGTGCTCACAGGGGAAGGATACCACATGAATGAAGCTGGAGATGCAGGCAGACTGTGCAGGGCCTTTTAAAGCTCCGTAAAGATTTTGGACTATATTCTGGTAGAAACTGGGAGCCTCTGGAAGGCTTTAACACAGGAGTGCCAAGATGAGGTCCACCATTCTGGCTGTAGCATGTGGAATGCACAGGAGGAGAGGATGTCAGAGAGCAGTTAAGACCAACATTAACTAAAGAATTCATCTTGAAAATGTTCCCTCAACATTTTCCTTCCATTGGTCAATGTTCCACCTATACAAAATACCCCATGCCCATTGCTTCTTACAACCTTCTGTTTGAACTAAAAGAAAGGAGGTGTCCAGGCCCAGGAGGAAGGAGCCAGGTGGATAAAGACCTGATGGGATGGGGTTTAGGGGCCCAGGATGCTTTCCTAATGCCTGGGAGGCCCTGGCGCCTGTGAGGATGGGCCACACAAATTAGCAGGAAACTTCTTAAAAAGAAAGTCTGACCTAGTGTTTTCTATTAAACATATTTTCCCCATGAATATGATAATTTTCATATATAACCCAAGTTCACAAATGAGGTCTCCCAGAGTCATTTTGTATATTTTACCCAAAAAGCACTAAGAGTAAGCACAGTGGAGTAAGTGTAAATATTATCACACACACCTCCCATGGCCAGCCCTCTCCCACAGGGTAACTACAACAAAGCGTAAACAATAGTTAGTAAAGGTAGGTTTGCAAATTCTGTTTAGTGCTTGGGTGGCTCCCCTGACATGACCCAGGCTGCTTCTGGCATTTGTTGAACTAGAAGTTTCAAGATAACAATGTCTTAAATTCTACGCTTGGAGGTTTAGTTCATTGAAGGAGAATGGCGCACACAGAACTTTTCTAATGTTCTGAAGGCTCGTTCTGGTGAGAAAACCTGGGGAGTTTTAAAGACTACAGCGTGGGGGTGAATGACAAGGATTTTATGGGGCAGCCCCTCCTCGCTTCCCCTCTCCTTCCCTCTCTTCTCCTCCCCTCACCCCTCTCCTCTTCTTCTCCCTTCTCCTCTCCTGCCTCACCTCGCCTCTCTCTCCCCCACCCGTTCCCCCCATCTCAATTTGCATTACAGTTTTAAATGACCAGTGAGAAGCAAACAAAAGGATTGGGAACAAGTTTCTAAAATTTCCTTAACCACTTTAGAGAAAATTCTTTGCTGCCTCCTGATTACAATGAAAAAAGGAGAGGGTTGCTGGGCTCCACAGAAATAAGTTCTTGTTTGCCAGATCTTTCATGCCACAGGAAGAATCTAAGAAGTTCACAAGCCACCTTTGGGGGAAAGGTACATAGCAGAGCTGGGAAAATTAAATCTCTGGTGAAAGGTGGGACACAGACACAGCTACTCAATAATAAGCCCAGTTTTTGTGACTCACCTATTTCTCCTTTAATCAAGTTTCAGAACAACTTCAACACTGCCCAGGAGAAAAGGAACAGGATGTCTGAAAGATGGTTCCTCTGCAGGTGTGACCACACGGATGGTAATACAACCTTTTCAGATTGAAAGCACTTCACAGGTTTTGTTCCCTTTCTCTCTCTAAGCCAAAGGAACCTTTAAAAGTTAGGCTTTGTCAGGACTGAGCCCCACACACCTGGACCTCAACTGATGTGCTGGGACCTGGGGCAGCATGATCACCTGGGGGATCACAGAAGTCCATGGACTGTGGGGGACAGGTGTCAATGCCCTCAAGCCAAATAATCACTTTAAAGGAAGAAAGGGAGCTTTTATTTCTGATATTTGTTAGACCTATCATGTAAATTTCCCTTGTAGACCTTGTCTCTGAAAAGGCTATTTGCACAGCAAAGCAGTTGAGGCAAGGCTGTCTCTAACATTACAACTGTTCAACCAGGTACTAACACATCTAAACAAAACAGGAGAGTCCAATTATTTGGTCACAAGAAAGAACATATGAAGTCTCAGCTTTCTATTTTCATTTTGTCTGCTCACCTAATAGCCTGCACTTGCAAATCAACTTGTTTCAAAGGGACCTGGTTAGCCAAAAATAACATTAAAATTGTAATGACCCATAACAGAAAGCATCAGAAAAATATAAACATCGAGGGCCAGAACACAAAATGGGGCTGTATTTTTCTGAGTTAAGTAGGCAATGCTATCATTACCATATAAATGAATTCATTAAAAAAAATCTGATTTCTGCCTTTGGTCACATTCACCAAGGACTCAATTTATACTTTCCAAAGAAAACTATTTTTTTTCTTCACCAGCCACCATAGGATCCAATTAAAATATAAATCAAACATCTTGAAAGCTTTCAGAATTCACAACACCAGATCCTGACCTGTAAACATTGACAACTCACTCCTCTAAAACACTAGCAGAAACGTCGTCTTCAGGGGATGTCAGGCATCTCCTGGGGTCTCTGTAGGCCTTGCTGTTTACTAGAAACCAAACTAGCTTGAAGACCTCTTCACCCCTCGGCAGAAACAATCTTTTTACTCATCACCACAGAGAATCAGGAAAGGGACCATATTTCCATGACTGAGAACAATGTGATCACAGCAGCCACACACTCAGATCTGTTGACGGGAAATGAGAGAAAGAACCTGTGCACAGCTCGCAGCAAAGCAGCACTCAGGTAAAAAGGAAACACTCTTCTTCCTCCTGCAGGACACCTGGAATGTCAGCACATGCTCCTGATCTAGAATCACAGCAACAGTGAGTGTGCTGTGTGCTGTGGCCACTCATAAGGGCACCTGGTCCGTATTACATTATATCCTACTAGAGGCCCAGCTCACAGGATTCGTGCACTGGTGGGGGTGTGGCCTGTGGGGATAGGCCCGCTGTGGGAGCACTGCTCATCCTGATCAGCCCAGCGGCTGCTCCCGCTGTGGGAGCACACTGACCACCAGGGAGCAGCTCCTGTGTTGAGCGTCTGCCCCCTGCTGGTCAGTGCATGTCATAGCGGATGGTTGACCAGTTGTTCTGGTCGTTCCACCATTTGGTTGCTGGGCTTTTATTATATAGGATAATCTTCATCTGCAACACTTTTCTCCTGGACTTTCCATGAGCCAGATGCCTCGTGCTACATTTCAGGCATGGTTGTTGCATTTTAAATGCCCCACATCTGGCTGATTCTGTCTCCATTGAGGACAGGGTTCTGCTGGCCTGGAGCTGCCATTTTGGCTCTCAGGGCCCTGCTGTTCAAAGTGTGATCGGCAGTATGACCTGTGAGCTTGCTAGACATGCAGAATCTCAGGTCCTACTACCGCCTCACTGGGTGGGTTTTCATTTTCACAGGATCCCATGTTTCTTGGGCACATAGTGCAGACTGAGCAGTACTTCCCTACACAGTCTGATGTAGTAAATGTACTAGAGAGATTAGGAATCTACATTTGAGATAAGCATCCTAAGTTACTGTGCCAACAATCAAAAAAAAAATGCTTCCTGGGCCAAGTGATATTGTATTCCTCGCAGTAATCTGAGCTTCTTAGCTAAAACTGGGCATACCTGTCACTCAATCGTAAAAAAAAATGTGAAAGGTTAAAAACAGAAGTTCATAAAACCTTTCGTGAATTTTTAAAAAACACTGTGTTCTAAATAAATTTAGCATGATTAAGAATTAAGAATCTACTGGGGTTCTTTTTAAAAACACACAGCACACTGCTAGAGAGAACAGGATTTGAGTACCACTGGCCCCTCTGCCGAAGAATTATTGCTCTGAGGTACAGTAAATAATGACAGTGGGATGAAGTGATTAAAAAGCACAGCATGTGGATAACAAAAAGATAGTGAAAATCACCCTAATATCACAAACTGGATAGGTCCATGGTTATCATTTTGGGCTCTTTTCTTCCAAACTTTTATATTCATTCAGGTAGACGTAGGTATGCATTTTATACCCCAAAGGGGGTCAACGGTATATACAGCTCTGTGTATTCTTTTCACTTAACATTTTTATAACATGGGTATTTTCCCAACTCATTAAATATTTTTCAAACAACATCACTACATGTTATTTCATTATCTTGCTAGACTAAAATGTATTTTCCCCTATCTTCCTTTACTTCAGGTTCTACATAAAGTGTTTCTTCTTGCCCGGCTGGTGTTGCTTAGTGGTTGAGCGTCGGCCTATGAACCAGGACGGCACAGTTTTGATTCCCTTTCAGGGCACATGCCCGGGTTTCGGGCTCGATCCCCAGTAGGGAGTGTGCAGGAGGCAGCCGATCAATGATTCTCTCTCAATCATTGATGTTTCCACCTCTCTCTCCCTTCTCTGAAATCAATAAAAATATATTTTAAGGTGTTTCTTCTTTTCTTTGCTGTGGGATAGATCGTATCTGCTCTGATACCAAATTTTTGTCTTTGCAACTTTTTAGCAGCCCCTTGCAACATACCTCTGGTGTCCAGACAGGCATACCACAGATTAAATCGGCTTTTCTTGCTCTGTATCTGCCTATCTGTCCTCCCAACTCCACCCCTCCAGCAGGCTCTTCCAGAGGCCAAGTCAACCCAATGGTCTCAGAAACTGTGCAAATGCTCACCATGGGAGAGGACTCTTAAGTTTTGTGGAGAGTGGTCTCTACACTTCTTAGTTCAGCTCAGCCTGACCTGAAGTTGGTGACAGTGAACTCTAATCCCAACATTTATATAATACACATGACATGCCACTCCGAGACAATCACAATGATCCTTAGCATACTGAGAAGTCCTACAGTTAACAAGCCTATTTAAGTTTACTAAACCTAGGATCTCTCAAATTTATTTGACATCAGAACTTCTTTAGCATACACTTGCTTAATATCCCCGAGAACTAATGTTCAATCAAACACACTTGGAGAAGCGCTGGTCTGTCCCATACATGACAGAACAAGAATCTCATGTTATCTGGGAACTGCAGAGTTGCCCAGTCAGGCCTACAGGGTGAGCTCTGCAAATGCATCTGATTATAATTCTATTTACACAGTAATTTGAAAGACCTAGGGTCACTCAAGTTGGAATTATTTTAAAAATACATGGAGTGGGTCAATGGGGGAGAAAGGTGGGCATCTGTAATACTTCCAACAATAAATATTTTTTAAAACAAGAATACAAGAATATCACTTATAACTTAGAGCAGTGGTTCTCAACCTGTGGGTCGCGACCCCTTTGGGGGTCGAATGACCCTTTCACAGGGTCGCCTAAGACCATCGGAAAACACATATATAATTACATATTGTTTTTGTGATTAATCACTATGCTTTAATCATGTTCAATTTGTAACAATGAGAATACATCCTGCATATCAGATATGTACATTATGATTCATAACAGTAGCAAAATTACAGTTATGAAGTAGCAACGAAAATAATTTTATGGTTGGGGTCACCACAACATGAGGAACTGTATTAAAGGGTTGTGGCATTAGGAAGGTTGAGAACCACTGACTTAGAGGAATACCAATACCCCTTCCCATTTCTTCCGTACTCTGCTTTGCTTAGTCATGATTTCTTCTATTATCCATTCAAAAGAATAAAATTACCTTGTTTTGTGCATCGGATTGAAAATCAAAGAAGGAAAAGTATAAAAATTATTTCCCTGCACTTCTCCAAATCAACTAAATAAAAATTTTCTAACAACTAAAGAAAAAAAATACATGCTTCATGTTTCATATCACACATAAATGGTTATTTCCTTAATCACATATTATGTAAATGTTCCCCATCATAGTTATTACTATAAAATACAGTAATATAGTATATTTCATAGTAATTAATAACTAACACCTTTACTTGTATCATGTTTGATCCCTGAAACCACTCAATGTGAATGTAAAGCTAAGAATATTAACTCAATTTTACAGATGAGAAAACTGAAATGGAAAGCTTAGTAACTTATCCAAAGTCACTTAATTCATAAATAATAGGGGTGAGAATCAAAACTAGATCTTCTGATTCAGTGTATTCATTGCCTGGCAGTAGTTTAAAACCCTCAGCTTCAAATGCCTCAGCCTGATTTTCATATTCCCTTTCAACGCCTTTGCACTTTTACTCAACATCATGCTTAAAATTGAGAAGTATGTTAGATTTAGACTCTTCTAGATACTGTTTCTTTTCAATGTCTATATTAAACTCTATCAGGATAAGAGAAAGACCATAAGCTGAAATAACTCTGATGATCTGAGGAGTGATTATCACATCAACAAGTTAAATGTAGCTAGTTCAAGCATATGAAGGATTTACTTTGATTAAAAAATAGAATCCAATATAAAATTCCATTCAACAAGTATTTTTGAGCACCTACTGTGTACCAGAGGCACCGTATGACTGTTTAAGGGGAAAACATCTGGGGGTTAAACAGTTTTAAAAAGGTTCCCCTTGCAATCAGTACTGGGTCAGATCTGACCATTATGTATCTTTGGGCCCCAAAGAGTGTTCCTTCAATACATGGAGTGTGAGGTCAGGTGAGAGTGACCAACTGTGTACCTGACAGTACTGAAGAAAACTGAGACAGAAATGTAATTTCATGACTGACAGAGGGATGGGGGGTGAGGGGTTTGGGTGAAAAGGTGAAGGGATTAAGAATCTGTATTGGTAGTTATATAATAGTTACAGAAATGTAAAGTATAGCATAGGGATTATAGTCAATATTATCGTAATAACAATGTATGGAGCCAGATGGGTACTTGAAATATTGGAGGGGGTGAGGGGGACCACTCTGTAAAGTACATGATTGTCTAACCACTATGCCATACACCTGAAACTAGTACAGAATAATGTGGAATGTAAACTGAAATTGAAAAAAATACATAAAATTGAATAAATAAATGAAGGTAATAATATCTATTTTTTTTTAAATCCACTGAATAGAATGCCAATCTTCAAAAAGAAGAAAGGGATGGAGGGGGAAAGGGAGGTAGGAAGGGAGCGGGGGGTGGGGGGAGGGAAAAAAATACTGGAAGCACAATAAAACGTCTCTCCATAGTATAAAAATAAGTAACAATCAGAAAAGAATACATTTTTAAAATTATTAAAATATAGATTAATGTATTACATTAAACTAGGTTTTGTATGGAAAATTTGATTGTATGATGATAATTTATTTTAGTTTAAAAAGTTATGAGTGATCAATCTATTCATTGTTCTCTTTGTTCCACAAATAGTGTTGAAGTGCCAATTATGTAGCAGACATTATGCTAGGTTCTGGAAATGTATCAATGAACAAAACAGAAAAAGATCCTTTTTTTCAAAAGCTTATATTCTAGTAAGGAAAGACAAAATAGGCATTATAAATAAGTACACAATACAGTATATTTAAAAGGTGACTTAAAATAAGTACAGTAGAGAGAGATCACTGGTGCTGGTGGTGGTTGGGGAGGTTGCAATGTTGAATGGGAGGGACAGGGTAGCCTCATTGTTAGGTTGAGATTTGTATAAAGAGGAGAGAGATGGGTCCAGCTGATAGCTGAGGGCAGAGAGTTCCAGGAAGAGGGAAGAGCTGGAATCAGAGTCCTCAACTGGAGAAGTTTGAGGAATGGCAGTGAGGAGGCTAGCAGGGAGTGAGGAAGGCAGAGAGTGCTAGGAGATGAGATAGTTTAGTAAAAGGCGAAAGATTTATACGATCTGAAGAGAAACCAGAGTATTAGAGATGAGATAGTTTAGGACTTTGTAAGATACTGGCAGGGCTTGAGTTCTTTCTGAACTAAGTGGTGCTAATTCAGAACTGTGAACAGTGACATCTCATTTAACTTTGAAAAGCTCACTTTGGCTGCTGAGTTGAGAAGAGACCACAGAGGGGCAAAGGTGGAAGCAGGGAGAAACTGGAAGACGATTGCAATGCAGGTCTGCAGTTGCTCCCCATAATTCTGCAATCCAAAAGCTGTTTCTGTAGTTCATTAGGTGGCAAAACTAACCTACACTTCACCTAACCTCGAGGTCTTTAGTTGCCAGTTATCATGAGTATTCATGAGTTTCACTGTAGAAACATCAGTGTGCATCATTATATCATGTACAGCATATGCAGATTATTCTCTAAAATCTGAAAAAAGTTGTATGCCACAACTCATCTGGATAAAGGAGGTTGGACCCAGACCCTAAGGGAGTGATGGTGTGGGCCAGGGGGGTAGCATTGGAGATGGCATGCAGTGGCCACAATCTATACATATAAAACCCTAATATGCAAATAGACCAAATGGCAGAACAACCAAACAACTGGTCTCTATGACGTGTGCTGACCACCAGGGGGTGTGCGTGGAACATGGCGGGCATCAGCTGCGGCGGGCTGATGGAGCAGGTGAGTGGGGGCGCTAGACCACGGCGGAGCTCCGGTGTCTGTCACCGGTGTGAGCCTCTGGTGGTTACAGAAAATTCTTTGCTCCCATGTGCCATGGTCCCATCCAGCACTTGCACCTGTTGCTGGCACTGGCCCTGCTCACACCCACTGCTGGCGCCAGAGCCACTGCTCACACCCACTGCCAGCACCTGGCCCCGATCGCTTGGCACCATCAGCGGGTGTGAGTGATGGCTGCTGGCCCTGATTGCCCCTCAGGGCTTCTCCACCTCCTCCTGCTCCTGAGGGGCAATCAGGGCCAGCAGCCACCTCTTGCACCTGCTGCCGGTGATGGCCCCGCTCACACCCACAGTCAGTGCCAGAGCCGCTGCTCCCACTCGCTGCTGGTGCCTGGCACTGGTCCTGATCGCTCGGCACTGTCAGTGGGTGTGAGTGGAGGTTGCTGGCACCGATTGCCCCTGAGGGCTTCTCCACCTCCCCCCGCTCCTCAGGGGTGATTGGGACAGCAGTCACTGCTTGCACCTGCTGACAGCACTGGCCCCGCTGCTGGCGCTGGCCCCAATCACTCCACTCTGTCAACGGGTGTGAACAGGGCCGGCGCCGTCAGCACATGGGAGCAGTGGCAGCAGGAGTGGGGCTGCCGGCAGACAGGGGATCAGGGGCTGTGGTGGGAGTGGCTGGGCGGGGCATGGAGGATGGGCCAAGACCCGCCCCTGTGCCCACTTCAGCCTCGCGGCCCACAGTTCCTTTCAAGGTGCATGAATTCGTGCACTGGGCCCCTAGTTTCAATATAATTTAAAGGTAGGGCTAACAGGATTACCTTGTAGATTGGATGTGGGTATAAAGAGACTCATTTACTATGACTCCAAGTCCTTCAGCTGTAGCAACTGTAAGATAAAGGTGCCATATCGTAGGGTGTGAAAGACTGTGGGTGGAGTGTGTTTGAGATGAAATTGAGGCACAATTCAACAAGTGGTCTGAGCATCTAGTTTCATCTAAACTGGAGAAGTTAAACAGGCAGACGCTTTTCAAGTCTAGAATTTTGGGAGAAGTCTGGGCTAGAGGGGTATTCTTGTTATAATTTTTTTTCTTATTTCCTTTTAGAATATCTTCACACACATTATAAAGAAAAACATTGTTTAATAACTTCTGCCATTAAATAACATATCTTTCAATGTAAAGAAAAATATAACTGTTGAAGTTTGAGGCTATTTGGAATCTTCAAAACAGTGGCTGTAATTAATATCACCTGAAAATTCATGAAATGAGGACAGCCAGATTTTATTCTCAGACCTGTGGAGAGTAATGGCTTAAGAAAATTAGTATGCCAGAAGTGAAGAAAATATTCAGCGAAGAAATGGTGTTGAACTAAAGTAGCGATAAGGTTCCTTTCTGTTTTCACAGTGAATAAACACCAGTTACTTGTCCTGAACCAAACACTTGAATGCTTCCCTCAATCAGAAAATACGCTACAATCACAAGATAGCAAATTAAGTGTCCAAAATATCCTCATTCACACGAACATTCACCAGCAGCTCTAGCTGGGGATGAAGTGAGAGGGGATGCTCATCTTCGGAAGGAGTGTCCACTGCTCTCCGTGGTATGCAGCCGCCTTGGCCCAGGATCAAGGCCATTCTCTTGCAGGGCTTATCTCTAAAAACACACTCTCTCAGAATGAGTGCATTCAAACATCACCAGAACTCCATGCTCCCCAATTTTATCCTGCTAATTACTACTGGCGACCTTCAATGTTATTCCTAATTCCTATGTGTGTCAGTATGGAGAAGAGTAATGGGAAGAAAAAGAGAGCTTCAAAAAGGAAAAAACATTAGAAGACTCAGAAAGATGTTGATATCTATGTTAGAGTATCTTTTTATATGAAATAGCCAAGTTCTTACAACTCTACCTTAAGCAGCAGAATAATATAAATACTACAGTTACTTAAGCATCCATGAATAAACATTCCATTGCATGATTGCGAAGAGATAAAGAAAAAAAATAGAGTAAGAAAAAGAGATAGATGAGAGAGAGAAGGAGGAGGGAGAGGAGAGAGAGACGGGAAAGGAGAAGGAAAGTAAAGAAGGGGAGGGAGAAAGAAAGAGAAGGTGGGAGGATAAAAATGATCAGAAAATGTGCTTTTCAAAAAATAAGAGTTATGCACATATAAATATGTTATTAGATCTACCATCTAAGCCCTCTAAAATCATATTTATTGTTTAAAATGTACACAATTACAAGTATTTCAGAATTGGAGAATCTCCATTTCATTTTAAAAGGACAGTGACCTAGAAGAAAACATTTGATTGAGAGTCACATAAAAGTAAAAACAAACAAACAACTTTTCTCTTTTAAAAAAATCACAAAATTCAGTATTCTTTTCACCTAGTAAAAAACTGCAAATGTGCACAATGTAAAAGGAGCAAAGCTGAGTCCCATCAGGGAGTGGGAAAAGAAGAAACTAGTAACGTCAAAAGTAGAAGAGGAGAGAGGAGTGAATGCAAAGGTAGCTAAGAATAAACAAAGTGAAGCATGACAGGAAAATACAGGGAACAAGGCTGTAAACTGCAAATTTTGGTTTGGTAATAAAGGAACCTCTTCCTCCTTCAAAACTTGCTTCATTAGTGATAGCCTTTATCTCCACTGGTGGCACCACACTTTACCCAGCCACCCATTAAAAATCTGGGAGTCTTTAATCTAGCCCAGTCCAGATCTAACCACCAGCTTACAGCAAATAAAAGGGACAGCTGTGCAGTTTTTCTCATCAATCCTGACTTAACCCTCCAGTTTACTGGGGGTTTACTGCATACCCTATGCTGCTTCCTACCTTTGTGCCTTTGCTGTACTGTCCCCGCTAACTATAATGCCTCCCTTTTCTCATCCTCTTACGCTATTTAACTCAAGAAGCTCCCCCACCCAAAACACTCCCTGCCCAAATACTGATTGGTACCCCTTCTCTCTACTCCCAGATTGTGCTACACAAATCTCTTTCACTAACCAAGTACCACAGTTAGCTTTTGGGAGACTCTTTTCCACCAGTCTGTAACCTTTTCTGTTTTATCTTTGTAAGCCCAATGAATCACACAGGGCCTGGCATTCTGAAACACGCTAAAAAATGTTTACTGATTAGCCCTAGCCATTTGGCTCAATGGATAGAGTGTCGGCCTGCAGACTGAAGGGTCCTGGGTTTGATTCCGGTAAAGGGCACAAGCCCAGGTTGCGGGCTCAATCCCCAGTGTGGGGCATGTAGGAGGCAGCCAATCAATGATTCTTTCTCATTGTTGATGTTGTTATCTCTCTTCCTCTCTGAAATCAATAAAAATATTTTTTAAAAATAAAATATTTTAAAAAATGTTTACTGATTAAATGAATGGACAGTTAGAGTGAAAGTTAAATGGCACGTGATACAGTAAATTCCCCATCTCTGAGAGTTTTCATGTAAATCTGAATATTTTAGGAGAATTGTCATACTGGATAGGAGCTGTAATCTACTATATAACTGTGATATTCCTTCCATTTCTACACACTTATTTGCCCAACTCTCTGACTTTTATTCAGAGTTGTAATATTTAATAGTATGGGTATATGACACATACTTTATACAGATTATTTTTATGAGTTTTATACTTATTCAATGTATGGCCTATGGCTGAAATGTCATCATAAACAGCTTATTAAAATGTGCTAACACAAAGGACCCCAAAAAGCCAAAGCAACCCTGAGAGAAAAAGAAAGCAGTAGGCATCACAACTTCCTATTTCAAGCTATACTGCAAAGCTACAGTAATCAAAATAGCATGATACTGACAAAAAACAGACTCATAGACCAATGGAACAGAATTGAGAGTCCAGAAATAAACCCACACATAGATGGGCAATATTTGATGAAGGAGCCAGGAATACTCAATGGAGTAAAGTAGAAAACTGGATAATCATGCAAAAGTATGAGATTAGACCCCTATCTTACACCACTCATTACCTTGACATGGATTAAACACTTGGACATAAGACCTGAAAACATAAAACTCCCAGAAGAAAACATAGGCAAAAAGCTGCTAGACTAATCAATAAAGAAAAAGTAAAAAAAAAAAAAGCTCCTAGACATGGTTCTTGGTAATGATTTTTTGGAGATGACAACTAACACATGAGCAACAAAATAAGAAATAAACAAGTGGACTACATCAAACTGAAAAGCTTCTGCACTATAACGAAAAACCTATCAATGAAAAGACAACCATGAAATGAGAAAAAAATGTACAAACTATATATCTATTAAGGGGTTAATATCCAACCTATACAGGGAACTCATACAGCTCACTAGCACAAAAAAACAAACAAAAAACAACAACAAACAAACAAAAAGAACCCCCCAAATAATCCAATTAAAAATGGGCAAAGGATCTGAATAGACATTTGTCCAAAGAAGATATATGAATGGCCAATAGGTACATGAAAAGATGATCAACATCAATATTTATTAGGGAAATGCAAATCAAAACCACAATGAGATATCATCTCACAGCTAGCATGAAAAGAGATAATAGATGTGGGGGAAAAGGGAACCCTCATGCACTGTTGGAAGGATTGTAAATTGGTACAGCCACTACAGAAAACAGTATGGAGTGTCCTCAAATTTACAATAGGACTTCCATATGATTAAGGATCCTATTTCTGGAAATATATCCAAAGGAAATGAAAACACTATTTTGTAGAGATATTATTTGTACCCCATGTTCATAGCAGCACTATTTACAATATCCAAGACATGGAAATAACTTAAGTGTCCACAGATGAATGAATGAATAAAAAAATTTGATACACACACACAATGAAATAATAAGAAGAAAATTGTGCCATTTGCAAACAGATTAATGTTGAGGGCATCGTGTTAAGTAAAATAAGTCAGACAAGAGAAAGAAAAGATGATGGGTGCTAACTAGTTACTGTGGTAATCATTTCACAAATATACAAGTCAAACCATTATGTTGTGCACCTTAAGCTTCTACAGTGCTGTATGTCAATTATAGCTCAATAAAACTGAAAAAAAAACAACACTCAAAAAATGTGCGAGCATATTTATATGACTTACTGAACACATCTCCTCTGGGCTTCTGAGGCTCTGTCTGTATCCTGTTGTCAACTGTAATCTCTCTTGGAGATGTGGTAGCAGCTGGTGCTATAGTGGTCAGTCTGATGATTGGTCTTTCCTGCGTTGGTGGTGGTAGAGGCCTTCTGAGTTCTGTGGGAGGCGGTGGGGGTGGGGGGGTGGCAGGCCATGTTGTTGGTTTTGGTGTAGGTCTTGTTGTTGGCTTAGAAGTCGGCCTGTTGGTAATGACAGGAGGAATATATGGTGTCCTCAGAGGCCACCTAGTACTTCCGACATCAGGAATCCAATTACCGTGTCCTCCATCACCCTTTGTAATGGTACCATTTCCCTGTGGTGCATGAATTGGACCGGAAGGTTCAATCATGACTTTCGGAATATCTAAAAAAGTCAAAAGATTTAAATTAGTGTGTAACCCAAAAGGTAAAATATCAAATTGTAAAAAACAAGCATATCAAAATATGTACCAACTAGATTTACTTTTCACATTTAGAATATTCCCCTACTGTAAATCATGCTGTTTTCCAAATAACAAATATGTGCATATATGATATATGATACACATTCATCTGGTGGGTGAATGCAAAAATTATATTGGCATTTCTATAATAAATTTGTGTTATTTGAACACAAAAAAGTTGTGTTTGTAAAGTGGGAACAGATGGTAATCAATGAGATTTTTAAAATGCACAGATGTTCTAAATTTTTAAAATATGAAAAATGTATATATAGAGTGTATATTAAGTGTCCCTATGGTACATGTATATCATAAAATCATATTTAGAATTGTCTAAAGACTAATTTCTCTTCCACACTTTATATAAACTTGACTCATGTAAAACATTTTTAATAAATGTTATACATATTATTTTAGTTGATTTTTCTTCCCACTTATTAATGTATATAATTGCTTTTTTAAAAGAAATTTTCAGAGGTCACCAAGATCATCTGTGGAATATTTTTCCTTTATTATCTTCATCCAAAGAAATTAATATATAATCTGTCTGATACGATATACTCCTGGGGAAGCATAACACTTAAAAAATCCTTTAATCCCCATGATTTTATGCCCCAGGGTTTTTAGTAAATATTTTACTCCAGAAATTTTAAAATTTATTGTTTCATAAAATATATGCTAAATTATGGACTTTAGTTTGTAAAACTTTCATCGTGGAGGGTATTTTTTTCATGTTTATCTACTAATGTATTCATACTACAAACAGAGCTTATAAAAATTTAAAAAGCAAAACAGAACTAAAGGTAGAGAAAACACATAAATAAGGTAATATTTTAGAATTAGGAGACATAATAAAATGAGGAACCAAAAATATAGAATATATTCTGATTATCCCACTATCATACTCTAATGCTAATGACAAACATTTATTTCTAATTTTAAGAAATTCTCTGGGAGGGCTCTAAAATTTGTCAGCTAAAGGGAAGCTACAGAGAAATTTCAGTCAAGTAATGGAACGCTTTTAAGCGTAGAAAGTATAACTGAGTCTTTAATTTTTAAAAATACCAGAACACATGATTCTATTGTTTGTAGAAAGCAGAGACTAATATTACCAGCAATGAAAATTGTACTTTTTTGATCAATTAATCGTGATCCTTTACTCCCCCAATAACAGCTCTTGTGCAATCTAATTCCCTGCTGGAATGTAGAGCCGGAAGACCAGTGTTACTCACACACGCAGCTCAGTCCGTCGCCGTGGTATCCATCTTTACATTTGCACTTGTAGGACCCATGTACGTTGAAGCAGTGAGCAAAGCTGCTGCACTGATACTGGCCCAGGGAGCACTCGTCTATATCTGCATCATGAAGTAGGGAAAAGAGATGTTTATTGGGAAGATATATAGAATGACATGAAAACATATAGACAGCTTCAAAAACAGTTTTCTGCAATGTGAAGGTCCATGTAAAACTGGCAGATAAACCAAAGAAATAAACTGCCTGTGCATCCCAAGGTACTGGGGGTTGAACTGGACTCCTGTTTGTTTAGTGCCAGAACCTCCCCCGCCCACCATCTCCCACCCCTGGCAAGTCTGTCTTCAGCACAATTAAGAGGCCAGAGGAAGAAACAGGGAAAAGCCAAGACTGGGGCTCCTTACCGTGACATTGGTATTTGCCTCCAATGTACATGAGGTCGAAGCCTTTATGGCACTTGCAGATATAACTCCCAAAAGTGTTGACACACTGCCTAAATCTAGGGCAGGAAACTCTTCCAGTAGCACATTCATCAACATCTGAAACATAAGCCAACTGTATTTTCGGAGCATGTTCAGATGAAGTGTATTTTAAAATAAATAACTGCCTGCAAACGGTTGCCTGGCACACAGTGACTCATCATAGACATTAGCCAGCTGTTGGCCCCACAGGCACCATAAATTCCACATCTCCATCTTTCAATTCATCTCCCTCACCCAGGCTGCCCTCCTACTGCAAGGCATCTTAGCACATACTGCACCTGTATCCACCTAGTTGCGTGAACTAAAACATGAGTCATTCTTGACAGCCCTATTTCCCTTAACCCTAAGTCGTCAGGCCCACTTAATTCTACCTCTGAAAGACTATTTGAATTTGTCTCCTCTTCTCTTCACCCTCTGCCACTACCCTAGTCCACGCTACCATCTTCCAGGTCTCCTAACCTGACCTTTCCTGGACAAGCTTACCTCCTCCAAAGCATTCCCACTCAAGTTGAAATAATTTTATTACAACATATAATTGGATTAGTGCCATGCCTAAAGCTCTTCTACTGTTTCTATTTGCTTTCTGAATTGAATCATCATTCCTCACCAGGTCCTTGAAGGCTCTATAATAAACAGGCTACCTCACTGGCTGTATCCTAAGTCATCGTCCCTTATGCTCCCACTCTGTACTGAAGCCACATTGGGGTCTTGTTCATTCCAGTGCCTGTATTGTTTCCACCTGCTTGGCTGATTCTTCACATGGCCAACGGCCCAGGTCTTACTTCAGGCTTTCCTTGACCATTATTTTCTAAAATAGACCCTCTCTGTTTCTCTCTCTCTCTCTCTCTCTCTCTCTCTCTCTCTCTCTCTCTCTCTTCCTCATATTAACACATAGTATTGTTTGTAATGTTATTGGATACTAGAGGCCCAGTGCACTGGTGGGGTCTGGCTGACCTGCCCTGATTGGAGCTCACTGGGCTGGGCCAGCTGGGGGGAGGAGCCATGGAAGGTTGGCTGGCCAGCCCCGCCCCCGATTGGGCCGGTTGGCCAGCCACAGTGCATATTATAGTGACTAGTCATTCTGGTATATATATATATATATATATATATATATATATATATATATATATATATATATATATATATATATTTGCTTCTTTGCTGTCTCTGCACCATTAGAATATCAGCTTTGTGAAGATCAAAACCTGGTCAGCTTTTTCCATTACTGTACATCCCGCACTTAGCATAGTGCCTGGAGTATAGAGGGTAATCAGTAAATGTCTCTTGAATCACTGAATATCTCCCTTCATTGAGTACTTACTATGTGCTAGGTTGCTAAGCTCTTTCTATACATGAGTTCATTTAATCCTTACAATGGTTCTATGTGTCATTACTCCCATTTTAAAGATGACTTTGACTCAAGTTCAAAGAAAGGAAGTCTCTTGCCTAAGGTTACATATCAAGTATATGGCAGAGTTGAATTTAAAACCAAAGCCCTGGCTCTTACCACAATCCTATACTACCATCCCTAATTTTAAGGGGGGAAATCTAACTCTTAAATGCAATACATACAATCTAGTGCTATCTACCTGTTCAGTTTCATCAGTCATTGCCCCTTACATTCTAGAAATACTAAGCTCTGTTTCCCTGAACATTTTGCTCCTTGGAATTTCAATGCCTTTGCAGATGTGGTTCCCTCTGCCCCAAGCTTTCTCCTGCCCTTCATTTTTAGAAAAAAAAAGTTTCTATAGTCTATTCACAGAGAGGGGTCCTCTTCTGGGACATCTGATATCTTGATATCTTCTAAAGGATAGCTAAGACTTGATGTAAGCAACTGCCTTTTTTTTCTTATTCACATCACCTTTCCCTTTCTTCCTTTCCCTAGAGAGACCACAGTCAGAGAGGCTTGGCTTTACAACTCACCCACACAGGTTCTACCATCCGGGGCCAGCTGGAGGCCAGGAGAGGGGCACTGGCACCGTATCTGTCCTTTGATAACATCACAGCCATACTGACAGTTTGCCATGGAGCACGTCAGGCCACCTGGAATGAGTATGACTGGCTGACTCAGAGAACAAACTCTACAACTGAAATCACTACGCTCTTAACCTGTCCCGAAATCAGCGACACTGGCTCAACAATGAAGACAAAAAAAGGCCTCAATTATTCAACAGGGACCGAACGACTGTCTTCCTCCATGAATCAGGAGGATTACAAAGTGACCCAGCTCTGTTGTCATCTGGAGAAGGCCTCTAATGCATTTGAGGAATTCCAAGACAAATGTAAAGCTTAATCTCTTATACGTTATCTGTAAATTTTCCCAGTGGCTAAAAACAGTGGAAAATTGAGGTTATTTTCCCCAGATTATTCATGCTAAGTGCTGGTCTCCGGTGAAGCATCCACATAATTGTGTCAAGCTCCCATTAAATTTCTCTAGGGACAGCAGATTTCCCACTGAGTTGGGCAATGCTAGAGGAATTGAGCATCCCTGTCACATGTGATTTAACATGAACCCACTTCATTCCAAAATGTCTCATGCTAAGTAGGCCATGCTAAATGAAATTAGCTAACCTTTTTTATTTTATAAAACACAACTCAAAGAGAGATAGTGGATGACTGACTGACTGATAATTAGCTAATTTATCTGATAATTCAGTAAAAATAAAAATCAAATCACCGATTGTTGGATATCCTATACATACAACCTCAATTCAATGTTCAGCCTGCAGAGAATTTGATGGCACCATCCATCTTATAACACATCCAAATGATAGTAGGAAATCTTTTCTGTTACTGAAATCATTCATTTTTTTTTCATTTGAAGTGGATATTAATAAAAGGGATATAACTTAATCCTTAGACTATGACACTGAGATGTAAAAATGAAGTGAGAAGGTATTTGTGAGTTGTTTATAACCGAACAACAGGCTGGATGGATTCTCTACCAGCAAATAGTTTAAAGCTCATCTTTATGGGCAGCACAATGGTCCTAAAATAATCACTGATGCTCCCCTTCTAGCTGGAATAGCTCTAGGCCCAGAGTGACAAAAGGGAAAAACATGTTGGGAAAAACATAAGAAAATACACTTAGTTTTATTCTTCTTCTTCTAAAACCATTTCCAAATCAATTTAATGCTGGCACCCAGGATAAAAGAATTCTAGCCATCTAAAAGGGGCAACCCTTTCTTTTGATTTTCAATTGCTTAGGGACACATACAAACACACACTCCCATCCTGTCTGGGAGGCCACCTTCATTCTCACACCACCAGAGCACAACATGAAGGAAGTCAAGCCCACAGCACTTGTAAAACAATTAAGATTCTTGACATACTTGAGCAGGACCCATCCGGCATCAGCATGTACCCGTTGAGACAGTAGCACTTGTAGCTGCCGTAAGTGTTCATACACCTGTGCTTGCAGGGCCGCGGCTTCAGGCCACACTCATTCAGATCTGGAAAGAGTGGAAGTTGAAGCAGAAAAATCACAAAATGTCCGCACAAATGTAAACCATTTGAAATACTTGTCTATATTGAAAAAATGAAGAAGAAAAGTGGGTCAAGCTACGGTAACCGGTTATTTACATAAGATGGAGCCTGTTCACACTGTCTTAATTTTAAGGCTGGCTACACTAGGGGCAACCAAGAGTTTCCCACAAGAGGTGACTGAAAGCCTTATAACAATGAAGAGGCCGTGTGAGTTCCTGGAGCTTACATTATATAGAACATGTGATTCCGTCCTCCATAGTATACTGTGCTTACCTCATTGTCCCTAGAAAGAGCAGCATACTGACTCCTCATAGTGCTCTGTCATCTATCTGACTTCAATATCCTCAAAATATCTGGGTTCTACTCCTAGAGTCACTCTTGACAACACGCTCTTCCTCTATCGACTTATTTCCCTCTTTGTTTAAAGAAGATATGAGAAAATATGCTGATTCTAACAGTCGACTGCTTTCAACTTCCCAAAAGAAAGCTCCATCTCCAGAGGCTAAGAGCTACATGAATGAGAGTGATCACAATCGTGGTTTTCCTTGTTCAATCTTATAGATTATATACTGACCTCAGGTTAAAGAAGGAACTTCTGCTTCCTACTTTAGTAATGTACTCAAATCACAAAATAAACTTAAAAAAAACACAAACAGCCCTCCAGTATGTTTTCATTCATTTGGTAGTTAAGAAGGAGCATATGGAAATACTAATGAATAATACATAATGGACTATCATTATGTATTTTAGGATTATTGGTTTAAATACCAATATGAAATTAATTAATAAATTGCACATTAGAATTTTCCAACCCAGTTGAACACTGCCTCAAGTGAACATAAAGCTCATAATGACATATAAACACTGAAACAGTAATGCCCAAAATATAGATTTCATTAAAAAGAAATATGACCACATGTTCACTTGGAACTGCCAGTATAATATGATGTCATCAAAGCAGAAATCTAGTTGCAAGTTTAATCTAATATAAATCTGACCTGCTGTTTATTAAAAATCTATATATTTCACTTAACTAAACCACCAACTTACATTGCTTTTTAAGACCTGCAAATTACCGCACCAAATTTTTTTAATATAATTTACTGACTTTCCAACGGGGTCTTTTTTTCTAACTTTCACACACCTGTTAGCAGGTCCCCAGCTGGGTGAAGCCTGGGAAGATTCAATAATAAACAGCTGTCACCCCCTCCCCCGGCTTTATTCAATTTTATACTTTATTGCGTCTTGCCCAGTGAAGGCGGTACAAAACAGAATTGTATTTTAAGATAGTTCAAAAAAAGTTTTCCTCAAAGAAGATGCTTTGCAGATTATAGTATCATCAAAAATGTGACTTCTCCCTCGTTAGAGTGAAAATTTTAAATCAACAATGAAAGTAAAAGAAATTCATTCCACTTCTCATATTCTTCTACTTTGTATGTCAATATTTATTAAAAATTCAAGTTAGAGAATCTTTCCTCATATTCTCGGAGTTGATTTTTATTCCTCATATGTCCCTGCAGATTCACACCTGGCTTTGATAAATCCCTGACTGATATTATAGAATGTAGTATTTAAATCTGGGTACACTTAGACAAAAGCTTTGTGTTTTAAGTATTTTTCTGCACTAAACAAAAAGAAAATGGTACAGTACAACAAGACAACAGAGTTAGGCCGAATTCCCTATCTCAAGGGTAGGATATTCGTGGATAACTAAAAAGTGTCAATTAAGAACCCTTAGGTTTATTGTTAAGGAGACAGAAACTTCTGTGGGTTTCCTGATGGGAACCGGTCAGGTATTTATAGCTCCAGGCAGCTTATATGCACGGGGTATTTATGCTGATGGAGATTTCTACAGACACTGTCTCTGGACTAAAGGTGAGGCCCCGCTGAGGCAGCCGCTGTCTGGGCCAATAAAGGGCTCCTTAGCATTGCTCTGCGGGACTCCACGATTCAGACTGGGGAAGCTGGTGCTCTTCAGCCCCAATCGATCCTTCCCTCCCGTGAGAAAAAGTACTTTGGGGTTAAGAATCACGAAACTGAAAAAAAATGAAACCTCGGTAAGGCGTCCTAATTCCAAAAGAACCTGGGAATCACTCTGAAACAATATGCAACAAGGGAACATGCATCGTTCAATGGTATGTGTAGAGACATCGGTTGGCTATTTTACTGTTGTTAGATTGACATGTAAATATACAATATGTTGGGGGCAATCTGAGAAAGCCTGCTCTGCCTGCGGGAGCGGCTGGCTCTCCGTGCCAGTTCCCAGGTGCTGAAGTTCACAGTGACTGCCCTTACTCTCCCACCTGCCACAGGCACCTGTCTGCTCAAAACTTCACAAGAGCCACTGCAGAAATGATGAAATAGGGTTCCAGCATAATCCATACTTATCAATATTTACCAAATACCAGACTTTTGCTCAAGCAGGGAGCTTCTAAAGATCAAAAGCATCCAATATCCTGGGGATGAACTTCTTTTTCCCCAATTTTTTGTCAGGTTTCCATCTTTGATTATTATATCTTATTTTCTTAGTGACCTATTGCCTTAGAAAACTGAGTTAATATAGGCTGCTTCCAAAAATCTCTTGGAATACGTTCCTATCAAATTAAGCCAGAAATTCAAAAATGACACTTTCAACTTATAGTAAATGCTCCTATAATAAGTGGAACAATATAAATAACATAAAAGTCTGCTTGATTACACTTTATAAATCTTAAAAGTTGATAAAGAAACCTAAGGAAAAAATCTTCAGTGTGTTTATTTTAAATTTACTTTAATCTTGCTCTTTCTCTAGGAGTTTATAATGTAATATAAGTTAAAAAGGAAATATTTAATTAAAAAATTAATGAATTCGCGCCAAAACTGGTTTGGCTCAGTGGATAGAGCGTCGGCCTGCGGACTGAAAGGTCCCAGGTTCGATTCCGGTCAAGGGCATGTACCTGGGTTGCCGGCACATCCCCAGTGTGAGATGTGCTGGAGGCAGCTGATCGATGTTTCTCTCTCATCGATGTTTCTAACTCTCTATCTCTCTCCCTTCCTCTCTGTAAAAAATCAATAAAATATATTGAAAAAAAGATTTAAAACAAAATTAATGAATTCTATCATGGACTTATCACACAAAGAACAGAACTTTACAAGTAAACCATTTACATTCAAATGATTTAATTATTAAATGTGCAATTCTTAAAGAGCATCTATAAATCAGGAGTATACTTAAGCAGGTCGGTGGATTCAGGAGCTTGAGGGAGGGGGAGAGGGAGAAAGGAGCTGATCTAGAACAAAAATGCAAGCTGCATAGCATTATAATTACACTTCAGGGGAAAAAAGAATAGAAATTTTATTAGCATGCAGACGCTGGAAAGTAGCTTGAAAATCTCCAAGAGATTCACTACATCAGACAACCCAATAGGGGTTTTTTAAGGGAAAATAATTATTTGTTTAATGCACTTGCACTTTTTTTTCCCTTTGAGACTTAAACTGGGCAATGACTCAAAAGTCTAAGCCTCTACATTTTATCTGACTAAAGTGGAGGTCAGAGGAAACAGATGTCAATATGCCAACAGCCATCACTTTTAAACTTTGAAGATAGCAGTGACACAGTGACTGAGATTAATCCCATGGCCCTGATTCTTTGTGCAGAAGATGTACACGTCCACCAAGTCCCCCATCAGCAGAGACAGTAATTTCTAATTTATAGGATTTTAATTCAGGCATTCTATGTTCCTCAATCTATCAGTGGGTGAGGGTAACTTTTTTTAGGAGAACTGTAGAGGCATGCAGCCACCTAACCTTCCTAAGAAATTTTCCAGCGTAATGAAGACACTAATATTTGGGGTGTTTCCATTCTCACAGCAGCCCTGCAGGTAAACAGGGCAGGAATTACTCTCCTCCTATCATTAATTGTTTTGCTAACACCCAGACACATGACACGACTTGCTCCTTACGGGCTGTGCTAGAAACAGAACTTAGGCTTTCTAATATTAGAAAATGTACACGAAATGAAGGAAGCTAATGCATGTTTCATTTCTGGTAACCTAACACTCTACACCCTAAGGATGGTGGTGAAGAGGATTTGCTCACTTCTACAACCTACTTAGCAAAAGCCATCAAAACCCCAATCTCAGTTGCACTGATATTCCTGACTTCATCTACATACGAAAACAAAAGTGATTTTGTTATGTGATTTTTAGAAAACACTTTGAAGCCCAGAAAAGAAGAAGAGGAGCAACGACACTTGATGCAGTGAGAGGACAGCAGAGGCTCCAGACAGCAGAGCACAGAGAGTCTGCAGCAGGCGCCGGCCCTGCTGCCTGCGTCACATGCTCAGTGCTGAGGCTGGGCGCTCTGGGGCGCGTCTTCGGAACAGGTGCAAGAGGTGACACACCGCGGGAAGCCGTGCAGGTAGGAGGAGCAGACCCCCCGAGACAATGCACTCTCACCCCTTGAAGGTAAACTTGTGGCTTGCTGATCCAGGGGTTGGAAAAGAGGCTGCTCACTGCCTTGGTCAAGAGGAGTTGGGTAGGAGTGCTCGTCTTCACACCAGGAAGAAGGTAATAAGAGTCAACTTTGAACTGATGTCATTTTTAGCCCTAAAAATCTTTATAAGTATATATTAAACAATTACATCAAGTTGGTGGAGTTCAAAAAGAATACTTTACCAAAGTTAGTTTCTAGTTTTTCCAGTTTCTCTCTCTCTCTCTTTTTTTAAATTTTTTACTTTCCTGAAAATTTGTCACCGCCATCTTTCTTCCCAAGAATACACACACACACAGTACAAGTTAATCCATCATTCTCATACAAATTTAATGGGGGGGGAAAAAACAGTAAAGAAGAGGTAGTCATTTTTAAAAAAAAACCATGATTTTAATCATCAACAATGGGAGAAAACTAAAAGAACAAATAAACAATGATGATACAAATATTGATTATAATCAACCTGCTGAGTGTCAAGATCCTGAAGTCTTAAATGACCACTTACGACTTTTTCTTATTATGTTGCACAATAGTTTAAAATACTCCAAAATTACACACAAAGTTATGATTTACATAAAGACTTTATTTAAAAAGATAGCATGATCAATGTTTTCACTCAAATATAAAAACTATGTCACATTTAGGTCACATTTAGTTAGAATATCCATAAGAAGTTTTCTGCAAAAAAAAAATAAAATAAAAACAAAATAAAGTAACTGTTCCCATGGTTAGCTTACTAAAAATATTGTGAGATGGGTGAGATTCAAAAGTAGAGGGTCAAAAAGGCACTCATAGTCTATTTCAAGACTATTACATTGGTAATAGTCAGTTAAACTTCCAAATTAAATGAACACTGGTGTCTGTATTAAAATCACACAACCTTCAAAAAAGTAAGGCTATTAAGAAATTACCTCGATATTAGGATTAATGCAGATAGGCTGTTGTGCTGAGAAAAGCAATCAACTCTGAGAATTAACTAGTCCACCAATGTTTATTGTCTGATTATGTGCTACAAGACACTAATTCTTTTCTTGGGATAAGGAATTCAACATATGACACATGAACCATGTCAAAACATTAGTAACTGATGTTTATAAATTGTTTCTTCTGTACTCATTATAAAGCACACTATGAATTCAAAGAATATCTTTCCTTAAAAAACTGCAATGACATGATATACTCCATGCTAAAAATAATTCCCTAGTGGGAAAGTTATAAAAATATTATTATCTCTAATAGTATCCTTTCTTGGCTGAGGTGGAAAGGGGATTTGTATGGGTACATGGAGACTCAAGGAGGGGGGGAAATACGCAAGAATAAAATTGCCAGAGAAAGTAAGATGGAAAAAAAAATCTTGCCAGAGTTCTGGTTAGAATTTCACCTACTGTGAAAGATACCACATACCTTTTAGAATATGACAATGATCAGTCCAAGCCTATGGTTTTATATGTGATCCGACGATAGCAATCCAGAAAATGACTGGAGGGGGAGCAAGTCACCAGGAGCAGATTATACTAATCTTGCGACAGGCTATTAAATGAAGCCAGTTCCAAAGTGGGCCTGCCCCGCTATCTGGCTGCTCCCCAGGCCGCGCCAACAGCGCTCAAGTGCTTGTCACTTACTCCTGCTGTCCATGCAGCCAAGCCAGCTCCCAGGGAATGACTTCTTAAAGTACACAATTTGCAACAAACTTTTTATGCAGGTCCATGCCTTATACCCAAACCAACTTTTAATCAAAAGCTAATATCTAGTTCTGTGAAATTATTTCAAGGTACCTCTTCTTGACATGTCTCTCCTCAAGGAAAAAAAAGAAACGTATTTAATTTCCTGTATGTTTTCCACTTTATTAAAATGTATGGTCCAGATCAAAAGTCTATGCTAATTTGTTATGGAGACATAGAGCAGGTATAGACCATGTGCTCTATCAGCGTTTCTGGGGGTCCCTCGACAGCTCTGCGAGTTACCCCGCTCACTCAGGGCAGCTTCTCACAGGGCGCGTAGTCCAACCAGACACCTCCATAGGACTGTTTCAAGTTCCTACAGCTTTCAGGACCAAGAACTCTTGTATGAAACAGTCACTCACTTAATAAATATTTACTGTACACTAATCCTGTGCAAGTCATTTTAATAATAGTTTTCAGGAACCCAGAAATTGGAGAGACAATACAAAGGGTTCCTCTTCTCAAAGGGCATACTTCTTTCAATCAGGAACTTGCCTAATTGCTGTTTTGGTAAGGAAGGCCACAAGGAAGATGAATGAAACACATTCATCTTCACTGTAAGCTGGAGCTTTCTATTTAAGATTGGATTTGAAATGACATTTTCAATGTCAGCACAGTTTTTGCAGGTGTAAAATCCCATTTTGCTACTAATAGAATCCTTTTCCCCCTAAGGAACAGAGTTTTGGGAGGCAATATTTCAACTCCATATATTTCAATTTTTCTCTAGAATTACTGGAAAAACAAACAAACACCCAACTGGTTTTTCTAAAAACAAGTGCATGGTGAACTCTTTATTCTGATAATAAGTACATGGTAAACTGGTTTTCTGAAAATAAGAGATACTCAGAGATGAATCCTTGTTCCAATAATAGCTTGAGAGTCCTCTGAAGCATATTAAAGTTGATGATGCTCTGCAATTAATTTAAATGAATTTTCTCTGCAATCTCAATGGCAGCTATTTGGGATAATCTTCTTTGTATAAATTCCTGGCATCAGGACAAGAAGTTTTATGGTGCGGACATATTAATGACATCTCTGATGGTTTGTGTTCATCACTTTTAAAGAAGAAGCATGCTGGGACTCTAAGATGAACACTAATAACTCAATAATTAAAACCAAACATGCTGCTACTTGAGAAAGACAGAAGAAGGAAAACCAATGGATTTTTAAAAGAGTCAACTGAGGTAATAAGAACCCCATTTATTTAAAAAATACTACCCAGGCATGTCACGTAAATTCCAAGTTAAAAAACATTATCTGAAAAGAAGCATTGAAAAAAATTGGCTACCAATCAAGTAGCAGATAATCTAGAAGACTCTAGAATAACAGCTTGTCCTACCATTGGACATGTCACATTTTACTAGCATGGATTTCATCCAGCAGTGCAGAAACAATTAGCTGTACCTTCAAACACCAGTGTTCGGGATGTTGTGAAAACTACATCTACAAACACGAGTTTATAGGCACACCTCAAAGAGTATCAGATACTGAAGAACAACAGTGCTTCAACAATATCATTTCTGTATCAGGTGAGGTCAAGTTCATATCTTTGAGAAAGTTAGACCCCTACATGATTGTTTCATTTGGCATTTAAAATGACAGGAAGTATTGCTTTAAGTAGTAAGTTAAAAACTGACTATTTTATCCTTGTATCTTCCTAGTGAATTCTAACCATACATTTTCTTTACTTCTGGGGTTTTTTTTGTTTGTTTTTTGTTTTTTTGTTTGTGTGTGTGTGTGTGTGTGTGTGTGTGTGTGTGTGTGTGTGTGTGTGTGTTCTCCTAATGGTAGAAAGTTTTTGGTTAAAAAGACAAGCCTTGTCAGACTTGTTAGCATGAACCAGAGGATCACATTTCCAATATTTTCTTCATCCACAACTAAATTGGTAAAAAGAACATGAATTCTATAGACAATAGCTCTAAGTTGATATAGTAGGTCTTTTACTAACTAATTCTATGAACTTGGACAAGACACTTAATATCCCTTCAACTAAACAATGAATATGTTATTTTTAATAACTTGATTATAATAAATACTCTACCTCCTGATGTTGTTGTAATAATGAAAATAGATAATATATGTAAAATACCTGGTGTACGCTTAGTGCTAAATCAATGTTTGCTTTTATAAGTAACTGATGCCAATTAAAAGTAACTTGCTAAGTCCATCAAAGTCTTTATTTCTCAGAGAATACAAGCTGGTCAACAGTTAAAGGGAATTTAATCACAAAATAGAAGGGCTCAAAGTTTGAAGGGACCTCAGAATTTCAAATCAAACTTCCTACCTGACTGTGAGTATGAAGGCCTTTTCACCAAATTGGGTCCAAGGAGCCTAATAAGGCTTCCCCACTGGTTAGTGGCAGAACAAGGAGCAGCAGAACGTAAGGCTTCTAACAGTACTGACATTGCAATTCTCTTTTTCAAAATGCATTTTAATGATCAGCAGTGAATGAGAAGATGAAATTCTTTTAATTGTCCTTCGATGAAATGAATTCTAAAAGATTTACCATTATTATATTTCTATCTTTCAATAAATGCAGCTCAAATATGCAGAACAATCGTCATGGAAAGTGGCCAGGCATGAGAACTTAACATTTTTCTATCAGGCAGGAGTAGAGGGGGCTCATGATTGCTCACTGTGTCACACGCTCCCTACCTTGATTGCAGGTTTTGCCGGCATATCCAGGATGACACTTGCACTTGTTTGGTCCGATACATTCACCGTGTTTGCACTGTGGTTGACACACAGCTGTGAAAAGAGAATAGCATGCATTATTTCCAGATCAGCAGAACATCAACCATATAGTATCTACATCATGTACTAGCTTAGTAATAAAAAAAACCCAACAACTTAGAACGTATAAAAAGTAGCAGAAATATACAAAATCACTGTGTTCTAGATTGGTAAGCACTGTCTAAACCACACATTAACACACCTGTGTTATATTCATGTGTGTGCGTGTGTGTATCACTTTGGGCTGAAAAATTGGCTGAACTTGAGGTCAATACTCTAATAGTCAGAAAAATATGTAAGACTATGCATAAACACAAGTGGTGTTTGTTAATAGTTATAACTTTGCAATAACCTGTACTCATAACTTCAAACTCATTCTCTCAAATACACTGAAGTCCGCCCAGTGTGGCTCGGAGGTTGAGTGTCAACCCATGAACCATGAACCAGGAGGTCTCGGTTCCATTTGGTAAGGGCACATACCCGGATTGCAGGCTAAATCCCCAGTAGGGGGTGTGCAGGAGGAAGCCGATCAATGGTTCTCTCTCATCATTAATGTTTCTATCCCTTTCTCACTCTCCCTTCTTCTCTCTGAAATATATTTTTTTAAAATACATTTCAAAAAGTTGTTCTTAATCCAAAGATATTGTTTAACTACAGATAAATTGAAGTCCAGATAAATTTCCAATTAAATAATAAAATACTATTTTATTGGAAACAGTATTCCTAAGTATACAATGGTTCGAAATAAACACTGCAACTCAATCTTTTTTGGAATTTCAATTTAAGAATACCTCTGTCATCTTGCTTTTTCTTAACCTTAGGTGGGTTGCAATTGCTCATCAATCTAAAACGGCTTTTCTATAGCCTATCACAGCAAATAAAAATATCTATTTTTCATTTACTATCTTCTATCAATTGAGTTTGTCTTTCCTCAAGACCCCAAAATGCTACAAAATCATCATTTAAATTTTTCACAGTCTTTGATTCCTGCCAAGATACTGCTTAGAATTTTTTCTGTTTACTCTCTATCAGTGATTCTCAGCTGCGGGTATTTCTGCCCCCATGGGACAACTGGCATAAATGGAGACATTTTGGTTGTCACACTAGGGAGAGTGTGCTCCTGGCATCTAGCTGGTACTGCTAAACATCTTAAAATGGTCAGAGAGCCCCTTTCCCCTCTCACACCCACCCCCCAAAACAAACAAACAAACAAAAAAATTGTTCAGCTGAAACTATGATGTTGCCAGACTGAAAAACCTTGCTCTGTACCAAATATGTGCATGGGGCTATGCCAGAATCTAGAACAGAGAGAAAACACTGTATAGCGTGGTCACTGGTATCAAAGAGCTTATAGTCTAGAGCAGTGGTTCTCAACCTTCCTAATGCCGCGACCCTTTAATACAGTTCCTCATGTTGTGGTGACCCCCAACCATAAAATTATTTTCGTTGCTACTTCATAACTGTAATTTTGCTACTGTTATGAATCGTAATGTAAATATCTGATATGCTATGTGTTTTCCAATGGTCGCGACCCACAGGTTGAAAACTGCTGATCTAGATGAAGGGACAAAACAAGCATGTGTTTTTAATTTAAAGCAACATTTACTTATGAACAAAATAGGTGACACATACAAAATTTGTAAAGAAATCACGCAAGCATATCCATATAGATATGTACAGAAAGCCTTGTAGAAGAAGCTTGAGTTGGATCTTGAAGCTTGGGTAGAAAGAAGAGGGAGAATACTACCCAAGATAAGGAGAATTGTGCAACAAAATAGGGGACACTAAGGAGGCTTGGCAAGACAAAAATGTGTGTGTGTGTGTGTGGGGGGTGGGGGTGGTAAATGCTGGTAGAAGAGTGAGAAGTAGGCAATCATGGGTGAGCGGTATCAGATGATGACGTTCCCTCAATTTCAGACAGAGGAACATACACTTTACCTATAGAAAATGGAAAGTTGAACACCGTCAGTAAAGTTAACAGATAAAAATCAACACTCTGGGAGTATTAGCCTGGCGATAATATGTAGAAAGGTCTGGGAAAAGTCCAGTTGACATGAGGAAGGAATGATTTGTTTTTGAGACAGGAAAAGACGGGCTTCAGTAACCAGAGTGAAGAGCTGACAAGTCGTAAAAACCAGAGGGAATGGGGTCAGCAGTGACCCTGAGTTCTCAAGTCCCCGACACCTGCTCCTTCCCCTATTGGCCCCGGCTGTTCTCTAGTCTGGGATATGCTCCCAGTTTCTGGCAATTCTCAAACATCATTTCCTTTAAAGCTCTATTATTCCTGCGAAACTGCTGTGAAGGTTATTTTTGGTGTTTTCTACACTTCCTGACTCACCCTCCCGAACCCTCCCCTCACCTGGATTCCATAGGCCTATTTGCCAATTTTACTCCCAGGTCTTTCCTGCCTACTTGTCACTCCAACAGGACCCTGTACTACTAATGAGCTTTAGACAGTGCTGCTCAGTAGGTATTTAATTTGAAAGCTTGCAGAAGTAAAGGAGAAAAGTGGACAGTATACATGGTAGAGAAATGTGTTTGTTTAAAATCTGATGTCAGACATGGCATGAAATTCAAAGGGAAGCCATTTTTTTCAGAACTGTAAAAATAAATGATCTAGGAGTGCCTTCCAATATAATATTTCAGTCAACTGTACACCTGATAGACAGTTTAGATGCAGTTTTTAAAACAAGTCACACAATAAGCCATTTTTAAATGTAACTTTTTAAGTCCCATCACCAAGAAATGCAAGTTGAAAATAACTTTTTTAAAACTAAAAATAAAAAGATTTTTCCATAAATCTTAACAATTATATAGAGAAACAACCTGAATAAATCAGGTATCTGTGAGGCACCCAGATTGCTATATTAAAAAACAAAAGAGTAAAGATCTCAAAAGCAGTAAATGTAAGTCAAGGTAATCACCTCTCAAAATAAAAGGAATTTGAAAACATCTCTAAAAACATGAAAAAGTAGTTTAGAAAGTACCACTTAAAAACATGAAAAAGTGTATTTGCAAGAGGACACTTATGAAATAATTCCACCTGAGGCCCCAGGCCCACTGCCTTTTGAACCCCTGACCAGCCTGATGACTATCCATTTATAGTGCTTTCAGGCACTTCACAGGAACAAACGTTTCTATTGTCCCCCTCCCTCTCCTTGTTTGTTCTCCGTGGAGTGCCCTAATCTTGGGCACATCAAATGCACACATTCCTGGAGGCCAAGGATGTTCATGTTTCCTACATGTGTAGGGAGTCAGTATTTTCAAACTGCTGTTTGCACGTCTATCAGACAGACCAAGCACCAAAGTAACCAATGACCTATTTATTAGTCAACAGCTATTAAATGGGATAGGGTAGTCAAAGCTGATATAACCATTTTGTCCTCTTACAAAAAGAAAGTGCTCTTAAAAATGCTGTCTAAAAGTCCTTTCTCTTATTACCTTGCTGGCATGAGTCTGCAATGGGATTCAATAAATACGTATTCAACATTTGTTATATCTAATGTAGTCTACTATCCAAGTGTGGGTGAAATGAGAGTCACAGAGGATATAAAAAAATAACTATGAAACTGTAATACATTGGCTAAAACTTAACAAGAGCTGCGATAGAGAGGTGAAATAAAAGGTGCAGGGAAGTGGGGGCAGATAATAACTGACGAGGTTCTGGAAAGCCTCCTGCAGGATATGCAATCTGAGCCATGCCTTAGAGGTAACTCAGAGGCAGAGACACTGGGAAGGGGGACGGAGCCTTTGAGAACAGAAGTAGAGTACTGGGGAAGGACGATGAAGAAGCTTCTAGAGAGCCAAGTGAAGCTGTCACGTGAAGCTCTCACATGAAGTGCTTATAACAGCAGATGGGAACAAAAGACAGGCTAGGCAGATCATGAAAGGCAGAAACCACCCAGTACTTACAAACATGTGTTCCCTTCTTCTTTAAAACAGACTGGCTTGCCCTGACTGGTTTGGCTCAGTGGATAGAGCATCGGCCTGCGGACTGAAGGGTCCCAGGTTCGATTCCAGTCAAGGGCATGTACCTTGGTTGCAGGCACATTACCAGTGAGGGCTGTGCAGGAGGCAGCTGATCAATGTTTCTCTCTCATCGATGTTTCTAACTCTCTATCCCTCTCCCTTCCTCTCTGTAAAAATCAATAAAACATATTAAAAAAAACAACAGACTAGCTTTTTTTTTTTTTTTTTCATGGGGGGATGAGTCCTCCATAGCATATATGAGTAGCCAAGCAACCAAATTCTGGCCAATTACATGTGAACAGAAGTTACAGGGAGGGGCATTTGCAATGCCACCTAAAAAGGTCCTGACTAGTATGCCCCCCGTCTTCTCGCCTGGAATACAGATTTCACAGTGAACTACAGAGGCCACTTTGTGACCACAAGGTAACCTTGAGAATGAAAAAGGGGGCGGAGCAAGATGTCATAACATTAACCCTAAATTGCCATCCTAGCCATCTGGGGCACTGTGCTTTGTGTCACTGTGTTTGTACCTGCAGCCAAATACAATTCCTGACTGACTACCCTTAAGCACAAGGCTGTGGAATCTGGACTTAATGTGTGTTCATCATCAAGTTGGCACATATTTTCTCTGGACACACACACACACACACACACACACACACACACACACTGCACAGAAATGAGCCGATCCTAGTAAAGCAGTATAATTTATCAAATTTATTTCATATATAATGCCGTAAAATTATAGAAGTATCTAAAACACGTCACTTCTGCATTTAAAGAATCAGACTAGAAAATACATATCCATAATGACAGCGGAGGAAAATAATTCCCAGCTTCTGTGCAAACTGGTCCACCCTTTGAGAACCGACTGCACTGTAATGTGAGCTCTCAGTAGCTGGCCAGCACACACCAACCTTTACCACCTGCTGTGGATAGCAGGCCAGGAAAAAAAAAAAGAATGTGATCCTTTCTCGTGGTCCATTTTGGAGTGTTCTAAAAACATCAAAAATAGATAATACATTTGATTTGGAGGAAAGACCCTATCTGTTGTTGCTACAAGTTAATCAGAAAATGCAGCACTGCTTCTCTGACCTACACATTGACCAGGGACAAGAATTCTGGGCCACTGTTTGACGGTCCACTGTTCTCTGGCCTCCACATACGGTTTAGCAGCTCAGGAATACAAATTAGGTGAAGACCACAGATAGTCAATGAATGACAGATTTTTTTTAACCCCAAAGTGAATGCCAGGAGTAAGCTGAAATGGGCAAATAATACTCAAAATTTACTTTTTAACATTCCTGCAGTATAATCTCTGCCGGGAGCCGGTCCATCCTTGCTGTTTCAAGGGACCTGGCATATATGGCATACGGTTCTTAATATGTTTGCTCAGCTTCTTGGCGCTGTGTTTTAACCAAAGTCACCTCTCCGAGAAAGGTTGAATCCCCAGGTAGGGATTTTCCCCTGAAGTTAGGGAGGGAATAAAACCCCTCAACTAAGTGCCAGGCGGGTAATTAATCCCTTTAACTATGAACAATCATGCTTAAACTACATAATCTTTTCTCCCTGGAATGGAGATAAGAAACGCCCTAACCTTTGTAATAGAGATTGATAGGATTGAATCAACTGGTATAAATACAGTTGTAACAAGACAGAAACACTCAGAACTTAGAACAGAATCAAGAAGACAGAACCTACCCGGAGCCTGGAGACAGAAGAACTTCGCTGGAGAGAACATGGCAAAAGATCCTGGACTGAACCTGACTACAGAGATTGGCAGGAGAACCTGACTGGAACCTGGACACT
Organism: Myotis daubentonii; assembly: GCF_963259705.1. NCBI lineage: Eukaryota > Metazoa > Chordata > Mammalia > Chiroptera > Vespertilionidae > Myotis > Myotis daubentonii. The sequence goes on along the minus strand of NC_081840.1, from coordinate 145,956,343 downwards.
GAACCTGACTAGAGAGCCTGGACAGAGCCTGGCTGGGGAACCTAGCGAGGGAACATGGCTGCAGAGCCTCGCTGGAGATCCGAAGCAGAACCTCTCTGGAGATCGAGACCAGAACTTGCCTGGAGATCCAGACCAAACCTGGCTGGAGAAGTCCCTGTGTCATTCCTTCTTCGCCGACTCCGTCCACACCTTTGGGGACCCCTGGACCCGCTGGGGCAGGACCCCAGCAAATCTCCAACTCATTACTTTAACTAGAGGGGGAAAAAAGTCTCAACTGGCAAAGCAAACACAGCTCTTTTATTGTCTGTCACATGTCCAAGCCACTTTGGTTTGCAATCTAATAAAATTTTACACTTAAAAATTCATCCTAATGGATGTAACTGAGGTTCTGAGAGTTGGACAATGTTTTCTGATGCGGGTAAAAGAGGTGAGTTATCAAATCGAGTAAGTTAGGGGAAAATTACAGTCCCGTGTCAGTTCTATAGACTATTTCTTAAATAAACTAATCACACTGGGAGTCAAGTACCAACACTGAAAAAATAAGGACATGTTGAGATGGCCAAGCAGATGATGGCTCTGGAAAGCGACAAGGGAAAAGCCAACTCAACCTCAGATGTGGTTAGTAACTTGAGAAGGATTTCCTTAACGTGAAGAAGATTGTCTCTCGAGTCCTAAGAATCATTTGTAATTTCTGCAATCTACATCATGTTGCTATTCATACAGGGCACCACTAAAAGCAGAACAAAGAACCTTGTCCTCCAAGGCATGTAATTTAGAAACAAAGGTGACAGAAAAGTATGTAAGGGCAGGGCAGAAGAATGAATGGGTACAAAGGTGGGAGATTTCAGAGAGCTCTCATTACAGCTAACAAGTTTCAGAGAACTCAGATATGGAAAACTCATCTGAGACAAACAGGAGCATACAATGAGAAGTATCTTTTTCAAAGAGCAATTGACCTTGTAAGAGAGAAAGTTGCTAAATGAAGCGTGAGACAACTCATTGCTGTATGAATGGGACTTGGAAGGAGTGGAGGCAGATTACAGGGCGCCACTAGAAAGGGCCTTGAGCCACCCTATACCACAGGTACACCAAAATCCCAAGGAAAGCCTCCTACAGACTCTAAGATCTTCAGAGGAAAACAGCTCCCCAGCTTTCCGAATACCCTGTATGCCAATGCTGAATATCCTGCTTTCAAATCTAAACTCCTGCTGCAGTATAAACTGAAATTGAAGTGCCTCTGATGGTTATCACTATAAAATATTATCCATTAAATACTCTCATGAATACAGAACTCAAAACCACTTCATATGACTGATTAAATCTATCTTCACAATATCCATAGAGGGCAGGAGAGCGACATTATCCTCATTTACCAGCAGACAAGTGAAAACACAGAGGGTTCCCTGACTTGCCCGATTTCAGTAAAAATTTCTTGTCCCAGATCCATGGGTTTATCTGACCCACCTGTTCAGATAGAGGCCTCGAAGCCCAGCAATCTGAGTGCTTGGAAGGGAGGAGAGTAGGTTGTAGTAAAACACTAAGCAAGGAAGGATGGGAGGGGTAGAGAATGTCAATGGTGATTAAAGGCATAAAGGTATTTAAGTTGCATTTCCAGGAAGGAAAAATTGCAGGTAAGGACATAATCTACAATTTAAGGACATTAAAGTAACCCTAATATTTCTTTTTTTTTTAATTGAATCTTTATTGTTCAGATTATTACATTTGTTCCTCTTTTTTCCCCCCCATAACTCCCCTCCTCCCAGTTCCCGCCCCACCCTCCGCCCTCACTCCCCACCCACTGTCCTCATCCATAGGTGCACGATTTTTGTCCAGTCTCTTCCCGAATCTCCCACACCCCTTTCCCCCGAAAGAATAGTCAGTCCATTCCTTTCTATGTCCCTGATTCTATTATAATCACCAGTTCATTCTGTTCATCAGATTATTTATTCACTTGATTCTTAGATTCACTTGTTGATAGATGCATATTTGTTGTTCATAATTTGTATCTTTACCTTTTTCTTCCTCTTCCTCTTCTTAAAGAATACCTTTCAGCATTTCATATAATCCTGGTTTGGTGGTGATGAACTCCTTTAGCTTTTCCTTATCTGTGAAGCTCTTTATCTGACCTTCAATTCTGAATGATAGCTTTGCTGGATAAAGTAATCTTGGTTGTAGGTTCTTGGTATTCATCACTTTGAATATTTCTTGCCATTCCCTTCTGGCCTGCAAAGTTTCTGTTGAGAAATCAGCTGACAGTCGTATGGGTATTCCCTTGTAGGTAACTGGGTTTCTTTCTCTTGCTGCTTTTAAGATTCTCTCTTTGTCTTTTGCTCTTGGCATTTTAATTATGATGTGTCTTGGTGTGGTCCTCTTTGGATTCCTTTTGTTTGGGGTTCTCCGCGTTTCTTGGACCTGTAAGTCCATTTCTTTCACCAGGTGGGGGAAGTTTTCTGTCATTATTTCTTCAAATAGGTTTTCAATATCTTGGTCTCTCTCATCTTCTGGCACCCCTATAATTCTGATGTTGGTACGCTTGAAGCTGTCCCAGAGGCTCCTTACACTATCCTCGCATTTTTGGATTCTTTTTTCATTTTGCTTTTCCGGTTGGGTGTTTTTTGCTTCCTCGCATTTCAAATCATTGACTTGATTCTTGCGCTCCTCTGGTCTGCTGTCGGGAGTCTGTATAATATTCGTTATTTCAGTCCGTGTATGCTTAATTTCTAGTTGGTTCCCCAATATAACATCGAGGGTCTCATTAGTTTTCTTGTAGATCTCATAAAGTTTATCGGGGGCTTCTAAACAGTTCTTGAGAGACCTTAAAAGTGTGGTTCTGAACTCTATATCTTCCATTGACAATTTTGTCCTGTTTCTTTGTCTCCGCATTTTGTTATGCTTCCTTGGTGCACCCCCCTAGTGGTCTTTGTTCGCAGTCTTATAGTTAAACCTTGATTGTTGTAGCTAATCCCAGGGAGGGTTTGACCTCCAGGCCAAGTGGCTATGAGAATCAGCTGTGTTAGCAGTGAGAGAACTTCTGTCCTCTAGGGAGGTGCTAATCTAACCTTTGCCTGAGGCTATCCGGCAAATGCCTCTGTGCAGGGCTTGGGCGGGGCGGGTCGCACAGGATCAACAGGGTGGGCCGGAGAGAGCAGTTATGGCGGCTCTCAGTCCTGTCCCCAGGGGCTCTGCCTCTCTGAGTCCCAGCACCCGCTGCAAAGCTCGGAGAGAAAGCTGCACTCGCTCTGACTGAAGCCAGACAGTCCCGCTTCTCCCGTTTGAGCCTGGGTCCCTAAAGACTCGCCTGTATCTGGAGCTCAGAGTCTGCGACTCCCTCCCGATTGAAAATAACAACCGCGCCCTCCGCCGCCAGCCCGCTCCGCTCCGCGCACTCCGCACCTCAGAATTTGACTTCAGCACTGCGCCTCCTCTGAGTGTCCCTATGCGTTTCTCTTTCCTCCTAGTTGTAGGACTTCCACTCAGCCAGCGTTCCTGTGGTTCTGGGTGATGTCCCTTCCGTCTTTTAGTTTTACTTTTGAAGTAGTTGTTCAAAGCAGCAAACTCCGGCGTTAACCTATGCCGCCATCTTGGTTCTCCCCCTAATATTTCAACATAATCTCTTTACTCCCTTGCTTGTTTTGTACCCCCCCCCCAAAAAAAAATGAAGTATAGAATTTCTATCTCTTCTGAAGTAGCTCTACATCTGTGATTTTATTTTTGCTGTCACATTTTATCTAACATTCTTTTTATTAAACACTTAAACTATTTTTGGACTATAGTCAAATATTAAGTCAATGAACGGATTGATAATTTGGTGCATGACATTAAAATAAATAGGTTTTCTGGTCAACATAATATTGTCTTCCAAGAGCAGTCTGACAATAACTTATTTTTGTCTTTGGGAACATCCAAATCAGACACATTTCAACTCTCACTATTTTTTAAAATATATTTTTATTGATTTCAGAGAGGAAGGGAGAGGGAGAGAGAGAGAAATATCAATGAGAGAGAATCATTGATCAGCTGGCTCCTGCATGCCCCACACTGGGGATTGAGCTCACAACCCAGGCATGTGCCCTGACTGAGAAATGAACCATGACCTTCTTGTTCATAGGTCTATATTCAACCACCACTGAGCCACGCCTGTCTGGCTCAACTCTTATTATTTAATATTTAACTCCTGAAGTAGCCCAAAGAAAATAGGTTTCTGCACCTGCATTTCTGTATCTTAAACCAACTTTTAATTATCATAATTCAGTACTATCCCTTTCCACTGAAAAATCTCCTTCTGAAGTGTTGGCCTTTTCAGTTGACTTGGAATTTTAATTTTTCTTTCGGTTTCCACTGTGATATGAGTGGAATTCAGATGAATGCCAAATGAGACATTCGGAACACGCAAGAAAGTGTTATTGGAAGAGTGAAGTAGGTTTTTGTTTGCTTCTTTTAAGTTAGGTAACAGTAGCAATGAGCACACTTAGCACCCAGATCTTCGTTTCTAAATCCTATTCCACAGTGAAAGGAATCAGGACTGGGACAGGGAGCCTGGGATATTTTGCTGGGATAAAAAGCAAGGACGTAACTCAAAGAATAAAGAAAAGCTGCAAAAAGGTCTGGCTTGGAGGTGTTTCCACTGGCCAAATCTGGGATAATTGGAGCGCCAAGAAGTATAGTAATTCATAACAATTAAATAAAATAAAAAAAGAATCCATGGGTCCAAAGTGATTCAAAAAGAACAGAGCTCCGCTTCACGGAAAGATGCCAGTGAACATGTAGAAGGAACAGTAACACAATTTCACAACCACCATTGAAATAATTACTTTGATCAAAAGTTAACCGTAGGTGCTAAAACTTTCACTGGTTGGAACTTTGTTGGAGAACAGGATGCTCAAACAGTTTCAATATGTTATCTGCAATGACTTATAATAAAAAGAAGAAGGTGCCTTTCAGTTAAAAAATCTGGTGGACAGACCTTAATCATGTGACCAAACTTAACGTCCCTAATATGGAACAGACCAACATTATGCGCAATGGGAATGTCATACATATGACCACCTCTGTAATACTCTTGCAAAAATGGTTTCACCTCAATCTAATGACGATGCAGCCAGAGACAAATTTAAATTGTGAAGCATTCTATTTGGGACGCATCAAAAGCGTCATTGTCAAGAAGAAGGAAAAAAGTGGTCTTACTGTTCTAAACTAAAGGAGACCAAAGGGAATGTCAAGTAAATACAATGTAAGATCTCTGCTTGTCTCCTGACCGAAAAGAAAAAAATCATAAAACTAATTATTGGGACAATTGGGGAATCTAAAATATGGACTGCATGTTACATAATATTTGTGTGTCAATGTTACCTTTCTTAAGTGTGATAAGGATATTGTGATTTGTATGTAAATGTCCTTGTTCTCAGGGATGCATATTGAGGTATTTAAGCATGAAGTGCCATTATGTCTGAAAGTTACTTTCAAATGATTCAGATGGAAGGAAGGAAGGAAGGAAGGAAGGAAGGAAGGAAGGAAGGAAGGAAGGAAGGAAGGAAGGAAGGGAGGGAGGGAGATGTGTAATGTTAATAACTGTAGATAAAGAGTATAGGGGGCCCTGGCCAGGTAGCTCAGTCAGTTAGAGCATTGTCTTGATACACCAAGGTTGCAGGTTCAATCCCCCATCAGGGCACATACAAGAATCAACTAATAAATGCATAAATAAGTGGAACAACAAGTCAATGTTTCTCTCTCTCTCTCTCTCTCTCTCTCTCTCTCTCTCTCAAATCAATAAATAAATTGTTTTTAAAAGATTATAGTTTTATTTACTGATCCTATACTTACAAGTCTTCTGTGGATTTGGAAATTTTCAAATATAAAAATGAGACAAATTTATAAACACAAGTATGATAAAATGTATACCTTGACAAATGTTATTACTTGAGAGCTATTGTGCACTCGTCAGTGCTTTCTAGAGAAGGGGCCAAGAGCACAGATGCCCTCCACTTAGGAAATTCATGTCCTATGCAGATCACCTGTCTTTTCTCTAAAATAGTCAACTTGAGTTAAACCAGGTGAAGTTGCCAGCAAGCTATTTTTTTCTTAAAAATTAGTGCATATTGGACTTACTCAGAGGTTTGTTGACAAGATTAAATAAGAAACATCCAAATAAACTACTTAGAACCGTACCTGTCTCATACTAAGAGCTCAACAAAACGTCACCTATAATGAGGATTATAAGAATAACTAAAAGGAAAAGCCACAGAATTTAACGCACTATATTAAGAACTGAAGGTATACATATCAATAAGATACCTTATCCTCAACTAGGTAAGTCCAGTAAGGATAGACAAGAAGTACGCACAGACATCTTAACAGGTGCATATAAAGGATACATTAGAGAAAGTGATCAATTACATAGATTTAAGAGAGTCAGAAAGGTTTTGGGGAAAAAGCAATGCTAAACATTTCTTTCTCAGAAAAGCAAATTTACAAGACATCTAGTTTCATAACGCGAGAATTCATTAGGATATAATGAAACACATTAAAGTGTTCCTTTCTGTTAAAAATCATCATATTTGTTTTAGCTTAGGAGATGATACTGTAATTTGGGGCAGGTTTACTGGGCAATCATTGCAAAAGGCTAGAAAAATTCTAATGTGACCATTATGACTTCTTTCAGCAACCAAAATCTCTCTATGTTTAAAAGAGTTACTGGTACAATGAGCCGAGCCATTTATTAACTACTTTTAAAAGGGAATCATTTTGTGACTGTGCATAGATTTATATGATGTGAAGCAATTGTCAGTTTGGTATACAGTGTGTGTTTTTTGTTGTTGTTAATCCTCACCCAAGGATATTTTCCACTGATTTTTCAGAGAGTGTGGAAGGGATGGAGGGAAGGGGAGAGAGAGACAGAGAGAGAGAGAGAGAGAAAGAGAGAGAGACAGAGATGCATCAATGAGGGACACATCAATTGGTTGCCTCCCAACCTTGCCACAACCAGGCTGAGGATTGAACCTGCAACCCAAGCACATGCCCTTGACGAGGAATTGAACCTGTGACCGTTGGGTCCACGGGCCAATGCTCTAACCACTGAACACACTGGCCAGGGCTACTGTGTTGTTTTTTTAAAGACAACATTACTTCATTAATTGCTCCAAATTTATCTTACGGAGAATGTTAAATAGAAATCTGGAGAAAAAATGAACTGTCCATCAATAAGGGATTGGTTAAATACATGTTGGCACAATGGCCTTCTTGCTTCCAGTACTACGGACCTGAACAGACCTACACTGCTGTGGGAGGGACCTGGGTAACCCATGATCTTACCATGCCATTCTCCTCCCTACCCTCCCTGACTCTTCATCATGTGTACTTAGCTCATCTTACCAGATCAATGTCTCGGTAAGGCATTCAACACTACATTTCATGATCTGATTCCTGCCTTCCCACCAGGCTCATCACCAATCACAGCTACAAATACACCATCAAACTGAAGTTCTCAAGAAATAGCACACTCTCTAGTAGCTCCATACTTTTACGTGGAATGTCACTCCTCCCTTGTCTGCCAGACTAACACCTGAACGGGCTTCGATATTCAGCTTAAACACAACCACCTCCAAGACCTGCTGCAGCCCTGCATCCTGAGATTGGAGCCCTCTCCGTGCTTTCCTAAGCCTCTGTGCATACCTCTATCATCAGTTATTTCTATGTGTTTATATTCACATACACATGCACCATGCTGTGTCATCATAGTTATTTTTCTTATCTAGCTCTCCCACTAGGCTTTGAGCTCTTTAAGTACACAGCCCCTGCTCTGAAATAGTGTGCAGTCTCTTGATAAAGACAGATATGGCAGGTGTGCAAGACGTTTAAGAGAACATAGAAGATGGAATTTCTCTGCAGAGAGGTGGGAGTCCGGAAAATGCCAGGAAAGGCTTGCAAGAGGAAATACGAGCTGAATCTTGAAGGATGAGCAGGAATTCACCACGTGGATGGTGAAGGGCCTTTTATTCTGAATGAGCCGAGAGTGGTATGAGCAGCAGAGGGTTTGGAAATGCAATGGCGAGCAATCCCCTGTGACTGACTGGGCCCTACAGTCAACAATAGTCCTTCAGGCCGTTGTCATCATGAAGAGCCTCATACTCTGAGAATCAGGATTCTATCCATAACTGAGGGTAACTAATGGATTGAAAGCAGTAGATGACACAGTCAGATTGCATTCTGTGTTTTCAAGCAGGTAAATTGATTTCTTTTTAGAAACTTAATCAAGAGTGAAGATCTATGATATGTAAAAAGCCCACAAGATAGGCAGACAAATTAACTATACTCATTGTCCCACTAAATTATCTTTTCTGAAAAGCACAATCTGCTTATTAAGATTGCATCTTCATCTTTTTATCCTTTTATAAAGAAGTGTGTGGTCCTTCCACCTTTGAAAGTGTACCGAACTGAACCAGACGAGGCACTGGGACGCTAGTGCATCGGAGATAAAGACATGTAAGACACAGTCCCCAGCAGCATGGAACTCTCAGTCCAGCCGAACAAATGACACAGATCCACAAATCGCCATACTGCAGAGCGGTATGAGGCAGGCTCCACACAAGTGTTAGGACTAAATGTGAGAAAGGAGCGGAGACTTCCTCCTGCTCAAGTCTGGAAGGCCGAGGGAGAAGGTGGCCTTTGAGATGGGATGTGAGTCAGGGCTGCTTTTTGGTATGTTCAGTTAAGAAAGAACACAAACTTAAAAAAAAGTGTTGTCATTCATTCCTAACAATTACTCACTTTTAGATGAATATTTGCTTAGAATTAGCAGTGTTGGTGATATAAAACAGAAAAAGCCAACAAAAGATAGAGAAAAGGCCTAACATTTGTAAAGGGTGACTTTTTTCAGTCCTGATATAAACAAATGTTGAATTATTCATTTCTTTTGACTGGAGGCCAAAATAGTAAACTGGAGATAATTTTTTCAGTAACTTAAAGCTATGAGATCACATTTCAGTCAAAAGGTAATACCGCATCTTCTCTTCCAAATTCTTCCTGTCCTGCTTACCTTCACTCCTCTATGGAGGTCATTGTGATGAATACGGAGGCTGAGGAAGTTGACGGAGGGGGAGGGAGGTTTGAGTGGGACAGTGGTGGGCAGATCATCAAATCACAGCCTGTGTCCTGCCCAGATCCCAGAGCTCCAGACCCCAGCACCCAACCACCTACCATCCCCTCGACTTCACAGCCTCAGAGCACTTCAAGCACACAACACCAGCACCGACGCCACCACCTGCACTTTCTCCCATGTTCTGCAGCTCCCCCAATAATATACCCGAAACCTGGACATCATCCCTGATTCCGTCTCCCCTCACTCCTCAACCATCGTCACCACGACCAGCACCGTTTTCCTGAATGTGAACTAACAGGAGCCAGTTACTGAGCAAAATGCTTTGTATTTTCTCATTTTATCTTCATAAAACCCCTATGAAATCGGCCTCTTATCTGCATTTTACCAAAAAAAGAAACTACTGCTCAGAAAACTTAGGTACGTTTCTCAAAAGCACAGTTTTTGGAGACCTGGTAGCAGCCAGGTCTCTGTCTATGAAGCCCACAGGCCCACCACTGCCCGAGGCATCCCTCTCCATCTTTTCTCTTTAGTACCTTCATTCCTTTTCCTTCTCTCTGTTCCCACCACTACTACTTAAGATAAAACCTAATTTCTCATCAGTTTTACTGGAACAACCTCTAGCCCTGAGCCTCAAATGGCTCTTCTCTAAATTGCCACTCAAGAACACATTCTGAAACGGGCCCCAGAACCGCAAATGCCTACAGGTCCCAGGCATTTGCCCTGAAGAAGCAGCAAGCTGCATGGTCAGATGAAATACATGCTCCTTCTCGATGGGACAGCTGCTAAGCAACCGACTGCAGCCTAACTCCTGGCTGCAATGCAGCTACTGGTTTTACAAAAAGCCTGATATCTGCCCTGGCAACTATTTTTTTAAAAATGTTAAAATACTCTGTAAGTGAAAGCAAATCCAACTATATGTCAGATCTGACCCAGCAGCACCAGCTTAAGACCTCTGAAATATAAATCTGATTATGTGCTGTCCCTGCTTAAAATCTTTACAATGCCCCTCGACAACTCTGGCACAAAAGCCAGTCTAATAAGATGACATCACAGGCCTCCCCTGAGTCCGCCCATCCTTACTAATTCCACAGCATCTCTCATCAGATGCCCTTCGAACACACCACCCAGTGCTGGACTCAAGTTCTTACATTTCCTGGAACGTGCCCCTTGCCCTGTGGCTTCTGAAGTTTTAATGCATTTTCCTGTCTGGCCAGGGTGCCCTCCACTGACACATCCCTCAGGACTTAGCTAGGCCACTAGTCCTTCACTCCTGGTCTGAATACACCCCCTGAGACATAATCTTGCAGTATCCTATCTCAAAACACATCTGTATCAAAACACAACTCTCATCAATATTGTCATCCTCTGTGGTCCTTCAACGCTGACCATAATGACATGAATGCCCAGAGCTTCATCTGACTGATGTGGTATCTGCAGTGGTTGGCCCAGCGTCAGGCAGATGCTAGCGCTCGATATGTATTGAATAAATAAATCAACTGAATAGCACTGAGTGTATGAAATCGTCCTTGATCCTCTCCAGTTGGAAGTGATTCTTCCTCCTCTGCACAACCTCAACTCTTCATCCCTAACTCTTTCCTACCTTAGAATACTGGAAGGAATGGGACAGCCTCTTACATTCAGCTCCTTGCAAGCAAGAGTCCACGTCTTACCAGTCTTCGCAACTCTCCCAGCAACCACCTTCACTCCTTGCCCCTAGTGAGCTCTCCAATGTTTGCCAAATCAATCACAGTAACTCTAAATGCAATTTCAGTTTGCAAAGTAAGTGTGCGTCAAATAAATCATAGCATCTGTAGTTGTAACTCTACAGTTAAATTCTAGTTCCTTCGGTTCCTTTTCTTTGGGTTAGGTAACCAAAACCGTACTCCAGTCCGAGGTTTGCAAATTGTCTCCTTTTCACTTCTCTTTGAGTTACACACACACACACACACACACACACACACACACATTCATTTTCAAAAAGCAATGTGAACTTCATTAGAGAAGTGATTATTTTTAAAAGATGGGCAGGGTAAACAAAATGTATTTAAAAACATGCAATACTATGGATACTACAGTGGACCCTAGTAAACACAGTTCAGAGTTCATTTGTTCTATGTATTACCACACACTAATAGTAGCAAGCATTTATCAAGCCAGCAACAATCCTGCAAAATAGGTTTAGAGAATAGAAATTGTGGCTCAGAAAAGTTAAATAAAATATCTAATATCTCATGGTCTGCAAGTGACAGGAACAGGTCCTGTACCCAGATCTGTTGGTGACAAAGCCCACTTTCTACTCTCTCTATGGCACTGCCTCCCTAACTCAGTCATAGCTCAGCTAGTTAATTCTGGAACTGTAAGTAACTATAAGATACAGACACTTGAACTTTTTTAAGTCTCCCTCAAGAAATTCCTTAACTTTTATTTCTAGCATTACCAAGTTTGTTCCTAAATGTTGTTATCAAAATCCTCTCTTTCATCTATCCGGTGAAAGTATGTTGTCTTCTTGGCACCAATTTAATTAAATAGAATTTCACATATTTCACCAAAATTTTCCACTGAAGTGTCAGTAGGGTAATCTGTTAAGTGGCATTATTCACTTCCAAAAATACTTTAAACAAGGAACTCTTTATGTACCAAAAAGAACAGCATGAATAGTTGTAGGCGCTACTATAACATCTTATATCTTTTATACAAAAAAATATTTCTTACCTGAATTTTTCCATGAAGAATTAATATGAATACAATTCCCTCAGGTTAATGATAGGCTGGTGTTAGTAATTTCATTTGGTGAACTTTGTGGGTTTTTTAAAATTTGCTTCTTTAAGTATTAAAAATATAAACTGTCCCTTTAGGTTAGAATGGAGGTCAATTTATTAGATTCACAAAATAAGAGAAAGAAATTACAAACTGAAAGGGAAAAGTTTAATGTAATAACTGAAATAGAGTTAACTTAGTATAATTATGAACAGAATAAACACATCTCTAAGGAACATAGTTCTCCCCACAAAAGCAACTCAAAAAACCACAACTAATGTTAAGTTTTATTGATTAATTTTGTGAAGTTATTATTTAGAAGTTATGCCTTTTAAGACATATTAGCCAAAATTATTGCAAGAAATATGTTCATCTAACCTTTGAGCTGGCACCTTATCCTGGCTATTCTCTGCCTTAAGACGTAGAAAGCTGCAAAACAAATGTCCAAAAAAAGAAATTCCAGATCTTTTCTCTGTAAGGAGGCGGAACTTGGGTATTTATCAACTTGTTACATTCCCGGAGACTTACACATATTCAACTTTCAGTGCTTTTCTGAAACAAAAAAAAATCTAGGACATGTTTAAAATAGTAATATTTTAGTCACCATTTTGTCATTAGAAAACATTTTGTAACAAAAATATTAACCAATAACTGAAGTGGTGCTATTCTTTCATAGTCCAAATTTTAAGTTATAATATTCAGACCTTTTGTGACACTGTACCTTCCAGTCCAATTTTTCACTTTTCAGAATATTAATTTTTGGTTCCAAGAGACAGTATCCTTTTATTTAAATGTGTGTTGGACAAAGTATCTGAAAAAAATTAAAACCTTTGATCAATTAGTAACCAAGGCTGGTAGATTTTAAATCGGATATATCTTTACTTACCTGCTTTCTTAAATACTGTGTGTTCCCTTTTCTCTTCAAATTTGGGGAAGAAATATTAAGGTTTTTTTTTCTTTCCTTCCACAGCATTTTCTTCTTGCATGGCTGCTTTGGTTGTCCATAGCAACAAGAATTACCCTGAAAGCTCAGCCATTTCACTTAAAGGATACATAAATAACTCAGTTTAATGAAAGTAAATGGAAGAAACTTGAAACACGACTAATAATGGTCAGGATTTGACCAGCCTAGAGACCCTAGAGGTAAGGGAAGAGATTATTTTATTACTTCTCTTTTGCATTAACATCTTACCTCCTTAAAGCATAAAACACTCACTTTAATTTTCAATTTGTATATTTATTTGCAGAATATAAAATTAGGTGAATAGAGCCTTCTTTTGGGTACCAGCAAAAGAAAACAATTCTATGTTCAATTTGATTTAAATGTTGTAGTAGTTTTATCAATGCAGAATTATTGCTCTATATTTTTAAAGGCACATATTAGATTTCCTTGTTACAGATTTTTTATGTTGGTTAGGTTTATAAGAAATTAGTGGGGATTTTTTACTGTTGTTAACTTCAAAAGAATTCACCATACCTTGATGTTGATACATTTCTTATGATAATGAAATATATCAGGTACAATCTAAACAAAAAGCTGAAAATAAATCAAAGCATAAACTAAAAATTAGATTGCATATCACATATTAAGAACAATTGTTTATAACAATGGTTATATGTGAGAAGGGAAAAATATAAAAGGATACCGTTTCTTTAATACTCTTTAATTGCCAATTTTGAATAATCTAATTTTCAAGAAAAATATATTAAATAATTTTAAACAAAGGTTTAAACAATAAAGAATAGCAAACATCATTATTTCCTAACAGCAGCCAAACAGTTCTGTATAGTTTATTTTCATTTTAGAATATCGCTAAGTTGGGTCACATTTTTCCTACTTAACAGAAGTCAGCCTTGACAGAGATTTTGTGAATTTTATAATATTGATATATATATACATCCACTAATAAGGCTTTTAGCATGAAACTTTAGCAAATGCCCCATATTTTAACACTTGCATTTTTAAACTATACAAAACTGCATTTTAAAGAAATGTTAAACCTGGAAGAGATTATTTCCAGGAAGTTTCTGGAATCTATTTTCTTTTGACACATAAGGAAATTTTCATAGGCAACCACCACCATAATCTTTGTGAAAGTTGCCAAAAATAAATGCACTACATGTATTTTTTTGCATGTGGTATAAACACCACCGTGAGAAGCACTAAAATAGGATTCAATAGTAGCACCTCATATAGATGATCCTGTCTCATTGCCTCCTAAAAAATCTGTGTTCTTTACAGCCAGTGTAAAACAGCCACAGCAGTAAATACAGGCAATGTTACCAGCGAACCCCCTCAGTTCTCTCCTGCCACTTGCCCGAGAACCGCCGCTTAGATACCTCTGAGGCTTCTCAGCGATGCTATGCACTTCACTGAGGGCTCTCGGGGATGTTAGGCATAGTTAAAAACAATAAGCACTCTGGTGACTTTATGAAATTGTGACTAATATAAGCCAGAGAAACTAAATTATTCAGGGATTACTCCCTGCGTGCTAAACACAAGTTTATAGATTTGGAGGCAATCCTGGGCTGTGGACGGTGTTAAAGAAAATGAGGGATAAGAAACCCTAAGGAACTGAGCCTACTTACGATCCAAATGTATGTCTATCATCTGGTATACAGTTGAACTTGTTGTAAAGGATTATAAAATGCCCAAATATTAGGCCAATCATAATCATTGGAAAATAAATAATAAAATGCTTCAGGCTAAGATAACGGATGCAGTTTCCACGTGACGCAGACAGGACTCGCACGGCCTCTTGAGCACATAGAGCATAGCCTGACACATGTACCTCCTTCCAGGTGACAAATGCCAGGTACATGCATGGAAGGGAAAGGTACACTGTACATCTTCTCAACCCTAGTCTTTAGCTAGAAAGTAACTCTAAAAATTCCCCATGCCCCAACTTTAAATGTCATGCCATATTTCTCATTGTCAAAAAAAGTTAATGTTAACTAGCCCACCAATTTACACCATACACAAGAATAAACAGGAAATAGATAAAAATCTTAAATGTAAGTCACAAAACCATAAAAATCCTAGGAGAAAACATAGACAGTAAAATCTCAGATATCTGGTGTAGAATATTTTTTGCCAATATATTTTCTAGGGCAAAGGAAAAAAATAAACAAATGGAGCACATCAAGGTAAAAAGCTTCTGCACAGCAAAAGAAACCATCAATAAAATGAAAAGGGAACCTACTATATGGGAGAACACATTTGCCGATGATACATCTAATAAAGGGTTAATCTCCAAGATATACAAAGAACTTATACAACTCAACACCAGGAAGACAAACAATCCAATTAAAAAATGGGCAAAGGACCTAGATAGACACTTCTCTAAAGAGGATATGCACATGGCCAATAGACATATGAAAAAATGTTCAACGTCACTAATTTTCAGAGAAATGCAAATTAAAACTATAATGAACTATTAACTAACACATGCCAGAGTGGCTATCATCAATAAGTCAACAAACAGCAAGTGTTGAAGAGAATATGGAGAAAACGGACCCTAGTCCACTGTTGGTGAGAATGCTGGCTGATGCAACCTTTTTGGATGAAACCCAAAACAGTATGGGGTGTCCTCCAAAAATTAAAAATGGAACTGCCTTGACTGGCTAGTGTGGCTCTGTGGTTGAGTGGCGATCTATGAACCAGGAGGTCACAGTTCGATTCCCGATCAGGGCGCATGCCTGGGTTGCAGGCTCCCTGTCCAATAGAAGGCGTGCAGGAGGCAGCTGACCAATGATTCTCATTATTAATGTTTCTATCTCTCTCTCCCTCTCTATTCCCCTCTGAAATCAATAAGATATACCTATTTTTTTAAAAAAAACAAGTTTTTTAAGAAAATGGAACTGCCTTTTGGCTCAGTGATCCCACTTCTGGAAATATATTCTAAGAATTCTGAAACCTTAATCAGAAAGAATATATGCACCCACATGATCATAGCAGCATTATTTACAACTAGGGGCCTGGTGCATGACATTCGTGCACCTGGGGGGCGGGGGAGTCCCTCAGCTGGCCTGCACCCTTTCACAGTCCAGGAGCCCTTGGGGGATGTCCTACTGACGGCTTAGACCCGCTCCCCACAGAACGGGCCTAACCTGGCAGTCGGACATCCTTAGCACTGCCACAGAGGCGGGAGAGGCTCCTGCCACCACTGCTGCGCTCACCAGCCTTCAGCCTGGCCTCTGGGTGAGCAGTGCTCTCCCTCTGGGAGCGCACTGACCACCAGGGGGCAGCTCTTGCGTTGAGTGTCTGCCCCCTGGTGATCAGTGCAGGTAATAGCGACCGATCATTCTACTGATCAGTTGATTCGCATATTACCCTTTTATTATATAGGATAGCTAAGGTATGGAAACAGCCCGCATGCCCATCAGTAGGTGAGTGAATAAAAAAAGCTGTAGTACATACACCATGGAATACTACGTGGCTATAAAAAAGAAGGAACTCTTACCCTTTGTGACACCATAGATGGACCTGGAGAGCATTGTGTTAAGTGACTAAACCAGTCAGCGAAAGACAAATACCATAGGATCTCACTTATATGTGGAATCTAATGAACAAAATAAACTGATGAACAAAATAGAACCAGAGGCACAGATACATGGAACAGACGACAGAGATTAGCCAAAGAATATAAATGCATAGCCCATGGACACGGACAATAATGCGATGAAGGCTGGGAGGGGTGCAGGGACTAGGTGAAGAGGGACAAATGGGAGGAAAATAGTAGACATCTGTAATAGCGTCAACGATAAAAATAATGATAGTAAACATAAAGTGAATGACAGTGGGAAAAAGTTAATATTAGCGTGGCAAATGCTATTCATAGACAACTATTCAGCTCTGTACATTTATAATACCAACATCCAGGACAACTGATCTCATGCATAACATTTTAAGTGAGAATTTGGATGATCCCAACTTTTAGTCCACTACTTTATAAGTATTAAAGCTACAGAATTCATCAGACTTTAACACAGGATTAGAGAACAGAACATTTAGCAAATACAGAAATTATTTCTTCATAAATTATGTTTAGTTCCCTCAATTTAATTATTTTAAAAACAATTCTGTCTTATTTAGAAAATTGAAATATCTTAATTCTTGGACATATTTAGACACCAAGATACAATAAATCTTTTAATTCATCAATGATTTAAAAATTCAATTCAAGGGTCAAAGGACCTTGAACCATTACCTAGTAAAAACTATTACCACAGTAAGTGTATGTAATATAAAATCAACTCTAAATACCCACATACATTAAAAAATACAACTAAGCATGAGTTGCAATTTATTTTGATATTATTTGCTATTTGTTGGAATGCATGCATACGGCAGATAATTACCAAGTACCTACAAAATCTTAACACTAAAGAAAAATAGAAGGTACTGAACTTTAAAATAATATTTTGGGTGGCAGAAAGCTTATATTTGAAAAGCCTATCCATGAAGTAAGTTTCTGAAAATTTAGCAACACACACCTTTGACCATTTAGGGATCTTTCATAGAAACTGAGTTTGAGAACTCTGATTTATAAAAACAAGGCTAAAGATTTTGAAAAACAACATTGTTTTTGGCAAAGTAAACCTAAATTCAGAAATTCGTAATGGTTTCTTCCTTTGTGTATATTAGCACAAATTTAAACTGTGATGACATCTTTCCTGAAAGTTCATAAGTCAGTATCTTCAAAAGGCAACCCTAATTTTGTGATATAATGTTATAATAGGAAAACAATCTCAGTTTTGAAGAATTTATATGATTAATCTACAGCAGCGATTTTCAGCCTTTTTCATCTCACAGCACACACAAACTAATTACTAAAATTCTGTGGCACTCCAAAAAATATATTGTACCTTTTAGCAACCTGACAAAAAAAAGTAGGTATAATTTTGATTCATTCACACTGGATGGCTATTGTTATATTGGTTATTGTCATTTTTTTTTTATTTAACAATCTTAGGGAAAAGAGGTCAGTGCGCCTGACTAAATAGTCAGGTATGCATGTTTTAAAAATTCTTGAGGCACAACAGTTGAAAATTGCTGATATACAGAATGGTGAAAGAGATACTGAGCAAATCAAGTGTTCAGTTTTAAAATTTTGTTGAGTCTAAGATTATCCACATGCAAATCACCCATGGCAAATCCCTAATTGCAAACTGACTCTCCACTGACATCTAGTACCCACCAAGGCTGTCTCCAACCTTTAGTTAATGTCCAACAGGAAATTAGGATTTCTAATTACATATAACTAGGGAAAAAACTGTTTCCCCCCCAAAAATCAACTATTAATTCTAAAGCTAAGAAACCACTTTGAGTACTTCTATCTTTTCCTTCCATGAGAGTTAAAAGTAACAAGTTGACTTTACAGTGTTTCATCAGACTGAAAACTAAAACTCTTGAGAATCTAAGGAAGAATACTGAATAAACATATAGATATCTGTTACTATTTTATAACACATACTAATACATAATAATACTTTATCATATGTAGGTTTTAGTATATTCCTGTATGCTGGCTTTATTAGGAATTTTATTCGGAATTCTATTATGACCATCAGGCTCTCTTT
The DNA here is from genome assembly GCF_963259705.1 of Myotis daubentonii. Lineage (NCBI taxonomy): Eukaryota > Metazoa > Chordata > Mammalia > Chiroptera > Vespertilionidae > Myotis > Myotis daubentonii. Next base: position 145,937,910 of record NC_081840.1, on the reverse strand, counting down.
AATTATGCACTAGTAGTAATGAAGTGATGAAATCAGAAAAACTCTAAAAAAGCTTTAGTGTACTCAAGTGCAGAATTTCTTTATATTTGATATTACTTAACAAAACTATGTCTTGTAACACAGCAGTTTTTTAGTAAATAGGCGTATGTTTTGCAACTGATTTGCTCTGGTAGATTCCCAGGGATGCACTGCCAATCACATCAGGCCTGTGCTCTCAGTATTTTTCTATGGGTGTAGTCACTTCGAAATTTTTTGAAAAATTTTCAAGCCAAATTATCTTGGCTTCATCTTTGAGAACTGATCACGTATTGGTTCCTATGAAGTGAAAGACCTTGGCTCTGCCCATGTAAACGTCTTCATTTCCCCTCCAAGTTAATAAAGTGTGAAAACTCGGACAGGGTAGATTCTTGGTTGGTGCTGATCTCCTAGGGCACATGTGATCAGCATTTCAAGTTCCAGTGTCCCTGGGGCTTCAGGAGTGTGTGGGAATGAGCACTTCCTCACAGCGCAGTTTGGGTGTAGATGGGGCCTTGAAGAATCCTTACCACAGGCTCTGCTTTGAGTCTATTATAGGCCTACATGGTTATTTAGAGGAGCCCTCCATAAGATCCAGTGAACTAGGGTAACAGCTCGGGGTCATGTTGGCTCCTGTGCACGCCTGTAACAATCTGGAGCTTTGGGGAAATGAGCACTGGTCAGGATTTTGTTGTTCCTGGGTTCACTGGCCCTTATTCCAGTTTGTGCCTCATCCACCTCTTACTCCAAGCCATAATTTACACGGAAATAAGAATATAGCAAAATGATGATGAGCTAATATATAGATATCTAACGAATACAAAACTAATGGCTCATACAAAACTGATACAGAAATTTCCCCCACTGATTTCTTTGCAGAACCTCATACTCGATCCGAGGAGACCCCTATCTGCAATCCGTTCACAATGTACCAACTCCATCAACTGACTGATGAGGACTGATTTTTAAAAGATACGGATTAAAACAAAAGCAAAAAGATATGGCGTGGCCGTTGATTAATAATAGAGATCCGAACTTGGAACTGTCTTGTCTAACCTAAAACTGTCCATAAAGCCCTCAACAGTTCATCCATCACAGCTAGATATTCTGGAGCGGTGGCTCAGAAAGCTAAGTACATAGATAGTACCTTCTTAAATGGCATATAGAATTGCCTCCCATGTTCTACTAGAGTAAGGGCCTCACTTAGCATTGGAGATGTTCTATGAAACAGCTTTAGAAACCAGAACTGGCTTCATGGTAGAAAGGTCACTGTCCCCTTCCACTCCCATCATCCACTCCCACTCTGCAAAGGGACAACATGAAAGGTTTCCTTCAGAAGTATCTGTGGGAAAAGCCATACCTTCCCCAAATAAATGGTTTGCTTTATAGCTACAAACAACATGAATTATATGAGCAATAATGCTTCCCTTTTTCCTTTGGCTACCAGAAGTGAAGAGCCAAATGACAAGACATATTTAGGATCCTATGGCTTATCTATCTGCATTTTAATAATTCTTTTCTCAACATTTTACCTTTTACTCTGTCCTTTCTTCCCCCCCCCTTGACCTTGTTAATTCTATATTCCTAGTTTATTGTATGCTTTCCTGGAAGACACAGCACATCCTTCCCCACACAAGGTAGAACATAAACAAATTCAAAGAAATCAATTCTACTTATCTTTTGAGGTATTTTGTAAGAAATCAAAAATAGAAAATGACTGAACAGAAGGTTTCCACTTTGTAACATTATCCATATTTAATCTCCTTTAAGTTACATATTTTATATAATAAAATTTATACAAATAAAATGAGCTCTTTAATTACTGTATTTACATAAAAATAGATGTCTCTAGAAACTTCCCACATCTAAATGTATAGAACAATGACGATGAATCTGCAGAGATATTCATTGCAGCATATTTCATAAAAACAATATACTGGAAAACACCTAAATGTGCATAAATAGGGGATTTTAATGTTATGGTATACTGTGCAGCCATTTCAAAGAATAAGTGAGATTTACATGTAGTGATAAGAAATGGTCTCCAAAATGTAATCCTATATAATAAAGAGCTAATATGCTAATTAGACTGGACGGCAGAACAACCTTCCGGAACAACCAGTCGGGGAGGGGGGGAGGCCACAGGAATGTGAGGGCCTACACTTGCACGAATTTCGTGTATCGGCCTCTAGTATTATAAAAAAAAAAAGAAGATACAGAACAGTTCTTACTCTGTGCTATTACTTTATGAACAAGGAAAATTTTGAAAATGCTTAGAAGTCTCTGTAAAGATTAATAGTAAATAATTCATGAGGGTTGGATCTAGATGTCAGAAATATTGGGAAGTCAGAATGACCTTCCTCTCTCTCAACCTGAGTCTTTTTTAATTTTTTACTTACACAGGCATTTCTTATTTTGTTTTCATTAGACAATTTAAGTATATAATTGTGATAAGGATTAGAATAACTAATGAGAAAGGTATGGCCCTACAGTTTTAAAGTCACATTTTAAAAATCTTTTAGTACAAAAATATATTCCTATTTCCAGAAGATCTTTTTATCCTAACAGGTGTCCCCCCAAAAAACTTTATTTGGATATCAAAATTCTATATAACCCTCCCTAATGGATCAGAGGTCTAGTAAAAAAAGCAAACACTTACTGGTATTTACATAGGCATACAAATTATGGCTGGCCTATAAAGAGAATAAAAAGTCAATGAATTAAGCAACTCTGAAAAGAATTTGTGAGTCTTTCTTAAAAGCAAAAAGAAACTCACATCCATAAAAAATAGAAAACCGATAGGCAAGAAGCCAGGTGGAAATCCTGGCAAATGGACAAACCTCACCCATCCTCCCAATATCAGCCAGTTGACTCTAGTCCAAGAGAACACAAATGAAAAATGCAGGTAGAGGGTCCTTCACTAACTTATCAGAGAGGTTTGGTGGGGGAAACTAGAATCAAGCAACAAATTAAGAGTTTAGATATAGGATTGCCAGAGCCTATGTCAGACTGCAATCCAGTATTTCCCCCTTACCTACTTACTACCAGGAAAGAAACCATTGGCCAACTGGCTAAAGTTAACAACGTATGCCATTTGACCACACAGAAAAAGTGACCTCACAGAAATACTAGAACACATGCAAAACAGTATTTTTTCTATGTATGTTCAAAGTTGCTTATTTTAGATTTTTTTGTATTAGTAAAGGAGTAGAATCAACATAAATGTCCATTAATAAGGTGTTGGTTAATAAATTAGGGTATAGAGATACAATGATTCCAAAAAAAGTCTCTTCATGTGCTGGTGATAAAGAAAGTCTTTTAAAATGTATAGTTAGAAGAAATAAGCAAGGTACAGAATGGTGTATATATAGTATGGTTTCATTTGTATAGAAGAAGTGGGGGAAAAGAATGATAGGAATTTGCCCATAAGTATGTAAAATTCTTCTAAAAGGTACACAAAAATTGGTAATAGCCATTGCTTTGAGGAGGAGCATTTGAGGATATGAATGCATTTTCTCTTATAAAATAAATATATATTTTACTGTAAAAGATTGATGGGAAAATTTAAAAGCCTGCACAAAAGTGGTGGAAAGGGGGCAAAGGTATCTGTGTGTGGTGGTGTGGGAGGAGGGGGGAGTAACAAGAACTAGGTCATCAGGACCTCTCTCTCCGTCCCTTTTGTCTCCCCCACGATGAAAGCCCAGCTCTGTGGTGAGTCTCTTCCACTATTCACTGAAGATGCTGCGTGGAATCATTCACCATCACTGAATTATCACTTTAAAGCATGCAGTTGATTCAACTGACCCATAATGCATATATCAATAGACAAGTGGATAAAAAAAGTTATGGTACATACAGTGGGGCCTTGACTTATGAGTGTCCCGACTAACGAGTTTTTTGAGATACCAGCTGTCTCTCGGCAATTTTTTGCATTGAGTTGATAGAGTAATTTGAGTTAACGAGCTCCTTAACGAGCTCGGTCTCGGAACGAATTAAACTCATAAGTCAAGGCCCCACTGTATAAGCAACGGAATATTATTTAGCCATAATAAAGGATGAAATGTTACCATGTGTAACAGCATGGATGGACCTAGAGCAGTGGTCGGCAAACTCATTAGTCAACAGAGCCAAATATCAACAGTACAATGATTGAAATTTCTTTTGAGAGCCCAACTTTTTAAACTTAAACTATATAGGTAGGTACATTGTTATTAACTTAATTAGGGTACTCCTAAGGCTTAGGAAGAGCCACACTCAAGGGGCCAAAGAGCCGCATGTGGCTCGTGAGCCGCAGTTTGCCGACCATGGACCTAGAGGATATTATGAGCAGTGAAATAAGTGAGTCAGAAAAATACAAATCCCATATGATTTCACTTATATATGGAATCTAAGCAACAAAATAAACAAACAAAATAGAAACAGACTCATAGATACAGAGAACAGACTGATGGTTGCCAGGAAGGAGGGAGTTTGGGCAACTAAGTGAAAAGGGGGAAAGAATTAAGAAGTACAAATTGGAATTTATAGGGAACTCATACATCTTAACAAAAGGAAGATAAACAATGCAATCAAAGATGGGCAAAGGACCTAAATAGACACTTTTGGAAAGTGGGCGTACAGTAGGCCAAGAGACATATGAAAACATGCTCAAAGTCACTAATCATCCAAGAGATGCAAATCAAAACAATAATGAGGTACATCTCACACCTGTCAGAATGGCTATCATCAACAAATCAATAAATGACAAGTGCTGGCAAGAATGTAGAGTAAAAAGGAACCCTAGTGCACTGGTGGTGGGAATGCAGACTGGTGCAGCCACTATGGAAAACAGTATGGAGTTTTCTCAAAGAACTAAAAATGGAACACTCATTTGACCCAGTGATCCCATTTCTAGGAATCTATCCCAAGAACCTAGAAACACCAATCAGAAAGGATATATGCACCCCCTATGTTCATAGCAGCACAATTTACAATAGCTAAGATTTGGAAACAGCATAAGTGCCCATCAGCAGATGGAGTGGATTAAAAAACAGTGGTACATCTACACAATGGAATACTATGCTGCTGTAAAAAAGAAGGAACTCCTACCATTCCCCACAGCATGGATGGAACTGGAGAGCACTATGCTAAGTGAAATAAGCCAGTCAGAGAAAGATAAATATCACATGATCTCACTCATTTGTGGAATATAATGAACAACAACATAAACTGATGAACAAAAATAGATCCAAAGACAGAGAAGCATCAAACAGACTATCAAACCTCAGAGGGAAGGCAGTGGAGAGGGGAGAGTAAGAGATAAACCAAAGGGCTTGTATGCGTGCATATAAGCATAACCAATGGGCACAGACATTGGGGGGGGGTGGTGAGGGTATGTGCTGAGGGGTGAGAGTGGCCAGGGAGAGGTCAATGGGGGAAAAAGAAGACATATATAATACTTTAAACACTGAAAATTTTTTTTTAAAGTACAAATTGGTAATTACAAAACAGACACAGGATGTAAAGTACAGCATAGGGAGCATAGTCAATATTTTAATAACTATGTATGGTGCCAGGTGGGTACTTGAAATATCAAAGGGGTCACATTGTAAAGTGTATAATTTTTAACCAGCATACTGTACAGCTGAAACTAATACAAAGTAATTAAGAATGTAATCTGTAATTGAAAAACAATTAAAAATTGGGGAAAATTCATATAACATGAATTCTGCTATAATGAAAAAGCGGAGGGGAGGGGGAAGGGAGAGAGAGTACCAATATTTCTCAAACCTTATCAAAAAGTTTTCAAGTAAAAAACCCAGTATTGTTGCTGGGGCCAGAAATGCCTCCTTAGTCCCAGTGTGGATATGTGTGTGCACTTTCAAGCAGCATTGTACTATGGTGGGTGTTTATGTTTTGTTTTTTAATCCTCACTCAAGGATATTTTTTCCATTGATATTTTTATTTATCCTTTCAAAGAACCAGCTCTTGGTCCTATTGATCTTTTGTATTGTGTTTTTTTGTTTGTTTTTGTTTTGTTTTGTCTTGTCTCTATGTCATTTATTTCCACTCTGATCTTTATTTATTTCCTTCCATTACTCTGGGCTTTTCTTGTTGCTCTCTTTCTAGTTCTTTCAGTTGTTGGGTTAGGTAACTTATTACTATTTTTTCTTGTTTTTTTGAGGTAGGCCTGTAGAGCTATGAACTTCACTCTCAGGACTGCTTTCATTGTGTCCCATAGAGTTTGGATTGTAGTGTTTACATGTTCATTTGTTTCCAGAATGTTTTTTGTTTCTTCTTTGATCTCTTTGGTAACCCATTCATTGTTTATTTAATAGCATGCTATTTAGCCTCCATGTGTTTTATTATTTTTTATTGTTTTTATTGTAGTTGATATCTAATTTTATGCCATTTAGATCTAAGAAGATGCTTGAATGCTTGAGATGATTTCAATCTTCTTGAATTTGTAGAGACTTAGCCTGTGTCCTAATATGTGGTCTATCTTTGAAAATGTCCCATGTGCACTTGAGAAGAATGCATATTCCTTAGCTTTGGGGTGGAATGTTTCCATTGATTTTTGAAAGAGTGGAAGGGAGAGGGACAGAGAGAAACACTGATGTGAGAGAGACACATCGATTAGTTGACTCCCACATGGCCCTGACCAGGGCTGGGAGCCTGCAACCAAAGTACATGCCCTTGACCAGAATCGAACCTGGGACCCTTCAGTCCACAGGCCGATGCTTTACCCACTGAGCCAACTGGCTAGGGCCTATGATGGCTGTTCATGGACAAATCCAAGCAGCTGAATTTGTAGCAACTAGAGCACTTCTCTTCACTTGGCCTGACCTCCCAGCTTGGGAAGTACTAAAATTTCTAATCTATAAAGGTATGACATGCCCAGCTGAACTTTATGAAGCAATCTTAGGAAATTAGTAGGTCTAAATAGTATTATATAAAGGTCAGTTCTAATGGGGGCAAAGAATGAAGGAACAAAGTAATTTCTGTGAACCTTAACTTTCAAGACTACACATGTTCAAAAACTACCTGTTTGCAAAGGTCAAACTTCTTCAGCACTGCTTTAGCTTGGAATTTGCATTCCAAGACCACTTGAAGTTGCCCAAAGTACATGGTGCTTTTAAATAACCTTCTCAAAGAAAATGGTGTTTGAAAATTCTTAATAAAAAATTTCACATTGTTACCAGAGGGGTAAGGTGCAGGGAGGAGCAATTGGAAGAAGGCAGTCAAAAGATACAAACAATTATAAGATAAATAAGTACTAGGGATGGAATTACAACATGACTATATTTAACACTGCTGTATGCTATATGTGAAAGTTGTTAAGAGAGTATATCCTAAGAGTTCTTATCACAAGAAAAATATATTTTTTCTTTTGTATCTACTATATGAGATGATGGATGTTAATTTATAGTCATTTCACACTATATATATATATATATATATATATATATATATATATATATATATATATATATATGAGATTCAAATCATTATGTTGTACACCTTAAACTTCTACAGTGCTGTATGTCAATTATATTTCAATAAAACTGGGGGAAAAGAATTACTGAATTGAACTGAAAAAAAAACACACATCGAAATTTCACTTCTTAAGGATTTGGAGATCCAGGTTTAGTGCTGAAAATCCTATATAATAAAAGCCTAATATGCGAAGTGTCCAGTTGTCCCTTAAACCAATCAAAGCTTAATATGCTAATGATATGCTAAGGCTGCTCAACTGCTCACTATGATGTGCACTGACCACCAGGAGGCAGTCGACGGGTCGACCAGTCGCTATGATGTGTACTGACCACTAGGGGGCAGACACTTTGACCAGTAGGTTAGCTTGCTGCTGGGGTCCGGCCGATCAAGACTGAGCAAGACGGGCTGGAAATGCCCTAGAGCCCTCCTGCGTCCCTCCCTGGCCCCAGTCGTGCACCGGTGGAGTCCCTCAGCCTGGCCGGCAGCCTCTCGCAATCCAGGCTGAGAGATACCTCCTCCCCAACCCCTGAGTGCACGAATTTCGAATTTCGTGCACTGGGCCTCTAGTAGTAATATGATTGTCCACTGCCTTGTTTTTATTCCTACCTAAAAAGGGAGAAGGCAAGTTCTGCATTCTTACCCCAAAACTAGAGGAGAAAGCTGATTATCTTTAAGGCAGCAAAGCCTGCCTGGCTGCATTAAGGTGGCCTCTCACTGTCCTCAACATTGCTCTGGGCAGCACAACCCACCTTGAGACTCCCAGTTACTCCTGGAGTCCATATAATTGTACGGGTATAAAAAAGTTTCATCTATTGCAGGAGGCAGACGATCAATGATCCTTTCCCATCATTGATGTTTCTATCTCTCGCTCATTCTCCCCTCCTCTCTGAAATCAATACAAATATTTTTAAAAAGCTTCATCAATAAAATGCTAATTCATCTTCAATGGAGGTTGCCATAGTTCAGTTGTCAACTACAAATGGAAAGCAATTCACTAGAAATAACTTCTTTGATGGGGAACACTTTGTATGGCCTTCAAAGCAGAGTCCAACATTTCTTATTTACTCTTGATTATGTTAAAGAAATGTTCAAAATGTAAATAATCAAAGGCATAATCTACATAATTTTGTGACTGGGGTAGGAAATCAATCGCCAGTGTAGGAAGCAAAAATAAATTATGTTCCACTGACAAGGCCAAGTTACTAAGCCCAGATACAAGTAAGGAATTAAATATGAAATTTAAACATTTCATTTTATTAATCAAAATTCTCTGCTTTAAACTAATAACTTTTTCCTTTGAAATACAGAAAGAATGCAACAATTTGCTCATCATTATTTCCAGTAATCCACAATCATTAGCCAGTAACATGGGTCATCCAACTGAAATTATATGACAATCCCAAAATAGCTTCAGAATGAGTTACTGTCTCCCAGTCTTTATTTTGAACTAACCTATAAGTTACTAACCTATAAGTTTATCTAATATTGATAAGAATCCAAAAGTTGTACAGTTGTAGCCTTATTAACTTCAGTGAGAGGAAGGAGAAATGAGGTTTAAAGCAACTAAAGCAGAGTCAAACTCTAGGTGTAGGTGTTATATCTTTAAAAAAGAAATATATATATGTTTTTATTGATTTTAGAAAGAAACATCAATGAGAGAAACATTAATAGGCTGCCTTCTGCCCACCCCACACCGGGGATTGAGCCCACAACCCAGGCATGTGCCTTGACCAGGAATCCAACCTGTAACCTCTTGGTGCATGGGATGACTCTCAACCACTGAGCCACACCGGCAGGGCTAGGTGTTATATCTTTCCAAAATCTCCAGAGAAACATAAAACATCTGCATTTTGTCTGGTATCCTATCTAATAAAAGAGAAACATGGTATTTAGCATACAACCGCTACCCTTCCCATTGGCTAATCAGGGCGATATGCAAATTAACTGCCAGCCAAGATGGCTGCCGGCAGCCAGGCAGCTGGAAGCTAACATGAGGCTTGCTTGCTTCAGTGACGGAGGAAACCAACGTTCCCTGCCTGCCTTGCAGGCCTCTGAGCCTGCAGTTTCAAACATTGTTACAAATATAGAAGCTAAACAAAACCCCAGAAACCTGCTTTCAGCAAGCCGGGATCTCAGAGCTGGAGTTATACATTGTTTCGATTATAGAGCCGAAACAAACCAGATACCTGCTTTCAGGAGCCGAGGCCTAAGAGCTGGAGCCTCAGAGCAAAAGCTGGCCTAGAATAAAAAAAAAGAAAAAGAAAAAAGGAGCGGTTGGGAGCTTCCTTCACCCACCAGCCTGAAAACAGCCCTCAGCCCCTCACCCAGACTGGCCAGGCACCCCAGTGGGGACCCCCACCCTGAAGGGTGTGTGACCAGCTGCAAACAGCCATCATCCCCTCATCCAGGCTGGCCAGGCACCCCAGTGGGGACCCCCACCCTGATCCAGGACACCCTTCAGGGCAAACCAGCCGGCCCCCACCTGTGCACCAGGCCTCTATCCTATATAGTAAAAGGGTAATATGCCTCCCAGCACCGGGATCAGCGGAGCCGCGAGGCCTCCCGGCACCAGGATCAGCGTGACAGGGGGCAGCGCCCAAACCCCCTGATTGCCCTGCAGCTCTGTGTGTGACAGGGGGCGGGGCCACAACCTCCCTATCTGCCCTGCTCTGTTGGTGACAGGAGAAGGCGCCCCAACCCCCTGATCGGCACTGCTCTGTGCCTGATAGGGGGGAGCTCCCCAACCCCCTGATTGCCTTGCGGCTCTGTGTGTGACAGGGTGCGGCGCCCCCTCTCCCCCCCACAGGCCCTGCTCTGTGTGTGATGGGGTAGAGCCATAACCTCCCCATCGGCCCTGCCCTGAGTGTGACAGTGGCAGTGCCCCAACCCCCTGATCCACCCTGCTCTGTGTATGACAGGGGGCGGTGCCCCAACTCCCCTATCGGCCCTACTCTGTGAGTGACAGGGGGGAGCTCCTCAACCCCCTGATGGGCCCTGCTCTGTGCGTGACAGGGGGGAGCTCCCCAACCCCCTGATGGGCCCTGCTCTGTTCGTGACAGGGGGAGCTCCCCAACCTCCCTGATGGGCCCTGCTCTGTGCATGACAGGGGGGAGCTCCCCAATCCCCTGATTGACCCTGCTCTGTGCGTGACAGGGTAAGGAGCCCCAACCACCCTGATGGGCCCTGCTCTGTGTGGGACAGGGGACAGCGCGCCAACCCCCTGATTGGCCCTGCTCTGTGCATGACAGGCGGTGGCGCCGCAACCTCCCCATCGATCCTGCCTTGAGTGTGACAGGGGGCAGTGCCCAAACTCCCCAATTGGCCCTGCTCTGAGCCTGACCAGGGGCTGCACCTAGGGATTGGGCCTGCCCTCTGCCACCCGGGAGCAGGCCTAAGCCAGCAGGGCCTTATCTCCCGAGGGGTCCCAGACTGCGAGAGGGCACAGGCCAGGCTCAGGGATACCCCCTTCCCCGCCGAGTGCACAAATTTTTGTGCACTGGGCCTCTAGTTAAGTAATAATAATGCAAAACCACCCCAATTCACATAACTTCCTTCAGAAACCACAAATTGCTCACTGACAGCCAAAGAACTCAGAAACTGAATAGCTTTATTGAGGCATGGAACTAGTTGTATTTTGAGTTTTTCTTCACTCCTCTGTAAAGCACTTTCAACAGAACCACTATTGTCAAAGCCACATATACAGCCAAATCTACAAGTAAATAGACAACCATCTAGATTAGAAATAGAACCTATATACTCTTTTCTACATTATGGAAAATGTAGAAAAGAAATCTGCTTGAAAAATAAGAAAACTGCAGCTGAGAAATGCAAACAGCTAATCTATAATAATAAAAGCATAATATGCTAATTAGACTGGACAGCCGAACGACCTTCCGGACAACCTTCCGGACACAGCGGGGGCTGCCAGGGCTGAGGGCCTTGCCCAAATTTCGTGCATCGGGCCTCTAGTCAGGTATAAAAGCCAGGACTGGACTCAGTTGTCCCCATTCGTCTGGAGCTTTTACTTAAGAATTGCTTCCAAGGCATACACAGCTTTGTAAAATAAAATATAGTTAGAAAAGGTCAATGGAGGGGAGGCAAGGGGGCATATGTAATACTTTCAACAATAAAGACTTTTTAAAAAAGTAAAATAAAACATACAAACCCTGAGAAATCTTCATTACAGAGATCTCCACTTGATAGGAGTAAAGAAATTGTTCAAATAATTCAAATGAATTGTGCCATTAGTATGATGGAAAAGTTAAGGAACAGAATGATTATAGAGCAAGAAACAAATGTTTTGGGAGTCATTAGGGGCTGTGTGCTGTAAATATGTAACCATCAGTGTGTTAGTGTTATGAACCTATTAAGAAAATTTCCCTTTACAACAAACAGCCACATCAATAGTCAGTAAAGCCCAAGGCAAATAGAAAAAAAACAAATTTTGAATTCTCACTACGTAGAGATCTGCTTATGAGTCAAGAATACAACACAAAGAAGCAAAGCACAGAAAGAGGGCAAGAGTATGGCCTCTAAAAGAACTATGAAAACAGAACCTGCCTATTTCTGGAATAGGTCGCGCTTTCCCGGCTCGGCTGGCGGGAATGCTGGGAGGGAGTGCTGGTGGCACGGGCAGGAAGCAGGAGGACAGCTCCTATGACTGTCTGGGAAGCATCTCTGATCCTTCCTTCCTCAGTCCCTGAGGGAAGGATGGGAATCAGGCTGAATGTGGCTTTGTGGCTAGACACAGTGACCAAGAGCGGAGGCTGAGCTAGGCTAGTGCCTGCAGTGCTCCTGGCCTCTCCATACAAGTCCGTGAAAAGGGGAAGTCAGTGGAAATGAAAGCAGCAGGTTTTGTGGAAATACACATATTTGACCCCACGAATACGGAGTTAAAACATCTCCCGTTGCTCAACCAAGTGAAGTAAACAAGGACCATGGGGTCCCTTGCACTAGGGCGCGAGATCTGATAAATATTCAGTATGAGGGACGGGCCTCCCGGCTTACAGACACAGCTTCTCCAGGATAAACTGGGAGGTTCTGGGTATTAGGTGGGAATAGCTTCCTTTTGTTTTGCTGTGCTGATCTGAAGGAAAATCCAAAGTGAATTACTCAGAAAAAAAAAACTGAGAACCAGGGCACCTCTGATAAGGAAGGGCTCCTATAAGAAAGAACGCTGAGATTATCTAAGGGTCAGAAAGGCAAAAACATGTTTCATGTTAATTTCCCAGAAGCTTTTTGGAATTTTTATAGGTAACCCATTACCATATGTAACTGTTGAAGAATAGCAAGGCATTGTCCTTGAATAAATATAGTGACAAAGGTTTAAATTTCACAGAAACTTGCTGTAAAAACTAAACAGAGTTTTCCATGTGTCCCTAACAAGCCTCTTTGGGGGCAGTTCTTCCCACTTCGAGCTGACCTCTCACCCCTGCATTCCTCTACCTGTTTATAGCAAAACAAAGACAGCCGGTTCTCTGAACTGACAAGAGTCATTTGGACCATCTGAGATTCTGGAAAAATAAAACACACACTCAAGGGAACATTCATCTTTGAACTCATTTTTACCACTTTGCCATCTCCAATATTAATGGTAAAGATCCATCTGGCCCTTTGTAATTTAAAGGCTTTTTATTTTATTGCAACAGAGAACCTTGGAACCATTTTTTTTTATTTTGGCAGTAAAAATGCAACATACATACATCACGCCTCAAGAACAAAGAATCAGCTAGCATGGGAACGTCCCATCCCACAACACTGTTTCAATGGCAATATTCCTTTACATTTCTTTAAATTCACCAAACACATCCATAGTATTTATTCTGTGCTAGCAGCAGTTGTAAGTGCTTTACAAATAATAACATTTTTACGCCTCTTTGTTCTGGTTATATCTAAGAGGTGTACCTACGAGCTACTATACTATTTCCGATCCATTTTGAAGACGGGGAGAATAAAGCACAGAGAGACTGAATGACTTGCTCAAGGTCACACAGCTCATTAGAGGCAGAAGTAATTGGAACCCAGGCGGTCATGCTCCAGAGTCCATGTTCCCCTTCATGATTCTGCCTCTTGAACTTTCACCAAATCTAAATTAAGAGGAACTGTGGTTTGTGCCCCATCACCTTAGAGATTTTATAACATTATCATTTCAATATTTAAACTCATGCCATGTTGCAGCTTTCTCAGATTCTTGAGGAATAGCAAGAAGGAAAAGATAAATACTATCAAATATTATATTGGACCACTTTCAATCTTTTGGAAAGAAAATGAAGGCATAGAAAATAATAAAATAGCACCCTGGATTTGCTGGGATAGCTACTATGCAAAAAGCGACTCTTAGCAGGTTTCAATTTTGTAATGCCGCTGAAATTTTGAAAGGCCTTTGCGCTCATTCAACTTCAGAATCACCAAGCTGGCGCAGGCTAGGGGAAACTTAACTACATGGCCAAGAGACATAGCAGGGCTCCTCGGGGTTCTTTCTGGGGAATACCTCTAAGAGACAGAAGAGTTTTCTCCTCGGAATTCTTTTATCACATCTGGCAGAGTGCTCTGCCCTCCTCCGCCTCTGCCCACTGCTTGGCACTCTGCCTTCAAGGAAGGTCACTCCACTGTGCTCAGGGCCTCCCACCAGCGCAGCCTGGTCCTAGGTGGGGCTGGGGGGCTGTGCACTCCCCAAACCACTTCAGCATTTCCTTTGGGAGCGTCCTGCAAATTAAGGCAGCAAAGGAGGAGGAAACTATCTCCATTCCTGCAAAGAAACTACTCATTTTTCATCTGGGAAAGGTGCCTATGTTGGGCCAAGAAATAGGTACACTCTTCCCCCTTTGATTTTCAAAGCCAGATTGCTCTTCAAATTCCACACCTGTGGCCTCCAGCTGTGCAAATACTTCTAAAGGAGGTGAAACTGGCAGAAGACTCTATTCCACCAGCTACCATTCTTCTTTAAGACCATCTTCCCTCAAAAAACAATGTTGAGTAAAATAAGCGGGCGGGGCGGGGTGGGGGTGGGGCGAGCAAGGGGAGGACGCACAACAGCTTTGCCTAGTTCTTTTGTTTACTGGAAACTGGAGTTACCAGCATCTCCCTTTATAATAGAATGCAATGGCCCAGCTGTGCAAAAAGTCTGGCCCAGTGGCTTGCAGATAGCAGGTAGACAAACATTAGTCCCGTTTACCTTTCCATCCCTAAACCGAGATGTCAGCCTGTGCATGCAATTAGAGAGTCATCCTGTGACTGTCCCTCTCCCTCCTCGGAGAGTTCAGGATAGATATCACATGCAATTCTCAAAGACTGAAACCGCCAAGGGCATACCTAACTTTAATTTACTTAGAGTAAATTTAATTTGCTTAAAGTGAACTTAAATTTACTCTTCACATTACCAACACATTTCTAAGGCAAGCTCCTCCCCTTCCAGCTCCAGCTTTCATAACTACCCTTCTCTATTCCTTTAAGGCCCTTTCTTATTAGCAGTAAAACACTGGGATATATAGAACCCACTTTTGTCCCCATCATCTCAACAGACCTGCCCACCTAGTACTCTAAAGATGCTCCTGAAATTTACTTATTTGTGGGTGTTTTGTGGGTGGGGGGGAGGGTGTTTGTTTGTTTTTTGTTTGTTTGTGTGGGGTTTTTTTTTTTTGCAGGAGAGTGAGATATAATTTTGAAATCCAGATAAAATACTAGGAACAAATTTTTCCAACTTTTGTGATATAGCTTTGATTTTTACCATAAAAATATCCATTTGTGCCCTAGCCGGTTTGACTCAGTGGACAGAGTGTCAGCCTGTGGACTGAAGGGTCCTGAGTTTGATTCAATCGAGAGCACCTGCCTGGGTTGTGGGCTCCATCCCCAGTAAGGGGTGTGCAGGAGGCAGCTGATCAATGATATTCCTATCTATCTCTCCTTTTCCCTTCCTCTCTGAAATCAATAAAAATATATTTAAAAATACTCATTTGTGATCAAGGAAAAGGTAAAAATTAATGTTTTGACTTGACACTTATTACATGATTACTTAAAGAACTTAAAAATGATGCCTTTTTCAGAGGTATTATTTGATTATACTGGGTGGTCCATTTAGAACACAGTCAACAGTCAATACAACCTCACTTCAAAAAAAGAGGCCTCTTTACACAACAGCTATGGTAAGGATTTTATACCTTAAGTTTATTTAGTGTAAATACAGTCTAGACTCATTATCTTACCCCCATCTCAGGGCCTGCAGCAAAGAAGAGAGTGAGCCTGGTCAGAAAACTGAAGCAGGAGAGACGGGGGACAGATGCTGAAATGAGCACCCTGTGAGTCACACAACTGGCTCCTTACAGATGGCTCAGGCTGGAAAGAGGCAGAGCCTGGGACAGGAACTGAAACTCCCATGTCAGAACCATACCGCCAAGCCCTGCTTGCCGTGAGCCTCTGGTGTGCAGAGTGAAGCCTGGAATGAGGGTGGAGCCCCCCTCGGAGGGAGCTGAAGTCCCCAGGTGATGATACTCACGCTGACAGTGTCCCCAGGACTGGCGGGCCCAGCCCCAGCAGCAGTCAATCCTCCCACCATAACGACACAGGCCAATGGACGACACTATTTGCCTGGGCCACCTATCAAACAAAAAGATTCAAAATAAATAAAGACACTTTTGAAATTAAAAATAATTTCCCCTTTGTCATTATTTTAGAAAATAATTAAATATCACACACATACACCCACACAAACTCCTTCATTCCTGCAGAATTTAAGGATTAAAACACCTTCAGGGGAATAGTTCTGCAATGAAGTAATTTCAAATTTCAGACAGTTAAACACACACACAACACACAAGAGTAGGGGGGAAAGGGAGGGGAAGATCCTTTCTTAAATGGAAATAGCACAAGCTAAAAACCAAGATTTCTCAAGGCTGCCACTCTCAGGGTGGTTTCTGAAGCTTGAAATAAAACAGATTCCTCACAGACCCACACCTATGCGTGTGTGTGTGTGGGGGGGGGGGGGAAGCACGGTTTTGACTGATTCACCATAAACTGAAAAGTATTAAGACATGTCAAAGTGGAAAGAAAACAATCTCTGCCTTATATAAAAGGAAGATGTGGGCAGGGGCAGAGGGAGGGAAGGAAGCTTCCACAAAATCTAACAGAACTCTTTACCAGATAGGACTCTCTGGCAGAAAAAGTTCCCAGGGGGAAAAAATGTACTAGAAAAGGGAGCCTAAATAAAACCAAGGGAGCTGAGAGGGCAGCGAACATCTCCACTGTTCCTGTGGTGTGAAACTTTCCAGCATCAACAACTCATGTTATCTTCCTCTCCAGCCTAAGTAAGGACTAAAGAAAGTATTCAATTTCAGGATACTGATTTATCCCCCAGGTTCCACTTTGGCACCTTCTTTGGTGAAATGTTTCCTTGTTTGGACACGTAAATGCCCCCCCCCGCCCCCCAAGAGGATCAATATTTTCACTGGCTGTTTTAAGACATCTTTATAAACTACGTTATCATCTTAAACTTACTCATGGGATGCCCTTCTTGTTACAAATGTGTCTGCAAGAAACGCACAACATACCCGAATGCGGGCAAAGAACTGATTTTAAAACAGTAAAATACTCTGGACCCTGCCCACGTTTTTTTTATTAGCCTTTTCTTTTTCCTTTACTCCCCCCTCCTTCCCCCCAAACTCCCAAGCCCATAATACAAAATAACCCCGAACTTTCTCTTTCCACCGGCCAGGTGGTAAACAAGCGGTTGCGCTCCACTGGTTCCCTTCCGTTCCCCTCCAGGTACAAGAAAGCCAATCAATCGTGGAATTGATTGGTTCCAAGATGGCAAGTAAAACAGGTGCGGCAGTCTTCAGGGCAGCCCAGGGAGCTGACTGGCGGGTGGGGGTCGCCCAGCGAGAGCCGCTGGATAGCAATGCGGCCCGGGTGAAGCGCTCTCTCTCTCTGCGCGAGCAGCAGCGATCTGCGCTCGGGCGAGTCTGGTGTGTAACTGCACGGAGGTGGGGTTACCGTGCACGCCCTCCCGAGACACACACACACACACACACACACACACACACACGCACGCACGCACACTCGCGGAGCGCACCCCGCGGCGGCAGGGGAGAGGGTGCCGCACTCCCGGCGGGAGGACGGGCTGAGTGACAGCGGAGACGGAGTCTGGTTGTTGGGACCTGTCAGAGCACGTCGGAGTCAGGCTCGCCCCAGGTTTCCGCGCTGTGTGTGCGCGCGGAGCGCCCCCCACTCCTCTCACCACCTCAGTCCTTATTTCGAGTCCTAGAAAACCAAGTGGGAAGGCAAACAGGTCCCCCCTGGAAACCCAGTGGCTCCCTTGCCGCCATCCTTGATGTGAGCGGCCCTGACAGCTTCAAGCCGGGATCTGGCCCCGGCCACTGGGAAGTTCCCCCACTGCAGAGCCTGCTAAAGCAAGAGCCAGAGACCCCCGACCAAGGGATGTCCCGCGCGTCCCCTCCTCCCAGCGGCCGACCCGCGCGCCCCCAGAAGCGAGCTATCGGGCTCGAGCCTCCCTTCACCCCCAGCCCGGGTCCCCGAGCCTGTGGCCGCGGCTGGAGCCCTCCGGGTGGAGAGAGCGGCTCGACGGTTCTCTTCCTGCCGAGGGGATGCCGTGGCCCGGCTGCTGGACAGACAGACGCCTCTGTGACCGCGCCCCCGCGTCGGCAGAGGGGACCGCGGGGCCGGAGGGGATTCGCGTGGGAAAGGAGGCGGCGGGGAGGTCGCCCCGGGGCCAACTCACCTCCCGTCGAACTCGGTGGCCGCCGGCAGGTAGAGAGCGGAGCCGAGCACCAGCGCCAGGAAGAGATCCATGTCGGCGGCGGCGGCGCGCGGGAACCCTGTTGGGGTGGCCGGTGCGGAGGGAAGGCGCGCTCGCCTCCTCGCCGCCCCAGGCGCTGCGGCCGCCGCGGAGCTGCTGCGACCCTCGGAGGAGAGCGGCGCGGCGCGCTGCCCGAGTAGGTCTGCCGCGCGGCGCCCGGAGCCCCTCCGGCTCCCTCCCCGCGAGGGAGGCGCTGCAGGGGGAGCCGCGCCGCCTGCGGGGAGGGGCGGGGGGCGCGCGTGCGCTCCACTCGCCGCCCTTTCGGCCCGCGGCGCGGGGTGAGGGCTCCGGGCCCCGCCGCGGGGAGCTGGCGGGCGGGGGCGCCCGGGAAGGCAGCGTCTCTTGGGGGCCAGCCAAGCGGGGCGCGCGCCAGGCTGGGAGGCACGCCGCGCGCCCGGCCTGGACCGGGAAAGGGAAAGCAGGGCGCTCCGGAGGAAAGGGGCCCGGGCGCGCTGCGCCCTCGGCGTGTCCCGCCCCAGCAGGTGGCGGCCGCGGCGGAGAGCAGTAGCTTTCCCCCGACGGCTGAGAGGTGAGGGAGCAGAGAGGTTTATGGGGCTGGAGCGGAGCACCGCCGTCGGCATTTGGTGAAACCACAGCACGACTTGGACAGATTAGCAAAGGCAAACTCCAGGGGTCTGCTCCTCCCACGTAGTTGGCAAAGGCATATTTTTTACTTTGTAACCAACCGAAGGAAAGGTTTGGCTTGCCAGTTGGGTTTTGAATAAGAAACGTGTAGACTTTCTACCTCCGCCAGCTCAACTGAGCACATTAGAAGGATAGCGACGGCTGCCCCTCCGGGGCCACGTGCCCACCAGAGAGGAAGGCGGTTACTACTTGGCAGTCTTGTGGTGCCTGGTCCTGCAGGGATCATTGAGAAACCATTTTAATCAATCACTGTTCCGCTGTGGCAGAGTAAAATGCATTGTGCTAAAGGACTGCTCAAATGCAAACACGCAATGATTGTCCTAAACTGCACGTTTAACACTCAGTCCAGTCCCTACCCGGAAATACTCCCAGGGCAGTGATCTGCCAGCTCCCATACCTCTCAGACCCAATCTCTTTTCTCCTAATCCTTGCCTTTCTAGAACATTCCAGGCATGCCCCTGCCTTAGGGCCCTTGACCAACTGTTAGTTCTCTCTGGACACAGATGTCTGCATGGCTCACATTCTCACTTCATTCCCCTCTTTGCTCAAATGTCACCTCTTTGAGGAGAGCAACCTTGACCACCCTATTTAAAGTTGCAGCCTGCCCCCTCCTCATGCCCCCTGCCTGTTCTACTTTGCTTCCCCCCCACCCCACCCTCTACCACTAATCCCATAATTTCCTACATAATTTATTTCTTCTTTTTGTAGGTTTTCTTTCTGCTAGAATGCCAACTCTGCAAGGACAAGTTTCTTTGTTGGGTGCATAGAACAGTGCCTGGCGAATAGTAAGTGTTCATAAACATTTATTGAATGGGTTTGTTACATTACAAACTTTTCTCCCCATCTTTATTTTCTTTTTGAGGTTTCTCAACTTCAAATTTTTAATGGAAAGTTCTGTGGCAGAGTGACCTCACTATCCTGACCTCTTAGTGTGTATAAAAACAGGGAATTTTCTTTGAGAAAAGGAAAAATAATGGTTTCAACTTAAACGACTCTTTGATTTCCAAGTTGTTTTCTGTTAGCAAAACAAGTTTCTATTTTAATCTCAGGAAATATCCATGCCAATTCAGGCTTGGGACATTATTTTAGGCAAACAGCTTGGTGTCATCCATTTCAGATCTTTCTAATGCAGTCCAAAAATGTAGGAGTCAAAATATTTTTTTTTTGCAGAAAATCAAATTTTTGTAAGTGTACTATGGGCTCGGTTCCAGGCTCCAGTGGCTACTCCTTAGCCATTTTCTTTGTTTACTGGTTCCTGGATTGGATTTGCAAATAAGCCTCAGCAAAGGAATGGGTGATTAGGGAGAAGAGGCTAACCTACTGGCTAAAAACTGGAGAGAGAAGAAGAAGAAAAACAGTGGTGGGTGAAAACAGGACTACTCTGGAACAAAAGGGCAGTGCCCCATCTGCATGCCTCTTTTATTTGTCCTTATCTTTTCTTGGGCCTAGAAAACACTCCATCTTCCTTCTTCATTTGGACACTCTCCACTTACCCTCTGGGTCCAGGCTTAGCGGACACTGACCAGGGAAGCCCTTTGATTCTTTGCTTGGTTGAGCTTCCTGTGGTATGAGCTTCTACAACCCTATGCATTTTCTGGAGTAACTCTTAATGCACAGCTGTAATTGCTTCTCTGCTAGTCTAGTTTCTCCTGAGACGCGAATATAACCAATAGGAGGGCAAGGGTAGCTGTCGCTCTATCCCTTGTGCTTGACACAAGGCTTAAAAATCAGCAACTATTAAATATAGGTTATTCCAAAAAATGTATGCACACTCTGAATAATTATTATTTCCAGTGGGTTAAATCTAGAAAGAAAGAAACATTGAGCTATCAGAACAAGGTCTGTATACATTTTTGAGGGGTAACGCGTAGGTTGAATTAGGTTCGGTTGAATTCTGCCTGGTGAACTGTAGCTTCTCCCTTGAGTGAGCTGTAGCTAATTATATCCGTTTTTGTTGAATCATGAAGTGAGGAGACCCTAAAGGAATTCCATGTTCTACCTGGTTAATATGCTGCTCTTATGGCCACCAGTGATCATTCCAAAAAAGAGGTGGAGTTCCCAAGCAGTGACATTTCACTATCTGTCTTAAAAGCAAACAAGAACCAAATCAAAACAACTTGCTTTTTGCCCTGCTGGCGTAGCTCAGTGGTTGAGCATTGACGTATGAACCAGGAAGTCACGGTTCCATTCCCGGTCGGGGCACATGCCCAGGTTGTGGGCTCCATCCCCAGTGGTGGTTGTGCAGGAGGCAGTGATCAATGATTCTCTTTCACCATTGATCTCTCTCTCTCTCTCTCTCTTTCTCTCCCTCTCTTCCTCCCTGAAATCAATTAAAAAATATATTAAATTTTAGCAATATTCGTACTTTTCCAGTAGGACAACCTTTTGGTTAGGTTTCATGCCAGGTAATGCCACCTTGCAAGTAGTAATCTTGATTTCTCTCACACAAATAATTATCTATCACTGGTCACAAAATGATACAGGTAAGCAACAACATAAAACCAAACAAACACAACTTCAAACATTTGGGAATTAGAAGCTCTTAATTATTTAGTCTTTTCCCCCCCTCACAAATATTTGTTGAGAGCCTGCAATGCATTGGCCACTTCTAGGCGCTGGGATTTAGCTG
The DNA here is from genome assembly GCF_963259705.1 of Myotis daubentonii. Taxonomy (NCBI): domain Eukaryota; kingdom Metazoa; phylum Chordata; class Mammalia; order Chiroptera; family Vespertilionidae; genus Myotis; species Myotis daubentonii. The sequence goes on along the minus strand of NC_081840.1, from coordinate 145,916,338 downwards.
GGAGCAAGATAAGGCTGTGCCCTGAAAGAGTTGACATGGCAGTGGGGGGACAGAACAGTAGGTATGATGACGACAGGGTCAAGGTGTAAAGAGAAGGTAAAGGAAGGATAAGGTGATAAAAAATGATGGGGTATGATTTTAGAAGGGGTGATTTGATCACCCCTGGGGAAGTGACACTTAAGCAGAGACTGAATATAGTGAGGGTGGGGGAGGTATCAGGCCAGGAGGGTGAGAGATGTGTTTTCTCTATCAAGTTTTCTTAGCAATTGTCTTGCTAACCATTAAGCAAGTCTGCCCCCCGCCACTGCTGCCAACCCCCTCTCCCCCCAACCGCCGCCCCTGTCCCCAATGCAGTAGCCCAGGGATAGGACTACTGCTTTAAAAACTCTTATCAGCTACTAGAGGGATGAGGAACACACAGCTGCTGTTCACAGTAATTCTGACTCCCAGCTGAGCAAGAATTATGGAGTTTCTCTGCTCTGGCGTGGAGGAAGCCCGTGGTCAGATAGTCAGGTCACCCCTGCTTCTACGCCTTGACCATTAATCTTGCAGAGCCACATCAGAAGTGACTGTTGGAACATATGCCTTCCTTGGGGCCTGTATATCATCGCCAGTTCTTTTTCTGCTGGTATAAATGTAAAGTCCTGAATGTTGCTTTAAGGAGCTAATAGAGACAGGCGTTTTCAGGCCAGACTCAAGGTTTCTGCGGCTACAAGATATCCTTAAAACCCTGATAGGCTTTTGATCTAATTGCTTCCAGTCAGTTTTTTGTGCAGAGAACCAAATGCAAAGTCTTCTGGTGCTAGTTGTGAAGCCTGCTTTATTTCTTTGCTACCATGTGTCCATACCTTACTCTTTCATCTTAATGGAGGCCACCTTGAGACTAGCTGAGATAACAGGGTTGCTTGGGAGGGCAACTCCCTTTCTCTGATCCTTGCCACAAGACTTGGATCCCTTTATCTAAATTAATGCTCAATCCCCAGGGGAGAGGGGGCAGTTTCTGGACATTCTCATTTTCTTTAATTTCTGCTTGCAAAGCAGCCAGTTCTTGGCTGAGCTCATCTATTTCTTAAGATAGCTTCCTAAAAGCAACAAGAAGCAGCCAACATTTTCATTTTTTGCAACAATATTCTCTTTATCTAGATATATGTTGTGCCTTCCACGTGATCATAGGTGATGATTTTACAAAATAGCTTGAGAGTTACTAGCTTCCCAGCCTATACACAGCAGCTATAGTTATCCCACAATTGGAGCACATCATCCCGCCAAAGAATAGATCATTTCAAAACTATTTAAATTCTTCTAATATATGAAAAATAGGAATGCTTACTAATTATTCCTTAGAAGCCACACACACACACACACACACACACACACACACACACACAGCTCATCCCCCATAGGAACATCAGTGCAGAAGTTCGAAATAAATGATCAGCAAGTGCAGTGTAGGGACATAGTAGAAGAGTCCTACAATCAAGTTGACAGAAAACGTCTGTGTGGGTAAAGGGTTAACAACACCCCTTCCCCTTCTACGTGAGAACGTGACCTATGTTAACTTTCTAGCTCTGTTCCCCTGGCAACCTGATAAGGTGGTTTGTGAACTGTGTTGCTAGTAAAAATGGACCCCTGGTTGGTAAACTGCATGTAGACAAGGAGAAGCAAATACACCTGATGGCAGACCATAGCATTGGACCAGCCTGAGCTCGGTGGCTCTTACATGCAGAGACCTTGGCCACGGTGCCTATGGTGGTGCCACAAGGATGCTGGTCCAGAGCGGGTGAGGTTGTTAAGCTGGAGCAGTCTCACCCCTGTGTAGTGTCTCATCTGCACCTGAGCTGTTCTGCTGTGTGAGAAGTTCCACTGAAGAGGAGCGCGTGGTGCTCCTGTGCCGGCAAACTGTGGTTCCTGCCCTATAGTCTTCTGAGTGAACAGGTGCCAAGTGCAGCCATTATAGTCTTGTGAGCTTGAGTATTCTGTTTTCTTAAACATAGGTTGCTGCAGAGTCTATGATCAGTACTATTGATTCCTGTTTTGTTTTGTTTTTAAACTGTTAGTAAGATAAAAAGATGTATATCTCAAATTAAAAGCCAAAATAATGTATCATGTGATCACTGGGAGAATTGTTACTAATGTCAGGAATGAGATGAGAATGCCCATATCACTACTTTTTAAAATAATATTCCAGAAATAACATTTGATGCAATTAGATGATAAAAAATGTGAATCTTTGAAAGCAAGAGGTAAACTTCTCTAAGATGATATGATTATGTAACTAGAAATTTTAAAAATTTACTGGAAAAAATAAGAATATTCATTAAGATAGTTACAAAAAGTGGTAATTTAAATATGTAAACACACATCTATATGAAAATAAAATATAATCTAAAAATTACCAAGTCGAAAGATTGATCTTCAACTTTTATGCTGGCTTTGTCTTTACAAACTGAAGGACTTGTTCTTTGGTTTAATATAGCACACATGAGCAACCAGTGAGCTCCAGGCACAACTATTGCTGTTGGTGTTTCTCATTCATCTTCAAATAATTCTGCCAAAGACAGTGGAAGACTTTATTTAATAGGACTTTGATTCTATTTTAATTTCACCTAAAGAACTGAAATTGGCACTAATGGCTGACCAACAAACTAGAAAGCAGTTTCAAGAGTTATAAAATAGAGTTATATTTTAATCTCCTACCTTTCAACCATTTTAATATTGTATTTTAATGCTCTGATACAAAGTTTAAAGAAGTTTTCATGCATAAAGATAGAAAGGTTGTTCTAGGTTGACAATAAATTTTTAGTATTACAATGCAAGGAGTGGTATCACCCCCAATACCTTTAGCTTAACACAATACAAATTCCTTTAACTAGTGAAAATTTTAATGCAGTTGGATAGCTGTCCTGTGATCCTTTACCAGTTAGCTATTTGGGGACGTGAGCTCCTTCCATCCTTTGGTGTGTCTTCTTGGAGTACTCACATAGCCACATGGACAAAGGAGAGAGCAAGGCAACTAGACCTAGGATTTATGGCATTCCACTGCCTAGTTACAAGGCTCCAACTAAACTGCAAGAGAACTTGCAAAATGCATTTTTCCAGTGTGCCAAAGAGGAAAATGGCAACTTGTAATCGAATACCTGGTATTATCTTTGCCATGGTCTCAAGAAGCCAGAGAAGTTAGTATTTCATTAATACCAGAGAGAAAGTTTCATATAATTGACATTACTAAAAAAAAAAAAAAATCATTGTCTTTGAAAATCATTCTCCAAAATTCACTTAGTCAATGATTTTCATCAAACAGCAACTCCATCTATTCATTGGGAATTCTTAACACATAGCTCACCCACTTAAATTAGATAAATGTATAAAGTCCCTAGTCTGGCCCATGGTACATGTAGTGAGTGCTCAGCAGGAATTGACTCCATCCTCAAGGCAAAGTTTTACTGCTGGGAATGAGATGCTTCTCCATGTTTTTCAATGTTTCGGGTGGCAACTACAACACTTGCATTAACATTTTCCATGCCTAAACCAGCTCTGACATGCTGTGTTTGGATCACTAATCTCAGTTTGTGCTTTCATTAAAGTATTTGAGCAAATTCAAAGTTGCCTAAAATACTCTTGTATCCCACTGCCATATGAGGGAAGTGCTAGCTAAGCTTTTCACCTTTCATAATAAAATATCAACCTACTCTTCTGTATTCTAAAACATGGATGTGCTCTCAAACAACATGGAAGACCAGTTCTTTAGGCAAAACTTTAGTGCTTATAAAAATCCGTGTTAAAAATAAATTATATTTTTGGAAGCCAGTTCTAGACAGGGGTTGTGATATCTATCAGCTCCTCTGGATTTCCCAAATATAAACCTTGGATCAAGTTAGTCTCTTGGAACTCAACTTAGAACCGGGAAGAGTTTGTTACAAGATAAAGTTCAATTTAAGATCTGCTCCTGCACTTTTGGGAAGATTGTTATGTTATCTGATACAGCTATCTTTTTTTTTTTTTTATCCTCACCAAAGGAGGATATTTTTTCCATTGATCTTTAGAGAGAGATTAGAAGTGAGGGAGGAAGAGTGGAGAGAGAGAGATAGAATCAACGTGAGAGAGACACATCCACTGGTTACCTCCCACATGCACCCAACCAGAGTTTGAGCCTTTGACCAGGAATCGAACCCTTCAATCGAAGGGCCAAAGCTCTAACCACTGAGCAAGCCATCCAGGGCTGATGTATCTGTCTTGATCTCATAAAGTAAGTAGTTTCTAACACAATTTAAGGCAAGAAATTGTCTCTTCTGAAAAAAAGTCTTCTATTTTTTTATCTTTATTGTTGAGAGTATAACAGATATCCCTCCTTTTTCCCCTCATTGCCCCCCTTCACTCAGTTTCCACCCCACTCTAGGCCTTCACCAGCCTGTTGTCTATGTCCATCATATATTTTTTTAATGAAAACTTACTTCATTAAGTTTCTTTTTAAAAAATGGCTGCCAAGCCTGATCGGTGCAGCTCAGTGGTTGAGCCTTGACCTATGAACCAGGAGGTCATGGTGCAATTCCCAGTCAGGGCACATGCCTGGGTTTCAGGCTCGATCCCTGGTAGGGGGTGTGCAGCCGATCAATGATTCTCTCTCATTATTGATGTTTCTATCTTTCTCCCTCTCCCTCTTCGAAATCAACAAAAATATATATTAAAAACAAAAGAGAAGAGAAAAAAGTTGGCTATCAGACAACTATGGAAACAGTAAAAAGGTGAGTAGTTACCAGAGGTTAATGAGAGAGGGATGAATGGGCAGAGAACAGAGGATTGTTAGGACAGTGGAACTATTTTGTATCATACTGTAATGATGGCTACATGCTATTATACATTTGTCAGAACACTTAGAATGCACAACACCAAGAGTGAACTCTAATGTAAACCATGGACTTCAGGTGATTATGATGTGTCAATGTTGGTTCATTGGTTGTACAAAATGTACCGCTGATAATGGGGTATGCTGATAATGGGGTAGGCTATGCATGAGTGGGGACAGGGAGTATATAGGAAACCTCTGTCCCTTCAACTCAATTTTGCTGTGAAACTAAAATTTCTCTAAAATATAAAGTCTAAGAAAATGTATATTTTTAAAATATATGCATTTGCCATTATTTTTCCCAATAATTTGAATTTTGTTTGTCAGTTGGGTTTACTTAAAATTAAAGACAACAATTTACATACATTACACATATTATACATAAATATGTAATATATATATATATTACATAAGAGTTTCTTTAACTCTGAGGGTGGTGGGTTAGCCTGTGTGTTCTCTTCCTGCTTTCACTGGCCCTGAATTTCTCTTTGTTTCATCATCTGAGGCATCCTATCTAATAAAAGAGAAACATGGTAATTAGCGTACGACCATTACCCTTCACATTGGCTAATCAGGGCGATATGCAAATTCACTGCCAGCCAAGATGGCGGCCGGCAGCTGGAAGCGAACAGGAGGCTTGCTTGCTTCAGTGACAGAGGACTCCAACGTTTCCCGCCTGCCGCTGCCGGCCTCTGAGCTGCAACTCTAAGTAACTATGTTACAAATATAGGAGCTAAACAAAACCCCAGAAACCTGCTTTAGTCCGCCGGGCTTCAGCCAGCAGGATCGCAACATTGTTTCAAATACAGAAGGTAAACAAAGGCCAGAAACCTGCTTTCAGCAGCGGAGGCCTAAGAGCTGGAGCCAGAGCTAAAGCTGGCCCAGAATAAAAAAAGAAAAGAAAAAAAGGAGCGGTTGGGAGCTTCAGTCACCCACCAGCCTGAAAACAGCCCTCAGCCCCTCACCCAGACTGACCAGGCACCCCAGTGGGGACCCTCACCCTGATCCAGGACACCCTTCAGGCCAAACCAGCCAGCCCCCACCCATGCACCAGGCCTCCATTCTATATAGTAAAAGGGTAATATGCCTCCCAGCACCGGGATCAGCGTGACAGGGGGCAGCGCCCAAGCCCCCTGATCGCCCTGCGGCTCAGTGTGTGACAGGGGGTTTGGCCACAACCTCCCTATCTGCCCTGCTCTGTTCATGACAGGGGAAGGCATCCCAACCCCCTAATCAGCCCTGCTCTGTGCCTGATAGGGGGGAGCTCCCCAGCCCCCTGATAGCCCTGTGGCTCTGTGTGTGACAGGGTGCAGCACCCCAACCCCCCCCCCCCCACGGGCCCTGCTCTGTGGGTGATGGGGTAGAGCCATAACCTCCCCATCGGCCCTCCCCTGAGTGTGACAGTGGCAGTGCCCCAACCCCCTGATTGGCCCTGCTCTGTGGGTGATAGAGGGCGGCGCCCCAACCCCCTAATCTGCCCTGCTCTGTGTGTGACAGGGGGCAGTGCCCCAACTCCCCTATCAGCCCTACTCTATGAGTGACAGGGGGGAGCTCCTCAACCCCCTGATGGGTCCTACTCTGTGCGTGACAGGGTAAGGAGCCCCAACCCCCCTGATGGGCCCTGCTCTGTGAGTGACAGGGGGCAGTGCCCCAACCCCCTGATTGGCCCTGCTCTGTGCATGACAGGGGGTGGCGCTGCAACCTCCCCATCGACCCTGCCTTGAGTGTGACAGGGGGCGGTGCCCCAACCCCCCAATCGGCCCTACTCTGAGCGTGACTGAGGGTGGCATCGCAACCTCCCGATCTGCCCTGCTCTGTGCATGACAGGAGGCAGCGCCCCAACTCCCCAATCGGCCCTGCTCTGAGCCAGACCAGGGGCTGCACCTAGGGATTGGGCCTGCCCTCTGCCACCCGGGAGCAGGCCTAAGCCAGCAGGGCGTTATCTCCCAAGGGGTCCCAGACTGCGAGAGGGCACAGGCCGGGCTGAGGGACACCCCCTCCACCCCCCCCCCCGAGTGCACAAATTTTTGTGCACCGGGCCTCTAGTCTATATTATAAAAGGACAGTGGCTGTAATGCCGTAACGCTGGAACAACCAAAGGACCAGACAGCAGGAGGTGCATGGAGCACCTTTCAGTCCCCCCCACCGGCCCATGAGTGGCAGCAGGAAGGGGCTCAAGGCGAGGCAGCTCATGGCAGCGAGCTACTTGCACATGACAGGTCTGGGGTCCTGCCGGCATGGCGGGTCTGGGCTCCCACCGGCGCAGTGGGTCTTGGTTTCGCACAATTTCACATGCTGGGCCTCTGGTTGTGATACAATAACAAATACATATTTCATCTTTGTCCTGGTCGTTCTGTCGTAGGCATTTAGACAGACAAGATCAGAGCAAGGATGATAGGTCACCCGGGTGGAAAGCCCTGGGTGCCTAGCAAGGGGCAAAACTGGGAAAACCAGGACCTCACCCCCAAGGTGACCTTTCCTCCCCAAGCATATTGCTGGTCATGTGGTTTGTTCAGACCCTCCCTTGGTCTTCCTCCCCTGCCATGTCATAGACCCCCTTATAGGGGAATGCAAAGAGGGGGCCAGAAAAGCAGCAAACCCAGCCCTGGCCTGTGTGGCTCAGTTAATTGGAGCATCATCCCATACACTGAAAGGCTGTAGATTCTGGTCAGGACACATTCTTAGGTTGCTGGTTTGATCCTGGTTGGGGCATGTAGGGGAAGGCAGCCAATCAGTGTTTTTCTCTCACATGAGTATATCTCTCTCTCTCTCCTTCCCGGTCAAGGCTGACCTCAGGGTCACCTACACTGACTAATGACTCCCGCCCCTGGTGCTGCCAACCCATCAGTGGGAATCACAACCTTGAAAGGACAAAGGACCAGCCTTTGGCAAGACTTTGATATGCAAATTAACCAATCCGGGGGGCCATACCTCTTCTCTCAGGCCTGTGCATCTCAGAGACAATATTCCTCTGCCTTCACCTTCCCAGGGCCAGGTACCAGACAACTAGGGGACACCAAAAAATGATTCGAAGTAGCCAATCCTAAACTATTTACCCTGCCCTGCCTTGCCTTTCCCATGGAAACGGAGTGTCCCCGACCCCACCCCATCTGTCTTCTGCCTCTGCCCACCCTGTTGTCCTCCCCGTGGCCCTGCGTGATGTGTGTGCCCCTGTCTCTAGGATGTGTGAGTGAAATAAACTGTTTCTTCCTGAGCCTGTCCTCTGTCTCCTCTTATGGCCACATCTGACTGATCATCTCACAAAACGATATAAAGCCAACATGTGTCTTGAAGAGTCGCTGTGAAAATATAGTGAGTTAAAATATAATGCCATCATTACTGTGCCTGGAATGAAGAAAACATTCAGTTAATGGCAATAGTTTGGAAAAATAAGTCTAACTTAAGAGAAGGTATAACATTTATGATCCAGATAGCAGCCCATGCTCTGGCCTATCTCAATATAAAGCTATGGAGTGCCTGTACCTCTATCTCTTTCTACAACATCTGAGATAGGAAAGAATGCGGGACCATTGCTGCATTCCTACGAACAATTTTTTTTTGGCCGGAGGGATTTCCTGTCTCTTACTGTGATAGAGGCTGGAAGCAGAGGCTCCTGTCTTTCAACAACAGGTATGATTTCTGCCAACAGAACAGCCAATTAAAGCTTCTAGAGAGGGAGGGATTCACCTGGACTAGAGACATAAAGAGTTTATGATTTTAATGACATAAAGATGACAGTGACACAGGCCAAGTCAAAAGAAATCCCTGGCTGGATTGGATATCGAGGTTTAGTTCCTAGGAGCAGGGCCAAGTGCTCCCTGCCAAGGGGGGGAGGAGCCGTCTCCTCGCTCCAGTCAGTCCTGGGTGCAATCGGCTCAAATTTCTTGAGCGTCTAGAAGAGAGATTTCTTTTTTCAATAAGTAATTCTATGGGTACCTATTGCATAACGCTAGGTGTTTTGTACCATATGACAGGTAAGCCCTAGCCAACCTTTCCAGCTGTGATTGAAGCGGCTTTATCCCTTGTAGTCATGTAATTTGGTTTTGGTTTCTTAAAAAAACATAAAACAGATTATCATCACCTTCAAACCTTGCAGTGGCCTTTTTAAGGGTAATGGATTAATTTTTTTCATTCATTAAAAGTAATCCTATGATGGGCTAGGAAAAAGGAGATGAAAACCTAAAAGTTCAGAAATAAAGGCTCCCAAGGACTGTAGTAACATCCAGGAAACTGAAGGGTCACTCAGAAGATTCCTCAAATGCCCTAACCCAGTGGTCGACAAACTGCGGCTTGCGAGCCACATGCGGCTCTTTGGCCCCTTGAGTGTGGCTCTTCCACAAAATACCGACTTCTGCACATGGACCACGAAGTTTCAATCACACTGTACATGCACACCCGCATGTGGTATTTTGTGGAAGAGCCACACTCAAGGGGCCAAAGAGCTGCATGTGGCTCGTGAGCTGCAGTTTGCCGACCACTGCCCTAACCGGTTTGGCTCAGTGGATAGAGCATTGGCCTGTGGACTGAAGGGTTCCAGGTTCGATCCCTGTCAAGAACATGCACCTTGATTGCGGGCACATTCCCAGTAGGGGGTGTGCAGGAGGCAGCTAATCGATGTTTCTAACTCTCTATCCCTCTCCCTTCCTCTCTGTAAAAAAATATATTTTAAAAAAGATTCCTCAAAGTATTGATAATATGGTTTATGACATGAAAGAATATGTTGGCCTTACCACCTGTGCTAAAGATTTGGATCCCCTTAGGGATGTTTCAAACCTTTTCCATTGACCTGCTCATGTCTTTAAAACCTGTTTTCCGGCTATAAGTTTGCTTTACAGCCTCTCACTTATGTGTATAGGAATCTGCATGCTGCTTAAAATCTGAAAAGTAAGGTCCTCAGACGTACAACAGAAACATGGGCGAGAGTTCCGCTTCTGGCAATGATGGGTGAGGATATTTTGAGCAAACCCTCTCTTTGAGAACCAGAAAAGCTGTCTAGCTGGTAAGGAACTGGGCTCCTGGGCTCCAGATAGGAACACACAGGGGAGCCCAAAGAAGTGAGCCTGAGGTTGTCCTGCTTTTCTTCTTCAGGCAACTGCCAGCCTAACAGAGGAGACAGAGGTGGTTCCTCAGCACAGCTTTCAACAGATGCGTGAGGTGAGGGAGGAAAGCTTAAAGTCCAGAGTGTGCCAAGGAGGGTGGGACTCGGTAGATCCCCCAGGTGTTCAGCGGGAGTTCTGAAGGAGTAAACCCCAGGAGGAAGAGTCTGCTGGATGCAAACCAGCCTCACAGACGCCAGGGCCTGATGGTAGGGGATCTGTGTCTGCTCCTGCTCCAGCCCAGCTGCTTGCCAGAGGCAAAACAAACACTCTCTGGAGGAAAATAACATCGCCCGTGGCCACCAATTATCTCTGAATGTTTTATATCAAAGTCTGGCAATCAATTAAGACGCATCGAGCACCTAAGAAGATGAAACTGAAAGAGAAACAGAGAACAATGGAGGCAGGCTCATAGGCATTGAAGTTATTCAACAACATTTTTAAAAATGATGATAAATACATTTTAAAAAGTAAAAGGCAAGATTGAGAATTTTGGCAGAGAATAGGAAATTAAAGCAAAAAGGAATTTCTAGAATTGAAAACATAATTGATGTTGAGAATCCAGTGATTGGGTTTAATAATAGATTACACACAGTTGGAAAGAATCAGATAAGTCAGAATAATATATCTAGGTTGAACCATGCAGAGGCAAAATACCTGAAAAATACACAAAAGAGTGTAAGACACACATGGGACAGATAAAACATCTAATACAGCGGTTCTCAACCTGTGGGTTGCGACACCTTTGGCGGTCGAATGACCCTTTCACAGGGGTCGCCTAAGACCATCCTGCATATCAGGTATTTACATTACGATTCATAACAGTAGCCACATTACAGTTATGAAGTAGCAACGAAAATAATTTTATGGTTGGGTCACAACAAGAGGAACTGTATTTAAAGGGCCAGAAGGTTGAGAACCACTGATCTAATATGTAAGTGTAGAAGAGATAGATTATGACTGAGAAAAAGAGACAGAATAAAGCTATAAAGAGAGAATGGCTGAGAATTTTCCAAAAGTTTTGAAAAATATGAAGCCACCAATTTAAAAAGCATCATGAGCCCCAAGCAAGAAGACTACAAAGAAAACCACACCTAGACAATACGGGTAGCACCAAAGACAAAAGCTTAAAGCAAGCAAACGAAAAGAAGACAAAAATGTGTTGGTTCTTCTCCTTTCTTGCCCAGGATGATGTGTAGAACATGGGCAACTGGACCAGGATTTGCTTTACTCTGTGTTTCTGTCTACTATTGTCAGTTACTTTGGGAAATTGAGGCCGCATTCCTCATCTTTAAAATTCTTAGAGCATTTACTTAATGACAATACATATTCCTTTGGTTCTGAATCCCGCTATGCACTATATATATAACTAAGGTTGAGCACCTTGATGTGGTAGGCTGTTACTATCCCCACCTTTAGATAAGCAAACCAAAGGCTTAGAGAAGGTAAATCATTTGGCTAAGGTCACGAGGCTGGTAGGAAGTGCCAGCCTGACTTCATGGCCCTTGCTTCTAACCCCCTGTCATCCGGTGGAAATGGTAAACTTTCTGTGGGAAGATTATGACTCAACTTTCTACTAACCCTCAGACTGCCAAGCCCTGTGCCTGGTGACTTGCTCAAACAACACTAACAGCACAACCCTAACAGTCACAGCTGACTTGATGGAGCACATATAAAGCATCAGAACTCATTACTTTCACAACCTTCTCATGAGGCAGTTACTAGTATTATCCTATTTTACATACTAGAACACTGAGGCACAGACAGGTGAAGTAACTTGCAAGGTCATGCGTTATTACGTGGTGGAGCTGGAAACCAAAACTAGGCAGTTTGGCTTCACAGCCTGTTTGTCACCATCAGATGTACTGATCTTGCTCTACTATTGTTCATTAACCAGAGAGGTCGAGGGAGAGAGAGTGGTCTGCGTCCACTAGGTCAAGCTTGGAAGCATCCTAATTGTGACTGGTAAGTCAGCACACACCTTGGCTGTGAAAGACCTTATCTATAAAGATGCTGACAAAAAGGCAAATGATCACAGAGGAAATTTTAAGCTATTCCATTTGGTTCTACGGACATTTGCAGTCACTTATTTTCCCCACAAGGTGAGTTCTTAACTCATCTACTTACCCCATCTTGTGTTTGTTTTTCTAAGATATTTTATATTTTTAAGTTTATCATTATCGTTGACAGTGTGTTACAGATGTCGTCCCTTTTCATCCATGGATCCCCTCCACCCTGCTCCAGCACCCTCCCCACGCCTTCACTGCACTATTTGTTTTTACCAGATATTTTTCATTTCCCTATTTTTGTATCCTCTCAAATTCATTTCACTCTTACCTTACCCCTTAGGTTAAAAGGTAAAGAAATTGGCTTTATGGCAGAATTGTCCTTTGCTGAGTCCCAAATTAGTTGAGGCTTAACAAAAATGCGAAAGCCAGTGGAGCTTGTTTAGCAATGTTTAGAAGGAGAAAAATCACCATGAGAAGAAGAGGCCTACTGCTTGGGGAAGATGGTAAATGTTAACAGATGCCAGGAAGAAGGGAAAGCCTTTCAACTGCTACTATTCTTCTTCATCAAGAAAACGAAGCATCTTCACATTGAAAAGTATAGGGTGAATGTTAAATGAGTCATAAATTTTGCCGCTCACTCTCTACAAAGGAATTGAATTACAAAATATGATGGTTTGACTTTCTCTAAGGCCATATATATCTAATCTAATACTGTAATTAACATCCAGTTTTAAAAGTCAGTAGTCTCAGAAGAATGAATCCACAAATCTTGGGTGGAAGTATTTTAAAGATGACATTATCAAATACTCTCTTGCTTTGAATGGAATTGAACACATAGAATTTCTAAAAAAAAAAAATATGGTTTCACTGTCTTATGGCTCATTTGGTTGCAAGAAACAGAGACCCACTCTGGATACTTCCAGTACAAGAGGATTTATTATACAGCAGCGCCTTATCAAATTTAAGAGAGGAAGGACAGTGAAGCCCCATGGGAAATTAACCTGGGAACTGAAAAGTCTTCAGGAACAACGCAGCTTTTCTCTGGGGCTGCATGTTCTCTTGTCTACGGTTTTCTGTTTCCCCTGCCTTGTCCACCCCTCTGTGCGGACTGGCCATCTCTGTGTGCTCTCACATCGTGGCCATCAATGGTTGTCATGGTCTCTCATTTGACAGGACCTTGCAGCTCCAGGGACCACCACCACCTGACCCATAACCTATGTCTCTCAGTTAAAATCTCAGGAGAAAAATAATCATATTGGCCTGGTTTATGGATCAGGTGTCCACCTCTTTTCTTTTTTTAAGTTCTTTTTAAAAATATATTTAATTGATATTTTTTACAGAGAGGAAGGGAGAGAGATAGAGAGTTAGAAACAACGATGAGAGAGAAACATCGATCAGCTGCCTCCTACACACCCCCTACTGGGGATGTGCCTGCAACCAAGGTACATGCCCTTGACTGGAATCGAATCTGGGACCTTTCAGTCCACAGCCTGACACTCTATCCACTGAGCCAAACCAGTTAGGGCTGTCCACCTCTTTTCTAATTAAGGAGGGTTGGGTTTATGTGGTATGATCATGGGAAGAGGGACTCACAGCTGATGCTTGAGTTGGGTGAGGGAGAGGGTGTTCTTTAAAAAAGAGAGAGAACTGGGAAGAAATCTGGACCCAGGTCTTCAGTGCCCTAGAATTTTCAGCATATTTTAAATGACTACCAAGGACAAGTTCAAATATTGGACAGACTTTGGGAGAAAGCCAATAAAAGAGGTGTGTGTGTTGGGGGGCAAGACACTCAATATATACGTAAATTATTCTCCACTCAGTGAGGTTTAAGCTCATAAATTACTCTTCACCAATGAAGTGAAATTGAAAAATTGAAAGAAAAACTTTTAGTGACACATGTGAACATCCACCAAAGATTTTTAGGGCAAACACCAACAAAGTTTGTATCTAATATCAACATAATGTGATACATTCACCAGAGAATATTCAATTCAGGTGCATGCAATAAATAATTACCTATATATGATTTTAAAGCAAAACACCCCTTGACTGTGGCAGAATGAAAAATTTCAGGCGAGTCAGCAGAGAGTAGCATTTGACATTTTTTTCTCTGACCCCTTTACCTAACTGGGTGACTGGCTTCTAAATCAGAGCAGGTCCTGGATCAAGAAGATGATGGTGGAACAGGTGGGTGTTACACTCACCTCCTCCTAGTAACAAAATGGAATTGCAACTAAAATGTAGAACAAACAACCTGAATAACCAACTGAAGACTAGCTGAACAGTCTTATAGCCAAGGACTTACAGAAGGAGCCACATTGAGAATGGTAAAATGGCAGAGATGAGAAAAGGGCTGGCCCCACTCCCACCGTAGGCTGCTGGGATTCTGAAGGGATATCTCAGCTGCAAATGCTCCCCCTGAGGATCATGGGGTCTCAACTCCAATCCAGGCTGCCCATCCCAGAGCACCAGAACCGGGAAAAGGCACCCAAATAACACCTGGCTGTGAAAAGCAGTAGAGCTTCTGTCCGTCAGAAAAAGACAGGAATCTTTTGGAGACACAGGTGCCCTCTTAAAGGGCCAACACACAAAATCTTGTTCACACTCACTGACCCTGAGCTCCAGCAGATGGAGGGCAGAGTAGACTAGAATTGTGTGAAGAAAGACTGGGGTGTGCAGCGCTGGACAGAGAGCTGAAGCGACAGCCACCAGAATCCCTGTGTTGAGTCCCTCTCCCACATCGCAGATGCCATCTTTCTTGGGTGGATCACTTCCCTCCATATGGCATCGGCCTGGGGGACTGCAATAGCCACAACCTCTGGACTCCCAGTCACCCCACCCTGTGGAGCTCACACCTTGCTGAGGAGAAGCTGCCTGGGCCAGGCTATAGAGGTCCCAGAAGATGCAGGGGTGTCAGTGACTGTTGTGTACCTTTGGTGTGGAGGCCCTTCTCCCCACTTTCCCATGAACTTGACTGGCGGTGCCTTCCTTGCACAGGAGATCTGCTAGTAACAGGATACAAAATAAATATCCAGAAATCAGTTACATTTTTATACACCAATAATGAACTATCAGAAACTAAGCAAATAATCCCATTTACAATTGCATATAAAATAAAATACCTAGGACTAAATTTAATCAAGGATATAAAAGACTATACTTGAAAAATTATGACACTAAAGAAATTGAAGAAGATACAAATAAGTGGAAGAAAGAAGATACAAATAAGTGGAAGAATATACCGTGTTCATGGATATGAAGAATTAACATCATTAAAATGCCCATGCTATCCAAAACAATCTATAGACTCAATGTAATTCTTATCAAGATATCAATAGTTTGTGTCACAAAACTAGAACAAATATTCTAAAAATTTATATGGAACCAAAAAATAAAGACACCCAAATAGCCACAGGAATCTTAATAAAGAGGAGGAATCACACTACCTAATATCAGACTATATTACAAGGGCATAGTAATCAAAACAGCATGGCACTGGTATACAAACAGACATATAGATAAACGGAACAGAATAGAGAGTCCAGAAATAAACCTTCCCCTTTATGGTCAATTAATATTGACAAAGGAGGCAAGAACATACTATGGAATATAGTCTATTCAATAACTTGTTTTGGGAAAATTGGGCAGATGCATGCAAAAAAAGAAAATAAAGTAGACCACCTTCTTACAACACACCCTATCTAATAAAGAGGTATAATGCAAATTGACCCTAACACCGTAATGCTATCACAAGATGGCGGCACACACAGCAGGGGCAGGGCAGTGGGGCACGGAGGTCCTGGCGTCCGCTTCACACGGCTTCTGCCAGGGTTTCCACAGCCCTGTGTGCATGCTGTGGGGGCGGGGCCCAGTGGCCACTCAGCACGGCCCAGAGGCAGGGCATCAGGGCAGTACTCCAGGACTCGGGGCCATCCCGCGGCATGCTGGTCATGCAGGGCAGGGCTCCAGGACTCGGGGAGGTCCCATGGCTTGGGGGAGGGGGGATGAGGGGGTCCCAGGTCTTGCGCGATTTTGCATGACAGGTCACTAGTCTGTATATAAAAGCCTAATATGCAAATTGTCCCTGTGGGAGCTTGACTGGGAGACTGATCACTTGCTATGACCTACACTGACCACCAGGGGGCAGCGTGGAATGAAGGGAGGCCCCAGCCAGCAGCTGGAAGGAAAGGCCCCTACCAGCAGCCAGAAGACCCTGATCAGCCCTGATCATCCGCCAGGCCTAGGGACCCTACCCATGCATGAATTTTGTACACTGGGCCTCTAGTAGTGATGGCGAACCTATGACATGCGTGTCAGAGGATATTTATAAAATAAATATCAAAAATAGGAGTCTTTGTTTTATTATGGTTTCAAATATCAAAAAATTTCTATATGTGACATGGCACCAGAGTTAAGTTAGGGTTTTTCAAAATGCTGACACACCGAGCTCAAAAAGTTCGCCATCACTGCTCTAGTATAAGAATAAACTCAAAATGGATTAAAGACTGAAATGTTAGACTTGAAATGATAAAAATCCTAGAAAAAGACAAAGGAGTAAAATCTCAAACATTTCTTGTAGCAGTATTTTTTCTGACATATCTCCTAAAGCAAGGAAAACAAAAGAAAAAATAAAAAAATGGCACTACATCAAACTAAAAAGTTTTTGCGCAGTAAAGGAAACGATCAATAAAATGAAAAGACAACCCACTGAATGGGATAACATATTCTCCAATTATACATCAGATAAGGAATTAATAATAAAAATTTAATTCAGTACCAAAAACAACAAGTAAACCATTAAAAAAATGGACAAAAGACTAATAGACACTTCTCCAAAGAGGACATACAAATGGCCAATAGACATATGAAAAGATGCTCACCAGCACTAATAATCAGTAAAATGCAAATTAAAACCACAATGAGCCCAGCTGTGTGGGTATTGTTGACCTACGAACCAGGAGGATACAGTTTGATTCCTGGTGAGGGCACATGCCAGATTGTAGGCTGGTCCCCAGAAGGCGTGCAGGAGGCAGCCAATTAGTGATTCTTTCTCATCATTGATGTTTCTGTCTCTCTCTCCCTCCCCCTTCCTCTCTGAAATCAATAAATATATAGGTATATATAAAAACACAATAAAATGTCAGTTTATGCCTGGCAGAATGGCTATCGCCAGTAAATCAACAAGTGTTGTAGAGAATGTGGAGAAAGGGGACCCTCATGCACTGTTGGTGGGAATGCAGATTGGTGTAGGCACTTGGAAAACAGCGTGCAATCCCTAAAAAAATTAAAAATAGAACTGCTTTATGAGCCAGCAATTTCACTTCTGGGGATATATCCAAATATATGTGACAGCATGGATGTACCTGGGGAGTATTATGTTAAGTGGAATAAGGCAGTCAGAGAAAGACAAGTAACATATGATCTCACTTATATGTGGAATATGATGAAAAAAGTAAACTAACAAACAAAATAGAGACAGACTTATAAATACAAATAATTAATTGACAGCTGTCAGAGGGGAGAAGGGGTAGAGGACTGGGTAAAAAAAGTGAAGGGATTAAAAAGAAAAGCCCAAAATTAATAAACAGAGTCAACAGTATGATGATTACCAGATAGAAAAGGGGGTTGAGGGAGGTAGAAGATGGTAAAGGAGGGATAAATGGTGACAGTAGAAGACTTAACTTTGGGTGGTGAACACACAGTACAGTATAGAGATGATGTATTATACCCGTGGAATTGTACGCTTGAAACCTATATAATTTTATTAACCAATGTCACCCCAATACACTTAATAAAAAGAATAATAATAAAAATAATTTTCTAGACAGACAGCTTTTGCTGCCACCGTCTCCCCAAACAAGATAAAAACTTTGAGCCAAGTCCTTGCTCTGTTTAGATTTTGGAGCCAGGGGTGGTGTCAAGAATTGTAATCAACTGCTTTGCGTTCACCTCTGAGGGCCATCTTTTTAGGATTAGAATTTATCTCTGGCAGTGGAATAGTTGAATTGCAAAATATTCTCATTTTAATAAAATATTGAATTATTTTTAATAAATTTTAAATTAAAATGTAGAATATGCAAACGTTTAAATATTAGAATGTTTACATCAATTTTTTTTTCTAATCCTCACATGAGGACATTTTTTTTTATTGATTTGAAAGAGAGAGAGAGAGCATCAGTGTGACAGAGAAACATCGATAGGCTGCCTCCCATACACACCCAGACTGAAATCAAACCTGTGGATCGAACTCTCAACATAGGTACTGGTATGTGTCCTGACCAGGAATCAAACCTGCAACCTCCAACTGAGCCACACTGGCCAGGGATATTTACTCTAATTTTTAAAATTCAAGGAAAAAAAATCATTTGTTTGACTACATAGTTCCAATATTTTTTAAGGTTTTGAAACTTGGATTATTTGTGTTTGTTTTTCAGGTATAATTAAAACTAAAATTTTAATTTTTGTCTATTTTTATTTTGTTTGAAGCATGTGTGATTTATATTTTTTTTGAAATTTATTTTTCATGTCACTATGTCACTGTTGTTTTGAATCCTTTAACATTAAACTTTTGTGTGTACCTGAGTGATTTTTATTTATTTTTTAAAATGCTTTTTATTGATTTCAGAGAGAAGATGGGAAAGGGAGAGAGAGCTAGAAACATCAATGAGAGAGAAACATCAATTGACGGCCTCCTGCATGCCCCCTACTGGGGATCAAGCCAGAAACCGGGGGCATATCCCCTGATCAGGAATCGAACCTGAGATCTCCTGGTGCATGGGAAAATGCTCAACCAACTAATACACACTGGCTGAGCAGTGATTGTCATTTTTAGAGAAATGCTAAGAAAACAGATATTTTATATGGTCACAACACTTGAGGATATCTTTCTTTAAATCCAATTATAGTTTTTAATTAAAGGCAACATTTTTCAAGAGGGGAAAGAAAATGTATCTGTATTAATTGGACATTACCACTTAGCAAAAACTCATTCCTTGGCTTTTATTTGCAGAGGGCAAGAAAGTTGGACAAATAAGCAGAATTTTTCATTTACTTTTCCAGAAAAAACAATAGCCCTGGTAAGTCAGTATTATTTCTGATTTTCAGATGAGGAACCCGAGATCTAGGAAGGTTAAGTAACTCACCGAAGGTCACACCTAATCTGGTAGGTGACAGAGTGGCATCTAGGTCAGGTATGACTGATTCCCAAATCCACGCTGTTTGTCACACCCCATATTACCAGGGCAGAAGAAATTGTTTGTTTGAACTCCTGATAGTGCAATTCAACTTAATAGCAACATTTTGAGGAGCATGCTGGGATGTTGGGTGGGGAAAGAGATTATCTCACCCCATCATTACTAAATTATACCCTCTGTTACCATATGACAACCCACTTTCTCCTGTAAAAGAGGAGAGAGTAGCTGATAATATATGGGCTATAGAGCCTTGTGCACTAAACTGTCATTTTATTTATTTATTTTAGCTAAAGGAGATGCATAGATAATGTAGTGTGATTACACAATGGTAGCTATTCTACTGAGTGCTCTAAGGTTGGTAGTATTAAAGGTAAAAGAAATGCTGTTTTATATTTGGGGATTCTGGAGTTTTTCGTATTAGGAAAAGGCCTCAAAGTCATTTACACTCAGCTGGCTGGGTAAAGGCTGAGGCTAAGAATAAATATGTTATAGCACCTTCTATAAGTAAACGTAGAAAGTCCTGGCTAGAACTAGGTAAAACCAGGACCTTCAAATGGCCTCTCAACCAAAATGTAACATGCAAGGGACAACTGGAGTGTGTGCGATCGAGCGGGGCTGATGGCAGGAAGTGCCTTACCCAGCGCTCTGCACGCAGAGGCCTGTGAGCCAGGGAACCAGCTTCTTCCTCTTGATCTCTCCCCAGAGCCCAGTGCCAGGGTCTCAGTTACCTTCTTCCTCTTAAGTGAAATCCCCTGCAGAGAGAGCATGTGCATGCCTGCTTTTGTTAGATGACAACCATTAGTTTTAAAGATGACAAAGACACTGATGTTAGAAGCTGTGCTGGAAGAGTTTAAATCTTTTTCCTTCAGTGTTGACAAAAATAAATATTTTAAAGTTAATCTATACTTTTAGATTTTTAATTTTAAGTGGCAACGGTATCTAAATGAGTAAATCAAATACCCTAAATATATTCATAGCTATTTCATCTAAATCCCTTGAAGTTTGTTTGTACAAGTGGGCAAAAAATTGGGAGAAGAAATATCTCATGGAGACATGGGATTCCATCATTCATCATTAAATGATTGATTTTTTAAATTTCTCCATGTTTAAATGTTTGTTTCTATCTATCAGTAAACTTAGTGCCTTGGTGATGAAACAGGTATAGAGGGTGGCATTATAAATACATGGAGAAAATGTTCTCACCTGATAGGCTTGGCTCAGTGGTTGAGCATTGACCTATAAACCAGGAGGTCATGGTTCGATTCCATCCCCAGTGTGGGGCATGCAGGAGGCAGCCAATAAATGATTCTCTCTCATCCTTGATGTTTCTGTCTCTCTCTCCCTCTCCCTTTCTTCTCTAAAATCAATAAAAACATATTTTTTTAAAATATGAAAGAAAATGTGGCCCTGAATTCAAGGATTGCTACTTGGGAAGGTTCAGAGTAGAGGAAGTATGCAGACCGACCTATGTCTCATTCTCTTGATCCCGATTCTTCACTCTCTCCATCTAATTGAACATCGCTGGTGAGCACGGGGATGTCAGCTCCTCATGGTACAGTAGCTTGTCATTTCTCCATGCAGTGGTGTCACAAGTACCAGCTTCGGCTTCATTCCTTTACCCTCACTTAGGGAGCCAAGAAGCCTGAGACATTAGAGCTCGAAGGAGAAATGGGAAGGAAATAATAGATTCCCCGGCAAGCCTCGGCTCCAGAAATCCTGCACAAGTACACCCCAAACAAGGAATATAACCTTTCTCATTGGCTGATTGTTGTTCAGTGGATGTCAGCATCAATTGGGTTGTGTGAAGGTAAAAGGTCTTTTCTGGAGAAACTCTGGTGAGCACATTAGCTGGTGTTCTCTGACGCTTCAGCCTTCTTTCTTCCGGGTCAATGTAGTCACCTGGTAGAAGTACCTACTGACCCCTGTTAGTCTCAGCTAGTGGACACAGCTCTTCATTCCCACCCTGCTGCTTCAGAACAAAACTGTGGGGACTGCAGTAAATCTCAGTAGGCACACTGAGCTCCTCCCCTGAAAACTCATGCCAAGGAGACTCATCTGATACTTAGATTGTTTGGGAGGCACACAATGCTCACAAATAGTTTGGAAAGAAGAAAAACGTGATGTTAAAATTCAAAACTATCTAACAGCTCAAATATTCCAAGTTGTTGTATATATACTAGATGTCCAGTGCATGAAATTCATGCATGAGAGAGGGGTCCCCTCAGCCCAGCCTGCACCCTCTCTAATACAGGACCCCTCAGGGGATGTCCAACTGCCAGTTTAGGCCCAATCCTAAGGACATCCCTCTCACAATCCTGGACCACTGGTTCCTAACTGCTCACCTGCCTGCTTGCCTGATTTCCCCTAACTGCCATCCTGCCAACCTGATCACCTCTAACTGCCTCTGCCTGTTGGCCTGGTCACCCATTACTGCCCTCCCACAAGCCTGGTCACCCCTAATTGCCCCCCCCCTCCGCTGGTCTGGTTGCCCCTTACTCCCCCCCCCCCGCTGGCCTGGCTGCCCCTCACTGCCCCCCCTGCTGGCCTGGTCACCCCCAACTGTCCCCCCTGCCAGCCTGGTTGTCACACACAGCCTGCTGTTCAGTCGTTTGGTCATCCCTTACTAACCCTCCTGCTGGCCTTGTTGCCCCACGCTGCCCGCTGTTCAGTCATCTGTCCAATTGTTTCAGTCGTGACGGCCTCTGGCTTTTTATGCATTAGGATTAATATATATAGATGGAAAGAGCACCTGGGTATAGATTGTGGGCCAGTGAGTTGGAGTGCTATTGGAAATATGATGGCTCTTAGCTTTCCCCAAGTGAACATACCAGTTATTCAGAAATGCAACTTAAAATCAAATTAGTTACTTTATAATTTTAAAAGTATTGGCCATACTTGATAAAAACAAATTAAAGCAGTTCAGAAAGATACACAATGACAAATAAGACATTCTTCTACCTTCCTGTGTCCTCAGTCCACTCCGCTGAAGTAACTATATCAGTCAAGACTGCTTTGCCTACAAGTTATCAAGAACACCCACTAATAGTGACAATTGTTCATTTAAATGAAGTTCAAAGGTAGGTGGTGTCTGAGTTGGTTCTATAGTTTGTGGCATAACCAAGAAATCACCCTCTATTCACAGTATGCCAGCAATATTACACCTTATATCCACAAGGTGGCTAACACAGCTCTAGGCAGTACATTGTTTCAAATAAAAGGTTCCTAAGCAGGAAGGAAAGGTGCAGAAGCAAAAAGAGCTTTCTCCTCATGCACGTCTTTATTTTCTGAGAAGAGAAAGCCTCCCAGAGTCCTAAGCAAATTCCCCTGATTTCTCATTCCCCAGGCAAGAACTGAATCCTATCCCTAGCCCCACCATGGGCAAAAGAGAATGAAACTTCCATGACTGGTTTAGGTAGATCATAACTCATTCCCTGGGACAAGGCATGTGGCTGCCTGAACAAAACCAGGGTTCTGTTGGCAAGAACCAAGGGGGGTGGCTTTTGGGTAGGCAACCACCAGTGATGGCTACAATAAAAACGATTAACTAGGTCTTAATTTGTGCCCAGACATTTTCTGTATTTTTTAAGTAAATAAATACTATCTAATGTACCATATACATTGATATGCCATATAAATGCTCATATTGATGTATATATGAAAATACACACAAATATTCACACATGATATTTGGCTAAGCATATTTTTTAGATAAATGAAGTATTATATGCATAATGCTTAGCAAGTAACTACCACATAATGTTCTTTATTGATACTAATTACTATTATTATTTTGTTGTCATTATTACTTATAGTCTGTGAGACAACATACACCATTTTTTAAAAAATATATTTTATTTATTTTTTACAGAGAGGAAGGGAGAGAGATAGAGAGTTAGAAACATCGATGAGAGAGAAACATCGATCAGCTGCCTCCTGCACATCCCCTACTGGGGATATGCCTGCAACTCAGGTACATGCCCTTGACCGGAATCAAACCTGGGACCTTTCAGTCCGCAGGCCGACGCTCTATCCACTGAGCCAAACCGGCTTTGGCAACATATACCATTTTTTTAAAAAGAATGAGTGAGCCATGTCCAGCATGGCCAGGGGTGAGCTTGAGGAGGGGTGGTGAAGGATTAAAGAAGACAAACGAGAATACATTTGGGAGCAGGTGGATCACTGTGCCTGGATGAGGAAACAGTAACACAGCCTGTAAGCTGAAGGTTTATTTTATAGTCAGATCACACAAAGCAAAACAAGGGCAGGATGTTTACAATGTTCTTGTGAATTTCAAGTCTTCTTCTTTCCTGTTGTTGCCATTCTCTGAACTCTATCAAGCTTTGTTTAGGCAGCACTTGCTGCACCCCCTGCAGCCCAC
The DNA here is from genome assembly GCF_963259705.1 of Myotis daubentonii. Lineage (NCBI taxonomy): Eukaryota > Metazoa > Chordata > Mammalia > Chiroptera > Vespertilionidae > Myotis > Myotis daubentonii. Next base: position 145,892,819 of record NC_081840.1, on the reverse strand, counting down.
ATCCCTTAGCTACCTAGGACTGCAGGGTCGGACTATAAGGTCAAGCTTAAAACCATAGCCTTTTGGCATAATTGTGCTGGGGGGGCCTTGCCCTTCAAGCTGGGACTTGTATGTGGCTTTGCCACAAGTCAGTCTGAGGCTTGAACCTGTCCAAACACTGTAGCCGCTCTCCACAAATGAGGATTATTTTCTAGCAGATACTTTACCCCTACTTTAAGAAATTCTGCCAGTAGTTTTATATTGGGCTATTGAATATTCTTGAGGATATTGGCCACAAAACTCCTTTAAAGAGAGATAAGAATTACCATGGTCAGCAGAAAATTCCATTTAAACATAGTGAACTAGTTTTGTGAATAACAGCTAGGTGACTAAATGTTTACTTTCTGATTACTATCTAGCCACAAATATTTTCTAATCATGTTAATATGCAGGCAGAATGAAGAAGGTTAGGTATTCACATTTTTGATGTATTTGCACAAAATATCATGTTAGCAAGAGAAATTTATATTATTGACAGACTTTTTGGAAGAAAAACTAGCCTCACTACTATTTGCCTAATTTATGCTGCACAGAGAAGATAAGAGTTGTTTGAGAAATTCTTAGGGAAGAGAAGGCCAATACAGATCTTTCAAGTAAAAGAAAGCATTTTTCTTCAAGTACTTGACATAATTGGATGAGAGCCTGTGGGAGGGAAAGGAAGCAGAGGAGAGAAGTCTCCTTAATTGTCCCTGAAATAGGAACTTCACAAGGGTCTAAGTAGGAGAGTGTGCAGTGAGTTCGACCTCAGATTGCCTTGCAGCCTCCACGAGCTGACCTCTCATAGTCCTTAAGGCCAACTTGTAAAATGGCTTGTCTTGAAGGTAAAAACTCTATCCTTTAGTCCCCCTTTCTATTGTTTCTCATCATTTTCCCTAAAGTATGTTGCTAAAGGTAAAAACATTAGTTTTTTTTAACTAAACAAGTATTTTCTCTCAGACTTTACATTCTTCCATTTTTAACACAAGTGGGTAGATGATGGCTAAGGTGTCTAGATTTAAGAGCCTAAGTTAAAGATCAGTGTTTTCAGAAGGGATTTGTCACCGGAATGACCTGAAAAGACTTCTAAAAATAGTTTCCTGAACCCTATCTTCAGATATGCTGATTCATTCATTCAACTAATGGTTACTGAGCACCTTGCGTTGAAGTCTGGATACAAGATGGACCAAAACAGACATAGTCCCATCCTGCCCCAGTCGCTGCAGAAGACCGAGCGTGAACCCAGTGATGTGTTTTTAAAACATTACTCTCCAGGCAATTTTGATAACTAGACAGTTCAGAGAAACAATGTTTTAGCCCAAATGCAAACAAGAGACATTTCTGAGGGACTGTTTTAATTTTATTTGGGATGAAGTCAGCTTTACACTCTAGGAATGCATCCATTTTTCACTGAAAAATATTTAAATATTTTAGCTTCTCTAGAATATATACATGACAGGGTAAAAGTAGGCTTACGCTTGTTTGTATGGAAAATAATACAATAATTAATAAATAATAATACAAGAATAGACGGTTTCCCAATTGTAAACCTACTTTTGCCCCACCCGGTATATATGTGCACATGTATATATATAAACATTCTTGTATATGTAAAAGACATATGCATATCTTAGATTGAAACATAAATGTTAACAAGAAGAAAGCACACACTTAACAGATGTAGTTAGAATATGCTGGTATTGGGTGAGTTTTTAACAACTTGACATTGTTGGTTGATACATTAACTATGGACATCTGCACAAGTTAAAAGAAAAATATATTGGATTTGAAAGGCTGAGAGTTTAAGTTCAGATTGCTTTATGCAAATAAAGGAGTTGTTTTGAATTCTGCTATTCACTATGATTTCTCTTTAGGAATTTTAAAACCTCACCTACTTTAATGTTCAACACCTTGAAACTAGCTGAGATTTACAAACAGACATTTTATGCTTGCTAGGGTTCTTTTCCTCTAAGTAATACCAGCCTGAGAAGTCACCAACATGAAATAAATGAAAGAATTCCCGTTTCAGTTTCGCTGCCACCAAATTATAAACACAAAGACAATTTGACCTCACTGCTGGAAGTGTACCTCTGGGAGACCAAAGGGTAGATGTTAACAACAAAGGGACTATGAATGGCCAACCTTTATTTTTATATATATATATTTTTTTTATTGATTAAGATATTACATATGTGTCCTTATCCCCACGTTACCCCCTTACCCCCCCCCCCCCGCTCATGCCCTCACCCCCCTGTTGTCCGTGTCCATTGGTTAGGCCTATATGCTTGCATATAAGTCCTTTGGTTGATCTTTCCCTCTTACCCCCACCCTCCCCTACCTTCCCTTCAAGGCCTGACAGTCCAATCAATGCCTCTCCGTCTCTGGATCAGTCCTTGTTCATCAGTTTATGTTGTTCATTATATTCCACAAATGAGTGAGATCATGTGGTGTTTATCCTTCTCTGACTGGCTTATTTCACTTAGCATAATGCTCTCCAGTTCCATCCATGCTGTGGTAAATAGTAAGAGTTCCTTTTTCTTCTTTCTCTTCTTAAAGAATACCTTTCAGCATTTCATATAATGCTGGTTTGGTGGTGATGAACTCCTTTAGCTTTTTCTTATCTGTGAAGCTCTTTATCTGACCTTCAATTCTAAATGATAGCTTTGCTGGATAAAGTAATCTTGGTTGTAGGTTCTTGCTGTTCATCACTTTGAATATTTCTTGCCACTCTCTTCTGGCCTGCATGGTTTCTGTTGAGAAATCAGCTGACAGTCGTATGGGTACTCCCTTGTAGGTAACTGACTGTCTTTCTCTTGCTGCTTTTAAGATTCTCTCTTTGTCTTTTGCTCTTGGCATTTTAATTATGATGTGTCTTGGTGTGGTCCTCTTTGGATTCCTTTTGTTTGGGGTTCTCTGAGCTTCCTGGACTTGTAAGTCTATTTCTTTCACCAGGTAGGGGAAGTTTTCTGTCATTATTTCTTCAAATAGGTTTTCAATATCTTGCTCTCTCTCTTCTTCTGGCACCCCTATAATTCTGATGTTGGTACGCTTGAAGTTGTCCCAGAGGCTCCTTACACCATCTTCATATTTTTAGATTCTTTTTTCTTTTTTGGTTGGGTATTTTTTGTTTCTTCATATTTCAAATCTTTGACTTGATTCTTGGGATCCTCTTGTCTGCTGTTGGATCTCTGTATATTATTCTTTATTTCAGTCAGTGTATGCTTAATTTCTAGTTGATCTTTTTTCATATCCTCCAGGGTCTCACTAAATTTATCAGCAGTTTCCATAAAATTCTTGAAAAACCTTATAAATGTGGCCTTGAACTCTATATCCAGTAGTTTGCTTTCCTCCATTTCTGTCATTTGTGACCTGTTTCTTTGTCTCCGCATTTTTTATGCTTCCCTGTGTTGGTAGAGTGGCTTTGTGTGCTAGGTGTCCTGTAGGGCCCACTGGCTCAGCCTCCCCAGTTACCTGAGGTGGACACTCTTGGTGCACCCCCTTGTGCTTTGTACACAGTCTTGTTGTAGTTATGCCTTGATTGTTGTAGGATCACTGGGAGGAATTGACCTCCAGGCAATTGGCAGTGAGAACCAGCTGTGTCTGCAGTGGGAGAACTTCTGTGCTGAAGACACCCTTATGGGGCAAGACTTGCTTCAGTGGGTGGTGCTCACTGAGTCTGCCCCCTGAGTGTGTCCCTTATGGATCTGAGGAGTTGTAATCTGGATGGTCCCACTCGGACCACTGGGTACACTGGCTCTTGTATCTAAGGAGGTGCTAATTTAGCCTCTGTCTGAGGTTACCCAGCAGGAGCTAAGGGGAGAACTACAGATTCCCCTTCCTTTTTGGGAGTTTGGAGATGCCCAGATGAGGCCCAGCTGTGAAGCAATGCAAGCTGATGTGGGGCCTTGGGCCTTCTCTTGGAAGTTCTGGGTCTCTCTGGCCCAGCTGCAATTTGTTAGGTAATTTTCAGGTTGCAAAGGGCCAGGGCATTCATATGCAAAAGCCTCTGCAGCAGCCTGGGTGGGGCGGGGTCTCAGGGAATAAAAAGGTGGAGCCAGCAGCTATGGCAGATCCTCAGCCCTGCCCTAAGGGGCCACGCATCTCAGTGTCCTGGTAATTGCTGCAAGCACCTCTGAGGGAAAGCCGCCCTCACGTTCCGAGTTCTGCCTGCTGCCAGACAGTCCAGTTTCTCCCCGTATGAGTCCTGGGTCCCCAGAGACTTCCTGGAACCGGAGTTCAGAGCAGTCGGGAGCTTGTGACTCCCTCCCGATTCAAAAAGACAGCTGTGTCCTCAGGTGCCCGTCCCTTTCCGCACGCGCTCGAGCCTCCGTACCTCTGCACTTTACTTCCGCACCATCCTCTGAGTCTACGTGTGCTTTTCTTTTTCCTTCTAGTTGTAGAATTTCCACTCAGCCAGCCTTCCTGTGGTTCTGGATGATGTCCATTTTGTCTTTTCGTTGTATTTTTGAAGTTGTTGTGGGAGGCAGCAATTTCCGGTTTTTACCTATGCCGCCATCTTTGTTTCTCCAACCTTTAATTGTTTGATATGTAAGTTAGTCAGACTCTCTATCACAAGAGGTCCCCCCCCCCAATCAACACCTACATTTCAGTTGGGCCAGTGGAAAATAAAAAGATGCTATTCAAAGCATCCCAGGCCTATTCATTTGCAGTCTCCCTGTGTCCATCAGGGCTCCTTCAGGTGGTTCAAATGAAGAGACTTTATTTACTGCAGGAACCACAAACAGGTGTAGGCTAGGTGCAAGGAGTGCAGAAGTGATGTGAGAAGCTAAGAGCCTAGCCAAGTGGGAAGCAGGTAGTCAGTCGCAGGTGGAAAGGACAAGAAGAGGATGCTGTAGGCCAGAATAAAACCATGAAGGAAGGGCTGCTGTGGTTGTGAAGGCACAGATTACCAGGGATCCTTCCGCAGGCCACAGGGAGTAAGTACTACTCTTTCCTTCCTTTCCCTTTCTTTCTACATTGATTACCTGAGCATGCTGCCCCACTGCCAAGTGTTCTGGGGCCAGGGCAAGAAAGTGTATCAGGGATGCAGGGACAGTTTAAGGAGAACCTCAGACTCTAAACCAGACTCTCTCAAAAGATCATGTGTAGTGGGAGTTTAAAATTATGCTCTACTCTTTATACACAGACTACTTTGTGGATCCATGACCATTTTCAAATTTAAACTCTGTTTTTTTTTATTGCAAAAAAAGTTTTTATTTTCTATGTTTTTACTAAATTCTAGCTGCAAGAATTATGTGAGTTTTTAAAAAATATATTTTTATCGATTTCAGAGAGGAAGGGAGAGGGAGAGAGATAGAAACTCAATGATGAGAGAGAATCATTGATCGGCTGCCTCCTGAATGCCCCACACTGGGGATAAAGCCCAAAACCCAGGCATGTGCCCTGACCAGGAATCGAACCGTGACCTTCTGGTTCATAGGTTGATGCTCAACCACTGAGCCACAATGGCTGGGCAAGAATGATTTGTTTTTATGTTGCCTCCTCCTCTAAATAGTTATTATGTTACGAATAGTAAATGGTAAGCAAGGAGCCAAATCTAATACAAAAACAATATTTGGGATTAGCTGTAATTGCTCCTCTACTTTAGCAGGGATAATCCAGAGTTTTACTTTGGTGATTAAAATAATAGGATTAAAAGATGATTCAGCTTATTTGTGCATTCCCTCTTATTACGGAAGTTGGCTGTTTAGTTACAGGACCTCTATCTTTAACGTGGGCGTGGGCCTGAATCAACCATCACACAAAAGCTGTCTTCTTGAATACTTGGATTATTGAAAACGCCATAGTCCATTTTATAAATTCAGCAAGAAAAAGAATAACTATCGTTAATACTGCTGAAAACCTGGATGAATAAGATGCTGCAAGATGAAGGCAACAGCAGCTCAAATGTCATTGCCTAAAGGAGGACACCAATGTTAGGCTAGCTGCCATCCATGCGATTCCACAGAAGGTTGCCCTGAAGGGATGTCACCCACTGCAAGAGGCACAAACGTTGTTCCAGGACCTTATATTTTTCAAATGCAGGACCAAAGGCAATTTGATCCAGAATGATAGATAGAGCATCGTATAAATGATTTGTACCTCCAGAGAGCAGAATGCCTTTCCCAAGAAAACACTTGAAAAAGAGAACACTGGAACATTGAAATCACAAAGAAACACACTAGTGTCTAGTTTTTCAAAGGGTGCTTAAAAATGAGTAAATTTATTGTGGGAAAACTAAATTTTCTAATTTTTATGTATTTTTCTTATGTGTAAAAGTCAACAAAGGTGTAAGTAAGGGATGGATAGCAGGAAATCTCATTCAATTCCATTGCATTTGCAAGTTACAATTTAAGGTAAATGTTAGCCATTTGCAATTATTTTCAAGCAATCTAAGTAAACTTTTGTAATAACTTCAGCATTAAGTTTGGGTAGTCTGAAGATTAAGAAGAGATTGTTGATTCAATCTGAGTGCGAAATCTGCCCCATTAGGTTCCTCCTTTGCCTTTACACCCTGATGCCTAATTAAGTCCCAGGTCCAGGTAAGACTGTTTATTATCTAATCTGTTTTACTTGTCTTAATTTGCTTCCACCCACTTACTCCAGCCACAAATAGCAAGATCTCTGGAAGTCCCAGATGCTGCCCCGTGTGAGGCAGGCTATGCTTACTCTGTTGTGAGAGGGCCAAGAATTGACTCTAAGTTTGCAGCAAAGACACAGCAGTTTCTCATTTGTTGAAACAGGGCTTCCATCATCACTGTCCGCCACAAAGATCCGAATGGTTTCTCATGGCCAATAAAACCGTCACAGGATAATATATTTAGAAACTCATCTGCGGTTTGGTTCTCTTTACCCACCTCCACATAATCCCTTACTCCCACCCGAGCATATATATATGGCAGAAGATTCTATTTGTGGTCTAACATAGAAGCAACTTGAAAACAACTATGTGTTTTGAAAGTCTGAAGTCATTGCTAAGGCAAGGCTCTGTATCAAGGACAGGAAGGAGAGAGAAGGGGGGGCTGTGAGGAAGGCCACAGGTGAGAGGAAATATTCCCCGGCTGTGGAAGGGGTGGATTCTGAGAAGAGAGAGCCCTGCCCTCCACTCTGTGGAAGTGATGAGCTCAGAGGGAAGAGCTGCAGAGAATACCTAGTGTGAACGGACCTTGAGCTTTGGGGTTCCAGTGGAGCTGCAATAGAAGATTTTTCTTAATTTAAAACTGACCTTAAATTTCTTATTACATGTCATAGTCAACTTCTGATAATATATGACTCTGGTAGGAGGATGTGTGATACACAGTCTTAAAAATCACACTCCATTTCAGATCTTATTATTATTATTAGCTATTGTTTAGAACAAATGATGACTCCTCAATGAGCCTTTTGTCATGCATCTATAACATTAGGGATTAATACCCTAATTAGGCAGTATTGTAAACATAAGACATGACGAACAGTATGTGACACACAGTCAATAGAAATTAATGACTTAGAGTTAACTCTGGAGAGTTATGCAACTTTTTTCACACTCAAAAAAATTCCCTTAGCAGCAGTATTCACCAACTTTACCATCCTTTTAAAAAAAACCCTTTGGATCAATTTTTTGTTTGCTTATTTGTCTTGCTTTAATTTATGATAAGAATATGTAACTAAAATCTGCCCTTATAACAAAAGTTTAAGTGCACATACAATGTTGTTAACTATAGGCACACTATTCCACAGCGGATCTCCAGAACTTATTATCCCGTATGCCTGGAACTTTACGCCCGTGAACAGTAACTCCCCCTCCCCTCCTTCCTCCAGCCCCTGCAACACCATTCTGCTGTCTGTTTCTGTGCGTTTGACTATTTTAGGCTCCTCATATAAGTGGAATCTTAGTATTTTTCCTTCTGGGACTGGCCTATTTCCACTGAGCACAGTGTCTTCAGGTTCATCCATGTTGTCACAAATCACAACTTTTCTTTCTTTTTTAAGGCTGAATTATATGCCATTGCATATATACACACTCCACTTCCTATATTCACTCATCCATTGATGGACATTTAGGCGTTTCTATATCTTGACTCTTGTGAATAATGATGCAGTGAATATGGGAGTGCCTATAGCTCTTCCAGATACTGATTTTGTTTCCTTGAGGTATATACCCAGAGTGGGATTGCTGGAACCTATGGTAGTTCTATTTTAATTTTTTGAGGAACCACTGTACCCTTTCACATAGGGCAGTGATGGCAAACCTATGACACGCGTGTCAGAGGTGACACGCGAACTCATTTTTTTTGGTTGATTTTTCTTTGTTAAATGGCATTTAAATATATAAAATAAATATAAAAAATAGAAATATTTGTTTTACTGTGGTTGCAAATATCAAAAAATTCCTATATGTGACACAGCGCCAGAGTTAAGTTAGGGTTTTTCAAAATGCTGACACGCTGAGCTCAAAAGGTTCGCCATCACTGCCATAGGGGCTAGATCATTTTACATTCCCGTCAATAATGTACAAGGGTTTTGATTTTTCCACATCTTCTCCAACACATCTTTTTTTAAAAAATAATAACCATTCTAACAGGTGTGACATGATATCTCATGGTGTTAGGTCAGTTTTGTAAACTGCTTTTCCTTCCAATCCATTCCACAAGGTTTTAAAAGAGCAAATAAATAGCCCAGCTGGTGTTGCTCAGTGGTTGAACATTGACCTTTGAACCAGGAGGTCACAGTTTGATTCCAGGTCAGGGCACATGCCCAGGTTTAGATGTGGAGGAGGCAGCCAACCAGTGATTCTCTCTCATCATTGATGTTTCTATCTCTTCCTTTCCCTCTCTCTCTGAAATCAATAAAAATCTATTTTTACAAAAGAGAAAATAAACAGTATTCACCTAAAACATTAGTTCTTAACACAGTTTGGTGTCACAAGACCCTTTGGACAATCTAATGAGAGCCATGGGACCCTCCTACCACTAAAATGCCCACACATAATAAATAATGCAATTTGTTTCTTGGCATGAAGGACCCATATAACCTATTTGCAAACCCCAGTTTAAGATGACTTGCCTTAGATCAAGCTATTCTTAACACATGCTAATTTAATTCAAAGATTGACAAACTTATTATAAAAAGCAAGGCAGCACATATTTTCATTCTGTGGGTCAGTCTCTATCAAAACCACTCAATCCTGCATTTGTAGTGCAAAAAACAGCCGTAGAAAATACATTTTAAAAAATGAGCATGACTGCATTCCAATAAAACTTTATTTGCAAAAACAGCTGTAGGCTGGCTTTGGCCCTTGGGCTATAGTTTAGTAATCCATTAATTAATTCTTTCAAAAGAACTAAGTGGATTGCAGTAGTTAGGAACTGGGGAACTCTTGAACACACAAACGTGCAAGCACACACATGCACACACACACATGCACATACACTATGAAGGCCATACACACACACTGTAAAGGAGTAGCAGCTGCTAGGTCTCCTTTCCTGGAATACCTAAGATGAGAAACCATGAAGATGATCTTCTCCCTTCACATCCTACATAATAAAGAGATAATATGCTAATTAGACTGAACAGCAGAATGACCATCTGGACATCCTTCCAGACAAAGCCGGGGCTTCGAGGGCCAGACAAGGCAGCTGGGGCGTGAAGGCTGGCCAAGGCTGTTGAGGGGCTGCAAGGGCCGGCCGAGGCTGCAAGGGGATGTGGGGGCTGAGCTCCTTGCACGAATTTTGTGCATTGGGCCTCTCGTTTGATAATAATCTTTTAATTTGCATCTGATGTCTTATTTCAGTTGCTTTAGAACATCCTCAGAGCCATCCATTAGTGCTTCCTACCAGTGACATACGATTATAGTGCATTTTAGTTTATGACCAGGGAGAGAGGAATGCTGAGGGTGCAGGATGCATTTCTCTGTACCTACATTCTACCACGTCTTCCTCAGAACAACATGCCTCCTTAAAGAACCTGTTCAAGGTTCCATCTATGGTTTATTTTCTATGACTGTGTTTCCAAATTTGTTTTTGGGGAGCACACTGGATGGTATTCACAGTAAAAATTCCAAAGACGATAGCAATGTGAGTATAAATTCTATATAGTAAATGTACATTTAGAAACCATCGGAAAGAAAACAACTCTCAAGCACCTTGCTGATAGCTGCCAGCAAGTTTCCATGAAGAACACACACTGTCAGACTAACCTGATCTATTAGGATCAAGAAGAAGAGATAGTTCTAATTTATCTCGGCTCTGGGGAGGTTAGGTGATTCCATTATATGAGGCAATAAATTCAGAAAACATGGTCCGGACAGCATATTTTTAGGTGAGAATACAAATTGCCAGAGGTCAAAAAAATAATACAAGGTGTTTTCAAAGTCAGCTGGAAGCCTAGATTTTTAAAAAAGTTTTCATCACCAGCTTAAAGAAATAAAGAAGTCAAACCCAGACAATGCCTTAGAAAAACACACCTTACAAAACCCATTCAAGGAGAAATGGAAATTCTGAATCTACCAATAATCATCAAAGAAATTGAATAAGCAGTTTAAAATTGAACTCCTATTATCCTCTCCCCAAATGCACTGCATGGTTTTACAGGCCAGTGAACCGAGCATTTGAGAAAGTCCTATCTTATAAAAAAAAAAAGTTCTAGAGAGAATAGAAAATAGTTTTCATATTGTTAGCATAGGAAGATAGTCATAAAGAAAGGGAGCAAATGGAATCGGACATGAAGCCATCCACAGGCTCCCCAGGTGGGCAGCTGCATCCGCCACCGAGGGGCCTAACCCCCTAACTGAGCAAGAAAAATTGGTCTCCATTAGCCGGGCTTATGGGGTTATGAAGGGAGAGAGAAAACAGCAGGGGAAATCCTTCTGCTGAGGCATGGGCAGTAGGAGCCAAAATGGCAACCATAAAGGGAGGTACCTAACCTGGGAAAAGGATCTAATTGGATAAGGGGCCGAGAACCCTGGAAGAAATGGATTGATTCGGGGAGGGCCCAGCACAAACCCACAGAGGATTAGAAAAGAGAATGGTTAGTTTGAAAGCCCACGGTAGTATCAAAGTTTAACAGAGGCCCCCCTCCGTAGCACACATCCGCCCATCCTTCTCCTAGTCCCCCGTGTTCTCTGTTGCACCTATGGGGGCCCAAGTGCCGGCCTGGGGATGGCCATGCAGCAGGCCAGAGTGCAGCCGAGAACAGAGACCAAGCTAGCCAATGGGACAGACACTGAACTAGACCAAGTCTTGGCATGGCCTGAACTGAACTCCACCCTCGATGCCGGGTTAAGGGCACAGAATTTCTGGACTCTGGCCCTCCTTCTGGGCTCGGTGAAGACAAGACTGCACTTCTATCCCAGCAGGACAGGACTGAGTCATCTGGTCATGCCTGAAATACTGGGCACCTAGGTGCAGTCATTTATTTCTACCCCAACAAATCTTACTACTGTACCTCATCCTCCCATGTGTGGGTCCGCAGAAATGCTTTTCTTGTGACTCCATGGAAGAACCCCATTTCCACTGGCTACATCATCAGGTAATGGTGCTAGAATAGCCCATCTTGATACCTAAACCATCTCAGGGTGAGATCAGAAAGTGACAATCACATTGGTACAGGAGAATCAAATTCCTCCCTTGCTCGTGGGAGTGGGGTGGAGGTTCCCGGGCTTCTGCTGAGAGGAGCACTTTCAGAAGCCTCCAGGGGGGAATGAGATGTTGTACAAAGGCTTTATTTGCATGGAGTTACTTTTCTATTTCCAATGTCCCACTTCCCTTAACCCAGTCCTGAAAGGGGCAGCTGGGGTTCCGGCAGAGCCAAAAGAAGAGCCAGTGTCCAGAGCTTCCGTTACATTGTACCGAGTCTAGCTCAGCCTCAGTCCAAATTCAGCCTATCAGTCCACTGTGTGGGCCCCCCGGCCATGAGCCACATGGGCGAGTGCAGGGAGCGTGCCCCCTGCAGCAGGAGTCACAGGGCACAGGCAAGCAGGAGAGGCAAGAGCCAAGAGCCCTGTGTGTGAGAGAGAGGGTACTTCCTTTGTTCAGAAGTTTACATGTTCAGGTTTTGCGCCCTTGCAGTGGCCACGGACTTGCTCCCAGGTGTGACCGACAGGTAGGCACCGTCACATGTCACTCAGACCTTACTGGGCATGCGTCCAAATTGTCTTTGTCCAGTCCTTTTCCCCATCAATCAACAGGGAACAGATTTGGAGAGTGTATAATTAGCAAAGCTGCATAAATGGCATGTCTATACTAGCTAGTCCTCCCTTTTCTCCTTTCCTGTTAAATAACAACCAGATTATTACAATGGTATCAACGTGACTTAACAATTATGAACAAAGATGATAAAATTAAAAATAAAACACTAGTATGTAGGAAAAAACTTATACTGAGCAATTTAAGGTTTTCCCAGGCATATAAGGACATTTTAACATTAGAAAATGTTAATGGAATTAGCCTCTCTCAAAATATAAAAAGAGAAAAACTAGACGATCATCTCAGTGGGTATAGAAGAAGCATTTGCTAAAGTCAGCAAGGTACCTATACACGATAAAGTTGGAGTTGCAGGGAGCTACCTGTTTCACACGCACTGTGTTCAGGAATGAAAGGACTGGGACACAGTTAACGTGTTCCTTCTCCCCTAACTGCTTCCAAAATTGACCTCTAACGTCAATGCGGCTCCAATGAGGGCTTTTCCATGGAACATGACGAGCAGATCTTACATCTTAGATGGAAGAGCAAAGGGCAGGAGCAGCCCAGACTATTTTGAGGGAGGAGAACAAGGCACTGTTCTCTCTGCCAGACATGGGAACTTAGAAAGCTGTAGGTAATTAGAGAGTAATTGGCTTTAATTGTTCTGTCCGGATCACTCGCTGCTGTAATGCATCCATGAGGCACAGCCCAGGAGAAGGTGGAAATTGGGCTAGGTTTGGAAGGGAGCCTTAGAAATTAGAAAGGTTTAGGAAATAAGACTCAAAGGCTAAAGTTAGATGTCTCCAGTCTGATGATAATTCTAACAATGCTAAACAAACAATAATAAAGAAAACACTGGCTAAAAGTAATACTTTTGCAGTATATTTAAATTTAAAACAGGGAAAGTCAATTCATAGCTGTTGCTCTCTTCCCCTGACATTAGCACCTGAGATGCCTTTTAAATGTAGCATAAAGAATGTGGTTAAAAGAGAATTTCTTTGAGACGCAGTATGAAAAATATACTGAAGATTTACTGAGAAAGAAGGTAAAATCTCTTACTCTGGATGTCTTATAAAATCATATTGACTTTAATCTGTCAGATTTAATAAAGGGGTTGAAATTCATAATTTGGCTACAGAAACTATTTCTAGTTGTGTAATTTGTGCATAAAAAAGGGGCCACATACTAAACCTGACAAGTTCAGGGGAAGCCTATGTGGCGGCCTTACAAACTCCGAGACCTAATGTAACCACATAGAATGGTCTGTTTCTAAGTAAAAGCGAGTGATAGCCCATAGTCATGTCTAGGCCAGTTTCTTCCCAGACAAAAGTCAGGTTTTACCTTAACTGAGCCTCTCTATTGTCTCTTTGTATCTGTGATAACATACCTTTGGAATGTCAGGGTAATTTCTTCGGGGGGCCCCCCAAATCCTCACTGCAGGAGAGCAGAGACCACAAAACCCTTGATTGCTATTGTTATTGTGTTATTAACTGCTAACTATCCTATACCCATAAATGTAGAAGAAGTATGTGTTTATTTGTTTTACTTTTTAGCCTATCCAGCTTCCCTTTCCCCCGCCTCCCTAGTCTATTACCAATGGATTTCATGTAACTCCCTTATGTCTTCTCTTTTAATTGTAATGTATAAATAAGGAGCACACTGCCGATCTCTGGAGTTTTTCTATATCTGTTGAGATTTTCCTTCCCAGCAATCATCGTCAGTTTGGCTCAAATAAACTCACAAAAATTCTTTGCAGGTTTAAATATTTCTTACATTGACAAACTCTAGAAATAACGTGAAGATGCTCTGTTATGGTGAGACTGAGGGGGGAATCGAGCTACATTAATTTATAGGCATCATTATCTCTTTCCTCACGACCATCTTTTACTTCCACAAATACACACGCAGATGCTGTCCCAAAGTAACCATCTGCTCTTAATTCAGCAGCAAACACGCCAACTACGTCGTCGGTTAAAAGTCTATTCAAAGAGGACCCTTGTCATCACTCTGGGTTGTGGCAATTCTAAACTCAAAATATAACAAGGGAAGAACAGTTGCCATTTGCCAGGAATGTACTTATGTATTTTCAGTCTCATTAAATTCAGAGTAAATTATGGGGTGATTTATGAAGGGTCTAATATAGTAAATGATGGGGTTAAAGAAAAGATACAACTGAGATGACCACGTAAAGTTTGTGGTGAAGTCAATTTCGTTATGCATAAAATTCACCTTTATTCTATAGGTATTTAGTCACCTCCTACTTGGTTATGTATATAAACCATGTTTTTTTATGTGTGTGTGTGTTTTTTTTTCCTAATTTACTGAGAACACGCAGTGGTTCTCAACCTTCCTAATGCTGCGACCCTTAATACAGTTCCTCATGTTGTGGTGACCCCCAACCATAAAATTATTTCGTTGCTACTTCATAACTGTAATTTTGCTACTGTTATGAATCGTAATGTAAATATCTGATATGCTATATGTGTTTTCCGATGGTCGCAACCCACAGGTTGAGAACCGCTGGTTAGGGGACATGACTGTTGTTCTCAATGAAATGTGTGCTGCATCCCAAAAGTATACTGGGTTTTCTATTATTCTTCTCAGATGGTTGACCCAGCTAGTTTATGCAAAGAAGAAAGTAGCACACAGGGAAGACAGTCTGTGGGACTCCAAGGCTCCGCACACGCTCCCCTTCTGACGGAAATGCAGGCAGATGGTGAGCAATGATCTGTGGCTGAGCCCAGTTGTCAGCCACGTGGACAGCAAGCATCTCTTTTCCCACTGAAGCAGCTCTAGTGACAGAAATGGCCGCTCCCTGTGACTGCACCTTCTACAGTCTTATTCCTTTTTTAAAAAATTGATTTTAGAGAGAGAGGGAGAGGGAGAGAGAAACATTGATTAGTTGCCTCCCCCACACACCCTCTACCTGGGACTGAACCCACAGCCCAGGCATGTGCCCTGACCAGGGATGGAACCAGTGACCTTTCGGTGCATGGGGCAGCGCCCAACCATCTGAGCCACACCAGCCAGGACTACAGTCTTATTTCTCTAATGGTCATTCAGTATCACTTATTCAACAGATATTTATTAAGCACCTTGCTTGAGCCAGGCTCTACCCTGGGACAAGTTTACGATGGTAAATATCGAAGTAACATTTGTTAAGTACCTTTCTTTCTTACTTCGGCTTAAGCATTTGCCCTTTCCTTCATGGAAAGGGACAGTCATTTGCCATTATCATCTTCATAAAAACTAGTCAGATGACAGAGACAGTACCTGTCACTTTTTAGTCTTCTCCAGCATTGGATTTGCAAGACATACTAGTATTTTAAGAACATTAAACAAAATAAAAACAACATAAACCAAAACAGTACAAAAATCCCACATGCTTGGTACTGAATATATGTCTACAGAGGGGAAAGGTAAACCTCATTTGTATTTTCCCCACACAGGAAGTGTTAAAATATATTATTCTATAATCTTTTGGCGTTCCTACTATGTGCCTGACTGCATTAAGTACTGAAAGTGTAGTGATGGATAAAAGCCTGCTTGGAGCCTAAACTCTGCTGGGGAACACATAAGAAACATACACAGGTGAATTGTGGGAGAGAGGAAGTGGGAGGGGCCCCTCTAGTTGGGCAGCAAGCCTCCTTCCAGGAGGTGACAAGCACTGCATCTGACTCACATTATGAAAATTGTCAGGACTGCAAATCAGCCATTCAGTACATGTTCTCCTGTTTGCTGCTGAATTTTGTTTTCTTACTTGATTATATACTGTTGTTATTTGGTTCAGATAAACCAGACCTTAAAGCAAATGAACAAAACCTGGCTTCTTCATCGAGCTGTGAAAAAGGAGTTCTGCAATAGCAAATACTCTTATTGTAAATATTGGAAAAAAAGATGCTAGTGTTTGGCTAATTCTTTAGTGCAGAACATTGATGTTTACTACAATATTTTCACTTCCTTTAGATCAGTGATACTTAATGTTCTTTGGGGCCATAGGTCCTTTTGAGAACCTAATTAATACTATGGTCTCTTGAAAAATGCCTGTCTGTAGGAAGTGGAGGGTACAATTTCAGGAGAGGTTTATATATTTTCTGTCTCAAATCACAAACCATTTACATTATTACAAAACATAAAACTTACCTGTTAGATGTCAAATTTTATTTTAAATCTGCAATAATTTAGTGAATGTGATTCTGGTACAAAAATTCAACAGAACAGAGTAAAAATGAAGAAAGTCTCAGGTGCACCTGGTGTACTAAAGACATCTCAAATCAATGGGGAAAAGTTGAATTTTTATAATACTAGGGGCCCAGTGCATGGAACCATGCACCTTGAAAGGAACTGTGGGCTGCGAGTCTGTGGTGGGCACAGGGGTGGGTCTCGGCCCATCCTCCGCACCCCTGCCCGGTCCCTTCTGCCATGACCCTGGGTCCCCTGTCTGCCCACAGCCCCACTCCCACGTGCTGACAGCGCTGGCCCCGCTCGCACCCACTGACAGCATGGAGTGATTGGGGCCAGTGGGTGTGAGCAGCAGCTACTGCCCCAATCGCCCCTCAGAAGGAGGGGGAGGTGGAGAAGCCCTGAGGGAGCGATTGGGGCTGGCAGCCGCAATCAATTTCAAATCAATGGGGAAAAGTTGAATTTTTATAATGGTATGGTGAAAATAACTATGTGAAAAGAAATTTTTAGATTTCTACCTCAAACCACTTTCCAGGAAAGAAAAAAATGTGCTGGGTTAAAGATTTAAATGTAAAAACTAAAAGTATTAAAGAATTAGAATACCAAAACTATAGGTGAAAACAGTTTTTACCCACTGGGTGGGAAAAACCTTTCTAAGCAGAAATCACAAAGAAAGTAGTAATATGTATAACAAAATGTGTACTTTAAAGTTTATAATAGCAAAACAAAAATAATACCTTTCTCCATAAAGACCAACTTAAAAAAATTGTAATGTAATTAACAAAAAACTCTTCAACCCATATTTACTTAACTTTATAAAAAAGGTGAAATTACCAGATAAAATGAGCAAGAAGTGTGAACACAATAACTTAATCTCAAAGCAAGAGCTCAAAAGATGTATTCATTAAAGGAATAAATTGATAGGTAATACACATAAATATAAATAGCCAATCTATAATAATAAAAGCATAATATGCTAATTAGGCCGAGCATCCTTCCGGACGACCTTCCAGATGAAGCTGGGGCTGGGAGGGCCGAGGCAAGCTGCTGTGGCTTTGAGGGCCAAACCACTTGCACAAATTTCATGCATCAGGCTTCTAGTAAATATATAAAAAGTATGTAATCATATGCCTAAGCTCAGAATAAATATCAAAATAAAATAGAATTTTTGCCCAACAACTTGGTCTAGATTAAAACAAAAATCTGGAAATACCTGTATTGGTCAAGGGTATGGGGACATAAATAATTATACATACCTGAGTGTAAACTCATACTTTCCTAAAGGAATATTTGACATTATAGGTCAAGCACTTTAATAATATTGACACCATTATAACTAACCCAGTTATTTTTTTAAAATATATCTTATTTATTTTTCGCAGAGAGGAAAGGAGAAGGATAGAGAGTTAGAAACATCGATCAGCTGCCTCCTGCACACCACCCACTGGGGATGTGCCCGCAACCAAGGTACATGCCCTTGGCCGGAATTGAACCTGGGACCTTTCAGTCCGCAGGCCGATGCTCCATCCACTGAGCCAAACCGGTTGGGCACTAACCCAGTTATTAATGAATTAACAAGCATGCCAGAAAGCTGCATTTTAATGCTTTCTAGGTCTATTCCCTGCAGATTCTGGGGGAAGGGACTGGACAAAGGAAGAATAGATACATGGCCAGGAAAGTCTAAATGACATAGAGTGTTTGCCTTTCAGTCAAACCTGGGAACAGGGCACTGGTCAGAATAGGCATGGCAACTATAAGAGCACAGAAACTAAAATACATGAGCTCCTGAACAAAGGGCGTTCCCTCTCTTTGCTCCCTGGGACGCTGGTTGCAGGGTGTGGGCTCTCTCGCTCAGCACTATAGGGCATGTGGAGCCCACACACAACGGACTGATGGACTACAACTGCTTATCCCAGTGGTACCCCCCAAACCCCACTCCCACTAGTATTGGAAAAATTCCGCCCATGAAATTCTCCAATAACAATATGAGGCAACATTTGCAGTTTTGAAACTCCACTTAATGGAAGTTTCTCCAGCCTTCTATAATAACAACAACAACAACAATAAATCCTTTGTTTCTCTGGAAAATTTTTTCTGAAAGTGTGAAAATTCCACAGAGCAATGACAGGAAATGCTTTGATAGATCTGATAAAATGCCCTCCATGAGGGCACTGGCATTCAGAGTCTCTATTTCTAAACTGGAAGAGGCAGTGGCCTTTTCTTTCTGCTTTATTCATCTTTTTTTCTCTCTTTCCTTTCTAACTACATTGTTGGTGGCATATTTTATTATTTTTTTGTAATTATCTGCATCCCCCTTTCCACCAATGTTATACATCCTACCATTATACTTGGGGTGGAGGAGGGGCGGGCATGTACTTTGTCAACAAAACAAGGGACGTGAAGTGCATCACATCTGAGCAGAATCTTTACTAGCTGGAAGTTTGCTGTGCCTGTTTTTCCTTTGCGGTGAGACCAGCTATGTTCCTGATAGGGGCTGTTCAGTCAGGTGTGAAGAGCATGTAGAGTCAGCGCTAACTTAGGTAGATAGTTATAGTACGAGTGAGAAAAATGCATCTTTCTGTGTAGAACTTCAAAAGGCACAGATATTTTATTACCATAGCATATCCCAGCAAGATTGCTATGGATTCTGAATTCAAATATTAGCTGTGCCAATTTCTGGCTGGGTTCAAATCTGAGTCTGCTCTTACTATGAAATATTGGCTTTAGTATCTATAAAATGGGATTACTAATGATATCCAGCTTTTAGGGACATTATGAGGATTAAATGGCTTAAAAGGCTAACTGGGTTATTATTTATAAAGGGATTAGAATAGTGCCTAGCCCTAGCAAGTTTTAAAAACTATTAAGGTTTGTTAAATAAATGCATGCGTGTATTTTGTGTGTCTATGTGTGTAGAACAAAGTCTAGGAAGGTAAACAAGAAAGTATTAATAGTGATTTAAAATTTTTTCCTCCTTTTGTTTAGCTACATCCTCTCATTTTTCTTCAATGATGTGTATTTCTGGTGTAAATTTAAAAAAATCTATTAAAAAACTCTCAAGTACTTTGCATTGAGAGCCTGTCTAAACAAAGTAATTATAACTGTATTGCCTTCTTTATTTTGATTTCATTATATCACTTCCACAAACACGTGTGATCTCTATATATAAAAGGCTAAGTGACTGGCCATCAGTCCGTCCAACCAGCTCTACATGTGACGTGCAGTGGCATTTTGAGAATAAACATTGACTCGTGCTGCGTGAAACAGATAAAGCCCTCAGAATAGATATTATTAAAATTCCCTGTGAAATGATTTATAATGGATTATTGAAGATACCTTTGGAAATAGTATATCTATAGATAATATTAAAAATATACCTAAAAGTGTGATTCTTTGTCCTAAAAATGAGCACATTCATAAATTAAATAAATTTTGGATATACTCGATGGAGATTTCACACCTATTTGAGTGATGATTCCATCGATTCAATGGATGATGCCAAAAAGGAAAATTTTCCCATTGAGTTTCTTAATAGTATTACTCCTTTGGGAATGCCATGTCATAAAATTGAAAGTAGGTGCAATCATCAAGCTACTGAAAATCTTAATAGTAAATGGGGTCTTTGTAATGGCATTAAATTTATTATCAAAAGATTGCAAACTAACATAATCAAAGTTGAACTATTAACAGGCTCTGCAATAGGAGAGTTTGTTCTGATTCCAAGAATTGATTTGTCCCTGACACTGGTCTCCCTTGTAATTTGAAGATAGTTTCCCATGATGCCAGCATTTGTGATGACTATTAATAAATCACAAGGATAAGCTCTAGGCAGAGTAGGAATATTCCTGCCTGAACCTGTATTCGGATATGGTCAGTTATATGTTGCTTTCTCTCGAGTTTGAGGAGCGTGTGATGTTAAAGGTAAAGTTGTAAATACTTCATCACAAGGGAAATTAGTCAAGCACTCTGAAAGTGTTTTTTTCTTAACCGGAGGCCTGGTGCACAAAATTCGCGCACCTGGGGGGGGGGTGTCCCTCAGCCCAGCCTGCACCCTCTCCAATATGGGACCTTTCGGGGGATGTCCGACTGCCGGTTTAGGCCTGATCCCTGATCTTGCTCCCAACTGCCCTCTCCTGTAGGCCCAGTTGCCCCTAACTGCCCTCCCCTGCAGGCCCGGTTGACCCCAACTGCCCTCCCCTGCCAGCCTGGTCGCTCCCAACTGCCCTCCCCTGCAGGCCTGATTGCCCACAACTGCCCTCCCTTGCTGGCCATCTTGTGGCAGCCATCTAGTGACCACATGGAGGCAGTCATCTTGTGTGAGGGTGTGATGGTCAATTTGCATATTACCTCTTTATTATATAAGATGTGGTATACAGGGAGATATTAGAATAAGTTTAATCAATTTATCATTGTTTTTATCAATGTTTTTATATTATTTTTTAAAAATATATTTTATTGATTTTTTTATAGAGAGGAAGGATAGTTAGAAACATCGATGAGAGAGAAACATTGATCAGCTGCCTCCTGCACACCCCCTACTGGGGATGCACCTGCAACCAAGGTACATGCCTTTGACCAGAATTGAACCCGGGACCCTTCAGTCCGCAGGCCGATGCTCTATCCACTGAGCCAAACCAGCCAGGGTGTTTTTGTTGTTTTTATATCATGTTTTTGTTGTTATATCATGTTGTTATTATTTATTTATCAATTTATATATTATTTTCACATACATTTTATTAATTTTCTTTCATTTCTGACACTTCTATTATAGAGAATGGCAAATAGCAATATTAAAATATTTCTTCTAATTAATTTCCTTTCAATGTGCATGAATCCATGCACTGGGCCACCAGTTTTATTATAAAAGTCAATAGAAAAACAGGTATCAGTATGTGGAAGTTCTATTAATGTCAATTTTCTTGAACAATAGAGTAAGTAACACTTGTAGCCAAAATCTTGAGAATAAGATTAAATGTTTAATTGTTAGTATTCATATGACATTTTGTATGTGTCTTGATTTCTAATATCATTGAACCTTGTCTCCCTAAATAAGATAAACTTGTTGAGTCATTAACGATTATACCCCTGCTTCTCTGAGCCAGGCTCAAAAGCCAATGAAAGATGAGCTCTGGCTTCTAATATTATAACCTTGAGGCAGACCAGTGAGGAGCAGCTTGGCTTTTTATGGACAAGGGTCGGGTGAGATTGGGTCATTTTCTGGGACTGTTGTCATTGCAACAAACTTTTTGCTGCCTACATCCAACACCTTTTATCTTCCCTGCTAAGAAAAAGCCTTGCAAGGATTTACACACAAAAATCATGATCCAAGAGGAATCATTAACACCCATGTCTTTGCCTAGCTACAGCCACCACAGCCAGAGAATCTCATGACTGAGAACAAGGATGGGAGAACAGAGGGGTCACGTGCCTTTTTATTCTCTATATTCATCAATGGGCTTTTGGTGGGGGCAGCTCTTCGAGTACCTGGGAGGATGCAGAAGACTGCTCTGATGGTGCACATTCTATAACAGGTACTCCAGGGAAGTCAGGAAAGGCTTTCCCTGGGAGGTAAAATCTAAACACTGAAGACTGAAGGAGATTAAGCTAGTGGGAGGGATAAGAGGAGGCTTATTTTTGGGTAGTGGGAACAGCATGTAAAAAGCTTAAAGTAACAGCATTAAAACTATGAGGCTGAGTGACCGACTCTATGTCTGCCTGACTGCCTGACCGACCAGTACATATGACGTGCACTGGCAATTTAAAAATAAATGTTGACTTGCGCATGCACGGTACATATAAAGCTCTCACTGGCACCAATCGCACATGTGTGTTTCGATCTGTCATTGCCTATCATGAATTTGATTTTGTTGACATTCTGAAGCTGAAAGAAAGCAGCATGGTCGACAGAATATGTCTGAAGACCAACTATTGGCAAAACGTACCTCTGAAACCGAAAGAAGCTTGCGTCGTCGACAGAATGTACCCTAAATGTTTTTTCTAATTAATTTCCTTTCAATGTGCACGAATCCATGCACCCAGCCACTAGTCAAATAATCATAAATAAAGTAGTAACACTGAAAATTATAAACTCTGCTGAGAGTAATTAAAGAAGAATTAAATAAACACATAAGATGTATTATGTTCCTGGATGTAAAAACTCAATAGATAGCCGAAACCGGTTTGGCTCAGTGGATAGAGTGTCGGCCTGCAGACTGAGGGGTCCCAGGTTCGATTCCGGTCAAGGACATGTACCTGGGTTGTGGGCACATCCCCAGTAGGAGATGTGCAGGAGGCAGCTGATCGATGTTTCTCTCTCATCGATGTTTCTAGCTCCTATCTCTCTCCCTTCCTCTCTGTAAAAAATCAATAAAATATATTAAAAAAAAACTCAATAGATACATTTACTAAATGTAACAATCTAGAACCATAAAGTTTCTATAAGAAACCAGGAAGAATCTTCATAACCTTAGAGTACGTAAAGATTTATTAGAGAGAACACACAAAATATTTGATTATAAAAATGATGTAAGTTAGGCTTTATGAAAATTGAAACATTCATCATGAAAATGAGTAGGTAAGCCACAGACTGGGAAAAATATTCTCAATACATATATCTGACAAGACTCATATCCAGACCATATAAAGAACTCTTATAAATCAACAATAAAAAACCCAATTGACCTAATTTTACAAATGAGCAAAATACTTGAATAGACACTTTACAAATGATGCTTAACATCACTAGTCATCAGAGAAATGAAAATTGAAACCATGATGGAATACCATTTCATATCCACCAGAATGGTTAAAATAAAAAAGACTGACAATATCAAATGTTGGAGAGAGGGCTTAGAGAACTAGAACTTTCTTATGTTGCTGGTGGGAATATAAAATGGTAAAACTACTTTGGGAAATTGTTTGGCAACTGACATTCCTTTATTTAATGACCCAGCAGTTCCACTACTAGGTAGGTATTCAAGAGAGATAAAAATATATATCCATAAAAGGATTTGTACAAGAACATTCACAGGCGTCATTCATAATATCCTCAAAATGGAAACAATCCAAATAAATACGAACAGGAGAATGGGTAAACACATTTTGATACATTTATATAATGGAATACTATGTAGCTGTAAGAAGTTGTTATTCTTACAACTACATAGTATCCCATTATATAAATATATCAAAATATATCATTAATGTGAATATTTTTCAAAAATACTGTTGAGCAAAAGAAGTCAGATACAAAAGACTACATACTAAATGACTTATTTGAAGGACAAAAATAGGCCGGACATATGAAGGGTGATAGGACGAGAGAGTGGTTGCAGTTGGGGTGAAGGATATTGAATTGAAAGGGATGCGCGAGAACTTTCTAGGCTGATGGAAATGTTCTATAGCTTATTGGTGGCAGCTGCACCGTGTACACAGCTGTCAAAACATCTCAAACAAAACACTTAGACTCTGTTATTTTACTGTCTGTAAATTATATCTTAATTTTTAAAAAGGTGAGGATAAAAGCATAGTGTGTTTATAGGTGCAAATGACTACTCAGGGCTAATGATTAATTCTTTTCTCAAATTTCATCCCAGAAAACAAGAGTACACCCCCCACTCCCATAAATTTTTCCTTTATTTTAACCCACAGTGATAAAAGAGTTATTTACTAAAGACCTTTCTCCTCACGGTATGTCATACAGAGTTGAAACCATTGAAACCATCAACAATAATGAATTAAATCTTATCTAAAATGGAATAGCTTAGGATATGTAACAACAACAACAAAAAAGCAGCAGACTGTGAAAGGACATGCCATCCGTCCTTAAAAACTTTGGCTGGTGGAGTAAGAATTTGGGTAGAGAGAACTATTCAAATAAGCTTATATATGTATACTTCTCCCACCTCTGATTTATACTCAATAAATTATACCCCTCAAATATGACTGATATCTGAAAACCAAATCCTATGACCATTATGATATAAAGAACTAATTCAGTAATCTTTTTCAGAGTCTTGAAAATAATGGATCTTCAATAATTAATTAATGTATTTGCTGATTAGTTAGAATTTATGTCCAAATTGCATATGCCCATAATGGAAAATATACTACAATTATATTATAATGTCTTCATATAAAATGTTTGAACCAGAGATGATTTCATTAGGCGATTTATGGGAAGTATACTTAAATTGAGTATATGAAATAAGGTACAAATCCAACTCACCCCAGCTTAAAAGTTTAATCATTCTGTAATTACCTGACTAGATTTTTAAAAAAATGATAGAAAAAGTACTATTGTTAGACATATAAAGCAAACACACAAACCCCACTGAGTCGAATTTTGGCTTCCACTGGGGTATATACATGATTATAAAGGCTACACGTGCATTGTTTTGAATTGAACACCACATTAGCCAGATCAGAAAAGCTGTGAACTGAGAAGGAAATTGTTATTCCAGCGATGGAACCTCAACTAGAGAGTATTATTCTGCTGGCAGCCGGGACTTCAGCGCATTCTCACTATGAAAACCAGTGGCTTTTAATCACACATTATAAAAGCATTTGCGATGCTCTGCAGGCCGCCTTTCTTCAAAGATTTCCCTGCTGCTTTCCTTCCTGAGCACAATAGGTTCAAGATGGCTAATGCTGTTTCCTACTTGTGCCAAGAACCTCCTGAATGCCACTGGGCTTTCATCATGAAGACAAATGGCAAAACATCAATGGGAATATCTCATTCTAAATGGGGACGCCGACGATCATGTTATTTTTGGGAGAGCAGCTCTCTGGCTCCATGGATATCACTTGAACGGAGTAGCCACGCTCTTCTGCAGCTCTTGCTCGGTCCAGGTCCACCAGGCACATGCACTGCTTTCCTGAAATACAGCCCAAGGTATCATGAGATACCGCCCAGTTAACAGTGTCATTTCAATTCATTTAAGGGACCCTATACAGTGACACAATCTATAGGTGTATGGAGAATGCTGTTTGCCCCCACGTCCTGTTTAGTGTCTCTTTCCATTTAATTCTTGATCAGTATGGAGAGAAAACAAACAAATGTATAACATGTCTGAGATTTGTTTCCACTAGTAATTTAAATAATGTTAACCTTCTAAAATATGTTTATAAATAAATCTCAAAAACTACAGATTCTGTTTCCCACTTTGATTAAAAATCCATGTAAAGACCTTTCCTCTTCATACCCTATGAGAACACATCATCTGTCATACTGTGAAACAAACAATATCTGCTTTTCATATCTAAAATGACATGCAAACAGAGGGCCATCTGAAAGAATGCTGCAGTTTGCACCTGGAGTTTTTAGGACAATAAAGAAGTGAGAAATAGAAAATATTTGTGAAAATTCTAAATTGTGTGCTGATTATTTCAGGTATATGTGTAATGCTGAGTGTAATGTTAATTTTCAGAGCTCCTGTACGCATATGAAATAGTGGTATTCAATTTTCTTTGTAACCTTTGCAAAACAAGAGGAAACCTGACTGGCAAGTAAAGCAGTGAATTTGTGTTTGGCAAACTTCTATTTCAAAAGTAGCCCAGGAAAAAAATGACTTGGGGTTGAATATATTAAAAGTTATGGCTTTTAGACTTTCAAGTTCTTTAAATTCAGAAAAAGGTTACTGACTCCATAGAATTTCATTCCATTTTTCCTCAATAATTATAATGATACCTAAGCATTATTTCTAATGGATGTATTTAAAGGGTGGCTGATTCTGCTAAACGAAAGCTTCAGAAGTGAAGACAGAAACTGAAATGGAACAGTTCTTCAGTGGAAGACAGAAGAAGCCTCACAGAAAGACTGGAAGGTGAAATCAGTAGGAAGAATTGGCAACCAGAGATTCCATTTTAAAATATTTTGTATATTTTCCTTAAAAGGCTCATGCCAAAAAAGATTAACTGTCTTAAAGTGATATAAAGAAAGATGTCTAGGATTCCATTTAGGCTAAATCACCCCTCTTCATCAACAGCCAGATGGCTAACTTTTCCCCCTTAAACTATGGTTCCTCCTCTAAGACTTCTGTAAATGCCCCCTCCCACCTCCATCTACTTTTCAACTTAAATGAAACATTCTCTGTCAGATGGGATGCCCTACATTCCTTCAGTACCCACCCTGGGTTTACACCACAGCTCATTTAGCCTTGGCTTTGATCCCTTTCCAGAATCTCATGTTCACATGTTGAGGCAGTATCTTTACAACTGAAATGCAGTTGTTGGAAGTCTACCTTTTAGGGTCTGGGAAGCTTCCTAAAATGTTCACAGAACAAAAGTATGACCTGTGCAAAGTACAGACGTAGACATTTGATGGAGTCTGACTTTGAACCTGACTTTCCCGCTCTTCCACTAATCACTCCAAATGCTTCTCGTCCTTAACTAGCAGCTTCCCTTCCAGCCACTCCCTTCCGGTTTAATGCCTGAAACGTCACCATGTGCACCCCCACCCAGCACACCAGTGATGTCTTCTCTGAGTCTGGTGAAGTTATATAAAACGTAATTCATATATATGTAAATTAGACCTCAGTATGTATATTGGACTATACGTCAAATGTACATTCAACTAACTCAAAGTGTTGGAATAGGAAAAGGAGGAGGAAGAGGGGAGGAGGAAGAGAGAGAGAGGTGGCAGGCAGGAAGGAGCAAGCTTTTTTCCATGTTTATGCACCAGAGTGTGAGAAAGAGAAGGAAATCACTTGTTCCTTCAGCTTCAGGTCTCCAATGCCTCTCCACGGTGGCTATCTTGTTATGCTGACTTCGACTGTAGAGTTTAATGGCAACTAGTTCTCATATAACACGGCCCCTGATGAAAGCTAATGACTCTGTCCGGCACTCTGCCGAAGAAACGTAATCTGTTTTCCAGACCAGGATGGTCTCCAACTTGGGGCTTTTCTAAGTAATTGTTAAGACTAGTTTGGATTCTACTCAGTCATTGGAAGCCCTAACTTTGGACTCCATCACTGGTGGGCAAAAATGGACAAGAGCTTCATGGCTGGGATCAAATAATTTGGGTTCATAGGGTGGCTCTGACATCTACCAGATGAAGGAGCCTGGGCAAGTTTTTGTCTCAGTTCTCTTGTCTCTAAAATATAAATAGTAGTATGTGCACATCCCATAGATATTTTTATAAGAATTTACTAAGATAATGGGTGGAGGGCACTCAGCACAGTGTTTAAATGTTCAATAATTGTTAGCTGCCATTGTCCTCTACATGTCATTTCTTTTCCTAAAGCAAAGTCTTGGATACATTTATCACTTAAACTTGAAGTGCCATTGTAGGCATTTCCATTTAGGCAATACTTAACATTATAAATGCAAACATATTGGTCTATGATTAATAATATGCAAGCACCTCTTTTTTTTCTGAGAAGGACAAGACCATCCTTGTTCATACGTTTTCAATCCATCAGTTTTGGTGCGCATAGTTGATCTTTTTTATTTTCTTATGGGGCTTTTGGTAGGTCCTTCAGTTTGTTTGTAACAGTAAAAGATCTAACAATAATGCTACTCAATGTACTAACATTAAAAATGTAGTTAACTTAATTATTAATAAAAATGGGATAAAGCGTTGTTATTGTTGCAAAGCCTTTTTCAATATGGATTAAGTTTTCTGGGGAAAATAATCTTTAGTTTCTTGTTGATAAATGAACCAACTTTTCCCGTACAGAGTCGCTCCATTCATTCCTAGGCCTGCGGTACGTACTCTGCTCAGCAGCTGCAGTGAAAACACATACCTACGAGCCTTCGTTGGGGTGGAAGCTGGACAGCTGTCTGATCTGCAAATCGGCACAGGATCATGTGTTCCTAAAAGAGAAAGCAATAGAACGTGGGTTTGTTTTAACCTTTTGCTTCAAAATTAAACATATTTTTTAAAACGACCTCATTTTTCTAGAGTTCTACATTAACTGGATAAAGCGCTGCACAAATAGTGCTTCTGAAATAAGCACATTGTCAGAACACAGTGCTCAGAACCTCGTTTCCCTCAGGTAGACAGCTCTACATCTGAAGGGCTGTCTCGGCAGCAGAGGCACGGAAGATGCTCAGGGCCATTTAACAGTGGCTTTTAGCGGAAATATACTTACAATTGGTGATTATAGAATGTTAAACTAGAAGACCTAAAGTTCATTTACATTTTTCCTTTAATGAAATTTGAATCTCAGAAAGATGGCTCCAAAAACCCCTTCTAAGCAGCCTTTCTTCCTACTACCAGAGGAAAGGAGGGGCTGCAGAGGATCACGGTGGCTTCTGTCTTTCTCCAGAGACCCAGCACTCCGAGTGCTGGCTACTCCCCACCCTCCCCTCTCTCTACCCTTTGCTCAGTCCCCACTCTTCCCTGGCTCACTCACTCTCCTCTCGCTCCAAATGCTGCAGGAGGTGTACCTATTTCTGCTTTAAGAGGAACCATAAAGTGGATCTGAAGGAATGGGAGGGAAAGTATTGCTTCTGCTTAACAATGTCAGGAAAGGTGCATTCATAAAAAGAGAAGAAGGCTTCACAGTGGTTCTCAACCTTGGCTGCACATTAGAATCACCTGGGAATCTTTTTAAAATCCTGATTTCTGGGCCTCATCCTCCGGAAATTCTGTTTCTTTGTTATGGGGTGGGGCCACAACATTAGTAACAAAGAAACAGAATTTCCAGAGGATGAGGCCCAGAAATCAGGATTTTAAAAAGATTCCCAGGTGATTCTAATGTGCAGCCAAGGTTGAGAACCACTGCTTCAGAGGGATGAGAGCTGATGAGTCTGCACAGCACTCTGAAATCCGCAAGTAGCCAAAGGTGAGTGATTGGTTTCAGTCAAGATGACTGCAGTGCTCCCAGGCAACTGCTCATTCAGAACAGCTGCACTTTGTTGTGTGTAAATGATCTCACCTGTCAGCTTAGCCAACGGGTGGAACTCAGCTTCATCACCTGTCTCCTTGGTCTTCTGTACATTCAATTTGCAGCCTCCATTTTTAAATAAGCTAATTGAAATGAGTGCAATGCTGGGTCTTTTAGAAGGGTTAACTTTTTCTCAACTTTAATGCATTTGAAAAAACATTTCAATGCTCTCTGTAACATTTAGTGGCAATGTCTAGAGTACTAATAAGATGGTTCAAATAAATAACTTTTATTAAGTTTCCGTAAGTCAAAAAGGGCAGAATTTAGAATTATATAACATGAAGAAAAGGCAAGAAAAAGCATACCCTTTGTCCTCATGATGTTTGTAAATTAAGAATCATTTTAAATATAAGTATATAGGTAATACTGAGGCAATCCCAACCTCAGATGAGATTTGTTTCTCTTGTCCTGATAAGTCCCACCCATACACAAATTATTAGAATTATCTGTGTATGTGTTCTCCCCTGTAGAAGTTAAAGTCCAAAAGGGTGAGGCACACAGTAGGTACTTACATACTGTGTTGGCTAATTGAACATGGAGGAAAACATTTCTAAAGTGACTCTCAAGAGATTGGGGCACTAAGTCCATGTAGTTCTGTCTGCCAGCCCACCCATCATGGTTAAGTTAGGAAATACTGAGGTACCATCTTGCCACAGTATTCAAGAAGACTACTCTATGGAGCATTTACATCTGAGACCCTCAAAAAGGCTGGTGGCCAAGCAGCTTTGGGGGGTGTGGGAGAAAGAGGTGATAAAGATGAATTTTCTGCTCTCTGGAAGAGCCTGGGTGCCCCGCCTCTTTTACCTCTAGGAATTTTTCTTTCTAGGCAGTAAGATTGTGGCACCTGACTTCACTCCCCTAGGCTTCTGCTATACATTCTCTCAGAGTTTGCTTTACCTAGCATCACTCAAGGAGGGATTAGAACAAGCCTCTAGTTTTTGGTTATTTTTCAATTCATTTTCTACTTTATTAGCAGAGTCTTGGGAGAGTAAGGTGAGGTGTTTTGAATCTTATGAAAATAAAATTCCTGGGATACTAATTTTGCCCCCAAATCTTATAGTTCCCCAGGATATGAAAACTTAAATCCTGTACGCAAAGATGAGGAAAGTGCCAATTCTGAATAAAAGCATGAACACAAAAGTTTCTCTCTTCTCCACAGGTTCTATGTATATGGTGGGCAGAGGTGGGGGGTTGGAGAGAGGTGAGAGGTCGGAGACAGAGTTGGAGCTGGGCATTTAAGAGGTACAGGTGGAGGAGATATAGGTGCCAAGGTGGTAGAATGAACATTTTTAGGTCACTGCACCGATTTCACTGTTGGAAAGAGAAGAAGGGAAAATTCGTAAAAGGCAAGGCTGCTATATAAAATGATACTATATATTTTAGTGAGTTTTTGCCGGAAGTTAAATTAACCAAACTAAAAATCCAATCTAATTTATCGACTTTTAATAGGATTATTTATGCATTTCTCTCAAGTATGATCATTTCTTAGATTGTATTATGTCACGCTATTGATCATTTAATTAGTTAATAGCGATGTTCAGAAAGCTAGAAACGGGGGCTTTTATTCAAGAAGGTGCATAGGTAAGCGCTGTACTTGCATCCTACAATAACCACATTAAAATATAACTAAACTACAGAACAGCTATCATTCAGAACTGCCTGAAATCTCCCTGAATGAAAATCCTACAACTAAAGATATAAAGAAGAAGCCACATCAAGACTGGTAGGAGGGTTGGAGACTCAAAATGGGCTGGTCCCACACCCATGTGTGGTGGATAAAAATTAGGAGGTGGGCACTGTATCTGAGTCTCCACCAAACTGGCTATCACTGTTCACCCTGGCCTAGTGACTCCCTGATGCACCACCTCACCAACTTGTAGGCCCACCCATGCTGTTTCCAGTGGCTTTCCCATATGAATAGCATGTCTTGGCTCATGCTTCAGACTTTCCTAAAATCTTTGTAAAACACAGCATCTGGCCTCAGCATCCCCTGTACCTCTTGCTAAATGGCTCCTGGCCCACCACTAGCAGCAGTTGGCTTTGGTTTTTAGCTTGGCCTCTCCTGGGCACCTCCAACCTCCAAGCCCAGCACAAGAAGCAGCTCTCTGCAGATCACTGTGTAGCTCATGCCTGGTGGCTCTGGGAAGAACAGGTGGTGGCTGACCTTTGACTACACCTCCTGGGAGGCCCCAGAGCCAGCACACCAGGTGGACAGCTTCAGACACTATTGAAGCACCACCCAATCACCTCCACAAGTGACAAACTCAAGATGTTGGCTCAGCAGGCACCTGAGCCCTGCTGGAGTAAGTTCTGCTCCATGGGTGGGCCCCTGTACAGGTGATCCTCTATGGTGGTCACAACCAGTCCTTGCAGCTGATCAACCTGGGGGTAAATCCCTCCCATTGATGTGCCAACAGAAATCAAACTCAACAACAGGAAGTGTACACAGTCCACCTGGTGGTTGGGGGTACACCTGGAGTACCCAGTGCCAGTGAATGGGGAGGCTGTACCACTGGACCCTACAGGACACCTACTACATTAGGCCACTCTACCAAGCTCAGAAGATACAGCAGCTCTACCTAATACATAAAAACAAGCACAGGGAGGTGGCCAAAATGAGGATATGAAGAAATGTGTTCCAAATGAAAGGACAGAACAAAATTCCAGGAAAAGAACTACACAAAATAGAGACTAACAATTTACTAGCTGCAGAGTTCAAAACACTGATTATTAGGATGTTTGGTGAACTTAATGGAAGAGTAGAACTTAGAGAGATATTAAATTGCATAAAAAGGACATGGAAACCATGAAAAAGAAACAGTTAGAAATGATGGATACACCAACTGAAATGAAGAGTAATTTACAGGGAATCAATAGGAGAATAGATAAAGCTGAGAATCAAAACGGTGATTTGGAATATAAAGAAGCAAAAAAAACAAACAAACAAAAAAACACATAATCAGAACAGCAAAAAAAAAAAAAAAAAAAAAAAAAAAGAATCTAAAAAAAAAATGGGGATAGTGTAAAGGGTCTCTGGGACAACTTCAAATGTACCAATATTTGCATCATGGGGGTGCAGGAGGGAGAAGAGAGAGGGGAAGAAATTGAAAACCTATTTAAAACAATTAGGACAGAAAACTTTCCTAACCCAGTGAAGGAAATAGAAGGAAATAGACAAGTCCAGGAAGTGCAGAGTCTCAAATAAGATGAACCTAAAGAGGTCCTCACCAAGACACATCATAATTAAAATGCCACAGGTTAAAGACAAAGAGTGAATCTTAAGAGAAAAGCAGTTAGTTACCTACAAGTGAGCTCCCATAAGACTGATTTCTCTACAGAAACTTTGCAGGCCAGAAGTGAGTGGCAAGAAATATTCAAAGTGATAAAAACTAAGGACCTACAACCAAGATTACCCTACCCAGCAAAGCTATCATTTAGAATTGAAGAACATATAAAGAGCTTCTCAGACAAGTAGTAGTAGAAGAAGGAGGAGGAGGAGAAGGAGGAGGAAGAGGAGGAGGAGGAGGAGGAGGAGGAGGAGGAGGAGGAGGAGGAGGAGGAGGAGGAGGAGAAACATGAACAATAAAATGGCAATAAAGACATATCTATCAATAATTGAATGTAAAAAACAAAAAAGCAGAACAAAAACAGACTCATAGATACAAATAACATTTTGATAGTCAACAGATGGGAGGGGAGTTGGGTGAAAATGTGAAGGGATTAAGAAGTACAAATTGGTAGTAACAGAATAATCACGGGGATGTGAAGTACAACACAGGGAATATGGTCAGTATTATTTTAATAACTATGCCTGGTACAAGAGATATCAAGATGATCACTTAATAAGTTATATAATATCTAATCACAGGGTTGAACACCTGAAACTATTATAATATTATATCTCAATTATAATTGAAAAATAAAAAAAATTATTAAAAAAAGAAAGCAAGCTGGAAACTGCTCTGCTCAGGTTGGCAACTCAGAGCTGTGTAACGTGTGACTGCCATTGGGAAACAATTCTCTGTGGGGCTCCTGTGTTTCTTCACGTCTGTGAGCAGAGGCACTGCCTTTGTTTCAGATCAGGGGCTGGCAAACTATGGCCCACAGCCCCAATCCAGCCTATGACCCGATTTTGTGCAGCTCAAATGTTAAGATTATTTTTTTTACATTTTTAAAGGGTTGTAAACTTACAGCAAAGGCGAGGACAATGTAGAATATGCGGAAGATTTGTAAGTGGCTGGCAAAACCTAAAATATTTACTTTTACTGATAATTTTGTCTCTCTTCCAGATTATCCTTTTAAAGATGTTTGTTTAGGAAACAGCCTTAGAAACTATAGAGTGTCTTCTTCCAGAGTAAAGGGCAGGCATTCTTACTTAAAGATTACATCTTAAAACGTTTGGGTTTCCTAAGCTCAGGTTTCTTTTCCTGTAATGCAACTCACTGTGTGTGTATAAGTGTTACCTGGCTCTTGTTGTGCTGCCCTGTAGGCACTGAGTCTCAGGAAGTCAGTGCAAAAATGATAGTCTGGCTCCCCCCATCACTGTGAGCAATAGCTGTGTTTGTCGCTGACACAGGAGTCTCCTGTCTTCTCTCAGCATCCATGAGACTGTGGCAGGCTAACTAGTTGGCTTGCATCCAGGGTAAATGCTCAGACCATTTACAAAAACTTGTCAACTATGTAAAGATTAACCTTGATTTCAATAAGAAATTCCACATTAGATGTTCATGAGTAATTAAAATACAACTATACTGTAGATTATATACTCTATTAGAAATCTGAAAGGAAAATATATAAAAAAGGTAAAAAGTATATTAAGAACACATCTAGATCTTTAAAGGTTACCTTGTATGATAAAGTTTTCTTAAATTGTTCACTGAAATATAAAAGAAAAAGAAATTAGTCATAATTTAAAATGCCAAATATTAAGAATAGAAATAGTCTTGAAGGAACTAAAATTTTAAATTATAATTAAAAAAATATTTTATCTGAAGAGTATGTAATGCTATCCTGAACTAAAAACTATGTCAGTTTGAAATGACTTTATATAAAGGCAAAACATACCATCAATTTGTTATTAATTACAAACAAGTTATTTCAAAGATTGTTTATACTATTAGAGAAGCACAGTCATTTTTTTTCTCTTCCCCGCATGAGTGCCCACAGATTTAATCTGTTTTCAAATGAAAGTTTTATTGCTAGTCAGGAGCAGAGGGTCCAACAGATCAGGAGGGGCTGCCATTAAAAAGACAGTTTATTCCTCACAGTTCCCAAGAGGAGGGATGACATGTCACGACACAGGGCCACAGGGGAAGCACCAGGGGTCAGGAGGCAGAGGGAATGAGCCTTTATTGCAGATTCCCTGGGAAGGCATGGCAAGGCAGGGGGCACAAGCTTAGGATTGGCTAGTGTGAATAATGTGAGCAATCTCTGGGGCACAGGGGCCTTCCCTAGTTGTCTGCTACCTGGCCTTGGAGTGATTAGGGCAGGGGCATAGTGCCTTGGAGTGGTTCTCCAATGACAAAGGGGGCAAATGTCAGTATATCTACAGAGATGTGATTGGCAGCTTTAAGTTGAGACTTTAAAATCAGTTAAGTGAGAGTGCAGGCTGAGCAACTCAAATTAGCATTCTTAAGAATCTTTCTATTGCTAGCCTTAAATTTCTTGGTGTGTTATAAAATATGTATTTTATCTAAGTAGATTTAGAATAACATGAAATTTCAGCTATTGAACAAGCTGCAAGTTATAGTCTATTTTTGGCTTGTCCAGAGTTCCTTTATTTTTTTCTCAATTAGTTGCAAATGGTAGCAAATAACAAAACAATGGAAGACAAAAATAAGGCTATTGTTTTTACTTTTAACTCTAAATTATGTAGATAAGAAGCTTTTAAGTATAAATACTAATACAATTAAATTATAAAACTTCTTAAAAGTAATGATGCAAATGATCAAGAAATCATTTTTGACACATTATAGGATAAACTTCCAAAACTAACATATTGAATCTGTTCTATAGTTAAAATGATTGGCATGATTCTCAATAATTAAGTGTAAATTCTATGGTGGCTTCTAAGGGCTTTACATATATATCATTCAATTCCCACAAAAACCATGAGGTCATTTACTATTATAACCTCCATTTTGTAGATGAGAAAATGTAGGCAGAGTTTAAATAAGTTGCTTGAGGTGAAACAACTTATACAAGAATGAGGAGCCAATATTTGCACCAGGAGAAATACTTCCAGGCCCTAAGCACTTAACCACCACACCTCCTGCCTCTCATAGGGAATGAGTTCCATTCAGAAGTACACAGAGAAGTGCTGGAGCTGTAAGACTTCTGGTCGTCAGACTCCTAAACACACTTGCTTCTAAAGTTCTGCAAGAGCTTGATCCAGGAGAAAAATCAAGGGCAGACATCGGGGAGATCCTCTCTTCCTTGTAAAACTTATAAACAGCACTTGCCATTGTGGAAAGAGGAAAAGAGCTCACAACTGAAGTCTCATTACAACTTTATATCAAAAGAGTAGTGTGCATTGGTTTAATCCCCATATTCGTGCCTTGAGTAGAACACTGACTTTCACCTTTTTGGAAAATTAAACTTGGAGGTATTCTGAATGAAACCGTAACAGCAAGGGCACGTGACGAAGGCAGCCCGTGTTTGGATGCAGTGCTCAATCACCATGTCTGTTGCCACGCCACAGGCATGCAATGCCACCTGGAAAACAAAATCAGACCTTAGCACCAAGTTCTTTCTAACAGTGCTATTTTTGTGCCTTTTAAAGATACTTTTGGTGAGAATCCTCAAGAGATTTCAAATGACCAGAATACAGTAGGTCCTCGGGTTATGTCTGAGATCTGCTCCTACGGGGCAATGTAGTGTGATTTTCGCAGTAAATTGGAGCCCACCTACATAAGCACCTACGCCACTCACATGGAGCACACACACAGCAGTAATGAAGTGAAACAGTAAAAGAAATTTAAAAGAAAGATAACAATTCCTGACCTTTACTTGTGGTAAATAAATGATAAAAAACATAAAGCACATATGTACATACGTTAAAATGATGGAACTTTTTTTTAAATAAATAAACGAGAGATAGTGACATAACCACAAAATGACATACATCAAGTTCGACGTAACCCGAAGACTGTCTGTATTATTCCATAACTAGAGGCACAGTGCATGAAATTCATGCACGGGTACGGTCGCTAGGCCTGGCCTGCAATCAGAGCCATCTTCCCTGGCTGCCTGCAGCTGGCCCTGCCCCCTGCCACCACCCACCCCCTGTTCCCCGTTCGCCATCGGGCGACTGGAGCCTGATGGCTAGGGGAAGGGACCAAGAAGCCGGCCGTTCCTGCCCACTTGCTGGTCCCGCCCCCGCCACAGGTTGCCCTCTGTATGTGGCGCGATTGGTGGGGCAGGGGCCTTGGCCTAGTGCCACCTACATCCCGCCACCCACCCCTGGTTCCCCGTTCACCATCAGGTGATTGGAGCCTGCTGGCCGGGGAAAGAGACCAAGAGGTGGTCAGTGCACCTCATAGTGACTGGTAGAGCGGTCGTTCTGGTTGTTCCGCTGTGAGGGTCAATTTGCATATTACCCTTTTATTATATAGGATTATATAGGGTAGAGGCCAGGTCCACGGGTGGAGGTTGGCCAGCCTTCCCTGATGCGGGCCCGGATCGGGGTGGAAGTCCCCACTTGGGGGCGGGGCCGGTTGGGGCAAGGGGCGGCAGGCAGTTTGCAGGCCAGCCACACCCCTGATTGGGGTGGGGGTCCTCGCTGGGGGTGGGGCCAGCCGGGGTGAGGGGCCACGGTCGTTCTGGTTGTTCTGCCATTTTGGTTGCTAGGCTTTTATTATATAGGTTAGTTCTCATTTGGATACACCAAAGAAGTAGCTAGCTATTCATATTAAGAAAATTAAACAAGGTTGAAAAATTACAAATGGAATATTGCAAATGAAGAATAATAAGATTCATTCAGTAGAAAATCTGATGTGATAGGAAATATATTATGTATGCATGTCTAAACTAGTACTCTTGCTTTTATGAATTCAGTTCAGTTGTAGCATTGTGAGGAGAACACTAGATTGAAATAAGAATTTCTTCTAGGCTAGAACTTGAGTTGGCTGCATGATCCTGGGCCACTTAAAATTCAATTTCTTAGGGCCTTAGTGTTCTCAACTAAAAACTAGGGTTAATATGACATGTCATAATACTGATGCAAAAATTAATGAAAATATATTTGCATTTTTTCAAATGCTACATAAATATAATCAGTGCAGTGTAAAAACTTATTAAATCCTATTTTTATAGTACCTTTTCATATTCATATTATAACAATTCTTAACACTGAATGATGAATTACATAAACTACTTCAGATGTGTTTATTTAAAAAGAAACAAATAAAATTACAAATTAAAGTCATGATAGACTTTCAATAATTAAGAAAAGAAACTAACTCCTAAAATTATTTTCAAAAAGATGGTTGTTAAGGCATGAGATTGCCATCTTCTCAGGTTGTTGGCACCTGAATAAATTTCCCTTTCATCAAAAAAATGAAAATGATTGTCAAACGTTTTTGAAAACAAATTCCATATACATATTATATATTAATATATATATATTAATTACAAAATAAAGTAGGCAATTTTGAAAATTATTAGACTAAACAAAGCAAAATAGGACTATATAAAAGAAAATCAGATGTAGGAATCTTAAAAGATAAAGCATTTTGTCAAAAAAATGCTCACATTTCCAATTCATTCTGGACAGAAGAAAATTGTATTGCATTGTAATTGTTCTTTCTAGGGACAGATCTCTCAACTTCAGGGTAGGCCGGGGTGTTCAGGATGAAGAGACTATTTTCTGGAAATTTCTGAATGTGAAATGTTATAAGCCAGATTTCCCCTTTTGAACTGGAAGACCAAAAACAATGCTGTACTAGGAAGAGAGAAGCAAGAGCTCTGTTCTCAATCCTCTTCTTGAATTCTCTCCTCCTTCTGAGCCTCCCTCAACTACATAGACGCCAACAATCCCTATGATTGTTGTCACCCACTTTTTCTGTTTCACTCTGAAAGTAGAGCCCAGGAAGGCTGCTGTCCAGGGAAGGCAGCAACAATTACAGGGTTATTGGGAGAGTAAAAACTTGATTTCTCATCTGTCCTTTTTATTTAATCAGCTTTGCAAAGCAAAATTGAGACTAGTTCTTATTTTCATGAGTAGCTGGAGAAAATCTCAGAGCAAAAATTATAGAAGCATTTTTTCCTGGAGGGAGAAAGAAGAGAACCAACACTAAGGGCCTATTATGTACTGGCTCTATGCTGAGCAACTGCTGGCAAATCTTTCTATGCTCACAACAGCCCTGGAAGATTTTATTATCTGCATGTTAAAAATGAGGAAACTAAGGCTCCAGGAAATTAAGAGTGCCCACAACAGAGCAGGGCAGGATCCTGACCCCATGCCTTAACTACCTCAGGCTGCTTCCCCACAAAGCCCTCTTAAGGCTCTTACAGAAAAGTTTAGACAGTTTACTTTTATATCTCTCTCTTTTACTGTTGTTCTCACTTCCATTGCTACATGCAAAAGAGTTTATTCCCCTCATTTAAACAAAACAACTAAATCTAAGCAGTATTTATAGGATGGATTTTAGGACTAAAAGTTTCTATTGCATCACATGCTTCTAATTTCCATTGTCATCAAATGCAGGTCAGAATGACAGGCAAATAATGATGAGATACTGATCAATGAAACCATGTAAACAGGGACAATTAGCAGGCAACAAGGTGGCATTTCCCCCCACTAGGGAAAGGATGGACTTTTCACTAAAGTGATGTTGGGTTAATTTGATAGCTATAGAAAATAAAACTAGTACTTTTCTCCCACCACACATAATAAATTTCAAATAAATTAGATATTAAACAAACAAACAAACAAACAAAAACGAGTGAATTCCTCCATAACTAAGAGGAGTGGGAAATACTTTCCTAACTATGTCTGAAAATCCACATGCAATAAGGGGGAAGGTTAATAAATACGACAGAGTGAAAAATTTTAAGAGCCCTTTTAAATGGCAAAAAGCCCCTCAGAACTGTGTGTAAAAAGCCAAACAACAAAGTGAAAAGATTTGCATAAACAAAATGTTAATATTCCTAATGTATAACAAGCTTCCAGAACAAGAAAAAAGCCCATACTCTGATGGTAAAATGAGTAAGAGCTTTGGACAGTTCACAAACAAAATATACATATAGGTTTTAAAGCAAAATCACCTAATAATGCTCAAAATAAGAGAAACAAGTATTTAAACTACTTTTAGGATACTACTTATCACCTATTAAAATAACAAATTTCATAAAAATTGATGCCACTCTATGGGCCAGCCTGTGGGGAAACAAAATTACATGCTTAATTTGTGATGTCACTTCCAAAAATTTGTTCAAGGGACACACTGGCAAAAATATAAAAAATATTTATTCATTGAGGCAACATCTGAAGT
Source organism: Myotis daubentonii (assembly GCF_963259705.1). Taxonomy (NCBI): domain Eukaryota; kingdom Metazoa; phylum Chordata; class Mammalia; order Chiroptera; family Vespertilionidae; genus Myotis; species Myotis daubentonii. Next base: position 145,853,072 of record NC_081840.1, on the reverse strand, counting down.
AACAAAATAAAAACTAGCCAATTTCCCATGGATAGAGGACTGATGAATAAACACAATGAAGTATTCTGCAGCTCTAAAAAGAAATAAGCAATATATACATCGCTATGGAAGATATTATTAAATGAAAAACAATGTTACAAAATTCTCAAACTATGCTTTTCTATAACTTTAATGGGTATATTTTGGGATAAAACAAGAAATATGCTGATGTCTTAGGAAACAGATTTTCTTTTAGCTTAAGAAAGAAGAGATATATGATAAATAAATGAGGCTAACTTCAAATCCCATCATCCTGAATTTAAATTGCAAGTATCAGTATAATACTTGTTTAAAAAAACCACAGTATTGCCAAGCTCAGACCACTAAGAAGCCCAGAAACAAAGGTCAAACCAGTAGCCATGACCATCTAGTACCTAGATTGTGGTAATTTAAATGTTCCTTTCAACAAATTTAGAGATCCACGGAGAAATAGCTGATGAGGCAGGAAATTCACAGATGAGCTGGAACAGCCTGTTATACTGAAAGCATGGATGCTGTCAATATTACTGAAGCCTTATCAAAAAGACTCAGGGACCACATCCAAGCGGCTCCCACTGAACAAAGATGAGAATATTTGAGCATCAGTGACGATAATAACTGCAATGTCTGACTGCTGTTTATCAGACTATCATTCCCCAGAGGGAAAATAGGGGAGGGTGGGGTAAGGGGAAGAGATCAACCAAAGGACTTGTATGCATGCATATAAGCCAAGCCAATGGACACGGACAACAGGGGAATGGGAGTATGAGTGGGGGGGGGGGGGGTTGGGGGTAATGGGGGGATGAGGACACATTTGTAATACCTTAACCAATAAAGAAATTAAAAAAAAATAATAATAACTGCAATGGACTGAAGTATTTCAAATACTAAATTGATGAATCAATAATCATACTGGAAAAATATTAACATTACTTTTGGTTGATAACCAACTCACTTTGAAAACTGGAAAACATTAGAAAAGAAACGAGTTTTATCTGGCATTTCCTATATGAATGACATCTCAGTGTAACCGAATAGTTGCTAAAGAAAACTAACCGAAGGCAGAATGATAAAATTAGAACATCATCATTTCACAATTCTTACTGAAGTAAGACAGCCAGATGTAAGTGCCTGCAGATAGAACCGACCACCACCTATGACGTGGTCTTACCCAAAGTGAACCTGATCTGATTATGCCGCTATAATCAAGATCTAACTACCAATTCCTAGACAATATAGGAAACAAAGTAATACGTGAAACAAAATCAGGGGAATGTGATCAGCAAAATCCACACTGGAAAACTCTAAAGGAGAAATGGCATGGTTATATAAACAGATAAACTGCAAGGGAACAAACAAAAAAGACAGGCATGGTGTGGTAGGCATAATGATCACTCCAAGATGTCCTAGATAGCGCCTAACATGAAAAAAAAAAAGGATTTTTTTTTTTTGCAGCTGAAATTAAGATTAAAATAGCAGGATGATTCTGGATTACATAGGTGGACTCAATCTAATCACATGAGGACTTAAAATACAAAACTTATTCAGATAGGAAGCAGGAGAAATGAGACAGAAGTCAGAGAGAAGGACCTGAGCCACCACTGCTGGCCTTCACGGTGAGGCGGCCGTGAGCGGGGGAACATGGGTAGCTCTATAGAAGCTGACAACGACCTCAGCTGAGCCAGGCAGGGAGCAGGAACCTTAGTCCTACAACCGCTGGAACTGAATTCTACCAACAATCTGAAATGATCCTGGAAGTGGATTATCCCCTCAGGAAAAAGCCAAACCAAGCCAATGCCTGACTTTAATCTAATGACACCTGGAACAGAGAGACTAACTGAGCCCACCTAGATTTCTGACCTATAGAGCTGTGAGGTAACAACTTTATGTTATTGTAAGCTGCCAAGTTGGTAACTAATGCACATGAAAACCTACAGATGTAAGCCTTACAATTCACATTAGCCATATCAATTTTTGTATTTTAATTCTTATTAAAAGAAATATGCTTTGAAAAATCATGAAACATCTGGTATAGAAAGCCTCTGCAGGAACATGAAGTTGAGTGATTTTGTTGAGGAATTTGTTATTTCTTAATCACTAATGGTCTATAATTATTATTTACAGTTCTAGAAACTGAACAATTCATTCATTCATCATTTATTCATTTGTTCAAAATCACTGGGCATTTACAGTTCTAGAAACTGAACAATTCATTCATTCATCATTTATTCATTTGTTCAAAATCACTGGGCATTTCCTATGTATCAGTATTATGGTAGTGGCTGGGAATACAGAAGTCAAAAATTTGGTTCATTTTCTATGCTCTGTCAATAGTAACAACTGAATCCAAACTATTTAATACATTAATTAACTCAACGTGGGAATTGTGTAAGTTTAAACAACTCAAAGTCATATGTCTACTGTGTGTGACTCATGGGATATGAAGAAGCGTTAAACACTGCACACCATTCTCCTTTCTGTTTCTATGTGTATGACTGCTTTAGATACCTCATCTGAGTGGAATCATATGTTTCTCTTTTTGTGCCTGGCTTATTTCACTTAGCATAACGTCTGCAAGATTCATGCATGTTGTATCCTATGACAGGATTTCCTTTTTTTTAAAGGTTGAATAATATTCCATTGTCCCTACATATGTATGCCACATTTTGTTTATGCATTCCTCTGTCCATGGACATCTTGGCTATTGTGAACAGTGCTGCTATAAACATGGGTGTGCAAATATCCATTTTAAGATGAGAAAATTGAGGTCCAGAGAGGTTACTAGCTCACACAATAAATTAATGATTCTAACTCAGACAGGGTGGGGCCTCCATCCCAGATAATTACTCTTTACAAATACACTCCTCACTTTATCATCTCACTGGTCCGACCACCGTCTGGAATTAAAGCTCCATGGGGAACGAGCATTTACTGAGGATCTGTCAGATGTCAAAATTTTACACAGTGTTTTTTTCTTGATTTCATCATTGAAGTCTGTCCCCTTCATTTACTACTTTAAGTAGCTCTTATTGGCTCCACCTGCAATAACATGTCAAAGGTCACCAAGCCAGCTAGCATTCCAGATGATCTCTGAATCCAAGTCTGACTCCAAAGCTCACACTCTGTCTATGACAGCATGCATGCCATGCTTTCGACCAGCATCTTTGGAGCTGGAAGGAACCTTGAGGCCATCTTTTTTTAATGAAGGATTTCTGGATATCAGCCTTAGGACCCCCACTGACTAATGTGGAAAAGAAATGGAGTATGTGCTGACCACACATAAAGGAAGTGGCAAAGGAAAAAATAACAACGATAAATACATCACTTATTTTCTTAAAACATTCTTATCCACAGTATTGTATGAAATCTAATTTCTAATTACATCTCAAGCATCTGACCCAGAAAGTCTGTAATATAACACATAAAGGATAGATTTATTAATATAAGACACATCAGATAGATTTGACAACTGTAGAAAGAACATCAAAATAGCAACTATGACTATCTAATGAAGGCTAATGTGCTAGGGGAAAAGAAATTGAATTAATGTTTAGCTGACATCATAGCAAACAACTACTTCACTGACTGATCCAAAGAATTCAAAATTGTGGTCTCAAATAATGAATTTCTTAATATCAACCCCTTTCTTTGTATATGCACCAAATTCTAATTTAAAGATAAAAATTGAAGTTGTAAACTTATCTATTGGCTAAAGTCATGCATATTCCAAAGTAAATGTTAATATTTTCTACTCAGATATATGCTGCAGAGTTCATGGACTATAACAGGGGTGGGCAAACTTTTTGACTCGAGGGCCACAATGGGTTCTTAAACTGGACTGGAGGGCCGGAACAAAAGCATGGATGGAGTGTTTGTGTGAACTAATATAAATTCAAAGTAAACATCATTACATAAAAGGGTACGGTCTTTTTTTTCAATAGTTTTATTCATTTCAAACGGGCCGGATCTAGCCCGCGGGCCGTAGTTTGCCCACGGCTGGATTATAAGCTAAGGGTCCTTCTCTTATATTTTCTTACTTCAATTAATCTGTACATCATAAAAGTTGTAAGTACAATACTTATCCTATCATGTAAGTTCGCAAAATAAAACTGAACAGCCAAGAAACTTCAATCCACATCTTTGTCATATATGGTAGTAAATACATGAAATTAATCATCACTCATTCTCATAATGTCTTTCAACTGGGTAGTCCCTAGACAAGGAAAGACTATAAACCAGGGTTTGGTAATGTCTGGGCCCTGGACTGTATAAGGCCCGAGAAATCATTTGGTTTGGCTCTGCCAAGGCAACCACAGGTGGGACTTAAAATTCAATAAATCTGGGAGCTTTTTTCATAGCAACATACATTTATATTAAGTGAATTATATTAAGCAAATGATGTGATAAATATCCAAATGGCCCTTTGCAGAAAAAAGGTTCCCCACCCCTTCCCTAGGCAAACTGTTACAACACCTTTCATGCTTAGGGAATGAAAAAATATATGTTGATTATTCTCTAAGATAATATATATTAAAAAACATTCTAGAAATATATGTTGATGAAGAATATATGCTAATCCTATCTAATAAAAGAGTAATATGCAAATTAACCATCACTCTGTCACAAAGATGGCGGTGCCCATAGCCACAAGATGGTAGAGCCCAGTCCCCTCAGCCCTGCCACTGGAGTGTTTGGGCCTGTCGGCCTGGCCAGGGGTCACGGGGACCAAGCGAAGAGGCGGGACCCGCCCACTCCGGTATCGGATCAAGCCTCGCTGCTCTGCCGTCTCTGGAGTGTCTACGGCCAGCAGTGCCTGCTTGGCCATCACCACAGCGACCTGCGAGCAGGCAAGCATGCCCGCAGACAGCACCCAGCAGGGCCTGTTTGGCCATCGCCATGTTGTGGAGCAGGCAGGCCCCACAGAGAGCAGAGAACATTGGGAGCGGGACCAAGCCGTCAGTAGGACATCCCCTGAGGGCTCTGGGATTGGAGAGGGTGCAGGTCAGGCCTCTGGTTTTCGTGCATCGGCCTCTGGTTTTTAATATGACACAGTTTTAAATAATAAGCCTATGCTTTATTCACAGCCCCCAAACAAAGTTTGTGTTACACGTATTTATGACTAATTTTTTTAGATTCATTTAACATTTACTACATAGGTGTCAATAATCCCCATTCCACAAAATTGCTAACTGGCTGGCCCAAGATCTCAAGTGAGGAAGCCAAGATTAAAACTTAATTTGCCTGTTACCAACCTTTATCCTAGTTCTTCATGTTCCCATTTACTCCTTTTTTAGACATGGAGAGTGAACAAGAAAGTCACTGACTGGACTCTAGTGCCAGCTCTCACATTAACTATGTTCCTCTTCCCCTCCTAGAGCCTCAAGTCTCCATCTGTAACATGAGAAGACTGAACTGAGTGACCTCTGAATTTGCCCAGCTCAATGATGCTCTGAACCTGGGCTTCTCAAAGGATTCCCATCCAGATACCCTAGACAAAAGCAGGCTTGGTCCCAGCTGTGCACTTGTGTTCCCCCTCTTTAAAAACTTTCATGTAATTATATTACAGGTAATTGGATTTAAAATTCAAATAACACTAAAAGGCATGCAATTACAAAAAGTCTCTTGCTCTGTATACACTCTTCTCTCCTTTAAAGAAAATCTGGCGACCAAAGCTAATGCTTCTCAACTCATTAGTTTTATTTCCTGAAGTCCATACAGTTTCTATTAGCATAAGTGTATATTGCTCTCTCTTGCTTTGTAAATATTAAATATTATCTATGATATTCTGCAATAGGAGATGAGGAAATTCTTTGCACATTTATACACCCTTCGCCTTTGTGTTCATGTAGTGTTTTTACCATTCTGCTTGTATATACTGTTCACTGCTGAGTTAGGTGTGCTGCACATTTTGAACATCCAAGACTTTCCCCACCCCCTCTTGTGTTGGATACCGCTTATTCTTTTTTCCTATTTACTCTCTTGTTTTGGTGCAGCCAATCTTCAGGTAGTTTCCTGAAGTACATTTCCTATTTCCTTCATACATGGTGGTTGGATTGATTAGGTATAGAATTTTAGACTGGAACTTTTCCTTTAGAATTTTAAAGTCTTTGCCTCACTGTCTTTCATGTTGCTATTGAGAAGTCTGATAGCATTTTGATTAAATTTTTTTTAGTATTAAGTCCCCCCCCCCCCCGCCCTCCCCGCCCGGAACTGTTAGGAAATTTCACAACAATGTATCTTGGTTTAGGTCATTTTTCAAGTGAGCTTTTCAATAAAAAGAAACATTATTTTTGACACATTTCCTTCTATTAGTTCTTTGTATTTTTCTCCTGACCATTTTATCTGTTCCTCTTTCTGGTCCTCTTATTATTGAAGCATTGAACTTTGTGAACTGAATCTCTAATTTTTTTAAAACATAACTTCTTTCCAGTTCCTATTCCTTTGATTTTTTTTGTTCTATATAATTAAAAAAATATTTTTATTGATTTCAGAGAGGAAGGGAGAAGGAGAGAAATATCAATGATGAGAGAGAATCATCAATCAGCTGCGTCCTGCATACCCCTACTGGGGATCAAGCCCACACCTGGGTATGTGCCCTGACCGGAAATCAAACCATGACCTCCTGGTTCATAGGTCGACACTCAACCACTGAGCTACACCAGTCGGGCTTTTGTTCTATATTTTTCTCAGGTAATGTTCTACATTACATTTTTTAGACTTCTACTTTTATTTTGTTATGTACTAGTACTAGTATGTGTGTAAATGTTTACTAAAGTAAACATTTATATATATACATCTATACATCTCTATATACCGATGTATATAATATCCTCACCCAATGATATTTTTTCCATTGATTTTTTTAGAGAGAGAAGAGAGCGTAGAGATACAGAGATAAAGATGTGAGAGAGACACATCAATTGGTTGCCTCCAGCTCGTCCCTACCAGGGCCAGGGATTGAACCTGCAACCAAGATACGTGCCCTTGACCGGGAATTGAACCCACAATCCTTCAGTTTGCCGGCCGATACTCTATCCACTGATCCCAAATGAACTAGGTAGTTAATATATTTTTAATTTCCAAGAAGTCCTCTGATGGTTCCTTTTTAAAAATTCTATCCTTGCTTCATCTATGTGTTATCTTTTGTTGACCTCTCCCCGAATCAGGTCCTTTGTCACATTTGTTGCTTTGGTTTCCATCTTCTATTGTGGAAGTTTTCCATGTTTGATATTCCTTGGCTGTCAGTTTGTATTAAAGAGCAAATCACTAAAAGTTGATTGGAAGTTCTGAATGAAGACTGGAGGGCTTTACTAGTGACTGGGTGAGCAGGTGACCAGCTGGTTTTTGTTTATTTGAATTCAGTTATGGTACCTGTAATTCTTTCTCTCGGAACAGTTGATTCCGCAAAGGATCTTTTAAAACTTTTGATTGAGGAGGTGATTCCAGCTTCTGAAGTTTTGGAATTAAGAGCAAATAGCAAGGTGGGGTGTGGTGGGGAGAAGTTTACCATCATTTGGGAAGCAGATTCTCACTTAGCTCCTGTTTTCGGTGTCCACGTCACCCTTGTCCTCCACTGTGACTCACATATCCCTATACTTAGAGCATCTCTGATTCAGTTTCCTCATAGAATAAACCTCCAACCTCTTGCAGGAGTAGGGAGAAATAGTTACCTATTTATACAGATAGGGGTGGGAATATGGGTCCCTAAATATTTTTAATTAAATATAATTTCAGCCCTTCTCTATACCCTTCCTCTAAGGTTTCTGGTTGCTGAATTCCTAAAATTTTCTGGGATTCTGTGAGAGCAGAGACTTACTTTCTAATAACCTCTTGCCATTCCCTCTCCTCATGCATTTTTCTTCTCTGTTCAGTAATTTATCATTTCCCTTTAATCTGATTTCTGTCTAAATTGTGGCTCAAGTTACAGAATGGTGATAGTAATTTCATTAATAATGGAGTACAATTTTTCTGTTTCTTGGGGGTGTGATTTTTTTGGGGGAAAAGAGGGTTAAAATACTTCTATCTGCCCTCTTCACCTGGAAGTCCTCTACTTGGCCTTAATGATTTTTCTAAATTGTGTTTGCATAATATATAATTTCTCAAGTTCATTATCGTTTAAAAAAAAGATTATATAAATTGCTCACCAAAAGTGTTACTGAATTACATTCTATAATTGCATTAGCATCTTCTAATTGTACATTAACATACATAACTAGAAATGAGCTTGTAATTAAGCACTCAGACCTGATAAATCATAATTATATTGAAATTTATAAGTTAAATAGAAAAAATAAATAGATAACTTGAAAATAAACTGTTCTGAGATTCTGATATGCATTGACAGATAAAACATATTTATCCCGCTCTTAAAAATCAATACCTTATTTCCTGGTGGAGATGACTGTATTTTATTGCTGGAATTATTCAACAATAGCATTTTGTAGGGTAGGGTGCTTAGCATGGATAGTTTTTGTTTTTTAATGTAAAGTGTTTTTCCATAGTAATGGCCTTTTCTGTAATACTAGTGGCTCGGTGCACAGATCCGTGCACATTGAAAGGAAATCAATTAGAAGAAATACTTTGATATCACTATTCTCACTTTCTCTGTCATAGAAGTGTCAGAGATGAAAGAAACATTGCAGCCTCGGGTCCCCCAGCACACCCTTAGGTCCCCAGGGCCGGCATCGGGGTCCCTTGGTCCCTCGGCCCAGGGCGGGGGGCGTGGCCAGAGGTCCCCTGTCAAGCCTTGTCGAGCGGGGTCGTGGCTAGTGGTCCCTTGGCCCGGGGTGAGGGGCATGGCCTGAAGTCCCCTGTCAAGCTCCACCAGATGGGGGGCACAGCCTGAGGTACCCTGTCAAACCCCACCGGGGGGGGCGTGCAGAGTCAGGTCCCCCGTCAAGCCCTGCTGGGCGGGGAATACAGCCTCAGGTCCCCTGATGCACCCTCATGTCCCCCAGCCTGGCGCTGGGGCAGGGGATGAGGCCTCAGATCCCCTGGCCCAGCACTGGGGTGTGGGGCACGGCCTGAGGTTCCCCAGCCTGGTGCTGGGGCGGGGGGCGTGGCCTCAGGTCCCTCGTCAAGCCCTGCCGGATGGGGGGCACAGCCTCATGTCCCCCACCTGGCACCACGCAGCCTCAGGTCCCTGCTGATCGTGCGTTACGGCTTGTTACGGGAACCCTGCCTCCGGTGCGGGCGCAGTCATCTTGTGACGGTGTGATGGTCAATTTGCATATTACCTCTTTATTATACAGGATTATTATGAAATGTAGAGCAAATATCACTTCCAAAAAGACTTACACATTTTTAGTTGATGTTAGTAAATTATGACCTTGAAATATGTAAGAATATGCCACAATAATTTAGCACCTATAAGCCAAAGAAGGATAAAGAGACTATATGGCCAATAGGCTGGGCATTTTGTAAATTGAGAGGGGAATAAATGGGCAGCAATGTCTCGCTACCTGATACATTCTGTCTGGTGTGCTGGTAACATGGGCACTGTCTCAATAACTCATTTTATGGAAGAAGCTTTAATCTTTTCCTGTTTATGTGCACTTTAAGGTACACATAAATATATATTTAATTTTAATTTGCTGGATCAGATGTCAGCATTTTCCTGAATTTCCTTATGAACAGTTAACTTATTAATGGTTTTCTTAAAGTTTACTTCTCTTTTTATAGGCTTGGCTTAAGAGAATCAATCTAGATTGTATCTACAAAGGAAACAAATTACATACACTTTAGGCTGTAAAAAATAACAACAAACTCCACAAATTTCAGTAGCTTGTATTTAAGAAATGACCTTCACTGGAAAAACATCAGAAGCACGACCAAAGGTCTGAGCATCTGAACCTGGACAAGAGTTCCATCAGATGAGCCCACTGAGTCTGTCATGTGAACACATACAGCTGAGAATGCACACGATCACAACCTTCCTGGAAAGTGATTTGGCAAATGTATTAAGAGTCTTAAACATCTTGACACATAAGATATTCATCATAGTAATAATTACATTATAACAACATGAACAAAAAAGAAACATGATTAATTAGTAGGGAAAAGATTTAATTAAAGCAGAATCAGAGTATAATTTCAATGTTAGCATATGTGTTGATATGCATTTGTATGGCTGCATAAATATCTAAACAGCAAAGTTTTTTTTAGCAGGTATTAATCTCTCAGTAACAGAAGTACTGATGATTCATCTTAATAGTATTATGTATTTTCTGTATGGAGCATAGAGTCCTATAAAAATCAGGAAAAATTTATTGAAAACAAATGCAAGGAATAGCAGCAACACCAATATCTTAATGAAATTCAAATTCCACCAGAGCACACAAACTTGGGTTTAAAGAGCTGGTAGAATCACACATCTTAGGTCTTTTTAGTAATATTGAATAATAATAAGTTGGTCTTAAGGTTTTAGAAACATGATTAACATATTTTCTGTTTCTTGGATGCTAAAAATACAGGTAGATATCAAATCCTAGCTAAAGTAAATATTACTTAAAGATAACTCTAGTATTTATAGGTTACTAATAAGCTATATTTTTCAATTATCTTTGTTTTTCTTTTTTTTATTATCTCCTAAAAATGTAGCATAAATCAAGGGAAGTCATCTTCATTAGAATTCATTCATTGCATTCAATTAATAGCTATTTTTAAGTATTTGCTATGTGTCAAACATTGTTTTGAGGCACTGGGGATTCTGCAGTGAAGAAAATAAAGTTCTTATCTGGTTGAGGAACAAATGTTATCTCTATCATATAATGATGAAGTGTTATGAATAAAGTAATATTTATTAGTATGCTATATTATGTAGATAATATAAAATAAAAGTTACAAATTTCTTAGTTTCGCAAAGAATATAAAAGTACCTCTTTTATTACTCTAAGGTATATCATTTTTCTTACTTTTTAAACTAAGGAAATTGAAATTGTTTTATTACTTACCCCAATATTAAACATTCCTGTAAAATACTCCATATTTGCTTGAATAAACCAAATGTTGCTTAGACCTAGCTCATCACTTCTCTTCTTAGCACGGATTAATGATAATTCCTTGTTTTCTATCAATGTAACCTAGATTTCACCCAGGAAACAAAGTATATTTAGGAACATAATTCAGACATCAGGGCAAAGTATTATTACTGTATTTCATAGTCTTAATAATCTATACTAATAATAGAGTAATATGCAAATTATCTATTACATCGTAACATCACAACCAGATCAGCAGGCTGCATCCCCACCCTCTGCTCAGGCAGCTGCAAGGCCCGGGGTAGGATAGGATACCATAGGAGGGGATAAGAAAGGAGAGGGAGAGGAAGGCAGGCCTGTATGCAGACAGGCTGAGAGGAGAAACAGAAATACAGAAAGGGAACAAGAAAAAGATGCAGGAATGGAAAAGGGAAGAAAACTGCAGGGCTGCACGTGGGAGGGGGTGGCAACTGCAGGGAAGTGGGGGAGCAGGTGTGCTCAGTGAGGGGTAGGGCGGGAGCCCCGCCTAGACGTGGGAGGAGGACGGTGGCCCTTGGTGCAGGCCGATGGCGGGGAGGCGCCCATGGGTCTGGGACAGAGTGGTGGGTGGTCTGAGACCTTCTGGGTCGAGGCGCTCCTGCTTCACAGTAGCAGCAGTGCCCGGGCCACGCGGGCTTTGGCCACCCTCACTGGGCCGGGCATCCCGGGCAGGAAATGGGAGCAGGACAGAGGGAGGGAGGCCGGGGAAGGGGGAGGGGACAGCAAACAACTGGCCAAAGCTGAGCCCTGGGCTGGGGGTTAATGCCCCCCCACTTCAAATGGAAGCTTTAAGAAGGGAAGGAGAGAGGAAAGAACTTTATAAAGGAGTCAGTAGAGAGCAGAGTTAAAGAAGAAAAGAGGATGTATGAGTGAACTGTAGGAGCTATAATGAAAATCAAGTATAGTTCTGTACTGGGGACAGATTTTAAAAGTTGGAGTCAGAAAAGAAAAAAGATAAATGATAGTGAATAATTAGGCAGATAGATAGATAGATAGATAGATAGATGATAGATAGATATATAGATAGATAGATAGATAGATAGATAGATAGATAGATAGATGTTAAAACAGTGAAAGTAAGTAGAGAAGAATGTATGGGAAAGGTAGGATGAGAGAGAAAGAGGGAGGGAAGAAAAGTTTTAAAGGGGAGCTGGTAGAGCTTAAAAGAATGGGAAGAAGGAAGAAATGGGGGAGGGAGCAAAGCAGGTCCCAGGGAGGAAGTGAAGAAAAAAAATAAGGTGGGAAGGAAGGAAAAAGGGAGGCAGGGCAGGGGTAATGATAAAGGAAAGAAGGAATGTGGGGAGGGAGGGAGGGTAGGAGAAAGATGGGAAGAAGGATGATGGAACAGAAGTAGGAAATAAGGAGGAAAGAAAAGTTTATAAATGATGAGTCAGTAGGAAAAAGTATTACATAAAGGAGAGAGAAAAATTGTGTGAGAGGGAGAAGCCAATAAGGGAAGTCAAATACAATTGCGTGTGAAGGGGATAAGATTTTAAAAAAAGTTAATAGGGGTGACCAGGCCGGCAGGGGAGGGCAGTTGGGGAGATCAGGCTGGCTGGGAAGGGCAGTTAGGGGGATCAGGTTGTCAGGGGAGGGCAGTTAGGGGAATCAGGCCGGCAGGCAGAGTGGTTAGGGCAGGCAGGCAGGCAGGTGAGTGGTTAGGAGCCAGAGGTCCCAGATTGGAGAGGGTGCAGGTCAGGCTGAGGGACCCCCTCCCATGCACGAATTTCGTGCACTGGGCCTCTAGTATAGAATATATTATACTAGAGGCCCAGTGCACGAAATTCGTGCATGGGTGGGGTCCCTCGGCCTGGCTGGCTACCAGGGGGAGGGACCATGGGAGGTTGGCCGGCTGCCCCCCCATTTGGGCCAATCGGGGGGCCGGCTGGCCGGGAGGAGGGACCGCAGGAAGTTGGCCCCAGCAACAAGCTAACCAAAGGCCGATTCTGTGAAGAATCGGGCTCCCTCCTCTCTCCTGTCTGGGTCCAGGGTGTAGGTGAACCAAATTCAGGGCTGTCGGGCCCCAGAAGCAAGGTCTGGGTCAGTGTGCGACCAGCTGGTCGACTGGTCGTAATGGTCACTTAGGCTTTTATATATATAGATTGATCCTTATCCTGTGCCAGGAAGTATGCCAGATAATATGGTACAAAAGTGAACAAGGTCTTTGAACTCTTGAAGCTTACAGTTGTAATGATATAAGTAAAATAGGCAATTATAATACAGTGATAAGTGTTCAATAAAAGACATATAATGCGTTATCAGAGCACCTACACCTGATGATTATGGCAGGTTTTATTCAATAAATATGGAAAAGTAGCTCCGCTGTTATGGCTCAGTGGTTGAGCACTGGCACATGAACAGGAGCTCATGGTTCAATTCCTGGTCAGGGCACATGCCTGGGTTTTGAGGCAGCCAATCAATGATTTGCTCTCATCACTGATGTTTCTATCTCTCCATCATCCCTTCCTCTTTCTTAAAATCAATAAAAACATTTTTAAAAAAATATGGAAAACTAACATCTTTACTGAGGCCTGAACAATTAATAGAAATTAGCTGGGGCAATGAAGTAGTGTTTCAGGCAGACAGAGAAACATGTATGAAGGCCCAAGGTGAGAAATATACTGTGTTTGAAGAACTGAGAAAACTGGTGTAGCTGGGCACAACGTGTGACGGTGATGGTGGGCATGGGGAGCAGGGTGTGGGGATGGAAATCAGGCTGGAGAGGCAACAGGAGCCAGACCATGAGTGATAACAGAGGTTTCAGCTGCTGCAATAAATAGTATGGATTAGTGGAGCGAGGCAGAAGGCAGCGCCACCATTAGGAGTCTCTCACAGTAATCCAGGCCAAGGAAGATAGGAGAGGAGCATCGGTTTGGATGGAGAAAAGTGGGCAGAATTGTCACTTTCATCATGATCATTCCGAGTTCTACCCTAATTTTGTCCTCATGTTTGTCTTTATGGGAATATCCTGGATCCTTTGTATAATAAAACCTGTCAGAGTACCCTGGGTGTGAAACGCTTCCCTCTTCCCGGTCTCCGTTCCCAGGAGAACTGTTAGGGAGGAAAGAAGATGCCATGTGCCGGACTCTGTTTCTACAGGAGTCTCACGTATGAGCTTTCTTCCTCTTACTCCAATCATGGAATTGTTGCTTTTTAAAATAATAAAACAGACAACTGCCTGTTTCTCCCAGAAGTCCTTATTTATTTACTCCTTATTTCCTAAGAAAGTAAAGAATAAGACCAGCCCTCCAATTGCCGTCATTCAGATATATGTCATTCACACCAGTCTATGAGCTCTTCCACATTTTTTTCTTCTGGGAGTGCAGTAATCATTGTAACTATTTTGTCCATTCTAGAGAGCTAACAAGCAAAGAATGTGCCCCAGTTTAATTGTATTTTTTGAAAAATGACATAAAATTCTAGACTTTTATGTTAAAAGATGATCACTGTGAGGAAATTATTTAATATGGCAGAAGACTAAAAATAGCAAACTTCTAATAAATGGTGGCAACAATTGCATAAATAATGGTACATTTCCTTAAACACATATTATGTGGTCACATTTTAGTACTGTTTTGATGAAAACATTTACAACTATTTGTAATAGGGAAAAACTTTTTTGATACAATATTGAGTGAAAACATAACTAAAATTATATTTGCATTTTTTAGATTTTACAACAATAATTAACCTCAAGGACAAGAACTTATTAAGAACATGAGGAGAAAATCATTTCATGGATCAGGGGAGGTAGATTGGATTTTGTTTTTCTTTAAAATTTTGTTATTGTTGTTATAATTTTGATACAATGCATAAAAATCAAGTTACCAAAAGAATATGCTCAACAAGTTTCAGATGCTAGTATTTCCAGAATAAAATTTTGTTGACGATTAAACTAGTTTTCTCATTATTTTATTTAGCAGTGGAATAGTTATTTATTTTAAAAATTATTTAATATATAACCCTTTTATACAGTTAAAAACTCTTGTGATCCTACTTTTTCCTTAAGATTTTGAATTTTAGATGTTTAGTTCAAAGAAAAAAAGAAAATGCCTGTGCCACACATTTGACCCGGGTGAATGATTATAAACTCAAAGAACAGGTATAAGCCAGGCTCAGCTAACTGAATCATGTTGTTTTCTGATGTTTTCTTTTATCTGTTATTCAGACTTTACCTGGCATAATGGCAGCATATGAGCGAGCATAATCCCAAGGTGACCCTAAAAGAGGCAGGAAAAGACAGAAGTTAAAGTTGGTCCCTAAGGTTTCTGCTCATCCTGAGATAACAATCTTAACAAATAAAAGCATGTCCTTGAATGTAATATAAATTCACATAGTCTTGGAAAGACTAAAAAGATACGTGAAGAGATATCATACCCCACCGCTGCAGAAATCCACAATTCTATCACCAGGTTTGGCCTGATTTGTCACCACATACACAAGGTTGTTTAACTGTTGCTGCTTCCTCAACGCTCGATCACTGGACATTTTACCTGGAAAGACAAGAGGTGAAGAAAATGAAATGTGTATTCTGTGGGGTTGAGAAGACACTAGTAGGATAGACTACTAGCATGCAGGAAGAGGGGTGAATAGATAAATAAACTACAAATTCTGTATAACCCACTAGGAGAAACTAGAGAACTGGAACTCAGAAATGAACTCTATTTTTACTTCAGTCTTTTAAAATTTTTTTTATATATTTTTCTCTCTTTATTGATTAAGGTATTACATATGTGTCATTATCCCCCCATTGCACTCCCACACCCCCCACTCATGCCCTCAGCCCCCTGGTGTCTGTGTCCATTAGGCTTATATGCATGCATACAAGTCCTTTGGTTGATCTCTCCTCCTTACCCCCACCCTCCCCTGCCTACCCTCTGAGGTTTGATGGTCTGATCGATGCTTCTCTGTCTCTGGATCTGTTTTTGTTCATCAGTTTATGTTCATTATATTCCATAAATGAGTGAAATCATGTGATATTTATCTTTCTCTGACTGGCTTACTTCGCTTAGCATAATGCTCTCCAATCACACCTGTCAGAATGGTTATCGTCAAATGACAAGTGCTGGTGAGGATGCAGAGAAAAAGGAACCCTTGTGCTCTGCTGGTGGGGATGCAGACTGGTGCAGCCACTGTGGAGAACAGTATGGAGTTTCCTCAAAAAACTAAAAATGGAACTCCCATTTGACCCAGTGATCCCAATTCTAGGAATATATCCCAAGAAACCAGAAACAGCAGTCAGGAAGGATATATGCATCCCTATGTTCATAGCAGCACAATTTACAATAGCTAAGATTTGGAAACAGCCTAAGTGCCCATCAGCAGATGAGTGGATTAAATACCTGTGGTACAGGTACATCTACACAATGGAATACTATGCTGCAGTAAAAAAGAAGGAATTCTTACATTAGTCTGATCCAACTTTTTTTTCAATACATTGTGGCAGAAAATCTATGAAAAAAGTGTTTTAAAGAAAAAACACAGAGGAGGAACCAAGATGGCGGCATAGGTACACACTTGTACTTGCTGCCTCACACAACCACATCAAAACTACAACTAAAAGACAAAACAGATATTATCCAGAACCACAGGAAGGCTGGCTGAGTGGAACTTCTACAACTAGAAGGAAAGAGAAAAGTGCATTGAGATGGGTATGAGGTACGGAAGTGCGGAGGTACAGAGCCAAGCACAGAAATGGGCTGGCAACTGAATACACTGTTGTCTTTTTCAATTGGGAGGGAGATACAAGCTCCCGATTGCTCTGAACTCCAGTTTCAGGTGAGACTCTGGGGACCCAGACTCATATGGGGAGAAACTGGACTGTCTGGCTTTGGGACAGGAACGTGAGGGTGGCTTTCTTCAGAGGTGCTTGCAGCGATCATTGTTCCTGCACGGGGCACAGGGCACAGAGACCCAGGGACCTCTCAGAAGCAGGGTGGACTGGCAGCCATTGCTGTTTGCACCACCCCGTGATTCCCAGAGACCCCTCCCCACCCAATTTACAACCCCACCCAAGCTGAGAGCAGAGGCTTTTGCATATGAATGGCCTGTTCTTTTGCAATCTAAAACCTAACAAACTGCTGCTGGGTCAAAGAGCACCAAAGCTTCTAAAAGATGGACTAAGGCTTGACAGAAGCCTGCATTGCTTCACAGCTGGGCCTCATCTGAGCACTTCCAAACCCCAAACAAAGAGGAGGAATCTGAAGATCTCTCTGTAGCTCCTGCTGGGTGGCCTCAAGCAGTGGGTGACTGCACCTCCTTGGACATCCAAGAGCCCGTCTCCCCAGTGGTCAGTGTGAGACCATACCAGAATACAACTCTTCACATCCATAAGTGACACACTTAAGGGGCAGACTCAGTGAGCAGCAAAGCCCTACTGAAGCAAGTCCTGCCCCATAAGGGTGTCTCCAGAACAGAAGTTCTCCCCCTGTAGACACAGCTGCTCCTCATAGCCAATTGCCCTGGTGGTCAATTCCTCCCAGTGATACCAACAGCAATCAAGGCTTAACTACAACAAGACTGTGCACACAGCCCAAAAAGGGGTGCACCAAGAGCATCCACCTCAGGTGACTGGGGAGGCTGAGCCACTGGGCACTATAGGACACCTAGCATACAAAGCCACTCTATCAACACAGGGAAGCAGCCAAAATGCGGAGACAAAGAAACAGGTCACAAATGACAGAAATGGAGGAAAGCAAACTACTGGATATAGAGTTCAAAACCACGGTTATAAGGTTATTCAAGAATCTTCTAGAAACCTCCGAGAAATATAGTGAGACCCTCAAGGATATGAAAAAGGACCAATTATAAATTAAGCATACACTGACTGAAATAAAGAATAATATACAGAGATCCAACAGCAGACTAGAGGACCCCAAGAATCAAGTCAAAGATTTGAAATATGAAGAAGCAAAAAACACCCAACCGGAAAAGCAAAAAGAAGAAAGAATCCAAAAATATGAAGGTAGTGCAAGGAGTCTTTGGGACAACTTCAAGCGTACCAACATCCGAATTATGGGGGTGCCAGGAGGAGAGAGAGAAGAAGATATTGTTAACCTATTTGAAAAAATAATGACAGAAAACTTTCCCCACCTGGTGAAAGAAACAGACTTACAAGTCCAGGAAGCACAAAGAACCCCAAACAAGAGGAATCCAAAGAGGACCACACCAAGACACATCATAATTTAAATGCCAAGGGCAAAAGACAAAGAGACAATCTTAAAAGCAGCAAGAAAAAAAAACAGTTACCTACAAGGAAGTACCCATATGACTGTCAGCTGATTTCTCAACAGAAACTATGCAGGCCAGAAGGGAGTGGCAAGAAAAATTAAAAGTGATAAATAGCAAGAACCTACAACCGAGATTACTCTACCCAGCAAAGCTATCATTTAGAATTGAAGGTCAGATAAAGAGCTTCACAGATAAGAAAAAGCTAAAGGAGTTCATCACCACCAAACCAGTATTATATGAAATGCTGAAGGGTATTCTTTAAGAAGAGGAAGAAGAAGAAAAAGGTAAAGATAAAAATTATGAACAACAAAGTGACAACAAATATATATCTATCAACAAGTGAATCTAAAAATCAAGTGAATAAAAAAATCTGATGAACAGAATAAACTGGTGAATAGAATAGAATCAGAGGCATAGAAAGGGAGTGGACTGACAATTCTCGGGTGGGGGGGGAGCAGGTGTGGGGGGTGAGGTAAGAGACTGAACAAAAATCGTACACCTATGGATGAGGACAGTGGGGGGGGGGGTAAGGGTAGGGGGCGGGTTGGGAACCGGGTGGAGGGGAGCTGTGGGAAACAACTGTAATAATCTGAACAATAAAGATTTATTAATAAAAAAACCTAATGTTAAAATAAAAAAAGAGGAAAGAACACAACATGTGAAACATTAAGTTCAGGTCATAAAGTAATTGTTCAATACATGCTTTCTGGATTAATAACAACAGAGACCTATTGTAAAAATTACCTAATTTCAGCACATTGCTTAAATCTCCTTGGAGAAAGTAGATCCATAATAAATAAAAACTTTATTTTTTTGTAACTGGCCCATCCTTAAACTTGATTCTTCTGATTAGGACTCTTTAAACATAGGTGTCGCATTGTCTGAAATATGTCAATGGTTATTATATTTAGAGAGAAACTGGATTTTCCCCTTTCTGCTTCGAAGTGTTTTTCTCATGAGTCAGACACAGAAATTTAATGCAATTAGAGATCAGAGATAGGGTATTTCCAAGTATGAAATGCCTTGGGCCTAACAGCATGAAAACATCTGAACTTTCAAAAGCCATTAGTCAAGCCCATGAATATATCTTCAGAAGAATGAATGAAATTACTTGTTTTTACAAGTTTCAAATGTACTTTTTTTAAAAAATAAAAGATTAAGAAAATGTAAGAGCATATTTCAGTGATATAGATTAAAAACCCAGATAATCTTTTTTGCTTGATCAAATATTATTTACA
Source organism: Myotis daubentonii (assembly GCF_963259705.1). NCBI lineage: Eukaryota > Metazoa > Chordata > Mammalia > Chiroptera > Vespertilionidae > Myotis > Myotis daubentonii. Next base: position 145,833,568 of record NC_081840.1, on the reverse strand, counting down.
GACACCAAGGTTTCCCTGCTCCATTTTCACAGAAAAATATAGTATGTTTTTTTTTCTTCTCTTTTCTGTTTTTCTTCTTATGTGACTAAAGTAAATACATTTGAAAACTTTTATTTTAGGAATAGAAAACGTGGATAAAAAAGATCTATATAAGGAAAAAAGATTTATAATCTCATAATTCAGAGGTTATATATATATATATATATATATATATATATATATATATATATATATATATAATCTCCTATATAATAAAGGCCTAATATGTTAAGTGTCCGACCATCCATTTGACCATCCAATCAATTGCTATGACCACCAGGGGGTAGGTTAGCTTGCTGCTGGGGTCCGGTCGATTGGGACTGGGTGAGACAGGCCTGACACACCCTGGTGAACTCCCGTGGTCCCTCCATGGCCCCAATTGTGCACCAGTGGAGTCCCTCAGTCTGGCCTGCCTCTTCTCAAAATCCGATACCCCTAGGGATATGTCCACAGGCCAGGCCGAGGGACCCCACTGGTGCACATATTGTGCACCAGGCCTCTAGTGTGTATATAATATATGTTCTTCTAGTCATGTCCATAAATCCATCATTTTCTAGACAGCACATAAAATATTAAAAATCTTTCCACATCTGTGCATTTATCTTTCTATTATACTAGAGGCCCAGTGCATGAAATTCGTGCATGGGGAGGGGGTGGGTCCCTCAGCCCAACCTGCACCCTTTCCAATCCGGGAGCACTCAGGGGATGTCCTACTGACGGCTTAAGTCTGCTCCCCATGGTTCTCTGCTCTCTAAGGGGCCTGCTTGCCTGCTCGCCGCCGGCATAGCTGAAAGGACTGGAAGACTCCAGCGGGGCTAAGAGGACTGGGCGCAGCCATCTTGTGGCTATGGGCGCCGCCATCTTTGTGAGGGCATGACGGTCAATTTGCATATTCCCGCTTTATTAGATAGGATGTTTTAAGAGCTGCATAGTATTTCATTCAGTATATATACCATTACTTATGTAGCCAGTGTCCTATTGTAATGAGTTGTGCACTTTCTTAATTATTTAGCATGGCCAGATTTCAAGCACAAAGAGCTTTTAAATCAAAAGTCTGGTGACTCTATTTGTGAAAACAATTTCATGTAGCTGTAAAAAGAAATATTTTCATTTTTCTCTAAAAATATAATTATAGCCTGGCTGTGGTGGCTCAGTGGTTGAACGTTGACCTATATACCACGAAGTCACAGTTCGATTTGGGGTCAGGGCACATGCCCAGGTTGCAGGCTCAATCCCCAGAGAGGTGTGCAGGAGGGAGCCAATCAATGATTCTCTCTCATCAGTGATGTTTCTATCTCTTTCTCCCTCTCTTTTCCTCTTTGAAATCAATAAAAATATTTTAAAAATAAAAATATCCTATCTAATAAAAGAGAAACATGGTAATTAGCGTATGACCGCTACCCTTCCCATTGGCTAATCAGGGCGATATGCAAATTAACTGCCAGCCAAGATGGCAGCCGGCAGCGAGGCAGCTTGAAGCAAACATGAGGCTTGCTTGCTTCAGTGATGGAGGACTCCAAAGTTCCCCGCCTGCCGCTGCTGGCCTCTGAGCTGCAACTCTAAGCAACTATGTTACAAATATAGAAGCTAAACAAAACCCCAGAAACCTGCTTTAGTCGCCGGGCTTCAGCCAGCAGGATTGCAACATTGTTTCAAATACAGAAGGTAAACAAAGGCCAGAAACCTGCTTTCAGCAGCGGAGGCCTAAGAGCTGGAGCCTCAGAGCTAAAGCTGGCCCAGAATAAAAAAAGAGAAAAAGGAGCGGTTGGGAGCTACAGTCACCCGCCAGCCTGCAAACAGCCCTCAGCCCCTCACCCAGACTGGCCAGGCACCCCAGTGGGGACCTCCACCCTGAAGGGTGTGTGACCAAATGCAAACAGCCATCATCCCCTCACCCTGCTGGCCAGGCACCCCAGTGGGGACCCCACTGTGAAGGGTGTGTGACCAGCTGCAAAGAGCCATCATCCCCTCATTCAGGCTGGGGTAGTGGGGACCCCCACCCTGATCCAGGACACCCTTCAGGGCAAACCAGCCAGCCCCACCCATGCACCAGGCCTCTATCCTATATAGTAAAAGGGTAATATGCCTCCCAGCACCGGGATCAGCGGAGCTGTGAGGCCTCCTGGCACCAGGATCAGTGTGACAGGGGGCAGCGCCCAAACCCCCTGATCGCCCTGCGGCTCTGTGTGTGACAGGGGGCGGGGCCACAACCTCCCTATCCACCCTGCTCTGTTCATGACAGGGGAAGGCGCCCCAACCCCCTGATCAGCCCTGCTCTGTGCCTGATAGGCGGGAGCTCCCCAACCCCCTGATCGCCCTGTGGCTCTGTGTGTGACAGGGTGCGGTGCCCCAACCCCCTGATCAGCCCTGCTCTGTGTGTGACAGGGTGCGGCGCCCCAACCTCCCTCCCCTGACAGGCCCTGCTCTGTGTTTGACAGGGTAGAGCCATAACCTCCCCATCGGCCCTGCCCCGAGTGTGAGAGTGGCGTCGCCCCAACCCCCTGATCGGCCCTGCTCTGTGGGTGATAGAGGGCGGTGCCCCAACCCCCTGATCCGCCCTGCTCTGTGTGTGACAGGGGGCGGTGCCCCAACTCCCCTATCGGTCCTACTCTGTGAGTGACAGTGGGGAGCTCCCCAACCCCCTGATGGGCCCTGCTCTGTGAGTGACAGGGGGCAGCGCCCCAACCCCCTGATGGACCCTGTTCTGTGCGTGACAGGGGGTGGCGCCGCAACCTCCCCATCGACCCTGCCTTGAGTGTGACAGGGGGTGGTGCCCCAACGCCCCAATTGGCCCTACCCTGAGCGTGACTGAGGGTGGCATCACAGCCTCCGGATCCGCCCTGCTCTGTGCATGACAGGGGACGGCGCCCCAACTCCCCAATCGGCCCTGCTCTGAGCCTGACCAGGGGCTGCACCTAGGGATTGGGCCTGCCCTCTGCCACCCAGGAGCAGGCCTAAGCCAGCAGGTCGTTATCTCCTGAGGGGTCCCAGACTGCGAGAGGGCACAGGCCGGGCTCAGGGACCCCCCCTCCCCTCCCGAGTGCACAAATTTTTGTGCACCGGGCCTGTAGTGTAATAATAAAAGCATAATATGCTAATTAGACTGGATGTCCTTCTGGACGACCTTCCGGAATGAAACTGGGGCTGCAAGGAAAGCCAGGGTCCCGGGTGCCAGACGGAAGCCCGTGCTGGCAGCTGGGGGAAGGAAGGCCTACTCTTGCACGAATTTCATGCAATGGGCCTCTAGTATAATTATAAAAAAATTTAAACACAGAATAAGTGAAAGCCTCTGTCATCTTACCCTTTGTGGATAACCAGAGATTTTATGACAGTTTTCAAACACATAGCAAACTTGAAATAATCTTACAATGGACACCTCTATAAACTCCACCTGAATTCTGCCATTAACAACTTACCATACTTGGTTTATTACACTTGTCTTCATCTATCCATCTCTCTAATCCCTCTACCCATCCATTCATATCTCTAACTTATTTTTTAAAATAGTTTTTATTGATTTTAGAGAGGAAGTGAAAGGGAGGGAGGGAGGGAGAGGGAGAGAGAGAAAGAGAGAGAGAGAGAGAGAGAGAGAGAGAGAGAGAGAGAGAGAGAGAGAGATAAACATTAATGTGAGAGAGAACTATCAATCGGCTGCCTCCCACACATGCCCAGACTGGATGGAGCCGGCAACCTGAGCGTGTGCCCTGACTGGGAATCCAACTGGTGACTTTTTTTTTTTTAATATATTTTATTGATTTTTTACAGAGAGGAAGGAAGAGAGATAGAGAGTTAGAAACATCGATGAGAGAGAAACATCAATCAGCTGCCTCCTGCACATCTCCTACTGGGGATGTGACCGCAACCCAGCTACATGCCCTTGACCGGAATCGAACCTGGGACCTTTCAGTCCGCAGGCCGACGCTCTATCCACTGAGCCAAACCGGTTTCGGCCAACTGGTGACTTTTTAGTGCACAGATGTGCTCAACTAACTGAGCCACACCAAGCAGGTCCAACTTATTTTTTTTATGGCAGTGCAGTTTTGATTTGGAGGAGGAAGAATAAGAACAAATCAGGAGATGAGAAAGGGGGTGGTCAGAATGCAAAAATGGAAAATACTTTTGAGCCCCTTGGGAGGGCTAGAGTCACAAATGCTGCTATTAAATGGAGCCACTGTACAGCAAGGAATGAGCACAAGCATTTTAGTCTTTTTTGTGTTTGTAGATTTCTTAACAATTCTTTGTCAAAGGATTTTCATAATAGAAAGTCAAAAGGAATTATCTTTTGTTAAGAATGAGAAGAGCCAAAACCGGTTTGGCTCAGTGGATAGAGCGTCGGCCTGCGGACTGAGGGGTCCCAGGTTCGATTCCGGTCAGGGGCATGTGCCTGGGTTGTGGGCATATCCCCAGTGGAAGATGTGCAGGAGGCAGCTGATTGATGTTTCTCTCTCATCGATGTTTCTAACTCTCTATCTCTCTCCCTTCCTCTCTGTAAAAAATCAATAAAATATATTTTAAAAAAAAAAGAATGAGAAGAAAATTTATTTAGTGGAATATCTAATATCAAGTTCTGTATCATATTTCTATTATTCATTTAGAGTTACCTAACTTTCTTAGGTCTGTTCCAAGAGCAAATGTTATGAAGATCTGTGTCTCTTGCTAAGATTGCATCTTCACATATAAGGGATTTGGGCTGAAATGAAGGTCGAAGGCAAAGAGTAATTTTCAGGGTTGTGTTTAAGTAGAGAGACTATTAAGCTGCACATAGTATTCACAGAGTAAGCTAAAAATTATGCTCAGATGCTTTATGGAAAACTCTAATAAAGCATTCCTTTTTCCCATTCCAATTTTATAAATATTATGAAGCTCCTAGAACCATGAACAGGATCTCAAATACATTGAATGAGGCAAGAAAGTGGTATTTTAAGATAAGGCATTAATTAAAAAATCAAATTTGATTTATAGCCAATATTCTTGTGCCCAAGGTACCATTTACAAGCATAAATTATAACCTATTTTTAGGTTGGCTAAAAATCATGATTCTTTAGGTGTCACCAGGAAAAAAAAACAACCACCCTCAAGAGTCAAATGTTTTGATACAAGTGACTTCACTTGTTCCAGGATGTAATTCTCCCACATTGAAGTCCTCTTATCTATTCACGTTCAGAGGAAACTGATGATTGAGCAACTCTGCGTTGCCCAGAAAGAAAGTACAAAGGTAAAGAAGCCATTTTTATAAAAAAATATTTTTTTTTATTAATTTCAGAGAGAAAGAGAGAGGGAGAAAGATAGAAACATCAATGATAAGAGAGAATCATTGTGGCTGACTCCTGCATGCCCCCTACGGGGGATCGAGCCCACAATCCAAGCATGTGCACTGAAGGGGAATTGGACCACGACCTCCTGGTTCATAGGTTGATGCTCAACCACTGAGCTATGTCAGCTGGGTAAGAAGCCAGTTTTTAAGCCTAAGGAAGAGCCATATTAGAAAACTAGCATTTTTTTTTATCACTCAATAAGGCAAAACAAAATAAAAACCATGGATGGAAATTGCGCACATGTGCAACCAGGACACCTGCTCAGTCTAATAAATTATGCTCAAGATTAGGCTCTTAATTTTTTTGTTCCCTACTCTGAAACACCAAAGAACTATGCTTGTCATAGCTTAGTAGGAAAAGGAAAAGTGTCGGGTGCTTGTATACACACTAGAGGCCCGGTGCACAAAAATGTGTGCACTCGGGGGGGGTCCCTCAGCCTGGCCTATGCCCTCTTGCAGTCTGGGACCCCTCGGAGGATGTCCTGACGTAGGCCTGCTCCCTGGGGGATTGGACCAAGCTGGCAGTCAGACATCCCTCTGGCAGCCCAGCAGCCCTCGGGGGATGTCCACTTACCAGCAGGGAGCAGACCTAAGCTGCAGTCGGATATCCTTAGTGCTGCTGAGGAGGCGGGAGAGGCTCCTGCCACCACTGCTGTGCTGGCAGCCATCAGCCTGGCTTGTGGCTGAGCAGAGCTCCATCTGTGGGAGTGCACTGACCACCAGGGAACAGCTCCTGGATTGAGCATCTGCCCCCTGGTGGTCAGTGTGTGTCATAGTGACCAGTCATTCCCAGTCGTTCTGCTGTTAGGGTCAATTTGCCTATTACCCTTTTATTATATGGGATAGAGGCCTAGTGCACAGGTGGGGGCCGGCTGGTTTGCCCTGAAGGGTGTCCCAGATCAGGGTGGGGGTCCCACTTGGGTGCCTGGCCAGCCTGGGTGAGGGGCTGAGGGCCGTTTTCAGGCTGGCCAAGCCCTTCCAGCGATGGAAGCTCCCAGCCTCTCCTTTCTTGTTCTTTTATTTATTTATTTTTTAATTCTGGGATTTATTTACCTTCTATAATTGAAACTTTGTAGCCTTGAGGGGAGCTCAGAGCTGGCCAGGGCGGGCAGGAGGGAAGCTTGGCTTCCTCCATCGCCAGGGGAAACCCATGCCTCCTGCTCGCTCCAGCTCCATGGCTACGGCTGGCTGAAAGTAGGTACCTGGGGTTTATTTATCTTCTATAATTGAAACTTGGTTGCTTTGAGTGGATGAGGACAGTTGGGGGGGGGGTAAGGGTAGGGGGTGGGTTGGGAACCGGGTGGAAGGGAGCTATGGGGGGAAAAAAGAGGAACAACTGTAATAATCTGAACAATAAAGATTTATTAATAATAATAAAAAAGCTAATATATCAACACTAATAAAAGAGAAAAATGGTAATTGGCGTACGAGCTACCCTTTTCATTGGCTAATCAGGGCTATATGCAAATTAACTGCCAACTAAGATTGGTAGTTAACTGCCAACTAAGATTGGCAGTTAACTGCCAACAAGATGGCGGTTAATTTGCATATGTAGGCACAATGCAGGGAGGCAAAAGGGAAAGCAGGAAGAAGCCCCCTGCCACTGACAGTGATCAGATACCCAGGGGGGAGCTAAGAGCTGGGGGGCAGGGCAAAGGCAGCCCTGGGGCCGCCTTTGCCCTGCCCCCCAGCCATGATCGGAGAATCAGGTGCCTTTTCCGCCCTGGCCAGTGATAGCAGGAAGTAGGGGTGGAGCCAGCGATGGGAGCTGGGCACGGTCGAAGCTGGCAGTCCCAGGAGCTAGGGGTCCCTTGCCTGGGCCTAAAGCAAAGTCCACGATCGTGGGGCCGCTGCAGCTGCGGGTCCCCGCTGCCCGGGCCGGACGCCTAGGCCAGAGGCGTCAGGCCTGGGCAAGGGGCCGATCCTGCGATTGGAGGGTGATGGGGGTCAACGCCTGAGGGCTCCCAGTATGTGAGAGGGGGCAGGCTGGGCTGAGGGACACTCCCCCACACACACACACCCAGTGCACGAATTTCGTGCACCGGGCCCCTAGTGTGTATATATATATATATATATATATATATATATATATATATATATATCCCTTATGTTCTTTCCTTTCTGAATAATGGATAAAGACAAACACTGTATTATCTTACATGGGTTGTTGCCAGAGATAGGAGGTAAGGGGTGAAGGAGAAATGGGCAAAGAGAGTCAAAGGTATAAACTTTCAATTATAAAATCTGTAAGTCATGGGTATGTAATAATATTGTATTGCATACATGAAAGTTGCTAAGAAAGTAGATTTTCTGTGACTGGATATGGTGACAGATGTTAACTAGACTTACTATGATAATCATTAAAAAATATATACAGATAGTCAATCATTATATGGTACAACTGAAACTAATATAATGTATGTCACTTATATCTCAATAAAAATAAGAACATATAAAGTAATATCTAGGCACAATTAATTATAACATACCAAAAATAAAACCATTAGCTAAAATTGCTTCTGTCTCCCTGAAATAGATACAGATAATTTTTCCTGAAACTACAAAAACTTGGGTCCAATTAAATGGAAAATGTATTAGGAGGTTGACAGGGACATAACATGAGTTTATTGAAAGTTTAGTGAATTTTCTCTGCAATTATGACAAACTGAATTTCAGGGCAGCATGCTAACTTGTGCAGGTACTCAGTATTAAACAAGGTAGATATCAATTCTATGCCAGTATTTGTTGAAAATGTTAAAAAAAAAAAAGCCAACTATGAAATAGTGTTCTGATAACTTTTGTGAGGAAATACAAAAGTAGCCATTTTAAAGCTATATCAAAAGCTAGAAAGGCAGTAACAAAATCCCTAAAGAAATTTATGAGAAGATGCAAGAAATTAAGCAGCAATGTAAAGTTTACAATTTAGGCTAGGGCAACTTTGTTTTAAACTTTAGAGATGAGTTGTTGGAAATACTAAAAATTTATAATAGTTCTTTCGATTTATCATTTTAAAGCTAGTTGCAGGCTAGCATCATTAATCCTCTTAGCCATACTGATGTCACAGTGACAATATTCTTACAATAGTGGATACTAAACATCTGATATTATTTCCTCTCTTCCTCCCTCCCCAGTCCATTCACACAGTGCTGTCTATGAAATCAACAACAGAGTAATAGCGTGATGGTATTTTTACCCTGATAGTTTTGTTATGTATATTATTTGAGCATTCAATAATTTCTAAATATTTTAAAATTTTTAGAGAAAGGAAGGGAGGAGAAGAGGGAGAGGGAGAGGGAGAGGGAGAGGGAGAGGGAGAGGGAGAGGGAGAGGGAGAGGGAGAGGGAGAGGGAGAGGGAGAGGGAGAGGGAGATGGAGAGGGAGAGGGAGAGAGAGATCTGCTGCCTCCTGCACACCCCCTGATCAAGCTCTCTAACTGGGCATGTGCCTTGACCAGGAATCCAACTGGCAACCTTTCAGTGCAGCCCAATCAACTGAGCCACACCAGTCAGGACCATTCAGTAATTTTTAACTGTAAATTCAAAATGTTAAAAAGGACAATTTATTCCTCTGTAAATTGTGGAATAATGACTTGACAAATATCTTTCTCAATCAATTATTCAACCAATAAACTTGACTTACACAGAACTGTTCTAGACAATGTTAGGGACACAAAGATGTATATTCCTTAGTTTCTGTGCTTTTTTAAGCTTAGAAAATATGTCTTTTTAACCACACTGTACAATGTATTTATAATGAGACTAGTGTCTCAGTGCACAGATTCATGCACATTGAAAGGAAATTAGAAGAGGAATTTTAATTTCGCTATTTGCCCTTTCTCTATAATAGAAGTGTCAACCAAATTCATGATGGACAATGACAGATCGAAACACACATGTGCAATTGGTGAGAGCTTTATAAGTATCACACATGCGCGACTCAAGTTAGCCTTTTATAAATACAGAATAAACTTGCTTAATTAGACTTGCTTTCTGATTTAGCTAAACTTTTTCCAGCCCAGAGAAGCAACCCAACTTCTTTTTCAGGTAACTGTCAGCAACACAGCAGTAAATATCAACATGAAGCGGATGTATTATCCTCTCTAATAATAGAGAAACATGGTAATTAACCATAACTTCGCTACCCTTCCCATTGGCTAATCAGAGAGATATGCAAATTAACTGCCAGCAAAGATGGCGGCTGGCAGCCACGCAGCTGAAGTGAGCAGGAGGCTTCCTTGCACCAGTGACAGAGGAAGCCAAGGTTCCCCACCTGCCGCAGCCCAGCTCTGAGCTCCAGATGCAACAATGTTGTAATTATAGAAGCTAAACAAATCCCAGAAACCGGCTTTCAGCCGCCAGCGGGCTCAGAGCTTAGAGCGCCAGTGATGGCAACAGAGTTTAAATTATAGAAGCTAAACAAACCCAGATACCTGCTTTCAGCCAGCCACAGCCTCAGAGCTGGATCCGGCTCTCAGCTCCAGTGACAGCCATCGAAGGTAAATAAATCCCAGGATAAAAAAGAAAAAAGAAAAAAAGGAGAGGTTGGGAGCCTCAGTCACCCGCCAGCCTGAAAACAGCCATCAGCCCCTCACCCAGGCTGGCCAGGCACCCCAGTGGGGACCCCCACCCTGAAGGGGGTGCGAGCAGCCTGAAAACAGCCATCAGCTCCTCACCCAGGCTGGCCAGGCACCCAAGTGGGACTCCCACCCTGATCCAGGACACCCTTCAGGGCAAACCAGCCGGCCCCCACCCATGCACCAGGCCTCTATCCTATATAGTAAAAGGGTAATATGCAAACTGGACCTAACAGCAGAACGACTGGGAATGACTGGTCACTATGACACACACTGACCACCAGGGGGCAGATGCTCAATGCAGGAGCTTTTCCCTCGTGGTCAGTGTGATCCCACAGGTGGAACGCCATTCAGCCAGAAGCCAGAAGCCAGAAGCTGGGCTCATGGCTGGCGAGCTCAGTGGCGGTGGCAGGAGTCAAGGAGTGAGGAGTGAGGGGTCCTGGACTGTGAGAGGGCGCAGGCCACGCAGAGGGATGCCCCCCCCTCTTAGTGCATGAAATTGCGTGCACTGGGCCTCTAGTTACAGATTATGCAGAAAGAACAAAGGGTAAAATATTTAGCTGTAGCAGTGTTTGACTATATTCTGCGCAGTGAGAAAATCTGAAGTCATTTTCAAGTTCCACCATTTCTTACTTCTTTTCAGTTAGGTCAAGGTTCTAAACTTTCTAAATCTCTGTTTTCCAGCTAATGAAAAGAAAATAGGATTCTACCAAGTCACTTATCTACCTACTTCAGGACTTCTGTGAGGATCAAATGAGATGAGGCATGGGAAAATGCTTCACAGACATTTGGTTAAAGTGTAAAATGTTTGCACCTGGCTATAAAGCAAGTCGGGTTCCTGGGCTGAAGAAACTGCAAGGAAGCTAGTTGCTAGGGAGAGGAAGCCGGGCATTGCTACGTGACATCATTACCTGGTGCCCACAATGACCATTTCTGGGCTGGGCTGGGCTGTGGGCCACATTTTGTACCATGGGGTCTTGGCAGCGTTAGCTGTGATTTGGTGAGGTGTTGCTCCGGGGTGGTGGTGGGCCTGTGTACCATTTGGGAAAAGCCAATAGTGCCGTTTATTTTTAAACTAGAGGCCCAGGGTATGAAATTCATGCGAGGGTACAGTCCCTAGGCCTGGCCTGCAATCAGGGACATATTCCCTGGCTGCCCGCAACCAGCCATAACCCCCGCCACCACCCACCCCTGGTTCCCTGTTCACCATCGAGTGATTGGAGCCTGACGGCTGGGGGAAGGGACTGAGAGGTCAGCCATTCCTGCCCGCTCACCAGCCCTGCCCCTGCTGCGGGTTGCCCTATGTGTGCGGGGCTACCTGCAGGGCAGGGGCCTTGCCCTGGTGCTGCCTGCATCCCCTGCCACCCACCCCCGGTTCCCCGTTCGCTATTGTGGGATTGGAGCCTGCTGCCTGGGAAGAGGAACCAAGAGGTTGGCCGTTCTGCCCACTCCCTGGCCCTGCCCCCACTGCCACCTACCCCAGGTCCCTGTTTTCCGTTGGGCGATCAGAGCCTGCGGCCGGGGAAAGGGACCAAGAGGTGGTCAGTGAGCCTCATAGTGACTGGTCGAGCGGTCATTCTGGTCATTCCGCTGTTAGGGTCAATTTGCATATTACCCTTTTATTATATAGGATGGCCAGTGTGCATCATGGCAGCTCCTGCATTGAGCATCTGCCCCCTGGTGGTCTGTGCGCAAATGTCCTGGTTGGATGGACATTTAGCCTTTTATATACATAGATTTTAATAACCATAACTTATAAAAATCCATATATTTTCATCAAAGCTTCTAAAATGATTGATAATACCTCCTGTTTACATAACGCTCTGAAATTTATGAATGCTTGCACATTTGATATATCGTCTAACCTAACCTCAGGTTGCCACAGTGGATGACATTGTCCTTATTCTACAAATGAAGACACTGAATAGTAAAGAAGTTTGCTCAAACAGCACTTGCTAGGAGATACACGCAGCCAGTGGCGAAGGTGGGACTCCAACCAAGGAATTCTAACTTCAGATTCAGTCTTCTTTCCAACATGGTCTGCTAATTCTTAAACAGATGACTGATTCATTGTGATTTCACAGTTTCAGTGCTGGTGACTTTTTTATATGTGAGAGTTCAAGGACATGAGATGGTTTCTAGAGAGGAAGTAAGGGTATTTCTCTAGTAATTACATCTTGGGGGAAAAAAATTAATCCTTCAGAGTCAGTCATAAAATGCATTTTACTTCAGTTTTCCCTCTAAATAAAATTTCCAAGAGCAGGCCTGCAAGTAAAGAGGATCAGTTTAAATTGTGACCTCCACCATTTGGAATATATCACTAAGGCATTATTTGGGGGGGTCTCGTAGGTCACTCTGTTTAATGAAATGACCTTTGAGTGTCACCCTTTCCAGAAAGAGACCATTTCCCCACCTTGGGACTATAAGTAACCTTTTTTATTTTATAGAAAAGTGACATGGAGAGGGCAAGCAATCAATTTGTTGCAAAATCAGATTATGCAGGAGGAAAGAAATGAAAGATTGGGAAGATCTTGCATGTTACAATACTGCAAATGCCGACTACAGATATCATGTACCTTCACCCCTCATATCTATTTTTAGAGCATCTTTTAAAAAGCTGAAAACTAAAAATATTTAGGCAAATGGGGGACGAAAGTTGAGGAAAGTATAGTCACAGTATTTGCCAGATCAAAACCTCTGCTTTGTTTATAGAAGAGATTAGCTACATTGGATAGTGGGAATTTTAGAACCTCCCTATTCTTGTTATTTTTTCCCTTCCAGGATGAATTAAACATTCTGACTTCAGAATACCAGATCCCAGAGTTAACTGAATACATGTATTTTCATTTTATTCAAATACTATTTACGCCACACAAGTAAACATTAATTTGCTCTGGAATTCAGTTTTCTAAAGAAGTTCACAGTATCTTCCAAGTTGTCCACAAGACCAAATTGAAATGCTTTAGAACAAAAATAGGTTAGGTATTTGTTTCTTCCTCTTTCAAAGGCTTGAGTTAACAACATTAAAGTATTCTAGTAGTTTCATTAACTTTTTGCGATCATTCAAGTAACCCCCATTCTGACTTCCACTGTGGTGGGTTTCACAGTATTTAGGCTAATTGACACATCTAGTAGCTCGAAGTGGCCAGTGCTAGCTTTTCCAGAGTCAGGTGATTTTTAAAAATAGCTTCCTTTGTGCATAATATTCTCATTCCTACTATGATCTGACCCACAGGTTTCTTGTTTGTTTTTTTGTGTCTTGTAATTAAATAAACGAAAATGGTGACTATCTAAGGTGACATGGCTCCAAATTCTTTGGTAAAATTAATAGTTAATATATGGTACACCCATCAAAAGCTGTGTCTACTCCCTTGGATCTGAGCTCCAGGACCACTTGGCCAGTGTATACAGAGCGACACTGCCTGCTTCTGGCAGCTTCCACTTCCTGTCTTTTGAGAACACAGCAACATGTAAGGAAGCCAAGCTTCCCAGCTGATGCTGTGCAGACAAGTTTCCCCACCAAGCCCTACCTAATTTGCAGATTTGTGAATAAAATCAGGGGTTGCAATTTAAAGGCACTAAGCTTTGCAGAGGTTACTTACACAGCAATAGATCATCAGAACGACATCCTAACATTGGGCTTGTATGGATTGCCATCCTAGAGTAGTATTTACTGGGGCACCCACTTATATATGAAGTGGTGCTGGGTAGTATGACAATACCAAATAGAGAATGGTTATTACACCTGAGAGTTAACACTCCCAGGTAGTGGTATTCATTACAAGTTACGTACACATTGTATGAATCTCAAAGGCAGTCTCAAATTCCAAGTCCTCCTGTTCCTTTTCTCCATTTAATAACCCTAAACCTTGTGGGCCTAACTAAAGAATGGTGGGATCTCGGCAACAAGGCAAGAAAAAGCCTGTGGGAACTAACTCAGCTATAGGCATGGGTAGGGACAGGGACAGTTAACCAAATAACTATTAAAAAGGGACTGAATTGGGGAAAGTATTGATATCCACACAGGTCCAGCAACTGTAGTCTTTAGCACAGGTCCAATCAGTAGGGTTGAAGGAAAGGGAGAAATATAAAGTCCTAGAAAAAGGAAGCTTGTGCCATCTGGGAGAGATCAGCAGCCAGGGCTAATCCTAAGTCACAAGAGATGACAGTTCTAAAAGAGCAAGAGGCTACCTTGAAACCACCAGTTCCGAGGTCTGAGTCTGCTGACATATCGATACATTGGTCCAGATTCAGGGCTGGGTAGGGCAGGCGAAGGCAGGAACGGACATTTTTTTCCTGAACTGGAATTTTGAATCTCCCTCCCTTTCTTTTATTCTTTCATTATAATCTCTGCCGAGTAATTCTTTTAAATTAGCAAATATTTCTTGAGCACTTACATGTCTGGCCTTGACCAAGGTGCCAGACACAATGAAGAACAAGGGAGATTCTTATATTCCAGTGACGGGAGTCTAACAGAAAAAATTAAATCAAGTGATAAATTATATAGAGAAAATTAAAATAAAATTATACAGTTGAAATTGCAGTGAATATTTCAGATCAGGTAGTCAGAAACAGTCTCATTGAGCGGGTAATAAAACTCAGATCTGAACAAGGGGTAGCCATAGGAAACAAGAGATAAAGGACTCCATATAATGGGAACTGTGCCGTCTTCTGGTGGAGAGGAGCTAGTGATGTTTGAGGAAGAAAATTATAATTATATATACTCATCCTCATCACCAATATGTATAAAGTCACTGCATGGGTGTCCTTATTTGCTGGCACTAGCACCACGGCGTGCTCACTATGCACTAAGCATGTTTCTTCATTGTTTCAGTGCTTTGCCCCAAGGTGGGCGCTATCGGATGAATTGCCTTAGTCACGTGGTTACTCCATGGTAGAGCCAGGGTTTGAGTCCTGCCAGTCTCACTCCAGGGCCTGTGTTCCTATCGACCATCTCTACCACCCCAGGAATCACAAAACCTTAGCAGCAAAATATTTTAAATGTGACCCTAATATATATAGGACTACCAATTTGTCTGTTACATATTAGTAAAGTTTACTATCTTTTTAAGAAAAAAATAAACAGAACTTTTTTCCATTTTAGTATGTACTACGTTCTCCCTGTGTGGCACAGATGCATGATTCATCTGTATTTCTGACCCCAGAGAAATTTTCATCATTACTGAATATCATTCTTTTATATCTTAATTATATACTTAATTCTGATCTCAGCATTAGCATGAAAGGCACGCTAAAGTCACATTTTCAGGGAAATGTCATGTGGTGGGAGTGCTGGAGTTGAAGCATGCCTTTGATCTTGGTGGTTATCATACATCAGGGCAAGTGCTCTTTTCGATCATAACCAAAGTTCAGTGAATACTAATACTCTTATGTCTTCACTGATTAGACTTCAGAGTGCAAAAGTAATGGCCAATAGCTGATTACATATGCACAACCAACCAACCAATAACCAAATTAATTACAGCACTCTTGACATTTACATGTTAAAGGAATGCTTCCCACATTCAGATAATTATTAAAAAGCATTTTCAGAAACTCAGAACAGAAGAACCTGGAAATAAAATTGAAGTAAGTTAGGATGGGTAAAACTTTCTTATTAGAAAGATGTGTCTTCCCCCCGCTCCCCTTCATCCCCCTCTTACAATTAGAATACCATATCTACTCAAATCTAAAATTCAGCTAACACTGCTCTCAGGAACTTTACCTCAGACTGTGCCAGATGAATCAGGTTTTTCCAATAGCATCCTTAATATCTCTGTGCCATTCAGGGACCTCCAACTCAACATGTCCAAAAAACCACAAACTCAGTTATCTTCCATCATGAAACGTTTCTTTTTTGGCATCTTCTCTATTTGGTATCTAGTCATCATTCTCCACCCAAAGCCACAGCCTCAGCTCACATTCTTATTATTTCTCACTTTTACTACTGCAATAGGCTTTGAATTGAACACTTTGCATTAGAGTCTCAGCCTTGCATGTCCATTCTTTAAAAATGCAAATGTGTTTGTGCTACTCCCCTTCTTCAAAGACTTCAATGTCTTCCCACTTCTGAGAGAATAGATTTTAAAAACTGAGATTCATTGTCTGGCCCATCTCGCTTCCTGCCAACCCTCTACTCCCACATTCTCACCATCCTCTGGCCAGAATAACCATCAGTTACTCTCTAAATACACCAAGCTCTATCCATCTTTCTGATATTTTAAACATTGCTTTGTCCTGAATACCACTATCCCAGAAATTCCAAACTGTTTGTGGAACACCAGTCCCTCCAAATATTAAGAGAAATTGAGAGGGAAAAAAGAATCAGTGTAGAAACAAAGTGTTTCCCAAAATTGCACGACGACTACATGCTGTTACTAATTCTCTTTATGAAACATTTTAGGAACTCACTTTAGGAAACATTGCTTTGTTCAATCCTAAAAATTCCTACTTATCCTTCAAATTCAGTTCCAATGAATGAAGTGAGTTAACAAAGACATGGATCAGATTCTCTAGACCACAATCATTTCACCTCAGGTCAACTGTATTCCCAGGGACCTTCAGAAAGTTCTTCACATAAAACCCAGTGACATGCTTGGTTAGGCTCAAATCACTGAGTCAGTAATAAAAAGAAACAAGAGGCACCAAAAACATTTTTTCTTGACAGTGAGTTATAAAAGCTATGCTTAAAAGCTCAAAGATATTAGCTATCATTATATTTCTTCTTGAGTATTGTATTAGTCCTCCCTTATCCATGGGGGATATGTTCCAAGACCCCCAGTGGAAGCTAAAACCTCAGAAAATACCGAAACCTATGTATGCAGTTTTTTCCTATACATACATACCTATGATAAAGTTTAATTTCTAAATTTGGCACAGTAAGAAATAAACATCTGTAATAAAATAGAACAATGATAACAATATGCTATAAGAAAAGTGATGTGAGATTGGTCTCTCTCTCTTTCTTGAAATATCTTCTTTTATGGATAGAAGATTCATTCTTACCATAATCTTAGCATCCTCAGCATATGATTATTTTTTCTGTCTTTATTAAGCTGAGAACTTTCACTTGTTCACTTAAAGGAAGCACTTTACAGCTTCGCTTGGCATATATGAATTGCCAGCATCACTACTCTTTTGCCTTGGGGCCATTACTAAGTAAAATAAGGGTTACTTGAACACAAGCACTGAGATACCACAACAGGTGATAAGAGAGCTGGCTACTAAGTGACTAATGACTAACAGGTGGGTAGCATTTCCAGCTTCCATATGCTGGACAAAGGGATGGATCACATCCAGGCTGGACAGAGCAGGGCAGCATGAGATTTCATCATGCTGCTCAGAATGGTGTGCAACAACTGAAAACTTATGAATAGTTTATTTCTGGAATTTTCCATTTAATATTTTTGGACTGCAATTGACCATGGTTAACTGGAACCACAGGAAGTGAAACCACAGATAAGGGGGGATCTACTATTAATTTGAGAAAAAATGAAATGACCTATTTAATGTAAACTTTCGTAATATCCTGAGAACACAGTCATAAATAGTGTTTGCCACAGTTAATTTAGATGCAATGTGTAATTATATACTGATACAACTAATTGCTTATGAGATCTCTTGAGAATAATGCTTAAAATTTAGCTATGGATGCCCAATGAAATACACAATACGCTAATATACAAAATAATATAAATATCTTCATATAAATAGCCCTAAAATCTATCATCTGATGTTCAGGATATAGATATGGGTAGCACAGGGCATTTATGAGTGATACCTACATATCTGCATATCCACAAAACAGGCATAAAGATGTCTTCACTCTTTAAAACAGAAATGCATATCTTGGTCAATTCCCAGAGCTGCTAAAATCAGATTTGAAGTCTGATATATTTCCTCTCATTATATAAATCCCACAACAATGATACATAGAGAAATCAATATATATATATATATGCCAAAAAATTTCAGGAGATGGTAGTCAAAATTTCCATTAGTTTATTCAAATCTTATAAACCAGCCCCAATCACTCTGCGTCATCAGCGGGTGTGAGTGGGGCCAGCGCCATCAGTGTGTGGGAGCAGCAGAGGTGGGAGCAGGTCTGCTGGCAGACAGGAGATGAGGGGCTGTGGTGGGAGGGCCTGGGCAGGGGCACGGAAGATGAGCTGAGACCTGCCCCTGTGCCCACTGCAGCTTCGCGGCCCACAGTTCCTTTCAAAATGCACAAATTTGAGCACGGGGCCCCTAGTCCATATATATAAAAGCCTAAGTAACTGTTTGACCGGTAGCTATGATGTGCACTGACCGCCAGGGGGCACTCAATGCACAGGCATGCAAACATGGAACAGACTGATGAATCTCAGAGGGAAGGGGGGATGAGGGGAGGGCAGGAAGAGATTAACCAAAGATCTTATATGCCTACTAGAGGCCCGGTGCATGGATTGGTGCAGTGGTGGGGTCCCTTGGCCTGGCCTGCGGGGATTGGGCCAAACCTGGCTCTCCAACATCCCCTGAGGGGTCCCAGATTGTGAGAGAGCACAGGCTAGGCCAAGGAACCCCACCAGTGCACCAGGCCTCTAGTAGGAAAATAAGAACTGAGACTTGCCCATTAGATTTAGTAAATGGAAGTCATTGGCGACCTTGACAACAGCAGGTTTTTTTGTTTTGTTTTTTATATTTTATTGATTTCAGAGAGGAAGGGAGAGGGAGAGAGAGAGAGTAACATCAATGATGAGAGAATCATTGATAGGCTGCTTCCTGCATGCCCCCACACTGGAGATCAAGCCCACAACCCAGGTATGTGCCCTGGCCAGTAATTGAACAGTGACCTCCTGGTTCATAGGTTGACACTCAAACACTGAGCCAAGCTGACTGGGCGACAACAGCAGTTTTGTTGGAGTGATGGAGAAGCCTGATTATTGTGAGTTCAAGAAAGAACAACTAATAAGTAAACAAGGCAAAATAGAAAAATCATGATTTTATAATGATCATAGCAATAATTGGTTTGGGTAAGAATCATCAATGGATACTAAAACCTTTGGTGAAAAACTATTGGGGAACAAAACAATTTCAAAATAGCTTACCAGAGACTAGCTGGTTTGGCTCAGTGGATAGAGCATCAGCCTGAGGACTAAAAGGTCCCAGGTTCAATTCCAGTCAAGGGCACATGCTCAGCTTGTGGGTTCGATCCCCTGATGGGGGCATGTAGGAGGCAGCCAATCAATGATTCTCTCTCATCATTGATGTTTTTTTCTCTCTCTCCCTTTTTCTCTGAAATCAATAAAAATATATTTTAAAAAATAGCTTACCAGAGACTATTTATTATTACAAAGGGAAATCAGTATCTTTAAAATGGAGAAATTTGAGAGACACCAATTTAATCAAGTGATCAAGCTTATCACAAATAACATGCCAAACTGATATCTTGTGGTAGCTGCTAAGGTGTACTCAGAGGTATACAACATCAACTCCATAGTATGCTTGCCAAAAATGTTTTGGGGTCATTTTATTATAGACTTGCCAACAGTTTAACCTCTATCTAATAGAGGAAACAGATAAATTCAAATTGAGGACATTCTGCCAAACATTCAGCCTAGATTCTTTAAAAAAAGAAAAGAAAAGTCAATGTTATAAAAGAAAAAATACTTAAAGGCCAGGATTCTAAATTAAAGGAGGGTAAAGATATATGATAAAAGTAGTGCATCATCCTTAATAGAAACTGGATATTAAAAGAGAGAGCGTTATTGAACAATTGGGAGAAATTGAGTATGGTCAGTAAATTTAATAATAGTATTATATTAATGTCAAATTCCCTATAATTATTGGGTTGTGGTTTATAAGAGAATGCCCTTGTTTTTAGGACATATATGAGAAAGTATGTTGGGGTGAAATGTCACAATGTCTATAAGGAACTCTCAAATGACTCAGGAAAATAAATATACTAAAGAGATAAAGTAAGTAAAACAAATTATTAAAATTTGGTGAATCTATATGAAAGCTACACAGGCATTCATTGTATATTATGCAACTTAAATAATAGGTTTGTAAATTTTAACAAAAGATTGGGCAGAGAGCGGAGAAAGAGAAGATGAAAGCATAGACTTTTAAGACATACTGTTCCCAAAGGGAGCAGGTAAATGGAATGGCAGCTGTAAGACTAAGTAAGGTAAGAAAGAATTTTTTTTAAATTAAAGGTATTTTAGCATTTTTGTTATCTGATAGGTATGATCCAGGAGAAATAGAAAAATGATTGGGGGCATGAGGGGGATGAGATACAGGGCACAGTGAAAGGTTTAGGCTTAAATGGAAATATGGCAGGAGGACCTGTAATGTTGCAATACAGAAGATGGTATGTTGTTACATTTGCTGATGGAAGCATGCAGAAACTCTTTTGATTGTTTTCATTTTTAATCCGTGAGTTATTGGAAAAAGTATTAAAAGTTTGAAGAGAAAAGATGATATGAAATAGTTACATATACTTAGTTGACTCTGAAAATGCTACATAAGGACTAGTACCACTAAGGGCCCACTTCCCTATAAAAATCTATCTAATCTAATAAAAGAGAAACATGGTAATTGGCGTATGACCGCTACCTTTCCCATTGGCTAATCAGGGAGATATGCAAATTAACTGTCAGCCAAGATGGCGGCTGGCAGCCAAGCAGCTTGAAACTAACATGAGGCTTGTTTGCTTCAGTGACGAAGGAAACCAACGTTCCCCGCCTGCCTTGCCGGCCTCTGAGCCTGCAGTTTGAAACATTTTAACAAATATAGAAGCTAAAAAAAAAAACACCCAGAAACCAGCTTTCAGCGAGCTGGGATCTCAGAGCTGGAGTCAGAGCTGGAGTTATACATTGTTTCGATTACCTACTTTTAGCAGCGGAGGCCTAAGAGCTGGAGCCTCAGAGCTAAAGCTGGCCCAGAATTAAAACGAAAAAGAAAAAAAGGAGCGGTTGGGAGCTTCCGTAACCCACCAGCCTGAAAACAGCCCTCAGCCCCTCACCCAGACTGGCCAGGCACCCCAGTGGGGACCCCCACCCTGAAGGGTGTATGACCAGCTGCAAACAGCCCTCAGCCCCTCACCCAGGCTGGCCAGGCACCCCAGTGGGGACCCTAACCATGAAGGGTGTGTGACCAGCTGCAAACAGCCATCATCCCCTCACCCAGGCTGGCCAGGCACCCCAGTGGGGACCCTCACCCTGATCCAGGACACCCTTCAGGGCAAACCAGCCAGCCCCACCCATGCACCAGGCCTCCATCCTATATAGTAAAAGGGTAATATGCCTCCCAGCACCAGGATCAGCGGAGCTGAGAGGCCTCCCGGCACCGGGATCAATGTGACAGGGGGCAGCGCCCAAACCCCCTGATCACCCTGCGGCTCTGTGTGTGACAGGGTCGGGGCCACAACCTCCCTATCCGCCCTGCTCTGTTCGTGACAGGGGAAGGCGCCCCAACCCCCTGATCAGCCCTGCTCTGTGCCTGATACGGGGGAGCTCCCCAACCTCTGATCACCCTGCGGCTCTGTTTGTGACAGGGTGTGGCGCCCCAACCCCCTGATCAGCCCTGCTCTGTGTGTGACAGGGTGCGGCACCCTAACCCCCCTCCCCCCACGGGCCCTGCTCTGTGTGTGACAGGGTAGAGCCATAACCTCCCCATCGGCCCTGCCCTGAGTGTGAGAGTGGCGGCGCCCCAACCCCCTGATTGGCCCTGCTCTGTGGGTGATAGAGGGCAGCGCCACAACCCCCACCCCTCCCACGGGCCCTGCTCTGTGTGTGATGGGGTAGAGCCATAACCTCCCCATGGGCCCTGCCCTGAGTGTGAGAGTGGTGGCGTCCCAACCCCCTGATCGGCCCTGCTCTGTGGTTGATAGAGGGCGGGGCCCCAACCCCCTGATCCGGCCTGCTCTGTGTGTGACAGGGGGCGGTGCCCCAACTCCCCTATTGGCCCTACTCTCTGAGTGATAGGGGGGAGCTCCTCAACCCCCTGATGGGCCCTGCAATGTGCGTGACAGGGGGCAGCGCCCCAACCCCCGAATTGGCCCTGCTCTGTGCGTGACGGGGTGGCGCCGCAACCTCCCCATTGGCCCTGCCTTGAGTGTGACAGGGGGCGGTGCCCCAACCCACCAATCGGCCCTACCCTGAGCGTGACTGAGGGTGGCATCGCAACCTCCCGATCCGCCCTGCTCTGTGCATGACAGGGGGCGGCGCCCCAACTCCCCAATCGGCCCTGCTCTGAGCCCGACCAGAGGCTGCACCTAGGGATTGGGCCTGCCCTCTGCCACCCAGGAGCAGGCCTAATCCAGCAGGTCGTTATCTCCCGAGGAGTACCAGACTGCAAGAGGGCACAGGCCGGGCCGAGGGACCCCCTCTCCCCCTCGAGTGCACAAATTTTTGTGCACAGGGCCTCTAGTCCTATATAATAAAAGCCTAGTATGCTAAGTGTCTGGTCGTCCATTCAACCAATCAAAGTGTAATATGTTAATGATATGCTAAGGCTGCTCAACTGCTTGCTATGACGTGCACTGACCACCAGGAGACAGTCGGCCAGTCACTATGATGTGCACTGACCACCAGGGGGCAGATGCTCCAACTGGTAAGTTAGCTTGCTGCTGGGGTCAGCCGATCAGAACTTAACAAGACAGTCCAGACATGCCCTGGAGCCCTCCTGTGGTCCCTCCCCAGCTGGCCAACCTCCCACATCCCTCCCTGGCCCCAATCGTGCACTGGTGGGGTCCCTTGGCCTGACCTGTGCCCTCTCGCAATCTGGGACCCCTCAGGGCATGTTGGAGAGCCAGTTTCCACCCGATCCTTCAGGCCAGGCCAAAGGACCCCACTGGTGCACAAATTCGTGCACCAGGCCTCTAGTCAACACTAATAAAAGAGAAAAATGGTAATTGGCGTACGATGATACCCTTTTCATTGGCTAATCAGGGCTATATGCAAATTAACTGCCAACTAAGATTGGCAGTTAACTGCCAACTAAGATTGGCAGTTAACTGCCAACAAAATGGCGGTTAATTTGCATATGTAGGCACAATGCAGGGAGGCGAAAGGGAAAGCAGGAAGAAGCCCCCTGCCACTGACAGTGATCAGATACCCAGGGGGGAGCTAAGAGCTGGGGGGCAGGGCAAAGGCAGCCCCAGGGCCGCCTTTGCCCTGCCCCCCAGCCATGATCGGAGAATCAGGCGCCTTTTCCACCCTGGCCAGTGATAGCAGGAAGTAGGGGTGGAGCCAGCGATGGGAGCTGGGCACGGTCGAAGCTGGCAGTCCCAGGAGCTAGGGGTCCCTTGCCTGGGCCTAAAGCAAAGCCCACGATCTCTGGGCCGCTGCAGCTGCGGGTCCCCGCTGCCCGGGCTGGACGCCTAGGCCAGAGGCGTCAGGCCTGGGCAAGGGGCAGATCCTGCGATTGGAGGGTGATGGGGGTCAACGCCTGAGGGCTCCCAGTATGTGAGAGGGGGCAGGCTGGGCTGAGGGACACTCCCCCCCACACACACCCAGTGCACGAATTTCGTGCACCGGGCCCCTAGTATAATTATAAAGATGGAAGACACCCTATAAGTCTTCATCTAATCCAGCCATTTTATAGGTGAAAGAATAGAGACTTGGATATCCTATTATAATTGAGAGTTGAGAGTAGGAAAAACAGATAATGTGGAGATAATGAACATGCTTAACTGACCAAATACAATAGAATGAGAATATAAGCCATTTATTGGAAGACTCCTACTAGCAATACCATGCCATGTACTTTTTATATTTTATTGCCTATATTGAAACTACTTATATAAAATGATTTAAAAGGTATACAATTTATCTTTCATTTTTCATATGAATAAAAAAGGTTCTCAAAATTTAGATACCATCCCCAAAATCACATAGCTATTTTCATGAATGGGCAAAATTTACACTTATACTGCAGTTATCAAAGACTTATATTAAGGGATTCTCAATGAGACTTCAAACTCTTGTATCTTATCCAAGTCTGCAACTGACTCTATAGTTCCTTATACCTAGTACATTTTTAAATATGTTTATTGAATCAAACACTTCAGTAATGTGAAGCCTATTAAGAACCCTAAAATTATTCAGGGCATAGTGCTGCTCATCAGCTACTGAAGGGAAAAGGAGAGGTGAATGAAGAAGGAACAGCAGCAGAATCTGAGGAAATGAATAGTATGCCAAATCAACCTAAGTTTCTTCATTGATTAAATACACAGTGAAGCAGATGCAATGGGAAAATTTCTAAGAAAACAATGTTCCATAGATATATGAACAATAAGGGCTTTTACATACTGAGGGCAAGGCAAGGGAGACAGAAGGAAAAGGTCTGAATTAACTGGTATTTTATAAATTCTCACATAACAAGGGAGAGCTTAAAGAGTAAAACTTGCATTGCTTCACTTTAGTGCAGTGCCAGTCTTTTAATCCCTTCCTGACCTATTTTTATTCAGCACTGAAAAGGGCACATTGTTTGATTTGGGTATTAGCTTTTAAGGAGATTAGTTTCCAGGAAAAGTAAAGCATTTAGAATATAAAGAGGGACCCTCATACAAGGCATCAGAGTGTACTGTGTTACCAAACCACCTGCTAAAAAGAAGTAGAAAACAAAACAAAATCCATTATTCGTTCCCTCCCCAAATTACCAATGAAATTAAAAATTATTTCATATAAAAATATTTCTCAATGAAAAATATTTGCCTCCTAGAGCTTTTAACCAGAGGAAAGCTAACTCCATTTATCTATAAGCATAGATGTCAATCTGCATTAGATTATTAATTATGGATTGTAATGCAATTTAAATACAAACACAATGAGCAAATACATCAAGCTTCTTAAATCTTCGCTTAATTTAATTTAATTTTTCTTAGAGACTTCTGGCTTGAACTTAATCCTTCAAAAAAATTTGTCCATTCATTCCAAGTGGGTACAGATTTTTTTCCAGCCCTAATAGTTCTAACACCTCTGTTATAACAAATGTTTTGTAATATTCTTCTTAACTATATTGAAATAAGTTCAAAGATTACAGCTTACCTACCTATATATTCCAAATAAAAATAATCAGCTATAATATTTAAAAAATTAAATAAGTACTTTATAACAGAATAGTAGTGTGATATAGACACTCATCACGACTGCTACAGAATCAAAATGCTCCCTCACATTTCCGAAAACATCTTTAGGGCTTACCATTAAATATTATGGTATATAAATTTTCTGATTTAGGTAACATTCTCTCTAGAATTTAATGCAACATTTTATTACTGGAATTTTGCTCTTTATTAATCCATAAAGTAACATAAACTTTAGAAGACAGGTTTTCACAGAGTATATCATAATTTAGAAGATTTGACTTCAATTTCAAAAATTCTCCATTATAAAAATCATCTTATGTACACTAGTACCCAATATCCCAATATAAAGGTATTTCTTTAGGTAGGTAAGTATTGTTTTAAAACGAGCTCCCTGATGTAGTCATCTTGTTATATTTGTGTTTCTTTCATAATAGTAAAAATAATGAACCATCTGCCTGATACCTGTCATAACTAAAAATTTCTAGATAACTGAAATAATCATCTTAATAACCAAAATTTTTTGTTAAGTATTTCATACATCCAAATTTATGTTATATATGTTATAAATAATAATATTGATAAAATGAATACATGCTATCCAATACCCAGTTTAAGAACTAGAACATTACCAATACTTTTGAAGTCCTGTGTATAGTCCTTACCCAATTGCACCACCTTCAATTTTCCCTGCCCGGAGACAAGTACAATTCTAATTTTTGTGTTTACCATTATATTGGTTTTCTTTATAGTTTTACCACATAGTTATATAACTCTAATACTGTATTATTTAGTTTAGAATATTTCTAAACTTTAGATAAATGGAGTTATATTGTACATATTTTTTTGCAACTTGCATTTTTCACTGTTTGTAAGATTCATTCTTGTAGACATATGAATCTCTATTTTCACTACTGTATTTCATTGTTGAGCTATAATATAATTTAATGATTTTCCTGTTGATAGTCATTTGGAATGCTTCTCCTGTTTTTGCAGTTACAATAAAAAATATTTCTATAAGTTTGAAATTTCTTAAGTTGGTTGCATATTTGTTAGCCTGCTTTTATTTTATTTTATTTTTTTTAAATATATTTTATTGATTTTTCATAGAGAGGAAAGGAGAGAGATAGAGAGAATTAGGAACATCGATGAGAGAGAGAAACATCGATCAGCTGCCTCTTGCACATCCCCCACTGGGGATGTGCCCGCAACCCAGGTACATGCCCTTGACCGGAATCGAACCCGGGACCTCTCAGTCCGCAGGCTGACGCTCTATCCACTGAGCCAAACCGGTTTCGGCTGTTAGCCTTCTTTTAAAAACATGAATGCAATTCAATCATTCCTTAATGAATCCAAAGCATATTTATGAATATCAATTATATGTAATATAGCATTGTAATAATGCCTTTAGAGGTTATAGAGATGTATATATTCTAATTTTTACTGGAATTACTAAGTTTAGTTTACTTTTTATAATTCTCTCTCACTTTCCAACTACTGGCAAGAAACTTCTTGCTGCTACAACGTTTATTCTTACATCCTCTATTTTCAATTTCTTCTCTGTAGACCTGGTGGCCAGCCAATGAAATTTGAGTATAGTGCCAACAAGGAGAAAAAATAGATTATGACTGAAAGACCAAATGGAAGCTTTTCTAAGGGGAATGTGTACTACCATGAGATAAAATGGTATTATGGAAGAAGCAAAGATTTTTCTGGTATTTCAAGTCTGTCTTGGGCATTTATTAGCTGTCTAACTTTGTCAAGTTATCCAATCTTTCTGAGTATATACTTTCTCGTCTGTAAAATGCACATAGTAATCCTATCTGATAGGCTACTGTTAGAAATAAACAGCACACTAGCAGAGTCCGAGCTAAGTCATTGGCCTTCAGTACATGGAGGCTGTTTCATCTTCGTATCTGCACAGTTCACATTAGAGGATGGTATTTGCCCAATTAATTTAAGAGACCAGAGACCTTTTGGTTTACATCTGGTTCACAGATGTGTTCCACATAGTTCCAGACACATGACTTTCATGGAGGGGAGGTATTATTATAGCTTTAAGCAAGTACCTCGTTATATATAAACTAGAGGCCCGATGCATGAAAATTCGGGCAAGAGTAGGCCTTCCTTCCCCTGGCTGCCAGCACTGGCTTCCCCCGCCAGCAGGCACCTAGGACCCGGGCTTCCCTCCTCCGGCCACCGGCAGGCACCCGGGGTCCGGGCTGCTTCCCTCTGGCCCTGGCTTCATCCGGAATGACGCCCAGAAGGACCTCCGGCCTAATTAGCATATTGCTCTTTTATTATTATAGATGTTAAGAAGCAGAATTACTTACTATTGTAGAAAAACTGAATTATGACTTAAAAAAAACTTCTCAAATGAAAAAAGAAGGGCAAAGAAAAAGAGTTAAAAAGAAGAGAAATATGAAGAATGTGGTGAAGAGACAATGAAAAGTCCGTTTAGGATAACCAGTCCTCCCGAAGAGACCAGAATAAATGGAATGAAAATTTTATCCCAGAAATATTGTCTTGAGGGAACAAAATTTTTCTAGACAGAAAATAGACATAAATTATATTTGAATAACTCACCTGCTATGGCAAAATTAATGAAAAACTACTGCCTTTCCTGAGGGGGGGAGCGGAGGAAATGAAATTAAATACACAGAATTTGATCAGGTGAAACACTCCAAGTATTATGGCATAAAGGCAGGTTAACTGACTATCTAGTTATAATATTTAAAGAGTTTTAACAGAAGGCAGTTTGGCTTAACAATTCTTTACACAGCTACATTTACCCATGAAGACAATAGAAACAACATCTCTCTGGGGAAATGAAGAAACAAAGCAAACAATATCATTATGTCAGGCTCTTGATAGTCTATATAGTGCTTATATATTTTCTCATTTCGTCCTCATAACATTAATTACCTGTTTACAATGGAGAAAATTATATCCTTCATTATCTTAATTTTACAATTGAGAAAATAGTATGTTCAGAAAAGTTATTAACTTGCCTGAAGTCACACAGCTAGTAAGTACAAAACAGAGAGGCCAGAAACCATGTCTGTCAGACTTCATTAATTTGGCTTCATAAGCACCCATGGAATGGCTCATGGAAGAGAATGTTTTAAAAAGATAGATAGTAAACATAGGGCATACAGATGGCCAATAGACATAAGAAAAGATGCTCAATGTCACTAATTCTCAGATAAATGCAAATTAAAACCACAATGAGATATCACCTCACACCTGTCAGAGTGGCTATCATCAATAAATCAACAAACAAGTGGTGGTGAGGATGTGGATCAAAGGGAACCCTCCTTCACTATTGATGGGAACGCAGACTAGTGCAGCCACTGTGGAAAACAGCAAAAATTAAAAATGGAACTTCTTTATAACCCAGCGATTGTGCCTGTGAGTGAAGGAGGCCTAGTTTGTCAGCATATGTTCACAGACAGCAGTACATCTCTCAGGAGTTCGGTACACACATACACACACACACACACACACACACACACACACACACACACATCCCTCCTCTTATCATCCCCTGTAACCCTCTCCATACCTGATCAACCTTGTCAAGGCTCTGGGAACTCTCGCTCTGGTCTGGAATGGATCAGCACAGTGCGCCATAGTAACTTCTTGGAAGTCAATCCTCTACTAGGATGACTGACAAGCACTCGACTATACACAGAAGTGACTATAAGCCACACCAATGTAGTCCTCATATTCACACTAAAATAGCCGGCCAACTTCCCAGCCAGTTCCCAAAAAATACCCATATACAAACCTTTACTTTTTAAAAGTTGACAATTTAAAAAAATGTTTTAGCTATACTTGGGCCAAGCAATACAAAAGTGTTGTTATTCGGCTTAAAGGTTACCAGTTTTGTGACCTTTATGTCACAAAACAAAAGTGAAAAGGTGGGGAGGAGGGCAAGAAAATGTGATCAATCTAGCAAAACTCAGAAAAGGAGAAAACTAAACATAGTAAAACACTATAATCCATAAATAAAAAAGATAGATTACTTAAATAAGACCAATCATGGCAAATAATATAGTTAGCTAGCATAAGATATAGATGCCCAAAATTAATATAATAATAAAAATAAAAATTCAACTAAAATAAAATGATAGAGGCAAAAAGACAATAAAAATATGAATAACAATATTCTAGGTAAAAGAGCCTGGCTGGTGTGGCTCTGTGGTGTAGTGTCAACCCATAAGCCAGGAGATCATGGCTCAATTCCTGGTCAGGGCACATGCCTGGGTTGTGGGCTCAATCCCCAGTAGAAGGTGTGCAGGAGGCAGCCAATTGATGATTCTCTCTCATCATCGGTGTATCTATCTCTCTCTCCTTCTCTAGTCCTCTCTCTGAAATCAATAAAAACATATGTTTAAAAAGCTAGCAAGAAAGGTTACAATAATAATCTCATATAAAAGAATTCAAGGCTAAAATAATCAGAAAGCACATTAATAAAAGGTAGACTCTACTGGGATGCAGCAAATTGTGAGTATTTATGCACAGAACAGTAAAGTATCAAAATATAGAAAACAAATAATTTAGAAAGAAGATTTTGAGA
Source organism: Myotis daubentonii (assembly GCF_963259705.1). Classification (NCBI taxonomy): domain Eukaryota; kingdom Metazoa; phylum Chordata; class Mammalia; order Chiroptera; family Vespertilionidae; genus Myotis; species Myotis daubentonii. The sequence continues at coordinate 145,803,990 of NC_081840.1, read as the reverse complement.
AGAAGCCATTATCAAAGTGGAAGCTATAATACACATTTTACAATTCAATCAACAAACTATATATAAGTAAAGGGAACTGATTATCTGAATAATGAACAAGGTGAACTATCTGTAGATACTAGTATTACACGTATGTGTACATATATAGGCAATTGACTAGGGCTGAGAGGCAAATGACTCCCAAAGTGTAAGACTTACTATTCAGCTCCAGTCACTTACTGCCAAAGGAATTACAGACCTAATGTTTCTAGGTTTCTCAAAAGGATCTAAGATGTTTTATTTATAAATACATACATATGCACACATGTAAATGTTGTGTCTGGTATAGATGGAATACACATTTTTAAATGTGCATGAACATTTACAAAATAGATCATGTACAAGATTAGAGATTCTAATCACAACTCAATAAAAACTGTAATAAAACCATAAAAGCAAACACTAAATACCTGGAAATTTAAAACACTCCATAGCCCTGGCCAGTTTTGCTCAGTGGATAGAGCATCGACCTACAGACTGAAGGGTCCCAGGTTTGATTCCTGTCAAGGGCATGTCCCACGGTTGCAGGCTCAATCCCCAGTGTGGGGTGTGCAGGAAGCAGCTGATCAATGATTCTCTCTCATTATTGATGTTTTTCTCTCTCTCCCCCTCTCCCTTCCTCTCTTTAGCAATAAAAATAAAGTATGAGCAGGAGTAATAAACCTAAAAAAGTAAACATGGAAGAAATAAAAAGAAAATTCCAACTCAAATTTTAGAAATGTGAAAGATTCGAATAACTTTTTTATATATGACTATACTTTGATGGTGAGGATATATTAAACAATAGAAGACATTCTATAGTCCACAGAGTTGTTAAACATTTGCGCAATTCAGGAAAAAAACATAGTAAAGATAGTAAGATGTATGCTTTTTTTTTTTTTAAGTAGTCTTTATTTTTATGTTCATGGCAAACTGAACAAGAACTACCGAGTTCACCCTGACCGGTTTGGCTCAGTGGGTAGATGGGTAGAGCGTCGGTCTGTGGACTGAAGGGTCCCAGGTTCGATTCCGGTCAAGAGCATGTACCTTGGTTGTGGGCACATCCCCAGTAGGGGGTGTGCAGGAGGCAGCTGATCGATGTTTCTCTGTTATCGATGTTTCTAACTCTCTAACCCTCTCCCTTCCTCTCTGTAAAACAATCAATAAAATATATTAAAAATAAAAAAATTAAAATTAAAAAAATGTTTTAAAAAAAGAACTACCGAGTTCTCATTTACATGCCTCCACATCTACAGCCTCTCCCACTATCAACATCCCCCACCTGAGTGGTGCATTTGTTACAGCTGATGAACCTACCCTGACACGTCAGTATCACCCAAACTCCATAGTTTACATTAGGGGTCACTCTAATTGCTGTACATTCTATGGGTTTGGACAAATGTATAAGAACATGCATCTACCATTGTACTATCACACAGAATAGTTTCACTGTCCTAAAAATCCTCTGTGTTCCACCTAGTCATCCCCCCTCCCCTGCAGGACCCCTTGGCAACCAAAGAGTTCTTTACTGTCTATGGAGTTTTACCTTTTCCAGCATTTCATCTAGTTAAGATCTTTTTAAATGTTATATGGTATTTCATGAACATGGCTAAGAAAACATTATTATATAGACTTAATAAGGATTAAAATACTTTATGAGCTGCTAATTTTCTGTATATTTCCAAAATCCCAAGAGTATAAATAAACAAATCATTTTTGGACATTGAGGAGAAAGCAGCTCATTTCTTTCCACACCAAATTAATCCACAAAAGCAGTTTCACAAGAACTTAAACTATGTTCTCAAATTCTTTCACAGTAAAGTTAATTCTATTAAAATTCCAAATATGGGCAGTACATGTTTCCAGGATTCAACATTATAATTTAATGGGCACACTCTGCTTAGTGAGCCCTTAATTCAACTTTAAAATAAAAATAAAAGAGCACAGCATAGCCCTGTCAGGGTGGGCTTCATGCTACACTCACGTAATTTATACAGATCAAAAATATCCAGAAACTCATTAACTCCTTTTCCTGGCTTGTGGAAAAGAGACTTAGATTTTGTCTGGGATGGGTGGGGGTAGGGACTAAAAGCAAGGTTGTGTAGTGTGCTGAGGTTTGAGATAGAAGCTGCATGAGGTAAAGTGCATCCCCTTACTGATGCATGTAAAACATAGGTATCATGCTAGGAACAGTAAATATGAACTAGAAGTTGAATTTAAAATCAAGGCAAACATTTATCTGCAACTCAATTCAATTCAGTAACACCAAAATAGTGCCTGTGTTAGGATGAATTGTTGGTTCCCTCTACCCCTTTACTTTTCCTCCCAATATTTGTTAAGCTCATAATCAATAAGACAAACACTGTCCCTTATCAAGGTGCTCACTGTCTAATTAAAATATATTGATAGAACTATGATCCAAGAACCAAGAGAGCACCTAGGAGATTCAACACCTAAGGAGAGGGTGGAAGGGGAGGAGGAATGTTTCAGGCAGTGGAGCTGAGAAAGGATTCTTTACAGGTAAGGCACAGAGAGTGCAGGGGATGGTGAGAAAGGCAGGAGCAGATACAGAGCCATGGTAAGGAAGTAGGACTTTAGCTAAAGGCAATGGGAAGGCATTGAAGAAACTTAAAGCAGAAGAGTGATACATCCAGATTTATGTTTTTAAGAACTGTTCCAGATGTGAAGTAGAGAATGGACCTGTTGCAGTTTTCCATGTGAGAGGCAATGGTGGCCTGCAACAGGGGAGTGACAAAGGACATGGGATGTGAAAGGGTTGGAGAGATATACTCAACCAATGCAACCATGGGACCTAGTGATAAGTTGGATAGGGACTGAGTGAAATGAGGGGAAGGGGGGAATGAAGGATAGCAGCTACCATTACTCTAGCATCATCATGTGCCAAGAGCTGTGTGCTTTGTGCACACTATCTTGTACCTGATGAGGTAGCTGTATTTACTAGTCCCATTTTCACAGGCTCACAGAGGCTCCCAACTCATCTGGGATTTGGCATGGCCCAGGAGGAAAAGTGGTTAACAGAATTTAGGGGTCACAAAAGAATGGTTTGAATAGATCAGTGAGAAAGTTTTTGTGAGGGGCCAGTCCTGTGGCAACTGGATGTTTGGTCTAAAGTTCAAAGGTCTGCTTGAAAATATGAATTGGAGAAATTCATGAGTTGAAACCATAAAAGTGAATACAGAGAGAAAGCAGGCTGAGCAGCAAAAAGGTCCAAGGACAGCACCCTGCAGGGGAGGAGCCAGCAAGAGACATCTAGAAGGAACCACCAGGGAGGTACTAGAAGAATCCAGAAAATGTGGCATCACCAGAGCAAAGGGACAGCATCATTGTAATGACTCATACATTTTCGAAAGGTCAGGTATACTACCGTATTGTTCCATGAACAAGATGCTGTTTTTTTCTAAAATCATTAGACTGAAAATCAAGGGGCATCTTACACACGGAAAGTCAGCTGAGGAGGGAGCCACGCCAGTGCGTAGCTGCCCATACCTTGTCAAACAGGCTTCCTCCAATCAGAGCCTTACCGTTACTGACGGAAGCTGATGCTGTAATCGGAGGTGGAGGTGGAGAGTGCACAGATGCAACAGGAAATAGAGCGTTCTGAGCCCATAAAGATGTCAAAAAATAAAAAAAGAAACACCGGTAAGCAATTTCTTACTCTGCAGAATTCAAACTGAATGTAATCAGCTATGCAAAAGAGCATAGAAATAGAGCTACAGAGAGACAATTTGAACCTCCTTCCACTGAGTATATGATCAGACAGTAGAGAAAACAGGAAGAACAACTCCTTAAGATGCCAAAAAAGAAAAAGGCCTTAAGAGGAAAACCAGGTAAACTTCTAGTAGAGGCTTAAGACTTGAATTATGGAACAGAGTGGCTTATGTGTGTCAACCAGGCAAGAATGTTTGCAAGCGAAATGAACATTGTTGATTTTACAGGAAAGGCAAAACGGTGCTTCTATTCATGAGGAGAGAAGGGTTGGCCATGAGAACACGAACAATGTTAGCTCAGAAAATGCCACCAGTTAATGAGGGTAAAATCCAACAGTTTCACTCCTATGTCATACAACTTTGGAAAAAATATGATTTTGAACCAAGTCAGATTGCAAACATGGATGAGATGCCTCTCAATTTTGATGTGCCTTCCAACAGAACTGTTGATGTGAAAGGAATCAAAACAATGGCAACCAAAACAAGTGGCCATGAAAAGATACACTATACTGGTGTGCCTTCATGCTGCACAGATGCTACTAAACTGCCTCTTATGCTTATTTTTAAGAGGAAAACATATCCTAAAGAGATGATACCACCTGGCACTATCCACCTGCAAGTTCAAGAGAAGAGATGGATGAATGAAGACATTATGGCCATTTGGTTTGCAAAGGTTTGGTCCAGAAGACCTAGGGGGCTCTTAAAGAAGCCACCTCTACTTGTCTTTGATAGTTCCGAGCACATTTAACAGAAATGACAAAAAGGGTTGCATCAGATTTGCAAACACACCTAGCAGCTATTCCTGGTGGACTTACAGTTCAGCTACAGCCACTAGATGTTTCAATCAACAAGCCATTTAAAGCCCCGCTGAGAGAAGAATGGAGTAGATGGGCGCAAAAAGCAGGTGATAACTTGACACTGGCAGGAAGAGTGAAAAAAACAACCATTACTGAGGTCTGCATTTGGGTCTTAAACTCATGGTATGGCGTCAAGCAAGAGGTGACTGTGAAGTCCTTCAAGAAATGTGGAATCAGCAATACCATGGATGGAACTGAGGATGATCTCACCTATATAGACAGTGCCTCAGAAGACAGCAGTGATACAATAGAAGGTGAAGAAATTGTTATGTCTGGAACTAATAGTGATGAAGAAGAGAGCAGTGATGCAACAGAGGCTGAATAAAATGATATGCTGCATAATATCACAGTACTGATACGTGAACATTACTGCAGTAATTACTAAATAAAAATGTGTTCTATTTTATGTTTAAAATATTGATTTCTTAATTTGGGTTGGAGAAGTGGGAGGCGTCTTATACATGGGGGCATCTTATACATGGAAAAATACGGTATTTATTTTTTTGGTCTTGGTGAGAACAATTCTGGTGCAAATTCTTATTGCCAGGTGAAAGGTCCATTAAAGGAAAGGGAAAAGGAAAACCTTTATAAGGTGGCCCTATATATAAGAAAGCTGTATTTTGGCTTATTTATTTGTAATCCAATTCTCATGAAACTAATTTTTTTTCCCCATGATACTAATTTTAATGACAGATTCTTTCAGAGCAGGATGATGTATGAACTCAAGGTGTGAACAGGTACGAAATGCAGATTTTTTTCCTGAGTGTTTGGCAAGTTAAGCTTAGGAAAGACTATTTCATTTAGAAATTTTAATCAAGACAAAACAACCTATGTCTTTAAGACCATAATAAGGATGGGTAAGGGAGCTACACACTCTCATGAGTCAGAGCCAACTTAGTATGAAAAGACAAATCATTTTCTCTTTAATTTTTCCCAAATAATCCCTACTTCCCCTTTTGTACCTTCTTTGGCAGTGGTCACTACTTAAATATTTTTTGTGTTCTTCTTATGAATGAGTAAGTAATGCTCCAAAAATGTGATGAGCAGCTGACTATCTTCAACAAGAAAAGTAAAGTGGTTGCTTGTGTGGAGAATGTACCTTCTTCAGAGCTTCCCAAGGCAAATCTCAATGTGGATCCCTGAGTTGTGTATCACACCATCAGTTCTGGTGACATCCGGGGCACAGCAAACCATCTGAACCATGTGATGTATTCAAGAGGGGGGGGTCTCATCTCACCTGAGAGCACTGAATGGAACCTTTCCAACTCTAGTTCAGCCTAAGAAGTGGACATGTCCAGGCATAACACATGTTGTATGAGTCTGATTCTACAAATTTGTACACTTTCTTTGATCTTCCCTTTTTGTCACTCCTGCATATGCACATATCCAGTCAAGCAAATATATTTTATATGAATTGGGTGTTAGAGTTAGATCTAATAAAATATATTAAACTAAACTAAAGAACTACTAGATAATTGCTCTTTAAAACCCAAAGCATAATTGGGAGTTCTGAGATTATGTCTGGTAGCCCTTAGTCACTGTATTCATGAACAAAAGGCACTTTTCAGGGAGTCTGTGAGATTGCAAAGGATTTAAGGTTTAAATATGGAAGATGCTAATAAAGTGAAAAAAATAAGAACATGTATTTTGTCTGCATGATCGCACTATATGCAAATAAAAAGACTGAAAAGATGGTATACAAATGAGATCAGGTGTTTGATTGGCATAGTATTTTCTCTTCTCAGAAAGTTTTCTGTTACACTATTATGTCACTTTCATAATTTTAAAATAAAATAAAACCTGAATTATCTATCATCAATCTATCTATCTATCTATCTATCTATCTATCTATCTATCTATTAAATAAAATATTTGTCTTGGAAAGGATACAAAATAGCAGCTAAGTTGACTGAAGAAGGTCTTGGATACCTTCCACAATGCTTTTTATCATGTGTCTACCAATTTTACTATGTATGAAATTAGCCCCTCAGGAGCATTTTCTCACCTGAAAATATACTCACAGCTGGTCTGGGTCAGTGATACCTTGTGCAATTTAATTACCTTTCCCCATTAATGCCCATCAGTCCGTGCTCTTTCCTCCCCTATGATTTTATCTATTCTCTACTTTATCTTGTTGTTTTATCTAAAATTGACTTGAAGAGAAAAGCCCACACACAGAAAGCTTTTGGAAAGTTACTTAATAGGAGGGAGGGCATTTTCATATAGAGTTGATGGTCAGGATTTTGATTCTGTTCTCTAGCAAGGAATAGGAGGTTGTCAAAGAAAAACTAGACATTTTCTACAACAGAATACTGCAGAGAAGCTGAGGCAAGATTCTAACTCTGAAACCATCACCTGGTATAATTAATTTTGCAACTGAATGTACCAACAACCATGAAAAAAATTTTTTTTTGGAGGAAGAAAGTGACTAACATTGTTTCTCTTAAAATTTTTTCAACTTAACACAGGAATTTAAAGACATGCACAAAATTAGAGAGAATAGAATAATAAAATTATGTTGTTAATCACCCAGCTTTAATAAATAGCACTATTCTTCAAATCTTATTTTATCATCCCCAGCCTGAATTTCTCCCATGAGGTGATCTTAAAGAAAATTCCAGACAATCATATTATTTCACCTCTAAATATTTTAGAATGTATCTCTAACAGATAAGGGCTGCCTTTCTTTTTCATTTTTAGCATAATCAATAAAATTAGCAATAACTTCTTAATATACCTAATACCCTTTTTGTGTGTAATATCCGCAACTATCTCAAAAATATATTTTTGCAGATGATTTACTTGAATGAAGATATAAATGAGTTCTTTATATTGATCGAGTCAATACATATCTTTTGTTCTGTAACAGTTACCCCTTCTCCCATTGCATTTTTCCCTCTCACAAAAGTGACTAACTTTTACTATTCATTTTTCTTCTGGATATATTTTTATTACCTTCTAATAAAAATGAATTATAGTTGGCCCTCTGTACCCATAGATTCAGAAACCATGGACACAGAGGGCCAACTAAGGGACTTGAGCATCCTCAGATTTTGGTATAAGCAGGTAGGAGGAGGTGTCCTAGAATCAATTCCTTAGGATTCCTCTGCTGAAAGAAATCAATTCACAATAACATCTCTTGCTTTTGCCATTCAGGTTTTCTAGTTTACTTCTTCTAGTTCTAGTTTGTTAAACAGTTGGTAGCCAACTGATTTGTCACCTAGAGAAGAAATCATGGCAAAATTTCAAAGTATTATTAATTCTTTTTTTGTTGTTGTTGTCCTCCAGAGGATGATAGTGGAGGTACCATTCAAAAATTTTCTCAGAAGACAGTGAGGTTGGGGCGAAGCTCTGAATTCCAAAATATAAAGAGATATATGAAGGAAAGCTGCTACTTTCCAACCTCTATCTTTTCTTGCCTATTTTACCAACTTACTAGACAGCTAGAAAAATGAATGCTCATGGACCCAGGTGAGAAAAACATTCAAAATATATTACTAAGATCTTGGTAAAATTACAAAAGTCTGGTGTGAGTATATGCTAAATACACCAGCAGGTACTTTAATGCTATTTGTTGTTAGGTTAGTGATGTTTAACTCTAATTAATTGATAGTGGCTGATTAAAAGAGGATAGAGAATTTGATAACAATTGTAAATCCTAGCATATGATAAGAAATTAATACATTACCAGTATTACTCTTAGGCGTTTGTACAAAACTAGAGGCCTGGGGCACGAAATTTGTGCATGGGTCGGGTCCCTAGGCCTGGCCTGCGATCAGTGCCGATCTTCCCCAGCTGCCGGCCACCACCAGTAGACCTCTGTGTGAGGGGCTACCAGTGGGGCGATCGGGCCTGGCACTGCCCGCATCTGCCGCCACCCACCCCTGGTTCTGGTTCCCCATCGGGCTATCGGAGCCTGCAGGCCAGGGTGAGGGACCAAGAGGTTGGCTGGCAGGCCCTGTGGGCTGGGGGAAGCTCCTGCATTGAGTGTCTGCCACCTGGTGGTCAGTGCACATCATAGCTGACTGGTCGTTCTGCTGTCCGGTTGATTTGCATATTATGCTTTTATATATATATATATATATATAGATATTCATCATAAGGTTAGCTATTTTAACAAATTCTAATTTGGAGTTATATACTTTAATATTATAGATTTTACTGCACTTTTAACCTCAACATTAAAAGGCTTTATCTTATGAAAACTGTAGGCTTTTCTTATTCATTAAAACAACTTTGAGTTTCAGTATACTTGTTTCACCTTTGCACTTAAAACTGACTGCTGGGCTAAGTGTCAATACAACGAGAATAACACAGAGGACATTTAAGGAAATGATTTCTCAGTTTAATTCTGGTACTAAAAGGTTCCCAAGTCTAAAAATTATTGCTGTGTTATGTAGGTCACTTCACACGAGATTTACAAGGGATCTTGTGGGCCATCTGGCCCAATCTCATTTTCAGTTTAGGGAAACCCTGCTCAACATGATATCTTATACTGAGGACTACAGCTTTGATATTAAAATCAATCCATGTTACCTTAGTTCAGTGGTTCTCAACCTTCCTAATGCCGTGACCCTTTAATACAGTTCCTCATGTTGTTGTGACCCCCAACCATAAAATTATTTTCATTGCTACTTCATAACTGTAATTTTGCTACTGTTATGAATCATAATGCAAATATCTGATATGCAGGATGTATTTTCAGGGGTTGCAACCCACAGGTTGAGAACCGCTGCCTTAGTTTGTTATAGTTCACAAGGCAATATTTTGTTTTATATTCCAAAGAGTTCTATGAGAATAATATTAGCACATCCATTTTACAGACGTGAAACAGGCTAAGAGGAAAAAAAGTGGCCAGCCTGATTCACACAGCAAATTCACACAGTGGAGAAGAATGTCATGTCTCAAGTTCTTCTAGATCCATATTCTAGGTTCTTTGTACAACACAGCTGCAACTTTAAAAAAAATTATTGCACCAATAGTGTAAAGTTACCTAGGTAGGAAAACCACGGTCAATGAGAAAAATTATGCAAGTTTACAGCCTTGTCCGGATTTATGCCACTGATGAGCAGCAGAGCTGGGGTAGGACATGGAATTTCTGTCTTCTACAACTTTCTTTCTACGGCATCAGTGTGAAAATTCTAATTTTGGAAGTTCTTTTTTTCCTAGCAAAAAAGTATTTAGTACTTGACTCTTTGGGAAAGAGTTAAAATGATTTCACTTGCTTTGATTCATGCAGTTAAGTCTTAAAAATTCTACATATTCATGAGTCATATTTTATCCTTAGAAAAGTCAAGATACCCATTAACTTTTAAGTTACTATAGATATTAAGATATACACTAATATAGCCATTAAAGATACTTCAGCGATTAAACTGTTGGAAGGGAAAGAAATGAAACTATAAATAGCTTTAAGTGCTTTTAGTACAAAGCTGAAAATTTATTTGACATTTTATTAAAACCTGAAACTGAATAGAGGCAAAAATATCTTGAAATATACTTGGTATTGTAGAGTATTTAGAAATAGAAGCTAATTAATCCTATGTTTTTGGAAACAATTTTAATCTGTATCAATCTTAATCCTCATCCTAAACAAGGATCCTGAGCAAAACCAGAGGGTTGGACACTCTGGGGTGAAATATCCACAGGCTGGGAATAGGGATCCCCTGTAGGAGGTGAAATACCAGGCACTTATTTTATTTTCCATTTAGTTGCTAATTGAAAAATAAAATAAGCCCAGAGTCCTCTTTGTTATGCAAAAGTCCAATCAAACACCCTAAATTATGGTATTTCATGTACATTTTTATCTGACTTTGAGGTTCTTGACCTGGTTAGCAGCCTGACTCTGTCCCAGTATTCTTTAGTATGTCCCTGTCTAAAGTCTTAACGATTTACTGTGATTGATTTCTCCAGGTAGATGCTTCTCGCTGTGATGCCAGCTTGCTCCCTGTACCTCATGGCTTCAAAGGAAGAGATTGAGCCTCTTCCCTGAACGCCCAGACTATTAATTTCTAGCATTAAAAAAAAAAAAGATAAGCCACTTAAGATTTTGGTTCCCCAGGGAACTATAGCAAACTCACAGGAGTACTGTAGGATATTTGGATATTTTAACTTTTTGAAGGAAGTGCAGCTCTACTGAGTATCTATTTATTGAATCCCACACAAACTACTACATGAGATAGCTCACAGCTTCAACAGTAGACCACACTACATGTATTTCATTGGTCTAGGGCTGTGAAGAAAATTAGACACACTAAAGGTGAAAGTTTGAAAAGCTCTGATAAAAGATTATTTTGTTGCATACTTTGGAAAACTGTATTTATTAATTCAACCAATCAGTATTAAACTACCAATGATGTTTCAGGAACTGTTTTAAGTTTTGGGAATCCAGGAGTGAAGAGACAATGTCTGCTCTCATGGTGCACATATGATAACAGACTATTTTAAAAATGGATAGGGCTATGAAAAATTACACAGGAAGGAGCAAGTTTAGACAGGGTGGTCGGGGAAAGTCTCTCTGAAGTAACTTTTGCACTGAAATGTATCTATGACAAGAGGGAGCCATTCAAAGCATTCTTTTGTTTGTTTGGTTGTTAATTCTCAACTGAGGATATTTTTCCCATTGATTTTTAGAGAGAGTGGAAGGTAGGGAGGGAGGGAGAGAGAGAGAAAGAAAAATGTCAATGTGAGAGAGACACATCAATTGATTGCTCCCTGCATGTACACCAACCGGGGGCTGGGGATGCAACCCTGGTATGTGTCCTTGACTGGGAATCAAACCCGTGACCTCTTGGTGTGCAGGCCGATGCTCTAACCACAGAAGAGCACCAGCCAGGGCCAAAGGATTTTATTTATTACTAGAGGCCCGGTACACAAATTTGTGCGTGTGTGTGTGTGTGTGTGTGTGTGTGTGTGTGTGTGTGTCCCTCAGCCCAGCCTGCACCCGCTCCAATCTGAGAACTCTTGAGGGATGTCGGACATCCCCCATCACAATCCAGAACTACTAGCTCCCAACCACTCACCTGCCTGCCTGATCACCCCCTAACCACTCCCCTGCCAGCCTGATTGATGCCTAACTGCTCCCCTGCCAGCCTGATTGCCCCCAACTGCCTTCCTCTGCTGGCCTGGTCCCCCCCAACTGCCCTCCCCTGCCAACCATTTTGTGTGTTGGAGTGATGGTCAATTTGCATATTACCTCTTTATTATATAGGGTTATTTTTTTATAGTCACAATTCCTTGCTGTTTTTATTTTAAAACATACTGGAAAGTTATAAGCACAATACAAAGAATCTTTTCCCAATTCTCTTGAGAGCAAATTAAAAACACATTTTACTCATCAACAACCAGAATAGTTCTATATCTTTACATTTCTTCTTCTTTTTAAGCAGATGTCACAAATCTTTATTACAGGAAGACTGCCTTTTATTTTTGTCATGGATGGGTTTTTAGGCTATGAGAAAAATCTCCTCACTTTTCATAAGTGAGAAAACTTGACTCATAGGTGAGTCAAAATCACCTATGGCCACCTATGCAAAATCTGAAGCCAAACGTTGGCCTACTGATTCATAATTTCAAAGAATGGGGCCTGAACATATGCACTTTAATTATCCTCCTAGGTAAGCATTAGCATAACAAAGACAACTAAGTTCCCAAAGCATGGCCCCTGGACCAGCAGCATGGAGGCACCTGGAACTTGGTTAGATGCAAACTTCCAGGCCCCATCTTAGACTTACTAAACTAGAAACTCTGGGACTGGGAACCCAGAAATCTGTTTTTAACAAAAACTGTTATTGAATCTAGTGCATACAAAAGTAAGAGAACCATTGCTCTAAGGCCACTATCTCCTAACATTTTGGAACATTTATTCCTTATCAGAAAAAAAATGTATACATATACATATACATATACATATACATATACATATACATATACATATCCTATATTAAAAAGAGCTAATATGCAAATTGACTGTCACACCCTCACACAAATTTGGCCGCCCCCATGTGGTCAAAGATGGCTGCCCTCATGTGGACACATGATGGCCACTGCAGAAGAGGGCAGTTGTGGGTGATCAGGCCTGCAGGGGAGGACAGTTGGGGGGGGACCCAACCCTGCAGGGGAGGGCAGTTGAGGGGGACCCAGGCCTGCAGGGGAGGGCAGTTAGGGGTGACTGGGCCAGCAGGGGAGGGAAGTTGGGGGCAATTGAGCCGGCAGGGGAGGGCAGTTGGGGGCAATCAGGCTGGCAGGGGAGCAGTTAGCGGCGATCAGGCAGGCAGGCAGGCAAGTGGTTGGGGAAATGAGGCAGGCAGGCAGAGGGGTTAGGGGCAATCAGGCAGGCAGAGGCAGTTAGGGGTGATCAGGCAGGCAGGCAAGCAGTTAGGCGCAATCAGACAGGCAGGCGAGTGGTTAGGGGCGATCAGGCAGGCAGGCAGGCAAGTTGTTAGAGGTGATCAGGCAGGCAGGCGAGTGGTTAGGGGCAATCAGGCAGGCAGGTGAGTGGTTAGGGGCGATCAGGCAGGCAGGCGAGTAGTTAGGGGCAATCAGACAGGCAGGTGAGTGGTTAGGGGTGATCAGGCAGGCAGGTAAGTGGTTGGGGCAATGAGGTAGACAGGCAGAGGGGTTAGGGGCGATGAGGCAGGCAAGCAGAGAGGTGATCAGGCAGGCAGGCAGAGGCAGGTAGGGGTGATGAGGCAGGCAGGCGAGTGTTAGGGGCGATGAGGCAAACAGGCAGAGTGGTTAGGGGTGATGAGGTAGGCAGGCAGGTGAGCGGTTAGGAGCCAGTGGTCCCGGATTGTGAGAGGGATGTCTGAGGGGTCCCAGATTCTAAGAGGGTACAGACTGAGCTTAGATACTCTACCCCATGAATGAATTTCATGCACTGGGCCTTTAGTGTTGATATAAAAAGAGAAAAATAATAAGTAAATGAATAAATAGGGGAGGAAAAGGAAAGCTATTTCTTCATTTGTCAATGAATAAATCTGAAAGAAATGATAAATGCTAGAAAATCACCATTTGTACACATTGTAATAACAGTAATTGATTCAGACAAGAATTATCAATGGATGCTAATAAAATGTGATGAGGAATAAGGTACATAGTCACAAATACTGCCCCACAAATTATTTATTAATTACAAAGGGAAAAATAGTATCTTTATAGTAGAGAAACCTGGTATGTTCCATCTTAACCAGGTAATCAGTATCATCATTACCATAATGAGATAAACAGACATCATGTGCTTTTTTTCTGTAACACATTACTTCAATGGCATTCCTACCCCAAATCTATAATTGGAATCTCATTATGAAGAAATGTCAAACAAACCTAAATTTATGAAACTATTCCTCAAAATAATTTGCCTGATCTGTTAAAAAAATGTCTCTTCAAAGAAATGTTAAGGTCATAAATGACAAAGAAAAGTCCAGTATTCCTTCCGGATGAAGGGAAACTAAAGAAACATGAATACTAAATGCAATATGATCCAAGACTGCATCCTGAACCAGATAAAAAAATAAGTATAAAAGACATTATTGGGACAAATGAAGAAACTTGAATATAGGCTATGGAGATACACTATTGTATCAATGTAAAAAATTTTGTTCCTTGTACTGTGGTTATGTAAGAGAATGCAAAGACTAAAGGGGCAAAATGTCTACAATGCAAATATTGTAACCAGTTCAAGAAAAAAAATTCATATGTATCCAAACAGATATAGATGGGGAGAAAGACAGGAGGGAAGAAATGAGCATGAATTACAAGGCAAGTACAGCAAAATGTAAGCAATTCCTGAATCTGGATATTTGTTGCACTATTTTTAAATTTTCTGTAAGATTTAATTATATTAAAATGAAAGAGTTTTAAAGCATTTATGTCAACAATACAAACTCTGAATTTTAACAAAAGCATGTGAAGAAATTTAGTTCCATAAAGTGTACATACCACCTTGCTAATGCAATAGGAAAATATTTTTTCTTTTTGTAAAACCAAATGATTCTGCCCAGTCAGTGTGGCTCAGTGGTTGAGCATCAACCTATGAACCAAGAGGTCAGTGAGTGGGTTGATTTCCTGTCAGGGCACGATCCCAGGTGCGGGGTGGGGGGTAACAGGGGAAATGCAGGAGGCATCCCATCGATGTTTCTCTTTCATCATTGATATTTCTATCTCTCTGTCCCTCTCCCTTGCTCTCTCTCGAAAATCAATAAAAGCATATTTTAAAAAATAGCAAACAATTCTATGTAACAGAGTGAAGTTTAAAAAATGAAAAACAAAAATGCTAACACTGTCCCCATTTCAGAAAGCTGTTCGGTCAAAAGGGTAAAATGAAAAAGTTCCATTTCCTGAAGACGCAATCTAGTATTATCCACACCAGGTGCAAATTCAATCTTATCCTAATAAATCAGTCCAAACTTGTGCCTCTGAGAACAAGAAAGGTCAGAATTCGAACAAACTGCCCATCTCAAACAGAAAGAAAAAATGTGAGAAATGCTCTGTACAAATAAGGAGAATTTATGTTCTGGCACAGTTGCTATTAACAGGGAGATGACTTTGACATTAAAGAAAAAATTACTTGAGGTTAGGCCAAATTGGTACAGTTATTTTTTTTTATACACAGCATATATACAAAAATATAATTCTTTTCCTATAACTTAAAATAAAAAATATGAAATAGGTTTTTTGTGTATTTACTAAAACCAAAGATCAGAGGTGAATGTTAAGAAGCAATCATAATTCCTAAGTATCATGAAGCCCTGAATGACATTTTGGTCTGTCTCCTTTTTCTTTCTCTTCCCGTGTTCCTCATATTCTCTCTTTCTTTTTTTCTCAGCTACCCTGACTATGCAGGCTAACTATAACCATCAGTTAGCATTGCCAGTGGCAATCAGAGCCCAGGGGCTGCTGACCTTACACAAGGCATGCACAAGAAGCGGCACATTCATTCTGGCAAGGCATTTAAACGAGGCAAACATCTTTCCAAGCATCTCACTGACAAACATCTGGCAGAGAATAATCTCCGGGCTTCCACTGTGAACTGCCCCCACACCTTAGAGAACAACACTGCGCAATCTCAGCCTGCGGTGGGAGAGGGGCATTTTCACTATAGCTGCTCTCCCCAAACTTGTACCAGCCTTGTCAAAGAAACAACAGTTTAAGGAACTATGAGACAGGGAGAGAAATGAAACACAAAATCTGAAAATTTAGATTTCATCTTTAACTATCTTACCAAAATACATTTATGTTTTAGTTCTTCCCTTAGCAACAGAAGCATTTTTACCTTGCCCTGGTGGTTCTACTTCTGTTCTGCTGCAGAACTCCCTATGAATGTGAATAGATCCACAAAGCCATTTTTATTTCGAAAGAAAGGAAATTAAATTTAAGAAGTTCAAAGAAAAACAAAATCTCATGATTAAATAAAATACCAGGCAATGTTAACATTTCTCTTCCATTCTCTCAAAAAATATCTAAGAACTGGCTGAGAGAAGAAAATAACATTAAGCGGTGTGCAAGACACTTTAGACATTATTTTACTTAACAATGTGAGATAAAGATGGTGCTTCTCCAAGTTGAGAAATTTCCAGTTTGAGGAAATTAGGTAGTTTGCCTGAAATTATACAGCTTAAAAACTAAGTTTCCACTTGCATGGCTCTCTCCTGCCTCCCTGGAAGTTTTCTACTAATACCACAGTAATATAATATCTAAACTTTTCAAATAAACTAAGAGGAAAATAATTCTAAAAATAAATAAAGATTTCTAAGATGAACTTTAAAGATATAACATATATTGTACTTTTGGACTCTGCCAAATTAATTTATATGTAATCTGACTAACTGACCAATTTCATAAGTCAAATAAAACTTAGAAGTAAAAACCAAAAATTATTGAAAAAGAATGTTAAGACTTGTGTTAACTGCATGAATCACTATCACATAAATTCATAAAAGTTTTTTGTTTTGTTTTTTCAAAAAGGGTGGGAGGTGACAATAGTACAACGTTTTCTCTTTTGATGTCTATATCTTCTTTGGTAATAGCTCTGCTCACTCAAATATTTCATCCACTTTTCTCTGCCCAATCAGCTTTTACAAGGCTCAGACTTCTTGTTACCAGCTGGGGAGCAGGACATTGTAAAATTTCCTAGAAACTTCATCCTAGCAATCTGGTTGCTAGCCAGACATAGTAGTAGCACATATGTTCCCTCAGCCAGGAAAAATTTTCCTGAGCCTCATGAAGAGAGGCCTTGGGGGAAACCAGTGTGCCAATGAACACAGCACTCGAATACTGTAAGACAGCTCTCCCCTAGCCTGGAGAGCTCAGACCAAATTCCCTGCAGGGCCCATCAATTTCACACTTCATCATCTAGAACAGGTTGCCTAATAAGCCATGGCCACCAATGTGGTAAGGACACCGACTTTGAAGCACCCCTGCGTCTATCCACCAAGGGGAAATAACAGAAACATATTTTGTGCTGCTCCTGTTAAGCAAGGTTGATTATTCATTATTATTAACATGTATTTGTTGGCAAGGGAAAATATGGAACATGTAATTAGATACAACATCTGTGCAGCAGATTTTGTATTCCGGCAGTACTTTTTTCTCTTTAGAGTAGAAAATAGGTTTAAAAAAAGATCAGGCTTAGGGTGTGAGTATTATCTATTTATCTATATAAAGAGCACCAGTGATTTAAAATGAATTCTGACCTAAGAGAAAACTGCCTTTGAATGTCTTTGAAAAGCTAAGCAATACTAAGTGAATATTAATACGAGATGCCTCCATTCTTCCTCTGTCAGTGGTCCCAGAGTTTAGTGGCAAAATTTGGCAAAAGTAAATCTCACAAACCAATTACTTATTTCGAGCTCTTTGTTTGTATCTGTCAAAAACAATATGGAACTGCCATTTGACCCAGTGATCCTACTTTTAGGAATACATCCTAAGAAACCCGAAACATCAATGAGAAAGAATGTATGCTCCCCTATTTTCATAGCAGCATAATTTACAATAGCTAAGATCTGGAAACAGCCCAAATGCCCATCAGTACATGAGTGGATAAAAAAGCTGTGGTACATTTACACCATGGAATATTATGCAGTAGTAAATAAGAAGAATCTCTTACTTACCCTTTGAGACAGTATGGAGGGATCTGGGGAGTATCATGGTAAGTGAAATAAGTCAGTCAGTGGAAGACAAGTATTACATGATCTCACTCATATGTAGAATCTAAGTAACAAAATAAACTGATGATTGGAGTGTATCCAGAGACATGGAAGCATGGAACAGTGTGTGGAATCTCAGAGGGAAGGGGGGGTAGGGTGGGTGGGTGGGAGGTAATCAACTAAAGACCTTGTATGTATATATGCAAAACCCATGGACACACACAATAGGGGGGGGGTGAAGGTCTGGGGTGGGGAGTGGGGATCAGCTGGAGGGCTTCAATGGGGGGAAAAAGGGAACATTTGTAATACTCTCAACAATAAAGAATTATTTTTTTAAAAAAAAAAGAAAAAAACACTTGGCCTAAAGCTCTGTTTCATGTCAAACCCATGTCATCATTTATTGCCAGAGATACTAAATATCTTACTAAAGAGTCTCTTTTCTGTATTTATCTTCTTTGAGTAATAAATATACTTGACAAATGCCCATAATTAGAGAACACTGCAGGGAAAGTGCTATTCCATACTGAATAGGCTAAAAAATGAAAACCATGACATAAAAATAACAGATTTTAGAAATATAAATCCTATCTAATAAAAGAGAAACATGGTAATTAGCCATACATCCACTACCCTTCCCATTGGCTAATCAGGGCGATATGCAAATTAACTGCCAGCCAAGATGGGGGCCGGCAGCCAGGCAGCTTGAAGCGAACAGGAGGCTTGCTTGCTTCAGTGACCGAGGAAGCCAGTATTCCCCGCCTGCCGCTGCTGGCCTCTGAGCTTGCAGTTTGAAACATTGTTACAAATATAGAATCTAAACAAACTCCAGAAACCTGCTTTCAGCCAGCCAGGAACTCAGAGCTGGAGTTGAAACAGTGTTTCGATTATAGAACACAAACAAACCAGATACCTGCTTTCAGCAGCTGAGGCCTCAGAGCTGGAGCCAAGCCTCAGAGCTAAAGCTGGCCCAGAATAAAAAAGAAAAGAAAAAAAGGAGTGGTTGGGAGCTTCAGTCACCTGCCAGCCTGCAAACAGCCCTCAGCCCCTCACCCAGACTGGCCAGGCACCCCAGTGGGGACCCCCACCCTGAAGGGTGTGTGACCAGCTGCATACAGCCATCAGCCCCTCATTCAGGCTGGCCAGGCACCCGAGCGGAACCCCCACCCTGATCCAGGACACCCTTCAGGGCAAACCAGCCGGTCCCCACCCATGCACCAGGCCTCTATCCTATATAGTAAAAGGGTAATATGCCTCCCAGCACCAGGATCAGCGTGACAGGGGGCAGTGCCCAAATCCCCTGATCGCCCTGCGGCTCTGTGTGTGACAGGGGGCGGAGCCACAACCTCCCTATCCGCCCGGCTCTGTTCGTGACAGGGGAAGGCGCCCCAACCCCCTGATCAGCCCTGCTCTGTGCCTGATAGGGGGGAACTCCCCAACCCCCTGATCGCCCTGCGGCTGTGTGTGTGACAGGGTGCGGTGCCCCAACCCACCCCCCCACCCCCCCGTCCCACGGGCCCTGCTGTGTGTGTGACGGGGTAGAGCCATAACCTTCCCATCAGCCCTGCCCTGAGTGTGACAGTGGCGGCTCCCCAACCCCCTGATCGGCCCTGCTCTGTGGGTGATAGAGGGAGGTGCCACAACCGCCCCCCACGGGCCCTGCTCTGTGTGTGACAGGGTAGAGCCATAACCTCCCCATCGGCCCTGCCCTGAGTGTGACAGGGGGCGGTGCCCCAACCCCCCAATCGGCCCTACCCTGAGCATGACTGAGGGTGGCATCGCAACCTCCTGATCCGCCCTGCTCTGTGCATGACAGGGGGCAGCACCCCAACTCCCCAATCACCCCTGCTCTGAGCCCGACCAGGGGCTGCACCTAGGGATTGGGCCTGCCCTCTGCCACCCGGGAGCAGGCCTAAGCCAGCAGGTCGTTATCTCCCAAGGGGTCCCAGACTGCGAGAGGACACAGGCCTGGCTGAGGGATCCCCCTCTCCCCCCCGAGTGCACAAATTTTTGTACACCGGGCCTCTAGTTTTAAAATATTAAGAATTATAATAGTACTAGAGGCCTGGTGCTTGAATTTGTGCACCAGTGGGGTCCCTGGGCCTGGCTGGTGGGATCGGACCAAAACCAGCTCTCTGACATCCCTCAAAGGGTTGTGAGAGGGAACAGGCCAGGTTGAGGGACCCCATTGGTGCACAATCGGGGCCAGGGAGAGACGTGGGAGGTTGTCCAGCCAGGGAGGGACTGCGGAATGGCTTCAGGGTATGTCCGGCCTGTCTCGCTCAGTCCTGATTGGCCAGACCCCAGCAGCAAGCTAATCTACCAGTCTGAACCTCTGCTCCCTGATGGTCAGTGCATGTCTAGTGACTGGTCCACTGGTTGGCTGTCTGCCCCCTGGTGGTCAGTGTATGTCATAGAGAGCAGTTGAGCGGCCTTAGCATATCATTAGCATATTACACTTTGATTGACTGAATAGCCAACTGGTCAACTGGACACTGCATATGAGGCTTTTATTATACAGGATAGGATTTTTTCCAAATCAAAATTCACCTTTTAGGATTTTTGTTATCCTCTTGAAAGAATATCTCTCTATATGAAAGCCTAAGCGACTGAGTGACCGAATGACTGTTTGACCAGTCGCTAAGACGTGCACTGACCACCATGGGGCAGACAATCAATGCAGGAGCTGCCCCTGGTGGTCAGTGTGCTCCCACAGTGGGAGCGCCACTCAGCTGACTGACAGGCGCCAGACACTGGGCTCATGGCTGGTGAGCACTGCTGAGGCGGTGCGAGCCTCTCCCACCTCCATGGCAGCACACTACTGAGCAGAGGCGATGGCAGGCACAGCGGGGCCAGGATGAACAGGAGCGGTGCCCAGCTTGGGCTCCTCCCCGGCTCTATGCCACTTAGCGCACTACCACATCCTCCAAGGGGTCCCAGTTGCAAGAGGGCACAGGCCAGGCTGAGGGACCCTACTGGTGCACAAATCTGTGCACCTGGCCTCTAGTACTGAGAAGAAAATAATATCATTTTAATATTTCTGTTCTAAGTAGATCACCTGAATCTAATTATTAAAAAATATCAGACAGCCCTAGCTGGTTTGGCTCAGTAGACAGAGCGTCAGCCTGCAGACTGAAGGGTTCCAGGTTCAATTCTGGTCAAGGGCACATGCTCAGGTTGCAGGCTTGGTCCCCAGTTGGGGGCATGCAGGAGGGAGCCAATCAATGATTCTCTCTCATCATTGATGTTTCTATCTCTCTATCCCTCTCCTTTCCTCTCTGAAATCAATAAAAGTATATATTTTTTAAAAAAAGCATCGGATAAGTCCAAATTGAGGGATATTATTCAAAGTAAATGGCCCGTGTTCTTCAAAAATGTCAAGATCAGGAAAGTCTAAGACTGAGAGTCTAATCTGGAAGTGTTCCAGGCTAAAGGAGAACTAGAAAGATATAACTAAGTGCAATCCATAACATGGGATTTTTCTGTCACTATCAAGAACATTATTGGGATAAATGGAAAAATCTTAATAAGGACTGTAGTATTGTATCAATGTTAATTTTCTAATTTTGATAATTATTTTTTAGTTATTTAAGCAAGCGTCCTTATTTTTTATCGTTTTCAGGAAACACTCTGAAGTATTAGGTGTAACTAATGGGCATCATGAGGGTAATGACATATATGAGAATACTTAGTACTAGTCTTAGCAACTTTTTTAAGACTGGAAAGTATATCAAAATAAAAAATTTAAAGAGAATATAACCAAAAAAATCTTAGTTGTATTGCTATAGAAAATACTGTAATTCAAAATATGTATTTTATTCATATAAAGTAACCTTGGACTTCACATATCTATCCCTTGATTGTTTTCACATATTAAGCAGTTGCAGCTGTTGTAAGCTGTCACTTAAATAGCTTTCTCTCAAATTTAGCTAAGCCAATGGGGAACAATGGCATGATAATCCTTAACAGCTGATCATTTAAAAACCATTTGCAAAGTATTGTCCCACTAATTCAAACAAATGGGAAGAATAATATATAGCTGAAATAAACAATATTTTAAACGCTATCTTGTTGCTTTCTAACAGGTATTGCAAACAAAAATATTAAGGAAATGTTGCCACATCTCTCTCTCCTCTCTCTCTCTCTCTCTCTCTCACACACACACACACACACACACACACACACACACAAATGCATTTTTGTTGTTATTCAACATGTAGTCTATATATTGGTTGTTAAAATAACAGCTAATATTTACTGCATTCTTACTGTGCCAGTACTTTAGATGCATTTATTCTGCAAAACAACTCATGAAGTAGGTTCTATTATGAATGCTAAGCTAAGATAGCACTATTCTTTTTTAAAAATATATATTTCTTTATTGATTTCAGAGAGGAAGGGAGAAGGAGAGATGGAAACATCAATGATGAGAGAGAATCATTGACCGGCTGCCTCCTGCACGCCCCCTACTGGGGACCAAGCCCGCAACCCAGGCATGTGCCCTTGGCTGGAATCGAACCCAGGACTCCTCAGTCCGCAGGCTGACACTCTATCCACTGAGCCAAGTTGGCTAGAGCAAGATAGCACTACTCTTAAAACTGCAAGTTATTCCCTTGGCTTCAGATGCCCTTTTTTTTTTTTTTGCTCTTTTCTAACTGTCAAAACCACAGCACAGGCGTGAAAATCCAAATGCCTACTACACTCAAGTCTTCCTCAATCTCATGTTCAGAATTAATCACTTCCCCTTCTGAGTTTCTATAAGCCTTTTGCAACAATATTCATTAAAATTTCTCTAAAATATGTATTAAACATGGATTGGATCCAAAACACTGAGTTATTTTCAAGAGTTCACATGATAGAAGGAATTATTAAATAATTTTAATTATATAATAAAACAACAATATTATAAGAGGACTTTGAATTTTCTGGACACTTATCAATGTGACAAGCAGGGTACTAAGTACTTCACCAACATTATTTCATGTGGGCCTTACAATCACTCTATAAAGTTAAAGTTGTAAATACTTCATTACAAGGGAAATTAGTCAAGTGCTCTGAAAGTGTTTTTACTCTTAATGTAGTATACAGGGAGATATTAGAATAAGTTTAATCAATTTATCAGTCATTGTATCAATGTTTTTATATCATGTTTTTGTTGTTTTCATATCATGTTTTTGTTTTTATATCATGCTTTTGTTGTTTTCGTATCATGGCTTTGTTGTTGTTATATCATGTTGCTATTGTTTATTTATTAATCAATTTATATATTATTTTCATGTACATTTTACTAATTTTCTTTCACCTCTGACACTTCTGTTATAGAGAAAGGACAGACAGCAATATTAAAATTCTTCTAATTAATTTCCTTTCAATGTGCATGAATTTGTGCACTGGGTTACTAGTATATACATAATGTATTTTTATATACAATGTACTTTTAAAAATAACTTTTGATTTCTCTAATGAAATAGAAAAGATTGATAAAATCTTGTTTAATATTTAAAGAAACTGATTTTTAATTTAGTATAATACTCTCCATATATCTTTAGTAAATGTAAAATTATTTCCTCAAACAAAAACATTTTAGAAAATATGTCTTTTTATACTTTGTGCTTTTTTGCTCTATACTTATTTTGTAGATTACATGAGCATAGTATAAATTCTTAATAATTTTCTCAAAAAGAATAAATCATAAATAATATTTAAAACTGGTAGTAGGACAAAATCTTAACCATGTTAACATTAAAAAAAAAATCAGCATATCTTAGATACTTTATATATCTTATGAATGCTAGTTAAACTGTTACTATAAGTTCAGTTTAAAGTTTGCAGTCTAACACTTTCAAAGGAAAGAAATTAATGCATATACAGGGAGATCAACTAAGCCTTTTATTAGTGTAAGCTTTAAGTATAAAAAAGATGTTTTATTTTGCTTTTAAAACTCTTAAGATATTTTCCCATTAGTAAATGTGTAAAAAAATAAAATAGGAGTCCTGATCATCTCTAAGATCCTTCCTAAGTCTAAAATAAAATTTTCACAACTACAGCATGCTAAGGAATAATTTTCAAAAACATAATAAATAACCCAAACTATTAGACATACCAATACATACCGATTTAAGCTTATAAAAACTATTATGCTATTTCTATCAAAATAGTTTTAAATTAAAAGAAAAAAGTAAGAACTACAGCATTCCCTCATGAAAAAGAAAAACTTTGATCATTTGCTCCAATCTTACAACATGTTCAAGTTTTTATAAAATATAAGACCAAACTTTAAGAAATTAAGTGCTTGGTTTTTGAAAGAGGGACACCCCACCCCTTAGTTCTAAGGGTAAAGAGAGAAAGACAAAGGATGGTGTTATTGTGAACTGACAAGGGAACCAGTCAGGGTGGATGACTTAGAAAATATTCTTTAAAGCTGTGGTTGCCAACCGGTGGTCCATGGACCACTGGTGGTCTGTGAGGTCAGAAAGATTGGCTACAGTTGCTTTAGAGCAGCGGTTCTCAACCTGTGGGTCGCAACCCCTTTGAGGATCGAACGACCCTTTCACAGGGGTCACCTAAGACCATCGGAAAACACATATATAGTTACATATTGTTTTTGTGATTAATCACTATGCTTTAATTATGTTCAATTTGTAACAATGAAATTGGGGGTGACCACAACATGAGGAACTGTATTAAAGGGTCATGGCATTAGGAAGTTTGAGAACCACTACTTTAGAGGATCTTCCAGGATGTTTTAGTCTAGTCCACCAGCTAGGTTATGTGACCTAAGGACAAGGCTTGTAGCTTTTGCTTATTTTTTCTCTTCATGTTAAATTGTTCTCTGGCTTCTTCAATCTATAGTTTTAGCAAACTTGTTAGAAGAATATTTAAGAATGTAAATAAAGTACTTCATCAAAGAAGAAATGCATCTAGTCAATAAACACACGAAAAATAAGATTATTCACCATCCTAATAATCAAAGAGCCAACAACTAAAAACCAGTTAACTAAACTGGCAACAAGATTTTTAAATGGCACTAATCCAATATAGATAAAAGTCACTAAAGTTGATTCTATTGAATGTTGATACTCGGATACTGGAAAAATGTTGTAGAAAAGCAATTTGGTAATAAACAACAAGAGACATAAATGTGCTCATGCTTTTGGCACAGAAATCCATTTTCTGGGTATATAATGTTTAAAATAATAATTAAAACAATATGGGAGAAAGGACATATGCATGAACATAGTCACTGCAGAGTAATTTATAATAGCAAAATATCTAATGCAATCTCAATGTTCAACAAGAAGAAAATGGTTAAATAAATCATGGCACATCTATGTAATGACAACATGAGAGAAAGGTAGGGTTTTTTTTAAAGCCTAAAACTCATTGTATGAATCCATAGACATAAATGTTATTTATCGCAGTGCATCATTACATACATATCCTGAGTAAAATGAAATTAATCAAGTAAGAACAAGCTGATGTCTTAGCATCTGAGTCAATCACTTGCTAATTTGGTCTTAGTCCATTCCCTGGCTACTGGCTCTATTCTCTTTAGCACAGTGGTTCTCAACCTTCCTAATGGCACGACCGTTTAATACAGTTCCTCATGTTGTGGTGACCCCCAACCATAAAATTATTTTTGGTGCTACTTCATAACTGCAATTTTGCTACTGTTATGAATTGTAATGTAAATATCTGATATGCAGGATGTATTTTCATTGTTACAAATTGAACATAATTAAAGCATAGTGATTAATCACAAAAACAATATGTAATTATGTATGTGTTTTCCAATGGTCTTAGGCGACCACTGTGAAAGGGTCGTTCGACCCCCAAAGGGTTTGCGACCCACAGGTTGAGAACTGCTGCTCTAGCAGGACACTTCAATTCTATTTCCCATGCTCTCTGCCTCTAGCATTTTGACCTGGTGGCACTGGCAGAAGATGGATAGTAGGAAGAAGGAGAAGCCACAGTATTGCTTCTCTCCCCTCTCTGTTTCTGGATGTGTCTCAGCATACTCCTTCTATTCATGGTTCCAGCTAACTGTGAGGAAGATGCTCAACTCTTAAATTCTGTCGTATAATTGTTCCCTTTTTACTTATTTCTGTTTTGCTTCATCCTTACAAAGATGTCTTTATGGTGAACTAACAATCAAGAACTTCATAAAAAACAACATTTTAGAAGGAATCTTAATATCCTCTGCACTATTAAGTACTGATCTGCTTATGTAAAATTTCCAAGTTGAGGAGCCTTCTACAATAAAAGGAGAAATTGTGACAGGTTTGATATTGTAGCAACATTTTGATGTTAGTTCATAGGTTTATCTTATTCATCATATAAATAAGAGAGATATCATGCTAGGTATTTAGCAGATACTTATTCTTAAACTCATTTAACTTTAGAACAGATAGATATAGATATATAGAGGTATCTTTAGATATTTTATTGAGGTATAATTGACATATAACATTATATTTGACATATAACATATTAAGTTTAGGTATATAATGATTTGATATTTGTATCTGAATGATTGCCATAATAAGTCTAGTTAACACCTGCCATGGTATAAGTTACAAAAAAGTTTTCTTTCTTGTGGTGAGAGCTTTTAACACCTACTCTTAGAAACTTTCAAATATGCAATACGGTATTATTAACTACAGTCACTGTGCTGAACATTAAATCCCCATGATTTATTTTATAACTGGAAGTTTGTACCTAGAATACATTTTTTAATAAGAAAGATTATACTTGTCTTGGATGAATTAAGTCTGTTCATAACTGCAAACAGCTGAATTGCCTAAATGACCTTTTAAAATCTACAATTTCTTTGTATTGAGAAACATGCAGGAAAAGTGAAATGGAAGACATTGCCCAATAGATGTTACACTCAAGAATAGAAATATCCAGGAACATTCAAACAACCTTATCTGAAATGAAGGCATGAATCAATTTAAAACTGAGAATTTTTAAAAGCTTCTGTGGGTCTGTAAGTAAAGAAAGCAAAGAGTTCATCAACAGAAACCGGTCACTGTAAATGGCAGCCCCGAGCTCGGAAATGCCAATTTCACACTGCACTAAGCATATCCTGCCAAACACGCCAGACTGCTGTTCGGGGAAATATCAGCACCTGCTCCTGCACTCTGCGAAGTAATAGATTAGCCAGGTCAGGTACAAAACTGCATCTACTTGGACCTACCCACTCCGGAATCACTTCCCACCTCTTTCAGTGTTTATCGCTTTTAAATCAGATGTGTTAACTGACCTAGAAATAGCAGCTAACTCCAAATAAACTGTAGTTAGTTTGGCTTTACAAGTAAGTGCTCAGAATATCATAAAAAAAGCAGGTGGGGGAAAACTAATCGAGTTAGAAAATATTTATCTGCAATGTCAGGCTGACGGCTGAAATATATAACCTACTGCCACTATCTGCCACTCATATTCCCTCTTCAGTCAGGTACAAACCCCAGTGCGGACAGTCCCAATCTGCATCACTTATTAGGTGACAAAAATTATTCAAGAGAGGACTGACTATTTTCCATACGGAAAATTCTTTTGGGAAAACACTTGAAATCTGGAGGGGACTGAAGACACTTCCAATATGACAAGAAAGCAAAAGAATGTGTTGCTGTTTTATTCAGAACCTGTGAGGAATTGTCTCCCGTGGGGAGAATGGGGCTGGTGGGGGGGCGGTGGTGGTGGTGCTCAGCACTACCCAGCCCCTCTCTAACACGACTAAATGAGGTCTGTCAGTAATTGCAAGTAGAGAGCAACTCCAGAAATAGAATTTTCAAATTCAGGGAGATCTAATTGAGGGTGATTAAGCACACAGACACAAATAGGTGACTTAGATTTAAATCACACTAAGAGCCTAATGAACCCTTAAAAAAGTAGCAGGTGGAATTCTTTCCATGTGCTTTTGGTCAAATTTCTTTCCATAGTATAGATCTGCATTGCTACACTCCACAAACAGTAGAACAGCCTGACAGCAGTCAACTGCACACAGGTACCAGGATTTTATTATATCATGAACCAAATGGTGGAGTCAAGGAGGAGTCCATAAAATGCTGTGTCCTTAAGTGAAAGACTACAGGCAGCACAACCTGCATGGCTCAGTGCTTGAGCATCAACCTATGAATCAGGAGGTCAAGGGATTCCTGGTTGGGACACATGCCCCAGTTGCAGTCTCAATACCCAGTAGGGATCCTATTGTAGGCAGCCAGTCAATGATTCTTTCTAATCATTGATGTTTCTGTCTCTTTCTCCCTCTCCCTTCCTCTCTGAAATCATTAAAAATATATTAAAAACAAAACTATAGGCAAAGTCAAATTAAGGTTTGCTGAGTCAAGAAGCCCAGACAAACACTGCTTTACATTCAATAAATACAGTAAATTTGCTAGAGCCTTTTCCCAAGGAAAGATGAACTATTCTGTTTTGTTTGTTTGTTTTTCTTTAATAGACAAGCCACTGGTCTCTGGTGCTTATATTCTAGAATGTCACTAGTGTCTATTGGGCCAGAAAATGAATTGATTTTATCAGTATTGTTGATCTCTCCAGGAAGTTCATTTTTTGTAAATAACATGTAAAAGTAAAAGGGATATATAACATTAGTTACTACTTGTCTTTATGAAGATTTCTGAAACCAATGAAAATGTTTCTAAATCAAAGAAAAACAGCAACCTAGGCTCCCCGCATCCCCCACAAATGCCATAAAAATTGGCCTTTATTATGGGGGGAAAAAAACAATTATGATCTTAAAGGCTCTCAATGAGTTGACCCCATTTTACAAATCCACCCATAGCTGGCATTACTTCATAAAACTAGTTTTCTTCCATTTGAAATTCCCTTTTCTACCCGTCCTCTGCAGTCTTATTAATGCTGTTCCCTTTCACTGAAATACTTCACATTCTGCTTTCTTTTAATCTAATGTTTATTCAGTTTTAAGCCCAAATTCAGGACTTGCTTGACATCTTTCCTAACCAAAAATTAATCTCTTTCCTTTCTAGCCTTTTACAGCACCTACTCCTTCAGTCTTTCCAATTCAGTCCTTCCAATTCTCTTAAACCACAGAAATTATGTTCCTAAAATGTAATATAGTTGCCAAAATCTAGCTGGTAAGATCAAAGTCTCATAGAAAATAAGGACCTTTAAAAAATGATGCTTTTAAATTGTTTTCTTTAAAAAGAATGCTCTAGAAGACATCTATTCCAAAACAATACAGATTTATTGGCCATATCTCCTCCTATGGGCTTCTAACAGGAAACACTACTGCTGAAGCAGATTCTACAAGGTTAATGTGAGGAGAATCTCTTGAAGCCGCTCTTACTGCCCTAGAAGTCACTGCATTTTGCACCTGAATTCTCACCCACCCCAACCTCCACTCCGTGCCTTTTTTCTTCTTTTTGCATTACAGTTTTCTGAACCCGTCTCCTTCATGCTGAGAAGGTTGAGAGCACACATGTTTCCTGTCTCAGCACTGCTTCAGACCCAATGAGATGGCCTGCACAGGAGGAAGATCCATTTCTATTCTAACTCTACAGAGCTGTTTGCAGACGTTATTATTTTCAGTAAAGTTAAAAAAATCAGATCTTAGAGATAATTCTTAATTTATTTTTTCCCCATAGGACACTCAGTGGTCAGTTTCAGCATTATATGTTCAACTCCCACTGCCTCTCATACTGTTTTCACCCTGAAATTCATTCATTATTTCATTCAAGTACTCATTCATGCCTTGCTCATGCTGGTCACTCAGCCATAAGAGCTCAGGAGTAAGAGCTCCTTGCCCTCAATAAACTCAGTCTGTTGGGGAAGGGGGTGGGGGTAAAAGAGATACCATCTGGTAAGGGAATCTCCTTCTTTAATGAAGCTAAAAACAACTAACATTTAACCCTCCAGGACTAAGGGGCAACTGGACCTAGTGGCCTCTACTCTGTCCCCTTAAGCTTTATCTTTCAAGTGGGATTGACTTGAATGACCACATCTGCCCTCCTGAGGTATGTTACTTTCAATAAATCTTTCTTGGGCTTTTATTAGCACAATGGAGACAGGTTGATATTTTAAAAAAGACTTTGCTAAATAGTTAAGGTAGAACAAATAGGAACTCAATAAAATAAAATACATGCGGCTTAAAACTAATTCAGATTCCTGATCTTACCATTGAAAGCTGACCCTACTTACAGGCTCTACATTATTATTGCTCAGCCTGTCTGAGACTGTCACCCTCTTAAGAACCTACAGAAACTGCCCACCCACTTCTGCTACAGTTCTCTATGGAACTAAAACCTGTGGAATTTCTCAGCTTTAAGAAAAACATGTTGTTAACCAATAAAAAAGGCCAACAATATTCTAAGAAAAACATATTTAGCAAATAAACATGATTAATATATTTATTTTATTAAGAAACTCATTGACAAAAAACAGATATTAAGCAAAATAAGTGCAAATATTCAACCCTGCTATGATGAAATATAACACAAAACAAAACAAGTTATCCCCATTAGCCTGTAAAAATTACCAAAAAATATTTGATGAACGAATGCCAGTGAAAGTGGGGTGAAGCAATGGCTCCTAAAATTTGCTGATGGTAAAATAAGCTAGCTAAAACCCTTTTGGAAATTAATTTAGCAATATGTATCATAAGCAACAAAAGTTTCATATCCTTTGACCCTATCATCTCACTTCAGGAAAAAATTCAAAGTATAGAAAAGGCGATGTGCAGGATGTTTTCATTGTAGTGTTATCTGCACTGTGATAGTTAAGAGCAACTTTATAGTCAACTGCAGATAATTAAGCAAAATATATTAAGTCTTCTTGGTGAAATATTATAGAATCATTAAATAAGTAGTTATATTAGGGGATGGTTGTATTGTCTCAAATTGTTTTTCATTGTTTTTCAAAGTAAATGCTATAAATATATGAAGTAGGTGAATTCTTAATATGGTTTGACATTAAATGACAAGTTCTATCACACTGATAAAAGGAAAGAGTATAGGAAAAGGTTTAAAGATCCAATGAAATTATTTATAAAGCTAGATTACTTTTACTAATTAATTTATTACTTTCTTTTTAAAAATGCTGCATTTTTGTTGAAATTGTTTTCTTTTAAAATTAGAACCTTTTCTATTCTATAAGCATTCAAACTTAACAAAGGCCTCTCACTCTTAAAATATCAAGGGAATGAACCTCCTTATGAGATAAGTTGGGTGCAATGCAGCACTTACAATTAAATATTATAGTCACAGATGCAGCAGAAAAGCCTGGTTGACATTGATCATTCCTGTTCCTTAATACAGAGATATAAAAGACCTTAGCAATAACCTACATAAATAAAACTGTTTGTAGTACAAGTCTACTCATTATTGCTAACAGCAGAGACCATATGAGAATGGAGAAGAGTCCTAGAACACAAGGAGAACCATTTATGTGAGAAATGCACAAAATTTACTGTTCACAAGCAAGATTTTTAATTTCAGAGCAAGCTTTGTGATCATGAGTTTCCAGAATGTGAGCAGAATTTGAAGAAATGCTCCATAATCTCCCTCCCTTCCCTTTAGTAGCATGCAAGTGCACTCTACAAGTGAACAACCACTGCAATACGACCAGGCAGTCTTAACAGCACAGTGAAAGAACATGGTAGGAAAACAGCTGGATATGTGAAAAGTAACCATGTTCCTACAACAAAGGGTAGAACGCATCTTGAGAACGGGAATTCTTAATATGAGTTATATATGCTGCTTTTAATTGTAATCATATGAGTCCCAAATTTTGAGCCTCTTTAGTAGACTCTGATAATTAGAGGTCAACTCCAGGACTTAAGAAAAATCATTTTAAACAGCAATTCTCGGTAATAGGTACGGTCACTGAAAGTAATTTTCAGGCCATTAAGAGTATGGTCTGAAATAAGTTTTATGGGACATACTACTATATCAAAACATTTCCTCTAGTATGGGAACCCCCACCCCCAGATTAATTTCAAATTTTATTAACTCTGCTAAGACAATAGCAATACAAATCAGAGTAACTTCACACCCAGGATCCACACAGATGCTGTACAAGACGACGGTGTCATAATTACAAAGCCTAAGAATGTAGGACTCAAGTTCTGGGCTCGGCTGATTGACAGACAATGTGTCTTGATTGTGTTTTACACAATACATGTTGCTTAAGCACTCCGTGAGCCTCAAATTTTCATATGGTAGATGGTATCTCATTTCCATAATTATTTTGCAGGACCTTTTAGGGTTGCCGCCACTCTGCCTGGAAGTTGTCCTGCACGGCTGCACCCACAGGCTTCCCTGCCCTCTGCCATCTGGAAGGGTTGGGCCTGAGGAGCCCTAGCAGGAGATCACCTGGATGGAGATGGCAAAGGTGGATGAGGCAGGTACTTTCCTTCTCAACCACACCCCTGCAGTCCTGAGTCTCTTGCCTGAAGGTTACTACCCTCTCAGAGCAGCTTGTTATACTGGACTTTCTTTCTCTCTCCCAGTCCAGCCAGGCCTCGAGGTGGAAACAGCTCTGTGGCTCCTCACCACAAGTTCCTGCCCTTTCCCTTTATGGCTCAAGACACCCTGACTATAACTTCGTAATGAATTTCTCTACATATAAATCCTCCTCAAATGGTCCTAATTTGAATGTCCATCTTTTCCCACTGGGAATCTGACTCATACAATGACTTTTTAAAAGAGTTTTATTGGGGTATAAGTCAGAATCTAGTACCTAGAGAAAAGTAGCTGTCTAAATTTAAATATTGCCTACTAATGAGATTTAAGGTCACTTGAAAGAAGCTTATCCAAAGCACTTATTTTATAAACAAAGAAAATTATTGTAAAACATCTTTTTTGTTAGATCATAGATTAATCCAACAATTACCTGATTTTATAGTAAATCATTCAGATTAGATGAAAGCAGATAGGCATGACTGGAAAGCAATTTTCTAAATTTTCTTTAATGCTGCCTTTGGCAGCTTTTCTTTCCTTTCCTTCTTTTGCTGAAAAAAAAAAAATTTAAGTGTAAAAAAGTCCCCAAGGTCATAGAATTATGTAGTTAATACAGCTTTAAAAAAGGGAAGGGAGTTGGCCCTACCTAATCTCCCCCCACATACACTAAATCCCTTAGTTTTTGATATCTAGTTAGTTAGATATGTACACTGCCACAAAAATACTTTTGTTTTTTTCATTGCCATAGCCAAGTCAGAGTAAAACCATCATTTAACAAATTTGTTTTTAGGACAAGGAGTTGTCCTGGGAATTGAACTTACCTTAGTTGTATAAAATATTTGCTATATAATCATATGTGAAATTTCTAGGTATTTTTTCCTAAGAAGTATATAAGTTTGCACTTATGTGTATAGAATACAGTCAATTTTCTAATATTATCACTGGATTCAACACAAAAACTAACTGAATACTTTTCCACAAATAAGTATGCAAAATTTATATCTAGAAACATGATGCTACTGATTGCTTATATTGTATACTTATGCGATTTAAATAACGACAGTTTTCTGTTTATGACTACACTTTTGTACTATGGTTAAGGATAATTTATTTTTAATTCTTAAGATAATTCGATCATGAACAACTGTATTGTTGCATATCTGTGAGCTATTGCAATTGCATAGCTATTAGGGAAATTTCCTTGCTTCAGGTGGCTCTCCAATGTGAGTTAGTCCTAATTAGATAAAAATAATGAATGGGTTTGGATGCCAAGAGAAGCTTGTTCAAAGCTCTGAATAAAATAGCTCATTGTTCAGTCAAGCTTATTTTAATCATAGCTGTCTCCAATAGCATAGACAATTTAAATTGAAATGAAGAACAGTAATTAGTTTCCATTAGAAGAAAAATAAGGATCTACATCATTAGTTTTCCCTGTCTCCTAAATGTGATTATAAACATTTTTAATTTTTAAAATATAACTCCTGAAAGTTTAGCAATATTAAGAGTTTGTAAGCTTAAAAACGAAGTTACCAGTACAACAGTGTGAAATATTCCAAAGGAGTTTGGAAAGGCAATCCAGGCGCTAAGCTGTATAAGGAAACACCTCTTTGCAAATGTACAAAATGGAATTAAATCAGGGCTGGTTTTGCATTAATTATAAACAGAAGTCTTCTTTCAGGGCTTTCAGAGCAATTATATATTCAGTTTCTATATAGCTCTGCAAATAGCTGCAAATGTTGTAGGTTGTCTGTCCATTTGTCTTCAATATAAATGTTGTTAAAGACTGGAACTAAATACTTTACTGCAGGTATCTTTGTTTTAGAGCAAAGGTTCTTTCCCATCTTCTCTGCTACTGCATGATACAAACAGTAAGTTTTGTTCCACTTAAAATGGGCACTTATTAAAAATTCACCCATTAACAATTAATGTAAAATCTCTGTGAATTTTCATCCACAGCTGCCTCATTCTAAAACACCAAACACTATTATTATGGTACCCATTGCCTGTGGTCATTGAAATCATTGGAAAAACTCATAAGGAAAAAAAAAAAGAACTTCTTAGGAAAAGTCTTATCATGACTGGACACACATCTCCGGCTGAGGCGAATGTGGGTGCTATTAGAAGCAGAGCAGCACTAGACTGATGCTGCAAATCTATTCACCAGAAAGGTCTTGTTGAATTAAAACAGTACCAACCCAACTACATTTCTACACCCTTGCCTGATGCTGGCTTTCAGAAATAAGTGTTTTGTTACATAAATTCTATTTCAACCTTTTGAAGCAATTCAATCTCTGAGACATACTAATGCTTAGCAACATTCACTCTCAAATAGATAATTTAAGGTTTCTTATTAGTAAATTCATAATATTCCTAAAATTAAAGCATGGAAACTTTCAAACTGGCCTCATCCAATATAATAAAGAGGTAATATGCAAATTGACCATCACACCCTCGCACAAATGGCCACCCCCATGTGGTCAAATGATGGCCACTACAAGATGACCGGCAGGGGAGGGCAGTTGTGGGCAACCAGCCCAACAGGAGAGGGCAGTTGGGGGCGACCAGGCCTGCAGGGGAGGGCAGTTGCGGGGGACCCAGGCCTACAGGGGAGGGCAGTTGTGGGGGACCAGGCCGGCAGGGGAGGGCAGTTAGGGGTGACCAGGCTGGCAGGGGAGGGCAGTTGGGGGCGATCGGGCCAGTAGGGGAGCAGTTAGGCATCAATCAGGCTAGCAGGGGAGTGGTTAAGGGGTGATCAGGCTGGCAGGCAGAAGCAGTTATGGGCAATCAGGCATCCAGGCAGGCGAGCGGTTGGGAGCCAGCAGTCCCAGATTGTTAGAGGGATGTCCGACTGCCAGTTTAGGCCTGATCCCACAGTCGAACATCCCCCGAGGGGTCCCAGATTTGAGAGGGTGCAGGCTGGGCTGAGGGACACCCCCCCACCCCCCGCGCACAAATTTCATGCACCAGGCCTCTAGTCTATAATAAAAGCGTAATATGCTAATTAGACTGGACAGCCGAACAACCTTCCAGACATCATTCCAGACATCCTTCCAGATGATGCTGTTGTGGCAGGGGCTGAGGGAGAGGGGGTTAGGGGTGACCAGGCAGGCAGGTGAGCAGTTACGGGCAATTGCACAGGCAGGCAAGCAGTTAGGGGTGATCAGGCAGGCAGGTGAGTGGTTAGGGGTGATCAGGCAGGCAGGCGAGTGGTTAGAGGCGATCAGGCAGGCAGGCAGAGTGGTTAGGGGCAATGAGGCAGGCAGACGAGTGGTTAAGGGTGATGAGGCAGGCATGCAGAGTGGTTAGGGGCAATCAGGCAGGCACGCAGGTGAGCGGTTAGGAACCAGTGGTCCCGGATTGCAAGAGGGATGTCTGACTACAGGTTCAGGATTGGGCCTAAACCTGCAGTCAGACATCACTGGAGGGGTCCCGGATTGTGAGAGGGTGTAGGCCAGGCTGAGGGATCCCCCCCACTGTGCACAAATTTCATGCAC
This sequence comes from Myotis daubentonii, assembly GCF_963259705.1. Lineage (NCBI taxonomy): Eukaryota > Metazoa > Chordata > Mammalia > Chiroptera > Vespertilionidae > Myotis > Myotis daubentonii. Next base: position 145,768,316 of record NC_081840.1, on the reverse strand, counting down.
TGGGTCTCTAGTGATATAATAAATGACTTAGCAGAGTCAGGAATAGACCCAAATCTCCTTGATTGTTCAATAAATTCTCAATATTTTCATTTGTATACAGACAAAAGAATCCCAAATAATTATTATACCCTTCATATGACCTAGTTGAAATAAACTTCAGAAAAATTATATAATTGCCTACATGCTTCTCATGTCAAATACTTTTATTTTGTTTTAAAAAGCAATACTCTTAGAAGATTCTATATAATCTACCCTAGATAAACTAGCCATTAAAACTTTCTTGGTTAATCAGTCATCATGGGTTCTGCTTACAAAGTACTTAAAAACATGGTCTATAAATAGGGTTTTGAAGTCTAACCCTAGAGGGTAGAACAAAGCATAACATATTACTGGGAAGCATTATAGTGAAATCTAACTCCAAGAGGAAAAAAAAAGACTTTTATCTTTTTTTCTTTAATCACATGCCACAGTTAAACACACTACACTATTAAATTAAAAAAAAAAAATGACATTGTATTTTCCTAAGAAGACAATCTGGTCCCATAGCTTAGAAACAGAAGGAAAATAGAAAGACAAGAAACCCAGTAAGCCCAGTGCTATTTAAAGTACCAAAGCTGTGAGCCCATTTTAGCAATAGTCCCACTAATTAAAGAATTGCTGCACTTATTTTTGCCTTGAGGGCTTTGAAGTAATTAAATTTGAATTTAATTTTGTTACTCATTTTCAGGTCTTGTCTACAGCAAAGTGGGTTCCAGACGATTTAGTTAGCAGTACAATGTTATACAACTATCATTTCCACACCTGAGCTGATTAAAAATTCAAAATAAAATTCACTCAACCATTTTGGCAGGCAAAACAAAATATTCAGTCCCACTTTTCAGTACTTTGAAATGCAAATATATAATTGCAACTGGACGTTAAGCTTTCAGTATGAAATAACTTTCTCTACTTCTCATGAACACAACACCCCTATCACTGCAACATACAGGGTAGGCAAAAGTAAGTTTATACTTGTTCGTATGGAAAATAATACAATAATTAACAAATAAGAATACAAGAATAAACTCTATAAACTTTGCCCACCTCTACAAAAAACATAGTGACATTCTCGAGGAACCCTGAAGTTTTCTGTCAGGGCAGCAGCCCTAGTGCAAACAATCAGCCAGGACTAATACTTAAGCTATTCCTAGACCACACTAATCACTATTTTGAAACAATGCTGATATAAAGAAACTCAAATTATGTTTGACTTTCTTAATTTCTTTGGAAGTTTGAGGATAGCAACCTGTGAAATGGACTATCAAAGTGAAAGTCTGGGGGTGAGCTAGAAGGAGTCAATGGGGGAAAAATGGGGACATATATAATACTTCCAACAATAAAAATTAGGAGGGCACTAATCCCCCCACCCCCGCCCCAAAAAGTGAAAAATCAATGTTTATCTATGTATATTAGCATTGCATTGCTGTTTTTTACAAAAGAAATATATTGAGGTGTCTTTGTAGTTCTTGCCTTGGATCAAACTATCATCCTATACTAATAAAAGAGAAAAATGGTAATTGGCGTACGACCGATACCTTTTTCATTGGCTAATCAGTGAGATATGCAAATTAACTGTCAGCCAAGATGGCGGCTGGCAGCCAGGCAGCTGAGAATAGGAGGCTTGGTTGCCCCAGCGATGGAGAAAGTCAAGGATCCCCGCAGCTGCAGGGCTCTGAGCTCCTGAAGCAACAACTCCAAAAGATACAATGTTTTATTTATAGAAGCTAAAAGATGGCGGTTAATTTGCATACTCAGGCTCCAAGCAGAGCGAAGCCAAACAGCCCTGAAGCAGCAGGGCAGAGAGGCCTCAGGGCCTGGGATCAGCAGAGTCGAGAGGCCTCCCGGCCCCGGTGATCAGCCAAGAGGCCTCCCGGCCCGCTCCAGGCCCGTGATCAGTGGAGTCGGAGGCCCCGGTGATCAGCGGAGCCCAGAGGCCTCCCAGCCAGGTTATCAGCAGCCGAGAGTCCTCCTGGCTAGAGATCAGCAGAGCCGAGAGGCGTCCTGGCCCTGGGATCAGCAGAGCAGCGAGGCCTCCCAGCACCGGGATCAGTGTGACAGGGTGCGGAGCCCCAACTCTCTGATCGGCCCTGCTCTGTGTGTGACAGGGTACAGAGCCCCAACCCCCCTGATGGGCCCTGCTCTGTGCATGACAGGAGTGGCACTGCAACCTCCCTATGGACCCTGCCTTGAGTGTGACAGGGGGCGGTGCCCCAACCCCCCAATCGGCCCTACCCTGAGCGTGACTGAGGGTGGCATCGCAACCTCCCAATCTGCCCTGCTCTGTGCATGACAGGGGGCGGTGCCCCAACTCCCCAATTGGCCCTGCTCTGAGCCCGACCAGGGGCTGCACCTAGGGATTGGGCCTGCCCTCTGCCACCCAGGAGCAGGCCTAAGCCAGCAGGTCATTATCTCCTGATGGGTCCCAGACTGTGAGAGGGCACAGGCCAGGCTGAGGGACCTCCTCTCCCAACCCCGAGTGCACAAATTTTTGTGCACCGGGCCTCTAGTTTAAATTATAAACGATCTCCAGTTTTCTGGTAAATGTTTTGAAAAGAGCTGAGAAATAGTTCAATATTATTTACTAGTGACCCAGGGCCTAAGCTGGCAGTTGGATATCCTTAGCGCTGCCCCAGAGGCAGGAGAGGCTCCCAACACCACCGCTGCGCTCACCGTGAGCCTGGCTTCTGGCTGAGCGGAATTCCAACCCCCTCCCCCACGCCCCCCCTCCCCCCGCCATGAGAGCATACTGACCACCGGGGGGCAGCTCCTGCATTGAGTGTCTGTCACCCGGTGGTCAGTGCATGTCATAGTGACTGGTCATTCTGCAGTTTGGCCAATATGCATATTAGCCTTTTATTATATAGGATACCTAATACGATAGTAATTAGAAGAATTTGCCTAGTAAAAGTTTACCCAGCTCTCAGCCAGTTTCAATTCCATCTCCTATTAGTCTCACCGACTTTTCTAACTTTCTACTAGAAAAAATAAATTTACCACAGGTTCTGCTCTATATCATTCATATACATCCTATCTAATAAAAGAGAAACATGGTAATTAGCCGTACGTCCGCTACCCTTCCCATTGGCTAATCAGGGCGACATGCAAATTAACTGCCAGGCAAGATGGCGGCCGCAGCCAGGGAGCTTGAAGCTAACATGAGGCTTGCTTGCTTCAGTGACGGAGGAAACCAACGTTCCCCGCCTGCCTTGCCGGCCTCTGAGCTTGCAGTTTGAAACATTGTTACAAATACAGAACCTAAACAAAATCCCAGAAACCTGCTTTCAGCCAGCCTCGATCTCAGAGCTGGAGTTGATACAGTGTTTCGATTATAGAACACAAACAAACCAGATACCTGCTTTCAGCAGCAGAGGCCCCAGAGCTGGAGCCAGAGCTAAAGCTGGCCCAGAATAAAAAAGAAAAAAAGGAGCAGTTGGGAGCTTCAGTCACCCGCCAGCCTGAAAACAGCCATCAGCCCCTCACCCAGGCTGGCCAGGCACCCCAGTGGGGACCCCCACCCTGAAGGGTGTGTGACCAGCTGCAAACAGCCATCATCCCCTCACCCAGGTTGGCCAGGCACCCCAGTGGGGACCCCCACCCTGAAGGGTGTGTGACCAGCTGCAAACAGCCATCATCCCCTCACCCAGGCTGGCCAGGCACCCCAGTGGGGACCCCCACCCTGATCCAGGACACCCTTCAGGGCAAACCAGCCGGTCCCCACCCATGCACCAGGGCTCTATCCTATATAGTAAAAGGGTAATATGCCTCCCAGCACCGGGATCAGCGTGACAGGGGGCAGCACCCAAACCCCCTGATCACCCTGAGGCTCTGTGTGTGACAGGGGGTGGGGCCACAACCTCCCTATCTGCCCTGCTCTGTTCGGGACAGGGGAAGGCGCCCCAACCCCCTGATCAGCCCTGCTCTGTGCCTGATAGGGGGGAGCTCCCAAACCCCCTGATCACCCTTTGGCTCTGTGTGTGACAGGGTGCAGCGCCCCAACCCCCTGATCGGCCCTGCTCTGTGAGTGACAGGGTGCGGCGCCCCAACCCCCCCCCACACACACACACACATGGGCCCTGCTGTGTGTGTGACGGGGTAGAGCCATAACCTCCCCATCGGCCCTGCCCTGAGTGTGACAGGGTGCGGTGCCCCAACCCCATGATCCGCCCTGCTCTGTGTGTGACAGGGGGCGGTGCCCCAACTCCCCTATCGGCCCTACTCTGTGAGTGACAGGGGGGAGCTCCTCAATCCCCTGATCGGCCCTGCTCTGTGCGCAAAAGGGGGGAGCTCCCCAACCCCCTGATGGGCCCTGCTCTGTGCGTGACAGGATACGGAGCCCCAACCCCCCTGATGGGCCCTGCTCTGTGAGTGACAGGGGGCAGTGCCCTAACCCCCTGATTGGCCCTGCTCTGTGGGTGACGGGGTGGCGCCGAAACCTCCCCATCGACCCTGCCTTGAGTGTGACAGGGGGCGGTGTCCCAACCCCCCAATCGGCCCTACCCTGAGCGTGACTGACGGTGGCATCGCAACCTCCTGATCCGCCCTGCTCTGTGCATGACGGGGTGGCATCCCAAATCCCCAATCGGCCCTGCTCTGAGCCCGACCAGGGCCTGCCCTCTGCCACCTGGGAGCAGGCCTAAGCCAGCAGGTCGTTATCTCCCGAGGGGTCCCAGACTGTGAGAGGGCACAGACCGGGCTGAGGGACTCTCCCTCCCCACCGAGTGCACAAATTTTTGTGCACTGGGCCTCTAGTAATACAATAATGTAATATACTAGAGGCCTGGTGCACGAAATTGGTGCACTCGGGGGGTGGGGGGGATGGGGGCTGTCCCTCAGCTCAGCCTGTGTCCTCTTGCAGTCTGGGAGCCCTCAGGGGATGTCCAACTGCCAGCTTAGTCTCACTCCTCGCCAGTTGGATATGCTTAGTGCTGCCAGGGAGGTGGGAGAGGCTCCTGCCACCGCTGCTGTGCTCGCCAGCCAGGAGCCTGGCTTCTGGCTGAGCGGTGCTCCCCCTGTGGGATTGCACTGACCACCAGGGGGAACCTGATTGGCCCTGATCGCCGGCCATGCCTAGTGACCCTATCTGTGCACAAATTTTGTGCACCGGGCCTCTATTTTAATATAAATTCTGTCTACATATACTATCTTTTAGAGACTTTTAGTTTCAGATTAAAATTCACTTTACATGAAAGATTATATTACTTTTCGGTAAAGCACCAAAATGCTTGTTGAAAACCTCACCCTTGTAAAGAAGGAAAATAATCATAAATGTGCAGAGTTTTGAGTCAAATATGGTCAGGTTTTGGATTTCATAGCTAAATATAACTTAGAAAAATGAAAAACATTTATATTTGGATTTTTCCCCCCAGATCTCATTCTTTTTGTGTGCTTTTAGTATTTTAAATGCCAAAATGTTCAAAATATAACATCTTATAATCTAAAGTTACTCAATGTAAACAAAAAAAATAACAAAATGTTGGGGAGCTTATATCCTTACGTTTCTCACCACAGAACCATTTTTTAAAAATCAGAAAACAAATGTTATTTTTGGAAAAAAATTAGAATCTGAGACTTGTATTTCAGAAAAAAGAAATTCTTGAGAGTTATTTTTATTTACATTATCAAGATACTTCCACTTCCATCCATATTTGCTAATATAATTAGCTTAAAGTAGAATGTGTCAATGTTACTAAATGGATCAGAGATATGCACAAGCTCTTATATTTGATGTACTCCATGCTAAAAGCAAATAAATAAATAAATAAGTTTTTATGTTGTAAAGAACAATTTTAGAAAACTTTAATCTTGTTGTTCATCTTATTTTGGTGGTAAAAGTTTGAAATCAAAGCAGCCCCATTATGCACTGTATCAGTTACCTAGGATAATACTTCACATTGTGTGGTCTCCAAAGCAGCAGAAGCAGCATTAGCTGGAGACTTCTTAGAAATGCAAATCCTAGGGCCCATCTCAGACCTACATGAGAAGCCCTGGGACTGGGCCCAGCATTCAGTTTTAACGAGCCTTCTAAACGATTCTGATGGTTGTCCCTCGTTTGAAAAGCAATGGTTTAGGACAGGGGTCCTCAAACTTTTTAAACAGAGGGCCAGTTCACTGTCCCTCAGACCATTGGAGGGCCGGACTATAGTTTAAAAAAAAACTATGAACAGATTCCTATGCACACTGCACATATCTTATTTTGAAGTAAAAAAACAAAACGGGAATAAATACAATATTTGTATTTGCATGTGGCCCGCGGGCCGTAGTTTGAGGACCCCTGGTTAGGATAATGAAGCATCCTTACACCCAGCTGAGGCCCTAAAACAAGCTTTTATGTTTTAGACTAGAGGCCCAGTGCACGAAATTTGTGCACTCGGGGGGAGGGAGGAATCCCTCAGCCCAGCCTGTGCCCTCTTGCAGTCTGAGAGCCCTCGGGCAATGTCCAACTGATGGCTTAGGCCCGATCCCCACGGGGAGCAGGCCTAAGCCATCAGTCAGACATCCTTAGTGCTGTAGTGAGCCCAGCTTCTGGCTGAGTGGCATTCCCCCTGTGGGAGCGTACTGACCACCGGGGGCAGCTCCTTTGTTGAGCGTCTTCCCTCTGGTGGTCAGTGCACATCATAGTGACCAGTCATCTTGCCATCAACCGAAACCGCCTCTCTGACATCCCCCGAAGGGTCCCAGATTGTGAGAGGGCGCAGGGCAGGCTGAGGGACCCCACCAGTGCACAATCGGGGCTGGGGTAGGATGCAGGAGACTGGCCAGCTAGGGAGGGACCATGGGAGGGCTCCCAGGAATTTCCAGCCCGTCTCACTCAGTCCTGATCAGTCAGACCCAAGCAGCAAGCTAACCTACAGGTCGGAGTGTCTGCCCCCTGGTGGTCAGTGCATGTCATAGTGACTGGTTGACTGGTACTATCTGTCCCTGGTAGTCAGTGCACATCATAGCCACTGGTCAACCAGTCAACTGAATGGCCCCTGGTGGTCATGCACGTCATAGGGAACGGTTGAGCGGCCTTAGCATATTATTAGCATATTACATTTTTAAAATATATTTTATTGATTTTTTACAGAGAGGAAGGGAGAGGAATAGAGAATTAGAAACATCGATGAGAGAGAAACATCGATCAGCTGCCTCCTGCACACCTCCTACTGGGGATGTGCCCGCAACCAAGGTATATGCCCTTGACTGGAATCGAACCTGGGACGCTTTGGTCCGCAGGCTGACGCTCTATCCACTGAGCCAAACCAGTTAGGGCTAGCATATTACATTTTAAGTGGTTGAATGGCTGACCGGCCAGCAGGACACTTAGCATATTAGGCTTTTATTATATAGGATTCCCCAAAGGATGACACTATTTATATTGTGGGCGAGACAATTCTTGTTATGGTGAACTTTTAGTATCCCTGGCCTTAGGGAATAAATAACAATAAATAATGCTATTTACCATGTCCCTGAGAGCTGGTAAGAAGCTGGTTAAGAAATTACTGATGGGGGAAAACTCAGCTTAGTCCTTCCATTGTCCACCTTAGACCCAACCCTCTCCAAAGACATTCTTCCCTTTTTTACCTACATTCTTTCCTTGTTTACCCAAATCACTTCTGCTGAAATAAGAAAAGAAGGGGGATCCTGTTGGTTTATAGAAGCATACAACGAAAGGGTGGGGGTAAGGGCACAGACTTTGCATTGAGGTCAATTTTTACTAGTGATATCATATATCAGTATCTTGTTTTCTATTGTTTCCTAATGTCAAGGATCAATTCATTCCTTTCAATCCCAAATAGTATACAGAAAACAAATTGAAAAAAAGAAGGGTATTTATATAAATGATCCTTATCAGGATAAACTTTAAAATTTAAAACCTTAGTCATCTATAATTGTTATATATAAAAGTTGATTTAAAAAAATACCTTGCTATTAAGAGAGTATAATCTGCCACTAGGATTGAAAAATTATATATTCCCTCAGAACCATGAATTCAATCAGTGACTTATATAAAAGTTGTTAGAACATACCAGTTTGTAATTTTTATTCTAATCATTCATATATGTCTATCACAAGCAAATAAAATCTACTGGGTTTGAAACCCTCTAAAAAAGAGAAACCTTACAATCTCCTAGTAATACTGTGCCATTCAATGTTTCCTTTTATCTCAACTAACACGTATATACTCTAAACTGGGTGGCAGTGAGTGAGGGTAAATAGGTAGTGATGAAGGTTTTTATGCACTACCTCCAGATCAGTCTCCATAGGAGATGATGCTTTCATGTAGCTCCAAAGCAAAACCAAAACCTCAGGTATACCTAATTGGGCCATATTTCTAAAACACTGGAACTTCAGCCCTGGCTCGTGTGACTCAGTTGGTTGGAGCATCATCCTGTACACCAAAGGTGGCAGGTTCGATTCTTGGTCAGGGCACGTACCCAGGTTGAGGGTTCTGTCCCCACTAGGGTGCGTGTGAGAGGCAACCGATTAATGTTTCTCTCTCATGTCAATGTTTCTCTCACTCTCTTCCCTTTCCTCCCTCTAAAAATCAATACAATAAAAATAAAACAGTGGAACTTTAAATATAAGAATAAAAGAGACTATAACTGGAACACCACCTAAGCAACTATGTTCTTGTCTCCTTTAGAGGAGAGGCCCAGTGCACGAATTTGTGCATGGTGGGGGGGGGGGATCCCTCAGCCTGGCCTGCACACTCTCCAATCTGGGACCCCTCGGGGGATGTCCGACTACCTCTAGCAATCTGGGACTGCTGGCTCCTAACCGCTCGCCTGCCTGCCTGCCTGATCGTCCCTAAACCCTCTGCCTGTCTGATGGTCCCTACTCACCTCTGCCTGCCTGCCTGATCACCCCTAACTGCTCCCCTGACCCTAATCGCCTCTGCCTCGCCCTGCACCCAGGACCCAGGATTCCCTCCTCTGGCCAGTTGCAGGCACCCAAGACCCGGGCTGGCTTTGCCCGGGCCGGCTGCAGCCGCTGGGAACCGTGGGTGGGCAGCTTTGCCCAGGCCGCAGCCACCCAGGACCGCAGAGTGGGTGGCTTGTCCCACTACTGGGCCACAGGCGCTGGCACCTGGGAACGCAGGGCAGGCGGTTTTTCCCTCTCCTGGGCCACAAGCACAATTGCTGGTGCCTAGGACCACGGGGTGGACGGCTTGTCCCTCTCCTGGGTTGCAGCCTGGCTGGTCCCCATTCCTCTCTCACGAGCTCATTTGTGCCTGGCTGCCCCCGCCCCCCTTCTCTCTCCCCAGTGTTGAGGGTCTGAGCTGTTATGGTGTGACGGCGTGAGGGCGTGATGACCATTTGTATATTAGCTCTTTATTATATAGGATAAGGTCATCTTCAGACTCTCCTCCCTCCTATATGACTGACATGGGCTAGGAGCAACTCCTAATATAGGAAACAGAGACTAAAAACTACTTGTGAACAGAGAGACCACAGGGAAATACTGTCTAAAGGGAATGGCTCTATTCTAGGTCTTAAGGCAAAAACTATATCTATTCCCACCTTCATACTCAAAAGGCAAAATGTCATAGGGCAAAAAGAAATGTACTCCTGAACTTAACAAAAGGGAGTCTTCAGGCTCACACATTTATCCTAGTTCATTAGAGTAGAAAATCACTACTATTTAATGACAAACAGTAATGGAGAGATACAATTGCCTGGATCTTCTCAGTGCAGGAGGAGACTGTTGATTGAAGATTTTCTATCAGTGAACATAATCAATATTAACTTAAACCTTTCATGCCTCATGTTTTATTATTTATCTTATACAGAACCATCTGAGCACAACTATCTATGTAAGAACTGTGACTATATACCCTATTTCAAAATGAAAATCACTGCAAACCATCTGGCATTCATCTTAGTAGGTGTATTTTTTCATAGGGAAAAATACAGAAATTCTGAGTATGGCAATTCTGAAATTATTGTTCATATATAATAATATAATAGAACTCAACAAATGAGCAAATACATATGTGATGTTGGGCACTACGATTTTTGCTGTTAGAAAAAGTAAATACAGATATTGAATTCAAAAAACTAAGAAGAATCTTGTGGTGTTGGAGTGGAATTACAGGTATAAGTATAAACTCATGCTATTCAATATATATAGATAACAGACATAGATATATAGGTACAGCAATAGATATGATATATGATTATGTGTATGTATATGTATGTATGTATACATACATCTATTTCCTAACAGACCTATGTATACATACTACCCTGCTGAGAGGACCTAGAAGGAATAACACTTCATTATCAATGAGCACATGTGGTGTCCAAATCTTAGTTTCTAAAACCATTCTCCACCAAAAGGAACCAGGGTTTCTCAGAGAAGCAGTTAAATCTAGGCCTGGGGCAGGAAAATGGCAAAATGAGCTGGTAATTCTTCATTATGCCAGAAATTCAGCAAGTGGTCATAGAATAATTGGGACATTTTCAGAGGATCAAAAGCCAGCTGGATGGGACTCAAAACCCAGGAAAACTTGAGCACTGAAATAAATAGTGACAGTGATGAATTATAACTCATTTAAAAAATAAAAATTCGTAAGTTAATACTGATAATTTAACTAATAAATATGTAAGGAAAACTTTCTTACAGTAGAGTGAACACTAATAAATATAGAAAGGTGAGAGTTGAAAATTTATCTTTTTGTGGCTATCAGTATCTATTGCTGATCTATTGTACACATATCTATTGCTGTACCTATATATCTATGTCTGTTATCTATATATATTGAACAGGATGAATTTATACTTATACCTGTAATTCTAATCAATCCAACACCACAAAATTTGTCTTGGTTTTTTAAAATTCAGTATCAGTATTTACCTACTAAGGTGTAAAAATACACCTATTAAGTTGAATGCCAGATTGTTTGCAGTGACTTTCATCTTTGAATTAAGGGTATAGAATCACAGTTCTTAAGGGTATAGAGTCGCAGATAGTTGTGATCAGATGGTTCCGTATATGATAAATTATAAAACACGAAGCATGAAATGTTTAAGTTAATATTTTAGTCATGTGCACTGACAGAAAATCTTCAACCAACAGTCTCCTACTGCACTGAGAAGATCCAGGCAAGAAGCATTAAATTAATGTAAACTAGTGAGTAAAATTTTGAAAAAATAAAAATGTATTATGTAGTCTCAAATATCTCTCCACAAACTACTTACCAATTTAATAAAGGAAAACAGTAACATTACAGTAAAGACAGCTGGCAGACATCACCTTGATCAAACGGTTCAAGTTAACATCACTGACCTAAACTGAGATAGTGTGCTTCCCGATACCTGCACTGAGGGGGACAGACATCACATGTGGTGTTCTGGCCAAAAATGCCTCACTTGAATCTAACAGGAGGAAACAACTAAGGAAGACTAAAAAGATAAGACAAATGTATCACAAGCTACTGTAGATTAGATAATAGTACTAAATTAAATGTCCCCTTTTGATAATTGTAATATGGTTATGTAAGAGAATATAATTGCTCTTAAAGGAGAAATTTAAATATTTAGAACTAGAGGTGTGATGCCTACAATTTATTCCCAAAGAGTCTATAAAAATGTAATAATAATAATAATGTATATTAAATCTTCAGGTCTCCTTTCTTCAGACTAAATAATTCAATTATTTTAGCCTTTTAAGTCTATATGAGACAAGTTGCTTGTTTTAAACAGAAATTTTGAAAGATTTTAAAAAATGATTTGTAGTCTCAACTCAATTTAATAAAAAAAGTATTGAGGCCCTAGCTGGTTTGATTCAGTGGATAGAATATCAGCCTGCAAATTGAAGAGTCCCGGGCTCGATTCCAGTCAAGGGCACGTACCTTGGTTGCAGGCTCTTCCTCAGCCCGGGCCCCAGTCAGGGTGCATGTAGGAGGCAACTAATCTATGTGTTTCTCTCACATTGATGTTTCTCTCTGTCTTTCCCTCTCTCTTCCACTCTCTCTAAAAATCAATGGAAAAATATCCTCAGGTGAGGATTCAAAAAAAAAAAAAAGTACTGAGGCCTGGCTGGTATGGCTCAGTGGTTGAGCACTGACCCATGAACCAAGACATCCCCAGTTTGATTCCCAGTGAGGGCACATGCTCGGGTTGCAGGCTCAGTCCCCAGTAGGGGGTGTACAGAGGCAGCCAATCTATGTCTCTCATCCGTGTCTCCATCTCTCTATCCTTCTCCCTTCCTCTCTCTCTAAAAAAATAAAAAATAAAAATCAATAAAAACATATTTTTTAAAAAAAGTATTGAGTACTTATACATAGACACCTTATATTCAAAGAGCTCACAGTCTATTGGAGAAGGAAAACATGCATATAAGTAATTACAATGTATGAGTAGCATACAATAAGTACCAAAATGAAGTATAAGAGAGTACTAAAGGAATATTAAGAGTGATTAATTCTGACTACTACATTAATATTATTTAACATTTACTTTTTACTAGGCACTGTACTAATTGCTTTATATACCGGGTTGGGCAAAAGTAGGTTTACAGGTGTTCATATGGAAAAAATGCAATAATTAATAAGTAATAATATAAAACTAAAGCCTGTATTTCACATACCCACAATTATAAACCTACTCTTGCCCCACCCTGCATTAATTCATTGATCATACCAGCAATCTCATAAAACAGGCACTATTATCCCCATTCTACAGATGAAGCAATTGAGGCATAGAGAAGTTGAGAATCTGGGTATATAGGTTATGTAGCTAGTCAGTAGTCCAGGTTTTAAACTCAGGCAGGCTGACTTCATGCCCATGCCAAAGACTTAATGAAAAAAACAAAACAAAACAAAAACCAAACAGCATTGGAGTTAAGGGAATAGTACATAAGATGTGGAGAGAGAATGGGTGAGAACAGAGAAGAGAAGATTATATAAGCTTAAGAAATATATTAGACTCCATGATGAGTATCAATACAGACTTTGTTAGTAAAGAGAATGATTTTTATATGTTTCAAAATCTTGATGTAATTCAATGAATTCAGTATAAGGAGTCAGTCTTTGCAACATCCAAATGAACCAAATACTAAGAATAAGTTATTGCAATTCAATTTCTTCTTTAAAAAAAAAAAGTACTAGAACACAATCATGACTTTCACAGTGACCTCCACACCCCTAAGTAAATAATAAATTTAATTTCACAAAAATCCTATTACCATGTCACCAGAACTGAAAACAGAAAAACAAAATGCTATAATTCTGGCTTAGTTCAACAAGACTATAAACTTTTTAAGAAACAGTAAATGAAATGTGAGTAGACCATGTATCTCTTCTGTGATAAGTTCATCTTTGTCATAATATTTATGTAAACAAGGTGATCCATTATAAGGATATAATGAGTGATTAATTCCAGAAGCTTCATTAGATATGCACTCTAACCAGTGAAACAATCAGACATGAATGCTTAATGCAGACTTCTGAGTTGGTAATTGATTGCTCATATAAATAATTAAAAATGTTATTTTGGCCTCATAGTAAATTATGAATAAGCAAAACATGTGGTACTTTTAAACTCTATTTTCATTTTGTGATAGATATTAATGAAAATTAGATTTTTATTTTAGTAAGCTATAGTAAACTCTAGGTTTAATTTGTTCAAAATCTACACTATAGTCAAAGAGTATACAAAATCCAATTACAAGTAGAATAAAAACTGTTAAACTTTTTCAAATGTTTTCAAACAAGTTTTTCAAAATCTCAAAAATAGTTATAATTAAAATATTAACAAGGTCATTAGTTACTATTTTTATATACTTAATAAAAGACCAAAATTGAATTTTTATTTATTTTTTTATTAATCCTGATCCAAGGATATTTTCCCATTGATTTTTAGAGAGAGTGAAAAGGAGGGAGAGAGACAGAGAGAGAAATATCAATGTGCGAGAGAGACAACAATTGGTTGCCTCCCGCATGATCCCTGATCAGGGCCCAGGATCGAGCCTGCAACTAAGGTATGTGCCCTTGACCAGAATCGAACCAGGGACCCTTCAGTCATTTTCTAACACTCTAGCCACTGAGCCAAATTGGCTAGGGCTTGAATTTTATTTTAATATAATATTGATGCAGAGTTTTTAACTGCTCAATAAAATCTGTTTCCATTCTGAAAGAATCCTAAATAATTTTCTTGACAGAACAGAATTGACCAGTGAGATTCAGGCAATATTAGGAAGTATCACAGAAGAGAATATGAAAAAGAAAGGCACATGATTTCAGAGAGCATTTGAAAATCAAGTTATATTTGGCTTAGTATAAAACCAAAGAGCACATAAACGATTAAAGAAATATCACACTGAGTTATAAAACAGTTCCCCACATAAAAATATCTAAAATGATATTTAAAATTCAAAAATCATCCTTTACATTTCTAATTGGATTTCTGAGAGTCAGAGAAAAATCCATAAGGCCTTTAAAAGGGGTTAAGAAACTAAAAAGCAGTACAATAATTTTGAACTGATACCACAGCTGCCTGGAAGGTGTTTGCTAATAATAAGAATCTAAACTTCCAAAGTAAGACAAAGAAGAGAGGCTAGTCCTTGATCCCTATCCAGCATGGTGACAAGTTGGAACTAGTATCACTACATTAAAAGAGAAACTTGAAAACTTATATTCCCTATGAAAAGGTGCATTTAAAAAAAAAGTCCACTCAACAGCAAAGGAAAATGATAGGTAACTTGTTTGTTTAAACCTTAGCTCCTGATAGAAAATGTTGAGGAATCTCAAGCTGAAAAATTAATGCTAAGTGGTCTTAAAATATCTTGAGATGCCTGGCAAAGCAACTATAAACCCCTTCTATGAGAATTTATTCTTAACTTCACAAAGCCCCACAAGATTCCAACAGATTTAGGTAACCTAAAAATGAATTCACAATCTAAAATTACAAAACTAACAGGAAAATAAGAAAACATGAGTAAATCAACAGAAATAACAAATAGAATTATATCTCTATTGATATCAGCTATTAGAAATAACAAATATACTATAAAATAACCATGTTTAAAAAATTATCAAAAGAGGAAATTGAAACATGAGCAAGGAAAACAAGCCAAATATAATTTCTAGCAATGAAAAATATATTTAACTAAAAACCTAATTATAAATATATATATTTTTACAAACAACATTTTAACAATTGGGGGAAATAATTATGGACTAATTATTAGATGATCAAGGAATTTTTGTTAATTTTTATTATGTGTCATAATGATTATTTAAGATGTAAAAATTTTTTAGCTGTCTGTACTGTAATCCTGATCCAAGGACATGTGCCTGGGATTTGCTTCAAAATGCTTTAGCAAAGCAAAAAAGGAATACATGAATGTTAGAAAAATGTTAGCAAATGTTAGAAAAATGTGGGAAATATTAAATCTGAGTAATTTATACAGTGGGGCCTTGACTTACGAGTTTAATTCGTTCCATGATGGAGCTCATAACTCAAATTACTTGTATGTCAAATCATAAAGTGAACGAGTGAGACACGTGATGCTGGGCTGATGTTGTGGTGGGGTATCTGAAGCTGGCTCGTAACCCGAATTTTAGCTCGCAACTCAAAGCAAAAAATTGGCCGAGAGACGGCTCGTATCTCGAAAAACTCGTTAGTTGGGACACTCGTAAGTCAAGGCCCCACTGTACATGTAAAAATTTTATAATAAAATAAAAACTTAATGAAGATAGAATAATCAGAATTTTAGATATAGCCAAAAAGAGGATTATAAAATTAGAAGGTAGAAATGAAGTAACTATCCAGATTATGAGTAAGATTTAAAGGAGAGAAAAAAACAATCTCACCTTCCTTTGGGCTCACTGCTGCAGGAAGACTACTCCAATCAATGGTCCAAGTAGGACAAGGGTGAGGAGAAAACATCACTTCAATGCCTTTTTCCTAGAAAAGGAAATAGTCCCTTACCAAATTAATGAATTAATTAAAATCCTACTATGTATTACAAGGCCAAATTTCTATTTTCTATACTAGCAAGGAAGAATATAAACATCAACAATCACCGGGTTTTCCTCAAGATATTTGGTTACATAAGAAATATAACAAAGTTTTTTTTACAGCAATTACTTTCCTTTTTTTTTTTACACTGAGATAATAAAAAGTAATGATATTAAAAAACTATTACCTGAAAATATATAGAAGTAATGAACTACCTAGAAATATATTGTGTGTCTAAGAGAAAAGTCACCTGAGGATAAAATTTTATCAAAAACAACCCACACAGAGATGATAAAAAAACACACGATTCTACTTATATCCATTAATATCTATCTGTGTTTACAGAAAACTGCCACAACCTAGAAGCTCTATTTAACAGGACTAAAAAGCCTCACTTCAACATATGCCTTTAAAATATCATCTATACCAGTCTTTTACACATGTCAGCAATGTCTCTAGAAAAGAATTCCTCTGGTTTAACCAAGCAGTTCCCAACTTTTTCAATATATCAAAAATATCTCAGACTTCTTTCCCATGTTAAAAGTTGTACGTGTTTTTATTTGATTCAAGAGACAGTGGCATGGCCCTAACCGGTTTGGCTCAGTGGATAGTGTCGGCCTGCGGACTGAAGGGTCCCAGATTCGATTCCGGTCGAGAGCATGTACCTCAGTTGCGGGCACATCCCCAGTAAGGAATGTACAGGAGGCAGCTGATTAATGTTTCTCTCTCATTGATGTTTCCAACGCTCTATCCCTCTCCCCTCCTCTCTGTAAAAAATCAATAAAACATATTTTTTAAAAAAAAAGAGAGAGAGAGAGAGTGGCATGGCATACACATGGATGCCCTGACTCCTACCAATCGAATTCTGGGTCCACAGCCCACAGAATATCCATGATTCATGTATTTGTCCCCCCAGTAATATCCTATTCAAAAGAAAAATCCCCAAGAATCTATCATGAACCCTTTTATATCAATTAGTTCATGAGATAACTTTCCATTATGAAAACTAGCTAAATTCTTATCTCAAAGGAAATAACAAAGATTTTTTTTGGTTGGGGTAGAAATATAGCTATATAGGTCTAGAGGTTGAGAGTAATCACTTTACCTCCCTCCTATCTTCCTTATTCTAGTCTAGCCATATTGGACTTCTTGCTGTCCTTCATTCATTATTTTGGAGTATTTTAAGAATATAGCTATATTGACATATAATTTATATGTCATAAAATTTACCTTTTTAAAGCACACAATTCAATGGTTTTTAGAATATTCACAGTTGGGCAACCATCATCACCATCTATTTTGAGAACATTTTCATCACCTCATAAAGCAGCCCCACACCCATTAGCAGAACCTCTCCATCCTCCCCCCTCAGCTTCTGCCCTAAGCAACCACTAATCTACTTTGCCTGTATGGATTTTCTCAGAGTCTTTTTTGAGTGGAATCCTCTGCCTAGACCACTTTCTCTAAATCTTCAATTCATCCAGGTTATTTGCTCAATGTCTTCACCTAATCAGATAAGTCTTTTTGACCATCCTACCTAAATAGGACTCCTACCCTGATCACCTCCACTCTCTTATCCCACATTATTTTTTTACAGCATTTATTGCCTAACATGTTTTTTCTTTGTTTATTTCCACCACCAGAATGTAAGCACCATATAACAGTCAATTTGTTCTTCATGTATCCAATATTCAGACCACTGCCTGATATTTAGTAGGCACATATATGTTTTTGGACTGAATAAATAAGTACATTTCAAACTTCTGGAAAATTGTGGAGGTAAGAGTATGCCAAAGAATATGGAAGGGGGAAAAAAAAGTGAGATGTGAATGTTCTTAAGAAATACTTTACTGTCTTATACTTGCATTAGCACCAATTTAATGTGTCCTTGTGTAATTGGCACAAAATACTATGACTATACAAAAATGAAAAGTTACTGTATAATTAAAATCAATATAATTTCATAACATATTAATTTGATATAATATTTACTGGCTTCCAGAAATACGTGTCAATAGAGAAATCCACTAGTAAGTAGCAAAAACCATGCCCTGTTGAAAAAAAGAAATTTTATTGTATCTACAATCAAGTTTGAACTAAATGAAAATGAAAATTTTAACTTATTTTCAGATTTGAACATTCTTTTTAAATTATAAGTGTAATGTCCCAGTTAATTTTTTACAACCATAAGATTTAAAATAAAAAATGAATCATACAGAATGTCTACTATACTCTCCTAATTTATAAATGCAGGAATTTATATCTTTTAGTGAAATGACCTACTGAAGGTCACAATGTCAGCTTAGCTGCAAAACAGAGACTAGAATCCAAGTCACTGATCTCTAGTCTAATCTTCGCTCCCAAGTCAATGACTAAAAGTGGTGGGGATACTAGGGCAGATCCATTCCTAAGAAACATGGAACTCTCTGACAGATAGTCCAGGTTTAAGGATTCCCAACTGGCTTGCCAAAACTTTCTTAGAATTGCACTTAAGTGTAAGAATTTTCAGACCCAAACTTTCCTTCCTTTCTGATCTCATGTACAGTGGTCAAACCTGCATCATTAAGGAAGGCTCTGCCAGCCTCTCCGGGCTCCCTCCCACTTTCTCTCACAGATTTTTCCTCACTAGGCCTCTTGCATATCTAATCCTACCTTTCAGTTGAACCCTTCTTGGAGGACCTGAACTAATAAATCCCCAGTAAATTAAAAATTCAATATCCCTTCATATTTTTATATCATTACAAAAGAGTTTATTTTTATAACTAGGGGCCCGGTGCACGAAATTCGTGCACTGGGTGTGGGGAGGGGGGAAGGGGGGAGTGTCCCTCAGCCCAGCCTGCCCCCTCTCACATACTGGGAAGCCCTCAGGCGTTGACCCCCATCACCCTCCAATCGCAGGATCGGCCCCTTGCCCAGGCCTGACACCTCTGGCCTAGGCGTCCGGCCCGGGCAGCAGGGACCTGCAGTGGCAGCGGGGGGTGCTGCGATCGCGCGGGCTCTGCCCCTGGCCCTGCAGGAAGCCTCTGGCTGAGGCGTCAAGCCCAGGCAGCAGGGACCCACAGCTGCAGCGGCCCCGCAATTGTGGGCTTCGCTTTAGGCCCAGGCAAGGGACCCCTAGCTCCTGGGACTGCCAGCTTCGACCGTGCCCAGCTCCCATCGCTGGCTCCACCCCTACTTCCTTCTATCACTGGCCAGGGCGGCAAAGGCACCTGATTCTCCGATCATGGCTGGGGGGCAGGGCAAAGGCGGCCCCAGCTCTTAGCTCCACCCTGGGTTTCCGATCACTGTCAGTGGCAGGGGGCTTCTTCCTGCTTTCCCTTTGGCCTCCCTGCATTGTGCCTACATATGCAAATTAACTGCCATCTTGTTGGCAGTTAACTGCCAATCTTAGTTGGCAGTTAACTGCCAATCTTAGTTGGCAGTTAATTTGCATATAGCCCTGATTAGCCAATGAAAAGGGTATCGTCGTACGCCAATTACCATTTTTCTCTTTTATTAGTATAGATTGTTTATTAACTTGTTATGAATTTAAATTTTAGTTTTTTTAAAATGTTTAAAATATTTTTAAATGCCGAAACCGGTTTGGCTCAGTGGATAGAGCGTCGGCCTGCGGACTGAAGGGTCCCGGGTTTGATTCCGGTCAAGGGCATATACCTGGGTTGCGGGCACATCCCCAGTGGGGGATGTGCAGGAGGCGGCTGATCGATGTTTCTCTCTCATCGATGTTTCTGACTCTCTATCTCTCTCCCTGCCTCTCTGTAAAAAATCAATAAAATATATTTAAAAAAATAAAATAAAATAAAATAAAATAAAATATTTTTAAATGTATAAAATGCAGAAGTCTTGCCTAATGTCATTTTATTTCTGGAAAAGCATAGGTAGAAAAATCTGAATTACTAATCTTTCTTTCAAGACTGCACATGTATGAATTAAAAGCCCAAATTTTTGGTTGATAAATCTTAAAAATACTAAAACAAAGCAGATTACTCTACTAATTATTATTTATTTAAGAACATTCAGGAGGTGAACAGCTTAACCATTTGATCAAGGCACATCAAAGTTTGGACATGCCTTGAAAGCTTCTAAAATCAACTTTATAATCCTGTCTCATTGTTTCATCACTAGGCTAACAAGCTGAACTGAAAAAATAAGGGACTGGTGTCATTACTAAAATCTTCTCACGCTTTTTTAAATCCCTAAATGTGTGTTAACTACAGAACACAAATGATTCCTAACCCAAGTAGAAAAATATAAGAATATTTTTTCAGTACAACTCAGATGAATAGCTCAAATTACTTCATGAATTCTCTATTCAAATAAATCTTCAAATAGTCTAAGTTAGAAGCAAAACATTATTGTAGATTGTCTTGAATGGCAGAGAAAGAAAGCCTATTGGTGAAAACTTTTACAATTACTATGAACTAGAAACAAATTATGCTGCAAAGAGAAAAAACTATAAATCATGTGTTATTAAATAAACTAGCACTGTAATCAAAGAATAAGATAAAAACAAACTTCAAAGAATTTAAAAATCTTAAATTAAAAAATGTTAGAAAGTTGAGATATCTTTATATTTCTTTAAATCATCATCTCAAAATTTAAAAAAACTTGAAACCAAATCCTTGCAACCAAAAAATACCAGGTAAAACAATAAATTTGATAGGTGTGATATAATCTTGGTGTCTTGAATATAGAAAAAAAAGTTTTGAGAAAAATACTGTTTAAAAACACATTTGCTGACTTATTTGGCTCCAAAGACACATAATATTAAAATACTTCCATTTAAAAAAAAAAAAGAAAAAAAAATCTTGCCCTAACCGGTTTGGCTCAGTGGATAGAGCATCGGCCTGTGGACTGAAAGGTCCCAGGTTCGATTCTGGTCAAGGGCATGTACCTTGGTTCCCGGCACATCCCCAGTGGGGGGTGTGCAGGAGGCAGCTGATCAATGTTTCTCTCTCATTGATGTTTCTAACTCTCTGTCCTTCTCCCTTCCTCTCTGTAAAAAATCAATAAAATATATTTTTAAAAACGTTTAAAAAAAATCCTTCAATTTACTATAACTCACTTCAATGCAAAAGGCTACTAGAAATATTAACTGGTCAAGAGTGATATAGGATAGCTACAAATAAGATTTATAACAAATAATGTCAACAAA
Source organism: Myotis daubentonii (assembly GCF_963259705.1). Taxonomy (NCBI): domain Eukaryota; kingdom Metazoa; phylum Chordata; class Mammalia; order Chiroptera; family Vespertilionidae; genus Myotis; species Myotis daubentonii. The sequence goes on along the minus strand of NC_081840.1, from coordinate 145,747,175 downwards.
CGATTACAAGTTAGGGTAACATTATCACATGCAATTTTTCAAAGAAAATTTTAATGAAAACAATTTAAGTACCATTAACTTGGTCATCGTGGGCCTTGGGCCTCCTATAAATGAAGGGTCATTTTGTTCCTCTGCACCTGGGGCTTCATTTACGTTTGGATGCTGTTCATTTGACGTGGTCAGCAGCTCTGGTAAATGGCAAAACTGGATCCCACACTGAGAAGCGGCTGTTTTCACTCTTGGCACTTCCTGAATCCTCTGGTACCATGAGGCCAGCAGTGGAAATTCTATCAGCTTTTCAGAAAGTTTCTTGCAGATAATTAACTAGGCAGTAAAAGAACAAAATACGGCATTATATATTTTTTGTTTATGACAGCTATATTGAAGTATCTTTATGTACCATAAAATTTACACATATTAAGTATACAGTTCAAACAATGAGTTTTAGTAAGTTTATACAGTTGTGCAACTACCAGTATAATCTAGTACTAGAACACTTACATCACATCAGAAAGTTCCTTTGTGACCATTTACAGTTCATCTCTGCTCTCTTGGTCAGTTGCAGGTAACCACTATTCTGCTTTCTATATGTATAATTTTGCCTCTTCTGAAATTTCATCTAAATGAAATCATAAAATGTGTGTTTTATTTTCTACTTAGCATTATTTTACTGAGCTTCATCCAGGTAGTTGCTTTTATTAGTAGTTTATTTCTGTTAATTATGATAGAGCATTTAATGACTTTTATTTATTTACATTGCTCAGATGCTTTCTCCTAAGCACCACCACCAAATTTCAATTTCTTTAAAAAATTAGTTTACTCTTGCTTCTTTGTGAGGCAGTGAATAGAAACAATTATATTATCTCAAATAGATTATGACTTATGATTATGAACATGTAAATAAGTACAAAAGGTCAAGTTACAGAAAATTTCTACAATATCTAACAATAATCAATACCAAAGTAGAAGCCAGGCAGCACAGAAAGTTAATTTAAAAAATTCACAGGTGTATATATATTTACTCTACTTTAAGTGGACTTTAAGGTGAAATAAGCACACATAATTTCCTGTAAGGGCAGGTTTTATGTTCAACTCTGTACACTGCAACACTTAAAACACTGCCTTGCAAAAAATATGAGCTGTTTAGTGAATGAAAAATGATCAAGGATCATTTATTAGCTTCAATCTTTCACACTGCTTTTTATGATCCGTTAGGAGTTTGTGAAATCAACATGGATTTTTAACATATCAGGAACAAGACAAGGATGCCCACTTTCACTACTTTTAGTCAATAGATTATTGGAAGTTCTAGCCACGTCAATCAGACAAGACAAAGAAATAAAAGGCATCCAAATAGGAAAAAAGAGGTAAAATTGTCATTATTTGTAGATAACATGATACTATATTTAGAAAACCCTAAAGATTCTACCAAAAAACTATTATGCAACTAATAAATGACTTCAGTAAAGTTGCAGAATACAGAATCAATATATAAAAATCTGTTGCGTTTTTATACACTAATAACAAATGATTCGAAGAAGAAATTAACCAAAGAGGTGAAAGACCTGTACTCTGAAAGCTAAAAGACATTGAAGAAAGATATTGAACAATATAACTGGAAATAACTGGAAGAGTATATCATTATTACCTAAAATAATACATAGATTCAATGCAATCTGTATTAAAAACCATTGACAAACTTCTCAAAATTAGAACTAAACCTAACATTTATATGGAATCACAAAAGACCCCGAACAAATCCCAAGAAAGAACAAAGTAGGAAATATTATGCTCCCTGATATCAAACTATACTACAAAGGTACAAAAATCAAGACAGTAGGGTACTAGTCTAAAAAACAGATATATAGATCAATGGAATAGAGATCCCAGATATAGTCCTCACTTATATAGTCAATGAATGTAGGATAAAGAAGACAAGGATAGCAATTGAATAAAGACAGTCTCTTTAATAAGTGGTGTTAGCAAACCTTACATCACATAAAAAATAAACTCAAAATTAGTTAAAGACTTAAATGTTAAACCTGAAACTATAAAACTTCTAGAAGAAAACATAGGCGGTAAATTCTTTGACATCACTCTTACCAAAATCTTTTTTAATATATTTCCTCAAGCAATGGAAACAAAACAAATGGGACTATATCAAACTGAAAAAATTTTTGCACAGTGAAGGAAACCATCAAGAAAACAAGATAACCTACTGAATGGGAGAAAACATTCACAAATGATACACTGATACAGGGCTAATATCCAGAATGTATAAATAACTCATACAACATCAAAAACAAGCAGACAATCCAATTAAAAAACAGGCAGAATACCTGAATAGACATTTCTCTCAAGAAGACATACAGAAGGCAAACAGGCACATGAAAAGACATTCAACATCACTAATCAGCAGGGAAATGTAATAAAAACCACAACTGGTATATCATTTCTCACTTATCAGAATGGCTATCATCAAAAAATCAGCAAATAGCCCTAACCGGTTTGGCTCAGTGGATAGAGCATCGGCCTGCGGACTGAGGGGTCCCAGGTTTGATTCCGATCAAGGGCATGTACCTTAGTTGCGGGCACATCCCCAGTGGGAGGTGTGCAGGAGGCAGCTGATCGATGTTTCTAACTCTCTATCCCTCTCCCTTCCTCTCTGTAAAAAATAAATAAAATATATTTTTAAAAATCAACAAATAACAAATGCTGGTGAGGATATGGAGAAAAGGGAACCCTTGTACACTGTAGGTGGAACTGTAAATTAGTGCAACCACTATGGAAAACTGTAGAGAGAGCCCTCAAAAAATTAAAAACAGAGTTGCCATATGACCCAGCAATTTCACTTCTGGGCATTTATCTGAAGAAAACAAAAACATTAACTCAAAAAAAATTATGCACCCCTATGTTCATTGTAGCATGAATAGTAATAGCCAAGATATGGAAGCAACCTAGTTGATGAATAGATGAATGGATAAAGAAGATGGTACAATGCAGCATTAAAAAAATTAAATCTTGCCATTTGCAAAACCATGAATGGACCTAGAGCAGTGGCTGGCAAACTGTGGCTCTCGAGCCACATGCGGCTCTTTGGCCCCTTGAGTGTGGCTCTTCCACAAAATACCACGTGCGGGTGTGCACATACACTGTGATTGAAACTTCATGGCCCATGTGCAGAAGTCAGTATTTTGTGGAAGAGCCACACTCAAGGGGCTAAAGAGCCGCATGTGGCTCGCGAGCCGCAGTTTGCTGACCATTGACCTAGAGGTATTATGCTAAGTGAAATAAGTCAGATGAAGACAAATACCATATTATCTCACTTATATGTGGAGTCTAAAAAAACTAATAAATGAATAAACAAAATATAATAGAAACAGACCCATAAATATAGAGAATAAGCTGATAATTATCAAAGGGAAGTAGGTAGGGAAATAGTAATAAAAAGATAAAATAAAATACAGAAAATATGAACGTACACAGCATATAGTAACATGGATTATTTTATAAATATATTTATATATAACATAAAGATGTATATTTGTATTTATATGCTCAATCATCTTGGAAAATACATTTTACTGTGGAAGTAAAGTTTGGAAAACACTGTGTAAACTGTGCTCTGAAAGCCAAAAAAGTTTGTAATTCTCACCAAAATTCTTAATTGAGTGGAAATAAATTATGTGCTAAGAGAATTTAGCTTAAGCTGTGATGAATTAATCAAGTAAAAAACGTTCTCATCTCCTCACCTTTCTTTTACTCTCCTTGGCAGGGACTTATTCTTGTTAGATGTATATAGTATCTTTCCTTCTTTTTGAAAATAAGTTGATTATGTAACAACTAGAGGCCCGGTGCACGGATCTGTGCACTGGTGGGGTCCCTCAGCCTGGCCTGTGCCCTCTGGCAATCCGGGACCTCTCGGCGGGGGATGTCCAACTGCCAGTTTTGACTCAATCTCCTGCAGTCGGGGAGTAGCCCCAACTGTGAGTCCTGCTTCTGGCTGAGCGGTGCTCCTGTTGTGGGAGTGCACTGACCACCAGAGGGCAGCTCCTGCGTTAAGCATCTGCTGCCTGGTGGTCAATGAGACAGTCATTTGGTTGTTCGGTCACTTAGGCTTTTATAATTATAGATAATTCATGTTTAAAAGAAATTGAGGAGTTTTACTCTGTGTGGCAGACCATCCATTCCATTTAATCAGCATGCCAAGCTGCTCTGCAACATCCAGACGGTTGAGGAGGCACTGCACCACATTCGTTAAATACAAGATGTATTTAAGGAAGTGGCTAATGAAAAATGTATGAAATGAAAATTAAATTTGCTCCTAAAAAAAGGTATTTTTAAAAATTTACCTGGCTGATATGATCAAAGCCATCATAAATATCACAGATTTAATTAAGGACAAGAAAACAAGAGAATTCATTCTTAAAACAATAGTGAAAATTGTACTACCAAAAGTACAAAATGAAACTCTAGTGGCTTTGTAATAGGGGCAGAAAAATTTATTTGCACAAAAAGAGAAGCAAAATGCTACATCTATCCAAAATATCTCCTCCTCTGCATTATTTTCCAATCACTTATATAAAACATTTTGTACTTCTTTCATATCATTTTTAGTTATGTCTACTCTGTCAAAACATGTCATAATGAACAAATGCTTAGGTGAACAATGTAATAAGCACGGTAAGAAAATACTGCTCTTTTGTATTCTTGGCCTATTTCTGTGACTAAATATCACGGCTTAAGATTCAGCTTTCTGTTTCTGATCCAAACATAGTAACTTGACCTTGCTTCCTAATCATGAACTTGATCGTGATCTTTAGGACTGCTACTCCATCACTTCAATGTGTGTTAATGCAAGCACATAGATTCAGCATCATAGCCACTGTCTGAACTAAAATGACTGCTTCATAATCCAAGATGACTTAAACGAGGAAAATAAATATAACTGAAATAACATCAAGGCTTTGGCAAAGAAAGATTAATTCCTGAAAGAAAAGGTACAGATCCAAGAAAATTACAAGCAAACAAAAAAAAATATTTTAAGATTTAGTTTACATAGAAATGGCAAGAGAAGAATTTAATCATAGGATACATGTAATAGAAAAGGCTGAGTGTACAAGTTTCCCCCTATTTAAAATTGAGATGAAAACAAGTTTCTCTCTGTAGTATTAGGTAGATTGACTCAGGGGTAGTCAGTAGATGTACTGCCTGATTAAAGTGGAGGAAAAAAACCCTCTCAATTAGTAATACTTCAACCTCAATTGACCCTAATCAGGTAAATAGTATTTAAATTAAGCTAAAATCAAATGCAAACTAGCTGAAGATGGATGTCTGGATAATGATCTAAAATTACCTTCATGCAGGTGAATCCAATTTTTTATGTTTTGTTGAGTTTGAAAGCAAATACTCATCTTCTCTATCACCTTGTTTTATTTTCTTTGTAGCAATTACATTATTTAAATACTAGTGGCCCTGCGCACGAATCCTTGTGTGAGTAGCTCGCTGCTGCTTGCCTCCACTGGCCACCTCACTGGTAGCTCAGCTGGTAGCTCTCCTTCACACGTACCTCGCTGCCCTGCCTTCCTCCTGATCAATCCTTATGCTGCCCCGCCCTCCTGTTGATAGATTGTTATGCTTCAGGGTGTAACGACCATTTGCATATTACCTCTTTATTATATAGGACTAGGGGCCGGTACACGAAATTCGTGCACTGGGGGAGGGGGGGGAGAGTGTCCCTCAGCCCAGCCTGCCTCCTCTCACATACTGGGAGCCCTCAGGGGATGTCCTATTCACGGCTTAGGCCTGCTCCCTGCTCCCCTTGGGGTGCGGGCCTAAGCCGCAGTCTGGCCTCCCTTTGTGGGAGATGACTGGGCTAATCAGGGGAAGGAACCAGTCCCATCACCCCGCTGCTGCAGCCACTGCCAGTCACCCCAGCCAGCAAGGTTTTTTCATCAACACGGACTCCAGTCCTGTCACCATGAAAAAATGACAACTTTCTTTAGGCATTTTCAAGATGTGTCTTTCATATAATAATAATTTATTTATTATTTTTTTATCCTCACCTGAGGATATGTTTCCATTGATTTTTAGAGAATGTGGAAGAGAAAGGGAAAGACAGAGAGAAACATCAAAGTGAGAGGAATACTTTGATTGGTTGCCGCCTGCATGAGCCCTGACCTGGGCCCCGGCCAGGGAGGAGCCTGCAACCTAGGTACATGCCCTTGGTCAGAATTGAACCCAGACCCTGCCATTGGCAGGCCAAGGCATTATCCACTGAGCCAAAGTGGCTAGGGCAGGATATGACATTTCTTAGCCCTCTGGCAGCGGACCTTCATTTTTTCACCAGGAGTGTGGTGAAAAACCCTAGGTCACTGTTTTGGATTCTTATTACCCAAGTTACTAAGAATATTACCAGTGGCATACAGGGAGCTTAAACAATGAACGGTCAGAAAAGGTGCTTCCTCTGTAGTTCACACCAATCGGCAGCTTGGCACCCCACCCATCCCTGCCCCAGGCTTGACGCCTCTGGCCCAGGCTTCAGGCCTGGGCAGGGGAACCCCATCTCCCCCGATCACGGGCTCCACCCTTGCCCAGGCCTGATGCCTTGGCCAGAGGCGTGGACCCCCATCACCCTCCGATCGCCAGATTGGCCCCTTGCCCAGGCCTGATGCCTCCAACAGAGGTGTAAGACCTGGGCAAGGGACCCCCATCTCCCTCCCATAGCTGGCTCCGCCCCCCGCCCAGGCCTGACGCCTCTGGCCCAGGTATCAGGCCTGAGCAGGGGACCTGCACACCCCTCCGATTGACGGCTCCACCCCCCCGCCCAGGCCTACGCCTCAGCCAAAGGCGTTGACCCACATCACCCTCCAATCGCAGGATCGGCCCCTTGCCCAGGCCTGACGCCTTTGGCCCAGGCTTCAGGCCTGGGCAGCGGACCCCCAGACCCTTCCTATTGCCAGGTCCGCCCCTGGCCCAGGCCTGATGCCTCGGCCAGAGGCGTCGACCCCCATCACCCTCCGATCGCCGGATCGGCACCTTGCCCAGGCCTGACGCCTCTGTCAGAGGTGTCAGGCTTGGACAGGGGACCCCCATCTCGCCCCAATCACTGGCTCTGACCCCCGCCCAGGCCTGATGCCTCGGCCAGAGGAGTCGACCCTCATCACCCGCCGATTGCCGGATCAGCCCCTTGCCCAGGCCTGAGACCTCCGGCAGAGGTGTCAGGCCTGGGCAGGGGACCCCCAGCTCCCACCATCCCCGGCTCCGCCCCTGCTACCCACAATCTCTGGCACTGCCCCTGCCCAGACCTAAGGCCTCTGGTGGAGGCATTAGGCCTGAGCAGGAGACCCCCAGCTCCCCGCGATCTCCCACTCTGCCCCTGCCTAGACCTAATGCCTCTGGCCAAGGCCTTAGGCCTGGCTAGGGGACCCCCAGCTCCCCGCGGTTGCAGGCTCCGCCCCTGCCCAGGCCTAATGCCTCTGGCTGAGGCGTTAGGCCTGGGCAGGGGACCCCCAGCTCCCACCATCCCCGGCTCCGCCCCTGCTACCCACAATCTCTGGCACTGCCCCTGCCCAGACCTAAGGCCTCTGACCGAGTCATTAGGCCTGGGCAGGGGACCCCCAGTTCCCCGCGATCTCCCCGTGATCTCCCGCTCTGCCCATGCCTAGACCTAATGCCTCTGACCGAGGCGTTAGGCCTGGGCAGCGGACCCCCAGCTCCCCGGGTTGCAGGCTCCGCCCCTGCCCAGGCCTAATGCCTCTGGCCAAGGCGTTAGGTCTGTGCAGGGGACCCCCAGCTCCCCGTGATTGCAGGCTCCACCTTTGCCCAGGCCTAACCTCTTTGGCCAAGGCTTTAGGCCTCGGCAAGGGACCCCTAGCTCCCCGGACTGCCGGCTCCGCCCCTGCCCAGCTCCCACTGCCAGCTCCACCCCTGCTTCCCGCTATCACTGGCTGGGGCAGCAAAGGCGCCCGGTTCTCCGATCACGGCTGGGGGGCAGGGCAGCCCCTGGGGGCTGCCTTTGCCCTGCCCCCAGGCTCTTAGCTCCCCCCTGGGTTTCCGATCACTGTCAGTGGCAGGGGGCTTCTTCTGTCCTTTTCCTTTCACCTCCCAGCATTGTGCCTACATATGCAAATTAACCGCCATCTTAGTTGGCGGTTAATTTGCATATCACCCTGATTAGCCAATGGGAAGGGTAGCGAAGTTACGGTTAATTACCATGTTTCTCTATTATTAGATAGGAGGATGTATTATTTTTTTGTTTACGTGTTCATTTCTATCTTATCTTACTAGAATATTAACGCCAAGAGGGCTGGACCTTATTTGTCTTGTTCATCATGATATTCCTAGTGCCTATAGTAGTAGGCTTTCAATAAATGTCTCAAATGAATTCATGGATGTGCCACTTTGATTCAACTTATTTATGACATTAGAAGCAATTGTAGTTATTCAAGCAGACGATCAACAGTATTTCATAACATATAACAAGTGACTGCTCTAATGACTGAAATTGGTAATAGAGGGGAGAAGTCAGTCATAAGAGAATTTACATTGACAAGGAACAAAAACAGATTATCTTTTTCCTTACGCAGCTCAATGGACAATATGAATATATATGACCTTTAAAATACTAATCAACACCTAAACAATTCCTGAAACTTTTAATATCCTTTAATTCTGAAGTTATTTTGGCTTCTAATCTTATTTTATTTTCATTTTGAAGAAAAACGTTCTTTAAGAAAATGCCAATTGATTAATACCACCTTAGTAAAGCTCTGGCCTCCAAATATATAGATTTTCCTTAGAAGTCTTTTCTCACATGTCAGTAGAGATACCTGAAGTGTTGGTAATATATAATGAGAATGAAATCTGGTACCTGATTCCTTAGTAGGGAAAAGGTGAAATACTTCAAAGCAAGAAAAATGCAGCTCTTGAAAACCAACTGGAAAGCTGCAGAGAGATACAGCTTCCCATGTTCACTCTGATGTTATTTTCACCTTGATCTTTTTTCTTCCATATGGGGAGGGAATGGAGAGTAGGGGAATGTATACATCTCCATGCCCCTAGTAGGAAAGAAAACTTTCCATGTAATTTTATGGTCAACAGGGAGACATATAGATGAGGATAAAATATTTTTAATTTAATAACAACATAATTAAATTAGTGTTTTAAGTGACAACTTAATTATAAAATATAGCTGACAAGACTTTTATTATTTTTTTAATTTATTTTTTTAAAGTATATTTTTATTGATTTCAGAGAGGAAGGGAGAGGGAGAGAGATAGAAACATCAATGATGAGAGAGAATCATTTATTGGCTGCCTCCTGCAGGCCCCACACTAGAGATAGAGCCCGCAACCCAGGCACGTGCCCTGACCGGGAATTGAACCTCAACCTCCTGGTTCATAGGTTGACACTCAACCACTAAGCAACGCAGGCCAGGCTAGCTGACAAGAATTTTAAGTGCTTGAACAGTGGAACCTCTAGCATTAAAAGGGAATCACAATAGCAATTTGAAATTACTTATCATAACAATTAATTGATAACATTTTAACAACTCAAAATTTAAAGTCATAATTATACTTACTGAGAGCTTACACTGTTGTCCACAATTCATACAAGTTATCATTTATTCCTCACACTCGTCCTATTAGATAGGTACTATTATTATATTAGCCCTATTTTACAGATTAGAGAATGGAGACAGATATTAATAATTTGCCCAGGAGCATAACGATAATAAGAAGTGGAATTGGGATTCAAACTTAAGCAATTTTATACACTGATCTCACAGTAATGTACCCACTCCAGATCAATCTTACCAAAAAGTGATGGACACAGGGCAAGAGCACGATGTCTGTCAAAGTGAAGTAAAGGCCCTCCGCAAACACATGCTCCAGAGGCGGAAGGTCAGAGGCCTTTGCTTTTCTTATGTGAGCCGGTTCCCTGGGGGCGGCAGCTGCTTCTTCCTGTACTGTGAGCTTTGAGAATGCCACTTTCAGTTCCAGGCTCTTGGACGAAGGGTCCAACTCCTCAGATGTTTCCTGTCTCTGGGCCTTGCTCTTCGTTTTTTCCTTGACACCGGAAGGCCCCACTCTGGCAGCCTTCTGTTGCTTCAGCTTCTGCCGACGGAGCTTGTCATCGTTGTGCACTCTAACAGGCTCACTAAGCTTCTTCTCCAGCTGCAGTATTTCTGCAGGGATGCTTGGGCGCCGGTCAGAGGATTCTTTGAGAAAATTCTCAATAGCTAAAGGGATGGTGAGTTCACATAGCCTGGTCCACTGACTAACCTACAAAGCAAAACAAGAAATGAAATAATTCTTTATTTTCAACATAGCTTAAAGGAAAGTAACTTTTCATTGGGAAATAAAGCTGGTTTAGCGAATTTGTCTTGATGTGAACCATTCTTGGGCTACGCTATTATGCTATATGAAGACATATTTATAGTACTTCAGAAGTGATAACATCAAACATTGAAGGTTTAGCATTCATGTATCTGGAATATATGCTCTCCACCTGGATCCTCTTACTAAATAAATCCTTACTTCCCAAAGCTTTTAAAGTATACCACCACCCAAAAAAAGGTGGGTTCCCAAAGCATTGCTACTTAAACTCCTGTTCATATGTAAAAGTTCCCTTTAAAAATTCTCAATGTAATTAAAAGATTAAGAAAAAAGAAGTAATGCTCTAAAATAATATCTCCAAGCCTCATTCATTAAATCTTAAATTCATATTTTTTCAATACTGCGCTGAATTATTGGCATACGTGATGGGCTACTTTATTTCTTTGGTTAGTGTAGGTTTTTTTTAACGAAATGAAGTTCTAATTTCCAGTAGAAAGTTAAATGTCTAAGTGAATGTGTAATTTCTATATGGCTTTAATAACAGAAGAGAGACATTATACTTACCTCAGCACAGGCTTTCAAGCAAGTCTTTTTAAAACCCAGAAGTTCCAAAACTTCCTTCTTCGAGGGGTCTGCTTCATATGATTTCTGGATTATGTGTCTCAGTACAACAGCAAGTCCTGCTCTACAGAAATTGTCTGGTCTTTCTACTACTGCAGGTAAGCAGCAATTCTGGACTATCGGTGGAAGCTCTTGCTTTGAAATAATCTGTACTTGGACATCCTGTGACAGTACATTTTTAAGTAGTGAAACATCTGTACTTTCTCTTGTGAGTACTAAGTAAACTTTAAAGATTTTGCAGTCACAGTATGATAACAAAAATAAAGTTACAGATGTATGAAGTGGAAAAATGCATCCTTCTATTTGGTGAGAAAAGTCCAGGTACAGATATTCTTCTGTAAGACTTTTCTTAATGCCTTTCATTTTCTTCTTTCATTGGTTCACCTGAAGCATAAATGGAAGTGGTTATAGGCCTTAGAATATAATAATTTAGAAGCTAAAAGATGAAATTTTTAAAGCATGTTCTAAAAATCAGCAAGGATTTGTGATAGAAAAGATTCTACATGAATTTATTCCTGGATTGAATACACGGCTTCCAAAACAAATATTTCCACCTGTGCTATTAACTAATCTTTGGGATGATTTTATACCGAGCTCCTTTATAATGAGCAAACTCGGCCTGGCTGGTGCAAGGTGCTTAGAGCATCGGCCAGTGAACTAAAGGGTCCCAGGTTCGATTCCAATTCCCAATTCCCGATTGTTTGGGGGGGCACATGCCTTAGTTGCAGGCTCATTCTGGCCCCTGCCAGAGCCTGTGTGGGAGGCAACCAATCAATGTGTCTTTCACATCCCTGTTTCTTTCTCTCTGTCTCTTCCCCTCACTTCCACTCTCTCAAGAAAAATCAATGGAAAAAGTATCGTCTAGTGAGGATTAACAAGCAAATAAATAAATAAAATGAGCATGCTCAGGTGTTTTGCCATAGAGCCCTCCCCACCAAGTATTCTGAGGTTTCACTACAGGTGAGGACAAGACATGAATAGAATGGAAAATATGAAATTCCCAAGAATACTGAAAGTTGTCTGGGGCTGATAGCCTTGAGACGCTTTGACAGTGCTGGTCCTCCACACTGTTTCTGATTTATGACCCTAGGACATAATAATCAAGGGGGATATATTTATTTCCTCAGGAGAAATGGATTCTCCCAAAATAAGTGGGTTTTGTTATGTGGTAAGCTATTGCATGCTGAATCACAAGAGAGAAAAAATTGAATTTCCCCATAATTTAGATTAGTGGTTCTCAACCTTCCTAATGCTGCGACCCTTTAATACAGTTCCTCGTTATGGTGACCCCCAACCATAAAATTATTTTCGTTGCTACTTCATAACTGTAATTTTACTACTGTTATGAATCGTAATGTAAAATCTGATATGCAGGATGTATTTTCATTGTTACAAACTGAACATGATTAAAGTATAGTGAAACAATATGTAATTATATATGTGTTTTCCGATGGTCTTAGGCGACCCCTGTGAAAGGGTCGTTCGACCTCCAAAGGGGTCGCCACCCACAGGTTGAGAACCGCTGATTTAGATGTTGGTAACTGAGATAGCTCAAAGTTAACATATCCAAAATCAAGTTCCTTGTTTTCCCCACCCCCAAATCTGTTCCTCATGTATCTTTTCTGTCTCAGATAACAGAACACCATCCTTCTAGCTGCTTATGCCAAAACCTGGGAGTCATTGTTAATTCTCTTTTCTTTCACACTTCCATAACCAGTCCATTAAAAAGTTATTTTGGCCCAGCTGGTGTGGCTCAGTGGTTGAGCATCAACCTCTGAACTGGAGATCATTGTTTGATTCCTGGTCAGGGCACATGCCCAAGTTGTGGGCTTATTTCTAGTAGGGGGTGTGCAACTAATCCATCACCCCTCTTATTAATTATAGCATTTGCTTCCTAACATTGCTTCCCATCCTACCTCCCCCTCTAGTCTCTTCTCAACATAGCAGCCAAAGTGATCCTGTCAAAAATAAAGTAAGATTATGTCACTACTCTGCTCAAACCTTCCAATATCTTCCTATCCTACTCAGAGAAAAGGCAAAGTTTCTAGAATGGTGTACAAAGATCTCTTGACCTAATCTTTTTTTGTCTCTGAGTTCATAGCAACTCTCCCCATTGCTCACTGCTTCAGCCAAAGTGCCTTGTTAGATATTAGGTACATTCCCACCTCAAGGCCTTTACACTTGATGATTCCAGTGCCTGGAACACTCCCTCATCTCCTTCAGACATTTACTCAAATATGAACTTCTGAGATCTTCCCTGGCTACTACCAGTATATTTAAATCTGGAACCCCAACACCCACCCTCCCTGAAAAAAATAAAGCCTTCTATCCTTCTATGCTTTTCTTCATAGCTCTCATCACTGTTGCAACATGCTATCTATAGTGTCCCCTAAAAATGTATACACACTATAATAGCTAATAGCTCAATTTTGAAAATGAAATATATTTTAATAAACACTGCATTTAGAATTATTCAGTGTGTGTAAACATTTTGGGGGCACCTTATATTTATTTTGTCTGTCCAAACTAAAATGTTCCATAATTAGAAATTTTGTTTTGTTCACTCCTATGCCTAAAACAGGGCCCAACTTTATATATATTATATATAGAATCAAGAAATATTTGTTGAATGAATGCATGGATGAATCTACACACTCGCTTTTAAAGATGCAAACATACACAATTTTGAGGTCTAATTATTGATGGTATTTTCAAGTCATAGTCTAAGACTTTTGTCAATTGTAACTTTTTGTTTGATTTACACATTTCCTAGGTCTAAAATTCCCCATGCTCTTGTCCATAAATCACAATTCAAAAATTAACACTAGATGGCACTCTTTGAAAGCATTCACCATGGAAGCACGTAGTAATAGGAAGACAGTATTATTAGAGGAAATTTATTTTAAAGGCCCTTAAAAAGTACACATGCACCTCTGTTGAGTGTATTGGAAATATTAACATACCCTAAATTTTAAGAAACCTTCAACATACTAAATTTCCTTTAATGTTCTAAATTCCGTTTTTTAAAATCAAAAGCAGAATAGTTAAATACACTTTAAGCTTTTGGTTCTCAACTTTTTTAATAAAGAAATAATAACCCATTATAACAAATGTACATAGTTACTAAGATACTGTTTCAGAAAACCACTTAATAATGCAAATAATCTCTGATGCTGTTTTATATTTCTTTTATTAAAACGTAACACATATGCACCATGGTTTGCTACTTCTTTAAAAGGTTATTTAGGCTAGAAAAATTATTTCATGTAATATAAAAGCAACTACTTTTTAGCCCATGGAAACCATTTTTCCCTGAGCTGAATTACTTTTTTTTTTTAAATCTAGAGCTGATTTATATAAAAAAGAGTATTAAAGCCCACAGGCAAAAGAAACCATTTTCTAGGAAATGGACAGTCTCTGAAGAATTTGTCCCTACAAATCTATTGCTGACTAATTTGCCAATCCTTTTAACTTCTTCTGACAGTGGGTTACTATAAAGAAGATCCCTAAGTGCATAGGGTGGGGGGATGGGGACTGAGAGGAGGGGAGTATAGGCAGAGAAAATGGGAGGTGATATCTGTAATACTATCAACAATAAGAATATGTGGGGGTTTTTTTTGTTTTTTTTTTCCTTTTTTAAAAAAATATATTTTATTGATTCTTACAGAGAGGAAGGGAGAGGGATAGAGAGTTAGAAACATCAATGAGAGAGAAACATCGACCAGCTGCCTCCTGCACACTCCCCACTGGGGATGTGCCCTCAACCAAGGCACATGCCCTTGACCGGAATCGAACCTGGGACCCTTCAGTCTGCAGGCCGACGCTCCATCCACTGAGCCAAACCGGTTTGGCAGAATATGTTTTTTTAAAAAGGTCCCTTAGTGCTTCAAGAACCAGATTTGAAATAAAACATAATGGATTTCATTTGCCCAGCAATCTAGGAAACAGTAATTATGAGACCAGTCCTAATACTTAAACAAACAAAAAAAATCTGGAAAGCAATGTTGTGCTATGTTACAGTTTTTGATTTAGGAAATGTAGAAATTTTTTAAAAAATTAAGGTTCATGTATATTTGCCAATTCTAAGGCACAAAAGAACCTTGAGAACAGACTTTTACCTGTTATATAGACTATTCTCTCCATAAGCACTTATAAATGCTAAATGTCAATGAGATAGAATAGTAATAATCTAACCATGGAGATATCTAAAAATTAATGAGATGCCTGAGAGAAAATGCAAAGCACTATTGAGTCTTAACAAAATTTATTTTTTCCAATACAGATGTTGATGTTTTCTTCCTAGGGAATTAAAAATGTTACTTAATGATCTCGGAGTTAAAAAAAAATTACTCTCCTCGGGCAATTTCTCCTCCTAAAGTACTAATGTAATTCCTAAAATAAATATTTAGTATTAACAAACTTGTACAAATTTTATGTTTTGGGCTTGTACTGTGCCTTTAATTTTTCAACATGCTTGAAGTTTGCAAATACCATAGGCAAAGAAATTCTTCTTTTCCTTCTCCATGTCTATCTAGAAAATTCCTTTGTTCATTAATCTTGTGTCATGAGCTTTAAAGAGGTAGGTAGGTTCTGTAGAATCGTCTCCTGGGTCCCCAGAGCTTCTGGGACCCAGCCCTTGTTTACTCCATATTACATTCCTGAAATGAAGTGAGAAAGCCGCACACAAAACCATGAACTTTAGGAGCTGAACAGAGAGATGGAGTGTGCATCTCTTCTCTGGACATGCCAGTTCACTTGGGAATGTTGCAGGGGGAATAAAGAAGTTAAAAAAAATGCTTAAGCCTTGGTTTCATTACTTGGAAATTTTCAAAGATAGTTTAAACAAAGTAGCCATAATTTTAATATTGTAGGCATTTAGACTTTTTTTGCATTCTCATTCTAATTAATATATCTTAGTGTTGATAAATTGAAAAATTTCACATATGAAAAGGGAAATGAGTTTTATAGGTGTTTTCTTATCTAACATAAATGAGAGAGAGAGAGAGAGAGAGAGAGAGAGAGAGAGAGAGAGAGAAACATATTGAAAATAAGCACAATTCTCCAGAAGCAAAAAAAAAAAATCTTAAAGTTTTATGCTTAAAAATCAAGTCTGGATCTATAGCAACTAAATATTACATAATAGATACATTATCCTATATAATAAAAGCCAAATATGCAAATTGACCAACCAGTCATTATGACACACACTGACCACCAGGGGGCAGATGCTCAATGAATGAGCTGCCCCCAGCCCACAGGCAAGCCAAGACAGGTGTGAGCAGGGGTCCCCCCATTGCCTCGCCGGTCACCCCGCAGAGGGAGGCAACCGGTGGTGGGAAGCAGGGTCAGCGAGTGGGCGGTGCCAGGCTGCCCAAGGCAGGTGCCAGAAGGGCCGCCCCCCACCCCATCACCCAGCCAGTTGCCCCACAGATCAGCCCTGATCGCTGGCCAGGCCTAGAGATCTTACCCGTGCACGAATTTCATGCACTAGACCTCTAGTATATTATATAATAAAAAAAACAAAAAGTATATAACTGCAATAAAATATTGAATAGTTGATTTGTTTTCAAGTAAGAAAATATTACTATGCCTGGAATTTAATAGGAGCTTAATAGATAAATGAATAAACATAGAATACAATTCTAAATAATATTATCTACATTTTATTTTCCCCCATGTACTAAGCACAGAGAATTTTAGATATTACTTCTAATCTTCACAATCCTTGAAAGTACACTTTACTTCCATTACATGAGAACCATACATCAATCCAAAAGATTTAATTGAACCTATAATGGAATCTTATTTGAAAACATTCAGGAATTGGTATTTTTCTAACGTAAATACCACTGTTTTATAAACTCCAAATTTCAAAAATTGAAGCATATTGAAATTTTATTGCAGCAACCATTTCAGTTTCCTATATGCAACAGTGTCAGACCAGGGTGCATTTCATCTCCCTGTTTAATCTCAACGCAGAACATATGTGAAAAAATGGGCTAGGCTCAAACGAGTGAAAATTGGTGGAAGAAATATCTATAACCTAAGATGTGTAAATGACACCATCCTACTGACAGAAAGCAGTAATGATTTGAAACAGCTTCTGATGAAAGTGAAAGAAGAGTCAAAGTAGGACTGCATTTAAACATTCAGACAAAAATTATGACTACAGAATACTCAATTTTAACAGACAATGAAAACTGAAATTGTTAAAGATTTTGCTTACCTTGGTTCAATCAATAATTCAAATGAATGCAGCCAAGAAATCAAGAGAATGCTGAGACTTGGAAGGCAGCAATAGAAGAATTAGGACAGATCACCAAGAGCAAAGTTGAGTCATTAGAGACCAAGGCTAAGATCATCCGCACCCTCATATTCCCAATTACTGTGTACAGATGTAAAAGCTGGACAGTGAAGAAGGCTGATAGGAAAGAAACATGCTGTTGGAGGAGAGCTCTATGCAGATATCCTGGGCTGCTGGGAAGATGAACAAGTGGGTCCTAGAACAAATTAAGCCTGAAACATCACTGGAGGCAAGAGTAAAACTGAAGCCATCCTACTGTGGGCATAATCATAGGCCGGATTCTTTAACACTAGAAAGACTGAAATTTAGTATACACCTATATTGCCCAAAAGCAGTCAAAATGACTGCATTGTGAAAGAATAATATCGGAGCACTCTTCACTTATGTTCCTTAGCTTTTCCAATAACTCACTTCTATTCGACATTTCTTTCATGAATTTAGGGCGCAAAAGAAATAAAATAAACAACTTATTAGAACAAGTATCACTGCATAAAGATTCGAATAACAAGTACTAGTTTAGCTTATTGAGCAACTGCAACTTATCAAGTGTCGACAATTTATCATGTACTTGTATGTTATCATGTGACGGTAATCGAAAAAAAATGAAAACTGTTATTTCAATACAGAGCCGAACTGGTCATATAAGAAATTTACTCAATTCAATAATAAGAGTCATTTGATTATTTAAAATTTCCCAAGCAGTCAAAATGACTGCTTTGGGGCAATATAGGTATAACACATATATATATACCGGAAATGAAGGAGGTTGGAGGTAACTACAATTATTAATAAACGCATTTATATGTTGTACAAAAAGTCACAAAGTTCTAAGACATTGTGTCCTTATATACATAATTGTTTTTCTAATTGAAATTAAAAAGCAGTCAAAATGACTTCCTTGGGCAATCTAGTGTTTAAAAAGACACTAATAGTGGGAAAAATAGAGGGCAGTAGGAAAAGGGGAAGACCAAATATGAGGTGGGTTAATTCCATAAAAGAAGCCATAGGCATGAATCTCCCTCCAGGAGTTGAGCAGGGCTGTTGAGAACAAGACACTGTGGACATCACTCATTCAGTCACCAGGAGTCAGAGCCGACTGAACAGAATGTAATATACGCAACATTACCAAAGTAAAAGTCATTAGAAATTATGTTATTTTAAGCAATCATTGAAAAAAAAACCCTGTATTCTAAAGGCAGGCGCATTTTATTATTCTTAGCACTGGATTAAGTGCTTTGATAGTTTCTTCCTGATTCTTCATTGGATATTCCTTGGACTTCTGAGGGACCGTTGGCTTAATGCTTTGCCCTATTCTCAAACTACATTCACTCCTTTGAGTACTGGCTTTCAAACATTTGGTCAGGCCACACAATGAGAAATACATTTTATAATGCAACTCATTATACACTGAATAAAAGTTAAATAAAATAATGATGAAGAAATCTCCTATGTGGGAGATAGCTAATAATTTTTACTCTGTGTTTCTTCTTGTTTTTTAGTTCTGGTTAGTACTCACTGAATTGATTTCAAGACCCACTAATGGGCCAACAACTCACAATATAACAGGCCTGTTATAGGTGATCTCCAGTGCCAGAGGTTTAAATATCATCTATGATGCCTGTATTTCTCACCTATATCCTTTCCCCTGAACTTCAGATTCCTGTATCCTGACATCTCACCTTGGACATTTCTCTAAACCTCTTCTCTTAGTAGTCTAGTCCTCTTCTTGGTAAGATGGAACACCCTTCACCCAGATGTTCAGGCTCATAACTCAACTCCTTTATTCCCTCTCATAACCTACTATTTCTATCTTTGAAATATATGCTAAATTCAACTTCTCAGCACCTCTACTATTATCACCGTAATCTAAGTCATCATCAGCTCTACAAGCCTATTAACTATTTCCTCCACTCTCCACAAAACAGTAAGTGCTCCAACAATAATCAGGGTGATCCTTCAAAAACATAAATCAGATCACGTCCCCTGCTCACAACCATCCCCAGTAAACTCCAAGTTCCTAACATGGCCTTTATAGGGCCTAATGTGACCCTAGTTATCCTTCTTTTCTTACCTCATCTCCTACCCCTCTGCCTTCTTGCTCACTCCTGTCCAGCTGGTTCTCCTTACTGTTCTTGGAAGATGCCAGGAACAACGCTCAGACATGAACATTTTTGTATCTGCTGTTCCCTCTACCTAGAATGCTCTTCTTCAAGATATTCACATGGTGTGCTCCTTCATTTCATTGTAATATTAACTCAGAGCAGCCTCTCCTGACAACCTAAAATGAAAAAGCACTGCACTCACTCACTAGCCCCTTTTACTTTACAGCGTTTACTAGAGGCCCAGCGCCGGAATCCATAAAGCCCCGCCCACCCACCCCACCTGCAGCCCTGCCCACCTGGGCACACCACGCTGCACCCGCCCGCCAGCCACCAGCCTTGCTGCGATCCGAGCCTGTGGGCTGCAGGGGAGGGACCAAGAGGTGTGCCATGCACTTAATGGTGACCGGTCGTTTGGTCGTTTTGGTTGTGACACCTCTTAGCCTTTTATTATGATTACCTGACATAACATCTCCAATGTTAAATGAACAGTACTCAAAATTTAGTTCAAAAAATGAATGGATATACATAAATGACTATCAGTAATAACTGTAATGAGAGTACTATTAAGAACTTTGGTCTTAAAAAAAAAAAAAGAACTTTAGTCTTGATACATGAACCCCATTCTTCTTGACACCATTCTCTCTCCCAAATGAATACATCTATTTTAATAGCCATCTATGTATAAATTAAAATCAAGAAATAAGATCACCTCTGTGAGCTGGACTGGCAAAAAGAATAACTAGAATCTATCCAAACATATAAATAAATAAAGCACAGCTTTGGCTGGTGTGGCTGTTGGTTGGAGCATCGTCGTCCCCTCCACAGGGTTGTGGGTTCGATTCCTGGTCAGGGCACATACTTCAGGTTTGATCCCCAATTGGGGAACCTCTGGGAAGCAACCAATCAATGTTTCACTCTCACATTGATCTCACTCTAAAATCAATAAAAGCATATCCTCACGTGAGGAATTTTTGAAAAGCATAAAAGATTTTATGTATGCTTTCAGGCAAGAGAAATAGGAATCTAGATTTTACATATTGACTTAGCAAGTAGAATATTTATGCACCAATAATTATAAAGTAATGGATAAGAGTCTAGAGTCTGGAGTTGATTAACCAGGGTTAGTAAATTCTGGTTTTGATATTTAAAAACAATGTAAAAGTTTTCTGTGCCTTAGTTTCCTCGTTTATAAAATGGGGACAATAATTACAACACTTACCACATAGTGTGTTGTGAAAACAGAATAACGCCTATTTAGAATAGTAAGTTCCTAAGTAAATATTAGCTATTATTCTTTTATAATTAATCACCAAATTCCTTATCCATTGACACTATTAAAATACACAAATTTTGATAGGGAAGCTCACGTTATGCTTTCTAATTTCAAACTTCTTCTCAGGAAAGGTAAGGGGTCCGTGTTGAACTGAAAAGGTATCCCCTTCCCCCCAAATATTGAAAAAAACCTATTAGTTAATGAGGCTGGTATCTAGGAAGTCACACAATAGAATATAAATGATACCCTAAGTTCACATTAACTGCTTATATTGTACAAAATAGCTCATCACAGTTTACAAGTATGAAAACAATTCAAATTCTTTACTTTCTTAGAAATTAAAACTTAAATTTAAATTCTCCACTACATCAAATGGTCAACATTATGGATATTAGAACTTAACTTGTATTTTAAACATTTCACAAAATAACACTATTTGGTTGCAAATGTCACCCCTATTTTCTTACAGTAATATAGATTTTAAAAAACAAACAACTTGCCCCTACAGAGATCAACAGCAGCTAATTTCCTTAAATATTAAAAAAGTTAACAAAAGAAAAAAAAGTCTGAACTATTTCAGTGCTCATTGCACTTTGTAATGTGGGGATGCCTACAGTTAAGTTCTAGAAAACAAAATCCTGTAATTATGTGTTTTCTTATCTGGGCTAGAAGTGAATTAAAAAATGCTTAAAAGGAAAAAAAGCTTACTGTAAATTTAGCCATAAAGGAAGTGTGTCATCTTCTCCCCGGAAAATCAGGGAATCACCTGTTGCCAGAGAATCATAATGCCTCTAGCTAAGCCTGACCTCATAATTAATAGGGATTCACAGCATGAAATGCGAACATGTTAGAAACATCAGCAAGCCTGAAATCAAATTACTAAATTCCTACAGCTGGTTATGATCGAAATGGTTTCACTCTTTGCATTTTAAGTACTAACCATAACAGAATTGAGGCAGCTATTTTGAACTTGAAGATAAAAAGAATATACACTAGAGAGCTAGGTATGTACTACAGATGTTTTAGTTGACTAGCCTCAGAATGTGGAGAGTTTCAAGTTCCGCTAAATTGTTGTTATAAAAGCCAACTGGATACACAGTAGTTATTCTTATTTCAAATCACAGGTCATACAGAAGCTACATATTTAAACACAGGTTTTAAAAAAAACACACCAAAAACACAACTTGATGGGCCCACTACTACATAAGTTTGAACTCTGTTTAAAGCATACAACTAGAAGTATGAATACTAGTAAATAAATGAGCTGATAAAATGATTTTCAAATCTGATTTTTTTCAGACTCATTGTTGAAGTGAGACCTGTTAAAATGATGCCTTCAGGTAGAACTCAAACACAATTTCAAATACTGAGCATGCTTAAGGCAATCCTGAGTAGTGTGGCAATTAAAAAAAATAAAACTCACATAGCTTAATGCTTTATTAAATATGACAGCAGCCCTAGTTGCTTTGGCTCAGTGGGTAGAGCCTCAGCTTGTGGACTGAAGGGTCCCGAGTTCAATTCCCATCAAGGGCACATGACCAAGTTGCCTGTTCGATTCCCACTGGGGCCTGCAGGAGGCAGCCAATCAACGATTCTCTCTCATCATTGATGTTTCTCTCTCTCTCCCTTCCTCTCTGAAATCAATAAAAATATCTTTTATAAATAAATAAATAAATATGACAGCAAATCACTTGGTTGTATTTATAACAAAGAATTTATTTTCACAATATTTAAATGATCGTGTATACATGTTTCAAATTTGTCACATCATTCGTTCTTACCAGCTTTTGCATTTTTATCCTTGAAACACTTTCTATAGATAAGCTTAGAAAAAGCATTGCAGCTTCTTGATCAATAATTTAATATATTATTAAATGCTGGCATTTCCTTGACATTCAAGAACTTAGGACAGGAATGGGACGGTGGCAAAACAAGTCGCCTAATCCCCAAGTCAGGTCGAGTTGGGATGGGAAGTACGTGTATTAGTAAACGTTTTTAAAGCCAAAGCAACTTTCACGCAAGTTAGACGCAAATTTTTTGCTCAAGTTTAACACCGAAGTGCAACACTGATGGCGTGCAGAAGCAAATGGACCAACACGGAACAAACCCTTTGGAGCGACTGTTAAGCAGGATGCCCACCGAGAGAACTGCTTCCTCCCATCAGGAAGGGCTGGGATGGAAAACTAAGCGCCGATGGAAAGGAAGTTAAAGCGCGATGAAAGGTCTTAAAATTACACTTAGCGCAACGGCTAACGGCCCGGCTCCTACGACTAGAAGCTGCTCCATTCCCCCTACCGCGCAGGGAGCCCGGAGCCCCCACCCACACGCTCAGAACCCGTGGGCAAGGAGGGGCCCGAGACAGAGACCACAACACTAATTCCGCGCCCTGGCCCGTCCCTCGCGTCGTCGGCCCTGTCGCCCGGGAAGCAAAGAGGAGCCTTGGGGGTTGGCGGGGACAGCGGAGCCGGCGGCCCGAGCGCCCTCTTTACCTGGTCGCAGACGCGCGGCCAGGCAGGGAGGGCGCGGGAACGTGTCGGGGCCGCGCGGGCCGCCTGCGCCTGCCCGCCGCGCCCGGGCCGGGATTCCGAGGCCGCCGCCCGAGTCTTCGCCAGCGGACCCCTAGCTGCCAGGAAGCACTGGCGACCCACAGAAGGCTGCGTGTCCGGGGAAACAGCGGTCCGCCGGCCGTCATTCATAATCCGGCGGACCGGAAGGAGTGACGTCACTTCCTCCCGTGGCACCGCCAAAACGCTTCCCCCTCGATGGTGCCCCGGAAACCTTTGTTCCCCGCTGTCGGAGAGCCCGGTGCCGGAAGCAGTTCGGAAGGCTCCACCGGGAAAGGACAGAGTAGCCGGGCGGAGTGGTGAGTGGTGACGGGCGACCCCTCCCAGCCGCCTCGGGGGGGTGGGGGAGAGGCTCGAGACCTCTGCGAGGGAAGAGGTGGGAGAGGAGTTCCCTGGGGGTCTCAGTCGCCGGGAAATCTAATTTGCGGGGGATCGCGCGCCCCCGGCTGCCGCTGTCCCCCGTCAGCGGTGTTGGGGGACGGGGGGTGCGCGCGGGCGGAGGGCACGGCCCGCAGGCTCAGCCCTGGGAACCCGGTCTCGAACCTCCCTCCGAGGGTTTTGGTGACTTGACTTTCCCGCTCCCTCGGCCCGTGGCTCTTGTCTTCTCTGGGGCGCCCTCTCAAGATCCTTCCCCGGTGCTAGGCCTTGGGAGTGCCGGGCGTTGAGCGGAGGACTGACATTCCCACTGAGCGCCCGCTGTCGCCCTCAGGCTCTCTGCCCCTAGGCTGCTGGGGGGTCGATGCCCTCCCGCCTTCCTAGTCGCGCCCCCAAGGTATCGATGTAGCCCAGGGCCGAGAACTCAGCGGGGGGATCAAAAGGGGTGCACCTTTAACAAGGACACGTATTCATTGGAAAGGGGTGCACCTTGCAGAGGCAGCGAGGGCAGAGCTTTCTCGAGCCATTGTGGGAGGGCAGCCCTAACGTTGCACTCCTGCTGAGTGGGTTTGCGTGGAGGCATGCACGTGCAGATGATCAGCTTTGGGCTTAAGAGCGCCCTGCAGGGTGGGAAAGGCGGTCCAGGAGAGAGTATGTGGTTACTAGTCTATGTGCAGGTCCAGTTTAGGTGGGAGAGGTCACAGAAGCCCTAGAAGGTGTTATTTCATCAAAAACGTAGTAGTTCGTGCAATAAAGATATTTGAGTACCTGTCAGGAACCAAGCACTAGGTGTATAACCGTGAATTAAACAAACAAACAAAAAAAGGCCCTGCTCCCATGGAGTTTACAGTCCAGTGAGTGGGATTAATGAATTGAAGCCAGATGAAGGATTGGGAAGAAGGTATTGCAGATAGAAACATTGTACAAGTCCCCAGTCGTGAAGAAGGTATTTTAGTTTCACTTTTACTTTACTGTTATTTAGGGTGTGTGTGGTTGTTTTTGTTTTTGTTTTTTCCGGGGAGCAGGAGGGTAGTGATAGGTTTGAGGGTTTGTTGTTGTTGTGAAGGGACTTTGGAAATGATTAGAATTGAGTAGGAGAGAAAAAGCCATTACACTTGACTTTGATTGCTTACTAATTCTGTAGCCATTATTTTTGGTACTTTGCAAAGCAAATATAAACTCTCCCCTTAAAGTACTCTGAGTTGTATAGAGAGTATAACGGGGGTTTTGGTGCTTTTTCGGGGGGGGGGGGGGCGGCGGGGGGATGGGGGGTATAGTTCAAGTTAGAAAGTCCCAGTACCATGATAAAGCACTAAAAGACATACTAGGAGGGAGAGACTATTGGTGGTATTGGGGGCGGAGAAGGACACACCAACTGTGAGTATAGTCCTCATGAGAAGTTGTGTTTGAATTGGGTTTTCATAGGATTTGGAGATCAAAAATGGTTAAAAAGTTTTCGGGGCAGAGAAAAATGGGAAGTGGCGAGGCCAGCTAGTGGCTCTGTTGTCAGGAAGATCAAGATGAAGAGTTAAATTCTTTTCGCTAGTCAAGAATCTTAAATGCTAGGCCAAGAAATTGGGCTTTATGCTGAAGGCTATGGGAAGCCTTAATTTTTGAGGAAGGAAAACATTTTAATAAAAAATACGTTTCGGGAACATTAATATGGCGACAATATTGAAGTCAAGGAGAATGCTACATTATTGTTGTACTACAAAAAAAAAAGCTAACAAAGACCCAAATTTGAGTAGCAGCAGAAGTGAAAAACAGAGAAAATATGAGAAATGTTACAGAGTCAGAATCCACAGGAAAGGACTGCTGATTGTTTGTCTATAAGGAGCAGGGGGAGGACTCAGGAGAGAGATTTAGGTTTCAGGCCTGAGTAATGGAGAGTTGTGTCATTTACTGAAAGAAATTGCAGGTCGATAAACTTTTGGGGAAGATATTCATTATCTGAATTTTAGTCATCACTGAATTTGAGATACTATTAGGGTAAGCAGGCAGACATTTCTATGAAGCAATTGGAAATGTGAAATTTGAGTTTAAAAGAAAGATTGAAGTGGGGGAAAACGCGAAATCTTCTGCCTAGAGATGATAGTTGGAAACATGATATACAGGGGTGGGTGAAAGTAGGTTTATAGTTGTGAGTACATGAGAGTTAATAAAGCTAGTGCAATAATCATCACCTACCTGTCTTTTTCCATATGAACAACTATAAGCCTACTTTTGCCCACCCCTGTGCATACAATTGCCAAGGAAGAAATCGGTTCCAGAACTAATGAAGATGGACAAGGACAGATACTTGTGCAACACCAAGAGAAACAAGGGTGAGAAGATAAGCCAGAGAACGAGTTGTCAGAGATAGAAGAGGAAAACCAGGAAAGCTGAATATAATAGAACTCAAGGAGGAGAAGGTTTTTTGAAAGAGGAAGTAGATAACATATTCACTTGGTCAGCATTTACTGAGTACCAGCTATCTGTCAGGCACAATGCTAGACTACCTTTACAGCAGTAGGTAGTGCTGACCCTCATGGGCATTGACATTCTAATGAGGGTGACAAACACCCTTTACATAATTAACAGTGTAGTAGCTATTATAAATAAGTACAGGATGTTTTGGGACCGGTAAGAATATGTGCAGAAAATGAGACTTGAAGAATGAATAAGATGGGGGATGGGACACTCTACTAAAGTGCTGAGGTAAAAAAGATATGTTGAAAGATTTGAAATACCGGTAAGTCATGTGGATACAACAGAGTGGGAATAGCTTGAGGTGCTAGGTAACATTTAATGAGCATGTGCTCTGTGCCAGGTTCTGTCATAACTGCTTTACATGTGCTATCAGGTCATATAGCACATTGGAGACCTTGTCAAGAATCTTGTTCTTTAACCTTTGGACAGTGAGAAGTTTAACGAGCATTTTAAGCAAGTGAGTGATATGAAATGATTTGGAGGGGACAAGAGTGGTTGTGGAAAGAGTGATTACTAGTGAGCTATTGCTATGGGGTTGGTAATAGATGGAGATGGTAGCTTGGTCTCTAGGGTGGTGGTAATAAGGGTTGATGAATTTAAGATGTACTTAAGGTTTGGTGATTAGATGGGGGTTAGGGGGGGGAGTTGTTGAGGGAAACCAGAATTTGCTAGGTAGGCTAAAGCACTTGCCTCCAAACTTTTCTCATCATTGAGTAAAAGAACAAAAAAAATTTGAGCACATAGCCATATGAGTGTATTTAGTTATCAATTTATGCATATACTACTATAACTGCGTATTAATATTTTATTTTAATAAAAATTTTAAAAGAAAAAGAAATTCTAATATTTTTCTTGTATTCCACAGCAGAGACCACTGGGCTAGAGGGACATGTTAGTAATTTACTGCAGGGATACAAAGCCTTTAGCCTTATTTTTTTTTTTTTAATATATTTTATTGATTTTCTACAGAGAGGAAGAGAGAGAGATAGAGAGTTGGAAACATCGATGATAGAGAAACATCGATCAGCTGACTTCTGCACATCTCCTACTGGGGATATGCCCGCAACCCAGGTACATGCCCCTGACCGGAATCGAACCTGGGACCTTTCAGTCCGCAGGTCGACGCTCTATCCACTGAGCCAAACCGGTTTCAGCAAGCCTTTAGCCTTATAATGTAGTTGCTGACTCTTGCCACTAGCCTGTAATGTAAACCTTTAATCTCTGATTATGGAAATGCATAACAGTAAATACTTTGCTTCTGTTTTTCAGCATAGAGTTTTAAGTAATGATTTCTCTAGTTTTCTATAAGGATTCCTTTAACTATCAATCCTTTGGTCAGTATCTCACAAGACATTGTTCTGCATAAGTAAACCACTGTGCTCTTTAACAATGAAAAGTTAGGTCAATAGAAAGACTAGGTAGGCTGTGTACTCAAGAAGAGTGGCAGTTTTACCCTTTTCATCATGGATATTTTAATGAGGAGCTGTTTTCTCCTCAGAATATATATGATGACCAGCTCCATGAGCAAATTTTAAAATAACCTTTCTGTACTTATTCTTATATATAGGTGATGTATGCTTAATACAATTTTAAAAAAAGACAAAGGTTGCTTCTCAGTTTTTGTTAAATTCTTATTAATATGGCTGAGGTAGATTATTGTAGGTTATTTTCCTTTTGGTATTTACCTTTGGATGTCTTCTCATGGGTGATTCAGATGTTTTAGTGGAGCACAGAATTTGACAATAATTTTGAGGCTATCAAATTGATACCTAATACCTTCTAGAAAACTTAAAAAGAAAAAAAAAAGCTCAGTGTGTGTGTGTCCTGTCAGAGTTGGAGAGGGCTTAGGCGGGAAGTGGATGGAGAAGGCACAAGTAAAATCCATTGTCAAGCTGAGCTTTCATATGCCAAGATTCAACCTATAGCAAGTTTAATGCCTGTATAAATTCCTGGAAATGAGAGGTTACTGTGGAATTGCTGACAGATTCTTCACTCTAGCAGTGCAAGTGTGTTGCATTATTTTAATAGTAACCTCGAGGGTAGAAGATTTTAAGCCCCAGAATATTGATCAAAGGATTGAACTCATAGTGTATGTTTTTATTCTAACAGTTCCTTGCCTGGAGAAATATTTGAAAAAGTGACAACCAGAAGTAGAAGCAAGCACATGATAGCATTGGTATTAATGGAAAACGAAAACTTTTTAACATTTCAGAACTTCATAAGCCTTTGATGTATATCTTTACTATTTTTAAGCTCCTAGACACAGAGCATTATCATAGGCACTATAGGTAGATATAGCACCATCCCTCAGAGACCTTGCTTTTTAAAAGTAGGTTAAGGCATGTGATACCACAATCTAAATGTGATCCAATGAGATTATCATTAGTATGCTTTTTTGAGACATTCAAGATTGGAGACGAGAACTAAGGAGACAGAGAGATAGCTGAGGTGAGCTGCAGAAATGCGTCCTCTAACCATTACCCTGCTACCACACTAAATCTTTTTTCCCCTGTCATGTAAATAAGGGTTGAGAAGACATTTTTATATAAAATAAACTTTAACACATCAAGTTCATGTGTATGGAACTGTAAGTGTATATTTGTTTTATTTTACATATAGATAGATAGATAGATAGATAGATAGATAAATAGATATATCCATCCTATGTTTTATTAGTATCTAGAATCTCAAAAAATGTGTGTGTCTTATTAACTAACAATACCAAATAATAGAAAAAAAGTCATCTCTAATTTATGAAATCAATTTGAAAATGGCAAGCACAAGTCAGGAAAATGTTCCTGGGTTTTTAGAAAGGTAACATTCTTATGCTAAAGGAAGGCTAGTTATTGAGTCCCAGAGAAGGATTTAAAGCATAGTGGTTTAACTTTTTTGGAAAGCTAATCACTGTGTTTTAATAAAATGGCTCTTATGGCTAAATAGGTCATAAAAATGAATGAAAATCATACCTTAACATTTTTCTTAGTATCTATTTTCACAAATTTAGATACCCTTTTCTTCACTGGTTCTTAATTTGGATTGAGGAGGGTGGTCATTGGCCTTTTGAAAAATGAAAGATAGGTTCTTTCTCCCCAGAAAAAATACATTTGCATATCTGTAAGTATATATTTTAAAATAAAGTTAGGAGGGGTCTTTGTAGCATGGAGGAGCTCATCTGGATTTAAAACTTAGATATGCATATACAGAAAACTGTTAACTCTTGCTTCAGGGAAAAAGAACTAGATATGCCATTCAGAAGGATATTTCTTTCTGTAATAACCTTTTGGATATTTTCAGTTTTGTATCATAAGCACAGCATTACTTGTTTGGCTCAGTGGATAGAGCGTCGGCCTGCGAACTGAAAGGTCCTGGGTTCGATTCCGGTCAAGGGCATGTACCTGGGTTGCGGGCTCATCCCCAGTAGGAGATGTGCAGGAGGCGGCTGATCGATGTTTCTAACTCTCTATCTCTCTCCCTTCCTCTCTGTAAAAAATCAATAAAATATATATTAAAAATAAAAAACAAAATAAACTGTAGATAAACTTTACTCATTGTCTCTAAATTACCTCCCTCTTTTTTTCTTTCAGGTATTTGCAATGGCTGCCACCGTGAACTTGGAACTTGATCCCATTTTTTTGAAAGCACTAGGCTTCTTACATTCAAAGAGTAAGGATTCTGCTGAAAAGCTAAAAGCCTTACTTGATGAATCTTTGGCTCGGGGCATTGACTCAAGTTATCGTCCATCTCAAAAGGTACCTATATGAATAAAAAGCTCAGAGGGAGTTTTAAGGCCTGTGGCAGTAGTTTTAACATTTAGACCATCTTAAAATAGTTCTCTCTACCAAAATGATCTTTCCTGTGGCATGAAGGAATTATAGTCTTTAATTTTGTTTTCTTCAAGCTTTTAGAGAACTGTTATAGAAAAATTAGTTGGGTGTAGGGATAGTCTGTTCTATTTTTTGTGTATAGAAACCAACTTATTTATGATAAATTTTAATTTCAAATTCTTTATGATCAGAGGGTTTTTTTAAAGCTACTGAATAAAACTGTAACTTGCTTGTAATTATCTTTTAATATTTTAGGGGCAAAAAAAATGAAGTAGAAGGACACGGGTTTTGCATTGAAGTGAATTGAATATTTGTGTAGGAAAATTTAAGGAGGAAGGAGATATGGGTGAACTATGAGAACTGCATAGCTCCAATCCTGATAATAATAACAAAGTGACCAAGCAGCTTTATGTGTAAAGAATAGACAGTTTGGAACCACACACACCTGTTTTAAATCCCAACTTGCCTCTTACTAGTTGTGCGATAATAGGAAACATATCCTAACATTTACTGTGTCCCAGGTACTTTTCTGAGTGGTGTATGTGTATAATTATTGTTAATTGTGATAACTGTCCTTGAGATGGGTATTATATATTTCCCTCATTTTACAATAAGGAAACTGAGGTAGATAGTAGCTTCATTTCATTAGACTATTTATTAGTAAAATGGGGATGATAAGAACTGTCTTGCAAAGTTGTGAATATAAAAGAAATATATAGTGTGTAAGTCACCCAGTGTAGTATCTATGAGGTACACAATACCCATTTAGTGAATAATTGCTATTATATTCTCTAATACCTTCTAAGGCATTCTCTCATACCCTTCTAAACCTCTAGCCTGGAACTCCAAATCATCCAGGTCTGTGAACCTAGATACCAAACTGAAAAGGTGGGGACAGAACTAAAGAGCTAGCTCAGTCTAATCCAGATTCTCAAACTCAAGACAGGGCTAGATGTCGGGCTCAGGACCCAAGTAAACAGTGGTATTTTGCCCCCAGCCTTCTTTTTACATTAGCTCTACAATTCTCGGGACATTTTATTGTGACCTCATTTTTCTACCATTCTCATTCTGGTAGGTTCATTGAGTGCAAACCAACCAAGTTAATGCAACTCTACAAAACACGCCCAAGATTATTCTACTCTAAGTATTGGTATTTTCCAAGTAGGAAAAACCTATTATTACTAAAGAAGCAGTATTGTGATATTCTAAAACAAAAGGAAGTTTACTGAAGTACAGGAAAATATGGGATTAAAAAGCCTGCTGTCCTTAGGTTTCTAGCTAGAAGTTACTTCTCTTGGTTATTTAGAGAAAAGGCCCTGGAAGGAGGGGTATTTTAAAAGCACAGGTTCATTTAATTTTAGCCTTCAGCTGAACCTTTCCATCTCTAAAATTGTGTGAGAATGATTTATACCAGAGCTTTTCAAACTTCAGCGTGCATAAGAGTCACCTGGAGACAGTGGTGTGCTTATGAACACTAACAGCCAGCTCTTCGAGTGTAGTTCTAACGTAAACATTGGTTGATATTTTCATTTACATCAGAAAGTCAAATCTTAAATAATGAAGTTTAAATAATGAACTTAAGTCATCTATTGATGACCTGAGCAACTTCTTTGCTGAATTAGATGATAGTTTTCAAATACTGCAAGACTGTCTCCTCCGTTTTTTATGTTGTAGATTCAATACAATTAAAAAAGTCCTCACCTGAGGAATGAGGATGTTTTTTCCACTGATTTTTAGAGAGAGTGGGAAGGGAGAGGGGAGAGAGACAGACAGACGGAGACATATCGATATGACAGAGACACATCGATTGGGTGCCTCCCATATGTGCTCTTAGCTTGGACAAGGATCAGACTTGCAACCCAGGTAAGTGCCCTTGACTGGGAATCAAACCTGCGACCTTCAGGTGCGCAGGCCGACGCTCTAACCACTGAGCAGGGCCACACAATACACTTTCATATTTAATCTACATTATTGACATTTTCTCCATCACTTTTAGGTCTACAGGAGTAGTCACCAAACTTTTTAAAAAGAATCAAATAGTAAATATTTTAGGTTTTGTGGGCCAGATGGTCTCGGTCACAGTATCTAATTCCGCATGATAGCATGAAGGCAGCCATAGATAATACAGAAATGAGTGGATATAGCTGTGCTCTAATCTAATTTTATTTATGAAAGCAGGCAGCAGGCCAGATTTATTCTACAGGCTTTAGTTTTCCAACCCCAGTCTAGACAATCAGCTCAAGAGTAAATCAAGCCCTGCTACCAGTGAGTCTAAAGCCCATTTCTCATTTCTTCCTCTGCAGAGGCACCACTATTCTGAAGATGATAAGTAGCATTCCCATTTAAATTTTTATACTTTTCTGTAATATCATAGAAAAATAGACCACATTCAGATGTTTTACTTAGAATAGGGAAATGCTTTCCTTTGGTGGGAAGGGGCGAGGTGCATATATATTAGCAAAACTTCAGTGTAAGAGCAAGGATTAGAAGCTTAAAACAAAATGAAAAAACAAGCCACAGACTTGGAGAAAATATTTGCATATCATGTAAATGATAAAGGACTAGTATCCCAAATCTATGAAGAACTCTTTAGACACAATAATAAAACAAACAACCCCATTTTCAAAATATGGGACAAAATTTTTTAACACTTTACCAAAGAAAATTCATGTATGGCAGATAAGCACTTAAAATGTTCAATATTATTAGTCATTAGGGAAATGTAGATAAATTCACAGTAATATACTAGTGTATACCTATCAGAATGTCTAAAATTAAAAAGATTAGCTATACCAAGTATTGGTGAGGATGTGAAGGAACTGGGACTGTTGTTTACCCCTGGTGGAAATGTAAAGTGGTATACCATTATGGAACATGGTTTCGCAGTTTCTTAAAAAGTTAAAAACATACACTTATCACATGATTCAGCCATTCCAGTCCAAGACATTTATTCTAGGGAAATGAAAGTATATGCCCACAGAAGATTTGTATATGAATATTCACAAAAACTTATTTGTAATAGCCCCAAATGTTATGCAACCTAAATGTCCATCAGTAGGTAATAGATAAACAAATTGTGATATATCCACTAAATGGACTACCATTCAGCATATAATTTCTAGGAAATAAAAACTGATTCATTGTGATAGAAAGCAGATCAGTGGTTGTCTGAGGATGGGAGGGAATAGTTTCTCTAGGTTGATACCTCTAGGAGTAACTATAAAGGGCCACAAGGAAACTTTGGAGGATGAAAGATTGCTTGTAGTGATAGTTTTGCAGATGTGACTTATCAAATTTTACAGTTTAAGTAGGTGCAGTTTATATATCAATTATTTCTCATAAAAGCTATTTAAAGTAAAGGACGTTACATTGGTCACAACATGATGTCTTAATTTTCAACTGAAGGTTGTTTAGATTTATGACCTACTTCTTTATGATGTGTTAAATCTAAATATTTAATCATGGTTATCCTTTTATTTCACCTTTTAGGATGTGGAGCCACCCAAAATTGCAAGCACAAAAACTATTTCCAGTAAGCAAGAGCCCAAAACATCATCCAGTCTTCCTTCTGGCAATAATAATGGCAAGGTTCTCACAACTGAAAAGGTAAAGAAGGAAGCTGAGAAGAGAACTGCTGATAAAGTAAGATTTTATTTTAATCTAGTAGAAATAATTAAACAGGGTAATCAGTCCTTTGTAGGCAGAAACAATAGTGTGTGCTTACTTCTTTTAGTAATAGTGCCTAAAAAGTACATAATGACCTTTCAGTAAGTATATTTTGATAATTATAGACATTGATTTTCTTTTTGAAAAATGAGTAACATTTGGAAATATTTTGAACTATTTACTGAAGTCATTGCCAACAAATATTTGAGCCAGGGAATGTACTAATTTAAAGTATAAACTTTACTCCACAACTCAAATATTCTGAATGAAACACTTGACAAGAAAAGATAGGAAAAAGTAAAGAGTAAAGAAATAAATAAAAATTAAAAAGTAAAGATATAAATGACTAAATGTGAAACTTGTTACAAAATGGCATGTACCTTAATAAAGCCTACAAATAATTCTTGGATTATCAATTTTGAATGATTTATGCACATAGTTAATTTTTAATATTTTAGCACTTAGTAATAACTATTAAAATTTAATAACCCTTCCCCATAAGGTGGGGTATATTATTCCCATATGTTTTCATACTTTTAATAAATATTTTGCCTATTTATAAACTATATTGTATTGTTTGCTGTGCTTTTAAATTTATATAAATGCTATACTGTATGTATGTGTGTGTGTGTGTGTGTGTGTGTGTACACCTCCATTCTTGGTTAACTTACATTTTCCTCCACTCAACAATGTGCTTTTGAAATTTACCTATGTTGATACATGTAGAGCTGAATATTTCAGTTACCATATAATATTCATTTCATGAATAAGCCAGTTTATCCATTCCCTAACAAATGAATAATTAGCTATTTCTCCTTTTTCTCTGTTATAGTGGAGCTTCAATAAGCTGCTCTATACTTATTTCTGCACACATGATAATAGCTTCAATAGGTTGTATACCTGTATCAAAGGATGTAATAGTACAGGTACATCTTCAACATTACTAGGCTGATTTCTATCCAAAGTATATTACATATATTCTCTCACCAAAAAAATGTAAGAGTGCCAAATTCTCCATGTCTTGCCATATTATTTAATTTTTGCCAATCTGACAAGTGTATCTATAATATTTATATCTTAAAGCTAGGAGACAGAATTTACTTTGAAGCAAATATAGCAGTGTTAAGTCTCCTTGACTGGTAGATAGTTCATTATTTATTTATTTTCAGTATATTTTATTTTACTACTAGAGGCCCAGTGCACGAAATTCATGCATGGTGGGGGAGTCCCTTAGCCCAGCCTGAACCCTCTCATAATCCGGAACCGCTGGCTCCTAACCACTCACCTACTTGCCTGCCCAATCGCCCCTAACTGCCTCTGCTTGCCGGCCTATAGCCCCCTAACTGCCCCTCTGCTGGCCTGGTCACCCTCTAACTGCTCCCCTGATAGCCTGGCTGCACCCTAACTGCTCCCTACCGGTCTGGCTTCCCCCTAACTGCTCCCCTGCTGGCCTGCCTGATCGCTCCTAACTGCCTCTGCTTGCCAGCCTGAGCCTGATCGCCCCCTAACTGCCCCCTTGCCAGCCTGGTCACCCCCTAACTGCTCCCCTGCTGGCCTGATCACCCCTAACTGCCTCTGCCTCCGCCCTTGCCACTTTGGCTTTGTCTTGAAGGAAGTCGGTCAACCTGCTCTAATTAGCATATTACCCTTTTATTAGTATAGTTCTTTTTTTCAATTATAGTTTTACATTCAATATTATTTGTATTACTTTCAGGTGTACAGCACAGTGCTTAGACAATCATTTACTTTACAAAGTGTTTCCCCCAGTATTTCCAGTACCCATCTGGCACCATAGTTATTACAGTATTATTGACTATATTTCCTATGCTGTACTTTATATCCCTGTGACTATTTTGTTACTACCAATCTGTGTTTCTCAATCCCTTCACTGTTTTCACCCAGCCCCCAACACCCCTCCCCTTTGGCAACCATGAGTCTGTTCTCTGGATCTGTGTGTCTGTGTCTGTTTTGATTGTTCATTTATATTGTTCTTTAGATCCTACATATAAGTGAAATCATATGGTATTTGTCCTTCTCTAACTGACTTATTTCATTTAGCATAATACCCTCTAGGTCCATCCATGTTGTCACAAATGGTAAGATTTCATGGTGTGTGTTTTATGGCTTTTGTACCACAGCTATTTTATCCATTTTGTCTATTGATGAGCACTTGTGATTCTTCCATAGCTTGGCTATTGTAAATAACGCTGCAGTGAACACAGGGTGAATATATTCTTTTGAATTAGTGTTTTAAGTTTCTTTGGATTTATACCCAGAGTGGAATCACTGGGTCATATAGCAGTTACATTTTTAATTTTTTAAGGAATTTCCATATTGTTTTCCATAGTTCCTCTGCTATTCTGCATTCCCACCAACAATGAACAAGGGTTCCCTTTTCTCTACATTTTTGCCAACACTTGTTTGTTGATTCTTTGATGATAGCCATTCTGACAGGTGTGAGGTGATATCTCCTTGTGGTTTTAATTTGCCTTATAATGATAATTTATAATTTTGAACATCTTTTTATATGTCTGTTGGCCATCTATATCCTCTTCGGAGAAGTGTCCATTCAGGTCCTTTGCCCATTTCATCCCTTACCAGATGCATCATTGGTAAATACGTTTTCCCATTTAGTTGGATATCTTTTCATTTTGTGGATGGTTTCCTTTGCTATGCAAAAACGTTTTAGTTTGATGTAATCCCATTTGTTTATTTTTTCTTTTGTTTCCCTTAACCACGGAGATATATTACAAAAAATATTATGAATAAAAATGTATGAGATCTTATTGTCTATATTTTCTTCTAGGATTTTATGGTTTTGAGTCTTACATTTAAGTATTTAATCTATTTCGAGTTTATTCTTGTGTATGGTGTAAGAAGGTGGTCTGTTATCATTTTTTTTTGCACGTATATGTCCAGTTTTCCATTTATTAAATAGACTGATTTACCTTCTTTGTCAAATATGAATTGACCATATGGGTATGGGTTTATTGATGGGCTCTCTATTCTGTTCCTTTTATCTATATGTCTATTTTTATGCCAGTACCATGCTGTTTTGATTACTGTGGCCTTGTAGTATAGTTTGATACCAGATAGCATGATACCTCCAACTTTGTTGTTCTTTCTCAAAATTGCTGGACTACTTGGGGTCTTTTGTGGTTCTAGTTCTGTGAAATACTTCATTGATATTTTGATAGGAAATACATTGAATCTACAGATGGCTTTGGATAATAGAGTCATTTTAACAATGTTAATTCTTCCTATCCATGGGCATGGTATATGCTTCCATTTATTTGTATCTTCTTCAGTTTCTTTCTTTAGTGTCATAGTTTTCTGAGTACAGGTCTTTTACATCCTTGGTTAGATTTATTCCTAGGTATTTTATTATTTTTTATGCAGTTGTAAATAGGATTGTTTTCTTAGTTTCCCTTTCTGATAGTTAATTGTTGATGTATAAAAATGCAAATGGTTTCTGGATATTTATTTGTGTCCTGCTACTTCATGAATTTACCAGTTCTAGTAGCTTTTTGGTGGAACCTTTAGGGTTCTCTATATACTACACTATCATGTCATCTGCAAATAATGACACTTTTACTTGTTTCTTTACAATTTGGATGTCCTTTATTTCTTTTTCTTGTCTGTTTTCTGTGTCTAGGATTTCTAGTACTATGTTGAATAAAAGTGGTGAAAGTGGACATTCCTGTCTTGTTTCTGATCTTAAGGAAAATGCTTTAAGTTTTCCCATTGAGTATGATGTTAGCTGTGGATTTGTTATATATGCCCTTTATTATGTTGAGATATGTTCCCTCTATTTCCACTTTGCTGAGAGTTTTTATTATAAACTAAAGGCCCAGTGCATGAAATTTGCGCACGGGTAGGGTCCTTAGCAGCTGCCAGCTGCTGGCCAGGACCTCCCTTCTCCTGGCTGCCTGCCACCCCCAGTTGGTCAGGGCCTCCCTTCCCACGGCTGGCCGCCCAGCCCCGCCCCCTGGTCAAATTCCTGGTCGAACTCCCATGTCGAGGGGACAAAGAAAAATACAGGTACATAGTAAGCTGTTCTAATTTATTTATTTCTACCTTGCTGGTTTCTTTTAACATACTGATTATGATTTTGTTATAAATCTTCTACAGATCTTTAGTGTGTACTAGTATGTTTGTCCCTAACTATGTAAAAATATCTGTCAAATGGACTTGGTCATTGCATGCTGCCTATCTGCCTCTCAGTGATTTAAAGTTTATTATAACATGTTACTTTCTGATTGGGTGCTTTTTATAGATGAAATCAGACACCACTGAAGGAGTTGACATTCCAAAGAAACCTAGATTGGAGAAACCAGAGACACGGTCCTCTCCCATTACCGTGCAAACCAGTAGGGATTTAGCTATGGCTGACCTTTCCAGTTTTGAGGAGACCAGTGCAGATGATTTTGCCATGGAGATGGGATTGGCTTGTGTTGTTTGTAGGTAAGTTGTGCCTTGCCACAGATGTTTTTGTTTCTTTCTAAAGAGCAAACAACTAAATAAAATGTCAGACCAATTATTGAGTGTTTTTTATTTTGTTTTTCTTATTTGTATGTGGGTAAGAGGTAAGTAGATTATTCCCTATGAACTGCCAATATAGCAATTTAACATCTTGAAAATTGTCTAATATTTTATTTTCCTGACTGTGGCATCTTTAATCTCTTACATTATTAGTAATATTTTCTGCATTCTTGGGTTCTAGAGAGAAAGCAATTATTGCTTTATTCTTTAGTGAGAAAGAGTCTGTTCAGCAGACTCAATTATTTCCATCATTGTTTTTAAGAAGTCAGTGTTGCTTTTCTTTTCCCTGAATGGTTGATAGTACTTATAAACTGAACTGATATATATACATATATATATACACACACACACATACACACACATATATATATATATAACACTTCTTAAAACACCTTTAAATCTTTTCCAAAGGATAATGGAATGAAATCAATGGGTCACAAAGGTTATTCTGAGTATTGTTTAAAACATGGATACATAGGTATAAAAACATAGATAATTATGTTTGTCTATAGCAGCAGTACATATATCTTTACAGATAAGTGTTTTCAAATTTTTCGGGTAGATATTGAGAAGAAAGATTTCTGAGTTGTACAACTGAACTGTATATAATGTCATTAACCAATGCTATCCCAATAAATTTAATTAAACTTTTTAAAAAACCAGAACAACTTAGATTTTAAACTCTTCGATGCCACGGCTATATTTTTAATTACTAATGGCTTTCACTGCCTAGCACAGCAGAGAAGATTGCTATTTTTTTTGCAGTTTTATTCATGAAAATGTTAAATTCTGGTGTACTGGGACTAAGTAAATAACTATAAATTTTGTAAATTTTAGACCTGATCTTGTTATATGTACTTCTGAATGGGATCATTTGTTAGGGCTTCACTGTTTTCATATACATTTATTTCACCCTTTATCTACCATGACGGTTATTATTTTTAAATAAAGAAATAAATTGTAAAGTAATAATAGGGAGAGAATTAGTAACTGTAACCTTCCATCAGGAGACCTAATATGTGATGATTGCTTTTTGTGCTATTGGAATTTATACTTACTTGATTTTTATATTGCTAACATTTTATTCAGTTGATAAGACATTTATTTATTGAACATCTTTGTCTGCACAGTAATGTGCTAGGCACTATATGTTAGGTCCAGTTCCCACTTTTAGGCAAGTCATATATCAATGAAGATAATAGAACAACATGTAAGTAACAAATAAAAAGGAATTTAACAGAGGTACAAAAAAAAATGTTATG
This sequence comes from Myotis daubentonii, assembly GCF_963259705.1. Classification (NCBI taxonomy): domain Eukaryota; kingdom Metazoa; phylum Chordata; class Mammalia; order Chiroptera; family Vespertilionidae; genus Myotis; species Myotis daubentonii. Next base: position 145,707,833 of record NC_081840.1, on the reverse strand, counting down.
AGATTGTTGGAGGACTAGCCAAAGTCTACTACTTCTAGGAGAAATAAAAAATATTATAAGAGAAAGGCAGGGAGAATATACCCAAATGTAGTTGCTAAAGCATCTTACATATTTATTAATGGTGAGCATAAGCTTTAAAAGAAAGGAAGTGTTTGTATAGGCTACATCTTGGGGTTTGTTATTTTGCTTTTTTGTTTCCTGGTGTTTTTAATTGTCTTTTATATATCAAACTTTCCCCAAACCACCTTAGAATGGCTTTAAATTGTTGCATGCAGTCAAATAAGTGCAGTTTTTAATGTTATTTATATTTCCTTAGGCAAATGACAGTGGCATCTGGTAATCAATTAGTAGAATGTCAAGAGTGCCATAACCTCTACCACCAAGATTGCCATAAGCCCCAAGTGACAGACAAGGAAGTGAATGACCCTCGCCTGGTGTGGTATTGTGCCCGATGTACCAGACAAATGAAAAAAATGGTAAGAATAATTTTTCTCTATTTTAAACAGTCTCTGTCAGTATTTTTGTTGATATGGCTTTTCAAGATAAAAATGTGAACTATTATGATATTGAAAAATAAATCATAAAGCTGACTATTTAAATGTTTGTTTATGAAGTGTATATGTTTTATTTATGCGACTAACTTAAAGACCAGACCAGGTAATATGCACTTTTCTCTGTTCAGCTTTTACTTATTCTAATATAGCAACAAACAAACAGGATTGGAGATCCATAACATATGAATATTTCTTATTAGTATTTCAATGTACTTCTAAACATTTAAAAATACTATAATGCATTGTGGGAAGTGGTGAGATAGAAAGCCTATCTTTGGTGAGTCTGGTAGGGAAATATTGAAAATGTCTGTTCCTGAGTGAGCTTAGACCATTACACTTGTAATGTGTACAAAGGCTGTGTTTGTGTGTGCATTGACAGATGTAGTTACTAAGAATTGGTAATGGACAAAATAACTAATTATTTTTATTTCACTGTATCTTAATAAAATAATCACTGTTCTCTAAGTTTTTGGTCCCCATTTTTTATGATTTATTTTACACCAAATCTATGTTTATAGTTCTCTCTTTCTGGAGTCAATTTTGGCAACTAATCGGATAGCTTTCAGTTACTTTAAGTTTAATGTCTTTAAAATTAGCCCTAACCGGTTTGGCTCAGCAGAAAGAGCATCGGCCTGCGGACTCAAGGGTCCCAGGTTCGATTCCGGTCAAGGGCATGTACCTTGGTTGCGGGCACATCCCCAGTGGGGAGTGTGCAGGAGGCAGCTGATCGATGTTTCTCTCTCATCAATGTTTCTAACTCTCTATCCCTTTCCCTTCCTCTCTGTAAAAAAACCAATAAAATATATTTTAAAAAAATTAAAATTGTTCTCTTCTCCACTCAATTTTCCCCCCAATTGCTTCAATTAGAAAATATTATCCTTCGTACCTCCTTTAATTCCATATCTTGTTGTTTAATTCTGCTTCTTATATATTTCTCATATCTGTTTATTTTGCTCTTATTACCCTACTCCACAAATCTCTCATTTCTTGTCCATTGCTTTATCCTCTTAAGAGGTCTTCTTGCTTCCCTTCAATCTACTTTACTCACTGCAATATTTATCTAATCTATCTGTTTAAATATACCCAGGGGCTTTTGATTATTGATAGAATGAGATTATACTCATTAGGGTATATATATGGGCCTTCTCTCTTTGACACAAGTCCAGTTTTGTATCCTGTCCTACCACTTCACCATATATCCCATACATTCTGGCCATGGCAGACTAAGTGTATCATTCCCTGAGTATGTAGTGAACTTTCATGTCCCCATTTGTTTTACTTCTCAGATTCTCTTCATCTGGGACACCCTTTATTCTTTATCATCTTTGCAAATCAAATGCCCAATTTATTTATCAATAAGACCATGTCTTATTCATTGGCATAGCACCAGAGCATAATTCAGGACTGGACATGTCTTACATTCTGTTGTTCTCATTTTAAGATATGTGTAATGGTGGAAATGAGGATTAGTACCAGAAATCAATAATCAATAAGTTTAGTCTGTGTGTCCAATAGTCAGAGTACTCAATGGGGAGCCATGACTAATGTTAGAACATGATTAGACTACAGCAAGGGTGTACCTGAGGTAAACCAAAAGGCATGATTTGAAGTTAGCTTGATTATCTGGATCCAGTAACAAGGTTTATAAGAAGAAGAAACCTGGAAACATTGGGGATGCTAAATCCGGTCATTCTAAGTATAATTGCTTACAGTAAGATCCTCATACATGCATTGGTTATCTCTCCAAATTATCACAAAGGTACTATAAGTAGCATCTTATATCTCTTTCCTCCCTGCACTAACTTCTCCAACTAGGGCAGTTTCTTCAGTACACATTGTTATAGGAAGACCTAGATAAGAATGTTGTGGTAGTATCTGGCAGAGTCAAAGGTCATTCTTCAATTCTAAAATTTTTTCTCTACCAGGAAATGAGTTTTGCCTCAGCACTAGCTAAAAGACTCACTCATATGACTTATTGCGGTGGTTCTGTCTCAGTAATAATACACACCTACTCAGCAGCATTTAGAAATATGTGGTATTTGTGATTGCTGCTTTACTGGCTATTACTGCCCTGAGTGGAGAATTACATACTTTCTGCAGTGTCTGAGGTAGTCACCCAATGAAAATTATAGTGCCTTTGTTGATCAGCACTGAGTCAGTGATAATAAACTAGTATTTAATACTAGTTCCCTAAACTAGTATTATTAACAAAGGACAAGAGCTTCTGGGCATTTCTTATTATACTTCTAAGATGGCTAGGTGAAATAGAGGAAGCAGAACTAAACATGGCTCCTAGGCAGAGGTCCTGTCCGGGCTTCATTGTAATGAATCTTCATCTGCTAAAGCATGCATGTTAGGTCAGTCTTCAGAGCCTAACCTCTGGAACAGTAGATGTGGGTGGGTGGATGTGTAAGATGGAAAGCTGTAGTTACAGAACCATGTGTTTCTGATTTACTCTGAGAGTGGCATTCTCATAACATGGTTTTACAGTAGTGAGATGGCCCTCCTTTCTTGCAGGTAGGAGATGTTTTACCATGGATAGTCTTTCAGCATTCTTTACCATATTCTTGACCTGAATGTTACTTTATAAATGATGTTTGAAAGTAGGTGCACTTTCGGTGGAAAATATGTGATAAAAAATGGGATGAATTGAGACTTAAGGACCAAAATTATATGTAACACATCAACCCACAGCACAAGAAGTTTCCACAAAAAGCTCCAAACAAGGATAAAACAGTCTGTATTCAAACTTCCAGAAGTGGGAACAAATTATTAATAAATTCCCTGGTATAGTCCTGTATGACCTTATTAGGACTGTCAGAGACAATTATATGGCTGGGAGCATTTTTCTCCATTCACTGTGGATGGGTTCTTCCAAATTCCTTATCATTTGTAAATAATTATAGTGAATAAATAGTAACTAATATTGTCAGCATTCAACATATTTCATACAATATGCTAAACACTTACATGATTGTAATTGATCCCCATAACCCACATTTGAAACAGATCATATGGTAAAAAAAAAAAAAAAAAAGAATACCTAGTTATATAAAATAAGAAAAAAATATTTATTGGTCAAAATAAAACTGAATATGCTTGTAAAGGAACAGTGGATGCAAATTTGTCTTTAATAACATTATAATTTGTATTTGTGAGCTTTCTCTAAGAATTCAATGTGCCTACTTCTATAGTGTGGAAAAACCTTAAAAAGCTCCCTCACTTATCACTAATAATTTTTCTTCCAAGTCTGTATTTAAAACGATATAATTGATCTGAACTACTTTTAACTCACTCTAATTACCCAGAGACTTATGCCTGAACCCCAAGAATGAAACTCCTAAGTCTTACCCAGCCATAATAAGAAATAAATGTACTGCATTACAGTTACAAATAGTTTGTGATTTTCCTTTTTTTAAAAAACAATTTGATTTGTCTTGTTAAAATGGTATTTAGCTAACCTTAATCTGCATGATTTTTAAAAATTTTATTTTTATTGTTTAGAAATTAATAAAATGTATAAAAGCATTAATATGAATAAAATAATTTGAGTCTATACTTTTAGTATGATCATAACATTTTTTAATATTCAACTATATTTCAACTTAATGAGTACTGTGATAGTTTTTTTATTGTCTTTTCTGTGCATTCAAGTAAGATTTTACAGCTAATTTAATTTTATACTAATTTCTACAGGCTCAAAAAACTCAGAAGCCACCACAGAAACCAGCTCCCACAGTTGTTTCTGTAGCTCCCGCTGTCAAAGATCCATTGGTTAAAAAACCAGAAACTAAACTCAAACAAGAGACAACTTTTCTAGCATTTAAGAGAACAGAAGTCAAGGTATAGTACATTTCATTTTTATCTAAGATTATCTAAGATTTCGTTTTTATTTTAATTTAGTTGATTAAACAATAGTTACTTGAAAAAATATTGAGGAACTTTTATATACTAAACGGCCATAGGTTGGAAACTATGCTTGCATTACTATTAACATTAAGTAAAAATTATTTTAAAATTTTTAAATAATTATTTAATCTCTAATTATATAAATAATTTTTAAAGCTTTTATTATCTTTACTGTTTAGAAACTAATAAAATGTATAAAAGCATTAATATGATAAAAATAATTTGTCTGAGTCTATACTTTTAGTATGATCACAACACTTTTAAATATTCAACTGTATTTCAACGTAATGAGTACTGTGATATATTTTTTATTCCAAATTTTATGTAGTCAGACACTTAATCGCCATCAGGAATTTGCTTTAAATTCTAAATACCTCTGTCCTCAGTAGCAACAGTTTTGCTCCTCATATTACTTGAGCTGATTGACCTCATAGCTTTTTTCTCCCTACCTATTAGCTATTGAAGTTTTCTTGCTTTGTCTTTTTTTTTTACTTTTTACTAGAGGCCCAATGCATGAAATTCGTGCATGGGGGGGAGGGAGTGTTCCTTAGCCCAGCCTGCACCCTCTCCAATCTGGGATCCCTCTCACAATCTGGGACTGCTGGCTCCTAACCGCTCGCCTGCCTGCCTGCCTGATTGCCCCTAACCACTCCCCTGCCAGCCCGATCGCCCCCAACTGCCCTCTCCTGCCAGTCTGATGGCCCCCGATTGCCCCCAACTGCCCTCCCCTGCCAGCCTGATCGCCCACAACTGCCCTCCCCTGCTTGCCATCTTGTGGCAGCCATCTTGTGACAACGTGAGGGTGGCCATCTTGTGACAGCATCATGTGAGGGCGTCGCACAAGGGCGTGACACCACCTAGGCTTTTGTTATATAGGATAGGATTACAAACTTTCATGGTACCTACCTCTATACTAAGGGGCCAGGTTATTTAGTGAGAGTATCACCTTTCTCATTCCTAGGTTTGCATCCTTGAATTCACACTACATTATTATTAATATCCTGACATCTTGATTTCATGGAATAAAAATACTTTACAATCTAATTTTAAAACATAATTAATGACTTTACTGAGTTACACCCATTTCTAAGCAGAGTACTAATGATGGGAAAAAAAATACTAGCTAACCCCAGAAAAACCTAAAGTTGACTATATAATTCTGAGTGACTGCTGTATAAGTAACAAAGATCCAGAACCTTGGGATGATGATAAAGAATGTAAATATAAAGTAATCTGAGAAAGATACTAATAACTTTATTTGTAGATCGTTTTTTAATATACTAGGGAAGAGTTGATATCCAAGGGATATCTATTAATGATTTGTTACATTGAAACTTGGTGAATTGGAATAGAGTTAGGAATAATTTATTGAAAGTAATTAGAGTTGCTGTATTCTATATTGAAGACACTTTTAGGTAGATTTTTATGCTAACCTGTTAATACTAAAGTTTATTTTTAGGCAATCCAACGGGAAATCATTTTATGGCAAATCAATTAAGGCCTTGACTATCATGTTTGCTCTGCTTAAGAGATTTTGCTGTATTTATGATAAAAGTGGGTAAATTTTCACTATGAGAAAAATTGTTCTCATTCTTATATAAAGAGTAATAGGCTTTCTAACTAGGATAATGGGCAAGAAAATATTTATAGTTAAAAACAGTTGAGAAATTTATACACTAAAGTAGTAAGGAATTTCCTGATATCCATTATTGTGTTTTTTACATTTGCGTGTCCTCAAGTGTTGTAAGCCATCTGTCACTGAAAAGCAATACCAGTATCAGCAAGCCATTAAAATAAAATGCCATGCATACAGAATTTGCTTTCTTGTTTGTACTTCATAAGTATTGGGCTTTTTAATTACTTCAGATGGGTTTTCTTTCATGAAGTCTGTTGAAAGATCATTTAGCCATATGGTAGACAGTTTTATGTTTAACAGAAAGAAAAAGGAAAAAAATTAGATCTTTCAGAACTGAAAATTAAAAGTTTACTGCACCTGTGTCTTTTAGCTTCCTTGAGTAACTTTTTCTCATTACCTATATTCATTTCTCTAGGAATATATAATTTATGTAGTTTATCTTCTCTGGATAAACTTATGTGATAGTGATTGCATGATATTGTAAAAATCCTATCATTTTCAGAATATGTGAACAAAAATCTAGACTCCTCCCCTTAAAAAGCAAAGATATCAGAGCTTTCTATTTTGACTATTTTTCACATTGATTAAAAATGTTTACATGCAAACAGTATTGAAGGCTACTTTGTAAGAACTGAAATCATTTTATCAACTTTTTTGAACTTCAGTTTTAAAAGACAACTAGATATATTTTAAACATAATAACTATCTTATTTTTAAATAAGATACTATTCGTAATGCTTTTATCTCTGCATGAATCTTCTTAAGAATCTGAAGGTAGCCCTGGCCAGGTGGCTCAGTTGGTTGGAGTGTCATCCGTCCACCAAAAGGTTGTGGATTTGATTCCTAGTCAGGGAACATACCTGGGTTGCTGGTTCGATGAATCCCAGTCGGGGCAAATCGATGTTTCTCTCTCACACTGATGTTTCTCTCTCCTTTCCTCTCTAAAATAGTTTTCTTTTTTAAATAGCCTCAGGTGAGGATTGAAAAAATAACAATAAATGAAGGTAGAAAGAGTGCCAATGAGAAGTTCAATTCATAATTGTGTCAGCCTGTAGACTAAAGGGTCCCCAGTTCAATTACGATCAAGGGCACATCCTTCAGTTGCAGGCTGTATTCCCAGCCCTGGTCTGGGAGCATGCTGGAGGCATTCAATTGATGTGTGTCTCTCACATCGACATTTATTTCTCTCTGTCTCCCCCTTCCTTCCACTCTCTAAAAATCATATCCTTGGATGAGAATTAACAGAACAAAAGAACTTAATTTTGGTGGTGTGATTTAAATTTCCCAAGTTATTACTTTTGTAAAAAAGTCCAACAATTAAACTTGTTATATATTCAGAATATTATATTAGGTGTTAAATATACTTGGCTTTAAGTAATACTTATCTTTTATTTACTTTTTTTTTTTTTTTCAGACATCTGGGGTTATTTCAGGAAATTCTTCTAGCACCAGTGTTTCCTCTTCAGTAACTAGTGGCCTAACTGGATGGGCAGCGTTTGCAGCCAAAACTACTTCTGCTGGTCCATCAACAGCAAAATTGAGTTCAACAACCCAAAACAATAGTGGGAAACCTGCTACCTCAGCAGCTAACCAGAAGCCTGTGGGTTTGACTGGTCTGGCAACATCATCCAAAGGTGGAATAGGTTCCAAATTAGGTTCCAGTAACAACACTTCACCCACTGTACCATTGAAACCACCTCCACCTCTAACTTTGGGCAAAACTGGCCTTAGTCGCTCAGTTAGTTGTGACAATGTTAGCAAAGTAGGTCTTCCTAGTCCAAGTAGTTTAGTTCCAGGAAGCAGCAGCCAACTAAGTGGAAATGGAAATAGTGGGACATCGGGGCCTAGCGGAAGCACCACCAGCAAAACCACTTCAGAATCAAGCAGCTCTACCTCGGCATCCCTTAAAGGTCCGACTTCACAAGAATCCCAGCTCAATGCCATGAAGCGATTACAGATGGTCAAGAAGAAAGCTGCTCAAAAGAAACTCAAGAAATAATGAGGCCAAGTACATTTTAATATCACATTACCCTAAAGATTAAAATCTTGTTATTAGGACATAAACTTGTACTATACTGTAATTTAATAAAAATTTTCATGATGAAAGTTCTATTATTTCTTACCTTAAAATGCTAACTATTATTTAGAAGAACTTGGAAATCTTTGTTATTTTAAATCTGTTTAACATTTTTATTTTAACAATTTCCACAGTATGTGAAAATAGTGATTAGAATAACTGATTCTTGGTGAGAACTTCCAGAATTTCAGAAGATGGTAATATGTGTGATTTAAAACAAAAAAAGCAGTAGTTTGTTCATCTTCTAACAAAGCCCCGAGATTGATCCTGCTTAATAAGGTGCCTTACAAGGTGGCAGGGATGACCCACTAAAAAGTTTTCTATAAACCCCTAGTATTCTTCATAATCAGTGTCAATCCCCAGCTTGATTCTCCCTATTCTCCCCAAATATTTTATCTCTCATTTTTCAAGATTAATTTTTCATCATTGATTTCTGATACCCCTATATATTTTTACCTTTTTATCACCTTATATCAATTATCTATTTCTTTCGATAGATTGTCATCTGCCATGCCCTTTTAATGCAATACTTCTCACGTTGTCCACATTTCCTTACATTGCCAACGTAGTATATGCACATAGTATATATTTAATACATCTTAAATTTTCATCTATCCTGGTTACACACATCCTGAGAATTCTTGAGAAGATACCCAAAGAGTCTTTGGGTGGATCATTTCTACTTGTTTACATACTGATAGCTTCTTCCTATACCATGAAAAATAAGGCTGTTTTGTTTTCACTGCCCCAAAATGTTAGAGCATTCTATCAGATGTTAATTAACTGTATAAAAGTCGCTCCTGTACAATTATGAAGGTTGCTTTGAAATATGTATATGTACATTGTTAGGTCAAAATAAGTGAAGGATCTTAGCTGCCTTATTTGCAAGCTAACACATTAGCCTGCGATTGTTTCATGTATATATTCTGAAAGAAGACATGAGGCTTTCTGTACCATAGAAACAGTTTATTACAGCAAAATGTAGCAGCCATTTTGTACTCCCCAAATATATCATTTCATCCAAAACTGGGAGCCTAACAATTTCCACATTCACTAGACCAGTGGTTCTCAACCTTCTGGCCCTTTAAATACAGGTCCTCATGGTGTGACCCAACCATAAAATTATTTTCGTTGCTACTTCATAACTGTCATGTTGCTACTGTGATGAATCTTAATGTAAATATCTGATATGCAGGATGGTCTTAGGCGACCCCTGTGAAAGGGTCGTTTTACTGCCAAAGGGGTCGCGACCCACGGTTGAGAACCACTGCACTAGACTGTAAACTGGAAGTCCAATAAATTCCCATACCCCTTCCACCTTGATGTGTGCCACTAAATCTTCTCTCTATAGCCTCTAAGCTCAAATCCCCCTTAATCCCTACAACATGTTTATTCTAAAATATGTTAATAAATGATTTTTGTGAAGTTAAAGCTTTTTTAAATTGAGCTTGGTCTTTTTCTAAGAAAAGATTAAAACTACCTGTTAAATAATGGGACTAAATTATTCATGGTAAATTAGAATTCAAGATTGAGATAATCCCATTACTTACAAAGTGGAGTAATCATCTATTTACATGTTTTAAATCTGCCTGCAGATGTTTTTGTTTTGAGAAACAGATTGCTGTTGATTAAATATCAATTTGGCATCAATCTCAAATTCTCTTTAGGGTCAAAAGACTAAAAAAATATATACTGCAATCATTATTTGTTTATAGTTTCAGGGTTAGTTTGGACTAAACTGGACAAAATGACCTAACACAAGCTCAACTCAACAACTGTAACAGCTGATGTAACCCTGGTGCATACGGAACATTAAAGCAGTCATGCACACAGATTGCACATTGGCACTTGAAATGGAAAATTTTATCCCATGTGTGCTGGATAGACTTGAGAAGCAATTACCTTAATTTCTACAGTACTTCAGAGAGGACTTTATAAGACTTGTTTAAGAAGTCATTTTTTGTGTAGCATAGCTCTATGTGCATAGAAATGTATATTTTGGATCTGCACATATGTATAAGTATGCATACATCTAGTAATGTAAAACTCATTTTGGTATTTTTATACATGTATATTTGGTGTAAGAGTTGTCTCCAAGTAGCTCTTAGACCTTCATTTTTCCATGTCACTAAGTTAGCAAGGCTTTTTAACTGAGTATGTGATGAAATGGCCAGCTTTATATTAATAGTATTTATCATTTATTTTGTTTTTCTTACTATTTAAGTTTTATGAGGGCAGGGATTTTGTTTGTCTTGCTCACCATGGTATTCCCACTACAGTTCTCAATAAGTATTTATTGGCTCAGTGAATTAATATACAAATAATTAGGTGAGCTAGCAAGTAAGCTTTTAGTATTGTAAGTTCAAATCCCATTTTAGAAGAAATCTGTTCAGTATCACTTTTCTGTTTTGTGTATTGTGCTTATTGAAGAATATTTAATCATATATTTTAGTGACTTAAAATAGGAAAGGAAAACATTGAAAGAATATTAGTTAAAAGTCTCGAGACCAGGTTTTGAATCCCTGTCCCTCCGTGTATTAGCTGTGTGAAACTCTGTTTTCTCCTCTGTAAAAATAGATAATTATTAGTGAGATAAAATTGAAGGCACCTAATGTTCAAAGGTTAGGTGATTCTGACTTAACAAAGATGTACTAGTACTGTTAGTAACTGATATTATAAATTACTAGAGGCCTGGTGCGCAAAAATCTGTGCACTCGGGCGGGAGGTGATCCCTCTGCTCGGCCTATGCCCTCTTGCAGTCTGGGACCCCTTGGAGTATGTCCACCTGCTGGGGGATTGGGCCCAAGCTGGCAGTCAGACATCCCTCTGGCAGCCCGGCAGCCCTCAGGGGATGTCCACTTGCCAGCGGGGAGCAGGCCTAAGCTGCAGTCGGACATCCTTAGCGCTGCTGAGGAGGTGGGAGAGGCTCCCACCACCACCGCTGTACTGGCAGCCATCACCCTGGCTTCTGGCTGAGCAGAGCTCCCCCATGTGGGAGCGCACTGACCACCAGGGGGCAGCTCCTGCATTGAACATCTGCCCCCTGGTGGTCAGTGTGTGTCATAGTGACCAGTCATTCCCAGTCCTTCTGCTGTTAGGGTCAGTTTGCATATTACCCTTTTACTATATAGGATAGAGGCCTGGTGCACGGGTGGGGGCCGGCTGGTTTGCCCTGAAGGGTGTCCTGGATCAGGGTGGGGGTCCCACTGGGGTGCCTGGCCAGCCTGGGTGAGGGGCTGATGGCTGTTTGCAGGCTGGTCAAGCCCCCCCCACCCCGAGTGGGGACCCTCACCCCATGGAGGTTTGGCCAACCTGGGTGAGGGGCTGATGGCTGTTTGCAGGCTGGTCAAGCCCCCCCCACCCCGAGTGGGGACCCTCACCCCATGGAGGTTTGGCCAACCTGGGTGAGGGGCTGATGGCTGTTTTCAGGCTGGCCACACCCCCTTTAGGGTGGGGGGCCCCCACTGGGGTGCCTGGCCAGTCTTGGTGAGGGGCTGAGAGCCATTTTCAGGCTGGCCAAGTCCCCCGGCTATGGAAGCTCCCAGCCTCTCCTTTTTTTCTTTTTTTTTTTCTTTTTTATTCTGGGATTTATTTACCTTCTATAATTGAAACTTTGTAGCCTTGAGAGTTGCTATGAGCCAGCCAGGGCCGGCAGGAGGGAAGCCTCCTGCTTGCTCCAGCTCCGTGGCCACGGCCGGCTGAAAGCAGGTATCTGGGGTTTGTTTACCTTCTATAATTGAAACTTTGTTGCTTTGAGTGGAGCTCAGAGCCCGCCTCAGCAAGCGGGAAGCTTAGCTTTCTCCATCATTGGGGCAACCAAGCCTCCTGCTTGCTCCAGCTCCATGGCTGCCGGCCGCCATCTTTGTTGGGTTAATTTGCATATAGTCGCTCTGGTTGCCTGGTGGGCGTGGCTTAAGGTGTAGCAAAGGTATGGTCAATTTGCATGTTTGTATTTTATTAGTGTAGGCTAGAGGCCTGGTGCATGAAATTTGTGCGGGGGAGGGGGACCCCTCAGCCCGGCCTGTACCCTCAGGGGATGCCCAACCGCCTCTTGCAATCTGGGACCGCTGGCTCCTAACCACACGCCTGCCTGCCTGATTGCCCCTAACTGCCCCCCTACAGGCCTGATCGCCCCTAACTGCTCCCCTGCTGGCCTGATTGCCCCTAACCACCTCTGCCTTGCCCTGCACCTGAGACACAGGATTCCCTCCCTCTGGCTGGCCGCAGACACCCAGGACCTGGGCCAGCTTCACCCAGGCTGGCTATAGCCACAGGGGATCATGGGTGGGCGGCTTGTGTAGGCAGCAGCTGCAGGCACTGGCACCTGGGACCATGGGGCAGGCGGCTTGTCCTTCTCCCGGGCCACATCCACAGGTGCTGGCACCAGGACCTTAAGGACTGCGGGACAGGCATATTGTCCCTCTCCCGGCCGCAGGCGCAGATGCTGGCGCCCAGGACTGCGAGGCAGGTGGTTTGTCCCTCTCCCAGGCCTGGCTGGTCCCCATAGTTACAATAAACAGGACTTAAACAAAGTGGGGTTTTTTTGCTATCTTAGAAGATAAAGATTTCCTCTCTTAATTCACATGAATTTAAGAGATTTTTACAGTGGACAAAAGGAAGCTTATGGGAAAAGTGAAAAGTTTTAATTTCCACACTTGAATAGTGAAAACTACTAGTATAACTTGTGTAACTCATCTGAACTAATCATCACAGATAGTGACTGGCACTTAAATGGTCATCTGTAAATGTCCAAATTATATTTTAGACAAAATATGGACTATGCCAGCACTTACAGTATTTTATGCAGTGCTGCATTTATATAGTTAACAATGTGCATTATATCTCTTCTGTACAACAGAACCTTCATAGAATTGTTTTATACTAATGAATACTAAAACAAGATATTCTGAAATAAAAGGAATGTTCAAATAGTGGCTTTGTGATTTTTCCCCCCCATGTTTTAAGCACCCATGGTAATTTTGTATTACTGGGATTTTTATAATTTCTAAACTTTATTATATATACATATTAATTTAAATCATGTATTTAAAAATAAATACTAAATAAAATGTATGTATACACTTATTTGTTTTACAAAGAAAAATAGCCACAAAAATTTTTCCTTTGTTCTTGGCAAAAAATACCTATTTCAGAGAATACTGTACAATAACATTTAATTTTAAAAATGTAAATAATTACATTAGCATTTCTCACCAACAACTTTATTTATGAAGACTTTTGAAAACTTATACACACCTTAACTATCTTGGGATTTTATTTCCCTTGGGCCCAGTGAAATAATGTCTGGCCTTAAAATTACAGTGACTTGATCTTAAACAATATACTAAAATAATGAGATTATTGTATAATGTAAAAATATTTTTTTAAATAAAGCCTAAATGGCAAATTAAATGTAGGTTGTGGTTTTAAAATAGCAACAACATAGTTTACAGTAATATACGTTCAGCACCAGAGTGGGGGACTGCATGCAGTAGGTGCTTCATTACAACTCTTGCTCAGCCACTGACGGAAGCTATGATTTTAACGGTGTGGCTCCTTCATAGGTCAGACAGGAAGCATCAGTCCTAGGCCCACACGAATGGATAAAGCTTCTCGTATACATCTAGTCCAGTGGTTCTCAACCTTCCTAATGCCGCGACCCTTTAATACAGTTCCTCATGTTGTGGTGACCCCCAACCATAAAATTATTTTCGCTGCTACTTCATAACTGTAATTTTGCTAGTTATGAATCATAATGTAAATATCTGATATGCAGGATGTATTTTCATTGTTACAAATTGAACATAATCAAAGCATAGTGATTCACCACAAAAACAATATGTAATTATAACTGTGTTTTCCCATTGTCTTAGGCGACCCCTGTGAAAGGGTCATTCGACCCCCAAAGGGGTCGCGACCCACAGGTTGAGAACCACTGATCTAGTCAGTACTTCAGCCAGAAAAGCAAATAAATGTGCTACTCTAGTTATGTAATTCTGCCCTGGGGGAAGGGGGGAGTATTAAGGTCACAATTTAAATCATATTTATATATAAATATAAATATATATACATACATACATATATATAAATTGTAAATATATATGTAAAATTTCCCCACTATCTTGGTTTCAGAGTATGTTCATAGTTTCCACAAGTAGCAAATTTGGATTTCCTTTTGCTTTACCCTAGGGCAGTGATGGTGAACCTTTTGAGCTCAGCGTGTCAGCATTTTGAAAAACCCTAACTTAACTCTGGTGCCGTGTCACATATAGAAATTTTTTGATCTTTGCAACCATAGTAAATCAAAGACTTATATTTTTGATATTTATTTTATATATTTAAATGCCATTTAACAAAGAAAAATCAACCAAAAAAATGAGTTCGCGTGTCACCTCTGACACGCGTGTCATAGGTTCGCCATCACTGCCCTAGGGCCTAGGCAAACTGGAATTTACCAATATGTTATTATTGGGTACAAAGGACCATTTCAAAGACGTAAAAAGTTTCTGTACATTTAAAAAAGAGAGTCTTCTTTTGGTACCCAACTCAAAACAAGAAAATAGTTCATGCAAAAATGTGTTACCAGTAGAACCTTATAAAACCATATACAGATTAAGAATTTTAACAACAATATTCCCTCTTATCCAGTTTCATTTGCCCAGAGTCAATCACAGTCCAAAAATATTAAATAGAAAATTCCAGAAATAAACAATTCACAAGCTATAAATCGTGCTCCATTCTAAGTAGTGTGATGAAATCTCATGTCATCCAGCTCCATCCCGCCTGGGATGGGAATCACCCCTCTGTCTAGCATATTCACGTTGTTACTCTACCTACCTATTAGTCACTCGGTAGTCTTCTAGGTTATCAGATTGACTGTTGGTATCCCAGTGCTTACAGTAGCCTAATGCTACATCACAATACCTATAATGTCACCCATTCGCCTCACTTCATCTCATCATTGTATAATCTTACATTGTATAATCTTACATCAATAGAAGGGTGAATACAGTAGAATAAGATATTTTGAAAGCGAGACTACATTCACATAATATTACAATATCGTGTTATAATTGTTCTATTTTATTATTGGTTATTGTTTTAATCTCTTATGGTGACTAATTTATAAAGCAAATTTGGTTATATGTATGTATGTATAGGAGAAAACATAGTATATATAGGGCAGGTGTGGGAAATGTTTGTCCTCCAGGATCCATAAGGCCCACGAAATCATTTGGTCTGTCCCTGCCCCAAAGCATAAGGGGTGAGTTAGTTAAATGTTTAAGCAAATATACCAAGCTAATTTTTAAGTTGATAATTTTGTATGACCTATGAGTGATGTTATAAATATCCAAATGGTGCCTGGCAGAAAAAAGGTTCCCCACCCCTGATATAGGGTTTCCTACTATCTGAGGTCTCAGGCATCCACTGGGGTCTTATAAGATAGTAGAGGCCGGTGCACGAAAATTCATGTACCGGGGAGTGATCTCTCAGCCTGGCCTGCCCCTCTCATAGTCCAGGAGCCCTCAGGGGATGGCCTCCCTCTGCGGGAGGCGACCAGGTTGATCAGGGGAAGGCACTGCCCCTATCACCCCACTGCTGCTGCTGCCACTGCTGGCCACAGCGGCTGCAAGGCCTGAGCCCTGGGCCTCACAGCTGCCTGAGCCCATGGCTGCCATGAGCCCCAGGCCTTGCAGCTGCTGTGGCTTTGTCCAGATGGACGTCTGGAAGACATCTGTCCTAATTAGCATGTTACCCTTTTATTAGTATAGATTCCATGCAGATAATAAGGGGCTACTTTTACATACAAGGTGAAAATTTCTGTCATGTAAATGTCTTAATATCTATAGATGTACATATATGTAAGTAAAAGTCAGCAACCCTTTGAAAAGCAGCACTTTCATTTTGTTATTTGTATTCCTCAGGAATAGACATAACTGTACATTATACAGATCAAATCTTTTAAAGTAATTTTAATCTTAAAGTTTGATGTCATATTAGCACATATTATGTGGACAATGAAAGTCCACCTTATTTTGGTTCTTAAAGGAAACCACTAAGTCAAATTTAATTTAATGTTGTTTTCTGTTCCATAGGAGCATCTTTAGTTCAATAAAATATCTTGACAAACTATGCCTGTGATCTTAGGGGACTGTTCTGAGCTAATCCTAAATTAAAGTTCAGTGTTCTAGGGCGTTGTGTTACAGCAGACGTTAACTGCAGTGCCTGCCTTGTCTAAGTACAAATCGGCAACCAAAACTATTTGCATCTTGGCTCAGAACATGGTACACACATTCCCCATTCATCATCCAAATAACTGAGTGATCCAAAAATATTTTCTCATTAAAATATCATTAGCAAACATGTAGGAAAGCTTTTAAACAATTGTTCTTTCAAAAATGTTTAAGCAAAACAGTAAAAATAAATAACCTAGATATGTCATTTTCTCTAGGCTAGTATCATGGAAGTTCTTGTAGCCCTTGATTTTGAAAAACTCCGCAATACTTAAATACGGACCTGAGAGGAAAATGGGCCTCATCAATGCCCATTATTTGCATCACTAAGTGTTTTGTAATAGCAAATGGTCTACACTCCTAGAGGGTTAGGATAGTGTAGTGCAGTGTGAACCCCAGAACCAGACCTAGGTTTGAGGCCCCACCCTACCACTTACTAGCAATGTGAATTGGGCTAAAGTCACCTCTTTGGGCCACAGTTTCCTCACAATGTTATATCAAATAGGTTACCACATATAAAGCATTTAGGACAATGTCTGGCATTTGGTATTCATTCAGTAAATATTATCATGTTATGTTATTCAATTTTTTTTTCATTCAAAACTTAAAGAGAGGCCACACATCAGACTTCTAGTTGCTGGTAATTATCAATTCCTATTTTTATGTATTTAGTGTACTCCCTGGTTGATGTATATATATGTGTATAGTCTATACCATGTAGTACATATATGTGTATGTAAACCATATAATGAATATGGTATGCTAGAGGCCCAGGATATGGAATTCATGCATGGGTAGGGTCCCTAGAGGCTGCCGGCTGCTGGCCGGGGCCTCCCTTCCCATAGCTGCTTGCCTGCCACCGCTCGCCGGGGCCTCCCTTCCTGCGGTTAGCCAGCCGGCCCCACCCCCTGGTTGAACTCCCATTTGAACTCCTGGTCGAATTCCTGGTTGAGGTGACAATTGGCATATTAGGCTTTTATTATATAGGATATGTGTGTGTAAGGATGTGCAACAAAGAGACGCGAAAAACAACATTTTTGAGGTGAAATACATAATACAGAAAAATAAAATACAGTAAGCTGAAAAAAACTTTGTCCTTAGAGTCAACCTTTCATGATGGTAAAGAACACATTCAGAATATCTTCACTTTTAAGTAAGCCAGAAGTCTGATTTTCTTAAGCGTAAGTCATCTTTCCAAGGTAGTTAGCTGGCACATATCCTTTCTGCCCTCGAGCTTCAGCTAACCACCACTCTTTATTGCCACTTAGATCACAAAATCTAAGTATATGAACTCTTTGGTATTCCTGAAGGCTGAGTTCACAGTTACTCCGTGCTTCAAAGGCATGAACTGCATAGAAAATCTAGACAAAGAAGCAAATGACATTAATTAGAAACAGAGTCTAAAAGTGTTGATAAATGTTAATAAAGATTGCCAAACTTTTAGAAGGAATGCTAGTTTTCTTATTTTCCCAAAATGATATTTCCTCAATTCCCTCTGGGTGTATTTTGCTAAAGTGTAATCCAGATATGAATATAGCGAAATCGGCATTCTTATTATTCTGTTGGGAGGAGTCTGAACTCTACTTGAAGGCAATTTGGCAGCTTCTGTTTAAAATTTTTTAAAATATTCGTTTTAAAAAATAATAGCTCTAAGAATCTCTGCTACAGAATAGAAATATTGACAGATTTTTACACAATAATGTTATTGCAATACCCATTTATAAGGTTAAAGTGGGAGAAGAGTGAAAATAACACTGAAGATTCAGGAAGAGAATAAATTCTAGACCATACACTAAAGAAGTCAGTAGTCACTACAAGTGACTAATAATATGGAAAAATCATCATAAAATAGTAAGCAAAAAGGACATAAAATCAGATGTACAATAAAAGCCTAATATTGTTAGATTCTTTGGTAGAGTTAGAGGTGATTTTCACTTCCCCTTGTTTCCTTATTTTCTAAACCTATCTAATGACAATGTAATAAACTTTTAATATTTAAAATATTTAAATTACCTAGAAGAAACTAGTAAAACACATTTCCATCAAAAGAAATTTTCTCCAGCCTCAAAAGAATACTTCGCAATTAGTAGCTGCATAAGAAGCCACTAAGTAAATGTTAAGTCCCTCTTCCACTGTTAATAAAAATGTTTTTTGTTTTGTCATAAAGTTAAACAATCAACTAATAACATGTATTCATTCACTTCATCAGAATTTGTTAAGTACCTATTAAGCACCAGATATTATATTATCATAGAACTTGTAACCCAGCGAGGCGGGAAAATTAAAAAAAAAAAAAAGAAAGAAAGGCAGGGGGGGGCGGGAGGTGGAAGAGAGCATAGAAGGGATAAATGGTGATGAGAGAGAGAGAGAGAGAGAGAGAAGGGAGGAAGGGAGGAAGACGAAACAAGAAAACGCCCTATGCATGCAGGTGATATATCAGCTCATTGTGAGCTGGTTTTTGGAATAAGTAATCTTTTATAGGTGACACAAGGGGTGGATATATCATATTCAAAGGTATATGAAAACAGTATATGAGAAAGACAAGCAGATTAACTTGCTCAAAATTGAGGGTCAATATAAAATGGAACTATTAGAAATAAGGTGACTTGTTGAGCAGTGAGAGACTGGGCAATGTGGGGAGGGGACTGTAGTTAGAATTACAGTTGGTTTTTGAATCTTAAACTATTATTTAACTTTTGGTAAGATTCTGATAGCATTGATTTGTGTACCATCTCAACAACTCAGCATGAGTCCACCTCGAGGAAAGGCACCCCATTTTCTCCATTGAGCACGTCAGAGTAGACAGTAGTAATTCAAATATATGTTGATTTGACTTGAAAGTAACCTGAAAGGCTTGGATATCATACAAGAACATATAAAAGATCATCTTGCGTCATGCGAGATACAAGGCAGATTGTTGGGCATGGATTTTTTTGTAATTTAAAAAGTAAAGAAAACAGCCTGGTTGGTGTGGCTCGGTGGTTGAGCATCGACCTATGAACCAGGAGGTCACAGTTTGATTCCAGGTCAGAGCACATGCCCTGATTGCGGGCTCAATCCCCAGTGGGGGGCATGCAGGAGGCAGCTGATCAATGATTCTCTCTCATTGTTGTTTCTTTCTCTCTCTCCCACTCCCTTCCTCTCTGAAATAAATTTTAAAAAACATTTTTTAAAAGTAAAGGAAACAAAAAGGGAGGTACCATAAAATTTTGAGCAGTGGGATAGCAGCAATAATAACTAACTTTTATAGCACTCGTGACAATTTACATGTCAAATGTGCTTTATCCTCAACAGCCCTGTGAATTGTGATTTGGAGAAGTAGCAACATGCTCTCAATCACAGAGCTAGTGGGTGCTGCTAGGACCACATCCTCTAACTCCTGTGCTTGGTCCAGGTCTCATAATATTTTAGGAGCTGAACTCTTGTTCTAGCAAAGGTGTGCAGAGTGTATTCTTGCAGGAAGGGATTGGGTTCTCTAATATGTTGCTGCTCTGTTGGTTTTGTGTGTGTGTGTGTGGGGGGGTGGTTTTTGTTTTGTTTTTTAATTGTTTAAAGTATTACATATGTCTCCTTTTCCCCCAATTGACCCCCACCACCACTCCCCTCCCCAGGACAAGCCCCCACTACCCCAGTGTCTGTGTCCATTGGTATTGCTCTGTTTTTGTTGTTGTTTAGAAAGTAAAGACCCTGAATAGATCCTCCAGAGCTAAGTGGAGGACTTGGCTTGCAAAAGCATTCAGGAATATGATGTACCATAGCACAGCTTCTGAGAAATAATCTGTAAGAGCCCACATGAGCAGTTGCTAGCCATCTTTTGTAATTTTTATACATAATATATACATTTTACCAATGCAGCTATAGATTTTTTTTTTAGCATGTCGAGTCACCTACTAGTATATTATTCCTAAATACAGTTTACCCTTGAGTAATGTGGGGCGGAGGGGCTTACAGCACTGACCCCTTCCTCCTGCAGCTGAAAACCCACGTATAATTTTTAACACCCCTCCTGAAACTTAATTACAGACAGTCCTCAATTTACGGTTACGCTGGACTCGACCTACATCGTTTCGTGGTTACGTCGCCATCTCCCAATTATTTATAAAAAAAAAAAAAAAATTCCATCATTTCAACGTATGTACATATGTGCTTTATGTTTTTTATTATTTCTTTACCACAAGTAAAGGTCAGGAATTGTTATCTTTCTTTTAATTTTTTTTTTTACTGTTTCACTTCATTACTGCTGTGTATGTGCTCCATGTGAGTGACATAGGTGCTTATGTAGGTGGGTTCCGACGTACGGTGAAAATCACGTTATGTCTCACACAGTAGGAACAGATCTCCGATGTAACCCGAGGACCTGCTGTACTAATAGCCTTCTGTTGATTGGAACCTTTAACATAAAGCTGATTAACAAATATTTTGTATGTTATATGTATTATGTGCCTCATTCTTATCAAAAAGGAATCTAGAGAAAAGAAAATGTTAAGAAAATCATAGGTGTATCACTGCACCTACACATTTTAAATGTGTTGTTCAAGGGTCGACTGTATCTGTGCTCACCTTTCATTTTAGCACATGTTTTTTTAATGGGAGTATATAAAATCTTCCACATTGATCTGTTTGGTCTGAAATTGTAACAGCTTATATTTTAAACACTAAATATTGATTCTCATGAAACTAAATTTTAAAGTGCAAAATTATAACATATACTTTCAATAATTTAGATGATCATGGTCCAAAATTAAATAGGATGAGCAGTTTTCAGTTTTTATATATGTTTATGCCCCCCGTTTAACATAAGATAGATATTCAAAATGGAAATAAGTCTACTTTTAAAGAGACAACAGTTCATAACATTGGACTACAAGTTAGAAGTTTTCAGCCTGTTATGGATTCAAAGTTAAAGACTTTCTTATATTTAAGATATTTTAATAATTCTAGTCTGTATCTTTCTTTCAATGTTAACATGTTTTCATCTAGACACATTACAATTTACGTCATAATCATCTGAATCTTTTTCCTTGGCATTTCTTTCATTTTATTTTTCCCATCACCATTTATCCCCTCCATGCCCTCTTCCAGCTCCACCTCTGCCCTGCTGCAATCACCACACTGTTGTCCATGTTCCTTGGCATTTCTTAAAATAATATCTTGTTGTTGGCTTCCTTTTAAAGCCCTGGCTCATTTTATGTACAATATTCTATGAATGCAATCCAGTTGTCCACAGCATTTGCTTTTTTAATAATACTCTGTATTACTATATTATGGACTCATACCCAATTTATTACCCACTGTTTATAACCACCAGATCATTCCTAGTTCAGCATTTCCTTATTCTATATTAGTGCATTTAATCATTCCTCCTTTAGTGAGCCACATTACCAGTCTTCACTGAATCTCATTTTTTTTCTTTCATCCCAGTTCTTCAATTAGCAACAACAAAAATCATAATATATTTTAATAAGGCTTTCTAAAACTAAAAAAAAACAACTATACACCAGTATTTACAGTATTATAGTATAGTAGAAGCCCGGTGCACAAAATTTGTGCACGAGGGGTGGGAGGAGGGGGATGGGGGAGGTACCCTCGGCCCAGCCTGCACCCTCTCCAATCCAGGACCCTTGGGACATCCATCTCACAATCCTGGACCGCTGGCTCCTAACCGCTCACCTGCCTGCTGGCCTGATCATCCCTAACCACCTTTGCCTGCTGGCCTGCTTGCCCCCAACTGCTTCCCCCGCAGGTCTGGTTGCCCCTTATTGCCCCCCCTGCTGGCCTGGTTGCCCCTAACTGCCCCCCCTCCGGCCTGGTTGCCCCCAGCTGCCCACCCTGCCAGCCTGGTCACCCCTCAATGTTCTCCCGCTGGCCTGGTACCCCCCAACTGCTCTCCTCTGCTGGCCTGGTCACCCCAAATACCCCCTTCTGCCAGCTTGGTTGCCCCCAACTGCCCCGCCCCCCGCCAGCCTGGTCACCTTTGACTGCCTCCCCTGCCAGCCTGGTCACCCCACACAGCCTGATGTTCAGTCATTTGGTCACCCCTCACTGCCTGCCCTGCCAACCTGGTCGCCCCATGCAGCCTGCTGTTCAGTTGACCGGTTGTTTTGGTCATCACGGTCACTGCCTTTTTATATATATAGATACAGCTCAGGAAGCCAAAATAGTTATTTCACATTTTTAAATATGCTCATTTTTCTTTCTTACCTTGCAGGACAAGCTTTCGTGTACTTTAGTTAACAATCCTATATTATAAAAGGCTAATATGCAAATAGACTGAATGGCGGAACAACCAAAAATCCGAACAACTGGTCACTATGATGTGCGCTGACCACCAGGGGCATGCGCGGAACATAGCAGGCATCATCAGCAGGCAGCAGAGTGCGGAACATGGCAGGCATTGGCCATGGCAGGATGGTGGAGCAGGTGAGTGGGGGCACCAGATCAAGGCGGGGTGCTGATTGCTGTCATAGAAGTGAGCCTCTGGTGGTTAATGGAAATTTTTGCTCCCTCACACTGCAGTCCCACCTGGTGCTCCCACCTGCTGCTGGCGCCAGCCCTACTTGTACCCTCTGCCGGTACTGGAGCTGCTGCTCGCACCCGCTGCTGGTGCCTGGCACTGGCCCCGATCGCTCATCACCATCAGTGGGTGTGAGCGGCAGCTACTGGCCCCAATCACCTCTCAGGGCTTCTCTACCTCCCCCTGCTCCTGAGGGGCGATCGGGGCGGGCAGCCACCTCTCGCACCTGCTGCTGGCACCAGAGCCGCTGCTTGCACCCAGTGACAGCACTGGCCCCAATCACTCCATGCTGTCAGTGGGTGCGAGCGGGGCTGGCGCCGTCAGCGCATGGGAGTGGCGGCTGGAGTGGAGCTGCCAGCAGACAGGGGGCCAGGAGGCCGTGGTGGGAGGGGTTGGGCGGGGGTGTGGAGAATGGGCCGAGAACCGCCCTTGTGCCCACTGCAGCCTTGTGGCCAACAGTTCCTTTCAAGGCACCCGAAATCATGCACTGGCCCCCTAGTTACGTATGATTATTACACAAGTAATTTTTATTAATAAAAAACAATTTTAAATAAAGGTAAGCAAAAAAGAAAAGAAATCATCCAACTGCTATTAACACCTTGCTTTCCTTGCTTGCATCCCTCCTTCCTTTCTTCGTCATTTATCTTTTTTTCTACCTACCCACCTGAAGTGCTAATAAACATACAATTAGAGTACACATAATTTTTGCAATCTGTTTTTTCACTTGAAAATATAGTAAAAAATCTTTTCATGTCATTAAAACTTTCTAAAGCATCATTTTAATGACTACTTAAATACATTAAGCTCCAGCCTGCTGACTTTTGAAGCATTTCCTAAACAATAATATACTACATATATAGCATTATTATTCTTATTATAAGTAGCTGAAAATGTAAGGACGGAGGGCCAGACAATGAATTTAGAATTAGCAGCAAAAACAACTAACTTCTAATAAGTCAAAAATTACATCCTCAGCATAATATATGTGGGGGGGGGGGGAGTGCACTTATTCTCAGACATTGAAATTCCCACCAAAATTGGATTTTAGCTATTATTTAAACCCAGTCCTTTTGAGAAGTACCAAAGATTGCATCACAATAGTCTGGCATCCTGCTTGCCACACAAGGCATCTTAGAGACTGTGGTAGTTGTGAATGTGATGGGCATTCCTGTGGTTATGTTATATGGAAGGGATTTTGCAGAAGTGCCTAATAAATTGACTTTGAGTTAGTCACAGCTTATCTTGAATAGCCTGACTTGATGAGAGAGTGGAAACCAGAAAGATGCTCACCTGCTGGCCTTGAAGAAGCAGACAGCCATGCTGTGAGCCGCTTAGAGATCACCACATACACATTTCTGAGAGCAGCCTCTCAGTGCTGAGCGGCCTCATGGCCTTTGGCTGATGACCAGCAAGGAAAGAGAGGCCTCAGTCCTACTGGCACTGAATTCACCCAGCAACCACAAACGTGGAAGGGAACCTGAAGTTTCAAAAAGAGCACAGACCAGCCAAAGTCTAGGCTGCAGCTCTGTGAGATGCTAAGCAGAGCCCCCAGCTAAGCTGTGCCTGGATTCCTAACCATGGAAATGGTGAGCTAATAAATGTATGTTGTTTTAAGCTACCTATTTTGTGATAATTTGTTATGCATCATAGAAAATTAATATATATCATGCTGTTACTATTTGATGAGCAAAAGGGGGGAATACATTATAATGGGAAGGCATATTTTTTACTGCTTTTATGCTTTTTGATATAGCATAAAGTAGAGAGCAAAGAAGAAGTTAAAAAATTAAGTCCCTTACTATAAATCAGTCCTACCAATTTGTGACTATACATTGGTTCATCCCCATTATTCTATGTCTCTGGATCATAAATTAGGAGAGCTTCTAAAACATTCAGAGAAAGCCCCTGCTTTCTGCCTGTGGTGTGCATATAAGATTCTGAATGAGTTGATACTGAGTCCCCAATATGTAGATTGACAATACTTCCTAGTTACACCTGTTTAGTGTCTCATCTAGAGGCATTCTCTTTCATTAACAAAAGTTTCTCATTATAGGTAGCAAGAATTTTCACCCTACCTTAAGACTCCTGAACCACTATAACCATTGTAGAAAATGCTGGAAGCTCTTTACCCAACAATTTTTTCTTGATTGGGTGGAAGAATTGATAAATATGTTAAGCTTCCAGAGCAACGGTTTCTACCTTTTTCAATAGAATTTCCCTTTGAAAATCCAGTGAAAGATGTGGACTTCTTTTACCATAGTTATATACATAAGCAGACAATTTGGAACATATTTGAGAAAATTCATAAAACCTCCCAAATCCCATTCACAGAACCCTTTTATTCTTTGAGTTCTTCCAGGTTAAAAACAGCTTTGGTGTAAAAATCACACAGCCAATAAAGTCTTAAGTCAATCAGAACTTGCCTGTTTTGAACTGATTTTTAGGCCCCACTGAATCCCCTGAATATCAGAGGCCAAGGCCACCCATCCATCTGTCTTTCTTGCCAGGATCCACTACAACCACCAATAAGGCTAGATTACAGCTGATAACCTCCCTTGACAATGTGCTGTTGCAATTCTGGAAGAGAGCAAGGCAAGTGTTGCTGCCATGGTATGAAAGGATAGGGAAAGAAATGCTGACCCCAAGTGTCATCCAATTAAGGCAGTACAGGTTTCAGTTGATATTCCTGATAATAAAATAAAATCAAGAACAAAAGTCTAGTCACACAAAAAATTGCCTTGTAGGTTACCTCAAATGTGCACATTACAATAAACAGTGTATTTTCACTGTTCACAAAGATGATGCAATTTACTCCGACTTTTCAATCACTTTATAAAATCAATTTATTAAAAAAGGAGGTAGATATTTAACTGCTGTTGCCTAAGGTACATTGTTAAGTAAAAAAAGATTATTTAACACATGCATGTTTTCACTCATATAAATATGTGTTTGTATACGCACAATGTCTGAAAAGATAATCTGAATATTGCCTCCGAATCAGAGTATAACTGGGGAAGGAATTAATATATATAATATATATAATATATATAATATATATATATATATATATATATATATATATATAATCTTTCTACTTT
Organism: Myotis daubentonii; assembly: GCF_963259705.1. Classification (NCBI taxonomy): domain Eukaryota; kingdom Metazoa; phylum Chordata; class Mammalia; order Chiroptera; family Vespertilionidae; genus Myotis; species Myotis daubentonii. Next base: position 145,681,811 of record NC_081840.1, on the reverse strand, counting down.
TTAAACTTTTCACAAATAGCATGTATTACCTTTATACAAAACAAAATCTATACTAATAAAAACCTAGGTGGTCCTCACACCCTCCTGCAGCGCCCTCACATCATCACAAGATGGCTGCCACAAGATGGCTGGCAGGGGAGGGCAGTTGGGGGCGATCGGGCTGGCAGGGGAGCAGTTAGGGGGTGATCAGGCTGGCAGGCAGGCAGGCAGACAAGTGATTAGGAGCCAGCAGTCCCGGATTGTGAGAGGGTTGTCCCAGATTGGAGAGGATGCAGGTTGGGCTGAAGGATATCCCACCCCTCCACCCCCGCCCGTGCACAAATTTTGTGCACTGGGCCTCTAGTTAATTAATAAAAAGCCACTAAAAAAAAGCAACTTAAAAAAATAACCAGGTAATTGGGTAGTTGATCACCACTTGGGGACATAAAGTTAAATATATTAAAACTTTCTGAAGTAGAATAAAGGAACTCTACATTATAGTTAACTAACCATTTGCAAAAGAATCATCCCAATCGCCTTTGCATTGATGCATTGAGGGAAAAGTAGCTCTTAAAAAATGTCATTATATGTTATATGTCATTTTACAAGATTAAAAATGGCCAGTTCATAGATAACTCAATGCAGACATTGCCCTCAGAAGAATTAGGAACAGTTTTCCAGAGGCTACTGGTGGTGGCAATCTGTTCAGTAGGAGCTGTTTTCCTCTGATGGGGGGAGTATAAGAAGACCACCTTCACCCTATGTACATCACAGCAGGGTAAAGGTAGCACCACTACTTACTGAGTGCCACTCCATGCCTGGTACTTTACACATCCACATTATCCCTGATCCTCACATCAACTCTGCAAAATAGGAATTAATGTCCTTATGCCTGCATTTGAGGAAACAGACTTAGAGAGGGAATTCCCTGCAAACACTTGCACAGAGAGTAAGCGCTAATAGAGTTACTAACAGGTCTTGACGTCAAAGCTGATGCTCTTCCACCAAGTCTTACAGTAAGAAAGAGAGCCATCAGTGAGAACATCTTTCATCATTTGAACAGCCACGTGTCTTTACATCAAGGTTGAAACTCTTACCTGCTCGTCTACCTCTTGAAAGCTGTCAACATCAGTGCCGTTTGTTTCAAACTTTCCACATGTGCCACTCAGAGAGGAGCTGCTGTCACTTATGCTACCTTCTGGGGTGCTTGTGACACTGTCCCTAGTTGGCCGCGAAGACACAAAGAGGCTGATGTTATCAAAGTCATCATCACAGGACCTGTTCTCAGCACCCACCTTCTGCGCTTTGGCCGGATTGTAGGGTTTTAGGAAGGAAGAGTACACATATCCTTTAATAACTAGACAGGAGTAAAAAGAAAGAAGAAACAAGGTCATTCGTATACAGTTTCCAAACATTTGTGTTTAGGGAAGCACACAGAGGTCCCCGAAAGACTCAACCAGAGGAGCGGTGATAGTTCTGTGCATCTTCAGCAAATCACTTACTTCCTGTGTCAACAAGCCACCTGCTCGTACTCCCCAATGGATCTTTCTGCTCCATCACAGCCACCAACTCCCCTTCCAGAAGATTGATGTCATGTTCTTGTGTAGCATTGCATTTGCGCTTCGCTTGGTAGAGTTCCTCTGTAGTGTATGTGGACAGAAGTCTGGAGCGGTGAGTGTCAGTTTGACGTGGCACTTCTGGCTGGGAGAGGTAAGGAGGAATTCTGGTTTAGACAGCTGTGTTCTAAAATCCTCACTGGGTTGATAAACACTTCTCCTCTGGAATTTTTTAAAATGTTGAAGCCATACATGGATCTGGGATTATTTCAGTGCTGAGGCATAGATTGGGCTATTATTGTGAAGTATCCAGCTGAGTTATACAGTGAAAAAATCTCTAGCTAGCACATGAGGGCAGTATTGTAGAAAAGAAAGAAAATTCAAAGACAATAAGAAGGCAGAGGTTCTAATCCCTCTCTTACGGTGAACGCATTTTTAGCTCTTTGTCACACTGTAGACATGTCCTTGCATATTAAGCACTTGATACATATTTAATTAAGTAAATTGTAGATGTGTATGTCTTTTTCTGGGAAATAATACCAGTAAACTAGGCAGGGGTCAAGAGAACTAGCCCCATCCCAGCTCTGCCACTAAGTGACTTTGAAAAGGCCACTTCATCTCTGCAGCCTGGGATTCCTTATTTAGAAAAAGTGAAAGGTTTGAACTATACAATTTAGTTCTATAAAATTCTAATATTTATTCAACAGATACTCATAAAATATCTATCTTATATCAGACACCATTTTAGTTGCTTGGAATAAATACATCATGTACAAAACATAAAATCTATACACTTAGAGTTCATAGTGTAGAGGGTAAAAAGAGACAAAAGTGTCAGCATAAAATAAGTGTAAATGACAGGATATTAGAATGAGATAAGTGATGTGGAAAATAATATAAATTGTGGTTTAAACAAGGAAAAGAAGTGATAGTCATCATTGGCATGAATGTTACAAAACTCACCGGAATTTGCACAGGCTTCTTCTTTTCGAAACTAAGTTTTCTCTCAATAAAGGTGGCACTGTTGTCCTTTATGAAATTCAGATTTTGAACCTCTTCTAGTACTCTGTTCTGCATTTCAGAGATGTTTGAAACCAACAATGGTACCTATAGGCAGAAATAAGATGACATTGTTCCAAGACAACTACTTAACCAGTTAGGTACTGAGTTTAGTAGAGCTGTGAAGAACAGTTGAGAAAGTACAGGGGAGTTCCACAGTGAAAAATTAGGTCAACATTAGAATCAGAAAAAAAAATGGCCTAATTTTCTATCTCCATAAATCCCATTAAAATGATAGGGATAATTTTTTTTTTAAAGATTCAAGCCTAATAAAAGGAGAACAGAAGAAAAAAATAGCAATAAAGTTTTGAGGAAAAGGCTCAGGAATTGATGGCAGTAGTCACATTCAATGTGTTGGGTTGGATAGTGGGAAGTGGAAAGAGCCTACATGGTTTTAAAACAGATCAGCAAATATTTTCACATGCTTCCCATCAAAACTAGGTAGGCCTTTATGATCACCTCAATGAGTAGAATGTTGAAATGAATAGAATGATGGAAAAGATTCTGACTTTCAAGATTTGGCTAAAAAAGACCATATAATGTCTACTGGGTTCTTTTGGGACACTCACTCTTGGGAGACTTTCATCACCATGGAAGTCCAGCTGTGCTATGCTATTATATGAAAAGGCCATGTTGAAATGTCAGAGAGAAGAGTGACAGAGGGATCTTGAATATTTATAGTGGCACTATGCAGAATAGCCCAAAAGTGGAAATAACCCAAATGTTCAACTGATAAATGGTTAAATAAAATGTGACTTATCCATATTATGGAGTATTTGGGGGCAATACAAAGAATTAAGTACAGAAACACATTAAAACATGGATGGACCTTGAAAATATGCTGAGTGTGAGAGCCAGTCACAAAAAAAACCCCAAAAAACAAAAACCCACATATTGAATAATTCTGCTTATATCAAATGCCCATTTCTGTAGATACAGAAAAGAGATTGGTGGTCACTCAGGGCTGGGGAAGTTAGGGGGAAAGGTAGAGTCACCACTAATGGCTCAGAGTTTTTTTTGGGTGTGATGACAATGTTCTAAAATTGACTGTGGTGATGGTTGCACAACTCCTGTGAATATACCAAAAAAAAATATTGCATATTTTAAGTAGGTGGACTTTATGGTATGTCAATGATACCTCAATAAAGTTTTTAACCTCAAAACAGGGGGGTGGTACTATACTATTTTACAGCTATGCAGTAGACCAGTGTCCTAATCCTATCTAATAATAGACAAACATGGTTATTAATCGTACCTCCAACACGCTTCCAATTGGCTAATCAGGGCGATATGCAAATTAACTGCCAACCAAGATGGCGGCCAGCAGCCAGGCAGCTGAAGCGAACAGGAGGCTTGTTTGCTCCAGTGATGGAGGAAGTCAAGGTTCCCCGCCTGTCGCTGCCGGCCTCTGAGCTGCACTCTAAGAAACAATGTTGCAATTATAGAAGCTAAACAAACCCAGAAACCTGCTTTCAGCCAGCTGGGCCTCAGAGATGGAGCTGCAACAGTTTTTCAATTATAGAAGCCAAACAAACCCAGATACCTATTTTTAGCAGCCGAGGTCTCAGAGCTGGAGCTGAGCCTCAGAGCTAAAGCCGGCTCTCAGTTCCAGTGACAGCCATAGAAGGTAAATAAATCCCAGAATTAAAAAAAAAGAAAGAAAAAAAGGAGAGGTTGGGAGCGTCAGTCACCCGCCAGCCTGAAAACTGCCCTCAGCCCCTCATCCAGACTGGCCAGGCACCCCAGTGGGGACCCCCACCCTGAAGGTGGTGCGACCAGCTGCAAACAGCCATCATCCCCTCATCCAGGCTGGCCAGGCACCCAAGCGGGACCCCCACCCTGATCCAGGACACCCTTCAGGGCAAACCAGCTGGCCCCCACCCATTCACCAGGCCTCTATCCTATATAGTAAAAGGGTAATATGCAAACTGACCCTAACAGCAGAATGACTGGAAATGACTGATCACTATGACACACACTGACCACCAGGGGGCAGATGCTCAATGAAGGAGCTGCCCTCTGGTGGTTAGGGCACTCTCACATGGGAGGAGCTCTGCTCAGCCACAAGCCAGGCTGATGGCTGCCAGTACAGTGGTGGTAGTGGGAGCCTCTCCTGCCTCCTCAGCAGCGCTAAGGATGTCCAACTGCAGTTTAGGCCTGCTCCCCACTGGCAAGTGGACATCCCCCGGGGGCTGCCGGGCTGCCAGAGAGATGTCTGATTGCCATTTTAGGCCCAATCCCCCGGAGAGCGGGCCTAAGCCATCAGGTGGTCATCCCCTGAGGGGTCCCAGACTGCGAGAGTGCACAGGCTGGGCTGAGGGATCCCCCCCCCCACCCGAGTGCACAAATTTTCGTGCACCAGGCCTCTAGTATATATATAAAAAGTCAGGTGCTATCACAACCAGATGGACGACCAAACAGCAGGCTAGGGAGTTGAGGGAATGGGAGCTGTGGGCCCCCGGCTGCCCATGGCACAGCAGCGAGAGGAGGGAGCTGTGGGCCCAAATAACCAAAGGACCGGTCTGGCTCTCATGGCATAGCAGGGCAGGCCGTGGAGGCTGAGGAGCCTCGAGGGGCGGGGGGCTGTGAGCATGGAGCTTTGCAGGGCAGTGAGGCAGAGGAGTGTCATGGGGTGGGGGCGGTGGAGGCTGAGGCAGAGGAGCAGGGTGGGGCTGTGAGTATGGAGCTTCACAGGGAGGTGATTGAGGCGGCGGCTGAGGCCAAGGAGCCTTGCAGGATGGAAACTGTTAGCATTGAGCTTCCCGGGGTGGCTAAGGTGGAGGAGAGTTGCAGCGGCAGCAGAGGCCAAGGAGCCTTGCAGGGCAGGGGCTGTGAGCGTGGAGCTTCACGGGGAGGCTAAGGCAGAGGAGTGTTGCAGGGCATGGGCAGCTGAGTCCGAGGAGCCTTGCAGGGCAGGGGCTGTGAGCGTGGAGCTTCACGGGGAGGCTAAGGCAGAGGAGTGTTGCAGGGCATGGGCAGCTGAGTCCGAGGAGTCTTGCAGGGCAGGGGCTGTGAGTGTGGAGGTTCATGGGGCAGAGGCCACAGAAGTGGAGGAGTGACGCTGGGCGGTGGACATGGCCCTGATTGCAGCTAGGCTTAGGGATCTTAACCACGCACGATTTAATCGTGCTCTGAACCTCTAGTAAAACTATAAAAGGAATGAGGCAGCTCTCTGTGTGTGGACATGGATGCCTTTCAGGATGTTAAAAAGCAAGTTGCAAGGGGAGCGGGAGTGGGTGGGGAAAGGTCAATGGGGGGAAAAGGAGACATAAGTAATACTTTCAACAATAACTACTCATTTTTTAAAAAAAAGCAAATTGCAGAAAGGTGCTATGACATGCTAGTTTTGTGTAGGGAATAACAATATATATGCAAATGTACTTTTAATGACTCAAAGGAGCCCTAAGTGAATAAAGATAAACTAATAATCATGGGGTGGGAGCAGGAGGTGGGATGGTTAGGGGACAGGAGTGAGTGTGCAACTGCTTATATATTTTACATAGTTTTGCCTTTTGAACCATGTAAGTGTAACACCTGATTATTCAATATAATTTAATTCAAAGGATAAGTTAATTAGGTACCCAATAAAAAATAAAGTAGGGACAATTAATTTTCCTACAAATGTCCATTAAATACCTCACCAGCTGAATGAGAACTAATACATGTGAAATTAAGGGCCAGGAAACCAAGTTGATTTTCCAAGTTGATATTAAGATGCAAATATCTTTCTTCCTATTCAGAAAATAGTCATAAAACCATATTCTAATGGAAGGCTAAATGAGATATACACACATATTTTCACACACACACATACACACACACACACACACACACACACACACACACACACACACACACACCCCCCAGTCTTCTCTTCTTTGGAGCAAAGCAAAATGAAGACTGGTTTAACAATTATCCTACCTCTGTCATTCCACTGAGATAGATGGCCTGCTTTTGGATCTTCATCTTAGTCATGGTTAACACTGAAAAACTATTGCATGGGAAGGGAAGGCAAAATATGAACTGAGAAGCTACATCATAGCATCAGGCAGGTGGAGTGACATGGGTGTCACCTGCAATAGCTGAACGTGGGTTGGCGTTTGAAAAGGAATCTCCAACACGAAAACTGCACGTGTCTAAGTCATAGCAAACCCAAACTAGGAAACTCTCTTTCAGCTTCCTATGGAAAACCACACAGGCACGCACACGCACGCGCACGCACTCGCACGCACCACACCGGTGCAAGCTATGGACAGGGCTGTTTTGCACGGACATTGTCTCCAATAGGTGCCCAGACCAAGGTGGCCAGGTGCTGGTGCTGTGCTTACCGGCACCACCGTGGAATACAGCTGCTGCCTCACCAGCGTCAGGTCCCGGAGGAGGGTGATGAAACTGCACAGACAGTTCAACAGAATCTTGCGTGCGGCCTGGTTGAACACCTGGAGCTCCTCCACAAGCTGGGCGTTGAGGGCCTCGTACTCCTTTTTGGCCAAGTCTGACTCCTCCCCTGCTGCCCGCTGCAGGTAGCTGTTGTAGTCCAGCAGCTTGTCATAGCGTTTCTGGATGAGTTTCTGAGGCCCTGGGAACAGGGACAGCAGGGCTGACAGGGGCGTCAGGACGAGCTTCTGTAAGTGAGCTGCCTGCGGAGAGAGGAAACAATCCGGTCATGGAACAGCCAGCGCTGCTATCAATGGACTTCCTTCCTCCCTGCAGGAGCAGGGAGACGGACAGGTACCTAGCCAAGTTAAAGAAGGATCCAATCATTTTTCCGGCGTTGGGATCACCTCCTTCCAGGCCTTCCCCTTCCCCCTCTTTCTAATCCCAGTGCCAGCATGTGGAGGGAGGGGGTGACCTCCAGCCTGTGACTGCCCAGACTGCATAAATGATTCACCTGTCATTTTGCTGGCAATAAAAGAAAGAGAGTCTGGAACGGAGTGCCAACGGCCTGCAGAACAACATGCCGAAGTTTTATTGTGACTACTGCGATACATACCTCACCCATGGCTCTCCATCTGTGAGAAAGACACACTGCAGTGGTAGGAAACACAACAAGAATGTGGAAGACTACTATCAGAAATGGATGGAAGAGCAGGCTCAGAGCCTGACTGACAAAACAACTGCAGCATTTCAGCAAGGAAAGATACCTCCTACTCCATTCTCAGCTCCCGCTCCTGCAGGGGCGATGATCCCACCTCCCCAGAGTCTTCCGGGTCCACCTCTCCCCGGTATGATGCCAGCACCCCATATGGGGGGCCCTCCCATGATGCCAATGATGGGACCTGCTCCTGGAACGAGGCCTCCTATGGGAGGGGACATGCCAATGATGCCTGGGCCCCCAGTGATGAGACCTCCCACCCGTCCCATGATGGTGCCCACTCGGCCTGGAATGACTCGACCAGACGGATAAGGAGAAAGGGGAGCCTCTTTCTATCAGGCTTCTGTTACTGTTCTACTTCACAGGAGATCTAGGTGCTGTGACTCTGGGTGTTTTCTAACAGCAGACAAGGAAAATTCACTCCCTCTTCCAAAGAGAGAATAGTTTTTGAGGGGAGTAGTGGGACCAAAAAAAGCAATTTTCATTTGTATTGTGAAACGTGAAAATAAAATTGTCAACTCTTTTCATAAAAGAAAGAAAGAAAGAAAGAAAGAAAGAAAGAAAGAAAGAAAGAAAGAAAGAAAGAAAGAAAGAAAGTCTGTCTTAGAAGAGACATCTGCCCTGATTTCCTGGCTACGCTGGTAGCTCATTTTGGTAGTGGAACTATATCCCCTAAACAGATAGTACCCCCTTGTTATAGGTATTTTGCTCCTGTGATAGAAACGACCACAGAGTTACTGCTTCCTCTTTAAATACACTGAAGGGTTAAGCCAATGCTGATTCTGTGTCCTAAATTGTTACATTTTTAGGTCTGCATCATTGAAAATGAACTTCATATTAATGCCAAACCCCGTGCCAGACCATGAGCACCTATGTTTAATTTCTTCTCTTTGAATTTTTTTCCTGCCCTTCTATTCTGAAGGGCACTTGTATCCTAGGTTTGCTGACCAGCCTTTACCATACATGCTTGGGTTATGGGATTATGTTATGGCAATTTGGAAGCAGGTTTCCTTTTGTTCCCCAAAATATGTCCTAGGGAATCAGACTGAGCAGCAGCTGCTATTAATTAACTTAAATGGCCGCTGGTAACTTTGCCTGAACTCATGGGAAATCTAGGGGAGAGAAGAAACCAATCTTTATTGGCACTAGCAATAGCAAACCCAGATCAAATTTGATGTCTAATTTATAAAATATCCATATGTACCTGAGGACTGTTAAATGAGTACTTTGGCTAAGCAAATAATCTGTTTACTGTTCTGGGATGAATTGCTATGTCTGTGATGTGAATGGACTCTATAGGTAGTCTACTTACAATACTGCACTATAATTGCAATATATATGTTGTGTGACATAGACATGAGCCAATTCACTGTGCATGGGAATTGTAGTCGGAACAAATTAAGAATTAAATTTTACTGGCCGAAACCAGTTTGGCTCAGTGGATAGAGCGTCGGCTTGCGGATTGAAAGGTCCCAGGTTCGATTCCGGTCAAGGGCATGTACCTTGGTTGCGGGCACCTCCCCAGTGGGAGATGTGCAGGAGGCAGCTGATCGATGTTTCTCTCTCATCGATGTTTCTAACTCTCTATCTCTCTCCCTTCCTCTCTGTAAAAAATCAATAAAATATATTTAAAAAAAAAAGAATTAAATTTTACTTTAAGATTTTGTCCTATAAAAATGTGTAGATAAGTATCTCTCATGTTTAAATAAAAACAACTTCTGTGGTTTCAGATAAAATGTTTGATTTTTAAACAGAGTTCAAATATATGTTATCAATAAAAAGTTACTTTTATGTTGAGTTTTCTGATAATTATTTTAATTTATCCTAATTTATCATCTTGTGGTATTATGCAAAGTAGGAATACCTTGTCTAATCTTCCTGTTGAATTCTAGAGCATTCCTTTATATATATATATATATATATATATATATATATATACACACACACACATGTGTATATATACACACATATATGTATATCTTATGTAATAAAGAGGTAATATGCAAATTGAACATCATGCCCTCACAAGATGGCTGCCTATGACCGGGCCGTCAGGGGGGTTAGTGAGGGATGATCAAACAACTGAACAGCAGGCTGTGTGGGGTGACCAGGCCAGCGGGGGTGGGGGAGCAGTTAGGGGAAATCAGGCTGGCAGGCAGAGGCAGTTAGGGGTGATCAGGCTGTCAGGGGGGCCAGTTAAGGGCTATCAGGCAGGTAGGCAGGTGAGCAGTTAGGAGCCAGTGGTCTAGGATTGTGAGAGGGATGTCCAACTGCTGGTTTAGGCCCGATCCCACAGGGGCAGTCAGACATCCCCTGAGGGGTTCCAGATTGAAGAGGGTGCAGGCTGGGCTGAGGGTCACACCCTCCAGTGCACTAATATATATATGTACTAGAGGCCCGATGCACAAAATTCGTACAAGGGGCTTGGCCCTCACAGCCCTGGCTTCGTCTGGAAGTCATCCAGAAGGATGTCCGGGTTTGCAGGGGATGGCAATTGGGGGCGATTGGGCTGGCAGGGGAGCAGTTAGGCATGGAACAGGTGGTCAATTTGCATATTACCCCTTTATTATATAGGATATATGGCATAAACACATTTATTTACTAACAGAAGGGTCAATGCTAATTAAACCAACAGAAATAGTTGCATGTAAAATGTTTGTGATAACTGAACAAAGTAAGGAGGAAAAAAGCATGGAGAGATTTGCTCATTGAACTGAGCTTGTTTATCCTCATGGCTAATTCCCGTTCAGAAGGATGATGGCATTTTTACTCCACTTTCTCATAGATCCGAGTATAGTTGACATTGTTCATGATGCATAACACCACTAACTTCCCGCCTTCCTGCCTCCTGTGATGGTTCTCTCCTTCCCAGCCCACTCCTGGTGCTGGACCAGCGCGCCCTTGATGAAGTTGCAGACGGTCTGAGTTTTTCTGCCATCAGCTGTAGTCTCTTCAAACTTCTCTCCCAAGTTGCATGAGAACTGTGTTGTCTTCATTGTGCTCTCGGTTTTGATGGTGAGGTTTTTGCCATCGGAAGTGATGACACAATCTGGCGTGGCCATGGAGCCCATTTTCCGCAGAGCCATTCCCATGCCTAATTCCCTCCTGTACTCGTGGAAGCCTTGCTCTCCACTAAGCGCCATCTCCCTACCAGCTGCTGAGGCCATGGTGGGCGCAGAGTCGTGCGGGGACCTGAGCGGAGCAGAGTGCGGAGATGGGAGTGTGGCAGCCTCTGGAGCATTCTTAATGAGGGAGAAGCTATATGCCATGTTTTCACAGGGTGCTCAATAAATATTTATTGACTTAGTTAATGAATTGGAATTAAGCTAAAGAGCAAACCCTTAAGGACTTTTCTAAAATATGCTCTCTATAATTAAGCCTAGATAATGTATAAGAAATAGCCACACTCTTTTTGTTTAACATCTCATAAAAACTTCTCACCCTCCTCCCGCTCTCATTTACCTAACCTAGCATCTTAGTTCAGATGTAATCCTGACTTTTCATTTTCCTGTGCTAGGAAAGCAAGGTGCTTCTCAGTGTTTTTCTACTGTTGTGGAGTCTGTATCACTTCCTAGGACTCGGAAATATGTGTTGCTGTTCATTGGATGTCACAACTTGAGAGGGAGGGACATTATGGAGATTTAGAGCCTGGAACCCCAGGAATGCTAAACACCCTCCAACACAAGGGCCACTCAATGAAAATTTGTCTGACCCCAAATGCCAGTAATGCCAACACAATAATGCCACTCTCATGGACCTTCAAGATGATGACGGAGGCTATTATATTTTATATGTAATACTTGAAATACTGATATGAAATAACAATATCTATGGAACACAGGATGCTAAGTTAAAATTAGTATTACTCAGACTAGTTTACCACCCAAATATTTCATTAGCTCAAGTGTCTCTTTATGATTACCAAACTCCATTTTATGATTCTGTATATTTTACTGAACTCTTAGAAAACAAATATTTACCACAGAACAGGAGACATAATAAATGACTCTTATGTAAAAGCCCTTTTTCAATAGGAAGGCTTTACTTTTGAGCCTACAGTAGGTTAATAAAAGTCACATCTTCAGAGTGTGTCTTCACACCCACCTGCAGTAAGGACTCTAAGAAAATCTCAGCTTTCTAACTTCATAAATCCTTTCTGTATTATATGCACACTTAAACTAAATGTTGATTTTAATTAGTCAGACACTTACTACCCCTAGAAACACAGTCTGGGACCCTTTTAAGTTTTGATTATAGTGAAATCAACACAAATCCACTTTAAAATATTTAATGATAAAAAAATCTCCTATTTAAAATCTACTAATTTTGACATTAGTATTTGCTTTGGTGCATGTTTCATTTCTAACCAGAAAAAATAAGTGAAAATCAGCTTTTCTGTCAACTGTACTATTACATTTGCATTTACCTATGAAGAGAAATAACTTACAAAGTCATCACAGGGGTATTGGCCATTCCTCGGGGCCTCTGGATGCGCCCCCTCTTCCTCATCTTTGGTGCATGAAATCTCCTGGAGCTCCAGCATGCTCTGCAGGGCAAAGTGCATGGCATCCTGAAACCCAGAGCAAAGTTACACAGGGGGCAAAGTGCCAAAGTTAGCACACTGGCATGCATCCAAATGGGCACTTCATCAGCATCACCCTCCATTCCCACTGAGAGATAAGAAGGAAGAAAAAAGAATTCATCATGAATTCTCTGTACAATGAGGTTACCTGTAGCAAACTATTTCCTCACTTCCGTCCATGTTACTTTCTCCTACTGCTCTCGATGACACCCTCTTTTATTAAGAGTCCCTCTATTTGTAGTTGTTGTTTATGTTAATCCTCACCTGAGGAAATTTTTCCATTGATTTTTAAAGATTGTGGAAGGGGAGGGGGAAGAGAAAGACACATCGATTGGTTGCCTCCTGCATGCTCCCCAACCAGGTACCGGGATGGAACCTGCAACCGAGGTACATGCCCTTGACTGGAATCACATTCAGGACCCTTTGGTCTGTGGGCCGATGCTCTATCCACTGAGCCAAACTGGCTAGGGCAAGAGTCCATCTTAAATTCTTTCACTGGCGATTCTTTAGCATTCAGTTCTTATAGATCCCTTATTTTAAAAATCACTCCTCTTTTATGTATGTCTTCTATTTTCCTTCGTGAATTTAATGCTCTCTTTAAGCGAAGACTTTCCTCTATTCCCAAGAGGCATTTACTCCTTGAAATTTACATCCAGGGCAGGATTCCCACTGCCCTTTTACAACTAAGCTCTTGGGTTTCGTTTTCCCAAATGGCAGCGCTTTAGGAAAAGATAAGCAAACCTAAGTGTAAAATCGGGCTTTGCATCAGTCAATAAATAAGGAAAGAATGTGGCTTGCTGGTTACATAGTATAGAACCTTGTCACCAAATCATTGTGCCTGACAATCCTCTGTTGTAATAATTCATCTAAGTGTGCATTTGCCTCTAAAAACTGGAAAATGGGAAGGGGTCCAAGGAACTGATACACATGTAATTCTACTAACTCTCTACGCTTCATAGTCATGCCCCTGGTCAGGATGTTGTTAAGGACACTGTCTTCTTTATGAGATACATCAGAACAAACTCTGGCCAGGTCTTCCTATGAATATAATTATCCTGCACTCCAATTGGTTTGTTTAAGTCTGATTCTAATAGTGGACTGGAAATTTCTGGGTTTTTTTTTGTTGTTTGTTTTTTACTATGGTTGTGTAGGAGTATTTACATATTTTAATTGGAATTATTTTGTTAGAATTTATGTTCACTTATATTGATTTTCTTTTATGTATGACGACCTACCTAAGGTTGAATTTCTTTCAGAGCTGTAAAGGGCGCATTATGAAGCACTGGATATAAAATAGATACAGGCGCTCAGTTTGTTTTAGGATTGTGTGATCACGTGCCTTTTTGGAGGGTCAGCTGCTAGGCAGCAACAGCTAAATGTGAGACCCACCTGTGAGTTTTGTGGGTTTTTGAAATGGCCTTTCTGTTATGCATTTTTTACTTTAAAACATCTCTTCTCATTCCATTTCATGTGCCTCTTTGATTTTCTTTCACTTCTGCTCTTAAATTTGCAAATATGTGTTTCTAGTCCCCTCCGAGGTTTGCGTGCCCTTGCTGAAAATCAGACTTAAACCAACTGGAGTACAGTCTAGGTATATTCAAGTAGAAAGACCAGTCAGGAGTTTATTTAGTCTAACAAAATAAACAAAGAACATTTGTGCCTTGTCCGAAATTTTGAATTAGTGAGCTCATCTCCAGGGTAAAGAAAGCCTGTTGCTGAATCGCACCATGTGGCAATCATGCGAGCAAACGTCCCACAACCTGGCGATATGGAGGGGGGAAAGATTGGGCAGGTAAGGGAACAGAGAACAAAACCACAGCCTTTCTATTGGCTTCCTTCACCAGCAGTTTGCCGCACCCCAAATTGGATACAGTAGGTGCTATCATATACTGAATGAACAGTCGATGTACTCTTCATAATTACCACGGACATCGGCACCTGCGGGTAGGATCATGGAAGAGTCATGTCTCCCTTACCTGTATGTGTTGAAGACAGAATGAAAGGTTCTTCACACAGTGCCTCACGGTCTTTTCTAAAGATCTAAATAGCTTCTCTTCTCTATTAAAGGTGTTGTCTTTCACCTAAAAGATAGATGAAATTATTTATTTTTATAACTCAAATGAATCTGGTGTTTAAAGAAAAATATCACAGGCCGGATTGGCCAGCACATTACCGCAAACTCCCCGCCGAGATGAAAACCTCTGGTGATCTGCCGCCTGCCTTTAACAGCACTCTCTGTGGGCCGCAAGCGCACAGCTGATGTGCAGCGAAGCCACATGCACAGCCTCATTTGCCGTTCAGCCTTCACACAGCTTCACCCATGCCACAGCAGCAGTAGGAGGTCAAATTTCTCTGCTGCTTTTAATGACATGTATTATGTATGGGCCTCAAATTATATTATATTTGTGAGCTTATAAAATAATAAAAATGAAGTGAAAATTGAAAATAAAAATTTGATCTCCTGCCTGGAATTTCTTGTTTTGCTGTTATGTATGACTCATTCCAATTTATTTCATGGTGGTCATTTAGAAAATGTTCTTAGGTGCTTGGCTAAAGAAATGTGATAATTCTTTATCGACTCAGATTTGAAAGGTGACATATAATCTTAGCAAAACTAGCCCTCTCTTAAGAAAACTCAGCAGTTAAGGCACTGGTCACATGTATTCAGTTATTTTTGTTGTTGTTATCTTATGTGTTAAGCATTCAGAAAAATATGTTTTTATATACTCGTAACAGTTCCTAGGAATGCACACTTATTACTGCTCCTAATGGTGAGAAGAGTTTCTGGGCAATCAAATGGCTAGAACCAGCCTCATGTTGGCAAACTCTGTGTGAACAGCAAATGTTTCATAGACTGTGGAGTGTGTTCTTTGGTGTGGTGCTGGCTGACACCCGTAGCTGTCTTTGGTTCATACATTTGTTCATTTAAAATTATTGACCTTAGAACTGAATACACAGAAAATGATGACGTTTTTATTTTTAACCCCCTTAATAATGCTCATCTAAAAAGACTTTTGCTTAAGTGGGTGGCATAGTTCTTTGTAATCCACACAAAATTTAACTCTTTGCCTTAGGATTTCTATGCTCTAACCCAATTTAATACATATAACAATAGGCTGTGGTAGGTTGTTTTAAAATGCAGTTTTTTAAAAAACTCATCCCCAGCTATTTTGATCAGTATATCTTGGCTGGTACCCAGATGGCTTATAAAATAAGAGGCTCAAGGATCACTCTATGAGAAATATGGCCCATTTCTCCTTCTCTGTAGTCAAAACAGGCTGCTTTATTTTGCTGGAATATGCTACTGTCTCTTTTCTGCTAGAAAAATTCTGTTTATTTTTTAAGGACTTGCTCAGTTGTCACCCTTCTATGAATGCTCCCTATCATTCCTATGCTCTCCACTGTAGAAAATGAATGACTCCCTTGTATGTGCTCTCACACAACTAGTCAATTATTTAAGCTATTCTCTCCAATGATGCATTGCAGGTATTTTGTCTTAATAATAATAACAGCTAACGTTTATTAAATACTATGTTCCAGACACTGTGCTAGACCATCATCCATTTGCTCACTTTAATTCTTATACTGCACAGCTCGAAGGGTAGGTGCCGTGATTACTCCCATTTTGGAAAAGAAACAGGTTTCAGAAGGAGTGGCAGAGATGATTAACGTTTTCCCTGTCATCCACTTACTGATAGAACTGGCACCTTTGCTTTAAGGTAGAGACCGGGCTGTCCTGCCAGTGACTACCCTTCCCAGATTCCCTCGCAGCTGGCTCTGTCCTTGGAACTGGGTTTTTGTAACTAGGACGTGAGGGAAAGTGATGAGTTTTCATTTCTGAATCTTGACCTTATAACACCATCCTTGGGGCTTGGATGAAGACCTGGCTGTGCCCCAGCTTTAACCAGGAAAACAAAGACAATACGTTTAGGAGACAGCAACGCACACAATTGGGGAGAACTGGGTTCTGAAGCATCTCAGGCAGAGGAGCCCGTCTGGGACCCACACCTCAGGACCGTTACAAGAGGGAGACAAAAATGATGGGCTGACTGAAGCTTATGGTTTGGAATCTCTTGGTGACAGAAGCGTGGCCTTTACACTAACTAACACAGGGCGTTAAAGAAACTTGCAATGTTAATCGGTAGGGCCAGGATTCAAAACGAAGTGGTCTGAGATCAGAACCTCTTTGTATTCCCAGTCTCTCATACAGAGTCTGGCACCTAAGAGTTCAATACATGTGTGATGAATTGAATAGAATCTTCCTCTTGGGTAATAGTTTTATATCCTAACTCCACCAAATATTTCCCCGGAGCTGCTGACAAGTGCAAAATGGGCTGATTTGAGATTTATCTCTTCCCCAGTCCAGCCCATGCAGCTGATTTTCTGATTAACAGTAAAATGCTTCATTGCTGACAGGACATCCTCTCAAAAGATTAAGGGGGAAATCTAATTAATATCCCTCCAGGCCACTTCCACGACAAAGCACGCTTAGCTCACGATTGAAAACTATCAGAAGCTGATGATAAATGTGTTAAGGAATATTACAGCTTCTACAAAAGCCTGCCCAGAATGAAGATGGGCCTATTGTTCCTCAGTGGAATTGTCTTAAATCAGAAGCAACGTGTCAAAGGAGGGTTGTTTGCACATATTTCCACACGCCTATGGAGGCTACTGTCTCTTCTTACATGAATTCTCAGTTCAATTTTATGGCTGTTGTCTTTAGTGGTAATGTCTTTTTTTAAATATTCACCTGAGGATATTTTTCCATTGATTTTTTTTAAGAGGGAGTGGAAGGGGGAGAGAGAGAGAGAGGGAGAGAGAGAGAGAGAGAGAGAGAGAGAGAGAGAGAGATGAGAGAGACACATCAGTTGGTTGCCTCCCACACATGCCCCGATCAGGGGCCAGGGATCAAGCTTGCAACCAAACTTGACTGGAATCAAACCCAGGACCCTTCAGTCCATGAGCTGATGCTCTTCTCACTGAGCAAAACCAGCCAGGGTGGCAATGTCTTGATTTTCCTTTCTCTGATCTGTGACCACACACCATAAATGTCCCAAACATCCCATATGATAGCTCCACGTGAAGAGGAGGGGCCTGGAGTTACCTCCTGTATGCCATGGACCCAGTGAGCCCCTGGAAGAATATTAAGATGTAAACAGAAGGTTAAATGAGCCATGTGTTCCCAGAAAGTCCCCATTGGATACGGTATGGGAAGCCATCGCAGTCAGAGGAGGAAATAAGAACAAGGCTCGGACAAGGTGTATTTACTCACAAGTCCTCAAGAAGGGGTCACCCCATGCCATGCAGGGTCACTGGGCTTGGTTAGGTGGCAGGAAGAAGCAAAGAGAGAGTCTAAGCCAGAGTGTGTGTGGAGTTTTTGTGGGGAAACCTACAGACACACTGGGCAGAGTAAACAGTTTAGGATTAACCAGTTTGAATAATTGTCCTGGGCTTGGGGCTATCCAGGTTGTCTCTGCTTGCTTGGTACCTGGCCCTGGTATCCAGGGCAGAGGAAGATTGGTGTGTGAATGAGATAGGGAGGTGGTGGGGGCTATGGATTCTGGATTGGCTGGTTTGTGTATGAAAGAAGTGATTCCCACTGAGCCCTTGGCCATCTCTAAAAACAGGCTAGTCCTGGACTGGGCTCGCTCCTCAGACAGCAAGCTTTTAAAAGATGTCACAGCATCATAAAATACAGAAAGTAAAAGATCTGAGTAATCCACCAGGCATATGGGGCTTTATATCCATGTGGGAAGTAATAAGTCTGAGCATTAAAAAAGGTAAATAACAGTACAAGGTGATGATATAAAATAATGATGATGTTGGTGGTAATGATGATGATGCCAGTATTTACTGTGTTAGGTACTTTCTATGCATCATTTCACTGAAGCCTCACAACCACTCCATGTGTTAGGTCCTAGTATAATTCCCCAATTTACAGATGGTTACATTGAATTTCAGTTATTTGCCCAAAGACAAATATTAAAAGACAGAGATAAGGTTCAAACCCAGATATGGACAATTTCAAAGATTTTGCTCTTAATTTCTGCCCTGTGCTACCTCCTGCGATATTGACAGGGCCACAACTGGGATCCACTCAGTGAGTTTGCCAGGTGGTCAGAGGAGGAAGAGGCCACTTCTAGCTCAGGGGTCACAAAGTTAAAGAGACCATGGAGAACGGAAAAAGACCATGGAACACAACAGCTAGAGAGTGGGTCCGATAAGACGAGCCACCTAAAACCAATGCTGAGCCACCATCCACTTGCCTCTAGGTAAAACCTTTAGTTAGAGAGGTTAACATAATAAGAGATGAAATCATGCCAATGAGAAAGAAAATAAAAAGTACTATATAATATCTAAAGAACCTTCCTGCCCACTTTTGGTTAGAAGCCCACTCACTGTATTACCTACCACCTCCAGGCCATGAACTTACTATCTTGCAAATCTTAAAATGTGTCCTATGGATCACATACTTCAGAGTTATTTAGTTTCAAAACACTTGGAGTCTCTGTAAAAATACAGACTTATAGGTTGTACCCTTGAACCAGAGAGAGAAAGAGAGAAGGAGAGAGAGAGAGGAGCAGGTGGAGCCCTGGAATCTTGGAGCAAGCTCTCCAGTTCATTTTATGCGCATTAATGTTTGACAGCCTTTGCTACTTCATCTATTATGTATTAGGGGTCGAGATGAACAAGGTTCAAGTCAGGCTAAACAGCTGACACAAAACTATAACCTAGTAATATAGAATGTGCACCTGGGAGTGGGGAGGGAAAGTGGAAGGAGATAAGTGGCAGGGAAAACATGCACTAATGCGTGCACCAGAACACTTTTTACTCCAGGTGAAATGAAGATCAAATGAATATCAAGGGAGCCCCAGAGGCAAGTGAGATTTTTAAAAAGCAGAAATAAGACAGGGATGAAAGGAGGGCATTGCTTTGGGTGAGAGTATGTGCTGGGTTATGGCGAGGGCCAGGACTCCTGGGCAGCCCTGGTTGAGCTCTGTCTGTATGGCCTTATCTCTGCTTTGCCTGCTTCTGAGTGGAAGTGCCATAGCTAGGATAGTGTCAAACCCACCCTCACTCCATTTCCAGAGGGAAAGAGGAAGGGAGGGAGGGAGGGAGGGAGGGAGAGAAAAAGAAAGAGAGAGAGAGAGAGAGAGAGAGAGAGAGAGAGAGAATGAGAGAGAGAGAGAAGAGGAGAGGAGAGAGAGAGAGGAACAGCATAACAACCTTGGGCAATTACCTTGATTCTCAGTGTTCTAGAAACAGCTGTGTACCAACAAGACAAAGCCTCACAAAAACACCAGCGTTCATGTTCTCAGGAAAATGTATGTGGCCCAAGAAGAAAAATTACCTGTGATTCTCCTCTGGTCAGAATCTTGAGATAATTTGTCACTCTCTTTGATTTCTTGCTAATTGAGTGAATATTTAGTTTTGACAATTTATCTTTAAGTGATTCATCTTCATCATTCTTCTTGTATTTTAGAACTAAAACAAAAGAATGCAGTGACACATCTGGGCCCGTGCAGTATAGAAAGTGTGTTTTTACCCAAGTATTCAAGATCAACATTTATATTTAAGATACAAATCCACATGATTATTGGTTCTCTGCAGCAGATGCCATATGCTCCAGCCCCACTGCCCAATCATAGGTCCAGCCACCCACCTCCTCATCCTTCAAAACTGCTGTTCGAGGGTGTGAGCCTCAAAGCTCCAGGTTCACTTACCTCCCACATTAAAAGTACCCCAGATACTGAAATAAAGCTCTTCCCCTCTTCTCAGATAATACATTTACTCTCTGCGATCTCTAGAAAGAAACATCAAGACCTAACTAATGAAAAGACATCCAACTTCAGGAGTCCTCAGATCCTAGAGTGGCTTGCTACTAGCAGACAGTTTGGGGATAAATTGAGTCACCTCTCTGAGCTTTACTTTTTTTATTTTATTGATATTTTTAGAGAGAGAGGAAGAGGGGATAGACAGAGGGGGAGAGAGAGAGAGAGAAACATTGTTCAGTTACCTCCTGTATGAACCCCGAACCAGGGTAGAACCAGATACCTAGGTATATACCCTGACTGGGAATTGAACCCGAAACCATTTGTCATACTGGCAGATGATGCTCCAATCAACTGAGTGAGCCACAGGCCAGGGCTGAGCTTTACTTTTATTAAAAAAAAATTAATATATATTTTTATTGATTCAAAGAGTAAGGGAGAGAGAGAG
This sequence comes from Myotis daubentonii, assembly GCF_963259705.1. Taxonomy (NCBI): domain Eukaryota; kingdom Metazoa; phylum Chordata; class Mammalia; order Chiroptera; family Vespertilionidae; genus Myotis; species Myotis daubentonii. Next base: position 145,661,320 of record NC_081840.1, on the reverse strand, counting down.
AGAGAGAGAGAGATAGAAACATCAATGATGAGAGAGAATCATTGATCAGCTGCCTCCTACACAGTCCGTCCCCCTGCCCCTCCCCGACTGGGGACTGCGCCTGCAACCCCGGGCATGTGCCCTGACCAGGAATTTTACTTCTCATACTGTTCAAATGCTAAATAGTCCTAATATTTCTTTTTGTTAAGGGTGTGGAGAGATGGGCAATCTCATAGGCTGTTGATGAGGATTAAACTAACACAGTTTCAGTACAGAACAATTTGGCAGAATCTTATAAAAATTAAAATATTCATAGTCTATAACCAGGAAGTCCATGCTTTTCATAAGCATACAAAGTTTGGTTTGCTACGGCAATTTTTTTCTAGTAGCGGAATGTTGGAAACAACTAAAAGTTTATCTAGGACCTTGAGGAATAAATTATGACATGCTCATAAATGGAGTACTATGGAACCATTAAAAAGAAGGCCACATTAACTGGAAGAATGTTCACGACATATGATTATGTTTTTTTAAGAGCCCAGCAAACTGTGGTATCATGCATGTTGCATGAAGGAAAGAAGAAGACAGAGAGAGAGAGAGTGAGAAAGAAGAAAGAGAACAGAAAACAAGACAGAAAGTCTGAAGAAAATTTGATTAAAAACTATGCAAATTAGAATCATGGGAGAGGAAAAGCTTTTCTCTTTAAAACATTAAAATAGTTTAAGCAAACACAAAAGTGAAAATAATAATACAACAGCTATTATCTGTCTCCTAGTTTTGCCAAATCTTAATTTTGCCTTGTTTCCAATATTTTAATTAAAAAAGAAATTACATAACAGGTGAAGTTTCTCTGAGCCCCATCTTTAATCCCTGCAGGAATTGTGATCTTTAAGAATGGCTTTATTGCCCTAGCTGGTTTGGCTCTGTGGATAGAGCGTTGGCTTGTGGACTGAATGGTCCCAGGTTCGATTCTGGTAAAGGGCACATGTCCAGGTTGTGGGCTCGATCCCCATTGGGCAGAAGGCAGCCGATCAGTGATTTTTCTCTCATCATTGATGTTTCTCTCTCTCTCTCCCTCTCCCTTTCTCTCTGAAATCGATAAAAATATATTTTAAAAAAGAGAATGGGTTTATTACATCTGTATCCAATTTAATTTTTATAATTGTTATGTTCTCATGATATCACAGTGAATAACATAGTTTATCCATGATCTGAATGAATGTGTAAGCTATTTTCTTCTCTTTTTATTTATTTGCTGTTATGAACAATGCTCGTTACTTTTGCGCAGGAGTTTCTCAAATATATAAACATTGATTTTCTGGGTCTTGGGTATGTGACTCTTTAACTTCACTAGAAATGATAAAATTGTCCTCCAAAGGGGTCATTCCAATTTACATTCTCACCTACAGACTGAAACTCAGCACTAACATTATCCACTAAAAATCTTTTTGCCAATAGTATGGGCTGGGAATGATATGTCATGACTTTAATTTGCATTTCCCTGATTATTAGTGAAGCTTAGCATTTAAAAATGTATCGGTCTTTCTGCCCTGGCAGGTGTTGCTCACTGGTTGGAGTGTCAGCTTGCAACACTGAAAGGTCACAGATTCAATTACAGGTCAGGGACACATACCTGAGTTGCAGGTTCGATGCCCTGTCTGGTGGGGGGCTTGTGTGGGAGGCAACTAATTGATGTGGAATGTATTTCTTTCATATCGATGTTTCTCTCTCTCTCTCTCCCCCTCCCGTCCTCCCTTCCACTCTCTTTAAAAATCAATAGAAAAAATATCCTTGGGTGAGGATTAGCAATAACAACAACAAAAATATGCAAAAAACTTTACTGGTCTTTCTGTAAAATGCTTATTTTTATTATAGTTTTATTATTGATTTAATATCAATAATTATATATTCTAGATAGTAACCCTGTGTCTATGGGCTGTCTTTTCATTGTGTTTATGGTGTCTTTTTCTTTGTAACTTTCACTTTTTACTCTGTGCCCTTTTTTATAATTTATTATTACAAATACCACTTTTTTAAACTATATTTTTATTGATTTCAGAGAGGAAAGGAGAGAGAGAGAGATGGAAACATCAATGATGAGAGAGAATCATTGATCGGCTGCCTCCTGCACATCCCCTATGGGGGGGATCGAGCCCACAACCTAGGCATGTGCCCTTGACTGGAATTGAACATGGGACCCTTCGGTCCACAGGCTGACGCTCTATCCATGACTAAGCCAAACAAGCTAGGGCCCACTTTTTAAATTTATTAATACAAATAAATTAATTTATTATTACAAATACATACCACATTTTGAATTATTAATAAAAATACATACCATTTTTTGAATTAAAAAAATTAGAAAATAAAATAATAAAAATAAATGGAGTGGTTGGACTAGTTGGCTCAGAAGTCCTACCATTATTTTACTATTGAAGTGAGATTTGATGTTAGAAGTACAAAGCCAAAAAAAAACAAAAAAAGCCCCAAAAACTTAAGGGAACAAATCCCACTGAGAGAGGACCCACGATCTATCCCAGTGCACTCCTACAGGGCCGGGGTAATCATGCCTCCTGTTTTGAAATCTACATTCTAGGTTAGACACCAATTTTACATCTCAGCTAACAAAGAGTTAACAACACTTTGTTGATTTGAGAACGAAATACACTTGCTCCCTTCAGTGGAACCATTATTGCCCTCCAAATCTCCCTTCTTCGTGTGCCGGAACCAGGTGAGCTGAAGTGTTAGCTGGGCCCCCTCGCCTGGATCTGCACCTTTCACCACCGATTGTTGGCTCCAGCTTCTCACTGCTCCAGCTACCCAGCCTTGCCATGTCTCCTTCTCACCACACACGCTGCCAGAGACGGCAGGGCTAGGGGCTCTGGGTGTCTTTAGCCCACAGCATGTCACCAGGCATGCAATGGTCACAAGAGGTTTAGTACAGGGCTGTTGGATTTTTTAAAAATACGTTTTAATTGATTTCAGAGAGGAAGTGAGAGAAAGATAGAAACATCAATGGTGAGAGAGAATCATTGATTGGCTGCTCCCTGCATGCCCCCAACTGGGGATCAAGCCTGCAACTCAGGCATGTGCTCTGACCAGGAATCAAACCAGGGACCTCATGGTTCATAGGTCGACGCTCATCTACTGAGCCACACCTGCTGGGCTGAATTTTTTTTTAATGGTCATTTTTGTGCCTTAAAATCTTCTCCTGAAACCAGCTGGCAGGGCGAAACCACACTCTCTTCATGATCATGACAGCTGCTCTAACGGCTCAGACATGCTGATTCTCAGAAACAGAAACAGAGCACACCCGTCGTGGAGAGCACCCCATTCATCGTATGTCTTCTTACCTAAATCTTTCCGTCTTTTCAGTTCATTAATGTTTACATTGATGTCTTTCACAGCAGCACAGGCGTCCTCCAGGGCCCTGAAGTCTGGGTGAGAGGGAGGGGTAGAATTGCGAAGTTCGCACAGTAATAGGGGGTATTTCGTCACACGCTGGATTGGTTTGATCAACAAGGAGCTCATGTTAGTTAGGTTCGGTTTGCCTCTACAATAGAGATAAATAATGTCAGTTTTGTGAACATTCGTTTTATTATCTCCTTTTAAGGTTTGTGATTTTTGTAATGTTTAATCCTGAAACTGTTTTTCCTCCCCACGCCGTCCATTTGACTATGTACAGTTTCTAAGTGAAAGCAAGAACAGTGGGTGACTGAAAGATCCTGCTACTAAACAAAAACCTAAAAACACACACACACACACACACACACACAAAAAAAAACGCCAAAACGCCCACACAACAAAACAAAACCTGAGTATATCTTTCCATCAAAAAGGATTCAAAACATCATTTCCATCCATGTCTCATTTACAGGTTTTTGTTAATAACAGGCTTTATGATAATAGTGGCAAGAAACAATGTCAGAATGCATTTTTCCATGACAACCAAGAAAAAAAATTATTTTACCAATGGTATTTTTTTGATTATTAGTAAGGAAAATAAACTTATTATTTAAAAATCTAAACAGATGACTTGCCAACTATAGTCAAAAGAAAGCACGGTCTTCTCCCTTCTTCCAAATTGAGAAGTTGCCTTTATATTGGGTCAGAGCTTCTATCAGTCCCCAAAGGAGATTTATAAGAAATGCAATAGTTCTCCAAATACTGTTAATAGCATCACTATCACTAATCATTGCGGTCCTACAATGGCGTGCTGTGTGGAATTGTTCTTAGCCAGCAAGTCTTCAAATGGCTACACAAAAGTGAACCCTCATGCCTGCCTACAAGCTTGGTCATGTCATTGTCCAAGCCACCGTCATTCATTTTTTTCAGCCAGAATGTAGCAGATTCTAAAAACCTCTGTGCAAAGAGGCAAGTATAAAGCATTGCAAATGAAACATGGATGAAAGTCGTCCTTTGAGTCCCTTCTGGTGGACAGAGATATTTGCTTGCCTTCCCTTTTGTTTTTATTTAGTAGAGAATACAGACACTGCTTTCAAATACTGATAGGGGGATTTTCCATTCTTCAATTATTATTTTTAAGTACTAATATGGATAGATAACAGGCCACATGATTGGAATAATGAAAAAATCTAAAAAAACACTGAACAAAACTAGAAAAGTTGCATGTTAAGAAAAGATCTGAAGTCACCTTAGATACCATCTAATCAAACTCTTCATTTGAATAATGAGAAACTAAGGAACTTTGATTGTCATGTGTATGTGCGTACATGTGAGTGCGCACACACACCACCCCTCCACCCCCTACCTAGTCACTATCAAATCTTCCATCTTCTTTCTCTATTTGGTAGTTTATGCTCAGTTTCTCTGTCACCACTGTATCTCCAGCATGATATATAGTGTTCTCTCAATGAATACTTGTAGACTGAGTGACAGATTTCTCAGATTTTTTGTAATGTGCTTTTATTTTACATTGAACTTATTTTCCCTCCCAAAATTTCCAGTGGTCCTAATAACTGAGGAATGTTGCTCACGTACTGAGCAAATGATGATACCCTGATAGAAACAAAAACTGAAGCAGACCAAAAAGTAGCTTTTTTTTTTTTTCAGGAAGACCAAAGTAAAAAAGCTTTTCAAGGGAGGAAAGCATTGCTTTACATGACTTATCTTGTTCTTTCTACCCATTGGCACCAAATCTATTAAGGAAATGAGGTAAGGATACGGGGTAGCAAAAAAGAAATGAGGGGGAGAGGGAGAGAGATCTTATTGGTTTCCAAGAGAAGTAGGTGAAGCAGATGGAAGAAAATATAAGTAAATAATAAGTAAAATCATATTTTCTAACTGATGCTGTATCAATAGCTGAACCTTTGCATATGAAGTACACATTTCCTCACATTTCTTAAGCAAAGATGCTTTAACAATACAACAATTTAGAGACTTAATAGACTTACAATTCCCTTAAGTAAGAACAAGTCAGAAATATAGAAGGTGTTAACTAGAAAAAAAACCATATATCTATATAAATATGATCAGAATTTCTTCTGAGCTTTTCAACCATCACCAAATATTAGTTTATTTAATCTTCTAAAAATCACTGAAAATACCATCAAAATATAAATATAGTCAACAATTCAATAAGAAAACTCAGTTTTAATAAGATAGTTTATCAGTGTGGTCCATTGTTATATATATTTTTTTATTTTTAAAATCCCCAAATATATTAAAGCACACCCTTGTTTCTTTGAGCTTCCCTTCCTTCTTTATTAAGATCTGTCAAAAAAACCAAAGTAGGCCCTTTGGTTGTGTCCAGATCTTATCACTACTTCTTTTCCCATCACTCTTTGGCATCAATGTTCTATTGTTTCCCTTTTATGTTTCCAATGACAATAATAACAATGATAAATGATTATTGTTTCTCTTAAAAGCATCACAAATGCAAATATTAAAAAGGCTCTCTCGAAAACAAGAGCCCTCTTTTGTCTTCAGACTTGCACTTTGGACAGTTGCCCAAGTGATGAGCAATGATGTTCTGATACCCGCATCACACAGACAAGCAATGAGGTTAAGAAAATAGGGAATGTGTTAAGATAATGACACTCCAGGCATTCAGTGCCACAAAGCTCACCCATCTAAACCCTCCCCAATAAAATTAAGTTCTGATAACTTTGAGGCAGTGCATCCTATGTGTGACACCACCCAGCTCAGTCAAGCAGCCAATTACCATATACCTCCCCCACAGAAAATAGCTGAATGTAATAATTCCCCAGATATATTGAGCTGAAAACTAAGGTGGTTACTAATTTGTAATTCTGTTTCATCTTCCTCCCTCTTATCATAAATACTTTGGCAAGTATTTGGTACCATAAGTAGCTACACTAATCTCATTAGAAATTATTATTGGGACTTTACAAAATCAAGTAAACACAGCTGGCTTTGCTTTCTTTTAGCAACATCCAGTTTTGCTATAAAGAGCATCAAATACAAGAAAATAGTTCCACAATGAAAATAAAAATGAGATTTACACAATGTAAAAACTATGATGGGAAACAACACTGAGGCACATCGATATTTCTTAATTAGAGGGAGAAAATGAGAGAAAGGAAAAATAATCATCTAACTATTGATCATATTAGTTTGAATTTCCTCTATTTTATGACCATAAGTATCCAAAATTTAATATTTAATTTACAGTAGCCACAAACCAACTACATTAGGATTGATTTTTTTCAATGTACAGTATTCTCCCTTTAAAACACATTAAGTCAATTTCAGAGGAAACTGTATATTGCTACTAATAACAAGCAAATAACATTTGCCATAAATTAAAAATAGTTGTGAAAATACAGAACTATCAATACATTTTAGAAGATGCAAAGATGAATGAATGATAAATTGATATAGCAGACCAGAGAACCAGATATTTGGATAGGTAATAATTTAATTATTCTTCCAAAAGTTCATTAATTAGAGTTTCTGAGAACCTATGGTAGTAGATAGAGAGGGAGATGGGGATTAGGATAAGAAGGGACTAGTTGAAAATCTGTTTAAGAAACAACCTTTTTTTAGGATGCCATACAAAGAAAGGGGATCATCTGGAGGATTAAGAAAGACCTGTTGGAAATTAAAAGATAATAGCAGAAATAAAAACTCACATTGTTGGGAAAAAATATTCAGGAACTTTCCAGATAGAAGAACAAAAACACAAAGGGGTTGAGAATAAAAGAAAAATACAGAAAATTAGAGGACTGTTTTAGGAGGGCCAATATCAAAATGATAAGAGGGCCAGGAAAAGAGAGTAGAGCTCATATGGGAGGAAATAATCAGTGAAGTAACTTGAGGAAAGGACATGAGGTAGCAGGTTGAAAGTCCTCACTGAGTATCCAGAACAATGGATGAAATGGACTCACACCTTGGAATTCATGAAACTTCAGGCTTTTGGGGACAAAGAGAAGATCCCACAATCCTTCAGAGAAACATATAAACAAACAGGTATAAACAAATGATTAGGAATCCAAAAAAGCTTCTGATTTCTTGTAACAACACCGAAAACTAGAAAACAATGAGAAATTACCATTAAAATTTGAAGATGAATGATATTCAACTTGGAATTCTCTATTGTTTAGAATTCAATAGTTTAGTATTCAAACTATAAATTAAGAGTGAGGATAAAATAAAGATATTTTGGATATAAAAGTTTCCAAAATTTTACTTCCCATTCATTCTTTGATGAATAGAAGAAACTATTGAAGGACATCCTCTACAAAAACAGGAGAGAGACAAAGAGAATTTCTGGGATGATGGGCGGGGAATTCCTGAAAGACAGGTGTGCCCAGCATCACAAGTCCAAACCAACAGGCCAGAGGCTCTGAGAGAAGCTTCCTTAGGGAGGTGAAGGTAATAGTATACATAATGTATTTGGGTGTCTTGAAATATGACTGGTGTGAGTTTGGCATTAATGATTAGCAGGAAAAAAAACTAAGAGGGGAAAAACAATAGTGAACTCACAGAAAGACAAGTAATCATTTATTCCAAGGTTTAGCTTTGAAAAGAAACTTATTCAGATATTCTCAGATACAATAATTCAAACACTGATTAGTCCTCTACTCCAAATTATAATGTAACTACATAAGGAGAATGGAGAGGTGGGAAGAATATGTGTGTGTGTGTGTGTGTGTGTGTGTGTGTGTGTGTGTGTGTGTGTGTAGGAGATGGGGTAGAAAAGAGAGAAAAGTTAGTCTTCTACAGGGAAAAGTCAATACATAATACTCAAATAGGTGAAACCAAACATGTTTTCAGAGTCAGGAAAATAAATTCCAAAAGAGTCATCTAAAAGATGTGCTCCCATGAAGAGCATTAGCAGCAGGAGGGAAGTTGACTACTATTTTTCTTAAATTCTAACTTTTTAAGCCATGGTACATATAATTTTAACAAAAGAGAAATTTTTTAAAGAAAGAAACATGCATGACTATCCAAGAAATTCTGAAATGAAGAGCGCTGAGCTGGATAAGGTAGAGCTGGTATTAAAACATAAAGCGCCCTAACCAGTATGGCTCAGTGGCAGCGTCGGCCTGCAGACTCAAGGTTCCTAGGTTTGATTCTGGTCAAAGGCATGTACTTTGGTTGCAGGCACATACCCGGTAGGGACTGTGCAGGAGGCAACTGATCAATGTTTCTCTCTCATCGATGTTTCTAACTCTCTATCCCTCTCCCTTCCTCTCTGTAAAAAAAAAAATAAAAATAAAAATCAATAAAATATATATATTTAAAAAAAAACATAAAGCTGCAAAAATGAAAGCAGTTTGCTATGGGCACATCCATGGACAGATGATTAGCACAAAGCAGAAAAATCAAGAAATATATACAGGTCTGTATGGAAATATGTACATGGTAACTGAGACATTCCTGCTCAGTAGAAAAATTAACTATTCAATATCAGGTTTTGTAATAATTAGATAGCTACATAGAAAAAATAATAAAAATAAATTCTTTACATCAAAATAATTTATAGCTAGGTTGAAGATTTAAATGTTAAAAAATGAAACGCTTCAATAATTTGAAGAAATCATAGGATTACACTTTGAAAACATTCTTGGAGTTTCTAAGTAAGACACAAGATCCAAAAACCACAGTAGAAGAAGTGATAAATCTTTTTAAAAATTTACTCTATAAAACTGTACAGATAAAAACAAAACAGAATAAGCCATAAACTATGTTAAAAGTCAAATGATAAGCTGGAAAAATATTTATAGCACAGAAGACAAAAAGGGGTTAATACATTCACTAATTAAAGAACCATTATCAATCTATTAGAAAAAGATGAACATCTCAATAAAAGTGAACAATCAATAAGAAGAATTCATTAGATGAGAATGAAAATGATTAGCATCCATGAAAATGCTAAAAATCAATATTAATGAAAATTAAAACAACACATTACTATTTTTGGTCTATTACATTGCCAGGTGTTGCAAGGATACAAATATTAATTATATCTAGGGCTGGCAAGTAGCAGATAAATGGACAACTCACATGTGGGCAGTGGGAATATAAATTAGTTCAACTTTTCTGAAATTCTCTGGTAATAAGAATCAAATGCCATTTGGCCTAGTAATCCCACCTTTAGAAATTCAAATAAGAAAATAATCAAATTATTGTACAGAGATCATGTGTAAGGATGAACACAGAACATCAATCTTTACAGGACAGATAGACACAATTCAAGTATCTATAAGGTTTTGGTAAACTAAGTTGTGGTCTGTACATCAGATAGACTATTGTGTAGTCATAAAGTGATGGGGGTTTATGTTTACTACATAGGAAGATGTCTGGGATGTATTGATGAATGACGTAGCAAGTTGACATACAAAAAATATATACCATGGCACATAGGTGTCCTATTTTAGCTAATATGTGTGTATGTAGAGAAAAATATTGCGGTAAAGTCAAAAAATTCACATTGTAGCAATGTTACAATAGTTAACTCTGGAATGTGACCACCCATTGTCTTTACTGCCCTCATTTTAATTTTCTTTATTTTGCAGTGTTTCTTTAATAATTGTAAAAACACAAAGCTCAAGGAAAGAGAAAATAACTTACAACATGCTGAGATAAATAGAAAACTTGAGGTCCAAAGGCTGGAATAGCTGGTCAGACAGAGCACACATACAGAGAAGTGTAAAACATGGAAATCCAACCCTGCGTCTCTGGAGAAGAGATGTAGAAGAGGCATGTTTTTCTTGCTTTAGGACAGCAGACTGTCTCAGATGCTTTTTAGGGAGGGTGACTTTTTGGTTGGAGAATCTTTGATTCTTGTCACTTTGATTCTTTGATGTTTGCATAAGATTGTAATCCAAAGTAATTGCTTTAGAAATTATAATATCTTTGCCTTTCTCTGTACTTTTAAAAATGTAGATTTAAAAAATCCAGAAAATTTTCAGTTTCTATAAGGGATTGTTTTTAAACCATTAAAAACCTCACCCTTGCCCTGCCGGCATGGCTCAGTGGTTGAGCATTGACCTATGAACCAGGAGGTCCTGGTTTGATTCCCAGTCAGGGCACATGCCCGGGTTGCTGACTCGATCCTCAGTGGGGGGCGTGCAGGAGGCAGCGGATCCATGATTCTCCCATCTTTGATGTTTCTATCTCTCTCTTCCTCTCCCTTTCTCTCTGAAATAAATTTTATATATATTATTTAAAACAAACCCACCCCTCCTAAATGCACTCTGGGCTGCAACCTTCCTGGCCTCAGCCGCGAAGGACCTGAGCAATTACACAGCACTTGATGCGGCCTGTTACCCTTTTATGTTGCAGCTTGTGTGTCTCCTGACCCGTGAGAGAAACAAGAAGGAAGACAGGGCAGACATGGCTTTGATGTTCACCCAGCCACACACTGTGAATACGCTGCCTCTTTTTCAGTTTTTGATGTACAGAATAGGCTAGAGGGGCCACACACAGCCCGAGAACTCCCACACCACAGGGGTGACGCAGAAGCTAGTGCAATTTTTTAAGCAAGTGTTTCAATACAATGTACTATTTGTTATAGGTTTTCTGTATGGAGCAGCCTATGCAGGCGAACTGTATTTAAATAAGTTAATCTCCCACTGTCCTCCTCTGAATTTCTCTCTCTCTCTCTCTCTCTCTCTCTCTCTCTCTCTCTCTCTCGGTCTTTTGCTTAAAAACATCTAAGCTTTAGGAAAAGAAATCTAAGCAGAATCTGCAGCATATTACATGCTGTACTCATCCAGCTTGGTGACTCTCCACTCCTAGGTACCATGATGCCAGGGGCATAGATTTCATAATGAGATACCATTCCCTACCCTGCCCCCATCCTCATCAGCGATCATTGCAGAGAAGCCAGGAAGGCCCTGGTGTGTGGATGGACCAAAAAGCAAAAAGCCCTCTTGTCCTCTTACCCACATCTTCAAATTCAAGTGACTTGGGAACTCATTGAACAAACCTACTCATATCTGTTTATACTACAGGATTTTTTTTTCCTTTGGTGAAAAAACATATAAAGGGAGAGACCTGGGTGCTTGTTTGGTATGTCAAAAACTAACTTCTCAGCCTGCTTGAGAAGGTCTCCTGGATGATGCCTGATGCCCAATTCTTCCACTCACTCTGGAATTCTGTCTTTTGTCATGGTTGTTCTGCACCAAAGCATGAATGACAGGTATTTACAGGTTAAATTAATACAATTTTTACTTTGTAAATTTTGTATTTTATCGATGTGAAGTTTCCAGAGTAGAATTCAGAGAGAGAGAGAGAGAGAGAGAGAGAGAGAGAGAGAGAGAGAGAGAGAGAGAGACACTAGGAACTCAGGACCTTCATAGTTGCTGACCACACTAAGCCAAGTATGTGCTTTTTCAAGTCCTATAAATTTGAGTTTGTATGTATGTCAACATCAGTCAACATCATCCTTTCAGTATTAGGCTAAATGTGCTTTTCTTATATAAAAATGGGCATCTTGCAAAGTGTGTGTGTGCGTGTGTGTGTGTGTGTGTGTGTGTGTGTGTGTGTGTGTGTGTTGTTTTTATAAGGTAATTTCTACACTGTCCGAGTGACCAACTATTTCATCTTAATATTTCATTCTCATGCTATATATGTGGGTATGATTTTTTTCTTTATAAATAAAATCATATGAGAGTCCAATGAGAAGAAACACAATATTTTGCTATAATGCATAAGGAGTCTTTTCTTTTGTCCATTAATCAATGGAAACTTCAAAAACCTTATGGTATTAACCTGAGATTTTTTTTTTAAAGACTATTGTTGCAGTCAGGAAAAAGAGTTTTGAACACATTAAGATTCCTAAACATATCTGTGATGAGCAGCAGTTCCTGAAGAGTTCCTGGCCCCAGCAAACATGTGATTTAAGTGAATTATATCCCAGGATTCTTCTAAAAGTTAAGGAAAGTACATGTAATAAGAATTTAATATATAAGATCATCTCAGACAAATTAGAAATAAGTGCTCTTCAAAGTCTTGGTTTATTTATTAAAAGCAAAAACATAATTGTAAAAACTAAAATGTCTGATTTGTTCAGAAATATTAACAGCTTTTCCTCGTGATTTTTACATTTGATTTTTATTATTAAGATGAAAATACTTACTCTTGACTGTATATGTTCCTGTAAGAGAGGAGAAAAAAGTAAACTCATGTAAATCCAAATATGTGAGGTAATATACCAGCATTGTAAAAATTTTTAAATTTTATTACATAAAATAAAGCAATAAGTCATTTTCATGAATGTTTTATAGAATTGGTCTCATTGTTTTATAATCAGGTCACTTAAACTTTATTTTAGTATATTTGCACCATTTTTGCTTTACTTCTTATAGTATAAGGTTAAAAACCATTCATACAGATTAGTTAGTAAATTTTCATCATTTAAAAATGGATTTAAAGATCAATTTTTGTTTACATTATAAAAAAGAATCTATTAAACATAATAAGAAGAACAGATTACAAGGGAAGGTGATTGACTTGCAGAAAACCATACATTCTGTAACATCTTTGTATGTAGTGTGATACAGATTAAAAACATCATAAATTTCAATGAGGGAATTCCACAAAACCTTTCACAAGGCGTTGCTAGCTTTTGTGGCTTCCATTTTGCTCAAGTAAAGCTCACATCCTTCCCAGGCAATGTCCTCTGCCTCTCCTCCATCTCTTCTCTACCTCCTTTCCTGTTGATCCTCGCCTTTCACATCCGCAGCAACCATACAGGCCTCCTGCTCTTTCTGAAGCTGGAAGACCCGCTCCTGCCTGCAGGCCTTCGCAGTGTTGCCTGCTCTTCCTCCAGATACAGCTCACTCCTCCTCGCAGTCAGCTCTCTGCTCAAATGCTCCTTCCCAGTGAAGCCTTCCCTGACCAATCCTGCCCTCCCCCCCACCGAACTCTTCATCCTCACCTTCTGCTTTATTTCTCCTCCTTATGCTTTGCCACTTTCTAATATAGTATATCCTTCTTCAGTTTACTGTCTTTCTCTCTCCACTCCCCACTCCCAACGAAGCAAGGATTTATGCTTGCTTTGCTCTCAGCTGTAGCCCCAGGACCCGAAAGAGTGCCTGGCACATGGTAGGAGGGCAAAGCATATTTGTCAAAGTAATTAATTAACAATAAAAAAGTGGGAATCATTCCGGTTAAAATTTCCAGAATAAGAGTTTTTCTCTAAAAGCCTCATGGCTCTAGAGAAGTAATGACCAGTATTAAGAACGTGATCCCCTTGCTCTCTGGTTTCCAGACTTTTGGAATACAGTAATGTTTTCGATATAGAACACATTTTAAACCCATCCCTTAACTGTAGATGGTCTTTTCATATTCAGCGATTGAGAAAAATTCAATGATAAATCCCTAATGAGCTCAGTAAGTTTGAGGAACCTTTTTACTTCCATGAAGAATTGCACCCCCACTACCCCTTGCCCAATGTTCCCTCCCATTCACTGCCTTTAAGCTCACATTCTTTCTCCAATTTCTCTCCCTTTCTAATGAGGAATTCTTGTTTTTCCAGTATGCGCTGTGGACCAAACATTAGAAAATTTGGGAGTGCAGTTGACTAAAAATAAAAATCCATTTTTTTTATGGAAACAAACAAGTGAGCAAGGTGATCATTTGGGAACCAAAACACATACTTTGAAGTTGAAAGAAAAGATTGTTCTTTTCCCTCCGAGAGACAACATGGAAAATTGTTCTCCTATTTTATTTATTTCAAATAAAACTTAAATATCATAACATAAGTTAAATGCTGTGTTTAATGTAAGTGTAACATTTTATGAAAAGGAACCTGAGAGATCTTCAACATATTTTCCCTGTTGGTGTAGTGACATAATGGTCCTACGTTATTATATCTTTTTATTTGCTCTCTCTCTTTTTTTTTTCTAAATCTCTCTTTTAGGATAAAAGTTTCCTAGAAGTTAACCCCAGCCAAGGACAATTCAGGAGAAAGTTAAATCGTTTACCCCTTGTTGGGATAAAATAACTCAATATGTCTACTGCCACACCTCCTACCCTCATGGGTTTATTATAATTTGAGTCACAATTAACAGAAGTTTTTATGTGACTATTCCTTACAGATTAGTCTTTCATTAGTTCAATCATGATGGCACATAACAATAAAATGAAGGAATTTCCAAAAGTGCTTTTAATTTTTATGTGGAACATTCCCTTAGCATAATACTAAGAAATACAAAATGTGGTAAACAGATTGAAAGCCATTCCTTTGGAGTTTGCCTTGCATGAACTTTTAGCTTCCTCCCCGAATGGAGAAGTTTTTGTTGGAATATGAGCAGCCAAAACACCCAAATGACTGTAAGTTAGAAGTTTTCCTTCTATGAATGATGGACTTAGGAAGGTACATTTATAACTAGAGGTGAAGCTAGAAATGTGTCTTCAGCTACTAAAAATTTTGGGGGGAAAAACCCTTCATTCTTTTATTATTATTATTATTATTACAAAATACACAGATCTCTAGGGCCTCTGAAGGGCAGCAGGGATTTGGCGGTATTTACAACAAGAAAAACAGAAAAAGGAGGCAGCAGACAGGCTGTGCTAATTATAGTTACACTGGCATTTAGAACTCTTCCATTTTTCACTTTTCTCATACAGAGGAGAAACCTTAAATAGCCCCAAAGAGACAGAGTGACTACATCTTTAGCGAATAACTTCCATAAATTTAGAGACTGCATTAATACAGTGTTAATGCAACTGCGTAAACACTCCTTGATGAATAAGTAAAAACTTGCAAGTTTCCAATTTGTGTGCTGCAGATGCAGATGTGGTGCTGTGCTTCTGGATAGTTTTAGTCTTTTCTTTCTTAAGGTCTCCGAACCCTGAAATTACTGCTTAGACTGCATCTATAGTCATGGAAAAAGCCCGGGTGCCTGAGGGAAAGCAGCGAGAGAGAACTGAGGGCATTTCTCCTTCCAAGTAGGTCTTGATTGTGTGCCAACCACATGAGGGTACTGGCTAATGTGCCGATTCCTGGATCGGACCCTCAGCCATCCCATTTATTATTGTTATTGTTGTTGTTGTTTTGGTCTGGAGCAGAGTTTAGGAGTCTGCATGTTTAGTATACATCCTTGGTTGATCTGACGCAGGGGAACATGCACACCAAAAAACACTGCCCTAACATTCCCAAGGGATTCAAAATAGCTTTCTGGATACAAATATTATTTTCTCTTTTGAAAGATACTGGGCTTCAGGGAATAGCCAAAGTTTATGAGCTCACATCTGTTATAGAACCAAACAATCTCTCTACCATCTTCTTGGAAATTAGTCTTGAATCTCACTGTGACAGCTCCTGGTGTGTTATTTTCATTAACTCTGACATTGTCATTCAACTTTCCAGATGGTTTTGTGTATCTACCCAAGTAGAAGGTGTGTTCCTAGGAGGCAAGAACTACCTATGCTTATACATATATTTTTAAATGATTTCAATATTATCTAGCAGTCTTAATAAATATTTATTAAGCCCTCAATAAACTTATTTTAATTTTGGCTAAAATGCAACCTAAGTTTCTTAAAATTCTGGTTTAACTTCTGAAGCATGAAACCACTTCTCTCATGGATATTGCTTCAAACCCACTTATTCTAATATCCCTTGCAAGGTAGACAATGGAGGCCGCACCTAATATTCACTAGAAATTGGCAACTGGGCACTTGGGCTCTGTTGTTCAGCCCCAAGGAAAAGGCAGGCCACAGTAATAGCTTTGACTGATTACTTGGCAAGGGAAACCAAGCCCTTGGGTGTTCCAGACTCTCTTTGGCCTATAAACCTGTTTGAAAACCTGTTCCCAGAATTTAAAGCTTAGCTCAATTGAGGTCAGTATTATAGTAATGTCAATAATTCTACTGCTCTCCGCTTTCAGGCAGACCAGTACAATTCATCACTGACTTTATGTTCATGGAAAGGCAACTTTTGGGAAAAGAGCTCTAACTTAAGCTACTTTATTTTGATTTTCTTTCCCTTAAAAAACAGTCCTGCCAATATTAATTTCTTTGGATTTTGTGCTTTCTAAACCTCAGCACCCTCCAGTGCCTGGAATTATTCTCTAAAACCAGACTGGTGCTGAATACACAAGATTTGGGACATCACCAGGGCAATGACTGGAGGCTTCCAGAAAAAGATCAAATAAACCATTGGGTCTGAAAGTAATTTTCCGTAATTCAGACTTATTGAAGTTTGAAGAGTTAACCTCTGCCTTTAGCTGGTTAGTTGGTTTTTAAGGGGTCTGATATGGAGCTCTACTGCCTAGTGCAGTGATGGTGAACCTTTTGAGCTCGGCGTGTCAGCATTTTGAAAAACCCTAACTTAACTCTGGTGCCATGTCACATATAGAATTTTTTTGATATTTGCAACCATAGTAAAACAAAGATTTATATTTTTGAAATTCATTTTATATATTTAAATGCCATTTAACAAAGAAAAATCAACCAAAAAAATGAGTTCGCGTGTCACCTCTGACACACGTGTCATAGGTTCGCCATCACTGGCCTAGTGGAATATTCTGGCAGGGTCAAGCTCTCTCTCTTAGGAGTCAAAAGCTTCATGAACAAAACACGAATGTTCAACCCCTCTGAGCAGACAGCTCCACCTCTGGGCAGCTGTTAAGAGCACCTGCCAAAGTAATGAACTGCATCCTCTAACCGTATGGAGCGCCGTTCCTGGGGTTGGAGTTGGACTGATGATCGTTAGTGGTTCCACTACCATAAGATTTCTCTCTTTCATTCTAGAAGCTGAGGAAGCGAAATGGCTCAATCTAGACATTTATTGGATCAGATAGAAAAGGTGTTCATTCACACCCAGGATAACACCATAACTTCTCCCTAGGAATAAACAGTATCTTTATATTTAGAAGAGTTTTCTCTTAATATATTATTAATAGAAATGCAACTTCAAACTTTAAGGTTTCTGTGAATTGATTTGCTAACACTGAACTAATTTTCAAATAGTGGAGAAATAATGAACTAGAGCTGCTATTACATATAATCTTTAAGAACTAGCTGGTCAGCCCTAGCCAGTTTGGCTCCGTGGATAGATATAGGGTCAGCCCAGGGACCGAAGGGTCGAGGGTTCAGTTCCGGTCAAGGGCATGTACCTCAGTTACAGGCTTGATCCCCAGCTCAGGTCGGGGCCTGGGAGGCAACCAGTTGGTGTATCTCTCTCACAACGATGTTCTCTCTCTGTCTCTCCCTATCCCTTCCACTCTCTAAATATCAATAGGAACATATCCTCGGGTGAGGATTAAAAAAAAAAAAAAGAAAGAAATTACCTGATCATATTGAGCTCCTTATGGGCAGGGTCTAAGACTTCTTTATTTTTGTATTTTCAGCATTCATCCCAGAATGATGCTTGGTGTATCACAAGCACTAAGTAAATTATTTAGATTTAGTGACTTAAATATATTTTCTTTTCCACAACATGGGCAGAAAAATGGTTAAAGAACTGTAATACCTTAATAACCAGTAGAGGGCAATCAAGTTAGTTTTTTAAACCCACTTTCAGTCCCAGTTCTCATCTGCAAAGGCTTTCTCTAGAGTAGTCTCACCTAGTCTCCTGATTTCACTTTAATTCAGCTACCAGCCTTTTGTACTCTATCAGGACCCCATTTGGGCCCCTACAATAGTGTGTATATAAGGGGATGCACCAGGGGGTCAGACTGGCTGGTGTGCATTGATTTATACACTGTAGCTCTCTCTGTTTGGTTAATTTTCAGCCTAATCAAAACCACTTGACAAGAAGTAATCCTGAAAAATAAAAGACCACAACAGAACCACTGAGTACAATGTGGGCTAGGGCAGATTTTTGGCTTTAAGCTTCATGTGGTAGAAAACTATCTATAATAATAAAAGGGTAATATGCTAATTAGACCAGACGTCTTCCAGACATCCTTCCTGATGAAGCCAGGGCCAGAGGGAAGCCAGCCCGGGTCCCGGGTGCCTGCAGGTGGCCAGAGGAGGGAAGCAGCCCGGGTCCCAGGTGCTGGAAGGAAGCTGGTGCCAGCAACCTGGTGAAGGAAGGACTACTCTTGCATGAATTTTCATGCATTGGGCCTCTAGTATCCTATATAATCCTATATAATAAAAGGCTAATATGCAAATGGTTGTGACACCCTTACATCATAATGACCGATCAGCAGGAGGCTGTGTTCATGGCAGGCATGGGTGGGCAGGGCTGCATGCGCAGCGAGGCTGGAGGGCATGAGGCTGTGACCCCCGCCTGGTGCCGGCCAGGGGATGTGACGCTGTTATTGTTTATTTATTAATAAATTTATATATTATTTTCATATACATTTTACTAGTTTTCTTTCATCTCTGACACTTCTATTATAGAGAAAGGGAAAATAACAATATTAAAATATTCCCTCTATGCCCTAACCGGTTTGGCTCAGTGGCTAGAGCGTTGGCCTGTGGACTCAAGGGTCCTAGGTTCGATTCCGGTCAAGGGCATGTACCTTGGTTGAGGGCACATACCCAGTAGGGAGTGTTCAGGAGGCAGCTGAATTGATGTTTCTCTCATTGATGTTTCTAACTCTATCCCTCTCCCTCTCTGTAAAAAAATCAATAAAATATATTACAAAAATATTCCCTCTAATTAATTCCCTTTTAATGTACACGAATTTCATGCACCAGGCCACTACTATACAATAAGATACCAATTTCATGTAAAAGAATCACCCTCAACACATGTCCACATGCATGTGTATAGACAAGATCAGAAGAAAATGCAAATTGTGGTTACTAATACATGGTTTAGTGAGGAGTTAATACATGGAATAGCAAGGGTTTTTATCTTATTAATGTTTTCTTATTTTTTTCAGATATTTATAGCGCATATATATTTCTTCTATCTATAAAAATATATTATGTGGCACCTCCCACCTACAGTTTAGGAACGAGGAGGAAGGCATGACTAATTTTCCAGAAACAAACTTTAACAGGGCCTGAACGCTTTGACAGTGTTCACCAGCCTCCCCTCTGTGGGAAGGTGAAGGCCACCTAGAGAGTCATGGGCATTCCGCTGACTTGATGATCCCGTGTTCCCCAGGGGTCACGGAGCCACATGTTGCCTCACACATTCCTCCATCTATGCGGAGCAGGCAAGTAACAACAGCTTTAAGGGGGGACTTTTCCTTCTTTTCTTTTTCTTAGAAAGGGAGAGAAAGAAATATCAACGTGAGAGTGAAACATGGATCGGCTGCCTCCTGCACACTCCCTTCTGGGGATCAAGCCCGCAGCGTCAGCATGTGTCCTGACCCGGAATTGGACCCTGATCTCTTGGTTCCTGGGTCAATGCTCAACCACTGAGCCACACTGGCTGGGACATTTCACTTTTCGATGTTGCCTTATTCTATTTCCACAGAGCCCTGCGTTTTCTCCTATGTTATTTTCAGTCTCTTTGCACAGGGGGGGAAAAAGTCGATTGGTGTTTCTGGCATGCCAGCTTTTTATAAAGAGAACGCAAAGTAGAGCGTCCCGCCAGTCCGATAAAACCCAGGGTTTACGTGAGATCTTTCATCTTCATCCAGTTAAAATGTTCCCTGCTAGGCAACTGAGGGCACATGGAAATCATCATTGGAAAAGGCCTTACTGTAAGGACTGGATGCAGAGGCTCAATTGTTGCTTCAGCTCCTCCTCCTTTTCATAGGCCTCGAGGACACTGTGCGCTTTGTCGTGGTGATAGCAGTAGATTTTATAAATATCTTCCAGCGGCCCTTTCATCTGCAAGAACACTTCTCCTGACAAATGTAAAACAAAGGCAAAATGATATCAGGTCAGACCCAATGGGGACTTCACATACTTATTCTTCAGCAACACTAACGAGTGTTGGTTGGGTACCAGTTTATGCCCGGGGTCATTCAGAAGCGGTGGAAAACATTAGTGACCTTCCCTCCTTTCTTTTCCATTCTCGCCTCCCTCTTTTCCTCTCCCTTCTTTTTTCCTCCCTCCCTCCCCTTCTTTTATAAAGCAAAGTATAATGAGCATAAGGGAGGTAGGTAGCCAGTGAAAGCTGGTTTTCTCAGCGGTGACTGTGCACCTGGCTGGTATGCAGGAGCCTGGCAAAGGGCAGCCTTTTAGGGCCAGTCTGTGTGGGTTCGGATTGGGCTGTGCTGCCGACGTGGACAGGTTATGTCTTGGACAATGTATTCTTACCTTCTGAGCCTATTTCCTCACTTATAAAATGGAAACAATAACAGATCCAACTTTATAGGGTCCTTATTAAAATTAAAGACACTGTGTGTGTGTGTGTGTGTGTGTGTGTGTGTGTGTGTGTGTGTGTGTGAGTGAAGTTCAGAGTCCAGTATTACATGGTAAATGCTCCACATGGAGCAGCTATTGTTATGTATTAAAAGTATGGGAAGTGACATTTTAGGCACTAAAATGACATTTTCATATGTATTCCACCAACATTTCCTGAGGTTCTCTGAAAGGCAAGCAATGGAGTTTAAATAAAGTATTTCCTTAAATGTTATAATAAAAAGATTTGGCCATTATTTCTGTTAAAATAATGGACATAATAAATAATGTTAATTGGATACCATTAACAAGGGTTATGACTATCTTCTTCATAAAGTAACTTGGGCGGATTGTGCCTCGGCATTTAAGAAATTATTTTGATATTATGATAAAATTGGGTCTCGGACAGCTCAAATAGGTATTGAACAATGGTTTGACTTAATCACCTACTCCTTCACTTAAAAACGTGTATTAAGCATCCACTACCCTACCCCGCACCTTGTTAAGTTGATTTGAGATACACTCAAAAAAATATGTGATAGGGTCTGCTCTCAAAAGCATTGCAGATTTGGGCTTGATAATGATTTGGGTTGAATTGATTGGGAGTGATATGGACTTACTAGTCTGGCCCTATTATACTAACAAGTCACTCTTCTTTCAGAAATAGAAGTGCCCTTTGTATTTTCAACATGTTTTGCTCATATTAACGGATCAACTCCCTGTATTTGTGGAGATAAGAGGTTATTTATCCTTATTAAATAAGAATAGACAAATCTGAGTTTAAAAAAAATAAATGATTTCCCCAAAGTCCTAGCAGCCTAAATTCCTAGTCCAGTACTGCTATGGTAGGTGTTAGTGGAATAATTAGTGTAGATATTATGATTATAGGTAGCAAGCAATTTATTCATTTTGTGTTCTCAAATTGTCATTTGATCTTCATGTTGTTTCTTGTTGGCAAAGCCAGGATTAGAGACCATATTCTTCTCTCTCTCTCTCTCTCTCTCTCTCTCTCTCTCTCTCTCTCTCTCATTATCCCTCCACACATCAGAGCTTTGCTGGACACTGTACAAAGTGATGCAGTTAGAAAGAATCAGAAATCACTGTCATGTCGCATTTGTGTGGTGACTTGGGGAATGACTTTAAAAAATTCTTTCCACTCAATTCTATAATTTTTAAAATAGAAATAACTAATAGTATCTCTGGAGATGAGTTTGAGAATTAAATGGGATGTAAAACGTGCCTGGCATTGACAAGTTGTTCAGTTAACATCATTCATCTCTTAATGTTGCTCCACTATCTCTAGAATTAAAACACCAGTCCTTTTCTAATTTATATCCAGCCAATGAAAGGCTTTTCTTTCCTTTTCATTATATGGGATTTCCCTAAGATTGTAGACTGTGTGTGTGTGTGTGTGTGTGTGTGTGTGTGTGTGTGTGTTGGACTTCAGAAACTTAGCAACTGCGAGAATCTTTGGAACTGAAGGTATGAAGAATTCTTGTTTTGCCCCTGGGATTGTACTGAGCTGATCATTGTAGCAATGTAGGTCTTGTAGATTTGCTCTTCAAGACAGCAACACACACAGTAAGAAATAGAGTAGTTATAAGAAGAGGAAATAAAATAGGATAGTGACTAAATTTAGTTGGGCAAAAGATGCGGAGAGCCTCCCAGAGACAGAGCCAGGTGGCACAGGGGGTGAGGCCTTGGGCTGGCGGAGGAATCAGGCCCAGCAGTGGGAGTGAGCACCAGCTCTGAGGACGCTCAGGAGCGAGTCGGGCAAGAGGCTCCGAGTGTACACAGGCCAGCACAAGATGAAGTTGTAAACATGTATGTTCGCAACAAAGCAGCATAGAAACAAAAGAAAGAAAGAGGTAAGGACACGCATAAATCCACACTAGGATCAAGTCAGAAAGTCAAAAAACAAAGGAAAAGACATTTATTTCACACACAATGAAACCATTAATTGCAAATTCCCTTGTATTTTCTTTAGCACAGTGGTCTAGTTTGAAAGAATGTATATCTCCTCTTAACAGCAGTCAAAGTTTCTATTCTTTCCCAAGCAAAATTCTGTTGGGGCTCTAATAATAATTATTAAAGTTAAAAGGTATTTAAGTACTCTAATTGAAAACCATTTATTCACCCAAAGGCCACGTACAGCTATGGGGGGCAGAATATTTGATTTCCTCCCAGCCCTACCAATGTATTCTGCTTCATAACAGTGCAGATGAAGTGATGTGTCTTGCAGCAAGAAATGATTTCGTTTCCACGGTAACATAACTGGCGGCTGCATTTCTTTAGTGGTGAAGGGCAACTCCTCTATCTAATGTATGTGGGTTTGAAGGGATGATTAGAAGCGGTGAAGGGACTGAGCCAAGACCAGGGAAGGTAATTTCACTTCTGGCTGCCTGTCACAAAGGCACCAGAATCCTCTAAAATAAATATGACTGTTGTGTGCTTCTTTTTAAAAAATCCTACAACCTGACATTCTGCACTAGCTGGCATGCAAAAGGAGGGAAAAAAGGAATGCGCCCTTTTAAATGTCCTATTTATCTCCTTTAAAAACAAGTCCCAAGGATACTGAGTGCATTTTCTGTCTTGGTCTCATTACTCCTGTGTTCTATGTTGCTCCCTTCATTAATGTAAATATATTCATGTTCCTCTTGCTGCACACCTCTTTTTTTAAAATATATTTTATTGATCTTTTTACAGAGAGGAAAGGAGAGGAATAGTTAGAAACATCGATGAGAGAGAAACATCGATCAGCTCCCTCCTGCACACCTTCTACTGGGGATGTGCCCACAACCAAGGTACATACATGCCTTTGACCGGAATTGAACCTGGGACCTTTCAGTCCACAGGCCGATGCTCTATCCACTGAGCCAAACCGGTTAGGGCAGTGGTTCTCAACCTTCCTAATGCCGCGACCCTTTAATACAATTCCTCATGTTGTGGTGACCCCCAATTTCATTGTTACAAATTGAACATAATTAAAGCATAGGGATTAATCACAAAAACAATATATAATTATATATGTGTTTTCTGATGGTCTTAGGCAACCCCTGTGAAAGGGTCGTTCGACCCCCAAAGGGGTCGCGACCCACAGGTTGAGAACTGCTGGGTTAGGGCAAGGCCCACCTCTTCTTTACTCCCAGACCAGCATGTCCATGCCAGGATGTGCCAGACCAAACCATGAGGCCTCTGAATTATCCTGACCCCACTCCAAGATGAACTTCCCCTCGGGGAAGTAAAACAGGGTTAACCAATGATAAGCAAGCAATCTTCTTGTCCTAGGAAAATGGCAGCCAATAAAAAGAAGTATAGCCTTTACTTCATCCTTATTTGGCAACAATTTAATGAGTGACAATTATGCACCAAACACTTTGGTAGCTACCGCAGATCCAAAGATTCAGCATTTTCCTCAAGGGACTTATGAAGGGAGAGAGGAGAGCTAACTCATGTACCACACGATGTGGCAAGTATGTCAATAGAGCTATGAAACACAGAGGGTCACCTATTCTGCTCTTTTTTTCCCCCAACTGCTGGGAAGTCAGCATCTTAGTTGAATATAATCTTTAACAAAGTTTGTCCACATATTATTTTAGTTGTTGTTGTTAATCTTCACTCAAGGATATTTTCCCATCCATTTTTTTGAGAGTGTGAGGGACAAGGAGAGACACAGCGAGAGAAACATCGATGTGAGAGAGACATATCGATTCGTTGCCTCCTTCATGCGCCTGACCAGGGACGTGGATCAAGCCTGCCACCTAGGTACACGTCCTTGACAAGAGTTGAACCAGGGACCCCTGAGTCCTCGGGCGCAGGCTCTATCCACTGAGCTAAACTGGTTAGGGCCCATTCTGTTCTTGAAGACCTTGAGCTATTTCCAAAACAGTCTGCCCTTGAAATAGGAGCTGAGTGAAGGCAAGAGCACAGAGACACATTGAGGGAGCAAGGTCTGTTCAGATACTGCAGTTGGGCTCATATAGCTGCCGATGCCATGTCTGTGCGAAGTTTCAGAAGATGCTGCATTGGCCTGCAGCGGCCAGGACCAGAAGGACCTTGTGTATCAGCAAGGAGTGGGAACTCCAGCCTGAAGGTGATGGAGAAACACTGATGGGTTTTAGGCAGCAGCCTAACATGATTGGACTGTCTTTCCGAGAGATTAGTCTGGGACTCGGTCATATGAAAGTTGGAATTTGGGAAAGAGTTAGTGAGACAGGAAAAGAGAAACCAATTGAAAGGCTTCCATAATAATACAAGAAGTTACCAAGGAGGGCTAAAACAGGAAGTTATAGCAGTTAGGAGAAAGTGCTTGATTACCAACAACCATCTTTCAGATTCTGGTTTTACCGTTTACTCTTGTGACATTTGGGAAACTGACTTGACTCTCTGTTTCTCAATTTCCTCATTGAGAAATTGGAATCATAACAATTATAGGGTTGTGTGAAGATTAAATGAGTTAAAGTATTTGATGTATTTATATCAGCAGCTTGAATGTGCAAATGCTGACTAGATGTTAGCTATGACCACGAAAGCAAAAGCAGGGAGGATGGAGAAGAGAGAAAGAAAATGGATGTTAAGCATATGTGAGAGATGAAGAGGGTAAATTAGGTGTATCTCAGGATTCTGATTTCAGTGACTGTATGGATGGACAATGCTGACAAGATAAGGAGAGAGTTTAAGTGGAAAGATGCGAGTTTAGTTTTAGATAGACTGAGTTTGAATCACCCATAGTATATTCAAGTGGCAGAATCCTTGTGGACTTGTATACTGGACTCTGGGATTCTGGGGAAAAAGATCTGGGAAAGAGATGTACATCTTGGGTAGCAGGATTGGTATCAGCAAAGCCAATGACAAAATAGTGAGAGAGGCTGCAGAGGCTGAGCAAGTTTGCTGGTCAAAGAGCCTGCTGTTGTCCCCAATGTCAGCCCTCCCCCTTCTCTCTAGCAATGGAATTTTGGCTGCCCTAAAGAAAAACTACATTTACCAGCCTGCCTTGCAATGGTGTGGCCATGTAATTAAAGTCCGACAATGGGATACAAGTAAAAGTGTCCTGTGATAATAGCCAGGAACTTGCTCTAAGAGGCAGCCAGCTCATCCTTTCCCCCTCCTTCGTCACACTTTCCTCTGCTCTGCTGCCTGGAACTTGGGTGCTACCTTGTCCATGAAGACCTGGGGGCTGTACCCCAGAGTGAGACCATGTGGTATTTATCTTTCTCTGACTGGCTTATTTCACTTAGCTTAATGCTCTCCAGCCCAGTGAGGGCACGAACGGGAGTGGGATGGGGGGCAGTAGGGGGGTAAGGACACATATGTAATACCTTAATCAATTTTAAAAAAAGATCTGGGGGCTGGAAGAAGCTAGCATCCCAGAGGACTTTGTGGAGCAGAGCTGCCATGCCAGTCTAGATTTAAAATGCCTTTAGGCTTTTACACAATAGAGAAATGAACATCTACCTTATTTAAGCTAGTAATGTTTTGTGTTGTTTCATGTTTCTCCCAGCTCAACATAATTCCAACCAACACACTATGTTCTTTCCTTCTCTCATAGGAAAATATTTGGAGAGAAATCATGACTAGTTGAAAGTCCCCTCTTTATTAGCCATGAAGTTTAATTTTTAAAAACAATCTATGAAAATATCTCATGAATTGGTACTTATGAAGAGTGTTATGGACTAAACGCTTGTTTCTCCCCAAAACCCATATGTTGAAGCCCTGACCCCCAGTGTAGTGGTTTCCCGAAGTGGGGCCTGTGGGAGGGAATTAGTTGTGGGTGAGATCATGAGGGGGAAGATCCCACAATGAGCTCAGTGCCCTAATAAGAGGAGGAAGAGACACCAGAGCCTTCTCTCTCTCCACCAGGAGAGGATATGGGAGGAGGCTCACTGCAAACCAGGAAGAGGGCTCTCAGCAAGGACCAGGCACCTTGACCTTGGTCCTCCAGCCCCCAGAGCTGTGAGAAGTAAATATCTCTCATGTAAGCCACCCAGTCTGTGGTGACTTGTTATGGCAGCCTGAGCCGACAAGACACAGTCTATAAAGTAGGAAGTTACTTGTATTAACAAGAAAAAAAATATGCAATAAGTTTAATTCTGAAAACCAACTACCATGATGTCAAAAGAGAATTTTAGTTAAAATAAGCATAAATTAAGGTCTAAAATATATTCCAAAAGGAAGTCCTGTGGCTCTAATAAAAGTTGTCAAGACAGTATTTAGAATACAGAGAAGGGGTGGATGGCTCCAAGGACAGAGGGGGGGGATATGGCCCAATCCCTGGAAAGAATGTCTGAGATCAGGTGAGATCTTAGCCTCTGGCTGTCACTTCCCTGAGTGCCATACACAAGTGAAAGGAGTTTACAGGCAGCTTTTACCCAGGAGTGCCAAGGAGAGCGCCCACATCTGCTTATGCTCCATGGACAAGCCCCGCTGCCGGGGCTAAACAAGGCAGTAGGTGAGCCTGCCAAAATGCCAGCACACTCCTGTGATTTCCCCCTTTGGTCTCAGCCTCCTTCTGTTCTCCAGTGGAGAATAAGGTGAGGAGGGGAAGTGAGAAGGAAGAGGATGAAAGGGTTAATGATGCTTGCAGGAGCCACCATTCTTTGCCCTTGGTCTCATTTAGCTCCTACATCACTTGGGGATAAAGCATACTAAAAAAAAGGGACTCTGGTTAGGGTTATGAAATTCACACCAAAGGCAGGTGCCAGGTGGTGGTACATGCAGTTACGATTAAAGCAAGCAAACCCCTTGAGTATCAATTTTATTAAGATATTTTTTGGGGGGGGAACATTATTTTCATATAAAAGAGTAGAATTGAACATTTACATGAATTCTTAAGATAAAATGGGACTATAAGGTTATTTCATGCCTGTGGCTTCAGGTCATAATTCCACATTCCCTGGGGCTCATCATATTTCTCTTCTGACAACAGGAATATTTCAGTAAAAGATTTTCAGAAGCACTACAGAAAAGCATGTTCATTGGATTGGGCAATTCTGAGGTCTCTGGTGACATCGTAACAGCAATTTCAGAGGAGTGGTTTTAGGAGGAAAGGAGAGGCGAGGAATGGGACCAGTGAGGGTAGCTGGACCATGTAGAGAAAAATGAGAGAAAGGAAGGGGGCCAGAGTGGAGTGTGGGGTCCTGCCCCATGACCACCACTGTGTCCAGGGACAGATAGGATAGTGTCATAATCGACATGGAGTCTCTCAGAGGAGAGGCTATTCCACTACTGAAGCAGCATCCACCCAGCACATCTGGCAGTGGGAGGTGGCCTGGCAGCTGGCAGGACACACTGGGGGACATCAGTGGGTAGTGAAGATAGATGGTATCTATATACATAAAAGCCTAAGTGACCGTCACAACCGAAACAACCGAACAGATGACTGAACAGGCTGAGGGGGGTGACCAGGCCAGCGGGGGGTGGGCGGGGTAGTGAGGGCCGACCAAATGACTGAGCAGCAGGCTGCATGGGGTGACCTGGATGACAGGGGCGTTAGTGAGGGCTGACCAAAAGACTGAGCAGCGGACTGCGTGGGGTGAGCAGGCCAACAGGGAGGGCAATGACGGGCAACCAAACAACTGAACAGCAGGCTGTGTGGGGTGACCAGGCTGGCAGGGGGGACAGTTAGGGGCAATCAGGCAGGCAGGCAGGTGAGCAGTTAGGAGCCAGTGGTCCCAGACTGTGAGAGGGATATCCGACTACCTGTTTAGGCCCAATCCCCACTCTGGCCCCCTTCCCAGGATCGGGCCTAAACCGGCAGTTGGACATCCCCAGTGCGGGATGGGCTGAGGGGAACCCCCCCCCTCCCCATGCACAAGTTTCGTGCACTGGGCCTCTAGTATAATATATAGCATGACCTGTGTTAGGAAGAGCAAGGGCTCCCTTCTGACTGTCCATAATTACTGATGCTCTTGGGGGCAAATCAGGCTCTCACTTTGTCTGAATCATGAGGTTGGACTGGATGCTCTTTAAATCCAGGGCTAAGTTCGAGAATACGGCTATTTATTTTAATGGTAACTCATTGTCTCTTCCTGCTCCTTTCTGACGTCCAGGATACTTTAACTCCGATAGGGATTTTGATAACAACTGGCACATTAAGAAAACATCGGCTCTTGGAGGTTGACTAGGCTTATTGTGGCGATCATTTTGCAATGTATACATGTAAGGAATCATTATATTGTACTAATATAATGTTACATGGCAATTACACCTCAACAAACTAAAACACTGCTTCTCTGAGAGTTGAAAGTTAAGGTTTCCCTTGGCTGGATTAGGAAAAGAAACAATAACGTTTCCCTTCTCAAGGTTGGTAACAGTGTTAGGAGGTCTCTGTTCTTAGGCCAACCAATAATTCTCCATTTATCACATCTTAGTAAGTACCTCTCTTGAGATTGCTTGCCTCTGCTACAGCTAGTTGCTCTATGCTACCCATCAGCCTTTGAAAATAGCCTGGGAAAAACCACAGGTAGACTCTGAGACAACAGAGTAATTGCTGCGTTCCCTCTGTGTGCTGGCCAGTACACTGAACACTTCTCATTATCGCCCTCTCCCATTCATTTCATTCATCCAGTGACTGTCTTTTGAGAGCACTGTCTTAGGTGCTGGTGATACAACAGCAATAAAGCAGAAAAGAATTCTCCCCTCATGGTTCTGCTCTAGAGGGGGTGCGCCCTGTGTCTTGTATCTTTCTTCTATGGAGGACTAGCTATCCCCACTTGAAATATGAACAAGTGAATGTGGCATCCATTGTTAGGTGTTTATCCATTCTTCTTCTTCTTTCTTTTCCCCCCCAAATGAACAGAATTTGGAACAGCAATGCACCCGGTTAAAAATACAGACCTTTTTCAACCTCTGGTAGTTAGGGGTGGCCAAGTGTATGTGCAAGTGTGTGTTTTTGTATGAATGCATATGTGTACAAAATGAAACGTGTGTGAAATGAGATCATGAAATACAGGTAGAGGTCACTGGGAGGGGCTTCTGCCTCCACCCCCCCCGCCCCCCCCCCCAGGGAAAAGGCTTTGGGAGGAGGTGGGGGTGGGTTTGCTCTGGTTTCTTGCAGGAAGCATGCTTGGCAGTAGAGTAACCATCTTGAGGCCATGAAGCCAAATGCCAAATACTATGAAGGAAAAAGCTGCAAGGAGCCAGCAGGCAGCTGCCCCAGTGAACTATTGATTTATTGTTATTGGAAGAGGAAGGTCCCTATTTGGTTAAGTCCTTTGGGCAAAGTTTCTATTCCAAGCAGGAAAGTGCAGTCCTAACCCACCCACAGAGCTAGCGGTGACAGGGCCAGCATTAAAACAGACCTTCTCGCTCCAAAGGCCGCGTTCTTTCCAGGCTATTGTGCACTTTCAAGGACTGCACCTCTGCCAACTCACTTCTCATGTTCCCTTTCTGGCTGCTGGGAAAGTATTCAGGGACTCAGAGAACTCTTACACTCATAGAATGTAGTACTTTATTTCCATGTGTTTTCTGTGAAGCAATTGACATTTCACAGCTCCATTCAGAAGGGACTGCACAGCTACCCCCACTGACCTCCATCAACCAGCCCCCGCAGCAGAACATCCTAGAATGTAACGCTCTCCTCAGTGAAGGAAGTGTGGAACTTAGTAACAACCCACCCTGCTTTTGTTTTAATCACAAGAAACAAGTCCTCATAGTCCTGGGATCCATTCTCACTTCACTCGTCCTGGTGCCTGCCTTCTGTCGGTTTCCTCTTTCCTGTGTGGATGGGTGTATACTTGACCCTGAAGCCCTCCCTCTTTTTTTCTGGCATATTCTTTGAAGCTGACAGTTTTCCTGTTCCTGCCAACCTTTGGAATAAAATGTCCTGACCTTTCAGCTGCCGCTTCTGGGTCTCCCCCTGCCAACCTCACTCATTCCAGTGCGCAGACTCTCCAGACCTGTCCTAGCCGGACACAATTCACTGGGTCTAGCCTGTCTGTGTTCTGAGTAACACACACACACACACACACACACACACACACACACACACACACACACACGGTAACAGTAATAGTAGAAAAACGATTCCGGTGAGCTCATTTGTGGCAACACAACATGCATTGTCTGTAACAATGCTCTTCTCACAAAACCTGCGAAAGGCACAGACCCTCTTTCAGGGGCCGACAGGAGACAGAGCCTTAGCAGAACAGAGTGCTGCTGGGGAACTACAGGGCATCACCCCCTGCACCTTCAGAGAACGGGAGCCTCTAATTGCCTTTCCCTCCAAGGATATGCCCACCCTCAGGAAGGACCTATGAGAAATTGCAGTTCCTTTCCCAGAAGCTTCTTTCAGCTCTGGTTCTCAGCCCAGTGTGCATGAGGTGGGCACATAAAGTAGACTTGAACATCTCTGTGACTCAGTCTTTTCTTTAATACTGTGGGACATGACAACATTTTTGCAAATGCATAGAAGAAGGCACAGCCCTGTTTTGCTGGTCTATTGCTATGTGACAAGGCACCTTAGAATTCAGGGCCTTAAACCAACACCTGTTTAGGTGTTGTGTGGTTTGACCAGGATCAGCTGTGGGGTTCTGCTCTGCTTGATGTCTTCTGGGGCTACAGTCATCATAGGGCTTATCTGGCCACATGGTCCAAGATGGCGCATTTTCAAGTCAGCACCCTGCCAGGGGCAGTGGGAAGGCTGGGCGAAGCTGGGATGCTGGGACCGCTGGGCCATGGTCTCAGTCCACACACTCTCAGGTCTGATCTCTCTCCATGGGACCTCACTGGGTAATATTCCAGCAGGGTAGCTGGACTTCCTAGATGGCAGACTTCCCAAATCATGAAAGTAGAAATTGCCAGCCTCTCTTAAGGAGTAGGCCCAGGCATTGACACAGTGAGTCTCAGGGCCAGCCACAGATAATATAGGACTGAACCACATAGCAGTGTGACTACCGGGAGGCTTGCTCCATGGAGGACCCTCTTTGGAAAGCAGCTACTGCAACTGCCGTCCACTCTACCTAATGTCCAAATGATATTCGATATGTTAAATAGCCCTTCATAGAAAAACCTGTGTTGCCGTATTAAGTATGTGAATTACCAAGTTGCATATATATTGGTAGCATTTAGAAACCACGCACATCCAGTGAATCTGATTTGTTTGAAAAACATGATCAGGATCTCTGGAAAAAAATTCACGTTTTATTCAATTGTTACGTACATAACAAATCAAGCTTTGCAAATAGATAATATTCTCAGGATAATAAGTAAAATCCTCCTCCCAGTTTATCTAGGTATCAGGAATGTTTCCCTTTGACAGTAGAGCTGTGAAACACAAACTCTCATGCGTGTCATCTCAGGACAGAGAAATGGGACACCTGTGTTTTTCATTCTGTGGTAGCCTAATTTTGGAATACTTCACCAAGAATCAGTTTATCTTATGAAATGTAAGAACTCTGGTGAAAGATGTTTAGTGATGGAAATTGCCAGTGAACTCTGCATTTATATGGCTGCCACAGATGGGTCATGGAGGCTCCTGGCACTACCCTCCAGCCACTTTTTAAAAATATATATTTTTTCATTTATTTCAGAGAGGAAGGGAGAGGGAGAGGGAGAGAGAGATAGAAACATCAATGATTAGAGAGAATCATTGATCAGCTGCCTCCTGCACCGCCCCCCACTGGGGATAGAGCCCACAACCTGGGCATGTGCCCTTGACCAGAATCAAACCTGAGACTCTTTGGTCTGCAGGCTGATGCTCTATCCACTGAGCAAAACCAGCCTGGGCCGCTTTGTGTTTTTGTTTGTTTGTTTTTATTTGGGTAACATGGCCATCCAACTTATTGGTAATCAATGTAATAAATATTAAAAGCATTCATTGGGTGGCAGTGGTTAATATGATCATATAGGTTTCAGGTGTGGGTTTCTATGTTACAAGATCTGTGTATTGCACTGTGTGCCTTTCCCATACTCTCCTGCCTTGAGGCCTTTGTGCCATTCGTCATTTAGGAAGTCATTTGTTCCAACATCCACCTGCCCATATCCTTCAAGTCCCCACTCTAAACCCACTTTCCAAATCAAGTTTTTTTTCTCATTATCTGAGTTGAATCAATCTCCTCTCGGTGTATTAATTAGCTATTGCTGCAAATCACCCCTAAATTGAAAGGCTTAAAACAGAGAATTTTTTTTGTCTACAAAAAATATTGTTTGTCTACAATTCTCTGGGCTGACAATTTGAGAAGGGCTCAGCTGGGACGGGGTGTCTCCGTGCGTTGGGCGAGTTTATTCATACACTGGCAGTCTGGCTGGGGGCCAGCTGGCTGAGGAGGGCTTTACTCACCTGGGCAAGGCCTTGATTGTGTTGCCTGGAATGACTGGGTAATTTGAGCCTTCTCTCTCCCCATGCAGAGAGCGGATGTCACAATGCTGTTGTAGAACATCACTGTTGCCACATTTTATTGGCCAAAGCAAGCCACAAGGCTAGCCCAGATATAAAAGGCAGGGTGTGTGTGTGTGTGTGCGTGTGCGTGTGCGTGTGCGTGTGTGTGTGTGAAAGTATGACTCCTACTCTTTATTTTTCAAAAATGGGCTTAATGTTTTAATATTTCATTTTAAATAATCTTCCTATTTTTTTAATAATCTACCTCAAAGTGTAATTTAAGATTAGTAAATTTGAAATTCTGAACATCTTTGTTTCTCTGTAAACCATAATGTTTTTAACTCTTTATTTTGAATTAGTTTTATTCTTAGAGAAGAAAAGTTGCAAAAATAGTACCAATAGGCTCCAAATATTCCTCACTCAGTTTCCCCAATGTCAACATCTTACACAGCCCTAGTGCAGTTGTCAGAAAAAAGAAATGAAGGTTGCTTCAGTACATTTAACTAAAGGACACATCGCATTTGAATTTCAACACTGGTGTCCCTTCCCTGTTCTAGAACCTATCTGGGCTCCCACTTGCATTTATCTGTTACTTCTCCTTAGTCTTTGGCAGCCTTTCAAAGACTACAGTTTCTCAGTCCTATCTTATCTTTAATGACTGACATTTTAGAAGAGTACTGATCAATAATTTTGTCAAGTAACCGTCATGTGAGCTTGTCGATGTCTAGTGTTTTCTCATGGTTGCACATATTTTGGACAAAAGTACCACAGATGTGATTTTTTTCCCCTCGGCACATTGTATTACAAGTTTCATGATGTGAATATGTGTTACTTCCTGGTATCATTGACCTCGATCACTTGGTTAAGATGTTCTCTGTCCGGTTTCTCATTGTAAAGGTACCACTTACCTTCCCCTTTGAGATTAATCAATACTTAGGAGATACTTGGAAACTATTAAAAGTATAATTCTCCTCAAACTTTCATCCACTAAATCTAGCATTGATCAGTGGATTTTTGCATTAACAGTTATGATTATAGTATTTGTCTAATAGTAACTTTCTATCTTCCTCTTTCCTTCTACATTTATTCATTGAAATATATCATAAGGAAGAGCTTTCCTTTCTCCTCGTTTATCAGTGTGGACTCGATATTTATTTTATCCTATGGGTTAAAATATAATACAGGCATTATTGATTGTGCTGCTCAAATATGTAAACCATAATATTTTAAATTGGGAAAATACTCCCCTGTGAGCACAGAGGCACCTAATCAGCTCAGAGAAAATTCTGCTAAATAGAAGGTATTCAAATTATGATTACAAATCTCTCCAGATTAAAATGTGTAAATATTTGGATGCAAATGTTTTGACAGATACTATCTTTGCCTCCATTGTATGTGTGTGGGTTTTTTTGTTTGTTTGTTTTTGAAAAATTAAGTTCATCAAATAAGCTATTTTTGTTTATGGTTTTTGAATATTTTTCCAAACATAGATATTGTAAAACCTGGTACAGGATATAAGTTTATACTAATAAATAGGAGCTGAACAATAGCCTAAAATCAGGATGTTCTAGGCAAATCAGGCCACATGTCTCCTTCTGGGAATCGAACCCTGACCTCCTGGTTCATAGGTCAATGCTCAACCACTAGGCCACCATGGCCGTGCTCCTTAAACCTGGAATTGTCTTTGACTCTGGCATGTACAGTCAACCACTGACTCTTCTTTATGCTTTCTTAATTCTTACTGTATCCACCTAGGCCTAGATGCTGTTACCACAGCCTGTATTACTTATAATTACCTATCAATTGGTCGAGGAATCATGTCCTCATTATATCCATTCTCTTCACAGCTACCATAGTTTTATTTATCCAGAAACTTTGTGTCTCATCACACCCTTGACGAAGAAATCTTAATGTTTCCTTATTACCTGCAGAGAAAATTCCACAACTTAGATTCTGAGTATAGTCCGTTCCTAGTCTATACTTACAGATTCATTTGTCATTCCTCCCTTGCACAAATTCCTCACTCCAGCTTGACTTGATCACTCCCCATGTCCTAATCACAGTTGGCATTTGGCATTTGCTGTCCATGCTTTTGTTCATGCTTCTATTCTGTCTTCCCAAGCTATACCTCACTTGTTGAAATCTGACCTATATCTTTAAGCCCAAGTAATATCTTCAAGAGTCCTGCTCTGATTCCCCATCCAGGAATATTCTTTTTATCCTCTGAAGGTCGGCAGTTGTATAGAAACTACTCTGGTGGTGTATTATACTATCACCTTCAATTCAAGGAGCTGCTTGATTGCAAACTTTTGCAGGATGGAGATGAACTCTTTCATCTTTTGATATTGAGAATGCCATGCAGCAGGAGTATGTGAACATACTGCTGCTTAATAACTATTCATTGAGTGAATTAATAAATGAATGGCTAAAAAATCCAAACAAAAGAGATAATGAATGACATCTTCACTCTAGAAAATATTTTTACAATGTATTGGAAATATAATAATTAACCCAGGCTGCCATAGCAAAATAACAAAGACTGGGTGACCTACACAATAGACATTTATTTCCCATGGTTCTGGAGGCTGTGGAGTCCAAGCTCAAGGTGCCAGCAGATTCGATTTCTGGTGAGGACCTCCAGAGTCCTCACATGGTAGAGGGACAGAGGGAGGGAACTCTTGGTCTTTCTTCTTCTCATTATAAGGACACTAATCCCAGCACGAGGGAGAGCCCCTTGGGACTTCATCTAACCCTAAATTACTTCTCAAAGGCCCCACCTTTAAACATCATCTCATTGGGGTTAGAGCTTCAACAAATAAATTTTTGGGGAGAACCAAGATGGCGGCATAGGTTAACGCTGGAGTTTGCTGCTTTGAACAACTACTTCAAAAGTGAAACCAAAAAATGGAAGGGACATCACCCAGAACCACAGGAACGCTGGCTGAGTGGAAGTCCTACAACTAGGAGGAAAGAGAAACGCATACGGACACTCAGAGGAGGCGCAGGGCTGAAGTCAAATTCTGAGGTGCGGAGTGCGCGGAGCGGGCTGGCGGCAGAGGGCGCAGTTGTTGTTTTCAATCGGGAGGGAGTCACAGACTCTGAGCACCAGATCCGGGCGAGTCTTTAGGGACCCAGACTCAAACGGGAGAAGCGGGACTGTCTGGCTTCGGTCAGAGCGAGTGCAGCTTTCTCTCTGAGCTTTGCAGCGGGTGCTGGGACTCAGAGAGGCAGAGCCCCTGGGGACAGGACTGAGAGCCGCCATAACTGCTCTCTCCGGCCCACCCTGTTGATCCTGTGCGACCCGCCCTGCCCAAGCCCTGCACAGAGGCATTTGCCGGATAGCCTCAGGCAAAGGCTAGATTAGCACCTCCCTAGAGGACAGAAGTTCTCTCACTGCTGACACAGCTGATTCTCATAGCCACTTGGCCTGGAGGTCAAACCCTCCCTGGTATTAGCTACAACAATCAAGATTTATCTATAAGACTGCGAACAAAGACCACTAGGGGGTGCACCAAGGAAGCATAACAAAATGCGGAGACAAAGAAACAGGACAAAATTGTCAATGGAAGCTATAGAGTTCAGAACCACACTTTTAAGGTCTCTCAAGAACTGTTTAGAAGCTGCCGATAAACTTAATGAGATCTACATGAAAACTAATAAGACCCTCGATCTTATATTGGGGAACCAACTAGAAATTAAGCACACACGGGCTGAAATAACGAATATTATACAGACGCCTGACAGCAGACCAGAGGAGCGCAAGAATCAAGTCAATGATTTGAAATGCGAGGAAGCAAAAAACATCCAACTGGAAAAGCAAAATGAAAAAAGAATCCAAAAACGCGAGGATAGTGTAAGGAGCCTCTGGGACAGCTTCAAGCGTACCAACATCAGAATTATAGGGGTGCCAGAAGATGAGAGAGAGCAAGATATTGAAAACCTATTTGAAGAAATAATGACAGAAAACTTCCCCCACCTGGTGAAAGAAATGGACTTACAGGTCCAAGAAGCGCGGAGAACCCCAAACAAAAGGAATCCAAAGAGGACCACACCAAGACACATCATAATTAAAATGCCAAGAGCAAAAGATAAAGAGAGAATCTTAAAAGCAGCAAGAGAAAGAAACTCAGTTACCTACAAGGGAATACCCATACGACTGTCAGCTGATTTCTCAACAGAAACTTTGCAGGCCAGAAGGGAGTGGCAAGAAATATTCAAAGTGATGAATACCAAGAACCTACAACCAAGATTACTTTATCCAGCAAAGCTATCATTCAGAACGGAAGGTCAGATAAAGAGCTTCACAGATAAGGAAAAGCTAAAGGAGTTCATCACCACCAAACCAGGATTATATGAAATGCTGAAAGGTATCCTTTAAGAAGAGGAAGAGGAAGAAAAAGGTAAAGATACAAATTATGAACAACAAATATGCATCTATCCACAAGTGCATCTAAGAATCAAGTGAATAAATAATCTGATGATCAGAATGAACTGTTGATTATAATAGAATCAGGGACATACGAAAGGGAATGGACTGACTATTCCTGGGGGGGAAAGGGGTGTGGGAGATGTGGGAAGAGACTGGACAAAAATCGTGCACCTATGGATGAGGACAGTGGGTGGGGAGTGAGGGCGGAGGGTGGGGCGGGAACTGGGAGGAGGGGAGTTATGGGGGGGAAAAAAAAGGAACAAATGTAATAATCTGAACAATAAAGATTTAATTAAAAAATAAAAAAAAAAAAACAAATAAATTTTTGGGGAACACAAATGTTCAGTACATAACGAGGACATTTAATCACAAGAAATGATTGAATTTAAGCCTGTCTGTGGGAGAATCTTTTTGAGTGAATGGGCATCGTGATCTGTAAAGTCCTATAAATAGCCAGGTTGATTCACCTTTCATATAAGATCAGCCTTGTTTATTAATCTTTGGGTCATTCATAAATGCTAAACAAGATCAATATCATGCCATTTTTTTATAACCCTGATTTCCACTAACAAATAAAGACATAATGGGTAAAGACATAAGGTGTGTATTTGTGTCTCTGTATCTGTCTCAAACAAAAAGATCCACATCAAACATATAATAATGGCTTTTTATGGGGAAGACAGTGGCATTGCAGAGGTATATCACCCTGTGTGCTCCTGAACTGTTTTGGTATTTTTGGTAATGAGCATATTTTACATATTATGTTGAAACAGAAAAATGATTTTTAAATCTTTTAAGAATTCTTGGCCTACATGGCACTCTGTACATGAGATCCTGATGTGGCAACTGCCTTCAAAGAGTTCATACACGGTATTCCTTTGGAAGCTCCAAGAAATGAAGAAAATAAAAACGTGGCTCAACCTATGTCCAATGATAGCTCTATTGTTTTCAAAAATCTTACCAGAGTAAGAAAATAATCTTACTGTGAGAGTAAAAACATATTTGGAAAGCAAATATATAGTAAAAAAAAAAAAAAAAAAAAAAAAAAAAAAAAGGAAAGGAAAGGCATGGAAAAAGTTGAACTTGTGTGTTTCACAAATCATATAAACTCTTCACACAAAAAAATTTACAATCCCCAAATCAATGGATTCATAGGCATAAATCTGAAAAACATTGTGACTAAAATCAGTAAAGCTATTAAAGTATTTAAATATTTAATTCTTTTAAGGATCAAGTACATGTTAACCATAAAACAAAATGAGAACATCTGAAAGGCAAAGAGGTTGAAAGATTGAAAATAAAAAAGCAAATGGTGTGTTTAGTGCTACTGAGAGACTTTAGCAAATGGCTATCAACCCATTTCAAGATAAAAACAGAGTTTGTGTAATTACAATGAGCCTGAAGAGGGGTTTAGCATTTATATACCTCCTGGGAATTTGGGTGAGTCAGAAACATAAAACCAAAGCAAAGGGAGGGTATTGAAATATTATTTCCTGCTGTATTGTAGAACGGAGAAGAGAATAAACATACCGATTACTTGCATGGCCGGTTCCACGTCTGCTGTGGCCTCTTCCAACAATGACAGCAGCTTGGCTGATATCTGATGCACGGATTCAATATTGCTAAACAAGCTATCCACGTCCAGCCGATCAATCTGAAGAAAAACAAACACTGAGTAGCAGCTAATAGAAAGAGACCCGCTGTATTTAGGATGTTATCTCTCACAGTAAGCATTTTATATGCCATCCCACCATTTCTGTAAACACCCTTTTTTAGGATTTCTAGAGGAAATGTGCAGTTTTTCATGCAAGAAATTGCGATGGTGCATTTGTCACCTCTGTCTTTTTCTTTATTTTAACTAAATTTTTGTGAGTGGTGTGTACATCTACATATGCTTAGAAGAATCGGAGTGTGAAGAAGACATGGGCCAGCTACCTGGCACATTTATGAACTGCCCTCCAGGAGGGTGGTACCTGGGCATATGAATTTCGAACACTGTACTGCTCACACAGCAGAAGTCAGGCCTTCCTCTAGGCAAGAAACTATTTTCAAAGCTGTTTTAAAACATACGTGTTCTCAAACTGATGACAAGTAGTTGTGCTGAGCTGTTCCTGTTTGTTTGGTGTTTTTTTTTTTAAAAAAAGAAATGTGAATAGAAATTGTTAACAAACATGTTCTGATAATTAAAGATTCATCATATCATTTCTTCATGAACTAGTGTTACCATTCCCAGATCTTATGGCTGGTATTTATAATAATTTACCTATTCATTCATCCATCCTTTTATTAGAGGCCCAGCGCACAATATCACGCGAGACCCAGACCCGCCGTGCCAGTGGGACCCAGACTGACTCCCACCAGGGCAGCGGGGACACGGGACCCAGACCGACTCCTACTGTGCAGGGCGGGAGGTGGGAAACAGACTGACTCCCGCCGCACTGGGTGTGACGTGGGACCCAGAGTCAAGTGCCCGCCCACACAAGCACGCCTCGCTGAGCACGAAGCTTCCTGGTCACCAATCTTTGGTCGTTTCACTGTGAGGTGTCACAATCAAGGGGTTTTTATAATAGAGATTTCCTGAGGACCTTGTATGTGCCAAGAATTATATCAGAAGCCACACTCTGTCAGAGGCATTGGATGATTAGTGGAAGGATGGACAGCTATCCTAACCAATCTAAGTGGAGTGTGTCTTGATTTTGCTGTATCTTGCTCAAAATCCTTTCTCTTGAGTTTAAGTTAGATCTTGCATCATCAGACAGTATCTACTTGGGTCAGGAACAGATCGGTACAGGCGCCACTGGGCACCCATAGGGAACAGGAGTAGGCGCCTCCTATCCCTCGTTTATTGTGCATGAGGTTGTAGGTGAAAAACCAAACCACCAATAATCAAGTCATGGAGGTACTAATAGAGCTGATAGTCAAAAACCCAGGTCAGCAAAATTCAATGTTAGAGAGAGTTAGAAAGTTGAGCTAAAGATCAGAAAGAAAGAAGCAGAGGAAGTAAGGGAAATTGGCAACACTGAGTACAGAATAGGAGACAGACTTGGAGGAATTTCTGAGGATGAGGTCCAACAAGTGCAGCTTCTTTCTCATGCTCTCAGCATCAGTGTCACTGGGTGTGCCACATCCATTTAGTGGGGAGGAAGGAGGCAGGCACCCATCTTTTTCTCTTATCCTTTTTGACATTGACCCATCTATTGTTCCCCATACTGGACATGGATACTATTGATAAGGATATTCTGTTATTGGGCATAGAAGCATCACTTCACATTGAGCCTTGTTTGAAATGTGGTGACTATGTCAGTTATTTCTTATGCAATATGGTCTGACTGTACATGTTTTCTCAACCATCCTGGGAAATTCCTCACTTTTCTATCATCAGTCTTGACCTCAATAAAACTTCCAGTCTCATCTGTAATCAAATACTATGTGATTGTATGTAATGAGTTTATTTCAATATAGTGCTATACAACTTTTTTCCTATTTTTGTGTATTCTGAAATTATCTTTATCTCTATAGTACATTATTACATTACAATCATTATTAGCTCATAGGGTCTTTAATGCAGTATCTCACAAAATGTTCCTTTGTTAAGCATTCACTTTAACAGGATAGGGCATATGTGGCTTCTCTGCTTAAAATCTATGATATTATTATATAAACTACCTAAAAGCAGATGATGCTTTGCTAATACTTTTTTTTTCACTGTCTAAGTCTACATAATGGCTTGTTTCATAGAGAAGAACACCAGAATAGGCTGGGTTTTGTTGCTATAGCTAGCTCAAATTGTGTCAAACAGTGTCGATCATCTGCCACAGCTAATACTTTGAAATGGCTACAATGTCACATAACTCTGAGTACCATGGACTGAATGAATTATTTATTCTGAGTTGTTTTATGCTTTGGTTATTAATTGAATCACAAAGGTGTACCTTTGCCTAGTGCAAAATGTTTTTCCCAAAAGTTGAGAATGTATCAAATTTTTGTAGGTCGAGTTATTTTAAGATGTACTAGTAAAATATTTTTTAAAATCATATTTGAAATGAATCCTTCTAATAAGTAAAATTTCATCCCTAATTTACTTTCTTTGTAAGATTAGATGTAGTTCATATAGTGTACCTTGTTATTATTTCATTTTGTTGTAAACCTTTATTCTGAGGAACTTAAAGTATTTCATATTTATTATTTCATATATCTTTCCAACGTCTCTGTAAAATACATACAGTCTGAATGCAGAGAAACTCATGCAGAATGAAGAAAGGTGTCAAGCTTAAAATGATGAAGTTCAGGAAAGAGCTAGAACTGGAAAATGACCTGTTAGTGCTATGCCTTAGTCCATCACCAGCAAATATTATGAATAGAATACTTTGCCATCTCTGTTTGGGTTTTGTTTATTTGTTTCTGAGTTTTTCACTAAGTTATCATTTTTATAATTTATTTCCCAAGGTCAGAATCTTGTATATCTAATTTAGATTTTAAATTCAGTTAGCAAGGATCTAATTCTATATCTATCTCTAATCTTAGCTCAATGCAATGAATATTAAATAACAAAATACAGGTTTTTATTTCATTTCTATCTGAAAGATAGAAAGGATGAAAACATCAATTGGCTCGGTTTCAATGCCAGTATCACCACCAGGCCCACGGGGATTCTGTGAATCATAAAATGAATTCACAGTCAGTCACCGCTATGCCAAGGGACAAACAAAGGTCTGGTCCCAATAAGCTTTTAAAACTGGTAGATGATTTTATAAATCATCTGATTTATATAAATTCAAGGAATCATTTATGTACATTTACTAAACATTTGCTAGGAAGAGGAAATGCTCTAGAGCTTAAGTAGAGTTATATTTTAAATGGATTAAAAATTCATTATTTTAAAAAAAGATTTCATTTAAGCATACATTATTCTATATATAATAATTTAAATGTACAAAACAGAAAATTAAAGGTCAGTGTTTTTGGTGATAATTCTTTGCTTTATACAAATATTCATCACAGAATCTATTTCAAATAGCAAGTTCCCATTACATTTAAATAATTTTTGCTGAACATACAGTTGCATGTATCCAAAACCACTCAGGTAAAAATGTCTAAGTAAAGGAAAACATCTATAAGACTTTGTCAATTCAGAGACTGTAATCAATGGTATAGAATTACTTTGCACCTGACAAACACTGTACACTCCTGTTTCCAAAACATTCCTTGCACTTACCCGCATTTACATCCTAGCCCAAACTCTTCCCTTTCCTCACAAATGCTTTGCCCTCACATTACTT
Organism: Myotis daubentonii; assembly: GCF_963259705.1. Taxonomy (NCBI): domain Eukaryota; kingdom Metazoa; phylum Chordata; class Mammalia; order Chiroptera; family Vespertilionidae; genus Myotis; species Myotis daubentonii. The sequence goes on along the minus strand of NC_081840.1, from coordinate 145,618,620 downwards.
TACAACATTCTACCCATCTGAAATGGACTATGATAACGATAGTGTTTGTCCATTCGTTTTACCCATGTCTCTGCCCTATTTGCATTTTCTGGAAAAGCCCCAGCACCTCTATCTGATCTGTTGAAACTGTCAGTCATGATCCCCTTGGTCCTGTCCCACTCCCCACAGTGATGGACATGTGACATAGCTGGCCGCAGAGAATGGGCAGGTTCCCAAGCAGAGCTAATGGGGCTCCTCACTGGTTTTTAATACATGGTAACTGGGAAATAGAAAGGCTTGGCTTGTAAGCCCTAATTATGTAAGTTTCTGTCTTCAGCAATCATCTTTGTGCAGAGTTTGAATGAGATAAAGCCAACAAAGAGAAGGGAGCTAAGTCTGACAACCTTATTTTAGTTCCTGGATCAATCTCATCTGAAGCATGACATCCTTACTACAGAAGTTGATAAAATGCCTTTTTATTTCCTCGAGTTTAAATTTGGTTACCTACCACCAACAAAGGACTGGTACACGTTTCTCTATTTCTGGCCAAAATCTCACTTTCCCCTAAGAAAACTTTCCAGCTCCCTTGGTTAGAATTTACCTCGCCCTCTTCTGACCTTCCATGACACTTGCTTCCTATTACTCAGTGCTTATATTGAAAGGTATCATTCGTTATTAACCTGTCTCTATGTCAAGCCTGTGAGATCCTCCAGGACATTTGTCTTTGTGCACTATTTGAGTACCCCACTGTGCCTAATCCAGTGCTGGGCCCACACCTAGTCCCTCAAAAATAGCTTGACAATTTGAATTGAATTGAATCACTACAATTCATATGATCTATGTACTCTGTGGAAGCCATCAATAAAATGTTCTTTGCAATCACTCTATTGGACTCTAACAAGTCTGCAGAGATCAAAAGTGGTTTAAAGAAAGAAATCAAAGTCACCTAATTTGGTTGTTCAAAATATCATTTTAAGTGAATACTTTATAATTTTCTATTTAATTTTATCTAAAAAGACCAACTGTTGTGCTCAGTTGGGCCATTAGTCTATTTAGAAAATTTGCTGACAGGCCAAACTTCCCTTCAGTTTACACTTGGGAAATCGCTGTTTATTGTTTTCTGTTTGAGGAGCCTGAGGCACTCAGCTTGAGTCACAGGGAGGAATAACCAAACATTCTTAGTTCGATGTGTTGTGGAGACTTCCAACCAAGAACACCTTTAAAAGTGCACATTGAAAAGACATCTAGGAATAATATTTTTTAATAAAGGATGAACATAAAAGTCATTTATGTTTATTGTAGAAAGAGAAAGAAAGGAAGAAAGAGAGAGAGAAAGAAAGGACAATCACATCCAGCTGGCCTGGCTCAGTGGTTGAGTGTCCTCCTATGAACCAGGAAGTCATGGTTTGATTCCTGGTCTGGGTATATGCCCTGGTTTCCGGCTCAATCACCAGTAAGGAGTGTGCAGGAGGCAGCCAATCAATGATTCTCCCTCATCATAAATGTTCTATCTCCCTCTCCCTCCTTCTCTGAAATCAATAAAAATATAAGTATATATTAAAACAGAAAAAAACAGAGCTTTGTATATCCATATTTTTTTTTAAAAAAAGGACAGAAAATACAATTGCTTATAATTCTACCATATAGATATATCCTGACAAATTGCTTGCTTCCTCCATGTGTGTTCATCAAAAGATTTATATGCTTCAAAGAATGTTTTAAAATTTGGGTGTTTTGTTAACAGCATAACATGGACATCTTTTCATGTCATTAATTTTCCCAATTGCACCATTTTTTTTAATTTTTTAAAAATATATTTTATTGATTTTTTACAGAGAGGAAGGGAGAGGGATAGAGAGTTAGAAACATCAATGAGAGTGAAACATCAATCAGCTGCCTCCTGCACACTCCCCACTGGGGATGTGCCCACAACCAAGCTACATGCCCTTGATTGGAATCGAACCCGGGACCCTTGAGTCTGAAGGCCAATGCTCTATCCGCTGAGCCAAACCAGTTAGGGCCCAATTGCACCATGTTTAATGTCCACATTATGTAGAAATACTGTAGTCTACTTAACCGAATCTTTGAAATCTAGATAGACTGCTATTTTCAATATTATAAGCATCTTTCCTGGCTAAAATCTTGTTCACACCCATGATTATTTCCTCATGATAAATCTCATAAGTGCAATTACTAAGCTAAAATTATTAGTATTTCTTATGGCTTTTAACAAGTCTAGCAAATTATAGCAACAATTAGAAATGTTGTATTTCTTCTCGTAAACAATGAATTAAAAATCCTCAGTTTGCCCGGCCAGCACAGCTCAATGGATGAGCGTCAACCTGTAAGCCAGGGGGTCACGGTTCAGTTCCAGGTCAGGGCACAAACCTGGCTCAGTCCCCAGTGGGGGACAAGCAGAAGGCAGCCAATCAATAATTCTCTTTCATCATTGGTGTTTCTATCTCTCTCCCTTTCCCTTCCTCTCTGAAATCAATAAAAATATATTTAAAAACAACAACAACAAAACCCTCAGTTGAATATTAGTGCTCTGACCTCAATTTGGAAATATATTTTTAGGATTCTAATTTGACAATCAAAATCACACAACTGTATATAGCATATTTATGACTGTAAAAAAACAGAAGAAAATAAATAGCATCATTTTTTGTTGTTGTTAATCCTTACCCAAGGATATTTTTCCATTGATTCTTCTTTTAGAGAGAATGGAAGGGAGGGGAGAGACAGAGAGAATCGTTAATGTGAGAGAGACACATCAATTGGTTGCCTCCTGAATGCATCCAGACAGGGGATGGAGTCTGTAACCAAGTTACGTGCCCTTGACCCAGGACCCTTCAGCCTGCAGGCCAACACTCTACCCACTCAACCAAACCAGCTAGAGCAAATAGCATCACTTTTGAGTGCCATGCTGATCCCCACCAACAAAATGCTTCTCTGGAAAAAGACTTCAATGTTTCTATTGGGTGTGTCTTGGCAATAAATCTAAGTTCAACATAGGGGCCAATTCCAGACTCTATTAGAAATCAATATAAGGGAAATCCACCTTGGATGTCATCTGACTCAGATTAGCAGAACCTTGGTCCCTCTACCCCAGTGATGGCAAACCTATGACATGCATGTCAGAGGTGACATGTGAACTCATTTTTTTGGTTGATTTTTCTTTGTTAAATGGCATTTAAATATGTAAAATAAATATCAAAAATATAAGTCTTTGTTTTACTATGGTTGCAATTATCAATATGTGACACGGCACCACATGGCACCAGAGTTAAGTTAGGGTTTTTCAAAATGCTGACACGCAGAGCTCTAAAGGTTCGCCATCACTGCTCTACCCCTTCCAGAAGGCAGTTCCATTATGACAGAATGGCATACCCAGGTCCAAGTGGAGCTGCCTTCTAGAAGGGGTAAATCTCACAGCATCACGGGGCCTGGCTGTATTCCCTAAGATAGCGTGCTCCCTTATTAATGTTGAAGCTGTGAAATCCAGTGACACAAAGACTGTACCTTTAGCAAAGTAAGGTGAGAGTGGTAGGAAGTTGAAAATGTATTTTAAAAAACTGCAAGAAGTGGCGACCCATTGGACATATTCTGAGAGGCAAGAATTAAGTCTTGTTTTATTTTTTTTTAGGGAGGCAACTGAGATGGGAATTGTAGCAAGAGGAAAGAGATCTTGGCAGAAGGGCCTGGCAACTGCAGGACTAGAATAATTATCTAATTACTATGGCGTTTACTCAGTTGGCTTCTAGATTACGAAGCTTTTCAGGGTAAACTAGCCATTATTTCATCAGGTTTCACAAAACTACTAATTTGTATGTGTGAAAATTCCTGCTGTGGGACTAGATTCTAAACTGGCTAATTGAGTCAAACTACAAGTTGAATCGATATCACTGCCAGACAACAAGTCTTTTAATTAATCTTGAGGCTAAATGTCCAAGTTACCTGATAACTGCCCGGAAACAGTCCAGGCCAGCAGGCGTTGATGAGCGCTGACCTATGCCCCTGCAGAAATGTCAGTCTCTTTATAGAAAGTAAGGCTGGGACTTCAGGACAGACCTCTCAGCATGTGCCAGAGGAAGAGCAGAGCCAACAGAGGTGAATAAAGGGCAGACCAGAGACTGGTCCAATTGGAGAAGTTCCTGAGGTCTTGAGAAAGAGGATTGAGCCCTACCTAGAAAGAGAAGTGAACTCCGGGTGGTTTGGCTCACAGGCTGGAGCATCCGCCCTCAGACTGAATAATTTCAGGTTCCATTCCCATCAAGGACACTGACCTCGGCTGCAGGCTCAGTTGGGGCGTGTACAGGAGGCAATTATCATTCACTGTGTCTCTCACATAGATGTTTCTCTCTCTGTCTCTCCCCCTCCCTTCCACTATCTCTAAAAATCAATGGGAAAAATATCCTCAGGTGAGGATTAACAAAACATAAAACAGAGGGGGGGCGGGGGCTGGGAGAGGATTGAGAAATCCATCCCAAAGTTTATTTGACTAATAATAAAAAGTAAAGTGCTTATATTGATATCCTTGGATAAAAGGTATATAGTTGACCAAGGGTCCTTGCCTTTGGTTCTCTTATCTGCCTTGACACAGGAACACAGTTACTTGAGGTGGGAGGGGGAGGGGGGAGTGCTGGAGGTGGTAGGAAGATTTGCTATCCTTTCCTCCTTAGAATTTTATATGAAACTAGAGCCCAGTGCGCAATTTGAAATCACGGAGCACCACCCTGCCTTGACACCCAAACCTCTCCATGCACAGCTCCAGCGCGTCTGGCCCAGCCCCCAAACCCTCTGGCCTTCTCTGGCTGCTTCAAGCCCCACCCTCAGTCCCTCGAGTTGCCTAGGGCTGGTCCTGCCTCCTCCGGGTGCCTCCCGGCTTCTGCCCTGTCTCCAGAGCAACACCCCAGCTAATATGCTAATGACCTGGTCATTACCCGTTATGGCAGACTGACCATTAGCATATTAGCTCTTTATTAGTATAGATGCTCAGAGGACAAATAGTACTGCTAGGAATAGACTTCTGAGCTGAAGATCCAGTAAATTTTGTGATCCTTTAAAAATTCTAAAGAAAAAGTAGAAAAGAAATATGAGTTATATTGTCAAAACACAAGAGAAAGTAATTTGGAAACAAACAACCAGTGAGATTAGAAAATAAAAAATGTTGTGCATCCAAATCAACCAAAAAAGTATATTTAAGGGCTCTGGGTTGAGCACAATGAATAGGATAAACATTTTTGTGCTTTTGTTAGGGGCAGAAATACAGTATTGGGGACTAGCTATAGTTATCAGAAACATGAATCATGCTCTGTTAACCTTGATTGTTTTATTCTAATTAAAGAAAGCACATTCTAACCTGGCCGGGAGTTTTAAACCCTCTTCCCCCTTCACTCAGGACCTGGGAATTATGGAAAGACTAGCAACCTTGGTACCAGTCCACATTGCCTGTAACCTGCAAACCATTTATACACATTCTTATTCCTTTTGCCTACTCCCCCAGGTAATTCTTATTCTATCCAGTATAAGCAGCTGGCTTATGGGAGGGTGCAGAGCAGATTTTTGTGGGTGACCTGCTGCTCTCCTATACTGCTGGCATCTTAAATAATAAAAGGCTAGTATGCAAATCAAGCAAATGGAGGAACGACCAGTCACTATGATGCACACTGACCACCAGGGGGAAGATACTCAATGCAGGAGCTGGGCTCACAGCTGGCAAGCTCAGTGGTGGTGGCAGTAGGCTCTCCCGTCTCTGTAGCAGCACTAAGGATGTTCGGGGAGTAGGCCTTGGCCCTCAGTCAGACATCAAGGGCTCCCGGATTGCAAGAGGGCACAGGCTGAGCTGAGGGCCTCCCCCCAACCTCCCAGTGCATGAATCTCGTGCACCGGGCCTCTAGTTATTGAAATAAATGCTCATATATAATTCAACACTCTCTCTGCTGAACTGGCTCAAGGAGTGACAGGCAGCCCAGGCCCTTTGGTTGTCCAGTTTCACTTTGATCACTTGAGTACTTACTGTCTGTGTGAGTGTGTGCATCTTTATACACGTGTGTATTTATTCTTTCTTCTTCCTGCATATTCAAACTCAAATTTGATGATGTACGAAAAACCACCAGCAGAAAGCCAACCATCTAAATAAATCTCTTAACCTATCAACAGAATTATTTCCTTTAGATCTATTTCCTTTAGATCAATATCTGATAGAAACAAATGATATTAGAAATTGCTTGCTAAACATTCGCAAATTATTTTTTCACTTTGTAACACAATTTACAAAGTTTGAAGTGTTAATAATACAAGCAAAGACTAGGAAAGTCCTCAATCTGCTAAAAATAATTTTGAAAAGGTAGAAGAGACTTGAAAGGGAAAAAAAAAGACACAACATTTGCTTGAGATGACGAATATAGAAAGAAAAGAAGTGTGGAAAAAAAGATGTGGTGGGCAAGTATGTAAAGGTGGCCTGGTATAAAGCAGGAACTAGGGACAAAACTGCTGGACAGAGAACAAATACCCGGGAAGTCTATCTGTGTCATAAATTCTGGAGTTTCTCAGGATTTGGTCATTCCACAACTGGCATTCCCACACGTTCTCCCTCAGGAAATCTCACTTATTTTGGGCACTCTGATTACCATGTCTAGATTAATCATGACTCTGCTTAAAATTTTCTCTAGTTTTTCATCCCAGATGCATAAAGTTGGTACTTCTGGCCTGCGGTCTCCATGGTCTTGTCTCCAGCAACACTTATCTCCAGCACCTTGGTGCTCCCAGCACATACCCAGCTACTGCATATCATGTTTCCTTCCTCAGGCTATCTCCTTGGAATCCAAGAATAGGAGTCAAAATACAACAGAAGGTTAAAACCAAACACTTCTTGCCTCAATTTCCCTTGGAGTGTCAATTTCTTAAAATACCAAAATTCCAAAGTGAGTATGAGATGTTTTGTCATGTGTAGAACTTAAAAAGCCAACCTCAGTGAACTGTTTTAACATCACCTATGCAGGCCTCATGCCTGAGAAACCTAAAGGGGACTGTGGCAGTCGCACAGTGGTGGCCAACTTGGGAAGAACTTGCACTCTGTCAGGGTTTGGAGGTAAATGATGCATGAATGTTTCCCATGGACCGGATATGGCCTCTATGCGGGAGGGAGCTGGTGTGAGCTCATCTCTGATTCTGCCTTCAGGACTGAAGGGCAGAATGGGGAGGTAAACCCTGATGTCAAGGAGCTGAGGAGAGAATTACAGGCCACCATCTAGAAGAGAGATTCAGTCGGGATCAAGTGACCTTCAGGAGAGAATGTCCCACCCTCCATCACCACTATCATGGAAATTTACACACACACACACACACACACACACACACACACACACACACACACATCAGGGAAGCATGATTACATCTGGAAGGCCCATAGAATGCAAAGCCTGTCTATGATGACACCAGTCCAAGTGGCCCTAACCCTCTCCCTTAACTTGCCTCCCACCCATCCTCCCCGGGGTCCGCAGCTGGCTAGGCCTGGTGTCTGGGAATGAGAAGAGCAACATTGGGAGGAGAAACAGCAGACGCCACCCATACTCCCTCCTCCCACTGCAGGTTTCCCAGTGAAGCAGGCCTCCCAAAGCACAAATTAACACCTGACGGACATTCTAATGTGTGAAATGCGACTGTCTGTCTCAGGTCTGTTATGTAAGAGGGAAAACAGTCATGGGCCTGCCACAGTTTCACCCAGAGGCGGAAAGCACAGTGGAACCTCGTTTCTCAAACTTAATTCGTTCCAGAAGGCTGTTTGAAAACCGAATCATTTTTGCCCATTAGAAATCATGTAAGTGCAATTCATTCATTCCAGACCCCCAATGATTCCCTGTTTTAACCTTTCTCAAATACAGTACATGTCTAATGTATTGTTTAACTATAAACACTTTAAAAATAAAAGGACATGAAATGTAAATGAAAATTTAACAAAAAGAAAAGAAAATGAACAGTAAAAAATGAAAATTTAACAATAATAACAAGCAGCAACAAAAGCAAAAAAAAAAACACACACACACACAAATATTAATATCCTGAAATTTTAACAGTGGTAAACTGACTCATATTCCTTTGTTTGTCGCCTGAGACACTTGTGGCTGATCAGATAGCTATCAGCATGAAAAAGGGGGTCAGGTTGAGAAGCAAATTGTTGGAGATGGGTGACATAGGAGAATCAAGGTTTGACTATAGTTCCCCACCATAAAGTTCATGGGTGCTCCTCATAGCATTTGCCACATTCCGAATCCCAAGAACCGCACAGAGAGAGGAAGGAAGCAAGAGAGAGTGTTGATTTTAGAAATCAGAGCCAGTCCCCTCATGTTTAAATCGCTTGTAATTTCTCACTTCTCTCACTTTTGAGAAACTACCTCTTTGTTAGGAACCCAAGGTGCCCAGCCAGCCCTGTGTCCTTAAGTCACCTGTGTTCCAGAAGAGAGTCAACACGCAGTGAGTTTGGCTGTCACAGGGTATGCCCAGAATGATGGAAACAAGAATGAGTCCTGCAGCGAGGCAGGGAGTGGGGGGGGGGGGGGGGGTGGAGGGGGGAGTTGCACGTCGTTGGAAATTCCATGTATTAACTGTGCCACCAAATTCCAGACTGCAAAGCTCAGGGTCACTCTAGCTCACTCCTCTGTCACCCTGACCTCAGGCACCGATAGTTTAACCTCACAATCTCCAACATTCAGTGAGCCCCTTTTGGTGCTCCATGAAACACTGTCCAGTTGCACTTTGTGCCTCTGAAAAGGCTTTTAAGTGCATCTTCATTCCCTATTCCCCAAGTTAGCTTGCCTAATACTTTCATTTTTCCAAAAAGGTAAGCTTTATGGGGCTTACAACACAATGGTCACCTCCCTTCCTTTAAAACATTCAGCTCCTCCCAGTTGCCTACAGAAAAGACCCCAAATTCCCCATACTGGCAGTTTTGTCTGGCCAAGACCCTGTCTTACTCCAACTGTTTTATTCTTATAAGAACCATCTGCTCCTATCCAAAGGAATGGCTTGCTCTCAGGCTTGCCACACGCCAGCTCACTCACCACATTGGTTCCTGTGGCTCTCTGCTCTTGGCCTCTTGCACTGCTGTCCTGACCCTGCCTTTTCCTAACCAGTGTTCACCTGGGGCAAAGCCTATATCTTCTCCCGAACTTCCCAGACCACTTACCCACCATTCATAAACAGTCGATAGTTATTTCTGCTCATGTTCCAGGCACTGTAGTAGGTGCTGGGGGACTGGAGATACAGCAGTGAAAAAAAATGAGACAAAACTTTGTGCTTCATATTGGAGACAAGTAAATGAGATAAATAAGTAAATTCCATAGTATGTAAATATATGGTGAAAATGTGATAAAGATAATATCCAGCAGGAAAGGGGGAAGAGGGAATTGGGGGGAAACTACAGCACTGGGAGCGCTCACCCCCAACCCTTTGGTACTAAAAGTTCCTGTGCAGCCCTGACCAGTTTGGCTCAGTGGATAGAGCATCGGCCTGCTGACTGAAGGGTCCCAGGTTCGATTCCAGTCAAGGGTATGTACCTTGGTTGCTGGCACATCCCCAGTAGGGAGTGTGCAGGAAGCAGCTGTTTCTCTCTCATAGATGTTTCTAACTCTCTATCCTTCTCCTTCTCCCTTCCTCTCTGCAAAAAATCAATAAAATACATTTTTTAAAAAAAGTTCCTGTGCACACTGAAGGCCTTCTACTGCAAGAAATTTGATTCTCTATTTAAAGGTGTTCTCTGACCACAGATGCCTACTCTGTCTACACACAGGGCAGTCTAGAGTCTCAGGAATGAACACTTCTGGAGCATCCCTCAACCAATGTCTAATGGGAATTGGGGGATGAATACCCCCCCACGAGGAACTACTCAGAGGTATGTTCTGTATAGAGTCCTAGGGCTCCCAGTGAGATATCACCTTCAGGTCACAGGAGTAATCTGCTCATGAATGCACCCTATACAGTCTTCTTTCCTTCTCAGTCTCATGTCCCCATTTCTTTGCAGCTGTTCCAGGGGATCAGTTCTCAGATAAATGACTTGCTCTACAATGCTTTTATCTGGATCTGCTTACAAGCCAGTATAAGATAGAGTGAGGTCACGGAATGCTTCACTGAGTAAAGGCTTGAAGGAGGTGAAGGGGCAAGTCCTTTTGGGGGCAGAGGAGTCAAAATAAAGAAAACAGCGGAGCAAAGGTGTTGAATCAGCAGTGTTCCTGGCTTGTTCATGGGACACTGACAAGGCCAGGTGAGGTCAGAGAGAGGGAGGGGCCAGCTCATGCTGGACCTCATAGATCATCATAAGAATGTTAGGTTTTAATCACAGTGAGATGAGAAGCCATTGGAAGGAAATGGAAGAGGGACATGATCTGAAAATATATTTTAATATATTTTTGTTGATTTCAGAGAGGAAGGGGGAGGGAAAGAGAGATAGGAAACATCAATGATGAGAGAGAATCATTGGTCAGCTGCTTCCTGCACACTCCCAACTGGGAATTGAGCCCACAACCCTGGCATGTGCCCTTGATGGTAATTGAACCCAGAACCTTTCCATCCGCAGGCTGATGCTCTATCCACTGAGCCAAACCAGCTAGGACTGACTGATATTTTAAAAAGAATCACACTGACATGAAAGCAGATCAGATTATCAACCGAGTGAATGTAGTAGACAAAAGAGAGAAGAGGGCCACAGACTGAGCCCGGATCTACTTGAGTGTTTAGAGATAAGAACCAGTTAGCGAAGGAGCCTGAGAAGGAGCCCTCAGATCCGTTGGAGGGGAACCAGGTGTATATGGAGTCATGGAAGACAGAGAAGAAAGCTGTTCTTCCCAATGCTGTTAACAGGTCAGGAAGTGAATACCTCATTCTGCTAATGCCAGGCAATTATTTGCTGCATAACTAATTAGCATAGCTAATCATGAACTGCCTTCTGTCACCATCATTTCTAGCATTGCCTTGAAATATATCTTTGATTGTTATTTGGCTTTTTATGTGTTTACATGTCATTTTCTTGACCATATTATAAACTCTTCTAGGGGAGGACTATGACATAAATTTCCTTGATTCCCACACAGAATTCAGCAGAAGGCATTCATGTAATAGACACTTGACAAACATTTAATCTTTTCATTTGCGTGTTCCACTGAAATATCATTCCTCGTGAAATATAGCCTAGTTAATCTGTCTGGAAGTGATCTGTCCCTTCTGTGAACTCTACTTTTAGAACTTATTTTCTGCTCTAACAATTATTGTTTTGCATTTTCCATTGCCACCTCTAACTAGAGATTCATAATCTTTTGAGGGCAAGGGGTGAGTTTCACATGTGTTAATATACTCTAAATGGCAAACAATGAATTAATTAATTGACTCATACAATCTTGAACCTTGTCTGTAGCTAAAGTGCCATAAATAATGCTTATTAAAAAATACCTGTTTCCCCAATATGTGCTTACTTTCTGCCCCAGAATTTATTCTTTGGAGCCTGAGATTTCTGGCCCTGCACAGCTACGTTGCTCTAAGGCTGAGGAAAGCTGCCATTCCATTAGAGAGGTTTATGGCATCATTAAAATAATTGCAGCCACTGAAATTTGTTGTTTATTTTCACAAATAAAACTAAATTAAAATAATGGTTTATTCATCTCAGTTCCAAGAAGGAAGTGATAAGCACAAGTCGGCTACAGGCACCACTATCCTGAATATTAAAATAGATTCGTATATGACATTTCACTTTTCCAACTCTGGGCATTCCAGCACCTCACTTATCTTCTCATCTGTTCCAGCAGGTTTTGATATGGACTAAATCTATACTAATAAAAAAGCAATATGCTAATTAGACTGGATAGACCGGATGTCTTCTGGACATCCTTCCAGACAAAGCCACAGTGGCGGGGGCCAAGGCAGAGGCAGTTAGGGGTGATCAGGCAGGCAGGGGAGAGTGGTTAGGGACAATCAGGCCAGCAGGGGAGAGCAGTTAGGGGTGATCAAGCCAGCAGGCAGAGGTGGTCAGGGGCGATCAGGCCAGCAGGGGAGAGCAGTTAGGGACAATCAGGCTGGCAGAGAAGCAGTTAGGGGCATCAGGCAGGCAGAGTGGTTAGGGGTGATCAGGCAGGCAAGCAGGCAGGCAGGTGAGCGGTTAAGAACCAGTGGTCTCAGATTGCAAGAGGGATGTCCGACTGCCAGACATCCCCCAAGGGGTCCTGATTTGGAGAGGGTGTAAGCTGGGCTGAGGGACCCCCCCCCCGCATGCACGAATTTCATGCACTGGGCCCATAGTGAGAGAGAGAGAGAGATTATAAAAATTAGAGAAAACTGAAGTTGCTCTAAACTGGAACATATGAGGTCCTTATAAATAGAACAACACAGAGGAGAGTTTTCATCATAAAACTGCAATACAACGTGAAAAAAAAGAAAGAGATCCCTTTGTTTTTGAGCTGAGTCTTTCTAAACAAGCAACGATAAGAGATTGCTACTCACAAATAGAAGTTTCACATGCTAGAATATTGATGCATCACTTCCATACCCAACTAAATGTGAATCCAATTTGACAATAAACTGCATGTCTTCTAAGATGACAAAACAGAAATGTCCTCTCAGGGGAAATGGGAAAGTGACGCGCAATGGTTTGGTGTCAGCACTTAATAAAGAGGTTAGTTAGAAATGAGATATTGTGATTGGAAGCACCATTGCTTGTGTGATTTTTCTTTTTAAATTTAACATTTTACAACTATACTCTCCAACACATAAGAACTGCATAGAGTTCTAACCTGCCGTATGATCATGGGATTCTTTAATGTGATAAGACCTTACTAACCATGAAAATCAGTAGTTTTAAAGGACTGGAGACTATACACTTAATATTTAAACCAAACTTCCAGCCAAAGCTGCCCAGAAAAAAAAAAAAAAAAAAGCAGAGCTCAATAGGAATTTTGGTCACTATAGTAATGAAAAATCTGAGAAATTGAAGCAACTCTTGCCAACTGTAATTGAGATATGGGGAACAACAAATGACTCAGAAGAAATACACTTGGATAGAGGTGTTAGCTAATGCGCTGGTGGTAACTGTATTAGCAATAGCTTTTGTTTTGATATCATCAGTCTGGCTTTGATCTCTGCACTCATGAAGTCTGTGAAGTCCTGGGACTGAGGGGTTTGACCTCAGGAGGTGCTGACTACAGGGGAAGAGACTGGAGTAAGTAGAATGTGGAAGTGGAGACAGGGACTTAGTTGGCTTTTTCCTGGTTTGTTTTAGAATCTAGAAAGATTTCTAGTATTCTGTCAACCACATGAGAAAGAGAATACACAGGAGATTACCTACAAAGTTTCTTCTAAGCAACCTAATGAATGTCTTTATTCTAAAAATGTAGTATGTACCTCTCGGCAATCACAATAAGAAGGGAATTAATTAGAAAGTTTTGGAGAGTAAACAGGTAAAGAGTGAGAAGAAAAGTTTTTATCCTTATACATAAAATGTCATCTGAGAAATGCCAATTAAAACAACAACAAAATACCAATATATCTAGAATGCCCCAAATCCAGAACACCGGCTACACCAAATGCTGACAAGGATGTGGAGTAACAAAAATGTCCATTCATGGCTGGTAGGAATGCAAAACGATACAGCCACTTTGGAGAGCAGTCTCACAGCTTCTTACAAAACTAAACACACTCTTGCCCGGCAGCATGGCTCAGTGGTTGAGCGTCAACCTTTGAACCAGGAGGTCGCGGTTCAATTCCCAGTGGGGGCATGCAGGAGGCAGGTGATCAATGATTCTCTCTCATCATTAATGTTTCTCTCCCTCCCTATCCCTTCCGCTCTGAAGTCAATGAAAATACATTTTAAAAACAACAACATACTCTTACCATGTGATCCAGCAAATGTGCTCCTGGGTTTTTACCCAAATGAACTGAGCTTATGTCCACAAAAACCTGCATGTGGCTGTTTAGAGCAGCTTTATTCATAATTGCCAAAACTTAGAAGCAACCATGCTGTCCTTCAGTAGGTAAACAGATAAATTGTGGTACATCCAGACAATGGAATATTTTTCAGCACTAACAGGAACTGAGCTATCAATCCATGAAAAGACACAGAACATCTTAAATGCATAATGCTGAGTGAAAGAAGCCAAAGAAGGCTACAATTCCAACTATATGACAGTCTAGAAAAGGCAAACTATGGTGACAGTGAAAAGACCAGAGGTTGTCAGGGGTCGGTGGGGAGGGAAGAACGAACAGGCGCAGCACAAAGGATTTTGAGGGTGTGAAGCTACCATGACCATGGAGACATGTTATGATATATTTGTCAAAGCCCACAGAAGGAACACTACCAAGAGTGAACCTATGGACTTTTGGTGATAATGATGTGTCAACGTAGGTTTATCCATTGTAACAAACTTAACACTGGTGGGGATGTTGATAACAGGGGAGGCTATGCATGTGTGGGGACAAGGAGTCTATGGAAAATCTCTGTACCTTGCCCCTCAACTTTATTGTGAACCTAAAAGTACTTAAAAAAAATAGTCCTAAAGGAGTAACCGGGTGATTGGAAAAAAAATGAGAGGGAAAAATTGCATAGTCGTCAATTAAACAAAAATGAATGACTATTATTTCTGACAATAGTAAAAGTCTTTTAGTGAAGCTGACAGCCAGAGAAGACAGTTCTGACAAGGGTTTTTCTGTGACACTTTAAAATTCGTGACAGAAGGTATTTGATCACCCATGTTTTTCTCTATTTGTTAAGCAGGCAAAGTTTTAATAAACAGCTTTGAAAAGCTGGATTTATCTATCTACGTATCTGCCTACAAATGAAAGCGGGGCGTATTTTAATAATTACTAGATGTAATATTTCTGTCTTGATTCTTTTATCTTGTATTTCTGTGAACTTTCTTAACTGTAATTCTGTCCTTTGTTCAGGGGGAGTAGCAGAATTCCATTACATATCATTGTCTGAATTTCTCTTATGGAGAAGTGGGACTATGAGAGCTGGGCTGGGAGTGAATGAATTTTGTGCACCAGGCCTCTAGTAAATAAATAAAAATCTACCAAATGTGCATCTAAACATATATACTTATACATAGAATACACTAGGAAGGGTAAAAAGAAGCTGGTAATGGTGTTTGTCTCTGGAGAAGGAAATTGGGCAGCTATAAAACCCTATCACCTCCTTGAAATATTTGGTACTTTAGTGCTATGTGAATTTTAGAAATTTAAAAAAAAATTAAAAGAAAGAAAAAAAAACCCACATGTATTTAAATTCCAATTCCTCTATTTTTTTTTTTTCCAATCAGCTTTTGGTCTTTTCCTTACACATAAAACCCCTTTCCATTGTCAGATTGATATGATTTTTGTTTATTTTGACTTCCTGCCAAAAATGTAGTCTCTCTTATTGCCCTGTTCAGATAACAAATAACTAGAACCTGTTTTCCCACTAAATGTTTCAACACTGACTGTGGTGGAAAACTTTTGCCTTCTTTGCAAAACGTCTCACAATGCTGCTACTAAAGATGTTGTAACTGCCGAGCTTGGCCCTGCTTTCAGTTAGGTGAAGGTTTGTTTATAGAAAACCTTGAATTAAGATTAGGGTTTGTAACAGAACAGTTATCAGTCAAGCATTGAGTCTAGACATTTATTTGAACACTGATCCCTTCATGCAGGTTCACTCAGATAAGCTCAGTGCTTTTCTCAGTTTTCAGCTTCCATCTTCTAACTTTCACCTGCACAAATGGATGTTTCTTCTGGGAGTGAAAAGATATGGAGGCAACACAATGGATTGAGACAGTCTTCTCAACAACAGAAAGGACAGGCACAGAGAAAAGGCACAGATCAGATGACTTCCAACCTCTCTCCCAGCCTAACCTATGCATGTAAAATATTTGCTTATGTTGTCTCGGGTTTAGCGAAGCATGGTTTGCAGATTATTCCCATGGTTACATGACGACTGTATGTGTTAATTTATATATGTTGACACTAACTGATGACAGGTGGCCGATGTGCAAAGGCCATGGTATTTAAACAGTTAGGAGGGAAGTGAGGACATGAAGGAGCTAATGAACATTTTAGAGCTGGTCAAGTTCATGATCTGGTGGCATCAATTAACTACCTCAGCACTCGTATAAATGTTTATAACAGTCATGTGAGTTCCTGAGCCCTTATTTACTTAATCAAAGGTTAAGAGCATTAAGAAGTGGGGGGAAAGTGGATGTGAGGTGAGAACTCTGAGAAACCTTAAAATAATTGCTATTACAACATTAGTGGATGGGGACAAATAGACTACTAGACTGAAGCTAATTCTGCAATGAGGAGGACAGAGCATTGGTAGAAAGCCAAGCAGAGAGAAGTGTCAGATACGACAAATCAACAAGATATAGACAATCTTAATAGAATAACAAAGGAAACATAAGTTAGAATTCTGAGAACTATAAATCAAAGCACTGAGAGCAAAAGTCAAACATGCTAAATAAACTACATGTCATCATAATGGTAACGTTTTATTTTACATGGTCCGAAACACCAATTCTGAGGATTGCTTATGAGTTATGTAGGAAGCAAAAAATAAGAAAAACAACAAAAACAAAAATGAGAGAGCATCTGGGAGAGCACAGCTCAGCAATGGCATTTACATCGATGGGGCCAGTTTAAATCACCTGTGTAGTAGATGGTTTAAAATTGAGAACGTTTTTATACTAAATAAACTCCTTATTCAATTTGAAACAAAAACAGATTATGAATCAAAAGAAATATTTTCCTTATATATATTTAGTCTTTTTTTTATACTGATCATTGATTCATCACAGGGACAAATTTTCGGTAAAATGTGCTTACTTTGAAATAAACACATCTTAGTCACATATGCTTTTATATATATTAAATATTTTATGTGCAAGTTAAAAGAGAAAGAAATAAAGGGAAAAGACAGACAATTCTTTTATGTTTTTGTTTTTATGAGAGCGGATAATGAAGATGAAAAAGATCCAACAGGGAGGGTAAAGGCCTTGATGCAGGGGAGAAAGGACACTGCAGGCATGAAAGCCTAGAGCAGGGTTCTCAACCTGTGGGTCGCGACCCCTTTGGGGGTCGAATGACCCTTTCACAGGGGTCGCCTAAGACCATCGGAAAACACATAGATAATTACATATTGTTTTTGTGATGAATCACTATGCTTTAATCATGTTCAATTTGTAACAATGAAATTGGGGGTCACCACAACATGAGGAACTGTATTAAAGGGTCTCGGCATTAGGAAGGTTGAGAACCACTGTCCTAGAGGAAGCCCGAGGGGATAGGTCCACTGGGTTAGATGAGAGGTTATCCTTAATGGGAAGCAGGAACCACCAGCCAAGTTATGTGGCTAGAGATTCAGGTAGGGTGGTAGATTTGGTGCTGAGGGTGTGTGCATTTGCTGATTGTGTCTATTTTCTCAATAAAATGATGGGAAAGGATGTTAACTGAGAGTTAGGAGATAAGGGAGAGTGAGGTATGAGGAGAAAGAAGATGTGAAAGAATCCTTTCAGAGACGTACCAGAGGCCTCACTTGAAGAAAATGGCCATGAATTTTAAGAGATTGGTTCAAACGTGTGGGTAATAATGTGAGGTAGGCAGAAAAAATGACCTCCATGAAGTGTTTTTCAGACATGTAAATGTAAAGAGAAAGACAAAAGGGAATTGAGTTCATCAGCCAGGAGTAATTATAATGAAGGACTCATGAAAACTAAACCAAGTGTGAGCTTGGTTTAGTGAAAAGGAAGGTGGTGGTCAGATCAATAGCTTGGAGATCCTGGTGGCATCAAACATTTTTCAGAGAGTTCCAGTGGGAGTGGGCTGTGAGTGAGAATGTGAGGGTTGGAAAACAGTAAGCCTGAAATTCAGAAGATGAAGTTATTGGTAATGGCAGTTCTGGGGTATGTCCCCATAGTGAGATAGGTTTGAGGAAAGATGACTGGGCATGAGCAAGGCAAGGAACTGAGTGAGAGGCTTGGAGGCTATGTGGACCACTTGCCTGAATATTAAAATCAACTCAAATTTATGTCTGCATTATTGGGGAGGGGGAGAGAAGAGGAGAGGGGAAAGAGGAGAGAAGAAGAGGGGAGGAGAGGGGAGAGAACAGTGGGCTACATTCGAAATTTTTCAAAGAACAGAAGTGGCTGGTGGGACTGCAACATAGGGAGGGTAGGTAGTAGTAGAGTCTGATGCCATGTACATTTAAAATTAGTATTTTTAGAGATATATAAATGAAAACATTGTTTTTAAGAGATATATAAATGAAAACATTGTTGATTAATATCTGCCAGAATAGAAGTTACATCACATGCAGCTAGTTTATCCTATCTAATAAAAGAGAAACATGGTAATTAGCTGTATGTCCACTACCCTTCCCATTGGCTAATCAGGGTGATATGCAAATTAACTGTCAGCTAAGCTGGCGGCCGGCAGCCAGGCAGCTTGAAACGAACATGAGGCTTGCTTGCTTCAGTGATGGAGGCTTGCAAAGTTCCCTGCCTGCCTTGCTGGCCTCTGAGCTTGCAGTTTGAAACATTGTTAAAAATATAGAAGCTAAACAAAACCCAGAAACCTGCTTTCAGCCAGCCAGGATATCAGAGCTGGAGTTGAAACAGTGTCTCGATTATAGAACCCAAACAAATCAGATACCTGCTTTCAGCAGCAGAGGCCTTAGAGCTGGAGCCAAGCCTCAGAGCTAAAGGTGGCCCAGAATTAAAAAAAAAGAAAAAAAGGAGCGGTTGGGAGCTTCAGTCACCCGCCAGCCTGAAAACAACCCTCAGCCCCTCACCCAGACTGGCCAGGCACCCCAGTGGGGACCCCCACCCTGATCCTGGACACCCTTCAGGGCAAAATAGCCGGCCCCCACCCGTGCACCAGGCCTCTATCCTATATAGTAAAAGGGTAATATGCCTCCCAGCACCGGGATCAGCAGAGCCGCAAGGCCTCCCGGCACCAGGATCAGCGTGACAGGGGGCAGTGCCCAAACACCCTGATCGCCCTGCGGCTCTGTGTGTAACAGGGTGTGGGGCCACAACCTCCCTATCCACCCTGCTCTGTTCGTGACAGGCGAAGGCGCTCCAACCCCCTAATCAGCCCTGCTCTGTGCCTGATAGGGGGGAGCTCCCCAACCCCCTGATCGCCCTGTGGCTCTGTGTGTGACAGGCTGCGGTGCCCCAACCCCCTGATCAGCCCTGCTCTGTGTGTGACAGGGTGTGGCGCCCCAACCCCCTGATTGGCCCTGCTCTGTGTGTGACAGGGTGCGGCGCCCCAATGCCCCCCCACCCACGGGCCCTGCTCTGTGTGTGACGGGGTAGAGCCATAACCTCCCCATCGGCCCTGCCCTGAGTGTGACAGGGTGCGGCGCCCCAACTCCCCTATCGGCCCTACTCTGTGAGTGACAGGGGGGAGCTCCCCAAACCCCTGATGGGCCCTGCTCTGTGCATGACAGTGGGGAGCTCCCTAACCCCCTGATCGATCCTGCTCTGTGCGTGACAAGGTACGGAGCCCCAAGCCCCCTGATGGGCCCTGCTCTGCGAGTGACAGGGGGCAGCGTCCCAACCCCCTGATGGGCCCTGCTCTGTGTGTGACAGGGGGTGGCGCCGCAACCTCCCCATCGACCCTGCCTTGAGTGTGACAGGGGGCGGTGCCCCAACCCCCTGATGGGCCCTGCTCTGAGCCCGACCAGGGGCTGCACCTAGGGATTGGGCCTGCCCTCTGCCACCCGGGAGCAGGCCTAAGCCAGCAGGTCATTATCTCCCGAGGTGTCCCAGACTACGAGAGGGCACGGGCTGGGCTGAGGGATCCCCCCCCCCCGCCCCCGAGTGCACAAATTTTTGTGCACTGGGCCTCTAGTATTAAATAAAAGACAACACACCAAAAATTATTTGATATACTTAGCAATGGAACTAGAGAGCAAATTTCTATCATGACTTTGAATGTTAATCCACTCTTATGGATCCAGTAAGAAATTTCCAGCCATAGCCAGTTTGGCTCAATGGATAGAGAGTCAGCCTGCAGACCCAAAGGTCCGGGTTTGATTCCCGCAAGAACAAGCAGGTATAGAGGTTGCATACCAATTGATATGTTCCTCTCACATCCCTGTTTCTCTGTGTCTTTCCCCCCTCTCTTTCCACTATCTCTAAAAATCAATGGAAAAATATCCTTGAGTGAGGGAAAGAAAGAAAGAAAGAAAGAAAGAAAGAAAGAAAGAAAGAAAGAAAGAAAGAAAGAAAGAAAGAAAGAAAGAAAGAAGGAAGGAAGGAAGGAAGGAAGGAAGGAAGGAAGGAAGGAAGGAAGAAAGAAAGAAAGAAAGAAAGAAAGAAAGAAAGAAAGAAAGAAAGAAAGAAAGGAAGAAAGGAAGAAAGAAAGAAAAGAAGAAAGAAAGAAGAAAGAAAGAAAGAAAGAAAGAAAGAAAGAAAGAAAGAAAGAAAGAAAGAAAGAAAGAAAGGAAGAAAGGAAGAAAGAAAGAAAAGAAGAAAGAAAGAAGAAAGAAAGAAAGAAAGAAAGAAAGAAAGAAAGAAAGGAGAAAGAAGAAAGAAAGAAAGGAGAAAGGAGGAAGAAAGAAAGAAAAGAGAAAGAGAAGAAAGAAAGAAGAAAGGAAGAAAGAAGAAAGAAAGAAGAAAGAAAGAAAGAAAAGAAGAAAGAAAGAAAGAAAGAAAAGAAAGAAGAAAGAAAGAAAGAAAGAAAGAAAGAAAAGAGAAAGAAAGAAAGAAGAGAGAAAGAAAGAAAGAAGAAAGAAGAAAGAAGAAAGAAAGAAAAGAAGAAGAAAGAAAGAAAGAAGAGAGAGAAGAAAGAAAGAAAGAGAAAGAAGAAAGAAAGAAAGGAGAAAGGAGAAGAAAGAAAGAAAGAAAGAGAAAGAGAGAAGAAAGAAAAAAGAGAAAGAAAGGAGAAAGAAGAAAGAAAAGAAGAGAAAGAGAAAGAGAAAGAGAAAGAAAGAAAGAAAGAAAGAAAGAAGAAAGAAAGAAGAAAGAAAGAAAGAAAGAAAGAAAGAAAGAAAGAAAGAAAGAAAGAAAGAAAGAAAGAAAGAAAGAAAGAAAGAGAAAGAAAGAAAGAAAGAAAGAAAGAAAGAAAGAAAGAAAGAAAGAAGAAAGAAAGAAAGAAACCGTCCGACTACCCAAACCTGGGGACCCATGGAAAAGGCCCGTCAAAAGGCCCGTCATCCTCCCCACCCCACCCCCCTCACTGCGGCAGAAGCTACCACTGATAAAGGTGGGTGCTTTGATTTTCTGGAGCTGGTGATCCTATTTAGGACGGCCGGTGGGGTTCAAAGTTGCATTTACCTGTTTATTTCTCAAGGGCTGAACCACTTCCTTAATGCACAGCTCTAGGTCCTTGAGATAGTCCCTTTCCGTCTGTACCAGCTCCTCGATGATTTTGGAACGCCTCACCATCATCCTCCGCTTCTGAAGCTCCTCTTCCTCCTCCTGAGTCAGGGTCTCCGCCGCACGCCCGGCCTGTGGACTCATCTTTTCTGTTCAGTGGAAACACGTACATGTGAGGCATTCTGCGGGGGTTTCTTGCTCCCTCACTACAAACAAGCCACTGCAGGCATATTGTTAGCAAGGAAAAATGCTTAGGGCGTCGTCAAGGTTCTTAGAAAGTGATGATGTGTGCTGGTTCCCCCAAAGTCAGAATCCTAGGACAATGTGAGCATGAAGGGCTGTGAGAATAGACTACTTTTGATAAAGTAGTTAACTGCCATAGTTTGTCTTTAAAATATCTAATTGCTACTATCTATGGTATAAAATGGTTTTCAGGCTAGAGGTAAAATGTATAAAAATACAGTTCAGAGCTGTTTCTGGACACATTTGCTTTATTTAAAATTTATTTTTAATTATTGTTGGCATGTAATATATTAGTATCAGGTGTACTGATAACACAGTGATTAGATGTAAATATGCCTTGCAAGGTGATTGTCTCAATAAGTCAAGTAACCATGTTATAATAGTTATTATGATATTATTAACTACTAGAGGCCTGGTGCATGAAATTCGTGCATGGGGGCGGGTGGTATGCCTCAGCCTGGCCTGCACCCTCTCCAATCCAGGATCCCTCTTATAATCTGGGACCACTGGCTCCTAACCATTCACATGCCTGCCTGCTTGATCATCCCTAACCCCTCTGCCTGCCTGCCTGATTTCCCCTAACCACCTCTGCCTGCCTGCCAGATCACCCCTAACCACTTGCCTGTCTACCTGATCACCCTTAACTGTTTGCTGGGAGGCAGGACCAGCCCTGTGAGGGGCCATCTGCCTACCTGATTACCCCTAACCACTGGTCTGTCTAACTGATCACCCCTAACCGCTGGTCTGTCTGACTGATCATTCCTAACCACTCTGCCTGCCTGCAGAATCGCCCCTAACTGTTTGCTGGGGGGTGGGGCCAGCCCGGTGAGGGACCGTGGTGGTTCTGGTCTAACGGTCGTTATGATCGTGATGCCGTTATGGTCTCTGGCCTTTTATTATATAGGATACTAGAGGCCCGATGCATGAAATTCATGCAAGGGTAGGCCTTCAAAGCGCTGGCTGCCTAGTGACCCCAGCTACCTTGCGGCTCTGCCCCTGCCCACATCTGCCTTGGCCTAGTGCAGCCCACATCTGCCGCCAGACACCCCCAGTTTCCCAGTTCCACAGAGCCCCCTGATAGATCACCCCACAGAGGGTGGCCTGGGCCTCCCTTTATGGGGCTATCATGGGGTGATGACAGGCCCCCCAACCAATCGCATTGCACCCGCCTTGGCTGGCCTGGCGCCAGTGCGTGTCATAGTGTGGTCATCCAGAAGGTCGTCCAGACATTCATTCTGCTGTTCAGTTGTTCAGTCGATTTGCATATTATACGTTTATTTTTATAGATTCCCTACCTTGTACATTACATCTGTGACTTATCGTATAATGGCAGTTTGTACTTCCTTAAGCCCCTTCACCTTTTGCCATCTCCAAACCCTTCCCATTTCTAACCCGCTAAACCATCAGTTTTTTCTCTGTATCTGAGTTTGTTTTTGTTTTATTTTTTTTAGATTCCATGTATAAGTGAAGTTATACAGTATTTGTCTTTCTCTGCCTGATTTATTTCACTTAGTATAATACCTTCTAAGTCCATCCATATTGACACAAATGGCAATATTTCATTCTTTTTTATGGCTGAGTAATAGTTTGTTATATGTAGTATCATTTTTATCCATTCATCTGTCAATGGACAGCTAGATTGCTTCCATAGCTTGGCTGTTGTAAATAATACTGCAATATATCTAGGAATGCTATGTCTTTTCAAATTAGTATTTTCTATTTCTTTGAATAAATTCCAAGAAGTGGGATTGCTAGATCATATGGTAGTTCTATTTTTAATTTTTTGAGGAACCTACATACTGTTTTCCATAGTGGTTGCACCAGTTTACAATCCCACCAACAGTGCACCAGGGTTCTCTATTCTCCACATCCTCACCAACATTTATTCTTTGGGATATATATATATATTAGCAATTCTGACAGGTGTAAAGTCATATCTCCTTATGGTTTTAATTTGTATATTCCTGATGATTAATGATGTTGAGCATCTTTTCATGTGTCTGTTGACCAGCTGATGTCCTCTTTGGAGAAATGTCTACTCAGATCCACTGCCCATTATTTAAAGAGATTTTTTGCATTCTTTGATATTGAGTTGTATGAGTTCTGAATATATTTTGGATTTTAACTCATTATCAGATCTATCATTTGCAAATATCTTCTGCCATTCAATAGATTGTTTTGTCATTTTGTTGACTATCTCATGGTACAAAAGCTTCTTAGTTGAATATAGTCTCATTTGTTTATTTTTGCATTTGTTGCCTTTTCCCTGAGAAACATATCCAAAAATATTGGAAGACCAATATCAAAGAGTTTACTGCCTATGTTTTCTTCTAGAAGTTTTATGGTTTTAGGTCTTATATTTCTTTAATCCATTTTGAGTTTTTGTTGTTGTTTTTGTATATGGTATAAGAAAATGGTCTAGTTTCTTTTTTTTTCTTTTCTTTTTTTTTTTTTTTTTTTTTTTTTTTTTTTGCCTGTATCTTGGACACATTTGCTTTTAAATCAAGAGAGAATTTTTAACTGGTAAGTGGAACACCTTCCACTTTTGTTTGTTGCTATTATTATTAAAAATAATTGCTCCCAAATATAAATGGATAATATGCAAACTTTACTAAAATGGAAAACAATTGCAGATGAGTGGGATTTTTCTTTCAATTCACAATCAGAATCCATGAGAGTGAGATAGTGGTGGATTAAATAAGTATCAGCTAAGATTTTTTTGTATGGCTTTTCTTCAATATGATGTTATCTCAAAATTCTTGAACTGCAAAACAGAACATTTTAATTAAAAAATGACTGAAGGGCTATTGCGATTAATGGGCAGCCTCACATATACCCAAGGTTTTATATGAACTACAATGTAAGAAAGCAAAATATTTTCAAGGATGTGCTCCACACAGTAACATAAAATTTGAAGCCACAAACTAGATTACAAATGAAATCAGAGCAAGGATAGAAAGCAGGGCAGATGTGTGTGTGTGTGTGTGTGCGCGCGCGTGCACGTATGTGTAAATGAATTTGCTTCAAGCTTGAGGTCATCACAAACTTAATTTTTTATCTTAATCTCTGCAGTTGCAGAAGTAATTTCATTTCTTTTCAAGCTAATGCGATTTTAGTAACTGATACGTTAGACATCTTTGGTGCTGACATCACTTCCTGAGGATGTAGAGCTTTGCCAAAGGTTTCACACAGACTCAGGATGGAAAAACAAAAGTGCACAGGTCACGATGTATGGGAAGAGAGGATATTGTCTTGGATGACTGCAGAAATGAAGCTAAGAAAACTGGAGAAAATTTATAGTAGAGGAGTTAATAGTTCCATGCAAAAGGACTGTCCGAAGATGCGAAGAGGCACTCCAAAAGTCGCGAGTACACCTCTCTTTCTGGCCCACTAATTTCAGGTGTTCTGGCAGTAGCTCCATAATCAAGCATCTGTGGAGAATGGTGTGAAGGTAATTCCAGTGGTTGTTGGCAGCTGCACTAGTTGATCTTCGGCCAATCCTGACTTTCAGGTAAATACGCTCTGGACCATTTGCCTGGTAGCTATCTTTCTTCATCAGGAAAGAAAATGGATTTGACAGATGCTATCTGAGTTTTACAAGACTTGGGCCATTCAGTGCCAGGGAAATAATCTGCCTGAGCTCTAAAAGAAGAGAAAATCTATACCAGGAGAGAAAATGAATGCATGAGGAGTTCTGCAGCCTGCGTATCTTACTTTATGTTATGAGCATTTTTGGATGCTTGCTAATTTATAGTATTTTTATTGGAGAATAGAAGAAGCCTGCCTCTCAGCACCCCAAATTGGAAAGAAAAAGTTATAGTCAGGTGTTATTATTATTAATTATTTTGTATATAACAGAGGAAGGCAGGTCACTGGAGAGGGGACCTGCAGTGAGCAGGCTGTATACATCACATGACCTCCTCTGTGAGCCTCCTTTTGTCTGTTTCTTCTAAAAGGGTGGAAGTTGGCTAACACCTGGAGATCTGGTACTCAATAAGGCTTTACCTACTCTCTCCACCACTATGAAACCACGATGGGAGGGTCCCTATCCCATCATTGTGTCCAGCCCCATTGCAATCAAGGTCAGTGGAGTCGACTCCTGGATATATTTGTCTCAAGTAAAGCTTTGGACACCAGCCCAGGAGGACGATGAAGCCGTTTTACCCTCAACTGAATCACCAGATTCCTACTTGTGTGAGCCTCTAGAGCAGTGGTTCTCAACCTTCTGGCCCTTTAAATACAGTTCCTCATGTTGTGACCCAACCGTAAAATTATTTTCGTTCCTACTCCATAACTGTAATGTTGCTACTGTTATGAATCGTAATGTAAATATCTGATATGCAGGATGGTCTTAGGCGACCCCTGTGAAAGGGTCATTTGACTGCCAAAGGGGTCGTGACCCGCAGGTTGAGAACCGCTGCTCTAGAGCAATGGTTCTCAACCTTGGCTGCACATTAGAATCACCTGGGAATCTTTTTAAAATCCTGATTTCTGGGCCTCACCTTCCGGAAATTCTGTTTCTTTGTTACTAATGTTGTGGCCCCACCTCATAACAAAGAAACAGAATTTCCGGAGGATGAGGCCCAGAAATCAGGATTTTAAAAAGATTCCCAGGTGATTCTAATGTGCAGCCAAGGTTGAGAAGCACTGCTCTAGAGGACCTGAAACTTCTCTTTCGAAGGGACCCTGGGGAGTCAATGAGTGCCAGATAAGTAACATACTCTGGTATTTCTAAATAAACAGTGTTTTCACTTTTTAATAATTCTTATTCTGTCTTTTTATAAGTGTCACCTGAATCCAAGGCTGGTTCCCAGAGGAGACCTTCTCTGCCCTTGCTGGGACCCAGAAACACCTTAAGATACTCCTACTTATAGCTCCTTTTTGTATCCCTAATGTAGCAAATTTTTCAGCCATACTGGCTCTCCAAATCCCTAACTACTAAGTATGTTATAAGCAGCCCAATTCGGGGTCAAATAATCTCAATTAGATATATATCTTCCACATCTCTTTCAAAGTAAAATATACTAAGTCTTAGTCTATAGGACAACTTATGCTACCACTACCACCAACCAGACTGGAACCACTTCTCAAGCATCCACAGATTTTTACTCACAGAGAAGCCCTTGACTGAGCAGGACAAAGTCTGTGCCATGAATAACATTTCTTGCGGCAAGCAGCTTTGCTAAGAGGAAGTCTGGGCACCAATTAAAGATATAATACCATCTCTATTAGCTAGCTCCTCTTCTTAGACCTTGGTTTATACTGTTATTTTATTACTCATCTTTTTTTAATTATAATTTTTTAAAATTGATTTCAGAGAGGAAGGGAGATGGAGAGATAGAAACATCAATGATGAGAGGGAATCATTGATTGGCTGCCTCCTGCATGCCCCCTACTGGGGCTTGAGCCCACAACCCAGGCTTGTGCCCTTGACCAGAATCAAACTCAGAAACCTTCAGTCCGCAGGCTGACAGCTCTATCCACTGAGCCAAACCAGCTAGGGCTATTACTCATCTTTAACCATTGCCTGTTTACCTTTGGTATGTTTCATATCCTCCCATTTAGAAGCCCTAAAGCTACAACTGGTCCTCCACATGGAACGGCCGTCTTCCGTGGACCCTTAGACCGATGGAACCCTGCCTATCGCCCCAACTATGACCCCTTTGCCAGCAGGAAGCAGACAGAAAGACTGGGTGTCCCCTGTCTCCAACGACAGTTGGGGTTTCCTAATCAGAAGGGGGACTGAAATAGGAATTTAGGGGGATATAGGCAGGTTTAGGGAATTTTTAGAATCGGGGGTCCATGAAAAAAACACAGGCTATAGACCGGGAGAAGTTACATTTCCATAGACAAGAGGGTTGGGAGAAGGTACATTTCCATAACACAAGGGAGCCAGACACAGTTACATTTCTATAAGACAAGGGAGAGGCAAGAGTTACATTTACATAAGACAAGGGAACTGGGAGTAGCCAAAAGGTCTATATTTACAACATAAGAAAGGAGGAAGATAGCCCAGAGGACAATGAGTGAGGGGGGGCCTCAGGAGTTATTACAGCAACCAAATCAAAGGGAATATTGACCAATCAGAGGGTATATCAAGGCCTGCAGCCTTTATAAACCATGGAAACAGGAAGTTGGTGGGACTCTTTCTCCCTCCCCATGTGGAAGTCTGTGCTGTGAGATCCTTCCCCTTTCCCACGTGGGAGTCTGTACTTGTTCTTCAATAAATCTCCACCTTTGTTATACCAAAATAAATAAGTAAATAAATAAGTGGAGGTTTGGAGACAGGGCAGAGGGGAAGTGATGTGTGTGACTTTTTCTCCCCTGGGATATAAGAAGTAGCTCACAGAAAGAAAAAAAAACAACTCACTGGTACAGATCTGACAAATCAGTGTGCATAGTATCCAATGCTTGGTTAATATTACCTTAAAAATAAAAGAGACACTGTTGAAACACTGCTCTGACCAATGTCTACTTTTCTAAGTTCTAAACCTGCTGTGCCTTATTAAAAACATCTATCAATTATTTGTTGGCCTAGCAGAGAAAAGGGAGTCACCCCCTGATCTTTGGGAAAGAAATATTCCCCAAATACATTATCAGGTTCCTATTAGTTCTGAATATAGGGCTCAATTACTATTTCAATTTAATTCATTTCACAGATTTCCCCTTGCTACCCTTTAAAATGTACTACATCAAATTTTATCAATTTAAACTTGCTTAGGTTTTCTAATACTGCTTAACAACTTGTTCAGGTACAATTGTGGGGTGATGGTAGTGGAAGTAAAGTGTTGGTCATGCTATTCAACTTGAGAAACTTCTCCCCTCAGGTCTGAAAACCTTTTCAGAGAACTTAGAGTTGAGCAAACAAAATATCTTTGTTTGTTCTTTTGACAAGTTTATTGCAGGAACAAAGACTTGACTTGCATCATTTATGGTCATGTATCTGAATACATTTATGTTTGTATTTCTTAAGCCAACAAACACTGCAATGCATTATAGACACAGGTTTTATTTTTATAAGATTCTCTCTACCTTTAAAACTTTTATGTTTTAGTTATACTATGTTTTCATTTATAAAACTACTAGAGGCCCTGGGCACAAAAATTTGTGCACTCGGGGGGGAAGGGGGTCCCTCAGCCCGGCCTGTGCCCTCTCGCAGTCTGGGACCCCTCAGTAGATAAGGACCTGCTGGCTTAGGCCCGCTCCCGGGTGGCAGAGGGCAGGCCCAATCCCTAGATGCAGCCCCTGGTCGGGCTCAGAGCAGGGCCGATTGGGGAGATGGGGCGACTTCCCCTGTCATGCACAGAGCAGGGAAGATTGGGAGGTTGCGATGCCACCCTCAGTCACGCTCAGGGTAAGGCAGATTGGGGGCTTGGGGCACCGCCCCCTGTCACACTCAAGGCAGGGTTGATGGGGAGGTTGCGGTGCCACCCACTGTCACGCACAGAGCAGGGCCCATCAGGGGGGTTGGGGCTCCGTACCCTGTCACGCACAGAGCAGGGTCAATCAAGGGGTTGGGGAGCTCCCTCCTGTCATGCACAGAGCAGGGCCGATCAGGGGGTTGAGGAGCTCCCACCTGTCACTCACTAGGGCCAATAGGGGAGTTGGGGCACCGCTCCCTGTCACACTCAGGGCAGGGCAGATCAGGGGGTTGGGGCACCACCTCTGTCACACTCAGGGCAGGGACGATGGGGAGGTTATAGCTCTACCCCATCACACACAGAGCAGGGCCCGTGGGGTGGGGGGGTTGGGGTGCCACCCTCTATCACCCACAGAGCAGGGCCGATCAGGGGGTTGGGGTGCCGCCACTCTCACACTCAGGGCAGGGCCGATGGGGAGGTTATGGCTCTACCCCGTCACACACAGAGCAATAAAATATATTAAAAAAAAGAATCATTTCATTTGTGCACCCTCATTTTATCAACCGTTGCCAATTTTGTATGTTGTCTTTTATGTACCCCCATAAAAAAGTCTAGTGGCACTTAAGGATAAATTTTCTGTGTTCAAAGCTTAGTCTGGCTTTACCCATTATTTCAAATCAGTTAAATCTGAAAAGCAGTGAAAATAAGTGAGTTATCAACTGTTAAAATGTGTATACATTTTGGGGGACCCCTATAAATAAAATGCTTAATTCTTAGGTTCTTTTTCTACTGATGGCCCACTTATGGCCAATGATATGTAAACAGAAATCTCTGAGAGGTGTTTCCAGAAGTTTGAAAAAAAGAAAGATTGTGCTGGGATGTCCCAATCCTTCATCCTGTACCTGCTCCCCCACCAGCTCCCCCCCCCCCCCCCCACCCACCCGCAACACCACATGGCTCTTGCCTTCTTTTCATGCCTGAAATGACTGTGTGACTTCGGGGGTACAGTAGCCGTGTTGGGACATGAAGTGAGAGCTGTGGGGATGAAGACCACACAATGGATGGCAGTGTGGAAAGACATGAAGACCCTCCCTACTCCCAGTCTTCTTCCTTGAGACACATACGTTTCTTTGTGGGAAGCCACAATTTCCTGTAGCTTTTAGGACAGTACATTCCTATTTGATAGGGACTTTGGTATCTGAAAATGCAAGTGCTGTAAGTAATGCAATTTAAAATGTGAAAATGGCCTAGTGGGGGAGGAAGAATATCAGGAGGATATTTGGTGACCATTCCTATCCAATGGCAAAATATTTGGTAAACCTATACTTCTGTATACAACGGTATATAATTAGGGGAAATGGTAGAAAAAATCAAAATGCTGACATGTACTGAATATTTCTTGCTACTTTCAGCAAAATTATACAAATGAGAGAGGAACTCAAACCAATTTACAAGGAGAAATGGAAGAAACCACCTAAAAGAGATACTCTGCTGGCAGTCTGAAATCTAAATAGACCAAGAGTCCCACTGTTAGATTGGAAATGCCAACTGCAAAGAGGGGTTCTGGTCAAGATGGTGGAGTAGGTGGATGCTGTACCTACATATTCCCTTGAACACACCAGAATTACAACTAAATTGTAGAACAATAAACCTGCATAACCAAATGAAAAGTAGTTGCACATAGTCCTTTAACTAAGGATGTGAAAAAAAAAAAGCTCATAGAGCAGTGGTTCTCAACCTTCCTAATGCTTCGCGACCCTTTCATACAGTTCCTCATGTTGCGGTGACCCCCAATTTCATTGTTACAAATTGAACATAATTAAAGCATAGTGATTAATCACAAAAACAATATGTAATTATATATGTTTTCCGGTGGTCTTAGGCGACCCCTGTGAAAGGGTCGTTCGACCACCAGGTTGAGAACCGCTGCCATAGAGCCTGGTAGGAAGGGTTAACTCATGAAACAGGCTGGCCTCACACCCCAATGTAGTGATTGAGAATCAGAGGGCAATCTCAGCTGCTGAGATCCCCCCTGAGGAGTGAAGGGCCTCACTCCTCAAGCTCCCCAGGTCAGGGGTTCCTCTGTCCACCCCAGACGCCTGCTGAAAACCCAGGTGTCTTCTTAAAGGACCAATATCAAAATCTCACAGACACTGACCTGGGCCTTCGGAGGAGGAACAGTGGCTCGGTGCGGCACCAGGCATATGCAGGGAAAGACTTAGTTGTGTGACTTCCGTGGCACAGCTGCCTCTGTCCCTATGTTGAGTCCTTCTCCTGCGCAAATATGTTGTCATTTTTCCTGTGTCAAGCTCGTCCCTCACCAGCCAAATCTGAATCTGCATTAACCTGGAGAAGTCTACTAGCTCCGCCCCTTCCAAGCCCCGCCCCTCCCAAGGTGTCCCGGGCCTGAGGCTCTTTCTGCAACAATCAGTCTAGGCCCGCATTGCAGTTTCCCTTAGATAACTTCAGTCAAGCTCAGGGAATGTCAGAGATACAGAAGGACAAACTGAGTATGTGGCTTCAGGGTGAGAGCTGAAGGTGTCCCTGCCATTTCTGTGTTGAGCCCTTCCCAACACAGTCAAACTTTGTTTTTCATTAGCCTGGTACCCTCCATTATCTCCACCTGTTAACTCCTCAGACCTTGCTTCACCCAAGTCACATTCCGCCCAAGGCTCTTTCAGCAGGCGAGCCTTATAGGGGCAGCTGGCGGCAGCAGCAGGTCTCAGAGTACCTCGGGCCTTTTACTGACCTGCCCCAGGCTTGCAAGTGGTGGCAGCCAGCCATGGTTTACAGCGTGGCCCATCCCATATACATCCAGGCCCAGCACAGGTAGCTACAATCTGTGGAACACGGTGTAGCACTTAACAGGGAGCCCCAGGCCATTCTCAGGCAGTTTCTGACATTGATCTGTATCTGAGGCTGTCCCAAGAGGCCCCACAGCCAACACATCCAGGGACCAGCATCAGATGACAACAGAACACCACCCAACTAGCTCCACAAGCAGCACACCTAAAGGCAGGTCATGCAGCCACCAGATCTTGCTGAGGTGAATCCTGCTCTGTCTGGTAAGCCCCACACAGCAGCTTCTAGGCTGTGGTCATGGCAAATCCATACACACAGTCAACCTGAGGGTTAAGCCCATCCACTGACAGGCCACTTGTAATCAAGACACAGCTACAACAGAAGGGCACACACAGCCTACACAAAGGGCACTCCTGGAGCACCTGGCTCATATGATCAAGGAGACTTTGCGAATGGGCCCCACAGGACAACTACTACATAAGGTCATCCTGCCAAGACTAGGAAACATAGCAGATCTACCTAATACATAGAAACAAACACAGAAAGGCAGCCAAGATGAAGAGACAAAGAACCATGTCTCAAATGAAAGAACAAAAGAAATCTCCAGAAAAAAGGACGAAATGAAATAGAGACAAGCAGTCTACCAGAGACAGAGTTCAAAACACTGGTTATAAGGCTGTTCAAGGAACTTAGTGGAACTTCAACAAAGAGATAATAAGCATAAAAAGGACATAGAAACCATAAAAAAAGAACCAGACAACTACAATAACTGAAATGAAGAATACACTAGAGGAAATCAACAGCATATTAGATGAAGCAGGGAATTGAATCAGTAATTTAGAAAACAAGGTAGCAGAAAACACCCATTCAGAATAGCAAATAGAAAAAAAAATAGTTTAAAAACAGAGCATAGGGTAAGGGACCTCTGGGACAACATCAAGCATAACAACATCCACATTATACAGGTACCAGGAAGAAAAGAGAGAGAGCAAGGATTATGAACTGATTTGAAGAAATAATGACTCAAAAATTCCCTAACCTGTTGAAGAAAAAAGACATATAAGTCCAGAAAGTGCAGATACTCCCAAACAAGGTGAACATAAAAGGACCACACCAAGACATATTATAATAAAAACTAGAGACCCAGTGCACAGATTTGTGCACTGGTGGGACTCCTCAGCCTGGCCTGCACCCTCTTGCAATCTGGGACCCCTCAGGGGATGTCGGACTGCTGGTTTTAGCCCAATCCCCACAGGCCAGGCTGAGAACCCTCCCCCCCACCCCAGTTCCTCTAGTCTTATATAATAAAAGGGTAATATGCAAATTGCCCTCTCAACTGGGAGTTCAACTCGAGTTTGACCAGGGATCAGGGCCAGCCCGCCAAGTGCCTGCGCCCCTCCTCCTGGATGGCCCTGCCCCCGATTGGCCCTGATCAGGATAGGCCAGCCAGACCCCACCCATGCACGAATTCATGCACCAGGCCTCTAGTATGCATGTAAGATCTTTGGTTAATCTCTTCCCACCCTCCCTACTCCTCCCTTCCCACTGAGATTCATCAGTCTGTTCCATGTTTCCATGCCTTTGCATTGAGCATCTGCCTTCTGGTGGTCAGTGTGTGTCATAGCTAATGGTCAAATGGTTGAACAGTCGCTTAGGCTTTTATATATATAGATGCCAAAGATTAAAGACAAAGAAAGAATCTTAAAAGTACTAAGAGAAAGACAATTACCTACAAGGGGCCTCCCATAAGAATGTCAGCTGATTTCCCAACAAAAACTTTGCAGGCCAGAAGGGATTAGCACAAAATATTCAAAGTGATGCAAAGCAAGAACCTACAACAAAGACTATTCTACCCAGCAAGGCTAGCATTTAAAATTGAAGGAAAGATAAAAGCTCCCTTCAAGAAAAAGTTAAATGAGTTCATCACCACCAACTAGTATTACAAGAAATCGTAAAGGGACTTTTCTAAGAAGAAACAATAAGAACATAAATATAAAAAATAAAATTGCAGTAACTATGTAACTATCAATAATCACTTTAAATGCAAATGGATTAAATGCTTCAATCAAAAGACATAGGGTGGCCCAGGCCAGTGTTTCACAATGGTTACAGCATCATACCTGCACACCAAAGGGTCTCGGGCTCGATTCCTGGTCAAGGATATGTACCTGGATTACAGGTTAGATCCCCAGCTCCAGTCAGAGCACATGTGGGAGGCAACCAATTGATGTCTCTCTCTCCCCTTCACTCCATCCCTTCCACTCTCTCTAAAAATCAGTGGACAATATATCCTTGGATGAAGATTAACAAACAAACAAACAAACAAAAGACATAAGGTGGCTGAATGGATAAGACAACAGGACTCAAGCATATGCTGTCTACAAGAGACCCACTTCAGATCAAAAGACCCACACAGACTGAAAGTAATGGGATGGAAAAAGATATTTCATGCAAATAGAAATAAAAAAAAAAACTGGGGTAACAATGCTATGTCAAACAAAATAGATTTTAAAACAAAGACTATGAGACAAAAAGGGTATTTCATAGTGATAAAGGGACCAATCCAATAAGAGAATGTAACCCTTGTAAATATTTATGCACCCAACCTAAGAGCACCCAAATATATAAAGCAAGCATTGATGAACATAAAGGGAGAAATCAACAGTTCTGCAGTCATTGTATGGGCCTTTAATATTCCATAGACATCAAAGGATAGATCAACCAGACAGAAAATTAGCAATGAAACAGTGGCATGACAGGATACTATGTATAGAGTACACTAAAGATCACACACACATAAACTACTGGCACTGGTAAATGAATTGAAATAAGTAGGATGTAAAATAAATATTCAGAAACTGGTTGCATTTTTATACATGAATAATAAACTACCAGAAAAAGCAATTAAGAAAATAATCCCATCTAAATTGCATTAAAAAATACCTAGGAAAAAATTTAACCAAAGTGGTAAAAGACCCATACTCAGAAAATTATAAGACACTGAAGAAAGAAATTGAAGAAGATTCATATAAATGGATTCATATGTTATTTTCATGGATAGGAAAAATTAGCATCATTAAAATGTCCATACTATCCAAAGCCATCTACAGATTCAATGAAATTTCTATCCAAACACCTATGACTTTTTTTTTTTACAAACTAGAACAAATAATCCAAAATTTTAAATGGAACCGCAAAAGACTCCAAATAGCAATAGCAATCTTAAGAAAGATCAGCACTGAAGGTATTAATTATGCTACCTGATATCAAACTGTACTACAATGCTACACCAATCAAATAGCATGGTCTAGACGTAAAAACAGACACATACATCAATGGAACAGAACACAGTTCAGAAATAAATCCATATCTATATGGTCAATTAATATAGAGGGTGTCCCAGACAAACATATACATACACTTTGAATAATTATAAAGGCAGTGTTTATTCAAATTTATTTCATTTTCAAAATTGAGCTGTTGGCCGTTATAGTGCTTGGGACACCCTGTATAATGGGGTGAGAAAGTCTATTCACTAAATGGTGTTAGAAAAATTGAACTAATACATGCAAAAAAATGAAACTAGACCACCTTCTTACACCATATACAAAAATAAACTCATGCCCTGACTGGTTTGGCTCAGTGGATAGAGTGTCGGCCTGCAGACTGAAGGGTCCCAGGTTCGATTCCGGTCAGGGGCATGTACCTTGGTTGCGGGCACATCCTCAGTAGGGGGTGTGCAGGAGGCAGCTGATCAATGTTTCTCTCTCATTGATGTTTCTGACTGTCTATACCTCCCTTCCTCTCTGTAAAAAATCAATAGAAATATATTTTAAAAAAATAAATAAACTCAAAATGGAATAAAAGCTTCAATGTAAGACCTGAAACCATAAAACTCCTAGAAGAGAACATAGGCAGTAAACTCTCAGACATTGCTCTTAGTAACATATTTTTTTTTTCTGACATATCTCCTTGGGCAAGGGAAACAAAACAAACAAATGGGATTACATCAAACTAAAAAGTTTTGCACAGCAAAGGAAACCATGAATAAAATGAAAACCAGACCTACTGAATGGAAGAAGATATATTCAAAATTTATTAGAAAGTCATACAACTCAACACCAAACACCCCCACCCCAACCAACAATCCTATTAAAAAATGGGCAGGAGACTTAAATAGACACTTCTCAAAGAGGAGATAAAAATGGACAACAGACATATGAAAAGATGCTCAACATCACTAATCGTCAGAGAAATGCAAATTAAAACCACAATGAGATATCATTTCACACCTGTCAGAATGACTATTGTCAATAAATCACAAAGCAAGTGTTGGTGAGGATGTGGGAAAAAGGAAATCCTTATGCACTGCTGGTAAGGTTGCAAATTGGTGTAGCCACTATGTAAACAGTGTGGAGGGTTCTCAGAAAATTAAAAATTAAAATTATGACCCAGAAATTCTACTCCTGGAATACAGAGGTATGACAAAAGTAGGTTAAAATACCAGCCATCATTACCTAAAAGATAAATCATAAGTAAGGATATGAAATAATAACAATAATAAGAAGACAAATAATATAAATAAATAAATAAATAAATAATGCAAGAATAAACTTGTTTCATGTACTCAGCACTATAAACCTACTTGTGCCCACCCTGTATATTTGAAGAAATCTCAAACACTAATTCAAAAACATATATATATATATATATATATATATATATATATATGTATATATATATATATATATATACATATATATATATATACCCTTATATTTATTGCAGTGTTATTTACAACAACCAAGATATGGAAGCAACCCACGTGCCCATCAATAGATAATCAGATTAAGAAAATGTGGTACATTGATACAACAAAATACTGTTTGGCTATAAAAAAAAAAGAATGAAACCCTATCATTGGCAACAATGTGAATGGACCTAGAGAATATTATGCTATGTGAATTAAGTCAGACAGAGGAAGACAAATATGATATGATTTTACTTGTATGTGGACTCTAAAGAACAAAATAAATGAGCACAAAACTGAAACAGACTCATGGATATAGTGAACAAACTGAGGTTTGCTAGGTTGGGGGATGGGTGAGAAAAGTGAAGGGAGTAAGAAGTTACAAAATAGTCACAGAATTGTGAAGAACAGCTTAGGGAATATGGTCAATAGTATTGTAATAACACATATGGTCCCAGGCAGGTACTAGAATTATCAGGGAGATAATTGTGTAAATTATGTAGTTGTAAATTATATAGTTATCTAACCACCATGCTGTACACCTGAGACAAATATAAAATAAAATTTAAAAAGAAGATAAAACTCCAGTGAAAAATATCAGTGGTTGTCTGGGGCTGGGGATCAGAGTTGACTGCAGAATCATGAGAAACTTAGGGTGATGGAAATGTTCAGACTTAATGATTGTGGTGGTGGTTACACCACTGTATACCATTACCAAACTCAACCTCTACACTCAAATGGGTGAATTGCATTATATGTAAATTCACCACAATAAGCTGCGGAGGAGAAATTTATAAGGCAACTGCTGCTTCCTAAGAAGTAACAGGCACCTCCTCAGTTTCAAATTAACAATGATGAAAACTCAGCAAAGGAGAAGGAGGGGGAAGAAGGAGGAGGAGGGGGGAGAGGAAGAGGAGGGAGAGGAGGGGAAGGAGGGGGAGGAGGGGGAGGAGGCAATTTCAAGAGGGAAAGCACACCAGCATAGATACATTTAATGGTGTTGCCTGAAAACGTACTAGTGTCCATTGACTAAGACCACTTTGCTACTAGGCCTCAGACATATGTCTGACTCCTGGATCTCTGCTAATATCTCCAATCACTTATGCTTGGAGAGACTTCTGGGCTTTGGAAAAAAATTTCTGACCATCAGTGGTCCTCATATCTGGAGTCTTGCCCACTGTGGTAGACAGAATAATGGACCCACTGGGGATGTCCACTCTAATTCTCAGAACCTGTGACTGTGCTACCTTACATGGCAAAACAGACTTTGCTGCTGTGGTTAAGGTTATAGGTTTTGAGCTGGGAGATTATCCTGGGTTATCCAAGTGGACCCCATCTAATCACATTAGCCCTTAATAGAGGGAGGTGAAAGCAGAGAACCCAGGGAAGGTGAAGAATAGGAGCGACTAAACACATATGCACATAGGCATAACCCATGGACACAGACAATCTATAAGAATAAACGTGTAATATGCTAATTAGACCTGATGTCCTTCCGGACGAAGCCTGGGTCTTGGGTGCCAGAGGGAAGCGGGTGCCGGCAGCAGGGGGAAGGAAGGCTACTCTTGCACGAATTTGGTGCATCTGGCCTCTAAAAAGAGTGGGAGGGACTGAACCCACCATTGTTTGTTTTGAAGGTGGAGGAAGAGGGCTAAGAGCCAAAGAACATAGGAAGCTTTTAGAACAGTGGTTCTCCACCTTCCTAATGCCGCGACCCTTTAATACAGGTCCTCATGTTGTGGTGACCCCCCAACCATAAAATTATTTTCGTTGCTACTTCATAACTGTAATTTTGCTACTGTTATGAATCGTAATGTAAATATCTGATATGCAGGATGTATTTTCATGGTTACAAATTGAACATAATTAAAGCATAGTGATTAATCACAAAAACAATATGTAATTCTATATGTGTTTTCCGATGGTCTTAGGCGACCCCTGTGAAAGGGTCATTTGACCCCCAAAGGGGTCGCGACCCACAGGTTGAGAACCGCTGTTTTAGAAGATGAGGACACCCTTTGCTGATACCCAGCAAGGAAATAGGTTCCAACAACCGGAAAGAGCAAGGAATGGATTCTCCCCCTTGAACTTTCAGAAAGGAGCACAACTATACTTTGATTCAACCTACACTTTGCTTCCTGCCTGTGGGACTCTAAGCAGACATCTAGCCAAGCCCCCAGGACTTCCAACCTATATAAACTGTGAGGTAATGTGTTTGTGTTATTTTAAACACTAAATTGTGGATTTGTTACAGCAGCAATTGGAAGCTGATATTCCCACACATGCTAATACCTAAAAGAGCACAGTCACTGTGTGTAGACCGCCCTTTTTAAGAACCTTGCACTACATGCTTGTAAGAGTCCTCCTACCTTTCAGTGTTCCTCAACAATCTTCCTGAGCTACTAGCCCAAGATCCCCGTGCACAATAGCTTGAGGTTCAGTTCTGAAACTAACATTGAAGAAATTGCCAGTTGGACTTTTTCTTTCAATATAGTTTTCTGCCTTTGTTCAATGTTTTGGTTTCCAGTACATGTAAAAGAATAAAATCATTGTAGGGTTGGACAATGGTTTCAATTAGATAAACAATAAAACAGGTACTCCTCATGGTCTGATGCAGTATTGTCTTGAATTTAATTTAGTTTCCCGAAGCAGCCACACAACAGCCCTAGGGGAAGTTCCGGTTGTGGCAGTGGCTCTGAAGGTCATTGCAGTGACAACAGTGAAGAGAAGAAATAAACGATTGTGAAAAAAGGCATGCCACTAACAGTATGTTTCACAAATCTCACAAATCGTGGGAAAGGAATCCCAACCTGCCTGATAGAGATCTAGAGACATTTAAAAATGCCTGTGGCTGCAGCCAGGAGCGGGACAAGCCATCCGCCCCGCGGTCCCAGGTGCCAGCGCCTGCAGCTGCAACCAGCCCAGGCAAAGTCGCCCCGGTCCTGGGTGCCTGTGGCCAGCCAGAGGGAGGGGAGCCCGGGTCCCAGGTTCCTGCGACCGGCCAGAGGAGGGAATCCTGGGTCCCAGGTGCAGGATGAGGCAGAGGTGGTTAGGGGTGATCAGGCCAGGAGGGAGCAGTTAGGGGTGATCAGTTAGGCAGGCAAGTGAGCGGTTAGGAACCAGCAGTCCTGGATTGCGAGAGGCAGTTGGACATCCCCAGAGGGGTCCTGGATTGGAGAGGGTGCAGGTTGGGCTGAGCAATGCATCCCCCCACCCCCCACCTCCCGCTACCGTATGCACAAACCGGGCCTCTAGTTCTATCTAATAAAGAGGTAATATGCAAATTGACCATCACTCTAACACACAAGATGGCAGGGCTCAGTAGTTGATTGTTGACCTATGTACCAGGAGGTCCCCGTCAGGGCACATGCCCGGGTTGCAGGCTCTATCCCTAGTGTGGGGCATACAGGAGGCAGCCAATCAATGATTCTCTCTCATCACTCATGTTTCTCTTTCCCTCTTTCCCTTTCCGTTCCTCTCTGAAATCAATAAAAATATATTTAAAGAAGAAGGAGGAGGAGGAGGAGGAGGAGTAGGAGGAGGAGGAGGAGGAGGAGGAACAACAGTGGCAGAGACTACCACTCTCCAAACTCCTGATAAAAACATTCAACAACTATCAGGATCCTGCTCACACATTTAGAAATCTCAGAGCTTTGAGGGTGCTGGGGTCCAACCCCAGCGGGTCCAGGGGTCCCCAAAGGTGTGGACGGAGTCGGCGAAGAAGGAATGACACGGAGACAGTGTTCAGTTGATCAGCAGCCTAGCCAGGATCTCCAGCCAAGTTCTGGTCTGGATCTCCAGAGAGGTTCTGCTTCGGATCTCCAGCCAGGTTCTGTGGCCATGTTCCCTCCCTAGGTTCTCCAGCCAGGTTCTGTCCAGGTTCTCCAGCCAGGTTCAGTCACCAGGTTCTAGTCAGGTTCTCTTGCCAATTTCTGTAGTCAGGTTCAGTCCAGGATCTTTTGCCATGTTCTCTCGCTAGGTTCTGTCTCTAGGTTCTGAGGCCAGTTTCTGTCCAGGATCTTTTGCCATGTTCTCTCCAGCGAAGTTCCTCTGTCTCTAGAGAACGCTCTGTGTAGGTTCTGTGCCTAGGTTCTGAGTGTAGGTTCTGTGTTCTGAGTTCTGTCTCTTGCTGTCTTGTTACATCTGTATTTATACCAGTTGATTCAATCCTATCAATCTCTATTACAAAGGTTAGGGCGTTTCTTATCTCCATTCCAGGGAGTAAAGATTATGTAGCTTAAGCATGATTGTTCGTAGTTAAAGTGATTAACTACCCGCCTGGCACTTAGTTAAGGGGTTTTATTCCCTCCCTAACTTCAGGGGAAAATCCCTACCTGGGGAAACAACCTTTCTCAGAGACCTTGGTTAAGACACATAGTGCCAAGAAGGTGAGCAAACATATTAAGAACAGTATGCCATATATT
This sequence comes from Myotis daubentonii, assembly GCF_963259705.1. NCBI lineage: Eukaryota > Metazoa > Chordata > Mammalia > Chiroptera > Vespertilionidae > Myotis > Myotis daubentonii. The sequence continues at coordinate 145,577,735 of NC_081840.1, read as the reverse complement.
CCAGGTCCCTTGAAACAGCAAGCATGGACCGGCTCCCGGCATGAGGGTAAGAGTTTCTGAGAGATCAGGGAAGGGCAAATACTATTGTGCCTAGAGAAAAAACAGGGACTTGGAGGAGCTTAGAGCAAAGACTAGAGACCAACAAGTCCTTCCTCTGCCCAGAGGGTCTGATGTAACTCAAAGGAGGCGGACAAAGGTGAATAATTAGAGCTGGTATTTTATTGAGGCAGATCTAAAGCCAGAGATCAAAGAGAACTTCAATCCATCTGAGTGTAATGACACTGTGAAACAGATGCACATAAAGCAGATATGCACAAGGTCTTCTGGGTATATTATACTTTCCCCCCCAAAACTCAACATTTATTATAGTAGCTGAAAAAAAGCAAGGGGGGGGGGGAAAGAAACACCTTATGGTGTTTTAAAAATCACATAGAAAGGACAGCTTAAAAATAAGGCATAAACAGCATAACTGAATACATCTTTGTTCCAAATTTTGTCCTAGTGATGGAGTGACCTTCATAGTTAATTACATCCTTGTGTTCACAGGCTGTTGGACTATAGATCATGTGCACACACAAGACTGATGTACTTTAGCTCGGCTACTTTCTATCATGCACCACATGTCTGCTGCATCAAATTTCCTGGGAAAAATGTTATTTCAAGGTAATGTGTATAATAAAAATGTTCTCTTGGTGTCACAGCAATATTATTTCTCTTCTGACAGCATTGTTAGAATAATATCCATGTTGATTAATACTCACCTGCCAATTCAAATAGGAACATATGTTGTGGATAAGAATAGCCATGCACACCTCCTCACTCTTATGAAACAAAAAGATTAAAGTGACTTCTTGGTGGAATTTGACATAAATGATAAAAAATATTGCTAAATAAGCAGAAGCTGATCTTAAGGCTATGATTCTCATTTCAATAATTTTAATAATAATGTCTTCCTCTTAAAGAAGGATATGTTTATCCCCTATTTTTTACTGTGGTAAAATATACCTCACATAAAATTTACCGTATTAGCTATATATATGTTTTTTTGTTAATTCCCCCCTGAGGATATTTTTCCATTGATTTTTTTATTTTTTATTTTTTTAGGGAGAGTAGAAGGGGAAGGGAGAGACAGAGAAAGAAACATTGATGTGTTATGTGAGAGAAACACATTGCATGAGCCCTGACCAGGGCTGGGGATCAAACCCTTGACTGGAATCAAACCTGGGACCTTTCAGTCCACAGGCCAATGCTCTATCCACTGAGATCAGTGGTTGAGCATCAACCTATGAACCAGGAGGTCACAGTTCTACTCCTGGCCAGGACACATGCCCGGGTTGTGGGCTCAATCCCCAGTAGGGGACATGCAGGGGGTAGCCAATCAATGATTCTCTCTCATCATTGATGTCTCTCTCTCTCTCTCTCTCTCTCTCTCCCTTCCTCTCTGAAATCAATAAAAATATATTAAAAACATAAAATAAAATAAAAATGAGATATGACTCCAATTTTAGAGATGAGAAAACTGAACACAGTGGATGTGAATAAAAGTTACCCAGTGACACAGGGTATGCAGAGATCTGGGATTCAGGCCTGGTGCGCTTAGGCCTGGCTCTCTCCCCTCCAGCACCGGCCTATTTGGGCTGTGGTCAGGGTACACTGTGTCACATGTAGTGGAATTATATTGGACAGGCAGACGTACAGGTCAATTCTGACTCTGCCGCCCACTACCTGCGGGACCATGACCAAATCATTTGGCTTCACTAAGTTGCTTCATTGGGAGAAGGGGAGTAAGAACAGTAGTGATAGCAATGAGAATAAGAGCTATTAATTTTGAGTACTCACTCTGTGCTAACACCTGTGCTTGTCTTATATTAGCTCTTTGACCCTTAGGAAAACACTAGAAGGCAGATTTTTTATTCACACACAAAACACTGAAATACAGAGGTTAAAGCCCAAGGTCAGACCACAGTAAATGGACTTAAACCCGAGCCAGCCTGGCCCCTGCGCTGGCATTCTAACCAGTACTCACAGCTGGGAGGGTGCGGGAACTGAGTGAAAGCGTGCCAATGGCTCACCTCCGTGTCTGACACAGAAACCTCTCAAAAACTGGCAGCCGCTGATTTTATGACCATGATTTACTTGCCATTTTTCTATCTCTAGTTCTAAATGGCTGCACCTGCTTTGCCTTTTCCCTCTTGGAAATGTCCAAAGGTTGGGAGGGAGACTGAGCACCCATGAAGAAGTTGCCCTCCTTCACTCTGGACCTGCTCTAAGAAAAAGCAGAAGACGGCAAGGACTTGTACAAAGCTGGGTCAGTGCCAGGCCTAATGTGCACGCTTATCACTTAGGCAGAATTTAAATGAGGTAGGGATGTCGCTTTTCTGTGCTGTTTCGCATAATACAAACGCCTGAATTTAAAAAATCTGATTCTCTCCCATTTACCCTGAAGCTAAATCGCCAATGCAAATAAGTTGTGGAGAAATTCACTGAAAATGTGTTTCTCAAAAGAGCTGAAGAATAAGAAGACGATTAAAATAATATATGTCCTCCTAACATACATAGCTTATTATGTTATTTTTAAAATTCTGGATTCCTATTTATTTAAATTAAGGCCCCTAGATATTATTTATCATTGACTACCAATAAATTGATTCCCTGTTTGGGTGCATATGGGAGGCAACCAGTCAATGTTTTTCTCTCTTTTCCTCTCCCTTTTTCTCTCACTCTAAAAGAAATAATTCAACATCTAAGTTGCATGTTTTCCAAGAATTCCTTGTGTTCAACAGTAGTAAACATGATTATGTTAGTTGTGCTTCTTAATGTAATTGCATTAACTTAATTAAACGTACACAAAGCAGTATTTCCATGAAAGCTGCTTAAAAGTTTTGTAATGGTTTGATAAAGTCAAGTTGCCAAAATATTGCTGCTCTATTAGGAGGTGAATGAGAGAACTGTAAAAGATCAAAGAGAAAATTATTCTAGAAAGATCTGCAATCAAATCACTTCATAATTGAAAATATCAGTCAATATTTAAAACTGGTGTACAAATGCAATTACAATAAGCTGTGACCTAAGCTGAGCATAGCACTGCCTAGAGGTCAGGCCTACCCAAGCAGTGACACACAAATGAAATCTGAAAGAGTAGCACCAAGCAAGAAGGGAAAGTGTTGTGACAGAGGAAGTAGCATGTCCACTTGGTGGCAAAAAAAGATTTGAAAAAAGCTCAGTGTGATTGAAGTACAATGTTAGAGCCTGTGGGAAGGAAGTGACTCCAGGGAAATGATCAGGACATAGATCTCGAGGCCTATTTTAGGAATCTAGAACTTTTTAAACAACAGGACATCAATGAGGAATGTTTAAATGAGAGTGACGTGGTCAGATTCTCTTTGTAAGATCTCTTTGGCCCCAGTGAAACCAGGTTTTATGGAAGAGGGTGGAGAGCAAGCCTAAAGGCAGGGAGACAGTGGAGGGCAATGACCCTGGGCAATCTAGTCGCTAGGGAAGATTGCGGGAGGTCAAGCTTAGGCTTGTTGCCAAGAAGAGAGAGAGAACTGAACAGATCAAGAGAAATTTAGCAGAGAAAATTAGCATGAACAATCAGTGTAAGGGGAAAGGCGATGGAAAGCCAGAGTTGACTCTCAGACTTCTGACTTTTAACAGGGTGGTGGTGCCATTTAAAGAAATAGGAAACAATGGGAAAAGAGCAGGCAGAGGAGATAGATGATAAGGTCTACCTAGTTCCATCTCATTATATAAAAAGGAAGCTAATTTCTACAGAAGGTTACATCTTTTACCTTAAGTCACAGAGTCAGAAATTGAGTTCGGATCTTCTGACCATCACCCCCTGCCACCTCACCCGTCCCTTTCTAACCATGTAGTATGGACACCACCATTATTCTATCTAGGAGTTTATTCCAGACAGATTGTTACCAAATCCCCAGATCTGATTATAAATGTTCTTTCATCCCTCTCCAGGCCGTATTTCATGTCTGGCCACGTAAACCTAAAAACCTTGGCTTAGCGTTGTACGGAACCCTACTGACTTAAGTTTCACACCGTAAAATCTTTTATCAGTTTCCATGGAAAGCCAACCCAAAAAAGAAAGATGAATGGAGCAGGCCTTCTGTGAAACAGGTTGGAAATAATTGCATGGCAGATAGGTTTGGGCGAGGAGCCAGGGAAGTATTAAGTGAGAGTGTGAAGGAGCAGACCCTCCACTGCTCTGAAGTTTGAAAGCTCAGACACTGGGCAGGGCAATGTTTCATCCTCAGTCCAAGGGCATGGGGTCCATTTCCTCTGGCTGTTAATTGCTGCAGACAGTAGAGAAGTGGATTTCAAAAAGGAATTCAGCAATTACCTGGCTTGAAAAATAGTTAAGTGTTTTTTGTGTGTTTTTTTAATGGTTTAAATTTACAGGCTCCAACAGTGATTGACATAGCACAGCCAAAACAATTAGGAGCTAAATAAATGGGTACTTTCTGGAAATGTCTTTATTCAAAGCCTTTAGCAGAAGATGAGTGAAAGAGGATAAAATTTAAGCCCTGAATTGAAAGGGAACTTTACTTGGTAAAGTCTTCTTTGTATTCAATTTTTCTGTTGTAATTATTCTATTGTTGAGAATGCAAAATTTTAACTGCCTAAAAAGTACTGGTTTTATCCATTTGTTCACTCACTCAACAAATATTTATTGTGCCAGGCATTGTTTTAAATCACTGGTTCTCAACCAGCAACTTTGCTCCCTGCACAACCTGCCCCTCAAGCGTATTTGGCCATGTCGGAGGAATTTTGGATTGCACAGTTGCAGGGTCGGGGTGCTGCGGGAATTCAGTGGGTAGAGATGAAGAATGCTGCTGACATCCTACAATGCACAGGATAGTGCTCTGCAGCAAACAATGACCCATCCCGAAATATCTGTAGTGCAATGTTGAGAAATCCACTTGTAGGTACTAGCAATATAGCCGTGAAAAGCACAGAGAAAAACGTTAGCTTTCATGAAACATATTTTAGTGATGGGAGAGAAACAATAAGTTGATTAATAAAGAAATACATAGCATGCCAGAAAGTGATGAAGCACCATGAAAAGAATAAAGCCGGTGGTGGGCAGTGGTTGCTACTGTGTAGAGCGAGGTCAGGAGAGGCTTCACTAATACGGTGATTTTTGAGCAGAACCTAGAGAAAAGCAAGTCGTGGTATGAAAGTGAGGGCTGATCCTGTCATTGTTTTCATTAATATAGCAGATTGCCAATCATGCATGAAGTTAGGGTAACGCTAAATTTAAGGAAATTTGAGAATAAATTATCTGAGAGTCATTACCCCTCTTCTCCCCCTCCCCCCCTTTTTTTTTATAAAAATGTTAATGCTGGTTTAGATATAAGAATATAACATTCTCCAATATTAGACAAATGAGAAATAGGGTCTGCTTTCCTCACAACCAAGTAAAACAGACTCTTTTAATGTAACTTAATCAACCACTGCAGTACACAGGTTCCAAACAGCATCCACAGAGAGTTACGTGCCATATATTCAATATATCTGGGTATAGTCCAGGAGTGTGTAGTGAATGTGCTCAGGTATGCACCGAGTATATATGAATAGGATCTTACTACACATGATGTAATCTGAGGAAAGTGAAAGAGATCAGGGTTTAAACACAAATAAACATGAAGAAGGATATTTTGAAAATAAGGTCAAATTGTGGTATGAGTGCTTGGTATAATTATTTTGATTGTTGTTAATTTGGACATATAGGAATATACAGCAAAAAAAGTACAGGACTTGAGCTTTTCTGATAGGCTTATCCCAATGAATCCTTAAAATTACTTCATTAATGATTCATTGAAAGAAAAATTTAACTATAGTCATAAGTTGATTATATGCTACATATAAAAATCAAATACACTTAGGCTGTTTCCAGATCTTCACTATGGTAAATTGTGTTGCTATGAACATAGGGATGCATATATCCTTTCTGATTGGTGTTTCTGATTTCTTGGGATATATTCCTAGAAGTGGGATCACAGGGTCAAATGGGAGTTCCATTTTCAGTTTTTTAAGGAAACTCCATACTGTCTTCCATAGTGGCTGCACCAGTCTGCATTCCCACCAGCAGTGCACAAGTGTTCCCTTTTCTCCGCATCCTCTCCAGCACTTGTCGTTTGTTGATTTGTTGATGATAGCCATTCTGACAGGTGTGAGATGGTACCTCATTGTTGTTTTGATTTGCATCTCTCAGATGATTAGTGACTTTGAGCATGTTTTCATATGTCTCTTGGCTTTCTGAATGTCCTCTTTTGAAAAGTGTCTATTTAGCTCCTTTGCCCATTTTTTTGATTGGATTGTTTATATTCCTTTTGTTAAGTTGTATGAGTTCCCTATAAATGTTGGAGATTAAACCCTTATTGGTTATAACATTGGCAAATATGTTGTCCCATGAAGTGGGCTTTCTTGTTGTTCATAGCAGCACAATTTACCATAGCGAAGATCTGGAAACACCCTAAGTGCCCATCAGCAGATGAATGGATTAGAAAACCGTGGTACATACACACAATGGAATACTACACTGCTGTAAAAAAGAAGGAAATCTTACCATTTGCAACAGCATAGATGGAACTGGAGAGCATTATGCTAAGTGAAATAAGCCAGTCAATGAAAGAAAAATACCACATGATCTCACTCATTTATGGATAATAAACACCATTATAAACTGATGAACAAAAATAGATACAGAGGCAGAGCAGCATAGAACAGACTATCAAACTATAGTGGGAAGGCTGGGGAGGGTTGGGGGGCAGGAGACGGGGTAAGAGATCAACCAAAGGACTTGTATGCATGCATATAAGCATAACCAATGGACATAAGACACTGGGGAATAGGAGAAGCCGGGGGAATGTCAAGAAGGGGGAAAAAAGGAGACATATATAATACTCTTTGTAATACTTTAAGCAATAAAACAAAATTTACAAAAAAAATCAAATACAGCCTAGCTGGCCTTGCTTAGTGGTTAGAGCATCGGCCTACAGACTGAAGGGTCTTGGGTTCAATTCTAGTCAAGGGCATGTACCTTGGTTGCAGGCTCAAGCCCCAGCCCCATTGGAGAGGTTGAGGGAGGCAACCAATCGATGTGCTTCTCTCACATGGACATTTCGCTGTTTCTGTCTCTCTACCTCCCTTCCACACACACACACACACACACACACACACTATATATATATATATATATTCTCAATGGAAAAAGTAACCTCAGGTGAGGTTTAACAAAATAAAACACAAAAACAAAAAGGTAATCAAATACATTTAAAAATTTCACTTGCAATGTAATGAAGCTTCAATTTTGTCAGGGAAGTATTTGTTAGGGTTTTGACCAGTGGCATGGGCTGAGAAAAAATTCACAACTATAAGAAAAGATCCAGAGAGGAAATTTATTTTGCTTTCCAGGGAGGGAAAGGGCCAAATGTTGCTAATCAATATAGGGCAAGAAACAAAAGGGAAGCCCCCCGTTTTAAGTCTTGTTGTTGCTAAGCGACAAGGAAGGAAAGAGGATTTGGGGCTGAAGTTGAGTTTGTTTCTTTTTCAAGAGACAATCCAGGCAGTTCTAGGCAGGTTTTATCAGCATTTTCCCCAAGCCTGTCACACATGCTTAGAACAAAAGTTATTAAGAGTTCAAAAGAGGCTTGTTTGAAGGGAAGGGGGAAAGGGAACTTTCTACTAACTAAGACTCCTTGATGTGAATTATCCCTGAGTTGTGAAAACAGCAGGGAGGAGCGTTGTGCAAGAATGTAGCTTTGCCCTAACTGGTTTGGCTCAGTGGATAGAGCGTCAGCCTGAGGACTCAAGGGTCCCAGGTTTGATTCCGGTCAAGGGCATGTACCTTGGTTGCAGGCACATACCCAGTGGGGAGTGTGCAGGAGGCAGCTGATCGATGTTTCCAACTCTCTATCCCTCTCCCTTCCTCTCTGTAAAAAATCAATAAAATATTTCTTTTTTTAAAAAAAAAGAAGGTAGCTTTGAGAGTAGTTTATCTGATCTTGCAGTTTGAACAGAGGGGCTGTTTGAATCAGAGGAGCTAACAATTTTGGGGTTTAATTACCAGGTGCTTCTCATAAACTGTGGAATGCCACAGCAAAGAAAAAGAAATACCTTTTTTTCTGTCCTTACAGTATTTATCACGTGTCATTTAAACAGTTTTAAGTATATACTTGTAATATATATATATATATATATATATATATATATATATGATATTAATGTATTATATACATTACAAAGCGTACACAAAAATAAATATTTTCAAAGGCTAAGACTGAAAAACAAACTTATTTTTCTTTCATAATGGGTTGTCTTGAAATGCCCCTGAGGAACCTATACCTCTTTTAGGACAACTGTTGAAGAATAGAAGAAAGCACTGAGAAGTATTAAGCAGAACAGCAATATAGTGTGATATTCTGACCCATTTTTTCATCAATATCATCATCCTGCTGTGTGCTCTGTAATTAGTGGTAAGAAGTAGGTTTCAAATACTAGATAATTCAAAAACTCAGATTTGTATTTTTAGAGTGGGATATTTTAGTAAAGCTATGAGATACATACCTCATTCACTGTAATTGTATGTCTTTCTAACATCCATTCACAGAAAACATTTTGTTAAAAGCATAAAATAATACAACTTCTGGAAAGCACTTGTTGGTCACTGTTATTACAAGATCGCAGATGAATGTATTGATAGAACTTAAAGGTCTCTTGATGTTTTTGAGTATTGTTCAAAATCTTATCAAAATCAGTGGGTTCCTTGAATACAACATAACAGGTATTACTAAAAACTAAGGTTGGGAGCTTCCCCTGAGGAGGGTGAGATACTAGCACATTCCTACAACCACATCAAAATTATAACTAAACTCATTCAGAACTGCTTAAAAATCTAGCTGAACAGACATTCTATAACTAAGAATATATGGAAGAGGCCACATCTAGATTGTTAAAAGGAGTGAAGACATTGAACAAGCTAGTCCCACACCCAGATGAAGTGGTTAAAATTCAGGAGGGCTATCTCAGCCTGTGGAGGTACCCTTGAGGAGTAAGGTTTGTTTCACAGCTTGGCCTTGCTTGGCACCTTCTTGCCTAGCATAAATAGCATCCATCTGCAAATTGTACTGTAGCTCATTCAGGGTACAGGTGACAGTTGATCTTGGCATGCCACTCCCAGGCCTCAAGGTCAGAACACCTCCTGGCCAGCTTTAGACCAATCCAGAGCACCGCATAACCACCTACACCAGAGACACACTCATCAACTCAAGGGGTAGACTCATCAGGCACCAGAGCCCTGCTTTGTGGAGTCAGCCCCTGCACAGAAATTTCTTTGCTGTGGTCACAATTAGTTCTCACAGCCAGTTAGCCTAGAGGTAAATCCCTCCCTTTGACAAGCCAATAGCAATCAAGTCTCAACTACAACAAGAGGGTGCACACAGCCCACATGGGGGGTGGGGGAGAACATACTTGGAGCACCTAGATTGGGTGACCAAGGAGTCTGCACCACTGGGCCCCATGGGACACCTACTACATAAGACAACTCTACCAGGACCAGAAGATGTAGCAGTTCTACCTAATACATAGAAACAAGCAAAGGGAGGCAACCAAAATGAGGAGACAAAGAAACATGTCCCAAATGAAAAAAACAGAACAAAATTTCAGGTGAAAAAACTAAACAAAATGGAGATATGTAGTTTACCAGATGCAGAGTTCAAAGCACTTGTTATAAAAATGCTCAATTAACTTAGAGAAAGAGGAGATGAACTTACTGAGACCTTCAGCAAAAGGATAGGAAACCTAAATATATATATATAGAAAACCTAAAAAGAACAGTCAGAAATGAAGAGTACAATAATTGAAATGAAGAATATATTACAGGGCATCAAGGAGTGTATCAAATCAGTGATTTGAAACATAAGGAAGCAGAAAACACCGAGTCAGAACAGCAAAAATAATCCACAAAAATAGGATAGTATAAGGAACCTCTGGGACAGCTTCAAGTGTACCAACATTGGCATCATGGGGGTGCCAGAAGGAGAAGAGAAAGAGCAATGAATTTAAAACCTATCTGAAATAATAATGATGGAGAACTTCTCTAATTTGGTGGCGGAAATAGACATACAAGTTCTGGAAGTGCAGAGAGTCCCAAACAAGATGAACGCAAAGAGACCCACACCAAGGCACATCATAATCAAACTGCCAGGGTTAAAGACAAAGAGAGAATCTCTAAGGCAGTAAGAGAAAAGCAGTTAGTGACCTATAAGGTAGCTACCGTAAGACTGTCTGATGATATTCTCATCAGAATATTTAAGGCCAGAAGGGATTGACACAAAATATTCAAAGTGATGAAAAAGCAAAGACCTATAACCAAGATTACTCTACTCAGCAAAGCTATTATTTGGAATTGAAGGACAGATAAAAAGCTTCTCAGACAAGAAAAGGCAAGAGGAGTTTATCATCACCAAACCAGTATTATAAGAAATGTTAGAAGAGAAGAAGAAAGAAGAAGAAGAAGAAGAAGAAGAAGAAGAAGAAGAAGAAGAAGAAGAAGAAGAAGAAGAAGAAATGAATAATAAAATGGAAATCAAAAAAATCTACCAACAATTTCTTTTAATGCTAATAGATTAAATATTCCAATCAAAACACATATAGTGGCTGAATGAAAACACACACACACACACACACACACACACACACACACACAAGACCTTACATAAGCGGTCTACAAGAAAATCACTTTTAATCAAAAGACACACTAAAAGTAGAGGGATAAAAAATATGTTTCATGTAAATATAAACAAACAAATAAAGCTGAAAGAGCAATACATGTACCAGACAAAATAGACTTTAAAATAAAGCCATACAACCAAGAAAGAAGGAACAGCAATTCCACTACTGGGTATTTATCCAAAGAAACCAAAAACACTAAATCAAAAAGACATATACATCAATATGTTCATTGCAGCATTTTTACAATAGCCAAGATTATGGAAACAACTTAAGCGTTTATCAAAATATGAATGGATAAAGGATAAGTGGTATGTATATACAATGGAATATTAGACATTAAAAAAAGGAATGAAATCTTGTCATTCAACAACATGGATGGATCTAGAAGGTATTGTGCTGAATGTAATAAGTCAGACAGAAAAAGATAAATTCCATATAATTTCACTTGTATGTGGAATCTAAAAAACAAAATAGGCTCTGGCTGGGTAGCTCAGTTGATTAGAGCATTGCCCAGAAACGCCAAGTTTGCTGATTTAATCTCTGGTCAGAGCACATACAAGAATCAACCAATGAATGCATAAATAAGTGGAAAAACAAGTGTCTCTCTCTCTCTCTCTCTCTCTCTCTCTCTCTCTCTCTCTCGTCAATCAATAAGTAAAATAAAAATAAAAAATAAAAAACAAAATACACAAACATGCAGAACAGAACATTCATAAATTCAGAGAACATTTTGATGGTTGCCAGATGGGACAAGGGTTTATAAGATAGGTGAAAAAGATAAAAGAATTAAGAAGTACAAATTGGTAGCTACAAAATAATCATGGTGATATAAAGTACAGTATAGGGAATATAGTCAATAATATTGTAAGAACCATGTATGGTGTCAGATGGGTAATAGATTTATTGGGGTGATCACTTTGTAAGTTGTATAAGTGTCTAGTCACTTGATTGTACACCTAAAACTAATTTAATATTGTATATCAACTTTAATGGAAAAATAAGAAATTATTTAAAAAAAACACGAAGGTTAGAAAAATGGGAACTGCATGATGGGTAAAAAAGTATGATGACCTTGGAGTCAAGTAAATCTTGCCAAAAATCTGATTTCACCAGTTACAAACTTAGTTTAATCATCTGTCAATATATGATAATTTTTCTACAAAGTTGTTAAGCGAGTGAAATGATATAATGTACCTATTTGCCTACTATAGATGCTCATCTTTTTCACTGATGAATCCCTAGACAAGAAAACAAATGTTATTACCTTGCTCCATGCATTATAACATGTTTACTCCTTATGTCTAGAATAACCTCTGTCCACTGACCCCCCACATTCAAATTGGATTTCAAGCGGAATCCAAGATGGTGGTGGAGTACTTAGAAGGTATACTCACCTCCTACCAGACAAAACTGGTATTATAACTGAAATAGAGAACAATAAACCTGAATAACCAACTGAAGACTAGCTGAACAGAAGTCTTATAATCAAGGATTTACAGAAGTTACACATAGACTAGTAAGAAGGGAAAAGACGTGAAGAGGTCTGGACCTACTCCCATGGAAGGGGCTAATTTCACAAGGATAGCTAAACTACAAAGGTTCCCCCTGAGAAGTGTGGGATCTCAACCCCAAGCCAGGCTGGCAAACACACAATACAACATACAGATGATGTATTTTAGAATTATACACTTGAAACCTATATAATTTTACTAACCAATGTCACTCCAATAAATTCAATAGAAATACTAAAAAGAAATTGCATTTCAAGATTCAGATTTCATGTCCTTTGACATTTTAACGTACAATTGAGCTTTCTCATCTCAATTCTTATATCACTTTGTGTTTCTGATACAATAATTACCACTAATATGTGGGGATTGCTGTGATGAGCTGATCAGTTCCCCTCAGGAACAAAGGATTTATTGTCCCAGTTCCTGGGAGTGCCAGCAGCAGACAGGTTCTCTTTAACAATTGTCTCAGATAGGAGCATCTCTCAAGTCATGCCCCCTTCCCAAGGTGACCCCATCCAATAACTTGAAAGGTGATAAAAGGGTCAAGGTCCTTCACACCACTGGGCTGGGAACAACTCTAGAGGATCATCTCATCTTCAGAACTCACCTTGGAGTTGGCTGCTCTTCCATTGAGACCACATCACACTGCAACCTTTCCTTCATTCTATGCCCTTCCTTTCTCTTACCAGATGGTAGTCACTCCCTAATAAACCTCCTGCAACCTCATCTCCATCTCAGAATCTGCAACCCAAGAGCTCAACCTGTCGCCATGTCTCAGGCACATAGTTGCTAAAGTTATTGGTTCACTGAATGGGCTGGATTTGCTTCTCATTTATTTTTATAGTCTCAAGATCTAATCAACACCTGGCACATATGGACACCTAGCAAATGCGTGTTAAATAAATTCATTAACCCATTGTACGCCATAAGCATTTGTAGATGCAGGCGGCGGACCTTCCCCACACACCACACACATCTATAATAAAAAAATGTTTTTCCTAAGTGGCAGCCCTGACCAACTTTAAAATCATTTTTCGTGAGAATTTTCAGCTGAAAATATTCAAGAACACCCGAATTGTGAGTAATATATTTATTTTTATAATATTCATTGCAAATTGATTTTTAAAATTAAATTTAAAATATCGCAGTGTGTGGGGATGGTTTCCGTTTTGGACATGTGGCAGTTAACCGGTTAAAATTGAGATCTCATGTTTGTGAGAATAAACAGTAATCTTTTCTGTCAAAGAAAGGAGTTTAGGTAACCACCATTTTGGCTAGGGTGACTTTCAGCTCCCCTGGGGGTCCCTATTTTGAAATGGCAAAGGTCAACCCCTCCCTTTTTCCTTTAAGTTAGCCAATCACACAAGAATGTGAGCCTAAGGTCTGACCAATCAAGAGTGAAGGATAGATGACGTGTGTGAGACATAAAACCCCCGAGTGGATGGCCTGCTCAGTGTGCGTGCTGCCAGACCCTGTGTGTGTGCACCCTCCTGCAGAAGTAAAGGTATTTGCTTTGCTTTCTAGCTTCCTAGTATCCTGGGTTTTGGGCTTGCCTTATTTCTAACATGTTGTTCAGCCAAGAAATTCTATTTTCTTGTTTAACCAAATTTATTTACTTATGTTCTGTTTCTTACAGAAAAAAAATTTAAAGCTGTTTACCCAAGAGTTGATTATAATTAAGTAATGGGGAAATGAGAATGACAGAAGTGTAAAGGCAAATATATCAATCATAAGGGTCAATATAGTTGTAACTAGTCATTGAATATCTTTTCATCATTAGGTAAGTAGTCACTGGCCTGAGCATCTACCATAAACCAGGCATTGCTTAAGTGCTAAAATAAGTCTCTATCCCCAAGGAGAACTATATTCAAATAGACAAGAGAGTCAAAAATAGAATAAAGTAGCACAATTTCAGAGAGCAACAGGTGGTATGAAGACCCCTGAAGGGGTTCAGAACATAACACCCCCATATATGCTGCTTTGACATATTGACTATTTTGGGCAGAAGACTACTGAGAAACAGCAGATTCAGGAAGAACTCTCTGCCCTCCCTCTTTCTACCTAAAAACAAGGTAAAAAAATTTTCTGAGAAAGATGTCATCTGGATATGAGGAAGAAGAGAACATTCTTATCACCGGCAATGGGGAGTTAACATCAAGATGCATTTATACAAGTAAACCTCACTAAGGCAGCCCTTATCTTCCATGAGTTTCCCACATACTTCCTTCACCCTCCCACAATTTAACATCCCTAGGCTAGATCTTATCACATCTCCACAATTTATCACTCAGTCTGCCCTAAAATGGCATAATAGCCCCTGGGTCTAATTGTTTCTTTAGGATTTTCACTTTTGTCCTATCAAGTTCTCTGTTGACCCCCAGAGCAAAGACAGTGGACCAGGTACAGAAACTCACCAGGGCAGAAAGCTCTGCATGCCTAGCGAGGGGCAGAACTGGAAAACAGGAACCTCACTCCCTGCATAGCCTTTCCTAGCATATCACTGGTCATGCAGCTTACACCCTCTGACCTTTCCCTCCCTAAAGATAACATCTAGGCCTCAGTTGTATTTCATCTCCAGGCCCAGAAAAGCAGCAAACCCAGACAAGGACACCATGGCTGCCTCAGGACCAGCTGCAGTGACTAATGACCTCCTGCCCTGGCACTGACCAATCAGTGGAGACCAGGACCCTGAAAGAGCACACCTGGAAAGCTGATGAATATCCTATTAAGACACTCCCCTGAGGCCTCCCTTAAGATTTCCAGAACAAAGGACCCAGTGCTTGCCCTCCCTCCAAGGAGCACACCTGTGCCATTCCCCCATGACACTTGCAACCAGGGGAGCAATGGGCAGTGGCAGCTCATCCCAGGATAACTCCCCGAACCTTCCTCTAAGGGGGCCTTTTCTCTGACTTCCCAGTGAGCCAAAGCAGCCCAGCCTAGGCTTTTCTGTTGCTTCTTCTATGCCCTTCATTATTTCACTGTCCTAAGTATATTTTTTGCTGCCATCATGGACCCGATACACTTTGGCTCAGTGCTGTGTAGCCCTTCCCTTTGTATATCCCCATCCCCCAACCCTTTTCCTTAAATAAATTAAATTCTTCTTTAATCACTGTCTGAGGTGGCTACTTAGCCTGCCCACTCACCATGTACCACTTACTTTAACCTTTAATCCTCCATGCCATGTAGAAATAGTAACCTAATAAAATGCATATGCTTTTTTCCTTTTTAATCTTTCTTCTGTCAGTTCAACTCACAGGTCCGAGCCATAGAACCTTAGAGGATAAAGGGGAAGATTTTTTGTCCCCTATACAACAGTAGGTAGGATAGTCAGTGGAAGACACGCCAATAAGATGAGTGAGCTGGAATCTCAAAGATGAAAATCCATACTTGCTGAGATTTGGGGGAAGAAACTTTAAGGCTATGATAAAGGCCAGGCATTAGGTACAAATTTGACTCTAAGCAACAAGCAGCTAAATAGGTAAATTGCTTGTTTTTATCTGGAAGGGGGACATGTTCTAATTCTTAAGGGAAACCAAAGTCTTTCCTTGAATAAAACTGAATAGATCTGAGAGAGGTAAGCAATGTCTTCAACCATTTCCCAACACAGACAGAAGCAGAAATCTGTGGCAGCTTTCAGTAGTGGCGCTGGAGACCTAGCACTCTGTGAGGGCTGCACTGACTCAGTGTACTTAGAGCAATAGCTGGATGACATGACCTTTAAGTTTTCTTCTTTAAGTAAGCACTGGATATCAGACAGTCAAGATTACCTTCTCCATCAAGGGCCGCGGTGCAGGCATCTTAGTGAATTCATTTTATTCCGCCATTCATTAATCAAGAAAGAAATTGTTCAAAACAACCTGGGACAAAGGCTTTTAATCATAATACTCTATTTTCCTGCTTCATGTGTGAGACTCACAATTTAGGCTGACTTCATTGAATTCTATTGAAACATTCCTTACCCAGATAAAGAGCTGCTTGTTTCCAGCATATAATTACGTTCTTTTCACTTGCAAATGCATACACCACCACCACCACCAGCACTAGCACCATCTCTCCCCTCCACTCTCCCACCCCACTGCTATAGAATGGGGCTTTCAGGTTTTTGGGTGTATATTACGTTTTGTAGAGATGCAAATAAACATATGACAACAAGCATAAAATTAAAGACATAGTATTAAGATATTCAAACAAAGTGGGAATTGGAAATCATGAAACCATTGCTATAGGAGCAGATTTGCTTAACCTAACTTTGTAATTTTGTTTTCTGACAATTAAACATAAAACAAAACATCCTATCTAATAAAGAGGGAGTATGCGAATTGATTCTCACACTGTTGCAAAGATGGCAGCGCCCACAGCAATAAGGAAGGACTATGCTAATTGGCTGCCTTGCCCTCAAAGATGGCGACACCCACAGCCAATAAGGAGGGAATATGCTAATTGACTGCCATGCCTTCAAAGATGGTGGCGCCCACAGCCACAAGATGGCTGGCAGGGGAGGGCAGTTGGGGGAGACCGGGATGGCAGGGGAGGGCAGTTGGGGATGATCAGGCTGGCAGGGGAGCAGTTAGGCATCGATCAGGCTGGCAGGGGAGTGGTTAGGGCAGCGGTTCTCAACTTGTGGGTCGAGACCTCTTTGGCGGTCAAATGACCCTTTCACAGGGGTTGCCTAAGACCATCCTGCATATCAGATATTTACATTACGATTCATAACGGTAGCAACATTACAGTTATGAAGTAGCAATGAAAATAATTTTATGGTTGGGTCACAACATGAGGAACTGTATTTAAAGGGCCAGAAGGTTGAGAACCACTGGGTTAGGGGGTGATCAAGCTGGCAGGAAGAAGTGGTTAGGGGCAATCAGGCAGGCAGGCAAGCGAGCAGCTGGGAGCCAGCATTCCCGGATTGTGAGAGGGATGTCCTACTCCCTATGGATCGGGCCTAAACCGGCAGTCGGACATCCCCCAAGAGGTCCCAGATTGGAGAGGGTGCAGGCTGGGCTGAGGGACACCAGCCCCCCAGTGCACGAATTTTGTGCACTGGGCTTCTAGTCTGTTAAATAACAACACTGTGTCAGGGGAATGTCACAATAATTTGTTTTAAATGTGTAGTCCAAAGTGAAAAATTAGGCAAGTCAAGCTTTATCGTAATAGTAGAGGAATGTCATCTACACTAATAAAAGAGAAACATGCAAATTGGTGTCACTCCACTACACCCACCAGCCAATCAGAGAGACTACGCAAATTAACTTAACAAAGATGGTGGCTAATTTGCATACGCAGGTGCAAAGCAAAGACTGAAGATGACTGAAGATGGCGGTGGCCACGGAGATGGAGCAAGCAGGAGGCTTGGGTTGCTCCCAGCAATGGAGGAAGCCAATCTTCCCACCAGCCCCAGACTCCACTCAAGGAGGGGCTGGGGAAAATAAAGGAGGGGCTGGGAGTAGCTGTAGTGGAGAAGCCAAGCCTCGCTGCTGAGTTCAGACCAAAGGCCTGGGTCCTGGGTGCTGGAGGAAAACCGGTGCCGGCAGCCAGGGGAAGGAAGGCCTATTGCACGAATCTTTGTGCAACAGGCCACTAGTCATATTATATAACACTTGCTTCAACCATGACATTGCTTTGACTTCTCACTACTTATAAACCATGCAGATAAAATAAACACCTACTACAGTGATGGCGAACCTTTTGATCTCAGCATGCCAGCATTTTGAAAAATCCTAACTTAACTTTGGCGCCGTGTCACATATAGAAATATTTTTATATTTGCAACCATAGTAAAACAAAGACTTATATTTTTGATATTTATTTTATATATTTAAATGCCACTTAACAAAGAAAAATCAACCAAAAAAATGAGTTCACATGTCACCTCTGACATGTGTGTCATAGGTTTGCCATCACTGACCTACTAGGTCAATGAATTATATACATTCTATTTTGCAAATGTTTAAAGCACCTGAGTTCAAATCCAAATTCTACCACCTGAGGCATCAGAATATGCCATGCCAAAATATACCATGGTCCCAGATACCCTGAACCTAGTCTAGAAATGATGGTAGGGATCCCAGGTTATTGGTAACCTTGGCCCCAAGGACTCCCCACCTACTTGGTGGAGAGGGGACTACAGAGGGATGCTCTAAAGTATAACCTGAAGCCAAATTTTGCCTGGTTCTAATGGTGATATTGCTAACAAGTTTAGCAATTCTTGCAATAATTCCACCTTCACCAGGAAATCAATACCCACAAAAATATTGAAGTAAATATGATTATGGCAGCAAGAAAAAATAATTCTGTAAAAAGGGGTGTTTTATTCCTTACCTGTCTCAACAGAAACAAAGATGAATGTCCCCTGAGTGTTTTTCTCTCACCAAACTTTCCCCAACTATGTCACTATTTAAAGGTGCATTTCATATATTTATGAGGAAGGGAGAGGGAAAGAGAAAGAAACATCTAATCTAATAAAAGAGAAACATGCAAATTGACCATACCTCTGCTACACCCACCAGCCACGCCCACCAGCCACGCCCACCAGCCAATCAGGAGCAAATATGCAAATTAACCCAACTAAGATGGCACAGAGCTGGAGCAAGCAGGAGGCTTGGTTGCCCTGGCGATGGGGGAAGCCAAGTTTCCTGCCTGCCCTGCCAGCCCTGAGCTCCACTCAAGGCTACAAAGTTTCAATTATAGAAGATAAATAAATCCCAGATACCTGCTTCCAGCCCAAAGCCGTGGCCAGCCTAAAAATGGCCCTCAGTCCCTCACCCAGGCTGGTCAGGCACCCAAGCGGGACCTCCACACTGATCCAGGACACCCTTCAGGGCAAACCAGCTGGCCCCCACCCATGCACCAGGCCTCTATCCTATATAATAAAAGGGTAATATGCAAATTGACCCTAACAGCAGAACGACTGGGAATGACTGGTCACTATGACACACGCTGACCACCAGGGGGCAGATGCTCAATGCAGGAGCTTCCCCCTGATGGTCAGTGCACTCCCTTAGCGGGAGATCTGCTCAGCCACAAGCCATGCTGACGGCTGCCAGCACAGCGGTGGTGGCGGGAGCCTCTCCTGCCTCCTCAGCAGCACTAAGGATGTCAGACTGCAGCTTAAGACTGCTCCCTGATGGCAGGTGGACATCCCCCGAGGGCTCCCTGGCTGCCAGAGGAATGTCTGACTGTCAGCTTAGGCCCAATCCCCTGGGGAGTGGGCCTAAGCCAGCAGGTGGACATCCCCTGAGGGGTCCCAGACTGTGAGAGGGCACAGGCCAGGCTGAGGGACCCCCCCCCCAAGTGCACAGATTTTTGTGCACTGGGCCTCTAGTCAATGATAAGAGAGAATCATTGGTCTGCTTCCTCCTGCATGCCCCACACTAGGGATCGAGCCACAACTCGGGCATGTGCCCTGACCCAGAATTGAACTGTGACCTCCTGGGTTCATAGGTTGACACTCAACCACTGAGCCATGCTGGCCAGGCAGGTACATTTCTTATTATGCTTATAGAAGGGAAAAATTTCCTGTCAGAATGTGATCTAGTGAAATAGCTCCAATTTAATTTCTGGGAGTCACACTTTATTTGATTCATGTGGCTCTTTTAAAAACTTCAAAAACAATTTTACAGAAAAAAAAAAGGAAAGTAAAATATCATGCTTCTTGTTGGTTTCTATGCATGTGACAAGACAGAAATAATTAGTTTTAAAATTGTCTTGCTGTTTATAAATACAATTGCCCTTCAAACCATGAAGCACATCTTGTTTGTATTGGTGTCACATTACTGACCCAAGTCCTTTCCATTTCACTAAAGGGAGCGTGGAGGCACAGAAAGGGGAAGGAGTGCCTTAATGCTGAAAGAGCAGACAGGAACAAAGAGGGCTTGGAGCACTGGGACAGAAACATGCACAGACAGCCAGACAACTCATTTTATTCCACCCTTCACTGGCCTTGAACAAATTCACCAAATCATCCAGTGTTAACAACTCCTCCTGCTCATGTACTGATTGGTATGTTTTCTTAAAAGTCATTACAAGTTAAGTGGCCCCATAATCTTACAAGTCTAACTTTTTATTAGAGCCATTTAATCTCATACTGCAAAATATGTTATTCTGTATAAAATTCATGTGGTCAAGTGGTTCCTTATGATCATCATAGTGAAAAACTTCAGGTTTACATAAAACAACCAAGCATTCATTTCTTATTGAGAATGACAGGATAGCCTTTGGAAAAATAAATAATAATAATACATAAAGCACCATCGACCTCACACTAGGTGATTTTTGACTGTCTTACCAGCAGCAGTAATGACATTTTACTATTCACTCTTACTCTTTCACCAGATACTTCATAAGCAAAAATATGCATTGGCCAAAAAATTAACCAGAAGCTTAGTGTGACCACTGTTTCAGTTTGGGTTGCTATAATAAATACTAGAGGCACGGTGCACAAAAATTTGTGCACTCGGGGGAGAGAGGGGATCCCTCAGCCCGGCTTATGCCCTCTCGCAGTCTGGGACCCTCGGGAGATAACGAACTACTGGGTTAGGCCTGCTCCCGGGTGGCAGAAGGCTGGCCCAATCCCTAGGTGCA
Organism: Myotis daubentonii; assembly: GCF_963259705.1. NCBI lineage: Eukaryota > Metazoa > Chordata > Mammalia > Chiroptera > Vespertilionidae > Myotis > Myotis daubentonii. The sequence continues at coordinate 145,556,895 of NC_081840.1, read as the reverse complement.
GCCCCTGGTCGGGCTCAGAGCAGAGCCGATTGGGGAGTTGGGGCGCCGCCCCATCATGCACAGAGCAGGGCAGATGGGGAGGTTGCGATGCCACCCTCAGTCATGCTCAGGGTAGGGCTGATTGGGAGATTGGGGCACCGCCCCCTGTCACACTCAAGGCAGGGTTGATGGGGAGGTTGCAGCGCCACCCCCCATCATGCACAGAGCAGGGCCCATCAGGGGGTTGGGGAACTCCCCCCTGTCACGCACAGAGCAAGGCAGATCAGGGGGTTGGGGCGCCACCCTCTATCACCCACAGAGCAGGGCCGATCAGGGGGTTGGGGCGCCGCCACTCTCACATTCAGGGCAGGGCCAATGGGGAGGTTATGGCTCTACCTCATCATGCACAGAGCAGGGCCCGGGGGGGGGGGCGTGGTGGTTGGGGTGCCGCACCCTGTCACACACAGAGCAGGGCCGATCAGGGGGTTGGGGCGCCGCACCCTGTCACACACAGATTAGGGCGGATAGGGAGCTTGTGGCCCCGCCCCTGTCACACACAGAGCCGCAGGGCAATCAGGGGGTTTGGGCGCTGCGCCCTGTCACACTGATCCTGGTGCCAGGAGGCCTCTCAGCTCCGCTGATCCTGGAGGCATATTACCCTTTTACTATATAGGATAGAGGCCTGGTGCAAGGGTGGGGGCTGGCTGGTTTGCCCTGAAGGGTGTCCTGGATCAGGGTGGGGGTCCCTACTGGGGTGCCTGGCCAGCCTGGGTAGGGGATGATGGCTGTTTGCAGCTGGTCACACACCCTTCAGGGTGGGGGTCCCCACTGGGGTGCCTGGCCAGTCTGGGTGAGGGGCTGAGGGCTGTTTTCAGGCTGGCGGGTGACTGAAGCTCCCAACTGCTCCTTTTTTTCTTTGTTTTTATTCTGGGCCAGCTTTAGCTCTGGCTCCAGCTCTGAGGCCTCTGCTGCTGAAAGCAGGTATCTGGTTTGTTTGGGTTCTATAATCAAAACACTGTATCAACTCCAGCTCTGAGATCCCAGTGGGCTGAAAGCAGGTTTCTGGGGTTTTGTTTAGCTTCTATATTTTTAACAATGTTTCAAACGTCAAGCTCAGAGGCCGGCAAGGCAGGCGGGGAACGTTGGTTTCCTCCGTCACTGAAGCAAGCAAGCCCCATGTTCACTTCAAGCTGCCTGGCTGCTGGCCGCCATCTTGGCTGGCAGTTAATTTGCATATCTCACTGATTTGCCAATGGGAAGGGTAGTGTACGTACGCTAATTACCATGTTTCTCTTTTATTAGATAGGATACCATAGATTGGGTAGCTTGAATAACAAACATTTATTTCTCAAAATTCTGGAGGTTGAGAAGTCCAAGATCAAGGTGCCAGCAGATCTGGTGGCTGGTAAGGGCAGGGGGAGAGGAAGCAAGCTCTTTCAGGTCTCTTCCTGTAAGGGCACTAGTGCCATTCATGAGGGCTCTACCCTAATGATGTAATTATTTCCCAAAGGCCCCACCTCCTAATACCATTGCACTCAGGATTAGGCATCAGTATATAATTTCGGGGGTGGGGGGTATAAACATTCATCCCATAGCATTTATAATGTCACTAATATCAATTATATAGGGTTTTCAGAAAAGGCTTCTGAATGTTAATTAATACACTTTTTTAGCAAGTTTTAATTATTACAGAAATACATCTAAAGTATACACACAACTATATATCTACATATAATAGGTTAGATTAGATAATCTGTATACACACACACTTGTGTATAACTATTTAAATCAAGCAAATGTCAAATGTAGAACTCACACATATAATCATATACAAATCATCCCCCCCCCCCAAAAAAAAAAAAAGTAGTTTATCAACTCAGTCATTAAATTTCCCCTGCTTGGACCACTTTATCTGTCTCCAATTCAAATATAGCTGAGCTAGCTAGCAGCTGAGATGATGCCCTCACATTCTGTATGGAAGAAGAAGAATGAACTGAGGTGTGGTCTGGTGTGCTCTAAAAGGTAGAGTCGGGAATGAGATAGGTTCCCACTAAGAATTATTTGTTATAGAGTCAATTCTGTACATTGTAAGCTCTGCTATGTTTATTTCTTTTTACTGAAGAATCATCTTTATTAATGGAGACCTCTATCCTCACACATGAAGACACAAGTGTTCATAATTCAGGGCTTGATGCCTTCCTATAAAGGCACTAGTGCCATTCATGAGAATGACATGACAGCCTGTCGTTCTCATTAATTCACACTCATTTCCATCCTGAAGACCCCTCGGGCGGTCTTTCATTCTACTTGAAAGTTACTGAATGCTCACATGTGCTGGGAGTGATTCTAAGTTCAGAGATGGAACAGTTATGTAGAGTGTTTGGGGGGTGAGAGATGGGAGAAGAAATGAAAGTCAGTAATAGGCAATAAACAAGTGAAAGGAATTTAGAGACAGGACAGGGAGTCTTAGGAAATAAGGGGTTTTCATGGGAGAGGAATGCATAAGTGGGGGCTTGGAGACACCAAAATGCTCACCTTACTTTTACAGAGGATAGAGAAATGTTACAGGAGGCAGGCATATTTTCACAGAGGATAAAGAAAAGTCATAAGATACCAGGAAGAGGGGAACATATTTTCATAAAGGATAGAAGAATGTTGCAAGATAAGGGGGAGATAAGGAGGGGCACCATATGGGCTTTGACCTTTGAAGCTGATACTATGTAGCAGTGACCAATGAGGAAAGCATGGCATGAGGGTCCTAAATTAAGGAAGGGTCCAATTAGAAAAGGTCATGTTCAGACAAAAAGCTACAGCATTTACAAAGAGACTCGGCAGATTTTTAGATTCTTTTATTTTTCCCATTAGAGAGAGCGAGCGAGCAGGTTTTTTCTATTTAGGGACCCCTCCCCAGGGAGAGTTGTATACACTTACAATAAACTTCCACATTTTTATTAAAGAAATCTTTTAGTCCATGAATTTATTCTTCAACTTCGTAGGACAAAGACTCACAGAAGAAGAATCTGCACCCTGAACTCCACATTTCACAAAGAAACAAGCAACATATTTTTAATTTCAGACAAAGGTAAGTACAATGAAGAAGTTAAAACACGCTTCTCCCCCATTCTGCCCCTTCTTCCTCATCCCCACCTTATCATCTGTTAATGTTTTCTAACAACTTCTTCCACTCAATCCTGAATAAATCATTTCCTCCTTTTGTGGACCCACTGATCTCACCCCCACTTCTATCCTGTCACTTTACCATATTTGTTTACCTGTCTTATCTTTCCCAAAGAGACTGTTAAGCTCCTGTAGAGTAAAGGTCAGATTTTTTTTTTCATAATGATTTTTCATTTGGAATTCCTGGCATATGTATTGGTTTTGCTTTACTATATAACATTTTCAATAAATTAACTGAAATTTAAAAAGCCACTAACGGTAGGCTCACATTGTACAACTTGAGGCTTAGTAGGAGTGACTATGCTGATGTGATCACAATATCATAAAGATTTTATGATATTCTCATCAAAACCATGATCTATTGTTTAATCTAGTAGCTTTTACACAGTGTACATTTTTTTAAAGTTACAATTTAGAATTCTCACTACTAAAGTGATGTCTGTCAGACATTGAACTGAACAAGTATACAGTAAGAGTTAAGAGCCCAGGGGCACCAGAGAAAAGATATTATATTTCCCAGAACACACAGAACTCCCTCCTAGAGAGAGAGTTAGAGCAGCTAATTGTAATACTCAGATAGCAACATAGCACTGGCAAGTGACTAAGCAATTTGAGGCAGCCTTCCAGTATATGAAAGTACACTGTGACCCCACATGGCTGCAGGCCATCTCTCTGAGGGCTCTAACCAGCTCAGTTTTTCATTCAGTGCCTCCTAGAGAACTACCTGCTGTACGGTAGGCAGAGGGAAAACTCTCCATTGCAGTAATGAAGAGCTTCCAGGTGGTTAGGACTCATCTTCATGATAATAGATATAGCAGGACCAGAGCGCAAACCCACAGAAATGATTGCTTTGAACATTAATGAGAAATGCCTTATATCGTTGCCAAACTAGTTAGAGAAGAATCATGCCAAAAGCTGTATTACCCATTGGATATCACACTTGGGTTTTATTAAGAGTTACAGTCAAACCTCGATTCTCAAATGTCTCCCATCTCAAGCAGTCTGACAACCCTTTCAGGCTGATACCTGTATGATCAGTCACATGCTCTCAGGCAACAAAGGAGAGAATGTGTGTATATGAGTCGGTTTACCACTGTTAAAGTCTCAGAATACTGTGATGTGAATATTTTTGTGGGTTTTTTTGTTGTTGCTGCTTTAATTATTATTAAATTTTCATTTTTTACTGTACATTTCCTTTCCTTTCTGTTAAATTTTCATTTACATTTTATATACTTTTTATGTGTTTATTTATAGATTAAACAGTGCATTAGGCATGTACTGTGTATAAGAAAGTTTAAAATGGAATTATTTGGAAGTCTGGAACAGACTAATTCAATTTACATTATTTCTAATGGGAAAATAATTATGGTTTTTTGAACAGCCTTCCAGAATGAATTAAGTTTGAGAAACCAGGTTCTACTGTACTTCTAAAAAAAATTACTCATTAGGAGGCCAGTCTATCCCTACAGGTCTGATGTGCTCCGGCAAACTCCCTGATGATTTTCCTCCAGCACAGGCAGTTCTAGGAACACAGCTTCACTCCTGAGTCTTTTCTTTCACCTTCAAAGACAGGATCCAACAAAGCACAAGACAGTAACAAATCCAGTGGAGTGTACAAGAAGCATGAAGTCTCTGCTTGCAGAGTAACTAACAAACATCAGCTGTATTTTGTGGTCATAGACTTATTTTTTCAGTTAAGTTTAGGAAGTGAATAGTGAAAAGTATTTTCCATTTTTATTTTGCTAATGGAAAATCTGAACCAAAAAAGATGCTGAATCAGTGAATCTCAGAAGAAGAAACATGTTATTAGGGATACAGCAGTGGGCTTTGCCAGAATCGCTCTATGTGGTTTCTTCATCAAGGATACAAAATAGTTGACATAGATTAGTTGAAGAGGAAATTTGCATTTATAGAAGGTAAGTCCTGTCCTATCACTATGGTACCCATTGCTCCTAAAATTAGAAATAACTACTGCTTATTGAGCACATACCATGTGTCAGCCAATATACTAGGTGTTTCATGTAATTATCTAATTTCATTTTCCTAATAATAGTACATAGTATCAATATCCCATTTTCACAGGGAAACTGAAGCTCAGAAATCTTGAATAATTAGCTCAAAGTCTTACAGGTGGTAAATTAAAGAGACAGGATTAGAAACCAATGTGTCTGGCTTTTTACATTTGCATTCTTCCCAATGTATCAATTGCCTTAAGGATAATTAATTTCAAAGATCAAATGTCATCCCTCCACCATTTAAAAAAATATTTAAATTATTGTTTAAGAATAAGACTTGACTCTACATTTTACTTCTGAGCTTTCAGGTTTTTTAAAACCCAAGTGTGATATCTAATGGGTAATATAGCTTTTAGTATGACTCTTCTCTAACTAGTTTGGCAATAATATAAGGCATTTTCTCATTAATGTTCAAAGCAATCATTTCTGTGGGTTTGCGCTCTGGTCCTTATATAGCCATTATCATGAAGATGAGTCCTAACCACCTAAGAATTCTTTTCAGTCAGAATTTCAAAGATTTAATTCTTTTAACTTAATCCGAACAACTAAATGCAAGCATATTTTTGATGAAAGAGACCAGATAAGTACAAGCTTATCCCATTGGTCGTTCTGGCCCCATTACAGTGTTTCAATCCAGAATGACGCTTCTGGTGGATTATGAGAGCTCACACACAATGTGGTCAAAGAGGAAGAGACGGTTCTGAAGATCACATAACAGGTATGGCAGTGGATACTTAAAACATTGCACAATACAAACATTCAAATTAAGTTTCCTGGAATAAGTAACCTTCAAAAGAAAAGGGGGGTGGAGAGAGAGGGTAGATGGGAAGGGATGGAGAAATTCAAGGCCTGAAACAGGGGGCATGTTATAATAACTGTGTCAAATTATCTCACGACCATCACAAACTAAACTGAAGTTACTTCCTCAAAAGTCATTCAACCCAAGCATGCTAAACATCTCTTACCATACTTGGATGTTGTTTGATTCACTCTAAAGGAATGAACACTTAAGTGATTTTCAACAAATCCTGTTACACCATCCTGCTGACAAGTCTTTATTTTTCACAGACATGATTGTAGTTTCATGCCCCTATTTAATCACAGTTTAGTGCAATTACCTAGATAGGTCTCATGGTGTGACACCTCACACCTATCTATTGAGATAAACTCTCCTTTATAGCTTTCTAAATTATTTCCTTTCTAGTGTTTTCCACTCCTTGAGTCAGATGGACAAGGGGGAAGGAAGGAGAGCAGGAAGCAGAAAAAACATTACTTTTATCATGAGAAAAAAAAATAGGAAGAATAATTCAGAATTGGCTTTTGAACTATTGAAGCACATAATCACATGTTCCAATAATTTATGAATTACATCTACTTTCATTTTATTTTTTCTTATTTTCCTCTTAGGGAGGAGGTAATATTCGATTTCCTCCTCTGCCTTAAGTGTTTTCTTTGCAAACGGAAGAGTAGGAGAAAAAAAGCTGGGAGGGCAGTAACCTGGGACAATTGATTGCTCTTGGTTACCTTGTAGTTTCTGGTTGTATTCGGTCCTGTCAGACTGGCTCCTCCTCAGGGTACCAGCGTGGTCCCCAGAAACACTGCTCTCAACCACAGTGTCAGTCTTCCTTCTCTCCAGCATGTAGAGCCGGGACCTTAAGAAGTTCAGGTTCTTTTTCTTGGTGCCCATGTTTCCTTTCCCAGTGGCTTCTTCCGGCTCCATCTGAGGCAAAGACATGCTTCAGAGGCTTTCAGGCAAAGGCTGGTTGCTAAAGTGCCTCAGGGCGAGGGTTAAAGCCACCAGAGTGACAAGTTTAGCTGCCTCCTTCTAACTAACCGGCTTCCCTCCAGGGCTACCTGGTTGTAACTGCCACCTGTGCAGGAGTCCCAGAGCCCCGCCCCTATGAGGTCATTCTTCTTTATACCTAGAATCCAACAGGGGAAGTTGCCACCTGTTACCTGAGAGACCTGCAGCACGGAGCTAGGCAAAGCAGGGACTACTCTGTCACATGCTCCTGGGGCAAACAAAAATCCCATTGTGTGGGGCTAGGGCTGGGGTGGGGGGAAGGAGAGTTGAGGGAAGGAACGAGAACAAGGTGAGGCAGGGAGCAAGGGAGGTACAGAGTGTAACCTGTAGCTGATGGGTTTCCTGTGTACCGATGGGTGTGTACAGGTGCCCTCAGGGCACTGTGGTGCTCTGCTGCCTGGAGGCAGATGTGGGCTTATACATGACCTTTAGCGAGAGTGACCACAGAGTTAGTGAGAGTTTGCATTTTCATCACAACAGTATCATTTTTCAGGATCACTGTGCGCAGTCAGTCATGAACATCCATCCGGAGATTATGTACTAAAAAATATACTTGCCAAACCCCCTGATCCGCATTCCTGAGGAAACAAGGATTTGAACTTGAGAGAGGTCTGTCGCAGGCACAGGAAGAAAAGAGAATGTTCAAAGAGGCTGCCAGAGCCTTTGGGATTTCTCATCTCCCCGTGCCTCCCCTGCCTGAAATTGGTCGATTCCTGGTCCCAGCCCTGTCCCTCTGGAGCCTGGTCCTTAGGAACACAAGCACTGCGTCAGGCTGTGATTTCTGTATAATCTTCTCCCCGTCCCTTTTGCAGATGGAGTGACCAAAAAGGCAGCTCACCTTGGGAAAAGAAGAGGAAAAATGTTTGAAACTGAGAAGAGACATGTAGAAAGTAGAAAGTGTGGAGGGCAAAGACTGGGAGAGAGAAAGGCAAATAGTGATGGGCCTTTCATTAATTTTTTAGAGTTGTTTTTCCTTGTACTCACTGAGATTTCTCAAGGGAAAGGTTCTAAGAAGCTCTGGGGATGTGCTGAGCGGCTTGTATGCCCTCATTAAAGAAAAGAAAGACCCTAAGGAAGAAAGCAGGTTTGTTTTTTGTGGCAAGGGATGGCCAAAATTCAGCTTTGTGCTGCCCATTCTGAATCATGGTTAACTCTTGTTAGGTGAGGTTTATAAATGAGGAAAAAGAGATAAAAACCACTTGCCAACTGTGGGCTGAATACAATTCACATAATTTCCTTTAAAGATAAATGAGAAATCTTCACCTAATTTAGAAACACCTTGATATAGCCTGGCATATTGAATGGCTTTTATTTAATACTAGAGGCCCGGTGCGCAAAAATTTGTGCACTCGGGGGGGAGGGGGGTTCCTCAGCCCAGCCTGTGCCCTCTCGCAGTCTGGGACCCCTTGGGAGATAACGACCTGCTGGCTTAGGCATGCTCCCCAGTGGCAGAGGGCAGGCCCAATCCCTAGGTGCAGCCCCTGGTCAGGCTCAGAGCAGGGCCGATTGGGGAGTTGGGGCGCCACCTCCTGTCATGCACAGAGCAGGGCGATCGGGCGGTTGTGATGCCACCCTCAGTCACGCTCAGGGTAGGGCCGATTGGGGGGTTGGGGCACCGTCCCCTGTCACACTCAAGGCAGGGTCGATGGGGAGGTTGCGGCGCCACCCCCTGTCAAGCACAGAGCAGAGCCAATCAGGGGGTTGAGGCGATGCCCTCTATCACCCACAGAGCAGGGCCGATCAGGGGGTTGGGGCACCGCCACACTCAGGGCAGGGCCGATGGGGAGGTTATGGCTCTACCCCGTCACACACAGAGCAGGGCCCGTGGGGGGTGGGGGGGGTTGGGGTGCTGCACCCTGTCACACACAGAGCCGCAGGGCGATCAGGGGGTTTGGGCGCTGTCCCCTGTCACACTGATCCTGGTGCCGGGAGGCCTCGCGGCTCCGCTGATCCCGATGCTGGGAGGCATATTACCCTTTTACTATATAGAATAGAGGCCTGGTGCATGGGTAGGTGCCGGCTGGTTTGCCCTGAAGGGTGTCCTGGATCAGGGTGGGGGTCCCCACTGGGGTGCCTGGCCAGTCTGGGTGAGGGGATGATAGCTGTTTGCAGCTGGTCACACACCCTTCAGGGTGGGGGGTCCCCATTGGGGTGCCTGGCCAGTGTGGGTGAGGGGCTGAGGGCTGTTTTCAGGCTGGGGGTGACTGAAGCTCCCAACCGCTCCTTTTTTTCTTTTTTTTCTTTTTTTTATTCTGGGCCAGCTTTAGCTTTGAGGCTTGGCTCCAGCTCTTAGGCCTCCGCTGCTGAAAGTAGGTTTCTGGCCTTTGCTTACAATGTTGCGATCCTGCTGGCTGAAGCCTGGCCGGCAGACTAAAGCAGGTTTCTGGGGTTTTGTTTAGCTTCTATATTTGTTACATAGTTGCTTAGAGTTGCAGCTCAGAGGCCTGCAGCAGCAGGCGGGGAACGTTGGAGTCCTCTGTCACTGAAGCAAGCAAGCCTCATGTTAGTTTCAAGCTGCCTGGCTGCCGGCTGCCATCTTGGCTGGCAGTTAATTTGCATATTGCCCTGATTAGCCAATGGGAAGGGTAGCGGTCGTACGTTAATTACCATGTTTCTCTTTTATTAGATAGGACAATTTATCATCTTTTTAAAGCAAGCCCTTCCAAGTACATTTTTTTTAAATATATTTTTTTTATTGATTTCAGAGAGGAAGGGAGAGGGAGAGAGAGAGAGAGAGAGAGAGAAACATCAATGATGAGAGAGAATCATTGATCAGCTGCCTCCTGGAGGCCCCCTACTGGGGATCAAGCCTACAACCCCCGCATGTGCCCTTGACTGGAATCGAACGTGGGACCTTTCAGTCCACAGGCCAACGCTCTATCCACTGAGCCAAACCAGTTAGGGCCCAAGTACATTTAATAAATACTTATAATGATGCACTCACCACTAATACAGTGGGGCCTTGACTTACTAGTTTAATTCATTCCTTGATGGAGCTCGTAACTCAAATTATTTGTATGTCAGATCAAAAAGTGAATGAGTGAGACACGTGATGCTGGGCTGATGTTGTGGCGTTCACTGTGACGTTCGCTGCGCCAACTAGCAGTGGAGTATCTGAAACTGGCTCATAACCCGAATTTTAGCTTGCAACTCAAAGCAAAAAATTGGCCGAGAGACGGCTCATATCTCGAAAAACTCGTTAGTCGGGACATTCATAAGTCAAGGCTCCACTGTATACAAAACAAGCTTTCTAGATTCATATTTAAAATGTATAAATTGTGTTCTAATATTGTATCTACATATTTGTATACTAGAGGCCCAATGCACAAAATCCATGCAAAAGTAGGCCTTCCTTTCCTCAGTTGCCGCACTGGCTTCCCTCTGGCACCCAGGACCTGGGCTTCCCTTGCAGCCCCAGCTTCCTCCAGAAGGTCATCCAGAAGGATGTCTGGTCTAATTAGCATATTACACTTTTATTATCTCTCTATATAAAACCCTAATATGCAAGTAGACTGAACAGCAGAACAACTGAACAACCAGTCACTATGACATGTGCTGACCACCAGGGGGTGTGTGTGGAATATGGCAGGCGTTGGCAGCAGGCAGCAGAGCATGGAACATAGTGGGCGTTGGCTATGGTGAGATGGTGAAGCAGGTGAGTGGGGGCACCAGATCAAGGTGGGGTGCCGGTCACTGTCATCGGGGTGAGCCTCTGGTGGTTACTGAAAATTCTTTGCTCCCACGTGCCACAATCCCGCCTGGTGCTCGCACCTGCTACTGGGACTGGCCTCCCTTGCACCCGCTGCCGGGCCTAGTGCTGGCCCCAATTGCTTGGCACCGTTAGCAAGTGTGAGCAGTGGCTGCTGGCCCCGATCACCCCTGAGGGCTTCTCCACCTCCCCCTGCTCCTGAGGGGAGATTGAGGCAGCACGGGTGCAAGTGGGGCCAGCGCTGTCAGTGCATGGGAGTGGTGACGGCGGAAGTGGGGCTGCCGGCAGACAGGGGACCAGGGGCCGCTGTGGGAGGGGCCAGGCAGGGGCATGGAGGATGGGCCAAGGCCCGCCCCTGTGCCCACTGCAGCCTCATGGCCCACAGTTACTTTCAAGGTGCACAAATTCATGCACTGGGCTCCTAGTTATAGATAATATGCTTGTGTGCATTCTCCTGGTTTTAACAGACATACTATTAGACATAGCACTACTACAAATTGTACAATTAAAACTACAGGACTGTCCTGTCCCAGTGGCTCAGTTGGTTGGAGTATCATTTGGTACATCAAAATGTTGCAGCTTTGATTCCCAGTCAGGGCACATACCTGAGTCACAGGATAAATCCCTGGTCGGGGCACATACAGGAGGCAATTGATAGATGTTTCTGTCTCACATCAATGTTTCTCTCTCTCTCTCTTTCCCTTCCTTTCACTCTCTAAAATTAATAAACATATCCTAAGGTGAGCATACAAAAAAACAACAAAAACTACAAGATTATAGGAAATATGCAGTTAGACACACACAGCACTCAAAAACTTTGTCAGTGATTCATAAGAAGCAGATAGAAAATGTACAAAAAAATTATAGCATAGCTTTACATGTGGCAGATGGTTAAGAAATACATAAATATTATAATAAATGTAAAACTTTAACTTGAAAAAGAACTGAAGGTTCAAAAAATAAAATTAAAACGTTAAAATTTAAAAAAAAGAAGTCATAGGATCATAGCCTATGAGTGAAGTGATAGCAGAAGAGAGATTTAAAATCAGATGGAAAGGTACACTGCCAGCAGTGAGCAGGTGTGGCTGGGGCCACAGGCATTAAACTGAAGTCACTGATCACTTTAAGGGACATACATGTGTGAGTTTTGTGTACTTCTTTGTGACTCAGGGCATCTGGATAGTTTTCTGCATTCACCTAGTGTTTCAAGTACATGAAATCACACATAAGAAAAAATGAAACTGTATTATGCTTAAACAGTTCCTCTTTATTGGTACAACTTTGTGTTTTCAAAATAAGCATTATAGAAGACCTAACTGTAGTAGCTTTATTATGTTTTTAAATTTCATTATTTAAGAAGATGCATAGAATAGCTATTATGAATTCAGTAGTAAATTTATATTATATTTATTTACAATAATTTCTATATCAACTTTAAAAATATAGACAAATTCTTTTCAAGATATCTTGAATCAATCAGTAAATGGTCATTGTTAGTTGCTTCCTCAATATTCATTCCTACCATCTCCTACCCCCATGCCATTCCTTGCCAACAGAACCTTTATTTTGTCCAAGACAGCATTAAGCTTGGGCAATCATAGTGATAACTTTGTTCTTAATTTTTTTAGTCTCTCTTGCCACTCACCCGTAATCCCAGTCCTGGCAAATAGGACCCTATGGTAGTCTGTTATAATGGGGAATGTGGTACTGATTCTGGGAAAGCTTTTGCTTCTTCAATAAAAGCTGTAGAAACCTTCCCCTTTTTTCTATACTTGATCACAAGTATAATGCACAGAGCAGTTACAGCCACTGTGGGCCCATAAGAAAAGACAAAGAGAAGCACGGGCTCTGATACAATTGAGCCACTGAACCAATACCAGCAGCACCCATCTTTAGACTTCTTGATATGAGCGTAAAATAAACTTCTCTTCCAAAAGCCATTTTAGGCAGAGTTCTTGCTGTCAATACACTTCTAACAGATTCAATAAAGAGTGCCATATATCTATATATATAAAAAGCCAGTGACTGGAATGCCAGAATGATCAGAACGACTGGAACGACCTGTCACTATGATGCCTACTGCGGCCAACCAACCGGCTCAGTGGGGGGTGGGGCCAGCTGACCAACTGCCTGTGGCCTCTCCCGCTGGCTGGCCCTGCCCCTGATTGGCCCCCATTGTGCACCGGGCCTCTAGTATATGTATATGTATATGTATATGTATATGTATATGTATATGTATATGTATATGTATGAATTCATACATACATATGAATTCACAGTTCTCTTGCTTAATATATATATATATATATACATATATATATATATATAAATTCTTGCTTATTTCTTTGACACTTTAAAATTTTACTTATTTATTTATTTGAGAGAGAGAGAAAGAGAGAGAAAAACATTGACTCGTTGTTCCACTTATTTATGCATTCATTGGTTGATTCTTTTATGTGCCCTGACCCAGGATCCAACCCGTAACTTTGGCTTTTGTGGAAAACACTCTAACCAACTGAGCTACCCCACCAGGGCTTCTCTCTGACACTTTTTTAGCCAATATTTTTAGACTCACCAGCATAAAACAAGAACAGCCAGGTTGGAGAGATTTTGTCACTGAGGCATCTTGCTAGAACATGAGTGAGACTGGAGGAACAAGGCCTCTGATTTGTTTGTGTGTTTTTTTGTTTGTTTTTTAATTCTCACAGTAAATATTTAATGAGGTCCTATTTTATTTTTATCTTTTTTTCCCCTAGATTAACTTTATTTTGCCACTATGTGTGGTCTTTTTCTAAAATTCTTTATTGTTTAAAGTATTACATATGTCTTCTTTTTCCCCCATTGACCTCTCCCTGGCCAACCCCACCCCCTAGCACATGCCCTCATCCCCCTACTGTCTATATTCATGGGTTATGCTTATATGCATACATACAAGTCCTTTGGTTGTTCTCTTACCCCCTCCCCCGCCGTACACCCTCCACCTTTCCTCTGAGGTTAAATGGTCTGTTTGATGCTTCCATGTCTCTGGATCTATTTTTGTTCATCAGTTTATGTTGTTTGTTATATTCCACAAATGAGTGAGATCATGTGTGATAGTTGTCTTTCTCTGACAGGCTTATTTCGCTTAGCATAATGTTCTCCAGTTCCATCCATTCTGTTGCAAATGGTAAGAGTTCTTTCTTTTTTACATTAGTATAATATTACATTGTATAGATATACCACTGCTTTTTAATCCATTTCATCTGCTGATGGGCACTTAGGCTGTTTCCAAATCTTAATTATTGTAAATTGTGCTGATATGAACATAGGGGTGCATATGTCCTTTCTGATTGGTGTTTCTTATTTCTTGGGATATATTCCTAGAAGTAGGATTATTGGGTCAAATGGAATTCCAATTTAAATTTTTTGAGGAAACTCCATACTGTCTTCCACAGTGGTTGCACCAGTCTGCATTCCCATCAGCAAGGCATGAGGGTTTCTTTTTCTCCATATCCTTGCCAGTACTTGTCTGATTTGTCTGTTTTATATTTTATTGCAGAAGTACAAAAGCCTTTCCATACAAGGATTTTACATTACTGAAAAGAAATGAAATATTGATATTGACATGTAAATTAATTCTATTGTGAGTGGAGAACAAGCAGTTGCTAGCTTATTATTTTTAAAAGACCCAGTTTTAGTTTTGGCTATAATGTAAATAAGCTCCATGACATGTGACATAATCTCTAAATCCCAATTTTTTCATCCATAAAATGTAAGGATGAGTCAATAGTAGTCACTGAATATTTTCAGTTATCCATTTATGGAAATGGGAGTATCACTACCCTGTACCATTTCAATTTAGGTGTGGTCATGTAACTTGCTTTGGCCAAAGAAACTGATTAAATATTATATATGTCACTTTTGGGGAAACTGTTAAAGACTGGTGTCTGCTTAGTGATAGCTTTCTTTCCCTCATCCACGGTGACTGGCACAATTCCATAGTGGCTCCTTCATCAGGATGAATCATAGAAAGTGGATGACTGAGATTGGAGCCCCAGCCACCCAATAATGGTCATATAGTTTGAGAAGAAATAATTCTTTGCTGCTTTAAGCCCATAAGATTTGGGGCTTTTTTTTTTTTCTGTTACTTCTGCGTAACCCAGACTATCCTTATTAATGTTGGGTGTAGATTAAATAATGTATAAATCTTTTTTAAGTCTAGCATTATATGATTTCAGGATTCTGAGACTCGGTGCTGTTAGATTATAAAAATCCTAATTCCAAAAGAGAAATTACAGCTCTTGAACAATCATGAAAAAACTTGATGGGAGGAAGGAAAAGACTTCATTGTAAGTCAGGATCTAACAGGAGTTTAGAGAAGAAATGCTTCGACTAGGGTAGTGGTGTTATGGATGGAGAAAAGTTGATAATTCAAATCATTTAAAAAGTTGAACAAAACTTTTGTATGGTTTGATGGAGGTAAATGAGTAAAAAGAGGAAAGAAGGACAAATTCTAGATTTTAAGACTGAATGAATGGGAGGATATTTGTCTTGTATACTAAGAAAGGACAAGAGGAAGAGGAAGTCTGATGGGGTTGTCAAGAATTCCATTTAAGGTTAAGATGCCTGCAAGATATTCAAGGGAAATGTCAAGTAGCCTTTGCATTGATAAATTTGGAGTCACCACTTAGATTTTAGATGAAGTCATCAGAATATACATAATGTTTAAACCCCTGGGTTAGTGAGACCATTGAGGAAGATAGTACTCTATCCAGGTGGCGTTGGAGCCAACCCAGCCAAGAAGGCAGAAGAGTGCAGCCATACAGTGGGAAAGCAGGGGCACATGGCACTACAGAGGTCTGGATGCAAGTTTTTCCAAAATGGAGGCGTAGTCAGTCTGCTGAGATGCCAAACCAAGTGGAAATAGAACATAATTCGTTTCCTGTGTCATAGTGTTGGTCATTTATACAATTTTCTAAAGGAGTTTCAGTAAACTGGTAGAGGTAGATACCAGCATGGAAGGGATTTCATTAAAGGAGATAAGAGAGTTGAAACGTGGGAATAATACTTCTGAGAATATTTGCAGTAACGTTATTGTTGAGAAATTACTGTAAGTAAGGATTAAACTTCAGTAAAGCAGTGAGGAAGGCAGAATTATACCCATATATTACAGGTATGGAAACAGGTTCAGAGCAGTTGAGTAATTTTCCCATTATCACAGAACTTGGAGGTGATGGAGTGAGGACTTGAACTCACCTCTCTTGTAGCAAAGCTGGTGGTCTCAGCCACTCTGGCAGATGTCCCGTGCCTAGCAAACTGCCTGGCATACAGCAAAGGCACCACCAGTGGACTACTCTTTTCTCTGCTAGAGGCATCTTGGAACAATTCTCCATTGCCTATCCCTTATTCTTTGGGATGAATCCGAGGGATCTGACATTTTATCGGGCATCTCAAGTGATTTTTATGCACAATTCAGCTTGGACAATTCCTGCAAGCATTCTTATCTCCAGTGACTCTTTACTCCCATTTATCTTGCCCAATGTCTCTTGAATTTCCTTTCTAAACCATAAATCAGATCGTGTCATTCTTCAGATTAAAAAGCTTGATGGATTATTTCCCACTGCATGTAGAAGGGAATCCAAATATTCTTTAGCCCTCGATCAAACTTCTTTCATTTTAGATTACTCACAATTCTAATTAATTGCTGAATAACAAATCACCCCCAAAACATAGTTGCCTAAAGCAATGATTATTGTTGCTTTAGTTCTCACCAATGATTATCGTTGCTTTAGCTCTCACCAATGATTATCATTGCTTTAGCTCTCACCAATTCTGTGGGTGGGGAATTCTGGAAAGGCTCAGCTAAGCAGTTCTGACCCGGGTCTCTGATGTAGGTATAGGCAGATGTTGGCTGGAGCTAAAATAGCAGGCACCTGGAGCAGCTGCGAGTTGACTAGGCAACTTTCTCTATTAATAGTTTTAGGGCCTCTCTGATCTTTCCACATGGACTAGCTTGGGCTTATTTTACAACATGGCAGACTGAGGGAAGTCAGACTGCTTTCCTGGGCTCAGGGCTCCAAAAGGGAGAGGCCCAAGAGAACAAGACAGAAACCATGTCATTTGTTATGTCTTGTCCTACACTGTCACCTCCACTATATCCTTAAGACCTACCTATACTCAAGGTGAGGGAACACAGACCCCATCTTCTCAATCAGAGGAGTACCAAAGTTAGGTTATAAGAAGAGCTTACAGATTGTGAGAAATTGCCATGGCTATCGTTGGAAAATGCAATCTGACTCATATGCCCATTACATACTCCATATCTCTTTTAGGATTGATTTTTTTAACCTGTTTCTTTCACTTGGAATAGCCCTCCCTACCCTATGAAATCCTACTGATCATTCAAGACCCAGCTTAAATATCCCCTCCTCTATATTTCCCTCCTGTCCCCTGAGAACAATCACACACTCCCCCCACTCTGAAATCACAGAGCAGCATGCCTCTGTCATAGGAGAGAGACTCATTAGATTATAAGTACTTGAAGCGATTTGCTTTTGATTTCCCAGTGACTAGCAATAGGAGATCAATACCTATTTGTTGCTGTGGGGGTCAGGCATAGCTGCTTTGGTCCTGTGCAGCCTACCAATTTATGGGGAGAAACTTAGCTGTGAGCTGCAGTATTTTTTTCTCTCTCCCTCTGATTAGAGAAATGATCTCCTTTTCCTGGAAAAGTAGGATATAGATCTGGAAACAAAAGAGCAAATCAAAGATATTACTTCCTCAAAGATGAGGTCATTAATGCATTTGTGAGATGACCATAAAGCCAGCTTTGAGAGCTCTCTATTCAACTGTAAATTGTGCACAGTGGCCCTGCTATCTTGTAGCTGCATTTTTATATCCACTGCTATGCTTTCTGAAAGCAACAATTTCGGTTAATGCACTGACGAAGCAGCAGCATAATAATCCTGTCAGCAAACAATGGATGGGACCTGAGGTTTGGAAGGAGGTAAACCTCCTAATGTTTTTATCCTCTTGACTGAAGTAATTTTAGCAATGACATATGATTATATCTGGGACTTTGCCTCACCTATACTGAATCATCCATCACAAGATTTTCAAGGTTGTTGGGGGGAAATTTATCTTGGGAAAGGGGAGAACCTTTGCAAGTGCTTGGAATAGCCTGGCTATGATCAAAACCAGCTACATAAGCAAGAAAAAGTGGCACTGGAATCTTAGAAAAGCATCTATTCAATGATACCATTATCTAAGTCAGAGCATCGGGTTCAATTTCCAATAGTTCATGATTTTCCAGAATTCATTTAACAGTTATTCCAGTAGAACAGCAACTTGGGTCACAATTGAAACTGGAGGTGAACTATTCTCATTTTTCAGGAAGAAGATTTAGATTTTTGTTGTTGTTGCCTTCTCTCTCCAATTTCTCCATATATATATACTAGAGGCCCGGTGCATAAAATTTGTGCATGGGGGGGAGGGATGTCCCTCAGCCCAGCCTGCACCCTCTCCAATCTGGGACCCCCCGGGGGATGTTTGACTGCCCATTTGACTGCAGGGATCGGGCCTAAACCAGCAGTCGGACATCCCTCTCACAATCTGGGACTGCTGACTCCTAACCATTCTCCTGCCTGCCAGCCTGATTGATGCCTAACTGCTCCCCTGCCAGTATGATCGCCCTCAACTGCCCTCCCCTGCCGGCCTGATCACCTCCAATTGCCCTTCTCTGCTAGCCCCCAACTGCCTTCCCCCTGACTGGGGGACTCTGGTTGGATGAGACAGGGCTGAGGGGCTGGGCGCCACCATCTTTGTGAGGGTGTGAAAGTCAATTTGCATATCCCCTCTTTATTGGCCATGGGTGCTGCCATCTTTTATGAGGGTGTGACGGTCAATTAAACATATTCCCTCTTTATTAGATAGGATATATATTTGTTATATTGATTTCAGAGAGGAAGAGAGAGGGAGAGATAGAAACATCAATGATGAGAGAGAATCATTAATCGGCTGCCTCCTGAATGCCCCACACTGGGTATTAAGCCCACAATCTGGGCATGTCCCCAGACCAGGAATCGAACTGTAATCTCCTGGTTCATAGGTTGATGCTCTACCACTGAGCCATAAATTAAAATTGAAAGTAGGTGCAATCATCATGCTACTGAGAAATCTTAATAGTAAATGGGTCTTGGGAGAAATCAAGATAGTGACATAGGTAAACACCGGAAATTGCTGCCTCGCACAACCACTTCAAAAATACAACTAAAAGACAAAACGGACATCATCCAGAACCACAGGAAGGCTGGCTGAGTGGAAATTCTACAACTAGAAGGAAAGAGAAAAGCACACTGAGATTCAGAGGAGGCACAGAAGTAAAGTGCAGAGGTACAGAGGTGCACGTGGAAAGGTCTGGCAGCTGAGGACACAGCGCACGTGGAAAGAGCTGGAAACTGAGGACACAGTTGTCTTTTTCAATCGGGAGGGAGTCTCAAGATTCTGACTGCTCTGAACTCCAGTTCTGGGCAAGTCTCTGGGGACCCAGACTCATACACAAGAAACTGGACTGTCTGGCATTGGTCAGAACTCAAGGGCAGCTTTCTCTCAGAGGTACTTGCAGCGATTACTGGGACACTGAGCTGCGGAGCCTCTTAGGGTAGGACTGAGGAGCAGCCATAGCTGCTTGCTCCGCCCTGTTGATCCCCAGAGACACCACGCCACCCAAGCTGTGCACAGAGGCTTTTGCATTTGAAAGGCCTGGCCCTTTGCAATCTGAAAATTACCTAAAAAAACTGCAGCTGGGTCAGAGAAACCCAGAACTTCCAAAAGAAGGCCCAAGGCCCCACAGCAGCTTGCATTGCTTCACAGCTGGGCTCCTGCTGGGTAGCCTCAGACAGAGGCTAAATTAGCACCTCCTTAGAGATCCAAGAGCCAGTGTACCCAGTGGTCAGAGTGGGACCATCCACATTACAACTCCTCAGATCCAGAAGGGACACACTCAAGGGGCAGACTCAGTGGGCACCAAAGCCCCACTGAAGCAAGTCTTGCCCCAAAAGGGCATTTCCAGCACAGAAGTTCTCCTACTGCAGACACAGCTGATTCTCACAGCCAATTGGCCTGGAGGTCAATTCCTCCCAGTGATACTTACAACAATCAAGGCTTAACTACAACAAGACTGCACAAAGACCACAAGGGGGTGCACCAAGAGTGTCCACCTCAGGTAATTGGGGGGGCTGAGCCACTGGGCCCTACAGGACACCTAGCACAGAAAGCCACACTATCAACACATGGAAGCATAAAAAATGCAGAGACAAAGAAACAGGACACAAATGACAGAAATGGAGGAAAGCAAACTACTGGATATAGAATTCAAAACCACACTTTTAAGGTTTTTCAAGAATTCTCTAGAAACCGCTGATAAACTTAGTGAGACTCTCAAGAAATCTAGTGAGACCCTCGAGGTTATGAAAAAGGACCAACTAGAAATTAAGCATACACTGACTAAAATAAAGAATATTATACAGACACCCAACAGCAGACTAGAGGATCGCAAGAATCAAGTCAAAGATTTGAAATACGAAGAAGCAAAAAACACCCAACCAGAAAAACAAAAAGAAAAAAGAATCCAAAAATATGAAGATAGTGTAAGGAGCCTCTGGGACAACTTCAAGCGTACCAACATCTGAAATATGGGGGTGCCAGAAGAAGAGAGAAAGCAAGATATTGAAAACCTATTTGAAGAAATAATGACAGAAAACTTCCCCTACCTGGTGAAAGAAATAGACTTAGAAGTCCAGGAAGCGCAGAGAACCCCACACAAAAAGAATCCAAAGAGGACCACACCAAGACACATCATAATTAAAATGCCAAGAGCAAAAGACAAAAAGAGAATCTTAAAAGCAGCAAGAGAAAAACAGTTAGTTACCTACAAGGGAGTACCCATACGACTGTCAGCTGATTTCTCAACAGAAACTATGCAGGCCAGAAGGGAGTGGCAAGAAATATTCAAAGTGATGAATAGCAAGAACCTACAACCAAGATTACTTTACCCAGCAAAGCTATCATTCAGAATTGAAGGTCAGATAAAGAGCTTCACAGATAAGAAAAAGCTAAAGGAGTTCATCACCACCAAACCAGTATTATATGAAATGCTGAAAGGTATCCTTTAAGAAGAGGAAGAAGAAGAAAAAGGTAAAGATACAAATTATGAATAACAAATACACATCTATCAACAAGTGAATCTAAAAATTAAGTGAAAAAATAACCTAATGAACAGAATAAACTGGTGAATATAATAGAATCAGGGACATAGAAAGGGAGTGGACTGACTATTCTTGTGGGGGAAAGGGGTGTGGGGGGTGTGGGAAGAGACTGGACAAAAATCATACACCTATGGATGAGGACAGTGGGGGGGTGGGGGGATAAGGGCAGAAGGTGGGGTGGGAACCAGGTGGAGGAGAGTTATGGGGGGAAAAAAGAGGAACAACTATAATAATCTGAACAATAAAGATTTAATAAAAAAAAAACTGGAAAAAAAAATAGTAAGTGGTCCCTAGCCGGTTTGGCTCAGTGGATAGAGCATCGGCCTGCGGACTCAAGGGTCCCGGGTTCTATTCCAGTCAAGGGCATGTGCCTTGGTTGCAGGCACATCCCCAGTGGGGAGTGTGCAGGAGGCAGCTGGTCGATGTTTCTCTCTCATCGATGTTTCTAACTCTCTATCCCTCTCCCTTCCTCTCTGTAAAAAAATCAATAAAATATATTAAAAAATAAAAAAAAATAGTAAATGGGTCTTTGTAATGGTACTAGATGTATTATCAAAAGATTGAGAGCTAACATAATCGAAACTGAAGTTTTAACAGGATCTCTGGAAGGAAGAGGTTGTTCTGATGCCAAGAATTGCTTTTTCCCCATCTGACACTGGTTTCAGTGTTAGAATATGCTTAATCAATTTATCAGTCATTGGTTTTATCAATGTTGTTTTTATATCATGTTTTTGTTGTTTTTATATCATGTGTTTGTTCTTTTTGTATTATGTCTTTGTTGTTGTTATATCATGTTGTTATTGTTTATTTTTAATTAATTTATATATTATTTTCACATACATTTTACTAATTTTCTTTCCTCTCTGCCACTTATATTATAGAGAAAGGGCAAATAGTGATATTAAAATATTTCTTCTAATAAATTTCCTTTCAATGTGCATGAATCCAGGCACCAGGCCACTAGTTTTTTAATAAATGCAGCAAGAGCTCACTCATGTAAACCACAACTAAGAAGCATTTTTCATGAAGTGAGTGGCTTTAAAAAACATGTGGGCACTGAACTCACAGAGATATTAGGCTAATGAGTTCTGAGATTTCTCTGTGAATCTCCTGAGTTCTCTCTTGGTAATGGGTAAACCACTCAGCTTATCTGACTCAGTTCTTCACCTTTCAAGGCTGAGACTCAGATAGGTCTCACCATTTTTGTAGAGCTATTTTGCTACTCCTTCAGAGAGTATTATTAAATTCACAATTATGGTATCCATAGCAACCCTAACTAGGTCAGTTTGCACTTGCTGTAACAAATAACAGCAGAGAATCTATGTCCTTTTCCAACAGCAGAGAATCTTTGTCTGTGTTTGCAAAACTTTGTTAGGTTGCTGGAAGGAAGTGTCTTAGCAGGAAAAGGGCCTAATAACATTTCAGCAAGTTATTTTCTTATTCATTTGTCATCCACACACTCAAAAATCTTCATACAGTTTGGACAATGTGTATATGATTTTACTTCACTCAACAACATGAATATTTGAATAATGATTTTAGTAGTGAAGTTTTAATTTTTGTAAAAAAAACAAAAACACACACACAAAAACAACTGGAGTGACATGCAGATATCTCTTTCCACTTCGCTCACAGCTAAATTTTTCCCCAAAGCTACTGTTTTCTTATTAGACAAGAAGTATTCATTCTTCCTTCCCACTTACTATTCAAATATACTTATCTAACATTATCTGTAACATATGGTTTTTGTGAAAGTAATTATATTTATGCACCTATACTTTTACATTTAGAAATAATCTGGACAGATATATGTGTGGACAGTGGTGCTGGAAGAACAAAGGGAATTTTGCCTTTTTACTCTAAACATTTTGTGTTGGACACTTTTAAACAATCTACTAATTACTGAGTTCTTTATAGCACTGAATTCTCCCAGTCAAAACACAGTTTCCTCTGCAAACCAGTAAGCAGAAGGACAGTGTTAAGAATAACTTCCATTTATAGGCTACCTATCATGTACATGACATTTGCATACTATGTCACTCGCTCTTGCAATCCTCAGAACAATCCTGTGAGTCAAATGTTATCGTTCCTGTCATACACACACAGAACTAAGACAGACAGAAGGTGTATCACTCACTCTGGACCACCTGGTAGAGGGCAGAAGTGAGATCCCAGCCGAGGTGTGTCAGGCTCTTGAGCCCGTATCCTCTCATCAACGCACTTTATTTTTTTCCATAGAAAGGGTAGTCTCTGCCTTTTCTGTAGTCTCTGAATGGGTGACTACAGAAGAAAATCATTCCTGATCCTCAGAGCCAGTGAATATTGAACTAGATTTTGAGCCTTAAAATTTACATATTTCACTTTTTTAGGAAACTGAGATTGAAAAAGCTTCAGTGATCATGAAATATCGTGCAGTTGGTTAGTTGCAAACTCAAAACTAGAATGGAGTTTGATGCCTAAACTGTTAGTCCTCCCTTACTGAGACATGTTAGCTGTTAATCCAGACACATTTCTCATCCAATTCACTGTTGCAAGCTGTGGCACAGTTTGGCTGGATTCTTGCAGGCAAATAGCTCATTTTGTGGGCCTTCTGCACACAGATATGGCTCTCCTCCTTTCCTTGAGACAACATATATGTGGATTAGGAGAAACCCAGAGCAACTAGAGATAAACTAAAAACAAATAAGCTATCTTCTTTTAAATATACTAAATTCTATCCTAATGTTGCTATAAACATTGTGTAAACAAAATGTACAGACCATTTTGGGGTGGAATTATAAGGCTGGAAATCCAGAATTGTAAAGAAAAAACAAGTTTTTAGACTACAAGTAGGTTGAGAAATTAGAAGGAAATTTTAGAAGGCAACAAAAAGAGAAATTCGGTAAGACCATAAAAGGCAAGAAAGGAAAAATAGCTCAGAGACTCTTAACTGAGACTGTATTCACTCCCAAAGGGAAGTTTTTGCAGGGAATTCAATAAGCAGACTGTGCAACAGGATGATGTTTAACCCAGGGATAGGCAGACTATGGCTGCTTTCACCTACTTCCAAGGAAAGAAGTTTGATCTACACAGGAGGACTTTTCACGCCTGTGATTTTGAGTCAAACATCCTATATAATAAAAGCCCAGCAACCATAACGGCAGAATGACCGCTTGACCAGTTGCTATGAGGTGCACTGACCACCTCTCCGTCCCTTTCCCCAGCTGGTAGGCTCCCATCGCCCAATGGTGAACGGGGAACTGGGGTGGGTGGCAGGAGATGCAGGCAGTGCCAGTCCAAGGCCCCCACCCTGCCGATTGCCCCCCACACAGAGGGCAACCTGCAGTGGGGGTGGAGCTGGCGAGTGGGCAGGAATGGCCGACTGATCTCTAGATCCCTCCCCGGCCCGCAGGCTCCCATTGCCTGATGGTGAATGGGGAACCAGGGTGTGTGGCGAGGGTATGCTGGTGGCACCCTGCCCTGCCAGTCGCCCCACACACAGAAGGTGACCCGCGGTGGGGGTGGGGTTGGCAAGCAGGCAGGAATGGGTGACCTCTTGGTCCTTCCCCCCTGGCCAGCAGGCTCTAATTGCCTGATGGCGAATGGGGAGCCTGGGTGGGTGGTGGCGGGGCGGGCCGGCTACTGGCAGCAGGGGAAGATGGCCCTGATTGCAAGATAGGCCTAGGGACTCTACCTGCTCATGATTTCATGCGCCAGGCCTCTAGTCCTATATAATAAAAGGGTAATATGCAAATCAACCAAACGGCGGAAAGACCGGTCACTATGACACGCACTGACAACCAGGGGGCAGACGCTCAACACAGGAGCTGCTGCCTGGCGGTCAGTAAAAGTGATAAGATAAAAATACATACATACATGTTGGTTAATTTACCTTGTCAGACATTTACAATGACATATGGCTTTCTTGAGACTTTTTCTAAATTATTGAACATATTGCTACACCTATTATTCTAGTACACACAGTCACACATCTTGCCATAATTATATACTAAACTAGAGGCCTAGTATGTGACATTTGTGCACATGGAGCGGGGGACCCTCGGCCCAGCCTGAGCCCTTTAGCAGTCGGAGAGCCCTTGGGGGATGTCTGACTGTGGCTTAGGCACATTCCCTAAGCTACAGTTGGACATCCTTAGCACTGCAGCGGAGGCTGGAGAGGCTCCCGCCATCCCACCTCCATCAGCCCGGCTGGTGCCTGAGCAGCGCTCCCCCTGTGGGGCTAGTGCACAGCCTCAGACTGATGCTCTGAGAAGGTTGGGCCCAACACAGGTATGGTAGGGCACTTGGGGAAATGGCCCCTTCCTAAAGCCACACAAACTCAGTCTCTCCTTGTGTGTCTCAGATACACCCTGAGTTTTCCCAGATTTCCTCAAGGACTTTCCATGAGAGAGTGCAACCCAGGCCCAGACTGGCTGCAGCCAGCAGATTCCTCTGTAGGGTGCAAGCTTGGCAAGGTGGGGACGCAGGTAGTCAGGCTAATGTAGTACAGAGAGAAGGGCTCCACCCAGGAAAAATGGCATCTGTAGGCAGTGTGGGAAAGGGACTCGGCACAGGGACATAGGTCTCTGTCCTTCCAGCCCTCTTCCTGAAGTTACACAATCTCTTTCTGTGTAACTCCAGTCCCTGCTGAGCTGCTGTCCTGATTGAGCCCAGGGTGAGTGCTTGTGAGCTAGATTTTGTGCAGTGGCTCTTAAAGAGGACACTGGGTTTCCAGCAGCCTCCAATTTCACCCTAGTGGGTGGAATCCCCACTGACTTTCACAGCCAGATATTTTGTGGGCTTCCCTTCCAGGCATTGGTGCTCAGGCTGGGGAGCCCAGCGTGGGGTTCAGACCCCTCACTCTTTAGGGTGGATCTCTGCAGCTGAGCTATCCCTCCCGATTCTCAATTACTGACAAGTGGGTTCTGGGCCAGCCCTTCTTGCATCTCCACCCTTCCTAACAGTCTCAACATGGCTTCTTCTGCATATCCTTAGTGATCACACTTCTGTTCAGCTAGTCTTCGTATGGTAATCCTGGTTGATTGTTCTATTATTTATTTTTTATTTTGATATGGTCCTGGGAGGAGGTAAGTGTAACTTCCACTTACTCTGCTGTGATCTTGGGTCCCCTCTATCTATTTCTTATTTTCTGTCTATTTGTGCTGCATTTTGGCTAATTTTGTTTAATGCTTGCTTCTAGTTCACAAATTCTTCAGACTTATCTAATTTGCTATTTAACTCATCCATTAAGTTTTGTGTGATTATATTTTATTTCTAAAAAACAATCTGACTCATCAAATTTGACAGTCTTTCATTTAAAAGTAGGGTCCCATTCTTTTGTCAAGTTTTAAATCCCTTTTTAATAGTTGTAACAATGTTAAGCTTAATTTTTCTTATCTTATTTTATCTTTTCTACTATCTGAAAGTCTTAAGTTTGCTCTTACTCTCAAGCTTATTTCCTTGTATGTTTTATAATTTTAGATTCTAAGCTTATTTTTAGTGGGGTTTTATTTTCTGTAGAAAATGTGTTCTTTTATTAATTTTAGGCTCTCCATGGGTGTCACAATTTGGAGCAATATTTGTGTAAATTTCTTATCTTGGAGGTTTGCAAACTTCCCATGTGTTTTCAATTCTAACTTTAAATCCCAAAATTTATGTGAGAGAAGGCCAATGGTTAAAATTCAGAATGGAGACTTTTTCCTCTTCACTTAGAGCCCAGGCAAAGACATTCATTCATTCATTCAATAAACATTCCATAAGTTCCTGCTGTTTGCCATCACTGTGCTAAGGACTAAGAAGTTAGCAGTGAATTAAACAACCAAAGATCCTACTCTCATGAAAATTATGTTTTGGTGGAATATTTTGTATTGGTGAGAAAATTTTTCTAAGCCCCTAACAGCGGTTCTCAACCTGTGGGTCGCGACCATCAGAAAACACATATAGCATATCAGATATTTACATTATGATTCATAACAGTAGCAAAATTACAGTTATGAAGTAGCAACGAAAATAATTTTATGGTTGGATCACAACATGAGGAACTGTATTAAAGGGTGGCGGCATTAGGAAGGTTGAGAACCACTGCGCCTAGCAGGACTCTCAATTTCAACATTTTGCTTCCATTGGGCCCATGGCTTCATTTTTTAACCCATATGGTTATTAAAATCCATACTCTTGATGACCAACTCAAGTAATATTTAGTTTGACCTTACCATTTTCATGTGCCCCCTTTGTTTTTGGCGAATAGGGACTTTACTCACTTCATTTTTAAAGTCAGCTACTGATTTCAAAATAAATATGTAATACTACACTCATTGTTTTTATGTGTTTGGTGGTAGAGAGAAGTACAATATCTGGTCTGCCACATTGCCATGAGATACATTTCCCTAAGTCGCTAATGCTTCAGCTAAATGTCTCCTTTCTTTCCCCAAACATGCCAAACTTGTTTATGCCACAAGTGGATATTCATTTGCCAATTTTTTAGGCAGTGCTCAAATGTCACCTCTTCATAGAGGCTTTCCTGGACCACTTTGAATTCTCTATCTCATTTACTAATTGTTTATTTATAACTGCATTGCTACCTGGAATGATCATATTTATTTACATACTTACTTACTTCTTTATCATTCTTTTATACCATTAGAATGTAAGCTCCAGGGGAGCAGGAGTCTTTTCTGTACTGTTTATCACTGTTACTCTCGGGTCAGGCTGCCGCCACCTTAACTCAAAACAAAGGTCTTAGTGTCATCATTAGTCTTGGACTATTTTGTTTGGTGTGCACAACAGGAAATATTTCACTTTCAGAGAACAAGAAAAATAGGTATTAATGCGTTGCGCTTTTAATTTGTGCTGTTATTCAGTATCTGGCAAGATAATGTTCAAGAAAATATATTAATTTTTATTAAAATGTTCTATTATTTTATGTTAACTATTACTCATTTATCTCAGCCCTTTGTACTCAGCTTGTCTCTATCAAAATAAACCTACGTTTCTATGGGGAAAAAAAGACTTAGTGTCACTATTGGCAAGATGACCAAATACTAGGTTATATTTTTGCCTGCTTGATAATAAGTATTGCTTAATAAAATTTGAGTGTGTGTGTGTAATATAATTTCATATAAGAGGGGATACCAAAAAAAAAAAATACAACATCACCAATAATGGCTTCTAACCAAGACTTTAGATTTGAATTCTAGATGATAGCCTTTGCAGGTGTGGAGGCACCAAGTAAATGACGCCAGAAAGAATATTTAAAAATCTGAGAGGTGGGGCATTCCACAGGACAGTGTCCCGTTTCTTCAGCAAGTAAGAGTCTAGTAAATCCCGTAGTTAGTTCTTTAGCGATGGTGCCTGAGGCTTGATCATTAAATGGTAACACATTCAGTAATTGGTTCTTAGCATTCCATTTGTTTCATGCAGATAATAAATTAACTGAATCTTGCCTCTAGAGGATGTGCTTCTGCCTCCAGTAAACCTTTAATACAACATGTGTTTAAAGCACCCAAAGTGGAGATAGAGTAGACATACCCAATTTTACACAAGTTATATTAATTATTTTTGCCTGTTTTCTAACAAATGTTATTTAATAAAATATATGTATGTGATAGAATTTGTTGTAGGACCTGTTTCCATAATAAACCTCCCCACCTTTAGTTATCTGTTACTATGGAAACTATGAGAAAGAGCTTAATAGTTTTAGAATTGGATGATTAAATTGCCTTTAAGGTATAATTTTAAAGTGATGTAAAAGGTTAGTAAACAGACAAAACTGAATACATATAACTTTACCAGTGGATATATACAATAACCATCATAATAGTTAATACTTTTCCAAAAACATGTTGTTATTATTAAATGCAAATCAATCTTTCTTTTAGCCAATAAAAAAGCTTATCTTAAACATAACTTCTGAGTTGCTTGGTCCCATTTCACATTAAAATATAATTTTTAATTTTAGAAATTCCTTTCTTTGAGATGAAATATTCCCCAGAGTACATACAGTCCCTAAGCTCCCTTTTCCTTCCTTTAATAATCTAGAGGAAAACACTGTTTTAACCATAAACAGAGTGAAGAAGAATAGTTTTCAGACTTGTAACTTCTCTTTCTCTTCAACCTGCGACTTAAAGACATATACTCCAAATATTTGTCTACAAAAAGAACAAAGATATCTATTTGTATGTGAACTCAAATGAAACAAAAATAAATATTATCTGAAATACTATCTGATTTCAATCCTGGACCAAAGCAATGATGGTTATTAGGACAATTATGAAAGCTCAAGATAGACAGAATAGAAATAAAAGCTTATCATTCCTAAAAGTTGATGGCTCAGCCTTGTGATTTAAAAAAACCCAAAAAAACTCCTATCAGTAAAGAACAACTTCCAAAGTTCTCCTTTTTGTCAGTTTAAGCATTCCAAACAAGTCTCTACTGTGACTGAAGGACCCCTAGAAAATAATGGCTTCAAATTGGCACCATGGCTGCAATTCCATTGACCATAGTATGTACTTTATCTGCTATCTATCTATCATCTATCTATCTATCTATCATCTACCATTTATCTATTTATCATTTATCTATCTCCCTATCTATCATTTTTGGTGTAGGATGGAGGTTAAGGCAAGTTTTTTTCTCAAATAAAAATTCCTGTGTACCCAATATGTAAAAGAAATATGAGTACACGTGTCTCTAAGGTACACTAAACTTTTTATTTTTTCTAATTGGTGGAAAAGATTTTATCCTTGCTAATCCTAGGAACACATTCTCAGAACCCTATGGATCTGATGCCAAACTGTCACGTACACTGAGTAAGTTTAGTTGGATGGCCTGAAGATACTGACTCTCTTAGCACTGTTTTAGCCCTGACTTAGGAGCATCTGCTTGAGAAAAAACACAAGAGGTTGGGGTTTTTTTAATCTTCACCTGAGGATATGTTTTTATTGGGAGAGAGAGAGAGAGAGAGAGAGAGAGAGAGAGAGAGAGAGAGAGAGAAATTGATTGGTTGCCTCTGGTATGTGCCCCATCCCTGAGGCACATACACAATCTAGATATGTGCCCTAACCAGGAATTCTGGGACTTGAACCCACAACCTTTTGGTATATGAATGACACTCCAACTAACTGAGCCACCTGGCCAGGACTCAAGAGTTTTTAATGCTTGTCACAGAAAGTTAATGTCTTACCATCTCTGTTTAGTATATTGCATCCCCAAAACTGAGAATAGTTGTCCCGTAAGTAAATAATTGAAGAAAAGAGGATAAAAACACACAGAGGTTTTTATGCTGCTTTTTGTATTAGATGGCAAAGATGCTATGGAAATGTATCACTAATTTTGGGATACCCTTTAGTTAACATTTATTGAGCACTTACCATGTGCAAGGCACTCTAAGTACTTCTCATGGATTGCGGCACATAATTCTCCTAAGAGCCTTATGAGATAGTTATAACTCTTTTGTTTTATAGAGGGACACTAAGATTAGGGAGCAATATTCCAACATCATTAAAAAGTAAGCGATGGGATAAGGAAGGCCAAGAGACGTATGAAAACATGCTCAAAGTCACTAATCATCCGAGAGATGCAAATCAAAATGACAATGCTGTACCATCTCACACCTATCAGAATGGCTATCATCAACAAATCAACAAACGACAAGTGCTGGCGAGGATGCGAAGAAAAAGGAACCCTCGTGCACTGCTGGTGGGAATGCAGACTGGTTCAGCTACTGTCTAGTACAGTATGGAGTTTCCTCAAAAAACTAAAAATGGAACTCCCATTTGACCCAGTGATCCCACTTCTAGGAATATATCCCAAGAAACTAGAAACACCAGTCAGAAAGGATATATACACCCCTATGTTCATAGTAGCACAATTCACCATAGCTAAGATTTGGAAACAGCCTAAGTGCCCATCAGCAGATGAGTGGATTAAAAAACTGTGGTACATCTACACAATGGAATACTATGCTGCTGTAAAAAAACTCTTACCATTTGCAACAGCATGGATGGAACTGGAGAGCATTATGTTAAGTGAAATAAGCTGGTCAGTGAAAGAAAAAACTGCAGTGGGAAGGCTGGGGAGGGTTTGGGGTGGGGAGGGGAGAAGAGATCAACCAAAGGACTTGTATGCATGTACATAAGCATAACCAATGACACTGGGGTGGGGGGGCGAAGGGAGAGGTGAGGGCATGTGCCAGAAGGTAGGGGAGGCTGGGGGAAGGTAAATGGGGAAAAAAAGGAGACATATGTACTACTATTTATAATACCTTAAACAATAAAATAATTTTTTTAGAAATAAAATATATCAATGGAAACAATATCCACAGGTGAGAATTAACAAAAAATAAATAAATAAAGCAAACATTAAGCAATATTATTAAAAGTATCCTCGGATGAGGCTTAATCAAAAAACAAACAAACAAAACAAAACAAACAAAATGCAAACACCAAGCCATTATTATTATTAGAGAAGCTTTATGGATGAGTGTGATGAGGACCAGGGAGGTTATGTAATTTGTCCAAAATCACAAGTTAATAAAGAATGAAGCTGAGATTTGAACCAAAGCATGACCCCTTGGGGAAGAGACGCCTGCCCTGCCAGAAGGCTCTATGTGTGAGTGTTGGCAGGCGAGGCTGAGGAAGAGACACAGTCAGCCACAGAGAGGCGGTATAACTAAATGGAAGGGTTCTCCCTCACTCAAGCCCAGCATGCAGGACTCAGGAGCTCCTCTGTAAGATAGGCACGGCCCCCCCAGCTCAATCACAGTGTCAGAGGGCGGCAGCAGCCTGGTAGAAGTGGAAGGGGAGCCCTCTGAAAACCCAGATGTCCAGGGAAGACTGTGGCAAATGTGATCACAATGAGAAAGGAACAAATTTTTGAACGGGATGGGAAAAAAACCCCAAAAAACTATGGTACATCTACACAATGGAATACTATGCTGCTGTAAAAAAGAAGGAATTCTTACCATTTGCAACAGGAGAGCATTATGCTAAGTGAAATAAGCCAATCAGAGAAAGATAAATATCACATGATCTCACTCATTTGTGAAATATAATGAACAACATATACTGATGAACAAAAATAGATCCAGAGACTGGGAAGCATTGATCAGAACATCAAACCTCAGAGGGAAGGTAGGGGAGGGTGGGGGTAAGGGGGAGAGATCAACCAAAGGACTTGTATGAATGCATATAAGCATAACCAATGGACACAGACACCAGGGGCATGAGTTCATGAGTGAGGGGGGTTGGGGGGTAATGGGGGATAAGGACACATATATAATACCTCAATCAATAAAGAGAGAAAAAAAAGAAAAAAAAGTAAGTGATGGAGTCAGAATTCAAACTCAAATATAAGTTCCTAACCATTATGCCACATAAGACATTGTTGAAAAACACTTATCTTTTGAAGAAATTGTGTTCTAGCTGTTTTGGCTGAATTAACTTCTCATAATTAGGGCATCTCCTGTGTAACTGGCACATAGTCAATAACAAGAAAATTATGTTATTACTATAATTTTCAACAGATAAGAAAGTCACATGCTCAGTGATCACATATTTCTTTATTTTAATAAATATATTTTTATTGATTTCAGAAAGAGGAATGGAGGGGGAAAGAAAGATAGAAACATCAATGATGAGAGAGAATCATTGATAAGCTGCCTTCTGCATGTCCCACACAAGGAATGAAGCCAGCAATCCGGGCATGTGTCCTCACAGGGAATTGAACCGTAACCTCCTGGTTCATAGGTTGATGCTCAACCACTGTGTCATGCTGGCCAGGCTCATATTCCTTATCTTGAAAGAAGAGAGTTACTTTTAGAATGCTAGAATTTTATTTTAAAACTAGGTACTAATACTAACAAAGAGAAATTTTAATAGCCTATGTCTAGGCAACATTATTTTTTTAAAAAAATATATTTTATTGATTTT
Source organism: Myotis daubentonii (assembly GCF_963259705.1). Classification (NCBI taxonomy): domain Eukaryota; kingdom Metazoa; phylum Chordata; class Mammalia; order Chiroptera; family Vespertilionidae; genus Myotis; species Myotis daubentonii. Next base: position 145,524,061 of record NC_081840.1, on the reverse strand, counting down.
TTACAGAGAGGAAGGGAGAGGGATAGAGAGTTAGAAACATCGATGAGAGAGAAACATCGATCAGCTGCCTCCTGCACACCCCATACTGGGGATGTGCCCGCAACCCAGGTACATGCCCTTGACCGGAATCGAACCTGGGACCTTTCAGTCCGCAGGCCTACGCTCTATCCACTGAGCCAAACCGGTTTCGGCATAGGCAACATTATTAACAGAGCAAAGGCCACTTTGATTGGTAAATACTAATCTGAATCTGGCAGCTAAACTATGGTATAAAACAGTATGGTACAAAAAAAATAATCCTAAAATCAATAATAATTCAATCTCAATTATCCATCACAGAAATCTCTTAAAGTTATATCCTAATGTTCATCCACAATGGTTTTAGTTTAGAATATGTGCTATTTTAAAAAGTTGTTTACTCAAAAATAGGGAGGAAAATATTTGAAATTTTGACTTAAAGCAGAAGTATTCAAATCTGTATTACAAGTTCACTTATTTTTTTCAAATATTTATCCAATCAATTAAAATCCAATGGCATAGTTCTTTGTGAGACAAATAGGCAATGTTTCTTGTATTTAGATTAGCCTTTAATTTAATTTTTTAAATCAAATCCTCACCTAAGGAGTGAGGATATTTTTTCTATTGATTTTTATTGAGAATGGAAGGGGGGGAGAGAGAGAGAGAGAGAGAGAGAGAGAGAGAGAGAGAGAGAGAAATATGAAAGAGACACATCCACAGGTTGCCTCCCACATGTTCCCCAACCAGTCCAGAGGTGGGGATCAAACCTGCAACCAAGGTATGTGGCCTTGACTGGGAATTGAGCCTTAGACCCTGGGGTGCGCAAGCAGAGTTTCTAACCACTGAGCCATGTGGTCAGAGCCTTTGGCCTTTAATGTTTTTTGTATTGATTTTAAACAGAGAAAGGGAGAGGGAGATGTAGAAACATCAATGATAGATGCAAGAGAACCATCAATTTGGCTGCCTCCTGCATGCCACCCTACTGGAGATCGAGCCTGCAACCTCCACGTATGTGCCCTGACTAGAATCGAATCTGAGACCTCTTGGTGCATGGGTCCACTCACAACCACTGAGCCACACCAGCCAGGTTGTCCTTTAAGTTAGAAACCAAACTAGAGGTGAAATACTTAAGTCCATTCTGCTGCTGTAATTAATTTTGATTTTTCTTATGATTAGAAAATGAGACATTGCTGGAGGCTAAGACCAGCAGGTCCTAATAAATTCCAGAAGTCCTCAGAAGGCTGATGGACTTTGATATTTAGCAGGGCTGAGAATCAGCATTGTATTACCCTGCTGTTGACTGAATAGCTAAAGGCAATCAATCTCCTAAGCTGATAATCCTTTGTTGCTTACCAAACCTTACCTTTGATATGTGTGTTTGCTTTGCTAAAGGGCAAATGTATATTCTAGTAAATAAAAAGCCGTGGGTCTGGACATTTGGGAAGCAACTCCACTAGAGAGGAGGTTTCTGCCTGGTTCCCCATGCCTTCCAAATTTATATTTCTTGTCTAGTGTATCTGTTTATGTTGCAGACCCTTCTCCAGATTCCTGAACCCTCGCTACAAAAGACTGTGGCAAGACATGTTCATTATAGATAGTATTGAAAATATGGGAAGTGGTTTGCAGACCCTTCTCCAGATTCCTGAACCCTCGCTACAAAAGACTGTGGCAAGACATGTTCATTATAGATAGTATTGAAAATATGGGAAGTGGTAATAAAAGTTAAAATTATCTGTAATTCTAAAACCTAGAAAAAATGCTGTTTTTCATTAATTGTATATCCTTCTTGTGATTTTTCTATTTCTCTCTCTCTCTCTCTCTCTCTCTCTCTCTCTCTATATATATATATATATATATATATATATATATATATATGTGTGTGTGTGTGTGTGTGTGTGTACATATATATATGTACCAGAGCTCCAGTGCATGGGTAGGGTCCCTAGACCTGGCTGGTGATCAAGGCTGATCAGGTTCCCTGCCTCCCTGCCTCCCCGCCTCCTCCTTCCCTCACCACCCACACACCATTACCCTGCGGTTCCCCCCACCTCCCCACCTCCCTGCCTCCTCCTTCCCTCACTCTCTCAGCATCCTGCCACTATGGCTGGTCATCTGCCATGTTCCATGCTGCTCCCTGATGGTCAGTGAACGTCATAATGAGCGATCGAACTCCTGGTCTCCCAGGCAAACTCCCAAGGGGACACTTTGCGTATTAGCCATATATATATATATATATTTCTATAGAGGTATGAGATCATACTTTAAGACTTTGTGACTACTAAGAATTTGTAATGATATATGTCACATATTAATATGTGTAATTTGTATAACAGTTGTCTCAAGTTAGAATTTAGGAATTTCTATATTTTTATTATAAACTAGAGGCCTGGTGCACAAAATTCATGCATGGGTAGGGTCCCTAGGCTGGGCCAGAGATCAGGGAAGATCTGTGGGGCAACAAGCAGGGTGATCGAGGGGCCCCCACTGGCACCTATGTTGGCTGGCCTGGGGCCTGTGGACTGGGGCCACTCATGCGTTGAGCGTCTGCCCCCTGGTGGTCAATACACATCATAGCGATCAGTTGTTCCACCAGTCGTTCTGCTGTTTGGTCAATTTACATATTAGGCTTTTATTATATAGGACTAGAGGCCAGGTGCCCAAAAATTATTGCACTTGGGGGGGGGGGGGTCCCCTCAGCCCGGCCTGTGCCCTCTCACAGTCTGGGACCCCTCGGGGGATGACCACCTGCTGGCTGAGGCCTGCTCCCTGGGGGATTGGGCCTAAGATGGCAATCAGACATCCTTCTGGCAACCTGGCAGCCCTCGGGGAATGTCCACTTGCCAGAGGGGAGCAGACCTAAGCTGCAGTCGAACATCCTTAGCGCTGCTGAGAAGGCAGGAGAGGCTCCCGCCACCATCGCTGTACTGGCAGCCATCAGCCTGGCTTGTGGCTGAGCAGAGCTCCCCCATGTGGGAGCACACTGACCACCAGAGGGCAGCTCCTGTATTGAGCGTCTGCCCCCTGGTGGTCAGTGTATGTCATAGTGACCAGTCATTCTAGTCTTTCTGCTGTTAGGGTCAGTTTGCATATTACCGTTTTACTATATAGGACAGAGGCCTGGTGCACAGGTGGGGGTTGGCTGGTTTGCCCTGAATGGTGTCCCGGATCAGGGTAGGGGTCCCGCTTGGGTGCCTGGCCAGCCTGGATGAGGGGCTGAGGGCTGTTTTCAGGCTGGCCGGGACTGAAGCTCCCAGCCTCTCCTTTTTTTCTTTCTTTTTTTTTTTTTTTATTCTGGGTTTTATTTACCTTCTATAATTGAAACTTTGTTGCGGCTCCAGCTCCAAGGCCGGCTGGCTGAAAGCAAGTATCTCGGGTTTGTTTAGCTTCTATAATTGCAACATTGTGCATCAGGAGCTCAGAGCTGGGCCCCGGCAGGCGGGGAACCTTGGCTTCCTCCATTGCCGGGGCAACCAAGCCTCATGTTCGCTTCAAGGCTGCCTGGCTGCCTGGCTGCCAGCTGCCATCTTGGTTGGCAGTTAATTTGCATATTCCCCTGATTAGCCAATGGGAAGCGTAGCAGAGGTATAGTTAATTACCATGTTTGTCTATTATTAGATAGGACTAGAGGCCCTGTACATGAAAATTCATGTACTCATGGAGGTCCCTCAGCCTGGCTTGCTCCCTCTTGTAGTCCTGGAGCTCTCAGGGGATGTCCAACTGATGGCTTAGACCGGGTGGACCAATCAGGGGACGGCACCAGCTGGCGGGCAGCTGGCCCCACCCTCCCCCAATCACTCGTCCACCGCCTCTGGTTGCCGCCCCCCCTGCACCGTATCCCCCCCCCACACACACACACACAACCACTATCACCTCTCTCTGCCTGCTGGCATGTGCCTTGGCTGACCTGGAGCCACCTGCTTGCCGGCCCCACCCCCCGCCGTCAAGTCATTTTGTCATTCAGTCAATTTGCATATTACACTTTTATTATATAGGATAATATGACATTAAGCATCCTCCCACATTAATGTTAGTGTGTATGCTCTTTTTTCACCTTCCCAGAAACTAGAGTGGTGTTTCAGAAAACTAAAATATTCTAGAAACACTAATCTGTTAACCCAGAGACATTTTATAAATTACTTGTTTATACTTACAGTTACACAGCATCCTTCCTCTAAGCATTTTGAACAGTTTTATATACATTAGAACTTACTTACTTCCTATTGTTTGATGAGTCAATCCTTTTAAATTACAGAAATGAAAGAAAGTGGCAGGAAATTGTTTATTGAGTGAGAGGAAAGAGAAAGGGGGGGGGGAGGAAAAATGTGCCTGATTCTTTTCCTCTTGCTGTTTCCTTTTCTCAGAATACTTGTCCTTGCCTTGTCTATTAAAGCAAGCCTTCTTCAGCCTCCTAAATTTACATTCCGCTATAAATTACCTCCCCGGGAAGCTTTCCATCATCGCCCCAGATTCTATGTGTGTGTTCTCTTAGCCACTTTTTACAAATTATGGTTCTTTCCTTTACATATATCCTAATGTGTCTGACACCACTGTAATAATATTTTAGCTCTGACTTGTCCTCTGGAAAGGACTCAAAGGCAAAGCTTGTATTCTATTCATGTCTGTATCTCTGGTGACTAAAAGAGAGCTAGCATACAAAAATTACCCTGTAAATGTTTATAGAATGAGTAAGTGAATGGCAAATTCTACCATTTCCAAAAACAGATGATATACACTGTTCTGATAGTTAGAGACTAGGGAAAGGTTAGGAGAATTTATTGCCTGGACTCCTGAATTTCTGCTTGAAGGAACAGAACTGTAAAAAACAAACAAACAAAAAAACCAGAAACAAATAATGGAAGAAAAAATAAAGAGAAGAGAAGAAAAAAAAGGAGTTCTATATGTACAATCATTAAAACACACTGCATGGCCTCTCCATTGTCTGTGTCCAGAGAGCTGACATACAGCCTGCTCAACTAAATAGACAAAATACAAACATAGTAATGCAAACAAAATTCATCAAAATTATGGAAGTTTTAAATCCAGGGGAAAAGTTGTGTATCTGGGTCATTAGGACAAATTTGTGTTCCCTTTCTTTTTCCTTTCACAAAGAAAACAAAGACTAGCAAATATTAGCTGCCTACAGCTACCCTATATTTTTCTGGCTTTATGTGCCTGTCAAGCTTCAGAGTGTTCCCTTGATTGCAGGGCACAATACTCTGTATGGGACTGTAGATACTAGGAGGAATAGGCACATGAGTGCTTTCTCATGGAAACAGATGCTCTGTGGGTTGTGTTTGCAGAGCAGCTGTATTAATAAAGCTCTGTTAATATAGCTTTCTCTAATGCTTTTTAATGATTTTTCTATTTGATTTTACAGGTGACTTAGCAGATCATGTCTGAAACAAAGGGTCAATTTATATTACTCCTTCAGTCACCAAAATATTTTGCTGTAGCTGCCATGGAAGTTCTAGAAATATGTGACTTATGAACAGTAAGATTTCTTCTCTGTAAGTTGTAAAAAGGAGACAGTGAAGATTCAATGAGTGGGGGGACCTTCCCTTTCTCTTTTCCTTTAAATCCAAACACCACACTGTCTTAAAGAAGTAAAAATATCTATTGAAAACACACAGATATACATATACAACCTAACACAATGCTCTGAAAAAACTGAGAAGGCATGGAAAGGGGAGGCATAGTTTAAATGCAGAATGATTTAAACTATGCCTAATGATTGAAACTATGTTTACTATCTACCCTTTGCTTTCTACTTTATACATATCTATATTATTTGAACTTATTACAAGGAATATAGGTTTATTACATTCATAATGAAAGGAGGACCTAAAGATGTAAAAATAAAATCATAAGGCAAATAATAAACTTGGAGGAAATTAATTACAAATGTGAAAAATAATTAAGATCTTTAATAATATCTTAATGAAATGAGCTCAAGCAAGTGGAAGAGAAAGGCACCAATACCTTGATAATAAAATAAGGGCAAAGGTGATCATCAGACAGATTTTACATAAAAGAAAATCAACTGGTTGTTCTGCTATGACTGTGTCCCCTTTAATCTATCTTCTCAATAGATAGTAGAGTAAATTTTCTAAGACATAATCATATTTATTCTCCTACTGAAAAATATTTCCCTATTTTTTTCTGAGACTATTGTAAGAAGAAGAAAGTCATAGTATCACAACTTCAGAGAATGTGAGTTAGAAAGTGGTCTATGATTGGTGATGACTGAAGATTATTTTCAGAAGAGTGAAATGACAGAAGTCAGATTTCAGGGGCTAAAAAGGGTAACTGTGGGAAAAACAACTGCAAAATAAAGCACCGACTATATATTCAAGAAACCTGTCAGTGAAAGTGAGTGAAATGTAACAATTGCTTGAAGGAGAAATGGTTATTAACCTAGCCTGTGTCTAATAGATACTGACTGTTCATCTGGTTTTGACTTGTCTTTATGTCAGTTTTTTTTTGTTTTGTTTTGTTTTTAGGGATTAAATCAATTTTAATTCACACTCATGGAAACACTGGTAAGTGTAAGGAAGTAGAAAAAAAGACCAACACAAGTCTCTTTTTAAAAATATATTTTTATTTATTTCAGCGAGAAAGGGAGAGGGAGAGAGTCAGAAACATCAATGATAAGAGAGAATCATTGATTGGCTGCCTCCTACATGGCCCCCATTAGGAAGCAAGTCTGCAACCTGAGCATGTGCCCTGGCTGGGAATCAAACTGTGACCTCCTGGTTCACAGGTCCATACTCAGCCACTGAGCCATGCTGGCAGGGCTCAACCCAAGTCTTAACAACCAGAAACAATAGTGATATTTTAGAGAATTGTCCTTCAGCATCTCCTATCAGATACCTTTATTTTTTCATGCATATGAGATATTGTATTTCTCTATGAATTTAAGAAAATATAAGGTCTCTTTTCATTTTGTGCTATTTCTATTCCTTTCTGTCCAAACTAGTGGTGTTTCTGCCATACAGTCCTTTTAAAAAGGTTTTGTCTCCATGAATCATATTGGTGTTTGCCTCATTAGACAAAAGCCATTCACACAATCTTTTTGAGATAAGCTTCTGGTAAGACTGCCATATGCTTCTTAAAATCCTATTATTTGACAGAAATTTTCTCCTTAGAGTTATCTGAGGTTTTACTACAGGACTTTGCAGTTACATCCTCAACTTTATCTTTTGAACATGTTTTGTTTTGTTTTAAATGTATTTGTATTGATTTCAGAGAGGAAGAGAAATGGAGAGAGAGAGAAACATCAATGACAAGTCAGAATCATTGATTGGCTGTCTCCTGTATGCCCCCTACTGGGGATGGAGCCTGCAACCCAGGTATGTGCCCTGACTGGGAATCGAACCAGCGATCTTCTGATTCATAGGTCGACACTCAACCACTGAGCACACCAGCTGGGCTGAACATATTTTTCTGAGTGGTCAAATTTAATGTTGGCCTGGCAGCTATTTCTTAATTTTGGCATCATTTTTTCTTATCATGGTGTATCATTATACATCTACTAGGCTGGGTGCATGAAAATTCGTGCACTCGGGGGGTGTGTGTGTGTGGGGGGTCCCTCAGCCCGGCCTGTGCCCTCTCAGAATTCACAATCCGGGAGCCCTCAGGGGATGTCCAACTGATGGCTAAGCTGCAGTCTGGCCTCCCTCTGCGGGAGGCAACCAGTAGAGCAATCAAAGGATGGCTCCGGCTGGCAAGCAGCTGTCCCCTACTCCCAATTGCCCCTCTGCCACCACTGGTCACCACCACCCTCTGATTGCCATCACCTCCCTCTGCCCACTGGCACCCTCCTTGGCTGGCCTGGTGCCAACCGCTCACCAGCCCTGCCCCCCGCCAACGGGCCTTTCTGCTGTTCAGTTGATTTGCATATTAAGCTTTTATTTTGTAGTATTATCCTTATTTATTGATACTATAACTGAAGCATGGTAGCAACCATACTGGGGTAAAAATTGTTGTTTAATATTTTAACCCTGCTGATTTGGCTTCTGTAATTATTTGCTTGCTAAAATAATAGATTTTCTGAAGTTACATAAGTTATCCCATTCGATTGAATACCCCATTGATTGTGGTTTGAATATCCCCATTGATTGTGGTTTGAATTGATAGTAATCTTACTGGTCTTTCGAAACACATTCCTCTGCACCTGGAGACCATGACAGCACAATTACTCTAAATGGCCTCAGTGGCTTCAGATAATGTGTTTCCGTTGATTCAGTGGTCCCAAGACCCAAAACTATAATTAATCTTTGTAAGATAACTAACTTGCTCAATCTAAGCTTCTGTAACAAACTGCTTTTTGCAAACGAGGTTCCTCATTCCAAACCTTGAGATGTAATCAATACCTTTGTGATATTTGCCTATATAAGTCTGATGTTTTGGCCAAGGGGGCACTACGAGATTTGGAGAGCATTGCCCCCTTGTAGTCCCGGCTTTGAAATAAATGTGGCTCCTTAATTCGACTTCTTGAGGCATCCTTGTGTGATTCGTGGGGTATACTACAACATAACATGTACATATTTTATATACATATATGTATATGCAAAATAATTAATGTACAACATGTTCAATTTCCCATGTTATCAAATATTTTACAAACAACATTTTGGGATGACTGCTTTTATACTATATACTGTTAGTTGATAAATCATTCCCCAGATATATTCATTGGGGTCATTGTTTCCAAGTTTTGTATTTATAAGCCACATGTTAAATAACTTAGGCATGATAATTTTTCAAGTTTCAGACTTTTTCTTAGGGTAACTTTTTAAATGTAGAATAACTAGATAAAAATATTAGTACTTTTATTACCTGTTAAATATTGCAATGCTACTTTCCAAAGAGCTTAAATTATTTTTCACCTTTGCTTTCATTCTTATTACTTCAGGCTTATTACTTATGGTATCTCTTTTTTTTCTCAGAATCTTTCTACTTTCAGCCATTCTCTGTGGTTTTTATTTTATTCTTTCTGGTACCTTATATTTTAAATTATGATGAGGACAGTGTTTCTCTGGTTCGTCATGCTCTCTGTGCTGCTCTTCTTTCCTACTAACACATCAGTCACCACTTCCTTTATCTCAATAAATATATATCATGAGGAAACCAATATCATACCTTGTCTCTTCTATTTCCTCCAATGTGGGAAATAGAATACTCAATTTTGAGGGTTTTGTTTTGTTTTTTGAGAATCACATTTTAATTTATTAGCATTGTCAACTTAATAATAAACCATTTTTCATAGTGTGAGACTATTTCCAATCTGCCATAATATATGCCCACATATCTTCACCTTGAAAATGTAACATTTCAAGCTTTAATGGGGCTACATTATTCATTTTTTACATTCACAATTTTTACAATACTGCCAAAGGCTTTCTCAGCATTTGCTTTGACTTAAGTCTTCAATGCATTTCTGATTGCTTTTGCAGAGATCTGAGTTTTAATTCATTCACCATGAGGTCATGAGAGCACTGGCGTGTCAGGCCAAATCATGAAAATATACTGAACGGTGGCTCAGGCATCTGTGTCGCCAGCCTGTTGGAAGACCAGGAGCTGGAAAAAGAGCAATAACAAGCACAACTCTTCTTTTACTGAGGCTCATAGGATGGTAAATTATAAATGCTTCAGTGAGATTTGATAAAATGACTAGTTTGTATTTGGGTGTCCTTAGAATGTTGACATCTGCTAATGAAAAGGCACAGTAGGTTTAGGCATTGCACATCAGTGGCTGCTAATATCACAAAAAGAGAGACAAACAGGAATTGTGTCTTCTTGATGGAAGAAAACAATTTGCCACACACAAAAGATTTAATATAAATCTGGTTCAATCTATAGGAAATACCAATGACATGGGAACATTAACAATCAGGAAAGTAAGGGCTTGATTTATTTACCAAAAATTACAAGAAAACACAAGTTGAAGGGGGAAACCTAAAGATTTAAAGACACTTAGCATATACATTACCTAATATAATATGATAACTATTTGTACCCTGATTGAAAAGAACTGTTAAAAAATTATGATGCATATGTGATAATTGAAAACTTGAACAGCCACTAGATATTTGATTATATGAAAGAATTGTTAGTTTTGCTCTGATAATAGTGTTGTTGTGTTATAAAAAGTAGTCCTTAATTTTTATAGATACATACTAACATATTTATGGATAAAGTATGTGATATTAGGCATTTGCTTTAAAATAATATGGAGGGAGGGAATGAGTAAAGAGGCGTATAGATGAAACGAGGCTGATCGTGAATAGCTTCGTAATGGGAATGTGGGAAATGGCTCAGAAGAATTAGGCGAACAAGATTGAGAAGAGTCTCACCATTGGAACCCAAGCAGAATTTATATTTCTCTTGGGAAAAAAGTGACACCTTTAAAGTTTATTGGGGAGAAAGAAATCAATAATAAATGTGCCTGGTTCAACTGTGTCTCAAAAGTGAGAGGGTAATAAAGATATATTCAGGTGCATGACAATTACAAGATGTCCTTCAAGGAGAAGACATAATCTGAAGGGAAGGAGAGGCATAAAACAAAAAATTGTCAGAAAGAAAGAAGCAAAGTATTTTTTAAATCTAATAAAAAAAACTAATTGTAAAAATAACTATTTTGTTTAAACATTCTATGAATAAATGTTACAATAATAACAGGGAAGTTAGGAGGAGTGTTGAGTGAGTAATTAAAGCATATTGAAGTCCTCCTTTTTTGAAGGAGAATGGAAATATTAAATAACTTTAGAATTTATGGAAAAAATAGCTATTTGAGTTTGTTAGTTAAAAGTGTAAGGGTAATTACGATAAGCACACAATTGAATCTTTGTGTTTAAAATCAAGAGAGGAGAAAAATAAAAGACTACAAAATTTATTATTATAACAGAAGGCAAGGGATTTTTAAAAAATGAAGCAAATAATAAATATGATAGAACAATAATATAATGAATAAAATTAGAAAATATATCAGTACTCAAAGGGTGTTGCAATGGAAATTTACCTATTATGAGATAGAGATTATTACCTAGTTACTAGAAAACAATGCTACAAGCTCTTTATAGGAAGCATACCAACAGCAGAGCGATTGATTACAGAGGAATGCGAAAATATATACATCAGCTAAATTCTAATCAAAAGATATACGATGAACATCTGTTTCTGGCAATTTGCAGTTTAGGTAACCTGTAAAAGTTTCTGCTCCCAAATATCTGGAAATGCTTGATAAAATATTATAAACATCTTCTCAGTCTACAAGAAAGAAAAAACGTACTCAGGAGCTTAAAAATTAAAAAAACAACAACAAAAAACCACACACGTAGAAAGAAGGGAGGAAGGAATAAAATGCTGCATGGACAAATTAGCAATCTCAGTAACCAGTAACCATGAGCCTTGGGGTTTAATCAGGGGAAAAGCTTAAATTCAAGAAAGCAGGAGTGGTATGAATATTTGAAACTCCTGCTCCACCCCACCACCCTACCTAGAACTGATAACCAGAAGAGCCAATCCATTGGCATAGGACACAACCACAAAGCTGATCTGTCTTCGCTAGGACTCTGGTTTGGAGTTTTCAAAGTCTCCTTTGAGAAAATTGAAATCTCAAGAAAACTTGGAGTTAAAATTTTCTCCTAAACTGAGAAATTAACATAAGCCTGACTGGCATGGCTCAGTGGTTGAGTGTCAACTTGTGAACCAGGAGGTTACAGTTCGATTCTGGCCCAGGCACATGGCCGGGATGGAAGGGGGGGTGGGTGGAGGGGGGTGGGGGGTGGAGGTGGGGCGGGGGAGGGGGGCAAGAGGCAGCTAATCAATGATTCTCTCTCATCATTGATGTTTCTACCTTCCTCTCCTTTCAGAAGAAGCTCTCTGAAATCAATAAAAATAACTTTCAAAAAATAAATTAACATAAAAAGTGGATTCAGGTGGAAATACCTGTAGCAACCAAACAGGAGCAAATGTAAGACCTCTCTGGAAGTTTATAATTCCAGAGAGCACTGGAGTTATAAACTCCACACAGATACCTTACTTAAAAGGAAATCGATCTTTTCACTGATTTTTCTAGTTTAACTGGAAATTTACATTTGAAATTTAAGTTTCAGACTTTTTCTTAGGGTAACTTCTTAAATGTAGGATAACTGGGTAAAAGTGTTAATACTTTTATTACTTGTTAAATAATGCAATGCTACTTTCCAAAGAGCTTGAGTTATTTTTCACCTTTGCATACCCAGAACACAGCAATCCATCAGGATCTCTGGCATTGGTCCTGTCATGTTTTTAGAATACAGCGCCCATTGAATATCCCAGTCACTCCTCTGGTTCGTTAACCGTGGTCAGGCTTACAGTTAGGGATACACAATGCGGACTCCGCTGCCTCTCTCTGCTTCTAGGATGCTCACTGGGCAGAACAGCGACTCTGGTTGAAGTCACCTTTCTCTGCACCTGCATCCTACAGCTGAACATGGCTCAGAATAACACTGACACACCGGCTGGTATTAAATTCATGGCCCCAACTCTCAGGTGGCCCTTAGTGCTGCCGAGGAATTAAACTGCACACCCGTAGTCCATTCTTCATTCTTTCCCTCTTCTACACCATGCTCTGTACTTCCTCTCTTCAAACCCTCAGTACCTTCCCCTCTGTCCTTTCAGATGATGATGTTGCTTCTTTCCTCTCTAAGAGAGTTGTGACTTTAGAAAAACATTTTCATAAACTTCCATCATCATATCTGAAAGATCAGACAGAGGTCGAAAACCAGGACTACAGGCTTTATTAGAGGAGAAGGACCTGCCGGGCTGTCTCGCAAGGGGAGGACAGCAACTCCTGCAGGGTGGGCACTCCTTTTGAGGGGCAGAACGGGAAGGAATGGGGGCTTAGTGTACTTGGCATGTGCTGATTGGTGGCTTAATGTATGGTCCATATAGGACAAGGGCTTAGGGTATTTGGCAGGTGTGGATTGGTGGTTCAATGTATAGTCCATGTAAGGTACATGGTTAGTCACTCAGGTATTTCCGGGCTGCAGGTTACGTTATACTCCACCTACCAGTTGGAGGGGAAGGGAGGATATCAATATCTATTCACACTTGTCAGGTTACCAGACATCCTTCTCCAACTGTGGATCAAAGGTTTATGCCTTGAACTGGACTAGACTTTCAAATTGTGCCCCAGACACAACCCCCCACTGATTACCTGAAGACATCACTTCAGCATTTTCCCTTCCCTTTCCCACAACATCGAGTTTTCCTTTCTTCGGGTTCACATTGGAGTAGCAAATATGCTGCTATCACTCTCTTCTTAAGACACGTGCACACAACACACACAAACACACACACACACACGGAAATCTCTCAAGATCTGTTTTTCTGAGCTCTTTTATAATGAAACTTCTGGAAAAAGTTGTCTATACTCACTGACTCCAATTCCCCTCTTACTATCAGGCTTTTGCTTCAACAGCGGCTTCCTTGTAACTCCTCTCATGCTTACTTGTTATCAAGGTACATAAGAGGACCACTGTGTTGGTTAGAATGCCTTTATTATTTTTTTAAATCTTTATTGTTGAAAATATTACCATATGTCCCCTTTCTCCCTCATGGGCCCCTTCTAGCCTGCCCCCACCCCCAACCTCAGGCCTTCACCACTCTATGGGCTGTGTCCCTGGGTTATGCATATGTGCATACAAGTTCTTTGGTTGATCTCTTCCCTATCACACACCCACCCACACCTTCCCTCTGAGATTTGACAGTCTGTTGCATGCTTCTGTGTCTCTGGGTTAGGATGCCTTTAGATGTAAGTAACAGAACCTAGCTTAAGTAATTACAGGGATGTATTGATTCAAATAACTGGTAAGTTTAACAATAGGCCAGGCTAAGTTTGACTCATCGGCTAAAAAAAAAAAAAAATCATCCAATAGCAAATTTCCCTTTCTCAATTCTGCAATCCCTGGGAGGTCAGCTCAGCCTCACTCTACGGTTGGCTCCCTTTGTGATGCTGGGTGGTTAATAAATACAGGCAAATTTCATCTTATTGTGCTTCACAGATTATGCACTTTTTACAAATGGAAGGTTGTGGCAATGCTGCCACCAGCAAGTCTATGAGCACCACTACTCCAAAAGTATATGCTCACTTCATGTCTCTGTGTCAAGTTTGGGTAATTCTTGCAATCTTTCAACTTTCTTTTTCATTATTATTACATTTGTTATTGTGATCTGTGACCAATGATCTTGGATGTTATTGTTGTCATTGTTTTAGGGTGCCATGACCCACCCACACCTGTATAAGACAGTGAATTTAATTGTTAAATGTTGAATGTTGTCTGAGAAACAATACTATTGCAATTAGGCCAGTTAATAACCCTATGGTGGCCTCCAAATGTTTAATGAAAGAGAGAGTGAGAGGTCTCTCACTTTAAATTCAAGCTAGAAATGATTAAGCTTAGTGAGGAAGGCATGTTGGAAGCCAAGATAGGCCCAAAGCTAGGCCTCTTGGCACTAACCAGTTAGCCAAGTCGTAAATGCAAAGAAAAGGTTCTTGAAGAAAATTAAAAGTGCTACTCCAGTGAGCACACATTTGGGGTATTAAATATCATTCTGATATGATGAAACTAATACTTTTTAATTGGCTAGTGACCTGATCTAGAGGAAATTCCCAAGAAAATATTACTAAAAGTGTTTAGAGTGAAGACATAGGAATGGAAATAACTGTGTGACGGCTGCCAATAAGAGACAAGTGCTTATTTGAATGTTTGTTAAAAAATAGGATTAAATAGCTTATCACCTCTCTTGTCCAATGTCTGAGAAAAGACTCAAGATTCACTTCTAGGATGGGGAAATTTGAATTTTACTGGTGATTCATTAAAAGAAAAGCCAACAGAAATTAGGCAAAATAATTATATTTACAAATAAGGACCAACTATAGATTTCTAAAAGTTACAAGAAAAGGACTTTAATTTAGGCACCTCTGTATTCATCTTCTTAAGGTTAAATTACCTTGACATAATTTTTTACTAATGTATATTTTTTCCTTTTATAATCTTGGAGAACTTGCATGGGGAGTATTTTTAGGCATTACTTCTGAAGTTTTCTTTTATTTACAAAAGATAAATAATTTCTTAGTCACTGAAGCAAAAAGAAAATAACAAGGAAAGTAATTTCAGAAAATGGGGCTAATCGTTTGCTAGCATTTTCTTTCTGAAAGGTGCATGATAGCAGTTGGTTTTCCTCTCTGGGAATCTCATGTATCTCTGACAAAGTAGATGGCACTGTGGCCTCAAAGCCAGCCAGGAAAATTCTGAACACACTAGTTAGGTAATTTTGATACTATTTTTATTTAGAGAAGAGCTTAGGGCAAAAAATGTTTTAAAAGAGAGAAAATATAAAATAAAATGGTAAAAAAATGAAATTATGTATAATAAGTAATATTCCACATAAGTTATATGTATGCTATAATAGGATAGATATATTTTATTAGTATGCATACTAGAATTTGGTCAGAACTTTTGTAAGGATATATACTAGAATTACACATTCTAGCTGGTTGCCTACTGTCCTAAAAAGACCACTAAAGACCGTCTCATATCCACCCATTTTTCTCAAACCTGAAAGGCAGTGAACAGCTACAAGAGATAATGGGTGGTTTACATGCTGCTTGTCTCTGTGGCCTCAATCTAGCTTCAGTTGCCTTCTCCCCCTTGCCCTTCTTCAGACGAGGCCACATTCAGTCCTCGATGGCTTAGACAGCCACACTCCATTGCTGACTGAGCTGCAGACTCTTCCTGCAGACAAGGAGGATCTGTTTGCTGGCATTAACCTGCGGGCGGTTATGAGTCTGGATTGGGCTCCTATGAGGTCTGGGGAACATAGGACCCAGGAATCACTCTATAAATGAAGCTGGTTTCCACAGCAAGGGCAGGATGTATAATTGCCACTCCCTGTTCCAGGTCCTTAGAGAGTGCAGATTCTAAGCTCTAGGAGACTTCTCCTTATGGGCTTCTAACCTGAGACCAGATGGGACTGAGGAGTGTCACTTATTACATGAAATTGGTAACTTCAATGATGGCTACTACCATGAAAGTCTTGATTCAAATCATGTGAATTAAGGCATACTTTGTGTTGCAGATGGATTTTATTGCTTATCTCATTTGTAATAGAAACGTTCTTTATCTTAAAGAACATAATAGTAAGAGTCTCTCTATAAGAAAAATTACATTTTAGATTAAATAGCTTAAAAAGCAAGTCAAAAAAGACAATAAACTAGCTTCATCAGTGTTACCCTCAATGACAAAGTTTGCTCATATGTGCTGCATCACACCAGACACCACTGAGCGCATTAGTCATGCCATTCTGATATTGAATAACACAAGAGGAAATCTTCAATGACAGGGAAATAACTACAACATGCTTCAACAGAGTTGCAGATATTGGTGTCCCTAATTAAAAATTTTAAAATCATATACTATTTAGTTGTTGTTTTTTAAATGCACACATTTTTAAAATTTTCCTTAATTGGTGCCCAAAGATATAGACCACTATGGTTTTATGACCCAAATTACAGCCCAACCATCTTCCTAACTTTATTTCCATTTTATTTTGAGCTCATTCTTCCTCAGCTTCACAGTTCTACTTAGTCCCTTTTCTCTCCATTCCTAGTCATCTTTGTCCTTCTCCTTCTTCTCCTTCTCCTTCTCCTTCTCCTTCTCCTTCTCCTCCTCCTCCTCCTTCTCTTCCTCCTCCTCCTCTTCCTCCTCCTCCTCCTCTTCTTCCTCCTCCTCCTCCTTCTCCTCCTCCTCCTCCTCTTCCTCCTCCTCTTCCTCCTTCTCTTCCTCCTTCTCTTCTTCCTCCTCCTCCTCCTCCTCCTCCTCCTCCTCCTCCTCCTCCTCCTCCTCCTCCTCCTCCTCCTCCTTCTCCTTCAACTCTTCTGTATTCCTGTGTGCTGGATTTGTTCTTTCCTTCATCCTGAAAATCTCTATCTCAGCTTCTCTACCTTTTCTATTTATTTCACCATTTTTACTGCCACTCCCAACACCATTGTATCTTGCTTGGATTCTTCCAGTGGCCTCCTAATTGGACCCCTAGATGCCATACTTTTACCCTTCTAGTTTGGCCACACTCCAACCAAGATAATAGTTATAAAACAGAAAAGGCACTCCCTGCTTAAAACCCCGTATTGGTTCCCATTGTTTATAAGATAAATTCCAAAATTCTTAAAATGTCCCATAAAGCTCTGCATGCTCTGCCTACTACTGTACTGTTACTCACTGTGATCCACTCAGTGTGGACTGCTTTTTGTCCTACCTTCCTCCCTTGCTTTCTTTCTGTCTACATTTTTTGGAGAGGAGGGTATAAGAGTGGTGAAAATTCTTAATGAGCCTCTCAGGCTCATGAAAAGAGACTGAGGTTTAGATGAAGCTTGACAATGGTGAGTGATTGGAGGGCTCAGAAAATGCTTAGCTATACTGGAAGGAATCATTTTTTCTTGGAAAATCATCTAAACTCTTTGTTATTATTTATTTTTATAAAAGATTTTTTATTGATTTTTAGAGGAAAAAGCAGGGTGAGGAGGAGAGGGGAGGAGAATAGAAAGAGAGAGAGAGAGAGAGAGAGAGAGAGAGAGAGAGAGAGAGAGAGAGAAACATCAATGTGAGGGCAAAACATTAATTGGCTGCTTCCTGCATGCCCCCTACTGGGTTTCGAGCCTGCACCCCAGGCATGTGCCCTGACCAGGAATCAAACTGGCAACCTTTCAGTTCACAAGATGATGCCCAACCAACTGAGCCACAACAGTCAGGGCTAAACCCATTTTTTAAATACTAAAATAGTCCATGCTTGTCCAGCTGGTGTGGCTCAGTGTTTGAGTGTTGACCTATGAACCAGGAGGTCACAGTTTGATTCCTGGGTGGGGCACATGCCCAGGTTGCTGGCTCGATCCCCTGTAGGGGGCATGCAGTAGGCAGCCGATCAATGATTCTCTCTCTTCATTGATGTTTCTATCTCTCTCTTCATCTCCCTTCCTCTTTGAAATCAAAACAAATGTATATTTAAAAAAATATGTAAAATAATACATGCTAATTGTAACAACAATTAAAAAAAAACATAGAAGTGAGCTACAGAGATGCCCCCCCCGATTTTTCTCTGCATTTAATTAGCATATATGTTAGCACAGGTAAGTTCTCCAGTGGACAAACAAACAAAAATTATAATTCCTATCCCAGCAATAGCTGAACATCAGAATAGAAGACTAGAAATTGAAATGTATTTATCATGAACCCCTGTAGAAATGTACTTGCTTTTCCTATGGACTGTGAAGACATTCACATGAATCAGTCCATTTAATAGTTTAATTTTGCCACTCCCTCCACCCAGTGTGGAAATTAGTTTTGCTTACTGCAAATTCTGCCACACTGTCTAATAAGGCTGCTCCTACACTGAGGAAGCTGTCCCACACTGCAAGGGACCACTGTCCAGGAATCCCAGGATGAGCAGCAGTGTAACTATACCTTACTCTACTATAGATGTTATAGTCATTAATTTTTTGCCAAGGCAATGCACAACAACACAAACAGACTTATCATTTCTAGTTTGCATTTTTCTTATTGTTAATGGTTGAGCATATCTATCTACACTAATAAAAGAGAAACATGTGAATTGGTGTCACTCCACTACACCCACCAGGGAATCAGAGTGACTATACAAATTAACCCAACAAAGATGGCCGTTAATTTGCAGTGGAGAAGCCAAGCCTCACTGCGACCACAGCGAACCAAAGGCCTGGGTCCCGGGTGCCGGAGGAAAGAAGGCCTATTGTGTGAATCTTCGTGCAATGGGCTTCTAGTATATACATAAAAAGTCAGTGACCAGAATGCTGTAATGACCATAATGACTGGTTGATTATGGCACCCACTGTGGCCAGCAAACTGGCCCAATGGGGGGGTGGGGCTGCCGACCAACCTCCCATGGCCCCTCCCCCACCTATCTCCTCCCTGATTGCCCTCCCCACCCCAATAGGGGGCGGGGCTGGTGGTCAACCTCCTGCAGCCCCTTCCCCAGCCGGCCCCACCCTCGATGGGTCCCCACCATCCCAATGGGCCTGTGGCCCCTCCCCCAAGTCAGGTCTGTCCCCAATTAGCCCCCCCACTCTGATCAGGGCAGAGACGGCCTGCCAACCACCCATGGCCCCTCCTCCAGGCAGCTGGTCCCCTATCGATCCCCCACCCCATTCGGAGGTGGGGCCATACAGTCCACCACCCACAACCCTTCCCCTTGGCTGGCTCACAACCCCCATCGGCCCATGGCCCCTCCCCTATCCAGCACCACCTCTGATCGGCCCCACCACACCAATCAGGGGTGGGGCTGGCCAGCCAACCTCCCACGGCCCCTCCCTCAGCCACTGACCCACGATCAGCCCCCCCCACCCAATTTGGGGCTGGGACCGGTAGGCCTACTGCCCACAGACCCTCCTCACAACCACTCCACCCCCAATTGGCCACCCAACCCAAATGGAGGAGGGTCCCGCTGGGCAATTGCCCTCAGCCCCTCCCCCTAGCTGGCCCGGCCCTGATTGGGCCCCAATCAGGGTGGGCCAGCAGGCCAACATCCTGCTGTCTCCTCCTCTCGACAGGCCCAGCCCCGATCTACCCGATTGGGGTCAGCCAGACCCCACCTGTGCAAGAATTCATGCACCGGGCCTCTAGTGTTTATATATTTGTGATAACCTGTGATTCTTCCGTGAATTGCCTATTTTTGTCTTCTACTGTTTTTATTAACAGGTTATTTTTTTTCCTATGAAATTATAAAAGTTTTTTGTAACATCGAATGTTACAGAGGTATGCCTCCCAGCTCCCCCTTCAAGGATGGGCTTGCTGCCTGCACTAGGGAGTGTTGTGAGCAGGCAGCCTTCACTGTCCATCCCTCCAGGGATGGCACCAGCTGCAGAGCCACCTTGCCCAAGGTCACACCCTTACCCTAGTGGCTTATACCAATGACTGCTGTGATGGAAGGGAGGTTATAAAGGTCCAGCTATTTTGGCACAGCAGGGGCAAGTCTAACAGGCCATTTTACCTCCAGAGCTCCCTGTGTGATCAGCCAACGCTATTACTTGGGTCTGCATTACAGCTGGACTTCTCCCAAATCCCAAATCCTTCCTTTGCCTTCCACAGGGATTGATCCTAAGGAAACTTCCTTATAAATATTCTGTCTTACGTTCTGCTTCCTGGAGAATTCATCCTGTGGAAAATGTACATTTCAGATATCCTAGCAAATATTTTCTCAGAAAATATCTATTGGCAAATATTGTGTCAATACCTTTCTACAATCTCTTCTTATGCCATTTTCCCTTGGCTGTCTCCTACTTCTCCTTTAGGTATCAGCTAAAATGTCATATCCCTATTGACGCCTTCCCTGATCTTCAGTCTAAATCAATGCTCTCTGTTATCTTTACTCATAGTTTCCTATATTTTCTTCACAGCACTGATCTCAGCTTTTAATCCTATCAATAAATCTATGTGTATATGTAACACCTGAATTCTTCACCAGACACTAAACGCCATTAGGACAGATAATTTTCCTATTTTTTTCATCATTTTATACCCAGTTACTGATACATAGTTTAGTAAATATTAGTTGCATGAATGAAGGGATGCATAAAGGAAGGCATTAAAGGATGAGTTTTCTTTCTAAAAATGACTTCCAAACAAGGAAAACTCGCCAAATGAGTTTGTAACACAAGCATCACCAACTGAAATTATGAAACCCTTCTGCCTTCTTTTTGGCGCCCTGGAATTCTTTTGTGGTGTGGAAATGAGGGTTGGTATAAATTAATCCTGTCCCTATTTTCTTGCAATGGATTACTTAAAATTTATTTCAAGGAATTGCCTTTGGAACCCAGGGTTATTTTAAATCCAATTTGAAAACCATTATTCCATATAATTAGCATAGTAAAAAAAGAAAAAAAAATCGAAGTTCTATGGTTAAACCTTTTAAAGACAAAATTAATTTCCACTGCTCAAAGCCTAAAGGGAAAATTTAGGAAGTGGGGAGAGAAAATGGGTTGTCTCATTAGATTTTGTTCAGGACCTATTATTACCAATTTACTAGCTCACCCTTGAATTGGATTAGAGTGTTCATGATTACTATATTTATAATATTACAAGGGATTTATAATGTGGCATTTGGAGCTGAAATTTCTCATGATTATTTTAGCCTACAAGCAGTAATAATACTTAATCAAGCAAAACTTTCTATTTTTTCATGCCATTTAACAATGTGTAGTTAAATCACATGTGATTCTTATATGATGGATAAATTTTATTACATCCAATTTAGTAACAGGAAGACTAAAAGCTTAACACCAAATGTATTATGCGCATCATTGGAACTTGGTTAAAAGCAACTTGATAGTCTTCTATTTTTGAGAAGTATATGAGCCTCAGGACATGGGCTTATTTTCACATATATACCATCATTCAGAAAAGAATTGCTACATACTAAGGACAACTTTTTCCCACCCCAGACAAAGAGGGACTAAAACTAACTTCTCATCTTTCAATCAATTATGTCTCTGCTTGTGAGTTTGCTTCTTGGACCATCTGTTTCTTCAAAACTTTTTAAAACAGGGAAGAAAAGTATTTTTACAAATAAGGAGAGGACAGACAGCCCTCTTACCTGCTCTTCAACCATGGCAGTCTTAAAGAATCTAAGAGCAAAGGAGAAAGAATATATGCCCCTCCCTTTAATAGATGTTCGCCATCAGGGTTTCTAAGGTAGAATCTGGAGGGTCAGTGAACTTGGATTTTAAAAGAGATTGCATCTTTATTTTCATTTAGTTCTAACTAAAATTTAGCATTTATGAATGAATGTAGGCAACAAACTCTAGGGTAGTGTTAGTAGTATCTGTGATTTTTGTCTCCAATATAAATGGCATGTAATTGTTATATCATTTTCCTGATGTTACAGATGCCTCTAAGTATCATGTACAACCATCACTGCTTCAAATTTACGGTAGTTATAGGATCTGCTGCTAGATCTAGTCATTTAATGTCTCTTTGAAGAAGCAAGTATGTTGTTAGGCCACAATGTTTCTTTAAAAGTGTTTTAAAAAAACATATAGGCCAGTATAATTGGTTTGCTCTTGAATTACGCATTTTGTTTTATGCATTTACAAACATTATTTTGAGAAGAGTTCATAAGCCTCATGTGGATGCTAATGGGGTTAATGGAACAAAACTGGTCGGAAATGCCTAAACAGTTATTAGCAACCTTATTAGACCTAATTTTTCCCTTTTTAAAAATTGAGGTGAATTTCACATAACATACAATTAACCATTTTAGAGTGTAGAACTCATTGTCATCTGGTGCAGTCGCAATAATGTATAACCAGCCCCTCTTTAGTCTCAAAACATTTTTATCTCCCCAGAAGAACACCCCAGACCCCTTAAGCAATCACTCCCCATTCCTCCCTCCCTCCATTTCATGACAACCACTAACCTTTTTTCTGTCTCTGTGGATTTGCCTATTCTCGACATACCATATAAAAAGAATTGTACAACATGTGACCCTCTGTATCTGCCGTCTTTCACTGAGCAGAATGCTTTTGATGTCCATCCAAATTATAGAATATATAAGAACTTCATTTTAATGGCTGAATAATAGTCCATTGTTTGTGTATAGCACAACTTGTTTACCCAACTCAAAAAGTTGTGCAGTACACCCAGGCTAAAGCAAGAGCAATGAAAAATGTAGCATTCTCTATAAGAGTAAGTGTGTGTTATAAACAGCATCTAAAGGTCCTAATGACACTCTTGGTGATCATGGTATCTCCCCTGCCAGGTAAGTATAAAAGGTACTAATGACACTCTTACAGGCACTATAGAAAGTTAAAATAAAATGTCATTTTTATTAGATGAATTCAGATAATACAAGATAAAATTAAATATTTTCTAAATTTAAATTACCATACTAGATATTGTCTCCAAAGTTTTTGAGATGTTGAGTCTCTTGGAATCATTTCTATTTTATCGACTTTATTTTCCAAAGCAGTTTTAGGTTCACAGCCAAACAGAGCAGAAGGTACAGGTTTCCCTTATACCCTCTACCCTGCACGCATGCGCCCTCCCCCATGTCAATATTCCTCATCCCAAATCAGTACATTTGCCACCATCAAACTTACATTGATACTTCACCACCACTTAAATCCCTTAGTTTACATTGCAGTTCACTCTTGGTGTTGTACAATCTATGGGTCTTGACAAATATACAATGACATGTATCCATCATCATGGTATCAGATAGAATAGTTTTACTGCCCTAAAAATCTGTGTTCTGCTACTCAACACCCCCCCCCCCGCCCCTTCAACCCCTGTCAACCACTGAAATTTTTACTGTCTCCATAGTTTTGTCTTTTCCAGAATTCATATAGTTGGAATCATACAGTGTATAGCCTTTTCAGATTGCTTTCTTTCACTTAGTAATATGCATTTAAAGTCTCTGCATGTCTTTCCACGGCTTCACTGATCACTTCCTTTATAACTCTGAGTAATACTCCATTGTCTGGATGGACCACAGTTTATTTACCCATTCACCTCCTGAAGGACATCTTAGTTGCTTCCCAGTTTGGGCACTTATAAGTAAGCTGCTGTAAGCATCCACGTGCAGCTTTTTGTGTGGACATACATTTTCTCATCTTTTTGGTAAATACCAAGAAGCATGATTGCTGGATCATATGGTTGAGTATGTTTAGTTTTGTAAAAAAAAAAAAAAAGCCAAACTTTCTTCCAAAATGCCTGTAGCATTTTTCATTCCCATCCGCAGTCAATGAGAATTCCAGTTGCTGCACATCCTGGACACATTTGTTGTTGTCAGTGCTTTGGATTTGGACATTCTAATAGGTGTAGTGGCACCGAAACCGGTTTGGCTCAGTGGATAGAGCGTCGGACTGTGGACTGAAAGGTCCCAAGTTCGATTCCGGTCAAGGGCATGTACCTGGGTTGCAGGCACATCCCCAGTAGGAGATGTGCAGGAGGCAGCTGATCGATATTTCTCTCTCATCGATGTTTCTAACTATCTCTCTCCCTTCCTCTCTGTGAAAAATCAATAAAATATATTTAAAAAAATAATAGGTGTAGTGGCATCTCATTGCTTCAGTTTGCAGTTCCTTAATGGCATATGACGTGGGCCATCTTTTCATATGCTTACTTGCCGTCTGTATATCACCTTTGGTCCGGTGTCTATGCAGACCACCTCCCCATTTTAAAATTGGCCTGTTTTCTTATTGTTGAGTTTTTAGAGTTCTTTGTTTATTTTGGAACCCAGTTTTTTATTAGATATGTATTTTGTAAAGATTTTTCTGCCAGTTTGCTTAAATTCTCTTTCAATACCATCTTAATTGGCTTTTAGAGTTGAACTTATTACATATTTTTCCCTTAATAATGCAAGTAATTTCTTACTTTAAATACTTTATAAGTAACAGTTCATGGTAATATTTTTACAGCATTTTTGAATGAAATTATATGGGTAGAAAAAAGGGGCCTTCAATTAATTAGAAATTCTCCTAAAATATTTTCTTATGCAAGAAGAAAAAAAGATTAAATTAAGTTCAAGTGGGGGAACTAGAAAACAAAAACAGAAAAATAATATTCATGACTTATATAATATACATATTTTTTTTCTCTCTCATGGAAAAGTCCAAAGATAAGTGTTCTGAAAATGTATGACAGCTCTGCTCCATGGAGTCCTCGGGGATGCAAACCTTTCAGCTCAGAGCTCCATTCACCAAGTGGGTAGCACTTATCTTCATGGACATCCAAGTTCCAGGAAGCAGAATGCAGGAGATGATGAAGAGGAAGAGGTATAGGGTGAGGTAACTGCCGCCCTGCCCCCAGCTTTATTAAGATATAATTGACATATAACATTGTGTAAGTTTAAGGCATGCAATGTGATGCTTTGATACATATAAATTGCAAAATAATTACCTTAAGATTAGTTAACACCTTTAAACCTCCATCACCTGACATAATTACTGAGGAGAGAGAGAGAGAGAGAGAGAGAGAGAGAGAGAGAGAAAGAGAGAGAGAGAGAAGAACTTTTAAGAACTATTCCCTTAGAAATTTTCAAGTATACATTATGGTATTGTTAATTCTGGTCACCATACTGTGCATTACAGCCCTAGAAATTATTTGTCTTATAACTGGAAATGGGTACCCATTGAATAGGATCTCCTCATTTCAAAATTTATTTTGCTATAAATGAAGGGGAATACTGATATTGGGGGACAACAAATTTACTCCATCTCTTTGCAATCTTTCTCACTATTTTGTTCTTTCTTTCTTTTACACACTTTTAAGTCAGGTTTATTTGTTTTTATTTTTAAGAGGTCTTTGTATATTTTGATAACAATCTTTATGAGATATGCCTGTGTTATACTGGTCTCAGCCTATGGATAACCAGTGCTGCACCTGAACCAGCCCTTGCAGTTCTATTGTGACTGCAAGGCACCCTTCAGCAATAACCAGGAAACTTTGAAAAGGTGCAGGTTTATTACTTACAAGACCTAGAAATAACAAGCATGCCTGGGGCCACACAGCAAGGTTGTGGAGACAGAGAGCATGAGCCTGGGCCTGGAGTTCTGTTTTCATTAGGGTCAAGGGTGGGAGTCTAGGGTTTCTTGGGCTCATTCTTTATTGGTGAATTTAAAACATAAGAATGGGCCCTGGACAGTGTTGCTAACTGGTCAGAGCATCATTGGGGCACCAAAGGGTGGCAGGTTAAATTCCCAGTCAGGGCACATACATAGGTCGCAGGTTCGATCCCCCAGTTGGGGTGCATATGGGAGGCAAGATTAGTTTCTCCTTCAGATTGATGTTTCTCTCTCTCCCCCCCACCTCCCTCTCCCTCTCCCTTCTTCTTTCTCTAGAATCAATGAAGAAAACATATCCTACAACGAGGATTTAAAAAAACCATATAAAACATAAGAATAGGAATTTAAAATTTAAAGCATGGGAAGACAAAACAAGTGGCCCACATGGGCAGTTCCTGAAATCAAGGAAGAGCTCTGAAACAAAGGAGCGTCAGTGGGGGAGGTGGCCTGGCTCCTTATCTAGCCTGTGGCTGGCAATGTGTTCATCTGAGATAGCCAGGCTTTGAAGTGGATGCCCTTTCAAGTGGATGCCTTGCCTGGCAATTGGAGCTTAAGTTAGGCACTTCCATTATAAAAATGAAAAAAAAAAAAAAGATTGTCAGGGCTTACACTACAATGCCTTTAGGAATTATTTCCTCTCAGTCTATGGCTTGTCTTATTCTTTTGAGGAATCATTGCTTTTACTAAGAAAAATAAATTTATTGCAGCATAATATCATATATTTCAAGATCTAAAGTTAATAGACAGAGCTTCTTTTGTCCTACTGTCATGCTGATAACTTTGTCTCCCAATAGAATAATGATTAATATTTAAATGAGAAATGATATAGAACTTGGACGTGTATTTAGCAGGAAAAATGTGGCTGATAAATAATGAATAAACATGAGCCCTAGGCAACATTTAGAAATATTTTTGGAACATTTATTTGATAATATGACAAATATTTTAAACTAGAGTCTTGATGCACGATATTCATGCAAGGGGCTCGGCCCTTGCAGCTCTGGCTGCCTTGAGGCCCCGAAGGCCCATGGCCCTGCCCACTGGTTGTTCCTGAAGGTTGTTCTGCCATCCAATCTAATTAGCATATTAGCTTATTATTGTATAGGATGTTTGGTAACATGAAAGTATTTTTTAAATTCTCCTTTTAAATAAAGTATTCAGAAGGCCAGTGAAATATTACAGTCTATGTAATAGACTAACCAGGTAAATTAGAAAATGCTCAAAATTGTTTTAAAATCCTCATCACTTTTATTAAATACTGCAATATTTCATGGCCCAGAGCCCCAAAGCTAGCTTGGCTAGCAAGCATGAGCAATGAAAATTAGAAATAAATTAAATTTCCTTATTTATCATGTTGTTAGGAAAATCATTTTAGAAACACATGTGGCTTTTATAAAAGTTAACACATAAGTGACTACTTCATAATTCTAAAATTCTTTTATTTCTTATCAGGAGCATCCAGCAATTCTGAAAATGAC
Organism: Myotis daubentonii; assembly: GCF_963259705.1. Classification (NCBI taxonomy): domain Eukaryota; kingdom Metazoa; phylum Chordata; class Mammalia; order Chiroptera; family Vespertilionidae; genus Myotis; species Myotis daubentonii. The sequence continues at coordinate 145,496,929 of NC_081840.1, read as the reverse complement.
AACTATAACTATGGTAGATTTTGTGATCTGCTTAAGAATGCTTAAAGTAGAAACAGCCCAGCCAGTGTGGCTCAGTGGTTGAGTGTCGACCTTTGAACCAGAAGATCAAGGTTCCTGGTCAAGGCAAATGCCCTGGTTTTGAGCTCGATCCCCAGTAGGGAGTGTGCAAGAAGCACCCAATCAATGATTCTCTCTCATCATTTATGTTTCTCTTTCTCTCTCCCTCTCCCTCTCTGAAATCAATAAAAATATATTTTTAAAAAGGAAAGCAGAAACAGAACTGGGATTCACTAATAATTTTTCTTTATCTAAAATTCCAATCCCCACCCCAGTTTCATAGTTGTGGAAATCACTGTGATATGGCACTTTAATGAAGGACTTTTTGAGTTAGCTGTCAGCCTTTTCAGGGATGGCCTTCATGGTTTGTCCAAGTTATGCCCTTCCGCAGAAGCCCCCTGCCAATCATTTGGGGTTATGAAGACCCAGTGATTTGGGCCCTACACTGACCAACTCTACTGGCCATTCAGATTCCAGAGTGTTCTACAGGGTCAGCCGAGGTTGTGGTTGTTACCCAATCTTGCTTTTTTACCTTTTCTTCCACAAACCAGTCCCAAGGATACAACCAAATAAACCCAGCACATACTAAACTTGACCTCAGCGTCTGGTTCTCAGAGAATCCTATGGATAAAATACTTTTATCTTCCCTGGGAGCTTTCTGCATTGTTTCCAATTCAACATGCCCCAAGGCAAGTGTATCACCTATCTCCAAAGTTTCTCTCCCCTTGTTATTTCCTGATACCTGAGAATAACACCACAGGCCTTTGGGTTATTCTGTATAGAAAATAGAGTGATTTTTTTTTCACTCTTCCATTGTCAATTCTCTACTTCCAAACAGGCATCATATTTTGTAATTTTTTTCAAATCCAACATTCCTTTCTGTTCCCACTGCTAGAACTAATATCTGGGTCTTTATATCCTATATTTGAGTTACTATTTCCTATTCTGGTCCCTCCTACATATTATTTATAAATCAATTTTCCTAAATCATCCTATATAATAAAAGCCTAATATGCAAATTGACCAAACGGTGGAATGAACAGTAGAACGACCAGTCGCTATGAGGCACACTGACCACCAGGGGGCAGATGCTCAATGCAGGAGCTGCTCCCAGCCCACAGGCCCCAGGCCAGCCAAAGCGGGTTCTTTGTCTCTTCACGTGCCCTTCTAATTGGACCCCTTCCCCATTTTATGACCTGTGCTTTTCTAATTGGTCACTCTTTTGCAGAATATCATTGTCAAAGTCCAAAACTCACATGGTGCCCTCCTCCTTTTCTCTCCCATATCTCACAACATTCCTCTATCTCCTGTGAAAATATGTTTTCCCTCTTCCTGGCATCTGTTGACATTTCCCTATCCTCTGTGAAAGTATGTTTTCTTCTTCCTGGTACTCTGTGATCTTTCTTTATCCTCTGTGAATGTATGCCTTCCTCTCCCCTTATACTGTGGCATTTTTCTGTCCTCTGTGAGTGTGTGCCTTCTGGAAGCTCCAAGCCCTCACCTCTGCATTCTTCCCCCATGGACCCTCTTTATTCCCTAAACTACCTTTTTTGTCCCTAGAATTCCTTTCAGTAACATTTTAAGATGCAATTTACAAAAAAAAAAAAAAAAACACAATTAAGTTTCAATATTTTTTAAGTAAACATTTCATATTCTAAAAATGCTTAATATTACTACTGGTTTCTTCAAATCAGGATTCACATAACTTTTTGGCAGCTAGACATACTACCAGAATTAAGAAAGCTATTAGCAAGAGGGCCCTCAGAACTACATGTTAGATTTTCTCAATAGATAACTGCAAGTGTTAGGAAACAGAATGGTGTTAATTTGAGGAAGAATACTCTGGGGAAAATTCTTCTTTTCACCATTTCCTAAAGAAAAGCTATTGTTTTTAATGCCATGAAGCAATAACATGTCTTAAATCAGATATCTGGAATTTTTTATTTTGGTCTAAGAATCAATAAGATCTAAGGTCATTAGAATTATCCCACAACTCTGTCTCATTAGGATTTCATCTTGTTGAACCATCTGAACTTCAAAGATTAATAGAACAAATAAGCATTTTTGTTTCATAAGGAAATAATAAAATTATACAGCTATTGTGATACATGCACAAAAGAAATTTCTCCCTTTTATTATGGGAGAGTCTGCCTTATAGTTTAGCTTACTTAAGTTGACACATTACAAAGCCACCACTTTTGAAAAACATTTTAGGATCTACAATCTAATAGAGCAGTGATGGCGAACCTTTTGAGCTCGGCGTGTCAGCATTTTGAAAAACCCCAACTTAACTCTGATGCCATGTCACATATAGAAATTTTTTGATATTTGCAACCATAGTAAAACAAAGACTTATATTTTTGATATTTGCTTTATATATTTAAATACCTCCAGACATTCATGTTGATCAAAATTCTGACTGTTGCCTAGATATAAGTACTATTTCCTCTCCATAAAGTTACATGGTGGCTATAGAATCATTTTAATAAGATTTTATTTATTTATTTTTTGCTTTCAGATTGTTGTGAATAAAGGTTTCAACCAATTTTTTGTGTGTGTCCATTTTGTTAACATTAATGACCAGAGGATGTAGGTTGTAGCCGTGGAACAGAGTTAGGTTAATTAGTTTAGACTAGGATCAGATATGTAATCGTGACTTAATTCCTACAAATTAGTTAATATAATCTACATAAAGATGTTTGTCTTGTCTTGTAGGAGCCAGAATTTTATATATATTTGCCCTGGTTGGTGTGGTTCAGTTGGTTGAGTGTTATCCTATGCACCAGAAGGTCGCTGGTTTGATTCCCAGCCAGGGCACATGCTCAGGTTTTGTGTGTGTGTGTGTGTGGGAGGCAAGCAATCAATGTTTCTCTCTCACATTGATGTTTCTCTCTCTCCCTTTCTCTCTCTAAGAAGCAATAAAAATATATATTTTTTAAAAAAAACATTTCAGAAATTGATGTATTCATTGTGCTTATTAAAATTGTTTTTATTACAGTTATTTTAAGAAAGTATTATTTTTAAAATGCCTTTTAACTAAACCATTTCACTTAGGTTTTGCAAAGATCACAAGTGTACTTTTTTTGTCTATTTGTAGAATTGCTACTCTTCTTTTACTTTTGTAGAATAACTGAAATATTTAAGTTTTTAAAAAAGTTTTAATTTCTAATTTTAAAAACCCTCCTTACTGCTCTCTTCAGATTCTCTCACTACAGTTTATTAAGAATTGATCTTCATGTTTGACAACAAGGATGTCATTTGATGACCTTGAGAAGGTGGAGGAAGCCAGTTTGGACTGAGATGAGGGAAGGATATGAAGAAGTGCATAATTGTTTCCACAAGTTTTTCTGGAAAGTCATTTCATATGTTAATGAGAAAGAGTTGGTGAGAGGGGATTCCAGGAGCCACTTAACTCAACAACGAAAGTACCACTATTATAGGCAAGGCATGGTGCTACTTCCTGTAAGGAAACTAAAACTTGAGTCCTAAATGCTTGGCCTGTTAACAATCCAGGGTGAAATAGGAAACCTGATAGTTTCACAAACATATGTACAGTATCAAACGCCATTGGAGAAGTGAAAATGCAAGAAAAAAGGAAGGATAAATCGCTTTTACTTGGGTTAAATGAGAACTTCATGGAGGAGGTAGAAGTTACTTGTTTTTTGCTCTGTAAGTCAGTGTCAAGGTCAAGTGTTCACAAGGAGGCCTGGTCATTATGTCTCATAATGAAGTTTTTTTGTGTGTGTGTACGCTTGTCGCCAACACTGGGCAGGATCTAGAGTAGTGCCTGGCACAGTCACTCAATATTCCGTCATTAGAATAAAAATGATACGATGACTGTAAGTATGGGCTGCTTGGGTGAAGAAATGAACGCGTGCATGCATCAATGGCAGTGAGCTGCTCAGGGGCGGTGGGCCTTGTCTTGCTCATCTTTGGACCCTGGGCTCGCGGTGGGTGCAGTGTGCATCCCTGGCAATTCGCCGTGCTCCCTGATTTCTCAAGATCGCGGAGTCTGACCAGCCTCACGGAGTCCCAGCTCTAGATCCCAGCCCCGCGGCCGGGAGTGACGACTGCGGGCGCCAGGGGGCGCCGGCGCGCGGCCGGGCGGCCCCGAGCTCCCAAGCACCACCCCGCGCGCCAGGAGCCGGACCGCTGCCGACGCCATGCGGGCTCTGCTGCCGCTGCTGCGCTCGGCCTGGGGCGGTCGCACGGGCGCCCTCGTCGTCCGCCTGCGGGAGGGAGCGGCCGCTGGGCCCGGGCCGCGCCGCGCCATGGCCTCGTACCGCACGGAGGAGCGCGGCCAGCCCCACTCGCCCGGTTACCGCCTCTTCTTCAGTAAGTACCTCGCAGGGCCCCGCCGCGCGGCGTCACCTGCGCCGCCCGCGCCGCCTCCCTCCCGCCCTCGCTCCTCGGGGCCCGCCACCGTGGCCTCGCGGCCCAGACCGCCTCCCTGCGCACGGGGGCCCGCGCCGAGCCCCCGGAGCCGCCTGCGAGGTGAGCGGCGGTCTCCCCAAAGGCGGGCGCGGAGGCGCAGCGCGGCCAGTGGCGCCCCCGCCCGCCCCTCCCTCCCTCCTTCCCTCCCTCCCGAGTCGCGCGCGCGGTCACCCCGCCGCGCCCCGCAGCCGTTAGCCGACTCCGGCCGCCGCTCGGTTCCCTACGGAGACGCGCAGGGGACGGCGCGGGGCCCGCCCGCCGGCCCGCCCTCTCGCTGCGCGTGACCAAGCTCCTCCTCGGGGGCGGCTGCTATGGGGGAGGCGCGTGGGACCGACGCGTTCAGCCCGGCGGTGCTTCGTCGGAGACCCGGATGACCTCCCAGAATCAAGAATTCACACTCACAGGTTTCCACCTCGAATGAGACCCACGCTCGAGAGCCGCACTGGCTCCGGGGTAGCCCCCCAACCCGCCCCCAAAGGGAGCAGCCCCAGCCCAGAGGGCGAAGGGCTTTCTGGGCGCTGAACTGGCCGACCAAGACGGGGAGAGACCCGGGTCCCCGTTATTCTCGCTTTTCTTTGCACCCAGATATTGCACGGCGGAGCCCCCTGCAACCTGCAGATAGCGAGGTCGCTGGCGTCGCCCTCGTGCTTCCTTGACTTCGGAGCCCCAGGGGTCGGGGGTGGAGAGTCGGCTTAGCAGCATCCCCCACCTGCTGGGAGCATCAGCTCCGGAGTGTCAGACCTCAGCTCGTAGCTTTGGCCCCAGACAGGCTTCCCAACTTGCTGAGCCTTGGTTTTCCTAATCTGTAAACTAGGGCACGCTGTATGCAAAGTGCTGAGCCATAGATCCCGCAGATAAATAACGCCTGTAATCATGACCATGATTGATATCTGTAATTTATAAACTATTTACACATATCTGATCTGAGCTTAGGGTGGAGGGAGTCGTTTATGGCAGAGAAAACTAAGCTTGCCTGAGGTCTTGTGATTGTAATGCAACGGGTACTAAAACCCCCATTTTCTGAAAATTGGTTGCTTGTCCCCTCCGTGCTACATCCGTATTCTTTTTCGTCCTTGTTCGGGCAAGGCTGATCGGGTGGATAGGAGCCCTCAATAAGAAGGTCCCACATTTCTGCATGGATTGTGTCCCGAAAGGTTACAATGGGATGATTATTGGGAACAGTTTTTTTCATAGAAAGTGGTATAAAAAAATGGCAGTTAGGTTTTTAAGCAGATAAAAGCATCTCTAAGGCACGATATGGTGAAGGTATTCTAGATTTGCCATAAATACAGTAATTAATAATAGACAAAAAATAGTAAATATTTATGAAGTAAGCTCAGCACTGTTAGGCATGGCATTGAGGAGATTTAGTTATGGGCCCTGCTCTTGAGATTCATGACATCAGCATAGTTAGTTAAGGAGAATATAAAAACACTAAAAAAAATTTTGTTTGAATGTTAGTTGAGAAAAAACAGTCTTGAGGAGCCTGAGGCATGTGACGTAGGTGACAAGCGCTGGCTTTGGAATGGGGCGTCCCAGGCCTTAGTCCTGGCTCGGCCATGTACTCGCACTGTGTGCTGTTGGGCCGGCGATTGCCTCATTTCGTTCTCACAGGGCCAGTTCAGCTGTGAAATGAAGCAGTTGGCACAACAGTGATCTTCAAGGCCCTTCTCAGCACTGATATTCTTTTAAGGCATTGGATGACTAATAGATATTCTAACAACCTCCATTGAGGCAAAGCCTCTATTAGGGCATTTCTGAAGCTGTAATTTATAGTGGCCGCTCACTGTGTATTTCAGACTCATGATTTTTCTGGAACTAGCATGCCACAAATACAATATTTTTTCACTCTGTTAGGATAAACAGCAGAAAAGAAGAAAAAAAACACATTTTACTGAGGTAAATGGGCAAGAACTGGAAGAAAGGGGAGTGTGGTTTTGGAGAGGGGCCAGGTGGTGAGAGAGTAATTGGAAGGTAGGTTGGTTAAACAACTTCTGAACTAAACGCCAGATGGCATCCTTGGCCCAGGACTGTTAATACTTGCTGGCAGGGTAGGACAAAGTGAAAGGAAGTCCTTAGGGTAAGGGGGTAAGGGGAAAGCAATCAACAAATAGCTCTTTATAAAGATGGTCACAAATGAGATATTTTTAATTCTGACGGTGCCTGTATGCATAGCACTACTTGGCTTAGAAGTGGTGTTCAGCGTTATGAAGGCGGAATCATTCCCCACATTTCCAAATATCTCTGGAATACCAGTGCAGTGGGAAGTAGACCATTTTTTAGCTTAATGTTGGTCAGTGGTTTCTCTGCTGCCATTCAGAGGAATCAGAATAAGTGACTGATGTAATACTTTTTCCCCCCTTTTAATTGGTGTTGAACTTTATAGAAACAGTATTGAAGTGAGAAGACACAAAGATATAGGAGTAAGCGCATCCTCGTGGAATCAGCAGGCCTCTTGGTGCCAGTCCTGGCCCTGTTAGTAACTTTGTGTGTGGCCTGAGTGAGTCATTTAACCTTCCTGTACCTGATTTGATTTAACCATGGAAAGCAGAGATTGGACTAGATGATTATTTTCCAAACTGTACTTATAGTTGAGCACAAACATCCCATGGATGTTACTAGGTTTTCTTTTAAAAAGGTCTTCATCATGGTTTAATAAATTAGCAGAACACTTCCCATTTTATCGCCTCTTAAAGTTCTGGGAATTCTGATATCACTTGTCCCAAATTTTGAACCTCAGAGTCCCGGTTTCTCAGAACATTTCTTAACATCTTAGTGACTCTTAGCATTTCATGGACTTTAATTTGGGACATGCTGATTGAGATGATTTCTGAAACTTCCAGAAGCAAGTGTGTTGTAGAAACAGTCTTTTCTACAACACAACGCTAAGTCAAAATGCTTAGGTTGTAGGCCTGGCTTGATTATCCTGGGTATCTGAAAAATGGGGATACCAGTAATAATTTTACAAAGTTGCTGTGGCAGTTAAGCTAGACTATGTATCGATATTTAACATATTATGTTATTTCCTTTCCCATTTGACTTTAAGACATAAAATCAATATTCTTCTATCATTCTTTGAAAGGTGAAAACAGTGAATGTGGATAAATTGAATATTTTGAATCTATTTCAATTTATTAATTCATAGGTCTCAGAGTTTTTTAATTCGTACTGCCCTGTAGTCTTGAATTAATTGTAAAGTCATAATGCAGGTTATACTTATTACATGGGGCCAAAGACTGCATGTCAGTATTCCCCTTTGATAGCTTGCATAGTTCTGCTTGTTTTGTTTCACTAATAACTTGAAAATGTACTATTTTAGATTTTTAAAATTTCTCAATGGATGGGGAGAAAATGCTTTTTGTAATTTGGATTTTTATTACCATGGGGTAGGCAACTGGTTCACTTACTGAAACAGTGCTATGGATAATTGCATTTATTTAGCATGAGGATGAGTCATGCAGTTCTTTAACAATGAATTTTATTTATTTATTTTACTACATTTATTGAAAGTGTGAAGATACAGAACCTTTATAAATATCTAGAATTAAAAATTACCTATGAAGATAAAAACAGATTGGTTTTAAAAAGTCAATTAAGTAAATATTCTGTTTGCTATGTTTCTATGACAATGTTTGGTATAAACACTACAAAATAAGGCAAACTTCTGGAAAAAGTCATTAATAAAATTTTATGAAAAAGTGTTCAGTCCTAACTTCTTTTAATTTGTAGAATCACTGGCAAAGTACATCAGGCGAGTAGAGCAGTTTCAGAGGTCCAGTTTCAGACAGAAGGAGCCTTCTCTATTTTGGTTCCAGAGGTGGTCGGACGCCCCGCAGCTTCATTTCGTCGAGTCCTTTCCAGTATTTAAAATTGTTGTCCAGGTGCTGCAGTAACTCCTGTAGGTCTACAGAGTCGTCCCAAGCACGGTACATGTCTGTGACGAAGCAGTCGATGAAGGAGACCTGGGACTGGGGGAAGCTGCAGGTGTTTCGGTCAAAAGCTGGCGTCGCCACAGTTAAGTCCAGCTTCTTTTCCTCTTCGGTCTGAGAAAAATACTCCTCCGAGATGCGTGCAGCCCACTCGATGCACTGCTCCAAGGGCCGGCAGGGGTTGGACACGTCCGCGCACTTGATCATCACCCGCTTGATCAGAGTCCGGTTCTCTGCAGACCGGAGCATCGTGTCTACGTCACGAGGGTTTGGCTCACTCCCCTCGCTTTCCTCCAGCTCTGCCAAGGGCTTGAAGACACTGTTGACAAACTTATTGGTGTGCTCGAAGTGCCTGGTCATCTCTGTGGCCAAGACCATGTCGATGATGGCCTGGCGCAGCGTCCGGTAGTCACTCCTCTCCACATTCTTGAAGATGTTGCTCTTGTCCTCCTTGGCGGTCAGCTGGAAGGCCAGGGCCGTGTGGTGGCTCTCCAACACGGCACAGTCGTTGTACAGCACGGCCAGCGGGCTGCCCGCGTTGCACAGGAAGAGGTTGGTCCTCCCCGGGTGGTCCAGGTCGTGGATGGCGGCTGCGATGAGGGCGGCGGCCTTGTCCACTGAGTCTAACGCTTGCTTGATCCTCTCCTGGCAGAGGAAGTAGGCAGTGGCGTGGGTGGAGTTGTGGTAGGGGTTGGAGGAGTGGTAGTTGGCTTCCATAGTCTGCAACCACAGTCGCAGCGTCGTCTCCGAGCACTTCAAGAATTCACAGACCCCAAAGCGAGCGAAGATTTTGAGACCAAGAAAAGTCAAAGGCCTTTTCTGAGTGGCAGTCTCCAGATCAAACACATTACAGTCCCAGTCGTCATCGTTTTCCATGGGCTCAGCTATCTGCGGTGGGATATCGTGAAGGGACTCGGAGGTGAGTAAGCTGCCCGGAACTTGCTGCAGGTTTTTTGTGGAGAGAGTGCACTCATTCCCAGATGGTCTTCGAAAACCATCAGACATCAGGCCCCCAATGAGGTCCTTGGTGTGAGAATCCTCGTCCTTCGCCCCGAACTGGGGTGAATACAGCTCCGAGGTTCTCAGAATTTCCAGGACGCGGTCTAAGGCTTCCGTCACAGGCATGGAACTGTTCTCCTGGGCAGCACTGATGATATTGATCACCTTGGTGATGGGCGCCTCGGTGGTCATGGAGTGGATCCGGGCCATGGAGGAGTGTCGCCTCTGGCTGGCCACTTCGCTTGCTCGTGAGGCAACACTCCTGACGTCCAGGGAGCTTTTCCTCTTGTCTTTATGTTTACCCGATGGATTATCTGTCGGAGTGTCAGAATGAACAGATTCCGTGATCTTTGCAGCCTTACTGTTGGCGTTGCTCACTCGGATAATGGACACATAGTGTCTAATTTTTCCTCCCTGTCCAATGACAGGTATTATCTTCACGTTTTGTTGTGCACCATCTCCGGTTTTGGAGTGGTAAACGCCTTGCCACTCCTTGCCCATCTTCATGCATGAATTTATAGTACTGAACAAGTCAGCCTTTTTCTCACTTAGAGGCATTTTTGCTAACTCCTTCCCTAATAATTCACCCGACTCATAGCCCACTGTTGTTTCAAATGCTGGATTTACATACTGTATGTAGTTGTCCTCACTCGTGATTTTAATGGCGTCTTGGCTCTTCTCTAGTGCAGTGAATACTGAATTACAAGCCCTGAGTTTCAGCTGTGACCGCACCTCTCCAAACTCCAGCTGCAGCAGCTCCGCGTAGCAGGCCTGGAGGCTGGGGTTCTCCACGTACCTCCTCGTAAAGCCGGCACGAATGAGGGGCATCACAGACTCCTCTACGTCCCGCCTGCGTACTACACCAACAATAACTGCGTTTTCCGAAACGTTTGTTGCTCGAATAGACTTGCACAGCGCCAGGGCGTCCAGCTGCTGGGGGTTTCTGTGGTCGATGATGATGATGTCGTGATTTGCAGCCAGGAAACAGGTCAGGACAGCCTGGACCTCCAGGGCCACCGTGCACTTAAACCCTGCTTTTTCACACGCCTTACGGAATCCTTTACACTGGCTATCGTCTTTGATGAACGCTAAAAGTACCTGGAGTTGATCTGCATGAAACTTCATGGGGCCAAAATTCACATGAGATGTTGGTCTGTTCGAGTCGGGGTTCGCGGGGAGGGCGCCGCTGGTGGTGGCCAAGGCTTCGGGCTCCGGACAGAGCAGGGTGCCCGGCCTGCCTGGCGCGGGCAGCAGCGCCACAGGGTCCTGCGCGTCCTCGGCCTCCAGGGCGCCTGTGTACACGATCTGGGTCTCGGTAATGTGGATGCTCGAAGCGCAGCCCATGCTGGCCAGGTGCCGGGGACACGCTGGCGGCGGCCGCTCTCCTGTCCGCAAACGGTCAGCAAACGGCCCGCAAACCGCCTGCGGGCGCCTCGCGGCTACCGCCAGCGCCGTGTCATCCCCGCCCGGGCGCGCAGGCAGGCGGACGGTGGGAGCGAGGGTCTCACGTCAGAAAGCTCGGCCGCCGCTTTTATCACAGGGCGGCGGCGGCGCATAGGGGACCCCGCGGACGCCCCGCCGAACATGCCCTCCCCCAGGCGCCCTGCCGCCCTCACGTGAGGGCCCACTTGCCCGCTGTGCTTCAGGGAAACTGGGGAGATTAGCGCTTTCCCCGCCCGGAGTCCCGTGGCGCCCGACACCTCGCGGCTCGACCCCCACAAGAAGCACCCCGGCGGCCTCGCCATGCCCCCCCTGAGGCCCGGGCTGAGGGGAGCCCATTGGGCGGCCGCCCGCTGAGAGACAGGAAGCGCGGAGCCAGGCGGCCAGGCCCGCGCCGTCAAGAGAGAACCGCGCCGTCAAGAGAGAACCGCGCCTTCGAGAACCGCAGACACCCGCACACACCGCGCGCCCCGGAGCTTCGGGCTCCACGGGTTTCTGTTTTTGTTTTTTTATCATTTATAGTTAGCATGTGTTTATGTTAAAATTACCATACGTTTTTCTTTTAAAATACATTTTTATTGATTTCAGAAAGGAAGGGAGAGGGAGAAAGAAACAGAAACATCAATGATGAGAGAGAATCATTGATCGGCTGCCTCCTACACCCCCCCCCGCAAGGGGTAAAAAGCCTGCAACCTGGACATGTGCCCCCACCAGGAATTGAACCGTGACCTCCTGGCTCATAGGTCAACACTTAACCACTGAGACACACCAATGGGGCTAGATTTTCTTTTTTAAGTAAATCATTTGAGTAATAGGTAGAATTTGTCATTGAATGTATCATTCATGGGCCTTATGAATTTTCCTGTGAAGAATTCACAATATATGTGTTTGAGTCTCTTAAGTATATGAGCTCCTGTAACCTTTTTTATAAAGTTGGCCCATATTATGGAAGTTAAATTGACACAATAGATCTTAATTATTATTGTATGAATATAGAAAATTATATTTATTTGGTTTTCGTCATTACTAAAGCTTCCAGTAAAAATCTCTCTAAGTGGTTTCAATAATAGTATGTTATAGTATGTTGGTCCTTGGCATACATGAGGCTATTTGCGGTATATAAATAAAATCAGATATAAGTTTCTCATTCTATTCAGTTTTCTCACTTGCTAATCCAAGTAATAAACTTTTCATCAACTTACTGTTATGAAAGAAAACAATATAGGTAACTTAAAACTGATAAAATAAAATTTCATTTCAGTCTAGTTAAACGGAGAGTTTTGACACTGTTTGTCAATATCCATTGTATTTTGATTGGCCTGATAGAATTCATTAGGTTATGCCTAGGGAGGCAACCTGGTTTTTGACAAGAGTGAGTACCTAGACAAGGTACAAGGGTGACTAAAATTGTTTATTTTATCTCCCTTCAAATAAATATCCTTTCAAAGTGATAGTACGTAATAAAAACAATACTCCTAAAACAATAAATAAGGAGCCATCAGATGAAAAACAGACGGCGGTTTGGTTCTTGATGAAGCAATGTAGGGGAAGCCCCACCTGAAGTGTATGAGCTGAGGGGTGTACTGTAGGGGGATGATCTGCATAGACTTCAGGTCACGGATGTGTTGATTTGATGTCATAGGATCTGGAGAGCGTGAGAGTGATGTGGAGCTTAAGAGAGTTTTATGGAGTAGCACACAAATGTTTACCATGCAGACGTGGGGCTGGAGGAAAGGGCTAGCTCCTCCTGTAGACAGTGAAGAAAATGGTTGGCGGAAGTCAGACAACCTGATGACGTTGCTGCCCCAGCCGAGCTGTCTTTGTTCTGGCCAAGTAGAATGTTAGCAGCCCATGCCCTACCTGTACACGCCCACGGGAAGCTGGCCTTCAGCAGGTCTCTCCCATGGATGAACACATCAGTTTTTTCCAATCAGTTTTTCTAGTCTCTTATTCTTAAATGTAAACCAGATAGTCAAGGATCAGCTTCAGTCGGGCTTTCTTCACTGCTGCCCTACCAAACATGTGTCAAGGCCACATGTGACAAATTTAATGGTCAGTTTTAAGTTTTTATCTCTTGTGACCTTAAGGGTAACTTTTCACAGTCATCACATTTTCATTCTTATTTTTTGCCTCTTAGTTGTTCTAATTTTGATGGCTTGTCCTTTCAGCAGTCTGCCCTGCTGGATCCTTCTGTAATTTTGAGCTTTAACCTTTGAAATGTTCCAGGGCTCATTCCTTAGCACATTCCTCTAACTGTTCTCAATCTCTCTCTCTCTCTCTCTCTCTCTCTCTCTCTCTCTCTCTCTCCTTCTCCCTCCCTCCCTCCCTCTCTCTCCCCCACTCCTTCTCTCCCTCCCCCCCACTTCCTCCCCTTACCTCTCCTTTCTTATTTCCCTCCCTTCCTTCCTCTCTGGCAGGGGTTGGTAAACCTTTGCTGTGAAGGGTCACAGACTGTGGGCAGGCCATACAAGTCTCTGTCACAACTAGTCAATTCTGCTGTTGTACTGCAAAGCAACCAGAGATAAGTAAAAGTATGGGTATGACTGTGTTCCAACGAAACTTTATTTACAGATATAAAACAGGCTGTGGGCTGTATTTGGCCCGGTGTTGACTGACTTTTGCTATTACTCTAGCTCAGTGGTTCTCAACCTTCCTAATGCCTCAACCCTTTAATATAGTTCCTCATGTTGTGGTGACCCCCAACCATAAAATTATTTTCGTTGCTACTTCATAACTGTAATTTTGCTACTGCTATGAATCGTAATGTAAATATCTGATATGCAGGATGTATTTTCTTTCTTTTTTTTTTTAATTAAATCTTTATTGTTCAGATTATTACATTTGTTCCTCTTTCCCCCCCCCCCCCATAACTCCCCTCCTTCCAGTTCCCTCCCCACCCTCCGCCCTCACTCCCCACCCACTGTCCTCATCCATAGGTGCACGATTTTTGTCCAGTCTCTTCCCGAATCTCCCAAACCCCTTTCCCCCCCAAGAATAGTCAGTCCATTCCCTTTCTATGTCCCTGATTCTATTATAATCACCAGTTCATTCTGTTCATCAGATTATTTATTCACTTGATTCTTAGATTCACTTGTTGATAGATGCATATTTGTTGTTCATAATTTGTATCTTTACCTTTTTCTTCCTCTTCCTCTTCTTAAAGGATACCTTTCAGCATTTCATATAATCCTGGTTTGGTGGTGATGAACTCCTTTAGCTTTTCCTTATCTGTGAAGCTCTTTATCTGACCTTCAATTCTGAATGATAGCTTTGCTGGATAAAGTAATCTTGGTTGTAGGTTCTTGGTATTCATCACTTTGAATATTTCTTGCCACTCCCTTCTGGCCTGCAAAGTTTCTGTTGAGAAATCAGCTGACAGTCGTATGGGTATTCCCTTGTAGGTAACTGAGTTTCTTTCTCTTGCTGTTTTTAAGATTCTCTCTTTATCTTTTGCTCTTGGCATTTTAATTATGATGTGTCTTGGTGTGGTCCTCTTTGGATTCCTTTTGTTTGGGGTTCTCCGCACTTCTTGGACCTGTAAGTCCATTTCTTTCACTAGGTGGGGGAAGTTTTCTGTCATTATTTCTTCAACTAGGTTTTCAATATCTTGCTCTCTCTCACCTTCTGGCACCCCTATAATTCTGATGTTGGTACGCTTGAAGCTGTCCCAGAGGCTCCTTACACTATCCTCGCATTTTTGGATTCTTTTTTCATTTTGCTTTTCCAGTTGGGTGTTTTTTGCTTCCTCGCATTTCAAATCATTGACTTGATTCTTGCGCTCCTCTGGTCTGCTGTCGGGAGTCTGTATAATATTCGTTATTTCAGTCCGTGTATGCTTAATTTCTAGTTGGTTCCCCAATATAACATCGAGGGTCTCATTAGTTTTCTTGTATCGGCAGCTTCTAAACAGTTCTTGAGAGACCTTAAAAGTGTGGTTCTGAACTCTATTTCTTCCATTGACAATTTTGTCCTGTTTCTTTGTCTCCGCATTTTGTTATGCTTCCTTGGTGCACCCCCTAGTGGTCTTTGTGCGCAGTCTTGTAGTTAAGCCTTGATTGTTGTAGCTAATCCCAGGGAGGGTTTGACCTCCAGGCCAAGTGGCTATGAGAATCAGCTGTGTCAGCAGTGAGAGAACTTCTGTCCTCTAGGGAGGTGCTAATCTAGCCTTTGCCTGAGGCTATCCGGCAAATGCCTCTGTGCAGGGCTTGGGCGGGGCGGGTAGCACAGGATCAACAGGGTGGGCCGGAGAGAGCAGTTATGGCGGCTCTCAGTCCTGTCCCCAGGGGCTCTGCCTCTCTGAGTCCCAGCACCCGCTGCAAAGCTGGGAGAGAAAGCTGCACTCGCTCTGACCGAAGCCAGACAGTCCCGCTTCTCCCGTTTGAGTCTGGGTCCCTAAAGACTCGCCTGTATCTGGAGCTCAGAGTCTGCGACTCCCTCCCGATTGAAAACAACAACCGCGCCCTCCGCCGCCAGCCCGCTCCACGCACTCCGCACCTCAGAATTTGACTTCAGCACTGCGCCTCCTCTGAGTGTCCGTATGCGTTTCTCTTTCCTCCTAGTTGTAGGACTTCCACTCAGCCAGCGTTCCTGTGGTTCTGGGTGATGTCCTTTCCGTGTTTTAGTTTCACTTTTGAAGTAGTTGTTCAAAGCAGCAAACTCCGAAGTTAACCTATGCCGCCATCTTTGTTCTCAGGATGTATTTTCACTGTTACAAATTGAACATAATTAAAACAGTGATTAATCACAAAAACAATATGTAATTATATATGGGTTTTCCGGTGGACTTAGGTGACCCCTGTGAAAGGGTCGTTCGACTGCCAAAGGCGTCACGACCCACAGGTTGAGAACCGCTGCTCTAGCTGATCCCATCCAGTCCCATAGCTTTAGCTACCACCTATACCTCCCAGATTTGTAGCATTTAGTCCCAGTCTCTTGAACACAGAATATACTCATCCAGCCTTCCACTCTGTATCCTACTTAAATGTTTACGAAGCATCTCAAGGTTAACATGTACAAACCAGAAATCCTGACCCCCTCTCCCATTCCTGCCTGTTTTCACATCTATAACCAGTAACCTAGGAATCGTTCTTGTTGCCTCTACTTTGACCCCCACATGTTAGTTCATTAGTCTCTTCCTTTAACTCTGCTTTAAATGTACCCAGAAGACAATTACATCTCTCCACTTCCACCCTTGCCACTTTTTCCATGTCACCATCATCTTTCACTTAGCCAGTAGCTTCCTGCTTGCAGCCTTGTCCCCCTGTAGTCTGCTTTTCACCTTGACCCTTTTAAAATGTAAATCAGGTCATGATCAGACTCTGCTCAAACCCCAGTAGCTTTCCATTTCACTCAAAATAAATTTTAAATATTTACCATGTGACCTAATACTCGGCTTCCTCTCTGAATTCATCACTCACCACTCTTCCCTTTGATCATGTGATCAGCCATCCTGCCTCCTTGCTGGTTCTCAGACATGCTGTGCATATTCTTGCCTCAGCCCTCTGTGCTTGCTGTGTGCCTGCAGTGTTCCTCCCTGCCTGTCCGCTTGACCACTTCCTCACTCCATTCAGCTCTGTGACCTATCAGAGCGATCTTTCATGACCTTTCCATGTAATAGTATCCCCTTCCATTATTCACTCTTTCCTTCCCCTGATTAGTTTTCCTTTATGGTGTTTCTTGTGCCTGATATCCTAAAAACATATTCATTGCTTTTGTAAATCCTTCTCCCCCTGAATATAAGTTCCTTAAGAGCAGGGAATTTGTATACCTGGTACCTAAAATAGTGGTTGGTGTAGTATTTGTGTTCAGCGAATATTTACTGCATGAATGAATTTATGGAGACCTTATAAATTAAATGGAAAAGGAAGAAAGTAGAAAGAAGAGAACTCGAATTTTAAAAAGTCAAATGGTGTCCTCTGAGATTGTAGAAGCTGTTGCATCCATTAAAAACGAAGAGGAAGCTATGAAGAAAAGGCAAAGAACAAGAACTCTTGGAAATCATAGTATGGTTGTTAAGACAACTCACTAGAAGTTGTAGTGGGTTGCATAGTGCTCTGTTATTTGAAGCCACCAAGTTTGTGGTAATTGGCTACGTTAGCCCAAGGAAATTAACACAGAAAAGTTTGACTGTAAAACAACCTACCAGAAAGTTTGAACAAAATGTCAGAAGAAAAAAAAAAAGAGGTTTGACTGGAACGCATTCCAGAAGGAAGAAACAGACAAAATGCAGAAGAAATTATCAAAGGGGTAATATAAGAGATCTAAAAATTTAAGGACCCAAGTATTCTAAGTTCCAGACACATAATTGTGAAATCTCAGAAAACTGAGACTATAAAGAAGATCCTAATAAAAGTCTTGTGGCAGGGCCAGGGAGGGAGGGAATGAGAACTAAACTGGTATCTGATTTATCAGCAACTCCGAGTGCTTGATGGAGTATTGCCTTCAAAATTCTGAGAGAAAATAATATTCTTCCTAGAATTCTCTCCCCAGACAACCATTAACCTAGAGTGAAGATTGAATGAAGATCTGGAACATTTACCTCACATGCAGCCTTTGTTACAGAACACAAGTTAGAGATATGTTTCTGTAAAATAAGTAAACAAACCAAAAATGATGAATGATCCAGAAAAACAGTCAATCTTAGCTGGAGACCATAGAAGCAAAATCTTCAGATGCCAAGCAAGCATTCAGTCCAGATATCAGCAGAAGGTTAGGTTTCCACAGGGAGCTGTATGGTTAAAGAGAGAATTCCATAGTTTTGATGGTGTCTGTGAGGCATTAAAACAATTTATAGAAATGATTATGATTCACAATGGAAGAAAGGTAATTAGAAGCACAGGGCAAAATACAAGCCAGACAAGAAAGGAAATTTACTTTTAACATTCTGCTTGGCTAAAAATCAACACATCGACAGTGCTTCTCAAACTTCCCTGAGCGTAAGAATTATTTGGGTGTGCTAAAAATACAGATATCCAGATTTTTTTCCTTAAGTTTCTGATTCACTAGTATGAATGAAACCAGGGTTCAGAGACCTGTTTAACAAGCACTCCAGCTTTTTCTTATCCTTAGAAAAATTTTGGAAATACAGTTGACCCTTGAACAATATGGGAGTTAGGGATACCAATCCTCTGCAAAATCAGAAATCCACATGTAACTATTGACTCCCCCAAAACTTTACTGATAGAGCCTTCCTGATAACATAAACTGTAGATAAGCACATATTTGTCTGTTATGTGTATTATGCATCATCCTATGTAATAAAGAGGTAATATGCAAATTAACCCCCACGCCCTCACAAGATGGCTGCCCAGGAGGTGGAACTTTTGACACTGACTGGCATAGAAACCAACCAATCAGAACCAAATCTGGGTGAACTGCGAGGAGCCAATGGCTGCCTAGGAGGCGGAGCTTTTGATGCTGACTGGCATAGAAACTGACCAATCAGAACCTAATCTGGGTGAACTATGAAAACAGAACCTAAGGTGGTGGCTGAGGAGGAGTTTTAAGGGCAACAGCCATTTGGTGTAAGGTGTAAGAAAGCGGTTTAATTTTTTAATGACCGGTTTGGCAGTATAGTGCATATGGCTGGCTATCAGTCCAAATATAGGGATTATGTATTTTTGTCTGCTAAGAGCATCTCCTCCTGCTGAAAAAGGCTCCCCCCCCACCCTTTAAGCAATCCTATCCTATATAATCTATACTAATAAAAGGGTAATATGCTAATTAGACTGGGTTGACGGCCATCTTCTGGATGTCTGACTTCCTTCCCGACAAAGCCATGATGGTGGGGGCCAAGGCAGGGGCAGTTAGGGGCGATCAGGGGAGAGCAGTTGGGGGTGAGATCAGGCCGGCAGGGGGTTAGGGGCATTCAGGTCAGCGGGGGAGGGCAGTTGGGGGCAACCAGGCCTACAGGGGAGGGCAGTTAGGGCGAGATCAGGCCTGCAGGGGAGGGCATTTGGGGGCGAGATCAGGCTGGCAGAGGAGGGCAGTTAGGGGCAATCAGGCAGACAGGCAGATAGAGGGGTTAAGGGCAATCAGGCAGGCAGAGGCAGTTAGGGGTGATCAGTCAGGCAGGCAGGTGAGTGGTTAGGAGCCAGTGGTCCTAGATTGCGAGAGGGATGTCTGACTGCTGGTGAGGAGCCAGTGGTCCCAGATTGCAAAAGGGATCCCACAGGGATCGGGCCTAAACTGGCAGTTGGACATCCCCCAAGGGGTCCCTGATTGGAGAGGGTGCAGGCTGGGCTGAGGGACACCCCCCCTGCACGAATTTCATACACTGGGCCACTAGTATCCTTACAATCGAGTAAGCTAGAGAAAAGAAAAAGCTATTAAGAAAATCAAAAGGCAAATGCATTTGTAGTATTTTTTATATGTTTTTATTGATTTTAGAGGGACAGGAAGGAAGCAGGAAAGAAAGAAACATTGATGAGAGAGAAACATCAATATTGATCCCCTGCCTCCTGCACACTCCCTGCTGGGGATTGAGCCCGTAACCCAGACATATGCCCTAACTGGGAATCAAACTGGCAGCCTCCTGGTGCATCAACCCATGAGCCATACTGGCCAGACTACGTTATTTTTGGGGGGAAAATATCTGCTTATAAGTGAACCTGCTCAGTTCAAATCTGTATTGTTTAAGAAGTCAACTTTGTATGAAAATAGGAAAAGCATAGAAAATTTAATATTAGAATATTGAACATTTTATCAGCCTTGATATGAAAATATTTTAAGCTCAGGAGACAATAACTAGGAGTGAGAAGAATGAGGAAAGGGGTAAAAAGCTGATTAGTAGAATCAAAAAATGCTGTATATGTTTGGTGGAACAAAGAATAAAGACTATAAAGTGTGAAGATTAGCTAATAGAGAGTTTAAGAGGAATAGGTTGAACTAAACTTATTTCTCAGAATTGGAATCAGTAGATAATTTCTAAAATGGATACAACTAATCATAGTTATATTATTTAGGAAGATGAATAAAATCTACACTAGACCTAAGTAAATTAAAGAGGTGAGAGTGGGTTGCTCTGATAGGCCTGTATTGGAGAGAGGTGGGGACTTGTACTAGTTTAATCTTGCATATGCATTGTTTTGTTTAAACAACAACAAAATAGATATTTGGAAAAGTAAATTGGCAACAACTTGGTTTCAACTCTAAAGAAGCAACTGGTCAGAGCTTCAGAGCTTCACTAATTTACTCTGAGCCTCTGAGAAAGGACTGTCTCTAATGTGTGCTTCTATTATCTTTAACGAGTGATGTACATTGCAGCAGTCCTTGCTGCATAGACCATTTTCATCTATGGCTCACAGGTATAATATGGATTACCCTTTCATTTTATAGGATCAGGATAGATAGTGCATATCTTTAAATCCACCTTTGGAGAATCTTAATACTTTAAATGGAGCATAATAGCACTGACCCTAGCAAATGTTTAATGGAAGATTCTCATCCTTCTCTTGTGCATTAGGTCAGTGCTTAGCTCTCTCAGTGTGCCCGGAGAACTCCCTTTTTCTTTAAGCTAACCAGCTGAGGGTGCTCCTGCGATGGAGCACAACCCTGTCTTAGCTATGTGCATAGCTCACTTTTTAGCACCTTTGTATCCCAGCATTTAGTACATTTCCTTTTACGTAACTAAATTATACATTGCTTAATTGAACAACGTAGAAAAGAATTAGGTTTCCAATAAATTGATTTACTTTATCAAGCTCAGGAGCTAGAACTCAGGCTCCTGGCCTCTGCATACATTGCTCCTGTGTGAATTTATTGGCGTATTGCTCACCCAAAACATTATTATATGTGATCTAGGGCCATATTTTATTTTCCTAGAAATAATTTTTATTGCATTTTTATTTATATGATGATTTAAATATATGGTTACCTGAGTTAGACCATTCACTTATTTACACTCTTTTTACCTTCTGAAATGGCAATTAGAAAACAACTTATACATATATTGTCATTACCTTAGTATTTAAATAGAATGTTATTTAGATCCCAATTTAAAGAGCAGTTCTCACAGACCTTCAGCTTTTGCTGATCACAGCTTCATATCTTCCTCAGCCTTGAGTGATGTGCACTCAACTTACATCTTAATACATTTGTTGGGGCTTGTTCTCAGTTCATAGGAGCATTGGAGCTTTAGGGAAATTTATCACCAGATTTGTGTGCTAGAGGTATCATTTACTCTCTTGTGTGTGTGTGTGTGTGTGTGTATTTATATATCAGAAGCCTGTTTCATGAAGATTCGTGCAATAGGCCTTCCTTCCCCTGGCTGCCGACACCCGGGACCTAGGCCTTTGGTCCGGCCGCAGTGGAGAAGCCAAGCCTCGAGGCGAGGCTTCTTCCCTCTGGCCGCAGCGAGGCTTGGCTTCTCCGCTGGCTCTTCAGACTTCAGTCTTCAGTTTTCAGTCTTCACTCTGGCCAGAGCCTTCAGTCTTAGGTCCGTGCCTGGTATGCAAATTAACCGCTGTCTTTGTTTGGTTAATTTGCATACTCATCCTGATTGGCTGGTGGGCATAGCGGAGTGACATCAATTTGCATGTTTCTCTTTTATTAGTGTAGATATATATTTGCATGTTTCTCTTTTATTAGTGTAGATATATATTATTTTTTATTGATTTCAGAGAGGAAGGGAAAAGGAGAGAGAAATAGAAACATCCGTGATGAGAGAGAATCACTGATCGGCTGCCTCCTGCACACCCCCGCACTGGGGATTGAGCCCACAACCCAGGCATGTGTCTTGACTGGAATCGAACCCGGGGCCCTTCAGTCTGCAACCAATGCTCTATCTACTGAGCCAAACCAGCTAGGGTGAGGTATCATTTACTCCCTTTTTTTTTTAACTTTTTTTTAAAATATAGTTTTATTGATTTTTTTACAGAGAGGAAGGGAGAGAGAGAGTTAGAAACATCGATGAGAGAGAAACATCAATCAGCTGCCTCCTGCACACTCCCTACTGGAGATGTGCCCGCAACCAAGGTACATGCCCTTGCCCGGAATCGAACCCGGGATCTTCAGTCCGCAGGCCGACGCTCTATCCACTGAGCCAAACTGGTTATGGCAGTTATCATTTACTCTTAATTACAAAGGCAGCCCAGCTATTCTGTCAAGTTTCCTGCCTTAATTTTAATAATGAATTTATCTGGTTCGTGCAGCATTCGGAATTCTTAGAGCTGAAATTATTGTTAATTTCCATCACAGTGGTAGTCCCTAATGTAACAACTGAAGTAATCTGCTAAAGCAACAATTTTCAACCTCTTTCATCTCAGGGCACACATAAACTAATTAAAATTCAATGGCACACCAAAAAAAAAACATTGTTTTTTGCTGATCTGACCAAAAATAGGTATAATTTTGATTTATTCATACCTGATGACTATTGCTGTGCTGGCTGTTATCATTTCTTATTTGACAATCTAAGGGAAAAGAGGTGAGTATCCCTGGCTAAATAGTCAGGTATTGCATGTTTTAAACATTCTTGTGGCACACCAGTTGGAAATCGCTGTACTAAAGGATTGTATTTTTAAAAAATATTTTTATTGATTTCAGAGAGGACGGGAAAGGGAGAGAGAGGTAGAAACATCAGTGATGAGAGAGAATCATTGATAGGCTGCCTCCTGTACACCCCACACTGGGGATCCAGCCTTGAAACCCAGGCATGCGCCCTGACCAGAAATCCAACCGTGACTTCCTGGTTCATAGGTTGACCCTTAACCACTGAGCCATGCTGGCTGGGCTAAAGGATTGTATTTTTATTCTCTTCAAAATTCTACCTTATCTTTGTGACTTAAAGCAGAGAAAAGAATTACAGATTGATGATTGAAATATACAAAGTGCCTGTTGGTTTATTGTATTTTATTTAAGTAATACATATTTTTAAAGGTATTTAAAACATACATTTCAGTATGTAATGAAGATAAGTTAGGTTATTAAAGTTTTTTTAAGAAATTTACCTTAATATTACTATTGTTATCACTTTGAGTGGAAAGGAATTATTCATTTCTTTTATTTGGGTAGGACCTTTAGGCAGAAATTGGGAATTTTGTTGTTCGGTTTCCCTTAGGGCCGTGGTCGGCAAACTGCGGCTCACGAGCCACGTGCGGCTCTTTGGCCCCTTGATTGTGGTTCTTCTACAAAATACCAAGTGCAGGCGCGTGTACAGTGCGATTGAAACTTCGTGGCCCATGCACAGAAGTCGGTTTTCAGTCTGGGCGAGTCTATTTTGAAGAAGTACTGTTGATATTTGGCTCTGTTGACTAATGAGTTTGCCGACCACTGTCTTAGGGAATTGACATCAGTTTTAATCCAATTCACTTTATAAAGACTTTTCAAAATGACATTTTTCATATTTGGGATTTTAGTCTATTTTAGACATTTTCTGCTTTGGATGTTTAAACCACAGGGATAAGTAATGATTTCAGCAACGTAAATATGGTTTATTTGGTGTATATTTCTTAATGATTATAGTGGAGCAAGTTTTAAAAGTTGAATTAAACTTTAATTGGGAGTTACAGTTAATTTTGAAAATACTTTTAAAACCTTTTTAAAGTTTAAAGTGGATAAAAGTATACTTGCTCTAAAGAATGGGCTTGTTCATTGTTTAATTGTTTGTTTTCTTTCCAGAGAATGAAGCTGGTCACTATATTTCCCCCTTTCATGATATTCCTCTGAAGGTGGAATCTAAAGAGGTATTGTTTTAACTTGTTTGGGGGAAGAAAATATGTACTTCTAGTATCACCATAAAATGCTTTTTGAAAGCATCTAGAAAGGAAAGAATGTGGTCACAAGTCAGGAAGGATATGAGTTACTACAACAGGATGGTAGCCTGCTTCCTGAATTAGAATTTGTATGAGAATAGGATTCTGTCTGGAAGACTTAGGGAGAAAGAAATGGTAGTGGGCACTAAAGCGTAGAATCTGGTAGTAAATAAAGACTTAAGGTTAAGAATTTAAGAGGTTAACAACAGGCTTATTTTTAATAATAATAATAAAATAATTAACGTTTGTGGATTTTTTTTCTGTTTGCTGGCCACCATGTGAACATATGCCATTTTATTTAATCCTTATGAGTTACTTTTATCTCCAAGGACATGGAAGCTGAAGGCATTTCACTGACTTACCTAAGATCAAACAGCTGGTTAAGTTCGCCTGCATTATCTCAATAGGCAAGGATTACTATTACTCTTATGTTGTTACTGATGACTGATCATAGTCTTGCCCATGATCGGAAATCTAGTCTGTTGTGGAGGTGGGGTTTTGAACTAGCAATTCTGATCATAAAGCTCATGGTCTTGAACCACTCTACGAAGCAGATGCTGGAAAGATAAAGTTGGAAGATGGTAATCTTTGACTAGCTCTTCTGCTGGAACCTAAAATTACTTGACAGATATGAACAAGGAAAGAATGTAAGTCAAGTAGGCGTGGGAGACCTGCTGCTGAAGGTGGCGCTGAGAGCTGAGAATGGTTCAGAATCATGGGAGCATTCGCCTAGCTGGCAAGATGGCATAACTGGTAGCGAATGTTAGTTACCCTCACTGAGTTGGAAATTCTTTCCTTAAAATGCCAGTAGTTAATTGGTTTATTTCATTACCAAATGTAGTGAGGGGCACGGTTCTTAAGTAAATAAGCAGGACTGCATTCCAGGTCCAGGTCATATGGGGCTGGTTGATGGGGTTGGGCTTTTTTGATCAGTGTAGGGCAGAGGCCAGTGAAGTGGGTAGCTGCTTCCAATGCAAGAGTGGTTTGACTGTCTTGGTGTTACCTTGGAGGCCGAATATAAGGCATCATACTAAGGTTATGGAAGGCTGAAGTAGGATTTGTGCTGCCTTTTAGCCCTTCAGAGGACTGGACTGTCAATAATGATGGCAATAAGGAGAATAACAGTGAACATTTATTGGGTGTTCATTGTGCTTTGCAGAGCATTGTGCTCAGTGCTTGCCTTGCATTATCTTGGTAGGCGAGGGCTACTATTACCCTTATGTTGTTAATGAGGGTAAGTGCCTTGCCCATGGTCAGAAATCTAGTCTGTTGTGGAGGTGGGATTTGCACTTCGGCTCCCTAACCCATAACTTGTACTCTTAACTGTTCTTGTGCAATCCTTTCAGCTCATTACTTCTAAGAAGTGTTCAGCTACAGAACAAAGGGTCATATAATCGGAGAGAGAAAGAAACCGAAGAGAGAGCAGAAAGAACTTCATTTTACTGTGTGTATCCCTATAAGTGTAAGGGTGTGTGTGTGTGTGTGTGTGTGTGTGTGTGTCCATCCATATGTTTTGTTCTGTTTGGGACAGTGAACTATCCAACCTAAAT
The DNA here is from genome assembly GCF_963259705.1 of Myotis daubentonii. Classification (NCBI taxonomy): domain Eukaryota; kingdom Metazoa; phylum Chordata; class Mammalia; order Chiroptera; family Vespertilionidae; genus Myotis; species Myotis daubentonii. The sequence continues at coordinate 145,471,768 of NC_081840.1, read as the reverse complement.
ATCTTGTGTTTCCCATCACCTCTCCTTCCTTTTGGCCACAAGTGCATGTGTTCACTTATTCATTTGTTCATTAATTTAATCCAGTGATTTCCAACCTTTTTCATTTTATGGCACATACAGACTCATTAAAATTCTGTGGCACACCAAAAAATATATTTTGTCTATCTGAAAAAAAGTTGTAATTTTGATTGATTTACAATAATAATAATAATAATAATAATTTCCTACATTTTTTGCTCCAAAGTGACTTTTTAAAAAATCAGGTGCCTATACTTGTATAGAAGGGTTTCTGGTACCAAGAACTAACCAATCAAATGCAACCTTATTATGTGATATGACCAATAAGATACAGCTCTATTATATATCACATAATATATATGATATATATATATTATATATATATGTATGTATATATAATATATATTATATATATATATATATATATATATATAATATATATATATATTATATATATATAATAGATTCAACACAGGGCATTCACACCGGATGGTGTTGTGTTGGCTGTTGTCATTTTTTTAAATTTGACAATCTAAGGGAAAAGAAGTCAGTGCCCTTGATTAAATAGTCAAGTATTGCATGTTTTAAAAATTCTTGCAGCACACAGGTTTAAAATTGCTGTTTTAATCATTCAATTATCATTGCATAAGCCAGCCAGTATTCCAGGCACTAGGAATGCAGTGGTGAATAAGATAGATATAGCGCCTACCCAGTTGGAGAAGACAGACAGCCAGAAAACAAACGTGTCAGTCAGATAGTGTTAAGTGCTGTTAAACTAGGACAGGGTAATGAAAGAAGGAGTGACTGGTAGGATGCTGCTTACTGTACCATGACAACATCTGTGTAGCTAACAAAAATAATAACAACATTGGGAAACATGTGGTAGGTAGGGTAGAGGTATGGAAGAAAGAGTGGACTAGAAATTAGCAGGCATAATATTCTGCCTAAGGAGGATGGGTTTTGGGGAATATGAAAATTAGGATAGGGCAGGGCAAAATGTAACAAGATATGCTAGTGAATTCTGGGCATGTGGAGATTGGTACGCAGAGTGGTTGTATAAATAGGCTTTCCCCGCTCTCGGCTGTAATGATTAGTTAGAACTGTTGCACCTTGTACTTTGGGATGTGGTATTTTAGGAATAGTAATAATGTTTCAGAGCAAACTTGGACTAATCATTTTTCTGTTTGTTTTGTTTCATTCATTCCTCATTTTGGTGTAAAAGTTACATATAATGTGTGTGAGCATTTCTGAATGGCAGTTTTTCTTCCCAACCCAGCATATACTCTGTTTTAATTTAAAAGTGCATGGTGGTGGCACAGTAATCGCACCTTGGTGGGATTTCCAGGCAGGAGATGCAGTCGAGTTCTTTCATGGCTTGTTAGTCATGTTCCCTGGAGTTTCATTTCAATAATGAAATGACCGTTTTAAGTGCAATCACTGGAAACTGCCAGTCTTTCCTTAAAGACTGAATGGAGCCTTTGCTTATTTTATAAAATCTAGGAGAATATACATGAAAGAAATTTAACTTTTCTGATGATTCATTTTATGAAACACTTTGATGCCCCATGCACTTGGGGGTGCAAATACTAAGCCTTTGGTGGGTTCTCTGTTTCATCAGGTTTCTGCACAGCATCTAGTGGGACGTTTATGCAACAGGCATATTTTCATGGCTTTGCAGTGCAGCTGTATTTTCATGACATGTTGCAATCATAAATACCATCTTTTCTTTTCTAGGAAAATGGCATTCCTACAAAGAGAGCACGGAATGATGAATCTGAGGTATACCTAAAGGTGTCTGTTTTTGTGAATCATTGATATTGTCTGTTAAAGACCTTGATGACAGTTTGCATTTGTAAAGTGCTTCTGAATTTTCCCCTGAAAGACTTTTGTGTGCAATCTGATGTTTTTCTTCTTATGGTATCACTTTAAGACACAAGTGATGCTATTACCATTTCACTTTTTTTTTCTTGTAGTAAAATATACGTAACAAAATTTACCATTTTATTAATTGCACACTTTTTTACATGTATCTTAAAGTATTCAGTCATCATCTTTTTATTGCAAGTGATAATATGTTTTGACAGCTATTTTAGAATCCAGGAACAAGTCTTTTGGAGGTAAAGAAAAAGATAGTTTTACCAACTGATATGCTAAAATTTCTTGACTTAGGACCAGAACATTTGATTGATGTCTGTCATCCCGTCTCTTGCTATTGGTCAATGCCTTTTTATCTCGCTGATACCAGATGGCTTTTTTGCTACCTTCCTCTGCTTTTCTTTTCCTTCCTAACCTTATTTTCATCCATTCTCTTCTCTAAGTGAAACTTAGGACCCCAGCCTTTGCATCTGCTTCCAAACATAGCTATGAGGGCTGTTTAATTTGTACACCTTTGTCTGTCATCAATCTTGTACTTTCCTAACCTGGAAAATGGTAAATGGTCCTTAAGCCATCTACAATGGAACCATGTAGGGCACTTCTTGAAATTTTAGGTTCCTGGTCCCATTCCCATCAGAATCTCTGCTTGATGGGAACTGGTTAGGCTGCATGTTGAAACTAGTGTTCCAGGGTATCCTGTACACCCTGAAGTTTGAGAACCACTGCCCTACATGTTGGGTAAAAAGTCATTCAGGGCCTCAGACTTTATAGGTTCCTAGAGACTTTAGGTGGGTTAACCTGGGAACAGTTGTTTCAATGGAAAAAAATGAATTCTTCTGAGTTCATACAGCTGACTTAAAATTTCATATTTAGAACATGGTTTCTGTCAGAGACTGCATGACTTGAACTTTTTATTTTTAAAAATTCTCTTCCATTTCCCTCATCCACCACCCCTGGCAACCACTTTTCTATGCTCTGTTTCTATGAGCTTGACCCTTTTGAAGATTCTACACGTAAGTGATGCCATGCAGAATTTGCCTTTCTCTGGCTTATCCAGAAAACTGAATGCCCTGAAGGTCCCTCCATGTTATGGTAAATGGCAGGATTCCCTTCTCCTGGTTGAGTAGTATTCCATTGTGCATATGTACCATATCTTCTTTATCCATTCATCTATTGGTGTACACTTAACATTGTTTCTGTGCCTTGCCTATTGTGAATAATGCTGCAGTGAGCATGGGAATGCAGACAGCTCTTTAATATCCTGTTGTTTTTTCCCCCTTTGTATATATACCCAGAGGTGGAATTGCTGGATAATGTAGTTCTGTTCTTAATTTTTTGAGGCACCGCCATACTGTTTTCCATAGCAGCTATACCAATTTACATTCCCATCAACAGTGCATAAGGGTTCCCTTTTCTCTACATCCTCACCAGTACTTGATATTTCTTGTCTTTTTTATAACGGCCATTCTAAAAGGAGCAAAGTGATATCTCATTGTGGTTTTGATTTGCATTTCTGTGATGACTAGAGATGTAGAACACCTTTTCCTGTACCTGCTGGCCATCTGTATGTCTACTTGAGAAAACTGTCTATTGTTCAGTTCTTCTGGCCATTTTTAATCGGGATTTTTTGCTGCTTCTTTTTTTTTTTTTTTTTTGCGATTGTATGAGTTTATGTATTTTGGTTATTAGCCCCTTATCAGATTTATGACTTGCAGATATCTTTGCCCATTCCCTAGGTTTTTATTTTTTATTTTATTTTGTTGATGGTTTCTTTTGCTATGCAGAAATTTTTGTTTGTTCTTTTAATCCTCACACTCAAGGTTATGTTTTTATAGCTTTTAGAAAAAGAGGAAGGGGGGGGGGGAGAGAGAGAGAGAGAGAGAGAGAGAGAGATTGAGATTGAGATTGTTTGAGATTGATCAGTTGCCCCCGAACCTGCAACCTAGGTATATTCTCCAACTAGGTACCGAACCCAAAACCTTTTTGGTATAAGGGATGATGTTCCAACCAACTGACCACGGGGCCAGGGCAGCTATGCGGAAGCTTTCTAGTTTGATGTAGTCTCATTGTTTATTTTTGCTTTTGTTGCCTTTGTTTTTAGTGTGAAATCCAAAGACTATTTGATATTTTAAGTTAGTAAAAGGAAAAAGGGTGATTTCTTCCCTTATACATATAAAATTTACTGACTGCTTTTTCATGTTATTAGTTTTCTTTCTGATTTCTACAATAAACATAGGAGGGAAATGGAGAGTTAGAAAAGAACTGAGGGGAAGGTAAATGTCTCTGGTTCATATTCAACTTTCTGATTTAAAATGTGCCCTCCTGTATCGTTGTGGTTGTCTAATAAATTTCAGCAGACCATTATGGCTTTATAATTAACACTATTGTTAGGATAACCAGAGTAACATGGGCTTTAAAAAATTATAGGTCATACACATTTTAGCTGGAGAGAAGAAAAGAGGACTGGTAATACGCTCTTAGTGAACAGGAACAAATGGAGAGGGGAGTGTGGTTTGCAGGCTGAAAATTCAAACCTCATCTATTGTTCTTTTAGCCTAATTCAAGTCTCTGTGAATGGTTTTGGTAGATATCATTGTGTAAAACAGTTGTCACCAGCTCAGTCTTCTCTGCCACCTCTAAGTACGCATCTGCATGCGCCTGTTCTCTTAGAGCCAGGCTTTCAGGGATGAATAAATTATGTGAACATCTGCCATTTATTTTTTACAGCTACTTCAGACATATTTAAACAGGTGCTGGGTACCTCATGAAAGAGCATGCGAAATAAAACCTAACAGTGGGACTGTGTACCAGGTTGCTAGGATAGGTCTGAGACATGCTCCCAAGGAGCAGTTGTTGAGAATTCATTCTCGGCTTTGTTATTTAGCTCACTAAGAGTACATGGCTTTGTCATTGGTAAACTTTAGCCTTATCTAGAAAAACATAAAAGCCATCAGTACTTTGTGGTTCAATTTATACCTATATTTAATTGTGTAAATGACATTGTTTGAATTAATACCATTTATATTTCACTAAGAAAGCCCCAGATATTGTTTATCAGCTCTTTAAACCAGAGGTTCTCAACTCTGCTGCATATTAAAATTGCTTGGACAGCTTTAAAAAATAGACAGTACCCTGGCTGTTCCCCCTGCCTCCTCTCAAAAAAACAAAAAAAAAAGATAATTGAGAGGAGGGGCTCTTTTCTAATTGGTTAAAGTTCTCCAGATGATTTTCCTGTTTGGCATGATTGGGAATAGATCTGTTTAATCACTGTTTCTTAAATGATCTGTTGAATGACTAGATTTTGTTGTTGTTATTTCTGGTCTGTTATGAACTGACTAGAGGCCCGGTGCATTTAAATTTGTGCACTTGGGGAGGGGTCCCTCAGCTTGGTCTGCACTTTCTCGCAGTCCAGGACCCCTCAGGGGATGTCCACCTGCTGCTGTAGAGGCGGGAGAGGCTCCTGCCACCGCCACTGCGCTCGCAGCCATCAGCCTGCTGCATTGAGCGTCTGTCCCCTGGTAGTCAGTGTGTGTAGGGTGAATTTGTATATTACCCTTTCATTATATAGGATACTTTAAAAAATGCCATCAAAGTGAATTATTAGGAAAGTATAATTCAGGTTTCAAATTGATATTTTTAGGTTCAGTAGACATAAAAATTGCTATAAATGATTCTAAATGAATTAATAACAATCAGCTTGCAGATTAGTCCTGGTCAATGACCACCCTTGGGGTAGCACTGATTTAAACCATTGCTTTGCTGGGATAAGTTATTAGTTATTGATATCAAAATGGCATGAACCTTAAGACTTTCTCTTTGTAACTCTGAAACTGTGGACAATGATACCCTTATGCTCCTAGTTACTGTAGGAAATAGTTTTTACTCACCATTGACCCAGGGTCTCCTTTGTTTTAAGCACTCTGCAAAGTTCAAAAATGGTAAGAAATAATGGTCCTTTTGTAAGTTTAGGAAACCAAAGATCATGAGACAGAAAAGTGTTTCTCTTTGTAAGCTTTATAACTACCTGCCGATGTCCTACTTTTACACGATGATCATAATTGGAGTTTAAATATTGTTTTATAATTTTCAAAATATTTTACTTTATAATTTTCTGTGTATTTTCATTTAAATTATATGATTGATCTTCATACCAACCTTGTGTGGTGAGTAGGACAATGATTATCACACGTACTTTACAGATTGGAAAAGTGAGACATTCAGCTTACATGGTGGACCTCGTCTCTATTTTAGTTTGAAAATAAAAATTAAAATAAGTTTCCTGACTTCATTATGGTCCTGTCACTATACTGCTAAGGTATCTTCAGAAATGTAGCAACTCCTAACATTGTGTAATAGTAGTCAAGTGACATGATGGCTTAAATTCTGCTGTGTTTTAGACAACTTCTCTAATTGTTTAGAGGAAATTTAAGACGTAGGCAGACATATGATGCAGACTCTAAACATTTGTGTGTGTGGGGGGGGGTAGGGGGTGGGGGGGTACTAAAACATTCTCCTACAGGAGATAAGTGAAAAAATAAAGGATAGGTTAAAAAAACTAAATTTTCTTTCTTTTTTTTTTTAACTGCAGAATTTGTTTAATATGGTTGTTGAAGTACCTCGGTGGACAAATGCTAAAATGGAGGTATGGATATAGTCTATTACTATCAAATGGTTAGTTATTTAAGCCTTCTTCTATGACTTTGGATTTGATGGCAGGTATGATTTCAAGTATTTAAATTAAGGATTGTTATGCACATGTATAATTTTCAGAATTTTTATTTCGAGAATTGTCAGTAATTTTACTAGGTCCTGGTAGTATTTATTTATTTTTTTTGGCTAATATTTTGTTGTCAATCCTCACCTGAGGATATTTTTTCCATTGGTTTTTAGAGAATGGAAGGGAAGGAGGGAGGGAGAGAGAGCAAAACATCAATGTGAGAGAGACACATCGATGGGTTGCCTCATGCACAAACCCTGACCGGGGCTGGGTATCAAACCTGGAACCCAGGTATGTGCCCTTGACTGAGGTGCAAGGGCTGACACTCTAATCACTGAACCATGCTGGTCAGGGCTTAGCTAATCCTATATAATATAAGGCTAATATGCAAGTCAACCAAATGGTGGAACAACCAGTTGCTATGACGTGCACTGACCACCAGGGGAAGACACTCAACGCAAGAGCTGCCCCCTGGTGGTCAGTGCGCTCCCACAGGGGGAGTGCCACTCAGCTAGAAGCCAGGCTTATGGCTAGCAAGAGCAGCAGTGGTGGTGGGAGCTGTCAGTCAGACATCCCCTGAAGGCTCCTGGACTGTGAGAGGGTGCAGGCCGGGCTGAGGGATCCCGCCCCTCCCACCACCCTGAGTGCATGAATTTTCGTGCACCAGGCCTCTAATATTTTAATAGAAAAAAGTTGGTCTTGTTTCAACTATACTGTTTCATCATTCTGGCTACTCTCTACTTGAGGATATAGGATCAAGACTCTGTGAGATTCTACCTAATTTAAGCAATGTTTATTTATTCAAACATGGCTTCAGTTATTATTGTTTACTTTATAAGATAGGTTTTTGTGAGTGTGTGTGTGTGTGTGTGTGTGTGTGTGTGTTGCATGGCAATTTGGATATGTCTGATAGAAAGGTAACTTGGAAATGAAATCACTTCGTGAAAACCTGTGAGTTAACTTTATTATAAGATTGATGGTAACGAGCTTGAGATCAGTAACAAAAAGCAAGTTGATTAATTTTTATCCTCTTACTATTTCAATCATTTGTGTTAGATATAATGAGTGCCTAAATAATAGAGTGCCTAAGTATTTAATCTGCTATTTCCTTTCCAGATGGTTTTTCTTACACAGTATTCTAAATTAGAAATAAGAGCTAGCTTAATTTATTTTAAAGTATCTTTGATCAGTAAATTGGAATATGAGTATTTAGTCTTATTATAGCAGATCTTAAAAATACTATTTAAAGATAGGACTAATCATTTCTCATCCTCCTACCCCCTTTTGTTCATGATCTGCTTAGATTGCCACAGAGGAGCCATTGAATCCCATTAAACAAGACGTAAAGGATGGCAAGCTACGTTATGTGGCGAATATTTTTCCTCATAAGGGTTATATATGGAATTATGGTGCCCTCCCTCAGGTAACATTTTTGTTATAATGGTAAAACTTTTCTGTCTTCTGAAAAAATTACCTTGTAAATCCTGTGAACTACTTGAATTTAAATTGATTCTGAGGACATGTCAGTTTGAGAGATTTGTAAATTTAAAATTTTTTAATGTTGAGTTTTATTGTATCAATAAATTTTTTTCAAACTTTAGTCTGTACTGTAGCTCTTGGAGTTAGGCTTATAAAACACTCACATTTGTCATTTTGAACACTTTTTTTTTCTGGGCTTGGCTATTAAGATTCAGTGAAAAATGTTTTTCTGCTTTATCTGTCATCATTTTTTTGAATATGACAAACAATGCATTTATATAGTCACATGGTAGCATGAATTTTATTTTTTAAACTTTAACAGATGAATTTTTAAGGAATTAACTTTTTACAGAACTCATGGTGAATTGAGTTAGATGACTTAATTATTCATTATTATGAATTTCTAACTGTTCAGTGGAAAGTGGTGAAAGCAAGGGCTAAAAAATGGTAAAATAGCAATAGGAAGTGGTGACTTTTCTAGATGATTTGGTGAATAAAATTCAGAATATGCAAAATCAAAAGGCTGAGTTTTGGTGACATAGAGAGGCATCTGCCTCTATGTTTATAAAAGCCATTAGATCATTCATCTATCTGGATGTTCATTTTGTATTTTCATTTTTTTAATTAATTTTAACATTTTGCATGAAGTTCCAAAATGCTTTGGGGGAAGTTTCTGAGGAAAGGAGTCTTACTTTATCCAACTCAGAAACACAGCTGCCTGTATAGAATAAACATTCACAGGAAAAGAAAAGAGAAAATAGTTTTCTAAGGAGTCAGGCTGCCTTTGATGCAGTTAGACCACCCACGTGGAAAGGTTCTTTGTTAAATAGGCACTTTTAAAACGACCTGCTCAGAATGAGAATGTCTGTTGAAACCATGAAGATAGCTTTTGTGCACACCAGGTGCCTAAATACACATTTTGTTTGACGTGGTGAAAAGATAAAAAATAAATAAATAAATAAGTAAAATAATTGTTAAGCTTAGGGGATACTTTCTGCATAATAAGTGACCACAGAATATGGGTTTTGGGGTCAGATTGCCATTTATTAGTAATGTAGCCTTAGGCAAGTATTGTCTTTCTTTGCTCACTTTCTTCATCTATAAATTAGAGATGATAAAGTACTGCAAGTGGTTGTGTTGGGGCTTAATGAGTTATTGCAGATTCATCTTAGAATAGTGCCTAATGGGTAGTAATCACATTATTATTACTACTGTTATCTTTATTATTATATGGTCTTTTTTCTAAAGGGATTTATAGTCTCATGGGGGTGATTGACAGCTAAACCAATAGTTACAGTGGAGCATAGTAGGTGCTACAAATTATTTCTAAGCTTTTGTAGTTTACCTAAGGCCTGATGAATTTTTGTACTTCTCTGCATGTGTTTGAAGTCTCGAGATGCTCTTATTTGCTTTATATTAATCTGTTAGGTACAGTGATTCCTATTTATGTACAACAGAATTGGGCTGCAGCAGTCTCTGAATGCCCCTGTCTTCACCGTTGCCTACCAACATTTCACGCTCCACCAGCATCCAAATATAGCATTTTTAAAACATAAATTTGCTAATGTTTTATTTATATGAGAACCTTTTAATGCTTTCCTATTGTTCAAAGGATATACAAGAACATTCTTAACATGGCCCCCCAACCCTGCATAATTTGGCCCCTGCTTCTCCAGCCTCATTTTGCAACACTTGTCCTTCCTCACTTCCAGTCCTTTGCCATCTTCTTCAGTGTTCCTCATTTCTCTTGCCATTTCCACAGCAGGACTTCACAGAGCTTCTCCTTCATTCAGGACATAGTTTTTAGTGCCTGATGTTTGCCAGGCCATGTTCTAAGTATTAGAGGTAAAGCGTGATAAAAGTGACACAGATTCTCTGAGGCTTTTATCCTGGGCAGAGACAGACAAAAGACTAATAGTAAAATATATAATACATCAGATGGCGGTGTGTTGGAGAAAAATAAAGTAGGAAATGGGGCTAGGGTGTGTTGGGATTGTTACAGTTTAGGCAGGGAGAAGGCTCAGTGAGAAGGTGTTATTTGAGTGAGGACCTACGGGAGGTGAGGGAACAGGTAGTAAGGCTGTCTAGAGCTGTGATCGGCAAACTGCGGCTTGCAGGCCCCATGCGGCTCTTTGGCCCCTTCAGTGTGGCTCTTCCACAAAATACCACGTGCGGGCGCACACGTGCACGTACAGTGCGATTGAAACTTCGTGGCCCATGCACAGAAGTCGGTATTTTGTGGAAGAGCCAGTATTTTGTGAAAGAGCCACACTAAAGGGGCCAAAGAGCTGCATGTGGCTCATGAGCCGTGGTTTGCCGAGCCGCAGTTTGCCGGCCACTGGACTCTAGAAAATTCAGCAAGAAATGCAAGTATAAAGGTACAGGGGGAAGTAGGCCTAATTTGTTTGAGAAACAGAAAGGCCACTGTGGCTAGGATGGAAGTGAGCAAAAGGAAATAGACCTGTATTCTCTCTGCCCATTTTTTAAAATTACTGGTGCTTTTATTTTATATTCAGGTAGGATTGGTTAATCAACACTAATAAAAGAGAAAAATGGTAATTGGCGTACGAGCTACCCTTTTCATTGGCTAATCAGGGCTATATGCAAATTAACTGCCAACTAAGATTGGCAGTTAACTGCCAACAACATGGCGGTTAATTTGTATATGTAGGCACAATACAGGGAGGCGAAAGGGAAAGCAGGAAGAAGCCCCCTGCCACAGACAGTGATTGGAAACCCAGGGGGGAGCTAAGAGCTGGGGGGCAGGGCAAAGGCGGCCCTGGGGCCACCTTTGCCCTGCCCCCCAGCCATGATCGAAGAATCAGGTGCCTTTTCCGCCCTGGCCAGTGATAGCAGGAAGTAGGGGTGGAGCCAGCAATGGGAGCTGGGCACGGTCGAAGCTGGCAGTCCCAGGAGCTAGGAGCCCCTTGCCTGGGCCTAAAGCGAAGCCAGAGGCGTCAGGCCTGGGCAAGGGGCCGATCCTGCGATTGGAGGGTGATGGGGGTCAACGCCTGAGGGCTCCCAGTATGTGAGAGGGGGCAGGCTGGGCTGAGGGACACTCCCCCCCCCCCCCCACACACACACCCAGTGCACGAATTTCGTGCACCGGGCCCCTAGTAACATTATAAAAGTTTAGGTGTACAACTTTAAAATTTGATATTTGTATGTACTATAGTGTGGCCAAAAGTCTAGTTTCTATCTGTTACTATACATTTGACCCCCTATAACCATTTCACCCTCCCTCCACCCCTCTTCCCATCTGGTAACTACAAGGAGATACCACCTCACACCTGTTAGAATGGCTATTATCAAAAAAGGACTGATAACAAGTGCTGGAGAGGGAGGGTGTGGAGAAAAGGGAACTCTTGTACACTGTCGGTGCAGCCACTATGGAAATCACTATGGAGGTTCCTCAGAAAAATTGAGACTAGAACTATTCTATGATCCAGTCAGTCTTCTTCTGGGTAATTATCCCAAGAATATGAAAATACTAATTTGAAGAGATACATGCACTCCTATATTTGTTGCAGCATTATTTACGGTAGCCAAGATATGGAAGCAACTTAAGTGTTCATTGAGGTATGAATGTATTAAAAAGTGGTATATATATGTGTGTGTGTGTGTGTGTGTGTGTCATAATACTTAGTCATAAAAAAATGAAATGTGGCAATTTGCAACAATATCTTGAAGGTACTATGCTAAGTGAAATACCTCAGAAAGAAAAGGATAAAAACTATGATTTCACTCATGTGAATTACAATACAAGAAATCCTATCTAATAATAGACAAAGATGGTAATTGACCATACCTTCGCTACGCCTCCCATTGGCTAATCAACACAATATGCAAATTAGCCACCAACAAAGATGGTGGCTAATTTGCATACTACAGGCAGGATGGGACAGCGCGCGCCGCCATCCAGGGCAAGCCAGCCCTGGAAGACCCAGAAGCCAGGCTGCCTTACTGCCCGGGACCGATCTGGCCCTGGGCGCCGAGGCAGCCTGGCCCCGGAAGACCCAGAAGCTGGGCAACGTGAGCTCAGCATCTGGCTTGGCTGTGTGGAGGGAGGGAAGTGGAGGGGCCTCGGGCCGGAGTCCGCAGCAAGGGACCCTGGGCTTGCAGTGATGTGAGCCTAGTGTCCGAAGGAGGGGAGGGGAAGGGCCTCGGGCCAGAGTCCGCGCCCTGGCCAGGTGGAGGGAGGGGAAAGGAGGAGCCTCGGGCTGGAGTCCGCAGTGAGGAACTCTGGGCTTGCAGCTCACCGGCCAGGCGGAGGAAAGGGAGGGCAGGGGTCTTGGGCTGGAGTCCGCAGGGAAGAAAGCTGGGCTCACGGAGTTCGCCTCCAGGGATGTTCAGGGTCCGTGCCCCCAGCTGAGTGGAGGGAGGGGAGAGGAGGGGCCTCAGGCTGGAATCTGCTGTGAGGAAAGCTCTCTGGGCTCACAGAGTCGGGATGCCCAGTGTCTGCGCCCCAGCTGGTGGAGGGAGGGAAGGGGAGGGGCCTTGGGCTGGAGCCTGCGGCAAGGAACGCTGGGCTTATAGCTGGGCTTATAGCGAGCCCAGTGTTTGCACTCTGGCCGGGTGGAGGAAAGGGAGGGCAGGGGCTTTGGGCCAGAGTCCACAGCGAGAACGTTGTGCTCACTGTGACGCAAGGCAGCGTCCACGCCGAAGGAAGGGAGGGGAGGGGCCTCGGGCCAGAGTCCCTGGTGAGGGATGCTGGCATCATTGCAGGCCCGGCTATGGGCTGCCCCCCCGCCCCACCCCCACACGAATTTCATGCATCGGGCCTCTAGTAAACAAGTAAATGAACAAACAAACCTAAATCAAACTGCCATTTTTACCCAGAGATTTTTGCTATCTTTTTAAACTCAAACTGATCTTGTAGTGTGTGTGTATATATGTGTGTATGAATGTGTGTGTGTTAGTCTTCAGCAAAAGAATATACTACAGATTGCATAGAAGTTATTTACCAAAAACAACCCCCCCAAAATTAATGTTTATAAAAAGTAGAAATTAGGTCAGTTGTTTATGGGAAAGGATAAATAGCTTCCTTGTACATATTAAGACAGAATGAGCTTGTTAATATGGAAGCCAGCTCCTGGTCCCATTTACATTTTTTTCTAAATATGTTTTTATTGATATTAGAGAGAGAGAGAAACATCAATGTGAGAGAAACATCGATTGGTTGCCTCCTGTACATACCCTAACTGGGGATTGAACCTGCAACCTGGGCATGTGCCCTGATTGGGAATCAAACCGGTAACCTTTCAGTGCATGGAATGATGTTTAGTCAACTAAGCCACACTGGCCAGGACTCCATTTGCATTTTTGGTTTCATCTCCAACTTCCCTTCATCCTTCTCCTCCTGCTCCATCACTGCCACAGTGACCATCTCACAATCCTCTGGTACATCAGGCATGCTCCTGCCTCAGGCCTGCACATTCACTCTTTCCTAGATGTGCACCTGGCCTGCCCCTTACATGATTGCTCAGGAGTCATCTTCTTCCTGATGTCTGCCTTGCACATCCTTTACAGCTTTAACTCTGCCTCCTGTACTCTCATTCCATCTTCCATACTTTATTTCTTTCCCTTTTTCATAACACCTACCAACATCTATGCTATGTAATTTAGTTATTTGTGTTTATTGTTAATTCTTCCAGCTAGAATGCAGACTTCATGAAGGATTCTATCTGTTTTTTTCACTGATGTCTCCCAACTGCCCAGCTTAGTGCTTGGAGTAGAGTAGGCAATCAATAAATATTTGTGGAATGAATAAATTAATGCATTGTGTCAGCTGCATTTGTTTCATAGATGTGTGTGGGTTTTTGCTATTCTCTTAGGATTTGTCTTGTAACAGCATGATTTTGTTCAAGCAGTTACCAAGCCAACCGTGCTTGCAAGAACGTTTAAGCAGCAGAACACTGTGTAAGTAGCAGTCTCTCCACTTAGCCTGTGATTCATCAGAGTGCCATCATTATTTCAGACCGTCAGCTGTCTAGCTGTTTCACCTAGTACCTTATTCCACACTAGCAATAGTGCCTTCCTCAGACCTGAGTTTGGCCAGGACAAAAGTCATCTTTGTCTTCCCCCGATCTTTCTGAATGAATACTTAGAGGACCCATCTGGATGATGTTCAAGGACTAGAATCACTAAATTCAAGATTTCTTCCATCTTAATATATGATTGTTGTGTTTATTATTTTGACCTTTATTATAAATTTGGTTCCTTGATCCCAGGTGTCATGTAGTACCACTTAGTAGCTTTGTAACCTGGGACCAGCGACCACATTGCTCTAGGTCTATTTGTTCACCTCCGTCATCCTACCACCTACCCCACAAGGTGATTGAGAATGTTGAATAAGTTGGTCAAAGCCAAGTGCTTAGCCCGATAGTGAGTTCTCAGTCATGTTGTCTCGATGATGACACTGTTGCCTGCTGATGTTAGCTGCTAATAGTGACACTGCTGGTAGAGCCTCTGGCTCCCAGTTGGAGCTGGTAAAGAACAGGTAACTGAGGAGGTCCTGCTTCCTTTGACTTGGTGACAAGCATCCTGCTTAATCAAGAAGGAGTTTTCAAGAAGCACCTACATGTACAGCTCTGTACAGGGCAGTGATGTTTTAAAGAGACCTAAGGACCAGAGCACGGTGATTGTATTGGCTAATATTCATAGATGGTTTTCAAACACAGAAAGGCAGGCCCAGTGCTGGTTCCTTGTCAGAGGAGCAGTGAGCGATGGCAGCAGCGGTTCGGGCAGTCAGTGGGAACGGCATAGACAGTGGGAACGTCCGCGCTGAAACTCTAAACACGAACATGGATTGAGACACTGACAGAACTTGGAAGAAGATTATGTTTGGAAATACCACCCACTTTCAGATGTGATTATACAAACAAATGAAAGACCGGGGGGAGGAAATACTATAAATAGGCTTTAAGTATTATTGTGCTTGAGGATGTACTGGCATGTTGGCATCGAGCCTGTGTAATTTCTGAGAATTTTCCTTTGGACTGTGGCTGTCTATAAGACGTCATGACTGTGTGGAAAGGTTAAAGTACATTATAGTGAGTATTAACCTATTTTTCTGCTTCTCTCCCCCCCCCCCCCCCCTTCTTTTAGACTTGGGAAGATCCCCACAGAAACGATAAGAGCACAGACTGCTGTGGAGATAATGATCCTATTGATGTCTGTGAAATAGGCTCAAAGGTTGGTTGTTCTAATGGGGTCTGGTTTATTCATGCCATAAAATTTCAGTTCTCTTTGGAAGCCACCAGTTCTTCAAAGTTCTAGCCCTCGATCGCTCTGGTATCAGTACCTTTTTGTATCTTTACTTCCTTCTCTTAAACTGGGGATTGGTACACTGTAGCCCAGTGGCGGGTCAAATCTAGCTCACCACCTGTTTTTATAAATTACACAACTACACCCCCTCATTTACACATTGTCTGAGGAATGGTAGCAGAGACCACATAACCTGCAAAGTCTAAAGTATTTACTGCCTGAGCTTTTACAGAAACATTTTGCTAAGTCCTGTCCTCGGCTTCCTTGCCCATTATCCAGACAGGAAATTCAAAACCGAGGAAAGCCACGGGCTCTCTTTGTGTGTGTGCCTGCTTCCAGGTTGCCAAGTCCTAGGGAAGCAAGACCTACAGTGTCAAGGTTGCTGCTACCCATAGAATTCTGTGAGTCCTCGGTCAGCTCTTTTTTCTATTTTCTACTGCACTTATTGCTAATAATTGTTATTTATATAGACATTCAACTCCTTGCACTTTGTTCTCATTCCCAGCACAGTGTCTTGTCTTTTATCTTGTCGAGCTCAGAGAAACCAACAGCGAGAATTCCCTCACCTTTCCCCCCTAGCCTGCCATACTACCTGTGCCTGCAAACATTGTTTCTCCCTTTTGTCTGGGACTGGGAGAGTTGCCTTTTCTTGTCCAAGTCCAGTGCTTCCCTTCTTGCCTCTGAGTGACAGTATGTTTCTATCGTTATTTTGTCCTGTATTTATAACTTATCTTTCTTTATTGTCTTCCTTCAATATGTCTCCTATCTTCTTTCCTTTCACACGAAGGCTTGTAAAGAGTTTCCCACTTAATCTTCAAGCTATTTCAGAATTGTTTTCATCCTGCCATTATTTCAGTGAAACTGCTCTCACTAAGGTCCCTGGTAATTCTTTTAGCCAAATCCAAGAGGCCTATTTCATGTTGACGTAAGAAATGTCCAAACTTACACGAATTTTGAGTTTATTTGAGCCAAACTGATGACAATGGATTGAGAAAATGCTCCAGTGAATGGCAGTTGTAAACCTGTTTTATACATTACAATTAAAAAGAGATGTGAAGGAGTTACATGAAATTCATTGATGATAGATAGATTAGGGAGGCAGGAGAAAGCAAAGCTAGGGGCTGGGGTGGATCTCCGGGATTGGATAAAAAGTAAAAGGGATAGACACACACTTCTTTCCTGTTGGTGGGTATAGGATAGTTAATAGTCAACAATTAACAAGATAACAATAACAATGAGAAGTTCTGTGGTCTCTGCTTTGGTTCAGTGATTGTTCCCTGAAGGATCTGGAAAAAAGAAATTACTCTGACATTCCAAAGGTTTGCTATGGCAGATGTTAAAAGACAATAGACCGGCTCATTTAAGGTAAAGATTGACCTTTGTCAAGGCAGATACCAGCCTAGTACAAGAGACTACTCACCAAGACTTGATTTTGCTTAGGAAGCTTTTATTTCAGACCATCCTGTGGTGTCACTTTAGGTCTCCGAGTTTGTCAGGCCTGCCATGCCGGCCTCCCCTGAGCTTGTCAGTTTTAATGTGTGGCCCCTTTTTCGTCCACACGTCTAACTTGTTACTGTTAACCTTGTCTTTCTTCCTGAGACAGTCTCTTCACTTTACTTTGATTGTGTCGTAATCGCTTGGATAGTCTCTAATTCTGGTTCCTTATTGGTTTCTTTTGCAAGCTCCTTTTCTTCTGCCCGTTCCTTAAGGATTGGTTAGCTTGAGGGTTGAGTCCCTGTCCCAGCTAGGAACTCCCTTGGCGGTCCATCCAAGCACTCCTAGTTTTGCTCCTCAATTAGTATCTCCAGCTCAGACCTGTATAGTCAGCTGCCTGCTTCTGCCCTTGGGATGTCTCCCACACATCTCAAACTCACTGTGTCCAAACAGTTCATTCTTCCCTCCTCTCCTGTAACTCCTCTCAGTATTTTTAGTCCCCCAAATTGAGGAGTCATCCTTGCTCATTCTTTGCTTTCCTTCATCCGTTAGTCATGAAATATAAATTCTGTATTCCAGATAGCCTTTAACTCTACTTCTTTTTATTCTCACTGCAGCTAGCTTTGTCAAGTCCCCTATTTTTTCTCAATTATTCCTGCTAGTGACCAGTTTCCTCTCTGAGCCTTCTTTTCCTACCATCATTTATTCTAGACGCCTGCTGCTCTGCTCTTCTTTAGCACCTGGCTTCCTCTCCTGGCACTTCCCGTTTGCAGACCACCCTCCAGCTGCACCCATCTTTCACTTCCTGTAGTGCATCTGCTCTCCCTGATGTCCGGGCCTTTGCACAAACTATTCCCTCTATATAGAATGGAACCTCTTTCCTTCTTCACTTTGTTACTCCCCCCGCCCCCCCCCCCCCCCCACACACACACCTTTTCTTCTTTTCACCTCCCCTGCTCATCCTTCAGATCTCAGCTAAAATATGCATCCTCTGCCCTAACTGGTTTGGCTCAGTGGATAGAGCATCAGCCTGTGGACTGAAGGGTCCCAGGTTCGATTCCGGTCAAGGGCTTATACCTTGGTTGTGGGAACATCCCCAGTAGGGAGTGTGCAGGAGGCAGCTGATTGAGGTTTCTCTCTCTTTGATGTTTCTAATTCTCTATCCCTCTTCCTTCCACTCTGTAAAAAAATCAATAAAATATATTTAAAAAAAATATGCATCCTCTTAGAAGCCTTCCTTTATTGCCCTCCACCCCCCAACTAAAATACTTGGTGTTTGTTATGTACTCCCTTAGTACTAACTGTGGTCTGTTGTTTGTTTAATTGCCTCCTCAATGAGGTGAGAGCTAGCTCTGTG